>NC_091850.1:29332259-30582259 GCF_037783145.1 Equus przewalskii
AATAACATATTTGACTGTGCAAAGGAAATGATCAGTGAGCTTGAAGACACAGAAGTAGAAATGAATACAAAATAAAGCACAGAGAGAAAAAAGTCTGGAAAAAATGAACTGTCAGTGACTACCAGTGGGACAAACATGTGACTGGCTTTTGAGATAGGGTGGGGGAGTAGAAGAAATATTTGGAAAAAATTCTGAAAATTTGACAAAAACTACAAACCCACAAATTCAGGAAGCTCAACGAACCCCAAGCAGAATAAACATGAAGAAAACCACACCAACAAACCCAATCATTAAATTGGTGAAAAATAGTGATAAAAAGAAAATATTAAAAGAAGCTAGAGGGGGAAAAAAAGAAACAGAGATAGGATCCTTACTCCTTCCCCCATTTCTCAACCAGCTCTCAGCTCCGCATCCAGTTGTTTCACAGCACAGGATTTTTTCCTGGTTCTTACAGCCAAGGATTCATTCCTATTAATTTTCTACAAATATATGATATTTTATAGCTTAGGAAACTGTTTCAAAGTGCTTCACTTACAAGAGGGCCACATTAGAAAGAAAAAAACAACCTAATTGGAAGCACCTTAAGATTTTTAAAAAGTCATCCATGAAAATTTTAGCAACGTGAAATGTTAAATGTGAACCTGTACAGTAGAGTTTAAATTGATAAAGCAAGGTTCAATCAATCATATCCTGCCTCACTGGATTATTAGGTGATTTCTCCTTAAAGGATGGAAATGTACTTTGTACTCTCTTGCTAAAATATGGCAAAAGAATTTGAGGTTTTTTACTCTTCCTTAGAAAATAAGTGCTGTGTGCTGTTTGGATCCTAGAACATCTGACTCATTAAGCCTATAATAACATGCACTCTCACCGGCAGAAGACGAGTCGAGAGTTGAACATCAAAGAATTCTACCTGAGTGTGACTAAACATCCACATGTGACAGAGGCAAGCATGTGACAGCTGCAGCAGGGCTGGGAGCAAAGGGCAAATGGGCTTTTATGCTCGCATTGCTTAGCCGAGGTACACAGCCCGACTAGCTTCACAAATGCTGTACCTTATTCCATTTCAGAAGCTGGGGAAATCAGCACTCTCTTAAGTGGCTGTTGTGGTGAACTTGAAATTAGTCAAAAGAAAAGAAAGAAGACAGACAAAATAAAAAGCAGAGACCCCTTTTCTCCCAGAGAACTCCATTTCGGCAGCACAGTTATACTATTTTACTGTTCGAATGTGGCATTTTCAACAAATCTTATAAAATTTTGCCCTAGAGGCTGTTTTGACTTTTCCCATAAAATAACTGTGTGTATGTGTGTGAGCTGACAAGCATTGGAAATCTGTAAAAGTCATGTAAGATGGTCAAGTGGGCCTCTCCAAATGGCCTCCTTGTCCTGGGGCTCCTGAAGAGTGGGAATTGGGTGGGCAAGGGGAGAGGGCAGAGCTCAGAAATCAACTGCTCCCAAAACATAGGTGGTATTCAAACATGTATTTCTGAGTTTCTATGAAATGCACCGGCCAACTTTCTCTAAGAAATTCACACCTTTGGTGAAGGAGCTTTCTGGTTTTGGCTCAGCACTTGGGTAAAAATTGCCAACACCCTTTGTTCATCTCATGTTTGTGCAAAAGGATGTTTAAATTGATATCCTGTGTTAATTGGCACATACTGTAAATAGTGAAGGTTGGTAATTTCACAAGTGCTCACTTTTTAAAACCTTAAGCTAACGATGATAATAGAGTAAGTTTTGGGCTGCTGTTTTTGTTTGTTAACAAAATCATCTCTACAAGTTGTAAGTCCAGTGATAAAATTCACAAATTGCTCTATTTGGGAAGTAAATCAGAGCCCAATCAGCTAAACACCTTTCTTGATAGTCTTGAAGGAACCTCCTCAATATGCAAGTGCTATTTCCTCTGGCTCAACTGTACGAGCGTGGGAAACTCAAGGCTGTCTATAAGCACACCATCCATTAATTAAGGAAGAAAAGAGAAGCCGGAAAGGATGTGATCTTTCAATGGTGAAATACATATGAGATATAGGAATCTAGAGAGTATCACCCTGTTTCAAAATTAGCACCTCATAAGTGTTTCCATCTTTTGTCTCTACCAGCACTGTGAAATGGTGAGCCATAGGATGAATTCAACTAGTAGACACAAAATAAATAATTCAGGCCCTTCTTGGTTATAGAATTTCATTCTCACTTCTTCCTTCCTCAAACTTCTCAAAAATGAATTGACTTTTCTTAGCTTCACTTCCTAAAGACCTATTTATTTCATCAATCTTCTGCAATCTGGATTCTGTAGTCCACAAAAATTGCTCTGGTAAACGTCACCAGTCACATCCTACCTGCCAAGTCCAATGGCCAGGTATCATGTTACCAAGTGATCCATCACTTTACACCCTTCCCTTGGGGTGGTCTCATCCATTCATAAATTCAACAACTGCCAACATGATAGTGACTTGCAGTCCCTTCTGCATCTGTCATATCAGAGTGGACATTTCTGTCTGCATTTCCCACAGACATTTCAAACTCAACTTGCAAAAAACCATCTCATCATTCACCATGCTCATGACCAAAAGGAAAAAAAGAAAAACCTGCCCCTTTCCCTGTGTTCATTTTAAGTGTTGTTGCTACTTCCAGAGTATTGGGCATTGGGCTTATTAAAAGCTCTGCAGATGATTCTAATGTACTGTCAAGGTTAAGAATCACTTGGTTGGAGTTTAGGAGAAGGACAATGAAGTTTACATGACTTTTCTCAGAACTCTTAGTTCTCTGAGCAGTTCTGACCTTTTGTAGACCCTTTCCTCAAGGGTGGAAGCCAGACTTCTGCCTGAGACTTTGACAGCACCTGTGCTGCCTCTGGGTGCCTAAATATGGGCAATCTATGGGCAGAACACTGGCCTGAGACCTGGCATCACAACATCAGTGAGTAATACCCTTCTTAGGTCAAAAGTACTCTGACATTATTAGTGCCACCAGGTGCTGGTAGCAACCTGCATATATTGCTTGAAAGTGACGGTGCCCAACTGCTCGTCATCCACAGCCTTGAACCTCTGCAGGGTCTTGAGGAGCTCCTCTTCCAGGGGGATGGGCCAAGGCAGCGAGGTTACTAACAAGAATTTCCTCCAGTCCACAAACTCTGAGTTTACGACTAATAAAGATGTTAACTCCTGCAACTAGAAGAAAACAGGAAATGCCATTAGAACATTTGTATGACTCCATCATGAAGCTCTACCTGCTCATGTGTCTTAGTAAGACATTTAGATGAAGGAAGTCTGATTTTAGACTGGCGAGTAGAGCCAGTTCTGACTTTTGTTCCCTCAGGCTATACCAACCAACCCACACCAGACAATACCTAGAAAGTGTTTCACTTTTTGCTTCCGTGAGATTTGTGTTTTTTCTTACTGTTACACAATAGATGTACACATGTGACTCTAGTTGACTTTGTACCTTTTCAACAGAAGAGGGATAAAGACTATAGCTGTGGCTGTGCAAGGGCTCTGCAGCCCATGGGAAAACACTCTCTAACCACTTTGTTTTCTGATACATTCTTAGGGAACAGAATATGATGGAAAGAAAGAACTGCCAGAACCATCTACTATTACTAGTTAGGATCACTCCATTTGGTAGTAATAGATACAAATGGGCTGCGCCTCATGGTCTCCATAAGGTTTCATTGACTTGGCATCATCACTCATTCTTCAAATCCTATGCACGCACATACCACGTGTCTTCAGTTGAAGTTCATTCATTCAAGTTTTATTGGTTGCCTACTAAATGTCAGATACTGTGCAAGTACTGGGTATTTAAAAACTGTTGACTTATGGATCAAATAAGAAGAATTCTCCAAGCTTTGAAACCCAAACAAAATTAAAACTTACCTCAGCTTGAGTGAGGTGCATCCAGCTACTAGGGATGTTGTTTGTTCCTAGGTTCAGGGTTACCAAATCAAGCAGAATGTCAGCAAATGCTTTATTTCCTATTATGCCTACAATACAATGAAAAACATTTCTCAGTTATAGTATGGGACAGGGATTTGTTTCTTTTGCTAAAATAGAATAAATAATGGGTACTTGTATAATCGTTTTATTTATATTATTTTAAACTAATTTTAGAGAAACAGAAGACATTTTGAAAACATTAAAATAATCATCAATTTCCTGGTGTTCTTCCATTATTCTTTCTCGGCTCAGTCAAAATGTCTTTTTTGGCTGAGTAACAAATCATTCCAGATTGGGAAAAATACTGAGACTTTATGTCTTAGTTTGGAGTCTTCTTTGATCTTTTCTCAGAATAGGTTGAATTTCAAAAAGTACTCTAACGTTTCCTCTTGTACAGTAGGGCACAATTTTGGTAAATAGGGGATAAAGGTATTTCAAAATGCATGCAAATCACCACTGTGATCAAGGTAACATGTTTATCCTCATTTTGCTCTTTAGGTCAGAATATATTTGTTTTTATAAATGTAGGGAGATTTTAATTGTTAAATTACCAGATTTGAAAGGCTAATATAATCATCTAATCGGCTGTGTATTCTGAAGTATTTTATAAAAGGTCATTAACCTTTTAAATGCTTTGTCCTTATACACTAATCTACTTTACCTTGTCCAAAAGACATATCTGTTTAGTCTGTTTCTCATTTCCAATTGCATGCACATGCATTAAAAAAGAAACAGGAAAGTAAAACAAATGAATCTGCTTAAAAAGTGTCTAACTCCCATGGCAGAGGTACCTTCCAGAGCTAGGAGAGACTCTTACACGTATGCAGGGATCTTTCAGGTCCAGAGTGTACAGCTATTCTTCTTTGTTTAGGAAAAGGAAGAGTGAAACACAGCCGTAGCATCTCAAATTTTTCTTTTTACAGCTAAATTTCTAGCATTTCTAAAAGTCCAACATGAACTTTATCATTTCCTCTGAACTTTAGGAAAATGCAATAATCCTTTTAAAATTTCACTGGTTCAAACCAAATAAATAATTTTGAGATCTGGAAGGCAATTTCCTGAGTAGCAAGAGCAGAATCTTTCTTTCTTTGCTATGATTGGCCATTCAGCAGCTTATTCAGAAATAAATTCTCTATCCTTTTTGATCAAATCTGAGTATCCAGTTCTACAGAGGTGAGAACACTTTCCCAGGTAGTAGCAATTTCAGTAAAGTGATCTTTATATAATACCACATTGTTTTTCAGATAAGTTAGGCATACATCCTTCATGTTCCTCAAGATGAAACCATAAATAAACTCTACTGAAACCAAGAAGAGGCTCAAAGCATTTAAAACTTCTGGTGCAGCTGTAAAATATTTCCACTGTTTCTTATAGCTATGGTGTAAGCAAAGTGTTGTAAGACAATACTTTCAGTTTACACAGGAATTTCTTATCTGGGGACCTTAACGTGAAATGTGAAAACCACTATAATATTTGACCATGTTACTTAACTGACCAAGAAATGTAGTGATTTGATCTTCACATACAATGCAGTAGCAGAAAAAGATAAACTTACAAATTTTGTTCATGGATCAAAAGGAAACTTTCAATTTGGCCTTAAGTTAGTTAGTTATCTAATGCAACCAACATTTAGAATTATCCAGGAAAAATAATTTTATGCCAGGCTTAAAGGAACTCAGACCACGATCATAGTCTGGCAACCCTTAGCAATAACACCCAGAAAGATGACATCAAAATAACACCATTGCTTAGAATTATACACTTCCACCCAAAGAATGTGTGAATATAGAAATAGAATTAAAAAGTTACAAGAAAACTAATCTTTGGATTTTCGGTTTGTACGTCTGGAAGATGCCAAATGCTTTTTGTGTTTGATGTGAAGACTGATGACTGTTGTACTTTTAAATTTCAGATTTTTGAAACTAATCTTTTTTTTGATATGATCAATAACAAAGTTGACATTTGTCACATTACTAATCACTTTCATAATGGCTTTCTGGGTTTGATGAGCAATCTGAATTAGGTCTTGTGTCACCAGTTGAAGATGGTGTTCTCGTATTCCATAAATGGATAGCTTTCCTAGGGTCAAAGTTATTGATGTCCGGAGAATTCAACTGAATTATCAGCAGATCTGTCATACTATCAGCCTTGATCTTGGCATGCATCTGTGACTTGGTGCGTTTCATCTGACTAAAGCCGCGTTCCGCCTCAGCTGAACTTGCAGGGAGGGTCAGCACGAGGTCCACTAGTGTCAAGATATTTGGATACTTGGGTAAGTAAACAGAATTCACAACATCCCAGGTCAATTCGCGGATGTTCTGAAATCTATAAGGGAAATTGAAAAATGTAAAAGATTGAGACTCAAGTTTTACCCAAATATTTATAAACGTCAACTAGTTTACTTACACTTACCTAGCATAAATCTCTAATTTCAACATGCTCCATTCAGTGTCCACTTCATCAATTTTCACATTGGCAGCTTCCAATACTGGTTCATAATGTGCAATCAGGATGGATACTTCTTTTTCTCCAAATTCTGCAATCAATATACAGGAGGAAAAGTCACATACATGAAAGACACTCATACAAACAATCAAAGAACAAGGATTCAGAGTCAGTGCTTATAGTTACCTTGATTTATCTTTGTGGGCCACAGCTTAAAGCTTCCAATCATGGTTGCCTTCACCACATCTTGGCCGGCATCTCTGAAACAGCCTCGCAGCCTCTTGATAAGATGTGTTAAAACAGTGTTTCTCACGTCAGAAATGTTTCCCTTTCCTCTGAGGCACTTACCATGAAAGTGTGTGACTGAATCCACCCTACGTTCTTTTGGCCCTGGTCTGGGGAGAAAAAAAAAATCCCCCAAATCAACAATTAAATGAAAAAGCACCTGGCAAATGATTTCCCAAGTTGAACAGTCTAGTTTAACAGATCCTGAGGTCATCCCCAACTCCTCACCTTGTTTGATACATTCTGAGTATTTCTAGTGTGGACTGTAAGGTGGCAAATATATCAGCAATTGAAGAATTTCTGTTCTGATTGACTCGGGACAGAATACTAAGGACACTGATGACATCCACCAAGAAATGAATGAATTTAACGATGTCTGCTTGCAGAAGTAACTCTAGAAGTTCTTTGGCTTTCTGATGACTGGTGTCACTTCCGCGTTCATTTGCCTGTAACATAGGCTGAGAATGAAATGGCGGTTTATTTTTCTCCAAATTATAATTTCAAATTGCTCATTAAAAGTATTCTCTGTTATTCTGAAAAACTAAAATAGTATGATATTTCAAAATTACTTACTGAATTCAGTTGCTGGACAATTGCAGGATATCCCTTGAGAAAGTTCTGGAGGGCTGCCTGTAATCCCTGAAGCCACCTCCTGCCTCCTACCTGAGAAGGCATCACAGGTCGGAGGCGAAGGTCTTTGAAGGCAGTTATCAGAGAAATTTTATGAGGAGGAGAATTATGATAGAAGTGATAAAGGCTGTAAAGAAGGTCTCTCACATTGTTGTACAGGGGAATGCTCTGGAACACTGCCTTGTAAGATAGTTCAAGATGATGTGCAAAGCAATACACAGTCAGCACACATGGCTGGATTTCTCTTAAAATCAGGGCCACCCCATTGCTTTCTCTCTCTGAGCCAGGCGCACCGCCACTTCCAAAACCAACCAGTTTCTTTGTCCAGTCTTGGTTCGACAGCCTAAGTTGAAGATTCCTCTCCAGAGTTTTCTCAATGGCATTTTTTATTGCCAGAGGATCCCTCTTTTCCACTGTTTGTACCCCGACAACTTGGCAATGCACTCTTCCTGCATGTGCAAACTGCACATAGACAAGTTCAGCTTCCTTGGCTGAATTGTTTGTGATTCCATCACTGATGATGGAGAAAAACTTACTTTTTACTAGTTTATCTCTTAGATTTTTCCGTTCCACTTCAGCAATAAAATATGTAAATGTTCTTGCTGATTTGTTAGTTCTGAATACTGGGCCAATATCAACACCCTTCATGTCATCCAACTTGCACATCCAAATAAAATCTTTGAGGGGACGTCCAGTCTTGGCGATAGCGTGACACGATCTGAATAAGTTCTCTACTCTCCCGAGGGTTACTTTGCTCACAGTCCTCACCATCAGCTCCGTGGTGGCTCTGTTCACTGGAGAACCACTTGTTGCTTCCATTAATGAAGCCCTGGCATGAGCCTCGCTGAGATGATGTGCATGGAGAAATTCAGTCCTAAAGTTGTCAGTGCCATAAAAAAAACTCACTTGATTTCCCCTCGACTTCACTCCATGCTTACGACACAGGTCACAGAACATAAGATTTAGTATCTCATCATATATAAGCCAAGGGTATTTTTTTAGCCAAATTTTCAAAAATTGATTGTTCCTCTCTGGAAGGTAATGGTCAAGCTTCTGTGGCCTTTTCTGCTTTTCGGTGACTCGATTCACAGCATCTGAAGGATCTCTGCCTTTAAAATAACTCCACATTGTTATTTGAAGTAATCACCAATGTCTACCCTCCGTTTTTCTTAATCTCTTACCCCTACATTTGAACATTATTTCTGGAAAAAATTATACTGAGTCCTTACTACTTATCAGGCATTCTGGTTAGTGCTTTATATTCATTTAATCCTCATAATTCATTATCCTGATTTTACAGTTAAGAAAGTGACCAATTATTATTATTGCCATGTTATGGATAAAATACCTAGGGCACAGAGAGGTTAATTAACTTGTTCAATATCACAGTGCTCATAAGTAGTGGAGTTGGGGATCACTGGCAGGCAGTCCACAGTCCCCATGTTTACACACTTCGCTATTATGGGTTTCTCATAAGGGCAAAGGGTGCTATGGTCTTCCTCACTCTAGAATCTGTTTCTCCATGTATAAGAGGGATGCTGCTTTTTGCTGCCATTCCCTTCCCATGGTGACAAAAAAGAATAACAGGACGTGCACGGTAGTGTGGCTACAAGATTTGCCTTGGACATGTCTTCCCTGCTGCCCCAGCCCGCCTTCCTGGGCAGTGGTAGAGCCAATGTGTTACCAAAAGGGCGTCAGGCCTTGAGACTCGTCCCAGGTGGTCTTGTAAAGGAGCTGTGCCTCATGCCTCGTCTTTCCCTCGCCCCCAAAGCTGTAATTTTTGACATACATTTATTTGTCAGAGGGGGGAATATATATTTATCTGGACAAAAGGGCAAAAAATTTAAAGTTAAACAATGTCTTAAAAAATACCAGTTTCGCCCTGAAGGCAGAGAGCCTAGACCACATTTCTATCTCACTCCGACAACTTCTGGACACTATTGATCATCAGATGCCATTGTCCTCCTGCCTCTCAGTTAGTCGAGGTTATGTAGTGAGACAGAGCAGCGTCTGCTGCTCTCTTGGACACAGTCTTGTCCCCCCCCATCCATGCCTACATCCTTTGGCTCTAAATGCTTTTGCTAATTCTCTCCTGCATGTCCTCTGAGAGCCACTTGAGAGCACAACTCTACCACAAGATCTTTGTGGCCCTCACCTCCTGCCTCTTGCCCCAGTGGGTCTGTTTGCTGTTCCCTAAATACGTCATGCAACCTCAAAGTTTTAATGTCTACTCTATTCTCCCCTGGGCCTGGAATACCCTCCCCTTGCTTCTCTTCCCGAAAGGTTCCATCCAGAAGTTTCCTCCAGGCTAACCCCTGTGGTAACCCACGCAGGCAGTGATAATTACTTCCTCCTTTGAATTCCTGTAAAAACCATGTAGCTGAATGATCAAGTTAGCCACTACGGCCTGGAGTTCTGAACTTACGCCCTGTCTCTGAGACGCGTCCCTAAATCTAAGGGTCCCCAAGAGGGGTTCATAGGAGCGGCCCTTGTCAGCTTTTAGAACAGCATTCCAGGGCTCGAACAACTAAATGCTGCCTCTCTTGAAGAAGATGTGAGGGTACAGAATTTGTTGGACTGTGTTCTCTCCAGAAAGCCTCTTGGCAGAAGCCAAAACAGCGACGAACTGAATCTCTACAGGCATTACATGGAGTACTGGTGGGCTTACAAGGAAAAGGAGTTCTTATGGTTTAAGTGGGGACAGAGGAACACTGCTAAAGTGTTCTAGTTTCAAGAAACTCCAAATTGCTTCCATTGGAGAAAGGACGTTTTCTGATGTGCTTGTCACTTGATGTCCAGAGACAAGATGTACCTACCCAGAGCTTCCTGTGGTACACAAAAATGAGCGTTTTTGTTTCGGATGCTTACAGTCCCTGGAAGCCACATACCTCATGGTTTAACTCTGCCAGGTGTTGCAATGTTTTTCTGGAAGTGTTTTAAGGTAATACTGCAGTTGCCTATTAGAGTATGTGCTCCTTCAGGATACTGAGCTAACATTTTGAATAATAGTAAGAATAGTCTGTATCAGTATTGTATAATGTTATATATTATATAATATTACTATAATTATATAATTAAATGATAATGGCTTAGATTGCAATTAAACTTGCACATTCTAGGTACCACTTTCTAAGCACTTTATATATGTTAATTACTTTAATGCTCCTATCAACCCCATCAAATATGCCACTTTATAAGTGAGGAAAGTAAGACAGAGAGGGTTAAATAACTTGCCCAAGATCGTACTACAGTCATTCAACAAAAAGTGGATTTGAAAAGAGCTGTCTGTCTCTTCTTACCCAGGAATGGGTCGTCTTACCCATCCAATCATGGGTAAGAAGGGAATTAACATGGAAATGCTAGCGTGAGGCCTGACTCATAGGGCCTGACACCATGTCAGTATTGGCTATTGTTATAATTCAGAAAATACTCATTCAATCCCGTCTGGGTGCGGAGTATGCTCATGGGAATGTTTCCTGGGTCGGTCAATGGAAAGAATTGTCTTGCTGATTCACTGACTGTCTCTTACGCTGCTCCTAAGATTCTCAAGTATGATCTTTGCTGGGGGGCAAGAAAAATGCTAGCCTGAAAAATTCTTCCATTGCATTTTGCATGATCTTGTATGATTATCACACATAAGGTCATTTTTTTTTCCTAATGCATTTGTAATAATCATATCAACAAATGGTATTTTATGTCTAACTACTATCTTTACCAAAGATAGTGGCAGAATTTGATCAGAAAAGGAGTGTTGAATATGAACAGTACAGTAAATGATGCATTTTCAATTTTACACTATCTTTAGTAAGGACTATTGTAAGGAAGACTTTTAAGTTTCTTTTTTTTTTTCCTTTTTTCTTTTGGTGAGGAAGATTGGCCCTGAGCTAACATCTATTGTCAATCTTCCTTTCTTTTTCTCCCCAAAGCCCCAGTACATAGCTGTATATCCTAGTTGCTAGTCACTCTAGCACTTCTGTGTGGGATGCTGCCACAGCATGGCCTGATGATCAGTGTGTAGATCCACACCCAGGATCTGAACCAGCAAAACCTGGGCCACCAAAGCAGAGCACGTGAACTTAACCACTATGCCACAGGGCCAGGCCCAAGACTTTTAATTTTCAAGTGTGTTAACTAATACTCAGCAGAAAACTCCTTAAGCTTTAGTTCTTTCCATTTATATCCTTATACTAGCTACTCACAATTATTTAAAGTGGTCAGTCACTTATTTTAATCAAAGATTATCCATTTCCCTCAATTTTATTTATGCAGTGTAATTAAAAGTTATAAACTGTAACTTAATGACATCAACACTCTTGTAAATTTGCTAAAAATTTAAAAAATGTGTGCCTGGTAACATAATGACTGTTACGTGCAAATACCTATGCTTTTGTCCTAGGGAAAAAATCCATCTCTTTATCATATTTTAATATATTTTAGTGAGCTTGAAAGTTGCATCTTAGCCGTCACAGGTTGCACAGGCATATATGAAATAATATAGGAAAGGTGCCTATTTCTTAGCTTAGAAATAATAGCAATTTTCAAGTTCCAGCGGGAAGTTCAACAGGATCACACATTCAGAAATACGCCACTTTCAGTCAGTTGTTCCGGACTTTCAAAACTGTTATCTTTTCAACAAAGACCATCTTTTGAAATTGTAGAGTTCTAGGATAAATACAATGGAAGTTGTTATAAAAGATTGTTTTCCAGTTCGTGGAAGGAATATGATAACAGGCTTCATTTCAAAGATGGATGGGCGCATACCAGTTAAGGCAGCGAACAACTGCAGAACTGAGGAAGAAAGACCAAAGTCAGAGGATGCTTTTTGGGGGCCAAGTGAGATGGGGAGAAGCATAATTATGAGAGTTCCTCTGCGAGGGGCAATGTCAACCTTTGCTGCCTGACCTTGAGGATGTCGTCGGAGAACCTCTATTTCTGCGACTCTGGGATGCAGAAAATAAAATGATTACTACTTTTTCCTTCCCTTTATAATATTAGCAAAAATAATAATGAATATTACCTCTATTGTAATAGCCAACACTGTGCTAAGTATTTTACACATTAAAAAGCAACATATGCAATATATATATGTATTTTTTTCAAATGGTATAATTGAGCTAATAAAGAAAAGGGTTCAAACTAAAAGGGCTTAAATCAAAGATGATAATTCATTTTGAACCATCAAGATCCTCGAATCCCACAGTAATACACAGCTTTGTAAATTACAACCATTATTCTTAAACCTGGGTTCATTCACCCGCGTGACCGGGTGGAGGTGGTTCCCCAGGCAGAAAAGGCCTCCCGGTCTGTTTGCCTGCAGTTCATGCACTCGGGGAAGGAGAAGAAGAGCAGAGTCTCCTAAGCTTTCCCCACGCATCCGTCCTCATGCCTCACGCCTGCACCTTTTCTGGTGGTGGTTCTCTAAACTTTAAATCTTCTCTGTATCCTTGCCATCAAATCACTCTTTAATTCCTTAAATTCCGACCTCCAAGATATTGTTCCCAGAATTTTCCCTGACCAACCTCACTGCACACTGACTCTCTTTTGCTTTGCATTCTCAAGCACTTTTGTAAAGTTCATATTCTGTTCCACAAAGAACCTAAATAGAAGTTGATATTTTCTTCTTCTTTGCTTGCCTTTTCAAATCACACTCTCAGTCCCTAGAGCAAGTGGTTTTCCTTTTACATCTACTTTTTTTTTTTAACGTAACTGTCTTCCTCCTTCTCTCCCTTCCCACCTCCTTTTCTTACTTCTCCTTTCCTTCCTCTTTCTACCATACTCTGAAAATTGATAAATGTATCAGTTGACATCTTTTAGTCCCAAGGGTTTCTAGAGTTAATTTTTAAGACATACACATGTCAAGTTATAGCTGCTATTTGTTACTTATTTTTAAACTTTTAGTTGAAATGCAAACTCTGGTTTTAAGGTTGTATCCAAAAATGTACTATGGTTATCATTACGAACATTAAGGTCCCTTTTGAAAGGGATCATGAGTGATTGATCATTTTCAAAGTCTACTTCCACTTACTCAAACGCCCCAAAACACTTTTAGTTTTGACTTGCTAATTGGGATTTCCTTTCAGTTACCCTAGTAGAGGATTAAGGCAAATTATATTTCATATTTAGAATCTTTTTACACATCTTTTTATTTTATATTAAAAAAAATCGTGGCTAAAATGAAGAGCAAAAGCAACTTTGAAGAAGGAAATATAGTAAAGGGCACTGGGAACCCACACAATGGGGACGAGGATCGAATCTGCCCGACTGAAGGACTGGAGGGACTTCACGGGCTGGCTTTATGACATTGAGACTTCCTTTGTCCCTGTTGATGTTCACAGTTCCTTCCTGACAAACTTGAGTCGGAGTCCCTCCACAGGTGTGGTGTGTGCCTTCGTACCTTGGAGGTATAAACCCGTTCAAGCTGATTAGATGAGCTAGCACATGCCAGGGTAGGTTCACCCAGGAACACGCGTTCATACCTATTCCATCCACTGGGCTTAGCGCAGAAGTCCTCAGACTGAAGGCTATTTCGACTAATGACATTTCATGTGGGTTTCTGGAAATACTGGACTTTTAAAAAATAAATAAAATATAACCATTATGAAAGTGGAATTGTATTAGTACTAGACTAAAGTCAGTTGACTATTCTCTAGGGAAAAATAAGGATTTTCCAGTAAATAGGAGATGTTGGAAGATAAAATAAACTTCTTTGTGAGAGCCAACTTAGTTAAGTGAGAAGGGACCAGAGCTTTAAATCTGAAGAATCCTGAATGATATATGACCATAGGTGAATTCTTAACTGCTGTGTGACTCAGTATCCTGACTACAAAATGGAGATGATAAACCTACAAGACCTGCTTGAATTACTTGTTCTGCCAATTGATGGAATTCATTGAAGATTATCTAGAAGTAGAAAAAGCCTGAATTTTTTTTTAAAAAAAAGCCTGTGCAAATGCTGCAGAGCCATAATGATAAAACGTGAAAGAAATAAAGAATTTATGTGCAGAAAATAACATGTACATATACATGTGAACAGATCCATTAATCAAGTAAGCAAATATTTGTTAACAGCTTTTTTGGTTCTGCTCTTGGTCTGTGAAACATTGAGGGAAAATTCTCTACTGCCTGCCCTCCCTTCACAGACTAGTAGTGGGGGAGACAGAAACACAAACTCATAATCCCAACATAAAACGTAAACCAGAAGCATGCGCGAAGGCTGTCTCTCAATTGCCAGATGGAGTGATGCTGAAATTTACTAACTTGCTGGCGCGGGGCAGGGGAGGGCAGGAGAGAACGCCCAGGACTGAGGATCACCACACTGCCAAAGTACTAGTCACTGTTTTTCTCTTCTTTGTTTAATTCAGATCTGTGTTGGACGAAGCACATAGGAGATAAACTAGAAGAAACCAAGGGCTCGTTTTAACGCCATGCGATCCCAGAGGGCTGGTTTTAGTCATGGGGAACTGATTGCCAACCTGGTTAATCTCAATCTTTTTTGTGCTCTTTTCATGATAATTATTTTCCTACCTTTAGGTGCTATTTCTAAGAACTGCTCTCGAAGATTGTCAAGCTGTTCGATGGTCAGGGTGCCGTTTTCTTCCTTTTCTACAGGCGGAGGACGTATTGGAGGAGGGGGATCTGGAAAGACTTTTACGTCGCCATTAATGAAGAAGTCTTCTTGGTTTAAATACAGTTCATTCTGAATTTTTGTAGATGTTTCAATGTGATAGCGAGCTACCTCAGTTAATTTTTCCACACTGAAAGTGGAAAAATGAATAGGGTTATCCCCATTAAAGATACTATTAGATTAATAGTTTTGCTTATTAGAAATACACACAAAGTTAACACATTATATAGCTAAGTTAGACAATTCAATCTGCATGTTTAAAAATTCTAATTTCCCCTCAAATCCATTTGGTAAACAGGCAGAGTATAAACAAATAAATATAAATTAGAAACAAAATATATGCTCATTCAGACTAATAGTCACACATTTTATACCAAGCTGAACAAAAGAGATTTCATTAAACATGATTTTATTAGTATTAGAATATATTTTACCATGTATGCAAGATTATGTCAAGAGATACATTTCATGCCAAGAATGAACCAGAATAAGGTTATATGGCAGAAAAACTTGTAAAAATATAACCATTAGAATAACACATTTATTTGAAATTAGGATAAACTGTAAAGTGAATCAAATTTGTTAATGGATTTCTAGAAGAGTGGTGTTTCTCTAACTATATATCAAGGAGTCTGATGTGACCTAAGATAGAACTGACAGAATGGCCTCTGATGATATAATCTGTTGACTGCTTTGCTATCTTCAGGAAGAATGACCATGCTTAGCTAAGTCATGGAGTATAAGCAGCAGTAGTTAGGAGGCTCTGTGATGCACTGGAAAGGACCCTAGAAGCTGCGCTCTCTCTCATTCCAGAGACTCTAGTCATGGGTCCTTGGGTAAGTTACTTAAGCTCTCTGAGTTTCCTTATCTTTGCAATGGAGCCAATAACACACAACTCTATACTTGATGGTTATTAATGTTCAATCACATAGGGCATGGGTTTAAGCTGTACTAGGGATTATAGTTATGGCCCTAATTAAAAGCTATTTTCAAGGCCAAGGAAGTTTTGTACATGAATAAATACAATATCATGTATTATAGAGAGGATCTTGTCTATATCTTGCAATAAAGATTGAACATGGCAGAAAAATGCATATTTAATCTGCTCTTAGACAACTCAAGAACACCAAAATAGTCATATACTGAAGATTTTTTTAAATAGTATTTGTTGCTCTCTTTAAAAATACACCCTTAAATTCAACTCTAGCATGCTATATTCGTGAGTGTCCATATAGTATGTATTATTTAATTAGCTTATGCTTGATGGTGTGTGTCTGTTGCCAGGCAGAGGAGAAGAACATTGGATAGCTACTGAGTACAATTCCAGTGGGCTCCTTTTGTAGAGTGAGACCCCAAGATATCAAAATAAGTGCGCCATCTAGTGGAAGGTTACCAAGAGTAACTTTCTCAAGAATGGGAGGGGAAAAAATGCCAGGAAAATGAAAAGCAGGATTGGAAGTTCAAAGGGATCTGATAGCTCTATTTTTTTTTTTTAATCATTGGGAATTTTTGCAATAACCAAAACAGAAAGTAAAGCTGAACAGTCCTAGGTTTTAACTTCTTGTGGCTAGATTCAGAGGTCAGCGATACATATAAACACAACATAACTCTGAGAAACACAGGTACATCTGATAGAAAGGAAGCATTCACACTTGATGGCCACGTGGATGAGAGCTGCATATCCTAAGAATGAAGAAGATATGTTTTCATTCTTGTGACAGGCAGAGAGCAGAATTGAACATCACTCCTCTATGATGCTGAAGAGTAACTGACTTGGCTATCCAGTAGTAAAACTATTTTAAGCACTACTGCACTAAAGTTACCAGGCTGAGGGTGTGTGTGTGTGTTTTATTATAGAGCAACAGATATAAACAACTAGGGTGAAGAGTTTACAACAGAACTTTCCTTATGGGACAAGGATTAGAGAAACAGTTGTCTTTTAGATGGCAGTGGTTGCTTCTGAGAATACTTGCCCTTTGTATTCTACGTAGGTAGAAACTTCTAAATTTTCAGTAAACGTTTATTGTAAACTGTAGTGTATCACAGAATCCTCTGAAATAGCCTGCTTGGCGTGTTTCATTTTATAGATGAAGCCCATGGGGCCCAAAGGGATTAGGCCTGCTGTTGATTTGTGGACAATGAGGGACTCCCCATCTTCTGACTCAGTTGAGAGCCACTTCCACCCTGTCGGGCTGCCTCTTCTTGTCTTTTAGGGGAAAATTAAGAGGATGAGATTCGCTGCCCCTCACTAGCAATGAGAGGCTGGAAAGTCTGTGGAATCCAACAGAAAAGAACTTGGTATTGCCCTTACAAGGGAATCAGCCTAACTGGTAAAACATTCTAGGGAATGACCTCTTCGTCTTCCCTTAATTGGCCTTAACTAATAATAAGTCTGGCATTAGAAAGATATGAAACATTACCTTACTTCTAAAAAATATTTAAAAATTACCTATAATCTTACCTTACAAACTAAGGTCCTCATTGAGTAGTATGAAAACCAAACTCATAAATGATGGGCAAAACTGGATACTGTAATAGAACACTTTGATACATGATTTACTGTTTGAAAAGAAAGAGTCAATACAAATGTATACATGATTTCCTAAAAGGTCAAAATTTCTATTTGTAAGTGTAATTTACATTTGCAAACACCTTAAAAATCTCTGTCAATTTGGGTCTTCAGGAATTAACAAAGTATATTTTTAAAAATTTATGCAATACTTTACCTGGCCATTTCCTTCAAGTACCTCTCGCCAAGCCACTTTTCCATGAGTTTGTACACGTCAACCGCCTTCAATACTAACTCCTCAAGGAAAGCCAATGCTTTTGTCTTTATCAGTTCAAGTCGGAACTGTGTGGCTATCTCTATTTAAAAAGAGAAATAAGGATTTTTTAATGTATTATATGTACATACACTTTCTGATGAATCGAATTCAATTTTAAACCAATCATGCTTCGATTTGTGAAGATTTAGGTACACATCTAATAAGCAATATGGATAACTAATACCTTATCTATCTCATTGAGAAGGAAAAAAGGTAATGTGTGGTAGAATCGTTTGATAGTTTATTTAAACCAAAACCATAACTGAGGTTTACATTTATTGCACTTCATAGCAATATGCTCTTTGGTAAATTGGAATGGGAAAACACAAATAGACAATTTCTGAATTTCCAAAAGGAGGAAGTACAAAGTCTCTTGATGATCTCCCTGCTTGAGAACCTTGGGATGGCAATGCCATTATTCCGTCAGCACTGGGAGAAGTAGCGTGAAGCCTGTGTGTCCCGGGCCTATTGCTGTACCTGGCACACAGTAAGGTCTGTGGATTTGACCTCTAAACTCTCTGCACTCTTTCTTCTTTGCTTTTTCCATTGCTACTGGCCTAGTTTGGGCATTAATTATCTGTCACCTAAACTACTGAAATCACCTCAATCCTATTTTCTCTAAGTTCCTTTGCCCACATTAAATCCAAATCTGCCTCCACACTCCCCAGAGTAATCTGTCTCACCTGCACATGCGATCACAGTCAATCTTCTGCACAGAGTTCTTCACTGGCTCCCAGTTGCCATAAGAGAAAATGTAACTTTCTTGGCAGAGCCTATATGACCCTCCATGATGTAGCCTCCCCATCTCCCTAGTCACTCCTGCCCAGAATATGCCTCAGATTCCCAAGCCACTCACCACAGGTCACCTAGTTATCCTCTTCCCTCCTCACCCTGATTTGTTCCCTAGGCAAATTCCTCCACGTTCTTCCACTTTAGCTCAAGTGTTAGTTCATCCACTAGGACGTCTTTCATGACTCTCCCATGCCGCCTGTGTCCTGTATGCCCATCTCCAATATCACAACATATTATAGGTGATTGTTTGCATTTCTCTTCCTCTAGATTGAGTTTTACATGTGTTTGTTTGTTTTGTGTTTGTGTAGATGTGTGTTTCCCACGACTACTACAGGACCTGGCACATAGTGGAAACTCAGTAAATGTTTATTGTATGAAGGATGGAAATTAGCCGTGCTAGGGATCCTGTATTGAATGAACTGAAAGATGAAGTCTACTGGAAACTATCAAAAGCAGATGTGGGGACAGGCACTGGTGGGGAAGCATGTGTCCCAACTTTCCTGATACCACAGATCTTCCTGTGTTCAACTTTCTTTAGATTTTACTCTTGGGATTATGGAAGCAGGTGTTAGTAGGATGAAGGGAGAGGAGAAGAGGAGAGAAGCAAGGGGTGGAAAGCATTCTTAAAAGCTAATGGTCATTGAGTAGTTAATGTGTCCCAGCTTAGCCAATGCTGCATTTTTATGGTTTTGTCACCTAGTATATTGACCATGGTTTCTTACCAGTTAGGATACTTTTGCTCATTTTCCTATCTTTTTAAATTCCATTTTGATCTACATTATAAGATAACTGGAAGAGCCCGAAGAAGAATATATCTTGTAGAGTCATTGCTGTCTATAGAGAAGGAGGCCCGTAAACACAATTGATCCATGCCTGGCTCTTCTATGGCCTGTGCTCCCAAGAACTCACTTGCAGGGACTTTTAGCCTTTAGTCAGGGTTTATTTTCCTCGTGAGAGGCCTAAATTATTCTTGTTGTAACATAAAACCACGTACGTAGGTAGCCCCAAGCCTTCTTTCAACCTGTAAAATCACACCAACTCTAAAATATTCTGTTTGTTTCTATTTGTTGAGATTTTAATTACTGCTTGTACTCTCCTAACCCTTTCCAAATTCTCCTTGTCTTTTATTGAGATCCCAGCAGGCAGCTGTCAAATCTAGTCTTCATACGGTCGCATGAACACAACCCACTGAATGTAGGTTTCAGTTGGTCAGCTTTGTGTTCTCATAGACACAGTTTGAGCAGCCCCTGGGCTGTTTGCCTACTGGTCCATTTTCCACTGAAAAGTACCATCTTAGTTCTTTCCAACTGTTACCTTCAAATTGAAGAGCAGCAAGATGTTCTTCTTTTATTTTGAGCCTCAGTTTGTTTCTCTTTTCCATTTCAGCCATCTCCTCTACTGTTAGTATTACAGGAGAGGCTTCTGCTGTAGGTGGTGATTTTCCTGAAAGCGCAATATAACATGCTGAGAAAACTGCCAACATACAAGTGTATGCACATGGAAGTTGGACAAAATGAGTACAAAGTGAAATGTGTGGAGCTATAAGCCTCTACTGCCTGGGAAAAGAGAAACCCTGGTCCTGACAGTGGTGAAATATTGACAGACTTTCCTTGAGAATTCTTCACGTGGCATCTAGGCTAGATGCATATAAAAATACCCTCTTCGTGCGGCCGGCCCGGTGGCATAACAGTTGGGTTCGTGTGCTCCACTTCAGGGGCCCCAGGTTTGCCAGTTCAGATCCTGGGCACAGACCTACGCTCCACTTATCAAGCAATGCTGCGGGAGGTGTCCCACATGTAAAATAGAGAAGGATTGCCACAGATGTTAGCTCAAGGCTAATATTCCTAAAAAAAATACCTGCCTTGTGATGCAACAGGGAAAATGAGATGTGCAGCAAGGGCAGGCATGTTTACAGACTCCAAAGAGGGTGAAATTCAGAGTCTGCTGACAGAAATTAGCAAACCCCAACATACCATGCGTGCAATTAGCCACCTGCAGAAGGACCACTCCACAGGGCTATTTGTATTAGCCAAGTGTTTCCCAGGTTCTCATCAAGAAAAGACCAGAGAATAACTTCAACAAGATATGGTTGACATATAGCTGACGGTAGAGAATCTATAAGCAACTTGATCATCTTTTAACTAGTACTTAACTACAAGTACTTCAGTGATTACATAAGAGAATTAGAAAAGAAGAATATGTCAGTATTTGTCTGTGAATTTACCCATTAGAAATGGCTGTGTGATTCCACTTGCAGCCCAGTTTGCAAGATTCTATGTACTTCAATAAATCTTTCTTGAAGTTCTGACCTCAAGGGGTTATGTCTTGTGAAGACATAAACGTGAACAAAGAAACTGTAATAAGATGTAATTACAATAGTAGATGTATGTATAAGTTACAGATGCAACAGAGCTAAATCTCTCTGCATTTCTGTTTTATCATCTGTAAAATGAAGGGACGGGACTCAACCAATTATTCCATTAAAGTAAATTGAAGCATTGCCTTCAAATGCTGCTTATTTCTTTTATTTTTACCATCTGAGATGGAGTAAGGTGATACGTTTTTTATTGGGCCGCTTCTCTTCCCTTTGCTTCAGTTGCAACCCTACCCCTCACCCCCATCCTCAGCACTTTGTCTTAACGCCTACTCATGGCTGCTTAAATGTACTCCATCTGGGAAACGTTTCCCTATCAGATGGAGTGAGGTGACCCTGCTCTCAAGGGACTTGAACGTCCCCTACCAAAGAACAAGGATTGGTCATGTGACTGTCTCTGCTGCTAGACCACAGTTCCGTCAGGGCAGGGACCACGGGTTGGTTTGTTTTGAATTCACAATTGCGTTCTCAGCATCCATCATGGTGTCTTTCACAGAGCAGGTGTCTAACAAACATTATGAGTAATTGACTAGTGGAGTGACTTTGGCTGACGTGCTTTCATCTCTTCCTCTCTTGCCTCAAGTCACTTCAAAAATGTACAAGGGAAAACATTCAGAGAGAGAGTAACATGTGTGCCAGAGCTCATTTCTAACGTTAACTGGAGGTCTCTCCCAAACTGAGCTTTCTTTCTTCTCTACTTTCTCTCATGCCTCTGAGGCAGAGATTTAGGCAAGAGGCCTCCAGGAGAGACGGACTTGCTTGAATTAAACCTGAAACTTACATGCACGTACTTAGCTTTTAACCTTCTCCAGGTTACTGCAGCAAGTGTCAGCTCCTTGGCACACACTTTTCAGGTTACTTAGTGTGATCTTGGAGTTTTTTTAACATGTTCAAAAGTGTCTTTGAGATTCATTTTATCCTGGATACAGTTGGCAACTTGGATAAACAGGTTAGGTGGGATTGGCATGCAATACAATTTGCCAACTAACACTCCAGCTCACAGAAGCCTGGCTCTCTAAGTTAAACCTAACCGAACCCAGAAACCTAACAGGGCTCTGGATGCTAAAACCATGAATACCTTTTGCTTTTTTGTCTTCCTTTTTTTTCTTGGGGGGCTCATTTTTCACTTTTTTATTTGCACTCATCTGAGGAGATTTGTCTTTTGCATCTGCTGACTGGTTTTCTTTTTCTTCTTCCATGAGCCTCTGATGAATTTCAGCAGTGACCTAGTTGTATGAGAGCAATATTTCAGTTAATACATTTATGAAATATGATAATCATTTGGCTTTAGTCATCATTTAATTCCACTGAAACCTCATTCCACTGCAAACAACCACGCCATGTGCTCAGTCTTTACAGAACAGGCACTTGGCTGTTTTACTTAAATGGAAAGCTGGCCCTGTCCCCAGATGCTGCTTCCCCACAGCCGTCTGTGTGGAGGCTGTTCTCTTTCTCAAGCCCTGCCTGCAGGGCATCCTTGAATTTCTTCATTGTCACCTCCAGACTGTGACAGCTCCATGGTTATGCAAAAATTCCTTTCTTTGAGATCTCAGACTCTGTGGACTTAATACTCACTATTCTTCCAAGTTCCTGCTATCTGTTGGCCCCTGAATTGGGGCATTCCCCTACATCAGTGTTTCTCCATCTTTTATTTTCCCCCATGGAGTTTTTAAAACAGTTTCTCCTAATGGCATCCCCTCCATGAAATTTTAACACTGTACAAATGTGTCTGTCTATGTATTTTATGTATGTCTGTGCTTTATACATAAAATGGGCATGAATTTTTCATGCCCCCAACCAAGTTTTAGGAATGCATGCCCTATATTAATTGGGCTCATGGAGACTTGCGTCCTGGGCTTCCATTCTACTCTAACCCTAGACACCATCCCAGGAAGGTGCCGTATTCATGAGGGTGACCTGTCCCACAGCCTAACCTCATCTTTGGTTCTTAGCCTCCTCCACTCAGGGGACTCTCAGCTTCTCTGCATCTCAGCAACACCCTCCTTTCAGTCCCACAAGTGCCCTGCTTTGAGAGATCAGTTGTGAGGCCACTGCATAACAGCTGATGAATGGGGAGGGGTGGGGCGCCGCAGGGATCCCTCCATCTCTCCTCTGAGGCTGGCTCTGTGCTTCAGGCAGCAGAGAAACCTTATCTGAGGGTTTGTGCAGCTGGGTGGTGCCTGCAGTTAGCAAGATTGGACCTTCTGAGATAAGTCCAACTGCTCCTGGAGAGGTGAAGGGCATTTATGACTATAACCCTGAGAAATGAGAGCTGAGAAAAGACTCCCAAAAGGAAGAAATAAAACCTTCACGCACCGTGGACGCAGTAGCAACATGTGGTTGAAAACTTTAAAATCTCAATAGTGCAACTGGAGGAAATGGGTGAGGAAATGGGTGTCCATGGGGGTTTATTTATTGAAGTGCTTACTGTGTCCAAGCCTGATGTTATTTTTGGGGAAAATGGAGTGAGGGGCCAGGAGGAGGAAAAAGTTTGATGGAGGTAAACAGAAAGATGAATAAGGCATAGTCGCTACCCTCAAAGAAGCTTAGTCTTGTGGGAGAGATAGACCAGCCAATTCCTGCCCTCTCCAAATTCCTGATAAGCTTCATAATCCAGGGCTCAGCATGAAACTGTCCCCAACTGTTCTATGAGTGCTAAGTCTTGTCCCACCCTCCAAATGGGTTTCATGCTCCTGAGAGCTGAGCCAGTCCTCCTTCTTGGTATTCTCCATAGCTTTTAGCATGTGTGCTAGGCTCATAGGAGAGGCTCAGGAAAGGCCTATTAATTGATGGAGTTTCTTTTAAAATAATCATATTCCACAGAATACACCCACAGCTTCTTCAATACCAGCAGAGCCTTGTAGAGATACAGAAAAGTTTGAGAAAGCAAGCCAGTTGCTTTTTTTTTTTAATCAGATGCTCTTTAGATAAACATGAATTTCATGATATATACTGTACTTTCAAATTCTTGGTAAAGCTGAAAGCAGACTTGTTAACATTCTCCCCTAAATTGCAAGCAATTCATTTTTGAATCTGTTCTTGCAAAGCATGGTAAGTTAGCAATTTCCTTTAAAATTGGATTTTTCTCCTTTGTAAACAACCTTGTGATGAGGATGATGATGATGACGATGATAATTATCATCATCTCCATTTTTCTGGTTCACTTCCCTCAAAGACCTCTGGGTCTTTTCCAAAAATTAACATAATTTACAATACATCCAGCAGTCTAGCTTATAAGGCTGAAGAAACTCTAGAAATAATGCCTTGACATTGTGGGCGTTACACACGACTTGTTTCTTTGAAATCACTGCATACCTGCTAATTAGGAGAAAGTTTTGCTAAAAAATTAACATAGCACACTAAATGGTTGCTCTTGTTAAAACTTCTGTGTGGAATAAAGCCTGTGTTAAAGTGCCCTCATTTTAATTGCACTTATCTCAGCAGGTACTGTTTTCCCCACAACAATTTACTAAATCAGGCCTTTTTCATTTGGAACTCAAAGTTCCCTCAAGGTCATGTGACATCAAGGTCATAAAAGTCTGTAAGAAACATAAAAGCAGGATTCAAATACAATTATTAGTAATATTAATTACTAAACAATCCTTCCTCCTATGCTGTCTATGTGGTTTTTAAAAGTCCATGAGGAAAACAGTACAAGTTTGAGTAGTTTTCTTACCATAATGATCTATTATATTTACAATTTCTAAAACACTTTCATATATCTTATTTCATTGGATCTTTTCAACCATTTAAGAAAGGAAAGATAGGTAGAATGTCTCTTATGTTACAGATCTGGAATTGAAGACTTGAGAGAGTTTAAGTGAATTTCCTTAAATCACACAGCTTAATCAAGAGGGATAGCTAATTCTCTTTGTGCTGTAGGATACTCTTTCTAATAATGTAATATTTTAAAATGTCCTTTTCCCCAGGTAATTTTAATGGGATTCATAAGACTTGTAAATTATGTTTACATAGCTCAATTAACAATAAGAATAATAATTCATATTCTTTTCTAGAACTCCTAGATCTGGTTTTCCACTCTCTGGTGCTTGGTAGTTGTGGTCTTTGTGGTAATCATCATCATCATTGCCTTCATCAGTAATATTGACATCATCATCATCAGTATAGCAGTAGCAGCATCTCAAGACCTAGTATTATGTTAGTGGCATTATGCTAGGTAAAGGTACATAAAAATTTTAGAATCTAGTTAAGTATTCAGGAAAACAACTAACAAGACAAAAATTACAAACAATAACCCAGATCTTAAGAGCCAAATGAGTGGGAGAAACAAATCTGCTACAAGGACGGAAAGAACATATGATCAGAGAAGGCTAGGATTTCAGGAAACAGGTAACCAAGTGATCAGGAATCAAGGCAGGAACAAGTTCTGAAGAATTAAAGAAACAATAGGATTTAAGCAAATAGAAGGAAGGAGGAGCATATTTTAGGACAGAAAAAATGGCGTCAGCTAAGGCGTCGGAATTTTTAATGCCTATGGAATATGTAAGAAGCAATATCTAGTCAGCTCACAAGAGGGTTTGATGAGTTGGTACCAGCAAAGATATGGAGCTCTGAGCCTCTAGGTCAAGGGTTTAGGATTCTATGGTGGCTACTGGAGGTCATCACGCTACCCCATTCTCCTCCTAGGTCAAGAAAGCAAGATCATTTCTGTATTCTTAGAAGCATCATATGCTTCTTTAAAAAAAAAAAAAATCTATTAATCCTTTTCCTTTATCTGGATCATTTTTCCCTTTTTAATTTAAAGTAGTTGTAGATATATTTGAGGTATAAATCTATCATCTTACTATATGCTTTCTATTTGTATTGCTTGTGCTGAATCTTTTTCTGCCCTCCTTTCTTTTCTTATTTTGGATTGAATATTTTAAATTATTTCAGTTTTTCTCTATATTAGTTTGGAAGTAACATACACTAATTCACTTAGTGGTTGCTCTAGGAATAACAGATGAATTTATTGAGTAAATAATATTTAGACCTTGATGCGTTAATAATTCGTGATGTAATTCCTAGGGTAACCACTAAGAGATTAGTAATAGAACGCATTACTTTCAAACTTACAGATGGGGAAAAAAGCAAGAAAGAAAAGCTACAGAAAGGATGAAAGAATATTTAACAGTGAAAAATATCTAAAAGTATAATTTCCAAAAAAAAGCATTATACATAAAGATTACCTCATAATAAGAAAAAGTTCAATTCACAAGAAATATTTGACAATTTAAAATTTGTTTAGACCCAATTTCATGTCCTCAAATATACATAAAGGAAAAACTGATGAAAGTGTAGAGAGAAATGAATACATCCAGTCTCAAAGTGGGCAATTTTATCATACCTTTCTTGACAATTCAAAGAAGGAGAAAACAAATTTAATGAGGGTAAAGATTTAAACAATGATAGTATATATATGTATTTTAAATATAAATATATACTAAATAACATAGTAAAGATATAAATATGTATACATAAAACAATTTTATATATACATATAAAACAATGGACTATATATACTTCGAGGATATACAGAACATTCTTAAAACTTACCACAAAGCAAATTTCAGAACATTTCAATGAGAGTGTGATCTCTGATTAAAATGTAATTAAGCCAGAAGTTAACATACTATTTAGAAAATTAAAAATATACTTCTAAAACCCTTTGAACTGGATGACAATGAAAATAGCATTATATCAAAACTTGAGATCCAGTTAGAGCAAGTCCACAGAGGGAGCTTTATGGTAACAAGTGCATATGTTAGGAAAAAAAGAGAGACCAATAATTCATAAACTATCATCCACCTCAAAGTTCTAGAAAAGAATGGCAAAATAAGCCCAAAGAAAACAATGAAGGAAAAATAAAATTAAGAAAAAAACACAGTAAAGTAAATCAATGAAGTTAAAAGTTAGTTCTTTCAGAAGACTGATGTAATCGATCTACTTCAGGCTCAGCTAATCAAGGGACAGGAAAAACACCGGAAACCAGCATCAGCACTGGCAAAGGGCCATCAGACAGATGCTGCAAGTATCAACACAAACACAAGAGGATATTTTAAACAATTTCATGCCAATAAATTTGAAAATTTAGAAATGGAAAAATTCCTGGCAAAATAAAATTTACCAAAACCAACCCAAGTTTCTTCCAATAAGAAAAAGAAGATAGAAAGTATCCTATACCTCTTAAAGAAAATGAATCCTCGGAGGGAGGGGGCAACAAAAACTCTTCCTATAAACTTTCCACAAAACTATAGGCCTAGATGGCTTCTTAGTGAATGCTGCCAAACATTTCAAGAAGAAAACTTACGACTTCTTCAAAATCTTGCAAATAATAGAAAGAGATGAAACATATCTGACCCGACTTATGAGGCTAGTATTACCTAGTATTTTAGTATTACTACTAAAAGTAGACAAGGACAGTATACGAGAGAAAAATTGTAGAATTTTCTCATTCATAAACAAAGACTCAAAAATCCTAAACAAATTATGAGCAAAATAAATCCAGCAACATGTAAGGATGCTGCCTCATTATAATGTTGGACTGTTCTAGGGGTGCAATGTAAGTTTAATATTAAAAATTGACCAATATAATATCCCACTTTAACGGAAAATGGAGAAAAAAATCATTTGATAATCTCTATAGATACAGAAGAACCATTTGATGATACAATTCATGAAAAAATCCTCATAATAAGCTAGAGATAGACGTGAATTTCCATAACCTGATAAATACTGCTGAAAAGAAATCTACAGCTAACATTTTTGTGAATCTGGACAAGCTGATTTGAAAATTTATATGGAAAGTCAAAGAGCCAAGAAGCGTCAAAATGGTCTTGGCAGATGACAAGGTGGGAAGATTTGTTCATCCAGATAACAAATAAATGGTATGATATTATGTAGTTTTGCTACAAGGATAGACAAACAAAGCAATGCAACAGACCTAATTTATGATATGTAGTCATACATATCACATGTATGAATAATTTATGACACAGATGATACTGCAGTAACATGGGGAAAGGATTTAGTATCACCTATGAAAGCTGAAGTATTATGTATAGTATTGTCTACATACTCCTAGGTATATACCCAACAGTCATGTGTGCATATGTGTACCAATGGATATGTACAAGAATCTTCATAGCAGCAGTATCCATAATAGCACAAAACAGGAAGCCCAAATGTGTATCAGTTGCAGGAAGGTTAAATAAACTATAATCTATTCATATAATGCAGCACTATGAAGCAACAAAAATGAACAGGATACAGCTCCACTCAGCATGGGATGAATCCCACAAATAATATTGAGGAAAAGAAGACGCAAAGAGACAAAAGGTATGAGTCCATTGAAGCTCAAAAGCAAGCAAAGCTAAACTATACTATTTAGAGATACATACTTGGGTAATAAAACTCTTAAGAAGATCAAGGACATGATTACTAAAAAGGCAAGATAGAGGTTCCCTTGCTTGGGGATGAAGGGTATTAGGGCTGGGAAGGGACACAAGAAGGACTTGGCATGTGCAGACCTTTTCCATTGCTCCCCTGTGTGGTGGTTCCATGACTATTTACTTTAGGTGGGTGCATTAAGCCGTGCAATTATATATTATGCACTTTTCCTATGTGTGTCAAAATCCACACTAAAATCTTTTTATAAATGAAGCAAGACAATCAGAGGAGCTTACGGTCGCTGTTGAGAGAGAGATAAGAAAGAAAGAAGGAGAAAAAAAGGAAGATATGGGGAGCAGACAGGAGGCACTGAGGCTGCAGTGGGATAAGGCCAGAGAAAAGGACCCTGGATGCAGAGTGGCCAGGAAGGGACTTGGAAGACGCCCAATCAAAAGTGTTGGTTGCTTGCTGTGAGACTGTGATGCAAGCTCCTCTCCTACTTCTTCCAAAAAACCTTCTGGAAAGTGAACACTGCTTTCTGGTCAAGTGAGATATTTTGGGGAAACTCAAAGAAGGCTTGGCACAGAACAAAAACAGAAACCGCACTGGTGGACCCAGGACCTGGAGGATGAGGGAACAGTGGTCATCGAGTTAAGCACCTTCTGTATGGGGTGAAGCCTCTGCTTAAAGTCATCTGCATGCTGTCCCTTTCCCTCTTGATTTGGTACAGCTCTTTGAAGGCAAGGAGAATCATCACTTTACCTCTCAGGGAAGGTGGAAAGGACACGAACTTGGAAGTCATATAGACTTTGGTTCAAATCTCATCTCTGACACTTACCTGCCAAGTGACCTTGGGCAGGTTTGTTAACCTCTCTGGATTTTAGTTTTCCACTGTAAAGAGGATAATAATACTTATCCCATAGGTGACTTACGTAAAATGCCTAGCAGAGGCTATAAACTAGAGGCCTGTGGGGCAGATGTATGTTTTGCTGGACTCTGTCAATTTTTAAAAATTTGTTTTCACTTTTAACCTGTTAAAAATCAGTAGATTTCACACTAAAACTTGAATTTCTGGCTATTCTTATAAAATTGGAAAATCTGGCCATGCAGAGTCTCATTCTCAAATGGCAAATTTGGCTAGGGCAGAGTAGCACACAGCTCTTTAGACAGGGGTGTGATTTCCACTTGGCCACAGTCCCACCCTTCCCTATTGCCTTATACTTGACCTGCCTCATTGACATTTCCTGCTGGCCCTTTAGGGCCCCTGCACTTGGAACACTGGTCCAGCATAGAAAATAATCTAATGTTGGTTCACTCCTTCTTTGATCTCATATATTTGCTGATTGACTTGTTTCACTTCCTGTTTCTTTCAGAAAAAAAGACTCCTTGGAAGTATAAATTTACACCATGCTTGCAAACCTTGTGTAAATTTTCTATTCATAGCATATTAGCAACGTTGGTACTTACTGAACGGATATTCCTGAAAGGAAATGTAATAACAAGTGCTGCTTACCATGTGAGATATCGCTGAAGAAGCCTGCTGCCAGGTGTCTATTACCAACTTCTCATCCGCCTCAAAGTTTAACTCCACATTTTCTAGCGTGTAATCAATCTTGTCCTTCAGTAGAGCTCTGGATTTTGATTTGGACATAGCCAAATCCAGAGAAATGGATATTCGAGGAACCAGAGGAATTCTTTGGAAAACAAACAAACAAAAGGAATATAAAGATTTCATTTAACAGATTTTATGTAACAGAATTCTATTTCCATGACCATGTTACTTTCTGAATTTTGTTGTCTTGCTTTATTCTCAATTTTCAAACCTGTTCTGGAAAAACTCTTTAAATGGAGAAAAGACTGTATTCAAATTCTTATGGTTTAGGAAGTCTTATTAACAAGAGGGAACTAGAAACAAACAATAACAGAACACAATTTTCAGGTTTAATTCTCAGTAATTATGAAGAGGTGGATTAACCTATAGCAATTATGAAGAAAAGCAATTTTGAAATATATCCAGGGCATAAAGGAAAATGGGACGAGGAATAATTCAGTCATGAGAAAGCAAACCAAATGCAACTGGGCATCACTTGTTTAAGATGACTAGTATTATTTGGCTTCCTAAACTGGACAGTATAGAAGCAGAAAATGACTGCGGCCAGCCTGGTGGCATAGTGGTTAGGTTCACATGCTCTGCTCCAGTGGCCATGGGTTCACAGGTTGGATCCCAGGCATGGACATACACATTGCTCATTAAGCCAAGCTGTGGCGGCATCCCACATACAAAACAGAGGAGGACTGGCACAAATGTTAGCTCAGTGACAATCTTCTTCATCAACAAAACAAAACCGCAGGATATGACAGATGTGAGGTCTACTGGGGTATTTCATGGAGGCAATAACTTTTTGGTGATGGGTGGGGAAGAGCTCAAGTGACCTTCCCCACCCTTGAACATGGATGATGAGGGGCTTTCTTTTTGTTTTGTAAAGTGCTTGGGAACACAAAGTTAAGCTCTACCTCTTCCTTCTCTTAACCATATTGCTGCCCCTATGTAGAAATTTTAGAGCTTTCCCTGGGAACATTCTATCCCAAAAGGACCCCAGGATCTCAAAGTTAACAGAAGGAGGGAAAGATCCACAGAGCGGAATGTTTCTTGTGATTGGGATCCACCTCAGTGAGACAAAGAGTGAGGGGCTTTCGGCTTGGACAAGGAAAGGGGAGAAAGGAGCCTCAAGGGATGGCTTTGCTGAAACTTGAGGAGGAAAGCCAGGAGCAATAGCTCAAATAAGCATTTGGTTTGGCAGACACAGGTTGCTGGGGAACAGAGCCGTGATTCAGATTGTGAACTCCAGCAAACAATTAGCTTGGCCTTGTTTTGAAGTATCAGACAAGGCTTCTTGAACTTAGCTCTTTGATTCTTACAGTGCTTGGAATTCTGACAGGGTACTGTGCTTATAGAGGCAACGTGTTCAGCATCTACTACCCAGTATATGTCTACCCACAGGACAATTTATGTTTTGTTTTGTTTTTTTTTTTAAGATTTTATTTTTCCTTTTTCTCCCCAAAGCCCCCCGGTACATAGTTGTATACTCCTCGCCGTGGGTCCCTCCAGTTGTGGCATGTGGGACGCTGCCCCAGCGTGGTCCGATGAGCAGTGCCATGTCCGCGCCCAGGACACGAACCAACGAAACACTGGGCTGCCTGCAGCGGAGCGCGCGAACCTAACCACCTGGCCACGGGGCCAGCCCCGATTTATGTTTTAATAATCCAGTAATGCTAAATCTCAGTCCCTGAGACACATGAGATTCACGTGGCTAATAAATCAAAGTAAGGTTGTGTGATCATCTCTAGACGCAGTACAATGCTCATTTCCCAATGCCTTGGTTTGGAGGACAGCAGTGATGGCATATCATTTAGAAAAAGAATTTGGGTTTAGAATTCATTTACTGGAAAAAACTCTGGTTTAGCTAGCTCTGCCACTATCCGTAGACATGAACTGGGGTAAGTCACTTGACTTTCTGAGGCTCTGTTCCTTCTGAAATAATGAAAATAATAATAATATGACTATTATCATTACTAATTATTAGTAATTACTAATTATTAGTTATTAACTAATTATTACTTACCATATTATTATTATTACATTTTTGGAGGACTAGAATAGATAAGCTATGTGAAAATGCTCAACACTGCTTGTTTCCCTTATAAATGTTAAGACTCTGTGGTTGGTTGGTTGCTTGCTTGACACATTGATTGACTGAGAGTTCCAGTAGGTATTCATAGCAGTGATTTGAGATTGATGCAGAGTTGTTTTGCAGAAAATAAGAACTGGCTGTTCTTTTGCCTGTTTCTTGCTTCTAACCAACATTAATAGCTCCCCCATTACGTCTGGCTTGCTATTTTGTGCTAAGAACAGAATGCACTGCTACTGTAGACAGTGAAACTTGGCCTCTTTTGATGGCTCTGATGGTTCATATTGCCTTTGGAATTTTTTATTGTTTCTGATTTCAAAGATCTCTCTCAGCAGCTTGCTGAGTTAAATATTTCTCTTGTATTTGTATCAAGAAGAGAGTACAAACTTTCTTTCTTGTGTTTTCTTGCTTACACATGGGCCTAACAGGGATATATTGGGACCAGACCGAGGATGTCTAGAGAAAGAAGAAACCAGCTTCAGATCACTGTATAACCCTATTGTGTTCAAGACATTTCAAATCCTTTTTGGAATAAGAGAAGGTAAAACACACAAAGAGAGAACATGCAATACTCACAATTTAAATAGTGCTCGTAAGTAAGAATAGTTTATTGTCATATTATGCAATAACAATAACAGTCACCACTTATTGAGAGTTATTGGGACTAGATCTCAAGTTTTCTGATTCCCAGATGTGGTACTAAATGCTCTGAGAATTTCATTTCTGTAATCTTTCACAACAACCCTACTTTACAGATAAAGAAACCAAGGCTTAAGAGAGTTGGAGTGACTTTCCCAAACAAATAAATTGTCTTAATTTATTTACATATAGTTAGCAAATAACAGACCCAGGATTGAAACCAGATCTATCTGACTTCAAAACATATTCACTACCCCATATTGAGTTTGCGTAACTCCTGTGACCTGCACTGACAGAGAAAGCTTGTAAAGTAAAGTACGTACACTTCTTTCAATCTACAATACATAGCTCACCTCCTTGGAGATTTAAATCTAATGTTCAGTGCCTGAATATTATTTTTTAAACTTAACTTATTTCTTTTTCCCCTCTTCATATCTTACTGGTCATGAGAAAATATTACTTTAATTCTTAATTCTATTTTATTAAGTTATTTTTAATTCACTTAAGTTTTAAGGATTTTGAGTTTTATTTTTCATTATTTTAATGCTTACTTTTTGCTCTGTTTTGATGTTTTATAGTTGGGAATCACATCACAGGAATTACCACCACTCCCACTCCCCCATTTCTTAAAGACATTTTTCATTCTTTTTGTAAATTTTCAAGGTTGGGGATCTGGCACTTCCTCTGCCCCCACCCACTGGGTCTACAAAAGCAACTATTTACAAACTTTTATATCGCACAGGAATGTTTGGCTGAAAATATAATTTTTCTTCCACCTTTACCACCAAGTTTATTTTCTTGCTGGCAGGAGTCTGATGTTAGATTATTAATAAGTCTTTCAGTCTCACGAAGTCACAATCACATAGGACTGAGTCTTTCCTGTTTCTCAATTTCCTTACCTGTAAAAGAAGACTCCTAACCCCTCCAATTTTCACTTACATAATGTCACACACACACACGCGCGCACGCACACACACACACACACACACACAGAACTGCTTGGGACCTTTCATAAAAGTGATAGAGGTTCACAATTTCTTACTATAAACTCTTGGGGCCAAAAGCACTTCAGCATTCAAAATTTAGAGCCAGCTCTGATGGCCTAGTGGTTAAAGTTTGGCGTGTCCCACTTCGGTGCCCGTGTTCGGCTCCTGGATGTAGAACCACACCACTCATCCGTCAGTAGCCATGCTGTGTCAGTGGCTCACATAGAAGAACTAGAAGGACTTACAATTAGAATATGCAACTATGTACTGGGACTTTGGGGAGGGAAAAAAAAGAGGAAGACTGGCAACAGATGTTAGCTCAGGGTGAATCCTTCCCAGGAAAAAAAAAGAAAAACAAAAGCAAGTTAAAAAAAAAAAAAGAACTTGAAATTTATATATAATATATATTCACTAATATCCCTAGCAGAGTCTGTTGGAAGCACTCTATAATAAAATACAATATACCTCTGCAGCAAAAATGAGTAAATATTCACCATAATTGGGATAAACAGTGCATATCAATAGTCTTAAATTAAAGTTAGAAAAAATTTTCAGTTTTTGGATTTTGGATTTGCAGGTACAGGACTGTGGCTTTTATTAGTGGTATTCAATTTAAAATCATAAAGTTTTACGTTCAGACCAATTACAGTGCGACACAATAGCCTCCCTTACCTGAGTTGGCATTCCAAAACGTCTTTAGTACACAGTTGGACCAATGGGACTCTGGTAAATTTCTTATTGTCATCTGTTGGGATTTTGCATTCCATTCCCCTGTAATAATCTTGAAGGAGTCTCTTTGTATCTTGGAAACGGTTCAGTTCTGCCTTTAATAGTAAATATGCATGTTAATATCCAAGAAAGAACAAGCTGATCTGTACATATTTCCCATATAAGCTCTGTAAGCACTATTTAAAAACATTTAGGTTGAAATTCATTTTCTGGAAATTAAGAAAGAATTGGCTGCAAGTGTATATCTAAAATTTCATAAAAATTAAAGATAAATGGTGACTTTGCAGTCTGTGTACTTATTGAGTATAATTCCACTTAACAAGATGGCATTTCTATTCTTCTTGATATTACAAAAGATTACAGTATGTATTATGTCTGGTGTATGTTATTCATTATTTTGACATTAAGAATTCTTCTGTGTCCTGTATTTAATCAACCAATACATTAACAAACTCTTGAGTGTCTTCTGTCATAGGTAACATGTTAGATGACCTTGGAGATACCAAAAATATTACACATACAAATACAAAAAACTGAAATATAAAATAAGACTAGGTTTTGGTCCTCTAGAACGATTTAACCTAGTTGTGGAGAAATGACAGATAGTAAGATAAAGTGATAATGAATTGTTCTTTTTTCACAGTTTCTGTTCTTACTCCATACGTACAGTAGGGAAATCACTCCCCTGTGCTCACAGAGAAATCTTTCCGCTGGCTTTGCTAGTAGGTGCCTTGTGGGAAGTGGGGAAGCACAGTAGAGCTGGTGGCAAGGTGAGCATCAGTTATTCAAAAGTGACTCCCTGCCAGCCAGCTCATTTCCCTTTGCAGTGACGATGAAATGCATGCAGAGTGAGACCCTGTGCAGTGCCGAACACACCAACATAGACCATGAGTTTTCCAACCCGTTCTCTCATGAAGTGACAGATCAGTTGGTCTATCTGTGCTTCTCTTCGGTAGCATAAAAACAATCTTCAGACTTTGCTTTGGTTAGTGGGGCTGCTTAAACCAGTACCTGAGGGCCTAAAGATTGAAGCTCTTACACAGATGTATTCCATGACATCTAGTTAGTTACAGAAAGCATCTTTTCTAAAAAGAACAAAACTGACTTAGCGTTCAAAACCCTCAGCTGAACCTAACCCAAGGATATTTATGAAAGGATCCCTATATTTATCAAGCAATTAATGTTGTCATTTATTTCATGAAACTTCAAGAAATAGTCTTGTACTGTCATAATCACAGTTTAGAACAAATAAATGTCTATTTCTACATTGTAGTCCACAGCAAAAGACAAGGATAATTTCAACAAGGTTGTTTTGATACAGAAAAGCATAAGCCAAATTGCTCCTGAAACACTGTTCTCTGCTTTATTAAACTTTTCTAGCTAAATGACTGAAACAGGAAGAACTTTATTTGGTTAATTTGAATCTATGTTTCAAAATAAAATTAACATTCATATATTGTTTTAAATTACAGAACATGTTTTAAATTGGATATTAAACAAAAACATATATTTAAGTAACTTTTCAAACTAGCATTTTGAAATTACTAGGAAAACTAAACATTTTTCTCTTTCCTTGCAGGAAAACCAAATTGTTTTAAAATATTCATATAAGGGCTAATCTCACAGTTTGACAATAAGTGATTGACCTGTCATGCTTAGATTTGGTAAAACAGTAGAGAAAAAAATCAGTTTTGTAAATTATGCTCATGAAATTACACTGCACAGTGTCACATTTACAATGAGCAGCATGCAAATCTAAACACAATTTGGATATTGACAAATAACTTTGGGGAATTGAAGAAAAGTGTTGCAAGATTATACAAAAATTCTTAGTCATTAAACCGTAGGATTATATTACTTGATAAATAAATTTAGAAATCAGGAAATTATTTCCTCCTTAACTTAGAAAACTGAACTCTTTAATAATGATTATGTTTAGTAGAGCCTATTTCATACAATTGGTATTTGAGACAGTGCTGGTATCTGTGCCTTAGGCTAGCCTTGTTGTAGTGATTATTTTATATAAAATGTTTATTTAAGGAGCATAATTTGATTCATTATATAGCTAACTATGAATAAGATACCATTCTATATCCAGGATTCTCATATAAGCAGACTCGATCAAGACTGCTCTCACTTTACGATAATTACTGAATACTGCTTTCTTACTGTTTTTCTTATCACAGAATCTTAGTTTGGAAAGGAATCTTAGAAATCATCTAGCATAGCATTTTCTAAAATTTATTGTGTAAAAAACTTGTCCTATAGGCTGTTAATGAGTACCCTGCTGGAGGTAAAACAAACAAAAACTTTGCAAAGTCAGTTTTAGAAATGCTGGGTTAACATACCAAAAGGATTTCTTTATTGCAGGGCATCTTGATGCCTTAATACGTCAATACGCCTGTCGTTCTCCCAGGAAGAGGAAAATGTAGAGTATGTAGCACCTCCCAAAGTCATTTGATCACTGAATCCTTGTTTTGTGAAACACTGTAGGACTAGTGTTCCACAGAACCCACTTTGAGAAACACTTATCTAGCTGTCTGTTACCCACTACCATGGGCCCTTGAAGACCTCGATGAGGAATCTTTCCCCTAGGCCTCCATAAACATGAGCAAGCTTCTGCTTATGAGCCTCCTGGACAAGCAGCTCAATTACCTCAAAAGTCTGTTATTTGATGGACAGTTCTAATCATTAGGCTCTTTCTTCATTTATGGAAGTGAAATCTACTCTCCTCTAATTTCTATCTTTGGTTTTTGTAGGCTCCTATTGATCAGTGCAGAATTGGGCTCTTTGCTGTTCTATGTGGCAGGCCTTCAACTATTTAAACAACACTGATGATAAAGCAGTGGCTGAGAGTACGGCTCTGGAGTTAGGCTTCCTGAGTCCCAAACCCCAGCACTCCCACTTATTGGTTGTGCAGCATTGGGCATTCATTTCACCTATGTTTGCCTCAGTTTCCTCATCTGTGAAACAAGGATTATAATAGAATTCACTGCATATGGTTGTCATGCAGGTTTAATGTACCTTACATGAAAGTCCTTAGAACAGTGCCTGGCACGTACGGAGTAAGAACTCAATAAACATTAGCCCTTAAGCTGCCCTTTCCTTTATCTTCTTTTCTTCTAGTTATTTTTAGATGTGGATTCAGTTTCTCAGGGTGAGAACCTTAAACTTAGGTATTGTGGGTGTAAGAGTCATACCACTCCCGAAAGGGGTATGTATTGCTTGACTGATGAGAGTGAGTCACAAAAATTCTCTATTCCCTTAGCCTTTGCTGTAGGATTTCAGTTACATCTGCCATAAGCTTTTGACACATCTTTTCCAACATTCAACCTCTGCTTGCCCAAGCTGGTGTCCCAGGGATGCTAGCCAGACTGGCTCAGGCTGCTTGAGTGTTTCACTTTAATCCTTTGCACAACCCATGTCTCGTTAACTCCCACCTGGATCCTGGAGCCAGCAATCAGTGAGGCTGCCCTTGCCTCTCAGGTTTCTGCCTACTTCTCAGGCCTCCTATGGTCCAACTGCCCCTGCACCAGAGACTTGTCCCTTTGAATACTGGAAGTGCTAGCATTCATTGGTCCTTAGTTGAACAAGCATTTATTGAACACCTACTATGCACTAGCTCTGGCGACTGTCAGCTAAATATTCTCATTTCCTGCAGCATCTTCTCAGGTAGGTAATCAGTTGAAGGCTAGAAATGTACCTTTTCCATTCTCTATCCTCATTGCTATTCTTCTAGAAAAAAATACTCATGTAGACATGGCTTGACCAAGACAGCCTTCAAATTCTCCTCAGCTTGACGAAATTTCACATGGGCTTCTTTCTAACCTAGGCTCCTGACTGAAGTATTTACTTTAGCAAACTTGTCATTATAAATCCTTTGAATCTGCCCCTTTGAAATGTAAATCTTTTTAAAAGCTTCTTGCCAGTTTTAGAACTCAGGACTGTCTTTCCCTAGGACCTGGGAAACCTCTCTTTGAAAGGTAAGCATCAAGGAACAGAAAGCCTGCGTCCCAGCTCCTCTGGGAGGGGAGGTGCCTAACTTAGGAGGGTGGCTTGCTCCAAGTGGTAGAACTACCTCCTGTTGTGAAGATAGGAGAAAGTTTACTTTTCCTTTAGGCAAGGCCAGTCAGCAAACATAGATGGTCTATGACTCTCTACCCCACTCCAGCTCTTAAAATCTCTCCAGCCCTTATTTTTGGCAGCTGCGTATCTAGACTTGGTCTATGCTCTCTCCTCTATTGTTGATAATGTCTCAGAATAAAATCTATGTCTATCTTCTTATCTTTCCAGTGCAGTTTTTTATTTAACAGACTGCACATATAAGTTAATCGAGTTGTTCTGATGAATAGTCTGCTTTTCCAGTCTAGACATAAACTTTTTTCTGGAATCAAAGGCCTGCTGAGTCTGATCTAGCCCATGCTTTATGGCTGGTTTGCTTTCCCAGGCTTTGGCTGGCCACTTTGAATGTCTGCTGTGAGAGGCTGATGAGGTAACAATCAGTATAGATACCATCTCTGCTGTCCCCTCCACAGGTCTGGGCCACCTGGAAGCAAACCTGGTGGTTAGTTGTTTGGGATGCTCCCATTTCTGATGCTCGTTTGGTGGAGGCCAAAATCATTTATTTCAGCTAACTTCCTTGGCAAGCAGGAGCTCAGGCTGGGCAGAATGCTATAAGTAAAATGAGCCCTGAACAGACTCCTCACAGTCCTAAAGGAGTTGTTACATGAGGGACATGGCTGTGGAGGGAAGAGTTTGTATTCATGACTGGCTGCTCTTACCTGCATCAGTGAGAAGAAATGGTTCATCGTTATTCCCATGGAATCCTGCAACCAGCTCTCATTTATGATATCCAGACGCTCCTGCTCGGCCTCTTCCTTCTGGGCATCACAAATGTCCCACAGGCGGTCTCGTAAATCCTGAACGGAAAGAAACATTGCTGTTACGCTTCTGATTGATGGCTCAAATTACCTCAGTGTAATAAAACTAAAATCCTTGGCCTGTCCTAAAAATGACTCTAAAGAAAATTTTGACCTAATGTGCTCATGGATTTTATTCCTTCATTCAACAAATATTTATCTGCTTCTACTCTATGTCAGGCCTCGCTTTCTAAGACTAGCTCACCACATCGTAAGCCTGTGTCTACCACAAATCCACTGCAGTTCCTTTATTCGTGGGTGTCTGTTTGATATATTCCAATCCTTCCTCAAAAAATTTGTTTGGTTGAAAAAGTCCTTTCAGGGAATTTCTGAGGAAATGGTGTCTTGCTCGTGGAAGACTCATGCAGCTGTATTTAATGCAAGGGCACAGGCCTATTAATTAATCACGAGTGGAACATGTCATTCACCAAGAAATGCTATCAGAGCCTAATGGGATTGTCCAAAAATAAATTTGTACTAAAAAGCTAACAGTAAAAAAATCTTTTAAAGATCCCAGCTCTGACATGTACCAGATTCTGAGCAACAATAGTGCTGATAATTTTCATAAAAATAACAATAGTTACCAAGTACTAAGGCCTTCATATATGTGTTGGAATATAAGTCACCATACTTATATTGACACATTTAATGCTTCACAACAACCTTAGGTACTATTATTATCTTCACTTTGTAGATGAGGAAACTGAGTCGCAGAGAGGTTATCTTCTTAATGTCATATAATGAGTAAGTGCTGGAGCCAGGACATGAGCCTGTGGTCTTGAATAACATGTACCACTATATTAGCTCTTGTTACTTTATCTGTAGAATGGGGATAACATTACTCACCTTTTAGCTGTGTTATATAGAACAAATTAGCTTACGTATGTATGTAAAGTATTTAGCATAGTATTTAGCACAGAATAATTCCTTAATTAGTGAAAACTATTATTATAATCTGATTCATAGTGATAAAATATTTATGGTTTGATAAAATATCTCACTAATGAAATATATACAGTCCAATAAAACTTGACATTTTTCACAATAGCAATAATTTGTTGAACATGTACAATGTGTTGGGCACTGTGTTAAGTACTTTACATCGGTTACCTTACTAATCCCCACACTAAGCAAGAGGTAAGTTTCTGATGAGAAAATTGATGCTTAGAGAGGTTAAGTCACTTGCTTAGGTGTCAAGTGTGGTGGAGCCAAGAATTTGAACACAAGGAGTTTGATTCTAGGGCTTGGATTTTACTTATGTGATACTGTGTTTGAGGAACACTTGGCATTTTGGTTTGCTACCTTATGGGGGCTGCACATGAAATGAAAATATCACAGTCTTTTATTTTTTACGAGGAAGATTGGCCTTGAGCTAACATCTGCTGCCAGTCTTCCTCTTTTTGCTTGTGGAAGATTGTTGCTGAGCTAACATCTGTGCTAATCTTCCTCTATTTTATGTGGGATGCCACCACAGCATGGCTTGATGAGCAGTGCTAGGTCCACGCTGGGATCTGAACCTGCAACCCTGGGCTCTGAAGCTGAGTGCACAAACTTCAACACCATGCCACCAGGCTGGCCCCTCAGTAATTTTTTTGCCCAAGGAAATAATTAAGGATGTCATAAGTATTTAACTGGATGAAATTTTCTGTATAATTCTCTATAATAAAAAATTTGTGCTCAACAAATATTTGTTAATGAAATGGTGACTAAAAACAGAAATTTGTTAAATAAATTAGGATATAGCTCATTAGTGGAATATCTTTTAGACATAAAAATGATGAATTTTTATTGAGAAAGAAAACATGTTCTACTGTTGAAAAAGAATGTTAGAAAACAATATATACATTGCAATCACATCTTTTTGCAAAAATAATTGCCCCAAGGTAGTAACAATGGTTAACTATTGGCAATGGGATTATGAATTTGTTATTTTAAATTTTTCTTTTTATTATCTAGTTGTCTACAATAAACATGTGGTATATTTGGAATTTAAAAAAATCCCACATTAGATATTTTTAATTTAAAAACCTTCTCCTTCTACCAACAATCACCTGACTGATATGGGGAAGAAGAAGTATATAGAAGGGCTGGCATTATAAGTAAGTAGGAAAGAGGTAGAAAAGGCAGATATGTTTTAGGATTTACATAGCTATTAATTAGTATTTGAGGAATGTCTAAGAAGAGGTAAAATATTTCAGTTTTACCAGGACATTCGTTGATTCAATACCTCTTGGGTCAAATCCTCCAGCAGCCGCTCATCCAAGTCACCCTAATGCCTTCACTTAATCTCAGTAGCTTCCCAATTGGTTTCCCAGGCAGTCTCCTTGCTGCTGCTCCACTATAGACTCTTTTACAACCAAAAGCCAAGGTTTCAACTCTTGTTCAGATCAACACCAATATCCTAATAATGACCTCCAAGGCCTTAGCTAATCTGGTCCCTATGATCTCTCTGACCTCATCACCAACCACTCAGCCACGTTCACTCTGCTGCAGCCACACCAGCCTCCTGGTTGTCCTTCAAACACACTAACCATCCTCCCCTTTCAGTGCCCTTACCTTTGCTTTTCACTGTGCCTGATATACTCTTTCCCCAAATAGCTACACGGCTCACTCAATTACTTCTGTCCTGAATTTGCTCAAATGTCACCGTCTCACTTCTCAGTGGGCCTTTCCACAACCACCATATACAAAATGGTACATCAATGTTCCTTTTCCCCTTGCTCTGTTTTCTTGTTCTCCACATAGCTCTTATTGCCAATGACATATCACTATACGTTTACTTGTTTATTTCTTATTCTCTGTCTTCTGGCCACCATCATAGGGTCATAGATTTTTTTGTTCACTGTGGAATCCCCAGCCCCTTAAACAATACTAAGACCATGGCAGATGCTCAATAAATATTTATAGAGTAGATGAATGGGCCATGGGGTAGAGACTGGCATTGTTTTTGTTGTACAAATAAATATTGAGATTATAATCAGACTGGACTATTAGTAGTCTATACTTAAGTGGCAAGGGAAAGAATTCCTCTAACAGGATAAGGGGCTCTGTAAATTTACACAGAAAAGATGAAGGGTAAGAGATTGAAATCAGGTTTCTTGTACACTGGAGGGCTTTAGAAAGCATCACGGTAATAAACTCCATTTATTAATTTATGAAAATCTGCCTGACTACGAAGTGCCAGGCATTGTGCTTGTTGGAGAGGCAAAGATGTATAAGATTTGGTACCTTCCCTCCAGGGATCTATACCATAGAAGCAACTCTTTAGGTTTTCCATGCCGTTCTCTCCTTCTCCTTCTCCCTGACATCAACCAATCATATACCTGCCTTCAAAATAGACATGTACATAATACCAGTCAAGGACACAGTTACATGGCTCAACAAAGGGGTTAACAGCTGCACAACAGATGCCAAGAATGCTCTTGTACTGCTGGCCTTGGATTCCCTTTCTGGAAGCATTGGCCACCACATTCTCCTTCTGAACTCAGAGTGCAGAAGAGCCTTTGCTCTTGAGAGTTGGCAGGCAAGTGTCCAAACCATTTTCCTCCTCATCCTCACACCTCAAGAAAGTAAGAAGGGAATGAATTAGGATTTTGCAGTGTAAGATCTGAGAGTGTGGAGGCCCTGGCCCAGCAGGTCACAGATTCCCTTACATTCAGTCTTTGGTGTAGCTCAGCCTTTGTTTCCTCATCATCCCACAGGTCATCAGGAAGAGAGTTGAAATCAGTCTGCCATTGAGATACAAAATTTTGCTTGTGATCTGGACGCCTTAGAAACTGCTGGAAACCTGTTCTGTAAGACATTAAGAGAATGAGATGGAGCTTACATGTCATACCTATGAACTATAAGATTCTAACTTAGGAAACTTTACTTACCTAATGTCATATAAGTAGGCAAGCACAGTATGCTGGTCTTCTCGTAGATGCCTGAGTACTTTTTTGATGGAGTCTATGTAGGAACTTTCTATTAGTTCCCAGTAAGGTACTAAAAATGAAGGTATTTCCTGTTAAATGGTAAAGCATAAAAATTATTATTTCAAAGTGAAAATTCTTCCAAATAATTGAGTCAAAAGAGCAACACTAAGCAAGGAGATCAAGCAGCAACTGCAACTACATAAAGCATTCTCTGTGAAATTTCTTGCTTCTCCTTTCTCTTCTTCCTCAGGTAATTCCTATTCCAAATAATTCTTCATGTCTCAACTCAGACATAATTTCTTCCAGAAATCTTTCCGTGATCCAACAAGTCTATAAGATCACTCTCTGAAGCTCTGAAGTTGTACCTTACCACCCCGGACTTCTCCCATTATAGGATCAATGACATTAATTGTAACTGCTTATTTATTTGTCTATATCCACCTCAAGAATGTCAGTATCATAAAGCTAGGAACAATAGTTGTCTTGTTCACCACTATACAGTTTTTCCTATAATTACCACAGTGTCTCAGACATAGTAGGTGCTCAAGAAATATTTATTGAATGAATGAATTGAATTGTCACAGATGGCACATTTTGCCTAAGTTAGGGCATGTCTAGTATGGACAACACCTACAGTTCATGTCAGGGTGATAATGAGTTATTTCTTTGAATTTTCCCAAGAGTTTTATCTTGGCTGTGTGCATCATGAAAATTAGAAAGTTTCTTTTATCTTTAATGATGCAAATAAACAATCAAAAACAAGAAATAATCAAAATGAAATAAAATTGAAGATACATATTATATTCAACATAAACTTGCCATACCAATTATTCCCTTATTGACTGTGCATTTCTTTACTCAGGGAATCACACATGAGGACCTCAGAGGTCATCTAGGCTAACTTCCTCTTCAACCGAGAAATGCCAAATACTGGAGATAGATTATCCAGTCTCTCTGTGGACCTCACCAATGGATTAAGCATGAAATTTCAAGGCAGCCCCCTCCACTGCCACACAACTCAAATTCTTCCTGTGTTGAGCAGAAATTTGCCTTCTTGTAGTTTCCACTTATCAGCCCTAGCTGTGCTCTTTGGAGGACGACAGGCTACATTCATACAGTCTTCCCTATGACAGCCTGTCAAGTATTTGAAGACTTGAGTGAGGAGAAGTAGGCAAGGATTGAGGATGAAACCTGCTTGTTTTTGTATTCCCAGCATCTAGCATAGATTTGCACGTAACAGGTGCTCAACAAATGTTAATACGGATGTAGGTAGACTCACCTGAACCCAATTTAGCATCAGTTAAATTTTTAAGAGACTGGATGGCTCCATCAAGTTCTAACAGCCCACAACTCTATGTCCAACCATACTTCAAGTATTCATTTATCCAAATTAAACATTTGCAGTTCCTTTAATGCTCCTCTGATATTATTTTAACATTTTTTTCTTACCTAGTTGCCCCTTCTAGTTTCTAGTTTTTCATGATCTCTCTTAAAGGATATGGTATCCAGAATGATGCTAAAGACCATTTTAAATAAACTCACTGCTAAACTTCCCTCCTGGTTGACTTCAATCCATTACTTAATTCTCTGTGCTTAGAGAGTTACCACCTACGAATAGACCTAAGTGAATTAATAACCTGTTTACAGCTCTCATTTATCTATAAGAACTTCATGAGAAATCGTCAAATACTGTTTTTAACTCAAGATATACTGTGTTTATGACTCTTCCCTGATGCACCTACCCAAATGCTATCAAGGAAAAGGAAGGGGCCAGTTTAGCAGGACTTAGTCTTAGTGAACCTGTGTGGGCTCTGGGTGATTACTTTTCTATTTCATAAGTGCTCGCAGGTCATGTGTTTAATAATTTTCTCTCAATTTTGTCAGGGATTAATGTACAGGTTATTGGTCTGTATATTCCTAAATCCCATCTAGCTTTCATTAAATATTTTAGCATATGCCTACATCTGGTCTTCTAGAATCGCCTCTGTGATTTCTATGAGTTATTGATAATGTCATACCTGTAGGTTCTTCCAGTCTCTGGGATGTAATTTTTCTGAGTCTGGGGACTTGAACTTAGTGATGTGGCTAGATCTTCAGATCTACACTTTCCAGTTAAATAGTCTTCTCTTCATTAGAGAAGACTGAACATAATAGGAAATTGGTAGCCAAAGCAAATATTCTCCAAATCTTCAGAAGTTGGAAAGCAAATACCTCGCACTCCAACTGCCTCCTTTGTTCTCTCTGCACCTTCCCCTGTGGCTGGAAGAACGGGAAGAACCAGGCTCTCCAACTTGGCTGCTGCCTCCTCCTGGGAGAGTCAGGTATGAAAGCAATCTCTCTCTCTCCCTTTCCTTCCACATGCCTATTGAGGTAAGGTAGATCTGGGTCCTAGGAAGGCCTGGAACTAGTGTTACCCGATAAAGAATAGGATACTCAATAAAATTTGTTGATTATCTGAAATTCAAATTTAACTGGGCATCTGTCTTTCTTCTTCCTTGGCAGGCAAGCACTGCAACTCTGTGTGAGAAATTTAGAGTGGGAAAAGGACTAGAATGGATCCCATGGCCTGCTTTGTTTCTAGGCCCAAGGCTACTTCTATTTGTAGCAAAATGTGTTTTCTACATGGTTTTGCTTAGGTAACTAGACGTCTGTGCTGCCTATCTACCCATTGCTCCTCCAGACCAGTTTCTTAGCCTTCATTCTCCACCCGGCTCAGTGCTCTGGAAGACTAACTTATGAGAACTGCTTTAGGAAACTCCCTTGCCCTTTACCTCCTGGGCAAGAGATGAGAGCAGGAACTTGAGGTCTGGTTATGTATTTCCCTGCTTTTTTCTGCTGGGTCGCTGTGCTTGCCTGCATCCTTCTGCTGAAGGCCACAGCTCTAGTCAGACGGCCCTCTTCATGCAGAGGTCCTCATGAGGTCCAAGCCTCTGCTCCCTTTCCTCACCTTCTCAGGCCTAGTGGCCATAATAGCTCCCAGCTATCTCTCGTTTTCAGGGTAATAATCTAATCCTTGTAGGTTTCCTTATTTAACGGCTATATCCTTTATTCAACTCCCCTCAAATTATCACCTGTTTTCTGCCAGAATCCTGACTACTAGAAGATCTACATGGGAGCTGGTGCCGTATCTCAGTGTTAATGTTTATTTTTTTACTCCTGCTCTCTATTTCCCTCTTGTCCTCTATGAATTATTTTTCTCAAGGGCTTCAAGGTTTGGAGTTAAGGATTGGATTTCAATATTTATGCCATATTTTGCCCCTGCCAAATAATAGAATTTTAATTTTATCTCCTTCCCGACAACCACTTCTATATCCTGCTTCTAAGACAGTTTTTGAATATCTTTATTTTTAAAAGTAGCTTCTGTTTGGCTGAGTGATATCAATTACACAAATTCATAATTATATCATTTAATGTTCTCATCTTCAAATATTTTCCGTTCTAATTTCCCCATCAATGCTACTTAATGAATTCGTTAGAGCCCTATCAAGAATCTATTACATACTCTGCACTGTGTTTGATTCTGTATTAAATACAGTGAATTATTCCACGTTTTCCTACCCTCCCCCAAAGAGTCCATCATCTAATTGGGGAGATAAGACATTTCCCTAGGAAAGCCCAAAAATGACAGCAACACCACAAATCACTACAATTCATGATTGGGTCTCAAATGCTGGGCACAGATGGTCAGTGCCAAGAGTTAGCAAGGTAAGCAATCACTGAGGACCGCAGTGAAGGAAGACAGGGATGGAGTCTTTCAAAAAGCTCTTGTCGTTTTAAAAAGCTTTAAAGGAAAAACCTTTCTGTGTGATTCTCCTAAGATGACTTATCAATTAGAGCAAACAGATTTGTGTAGGTGGCAATTGTGCTTTGTGGTTGTCAGAGAACAGAGTGCTGAATGGAGCTTCCAGGGCTTACCTGAGCATCTCCTGCCTTACATCTCCTGCCTTACACTAACGCACCCATTTAAAGTTCTCAGGCCAGAAAGCTATCTGTTCTTTCATTAGTTTAGTTGGCTTCAAAAAATTTTTACTATTTCTAAAAAATTAGAGGTTAAACTTCCTTTGGAGGCGTTATGATGAGGGCATGAGAAAATGGATGGAGGGCTATAATTTGCTGGATATGTGTTCTGGGGAAGTCATTCTTCCAGGAAAGTGCATCTCTGCTTGTACTGGGGAGAAAATTAGTCCTCACAGAACCCATTGGTGGCCTTCATTTCAGCACTCCACAGCAGTTCAAAGCATGACTCAGAAATGCGAGTGAGTAGAGAATGGATGAGATGTGGTTCAATGAGCAGTCTCAAAAAATCATCTTGGTTTTTTAACGAGTATATTCATTACTAGCTATGAAAGTCCTTCTGGATGGTGCAAAAAAATGGTGTGACTGTTACTATAAACAGGAGAAACAATAAATTCTACCAGCTTGAATCTAAACTGCCATACCTCAGCAATTGGTTCATCCACATAGACCCATTCTTCTGATCCGGGCTTAGGTGGTGGCGGACCTACTGGAGTAGGTGACGTATTTGTAGACTCAGCAGGTGATTTCTTTACTGGTACTTTCCCTCCTGCAGATTTTCCTTTAGAACCTTCAACGTGATATCAAATCATTCCATTACAAGTAAATGAAAGAGACCAGATTCTGGTGGATGAATAAATCTGTGATTTCTGTGGACTCCAGGCAATTCACTAACTACTTCTTAAGCAACTTCGGGCAGCCTCATCAAATCAAAAATGAAAAACTTCATTATCCACAGCCCTCTGAATTAACCAATAATGCCAACAACAGTGTTGTTGTTTGTTTGTTTGTTTTAAAAAAAAGCAATCCAACTTCTCTTATCTCATTGGCTATGAAAAGCAACTTGATATTGTATTATTATCTCTGTCCTTGCTTCCACAAGAAACATGTGGTTCTATAAAGTGTAGACTCTAGAGCAAAGTATATTTCATTTACTATTGCAAAAACTAGTAAATTAAACTCCAGCCTGAAGGAGGGAGAGGGTAGCTATAACACGAGTGATGCTATTGCTTTTCCTGGAAGCCCAGGGGCAGAGCAGGGAGGAAGGAGGTTATTTTAAGAGTCTGCCAGAGTCAGTGAGGAATGTTAGGGAGGATAAGAAGAGGTATTGTAGCTCCTGAATATTCTCACATTCCCTGCACGAGACACAGGGTTTCTGAGTAGGAAACCGTATTTCTTGCTACTGTTATGGAGTATGGATGAAGGCAATTGCTGCGTCATAAGCCTAGATGAATTAAGGCATAAAAGTGAGAGAGAGAGGAAGGAAGAGAAGAAGCAAGAAAAAGAGAAGGATGAGGATGAGAAAGAGGTCTAATTTTTAGTTCAAAATTCAGAAAGGGCACACGCTTCACTTTCCGAGATAGCATCAAGAAGCGGGAATCTAGACAAGCCTCACTCTGATGGACTGACAGACCTTGTGACTGACCAAAGTACCTTAACTCAGAAAGTATTAATATTTCCTTAAAAATCAAGGTTATTATAGTTTAGAAATTCATTCAGTTTAAATTCCACTTACCTTCAGATCAATTATTGAATTTTAGATGCAGTTTGTAGATGCCTACAGAACTGGGAGCACTTTCTTTCCCAAAAATGTATTTTTTTAATGAATATTCTTTAATGATAATGCCATTTATAAAAGTAAATATATCTTCCACGTTTATGTTAGTTTAAAATATATGGATTATAAGTAGAGGGGAAATTGTCAATTATGTCTTGTGGGGAGTTTATGTGACTTCTACTTATACATTTAAAAACAGTGTCTATTATCCACAGGTCTTAAGTTGTATCTAGATTTTTAAAATTTAGAACAATTTAAGGAAATCTTTGTTCAGGCAATAACCAAAAAATGTTCCTTACTTGATATATATTTTTCTATATGGTGATTTTTCATTCTTTGACATGAATCTCTAGCGCAACAAAAGTGATAACACTATGACCATTTTAAGATGAATTTCTCTAAGAAGAATTCCTAAAAGGAAGAACTTGGTAATTATAAATGTGAGACTGGAATGAGTTTCTTTTTCTTCTTTTCTTAAATATCATGATCACTCAGTGAAAATCAAGAGAGTCAGGGAATATATTTGGACCATTGTTCTTTGATTCTATTTAACTTTTATCTAATTTTTAACAATGAAAGTGCTAAGAGGCAAAAGATTTGAATGAATAAAAATGTATCTATGTCATAGTGAATGAAAACAGATGTCACTTTTGCACAAAAATCTATCAACATCTTAAATACAATGGAGGGCTTTCCTTTTTAAGTACCTCCCATCCAACCATATGAAAGCTTCAGTTTCTAATAAGATATTTGCTTTTGCTTGACAGTTGGATCACTGAGTCCTCAGTGTAGCCATTCTTCATGCATAAAAGGTTTAGAGAGTGATCCATGCTTAGCATAAAGGTAGATTTTAGCTTTTTTATTTTCAGTTATAAGAACCTAATGGTAACACATAGAAGCCCATTAAACAAGAACAAGTACAAATAATCATAAGGAAAAAAGAAAAATGCAATTTTAGGACACATGATTTATTTAATCACGTTATCTGTAAAGAAATGGTCAAAGTTGAAATGATAGAGCAACAGCTTTGAGCAAAGAAAATAACATAGTAGGAGCTCAGTAAAGGTAAGAGTAAGGTTCATCAATTGCTGAGAGGACATTAAGAAAACTAGAACACTTTCAAATTAAGTTGACACAACTCAGAGAGATGAGAGGATTGTAGGAAGGAGGAAAAGATATGGAAAGTCTGATTTATTGGTTTTTTTTTAAAGAAAGGCATTATTATTACCTTTCGGTCTCCAAATATTTCCTAGTAGGATCTGATTTAATTAACAGCTTCACTAGGTAGAAGCCAAAAGACTGGTTAACAGTGATGGCTTCCTTATTGTCTTGGGGTTGGCCACGTTCAGCAAAAAAACAACTCTTTGTTGTTAAGAAATAGTGCTGATGGCTGCCTAGGCCACAAACACTGGCAAGCCAAGTAGACACTCAGGATGTCTAGGATGAGATGAAAGCTTTAGCTCTGAAGCAACATGGCCAGGAAGAGAAGTGAGTCAGTGTTAGGTAGGGAGCCAGAGATGGAACAGGAACCAGCTTATTCTCTAAATCACTATTGAGAAGCTATTTTGGAAAAGCTTGAGGAGGGAGTTTTCTCTCCTTAGTGTCCTAGAATTCATGTTGTTACTCTGTGTGGAGCTGAAGATATGGAATGTGAACAACTATCAAGTGATGAGGACTGGTTATCTGGGATCGCTTATGGGTCCTAATTTAATTATACTTATCAGTAATAAGTGATGGGAACTCCCTACGCCAACTACGGAAAGGAATCTCCTTTCTGTTCACAGTCTTTGATAACTTGGTCTGGTGCCAATAATATCCCGTATTCACTTAGTCTCATTTACTCTTGAGTCAGACTTTGTTCTGTCTACTTTTTTGTATATTTACTTATTCCTTACAATAGCTACATGAAAAATTACTTTTATTAACCCATTTTATAGATGAGGGAACTGAGGCATTCTAAGGTAAAGTTACTTGCCTTAGATCATTCATATGGTAAATATCAGAGCTGGGATTTCAGTCTAGGCAGGCTGGCTCCAGAGACTGCGCTTTTGACTGTCACACTTCATTGCTTTTTAGTGTCTGTTTATGTTGCTCATATTCAGCAGTGTTCATTAGATTGATATGTAGAGATTTGCAAGCTTTAGAGCAGTTTTTACAATACTATTGATTTGACTCATAAATTGATTTTAAGATTGTTTTCTATTTACATTGCATGCAAACAATTTTTCTACTTCCGGTAAAATTTTTTTAAAACTACAGGCTGAGAAATAGATTCATTAAAAAACTTATACTTAAGAGTATAAAAAAATTATTTAATTCACTTAAACTATGGTAACAGTATTAAGGCAAAATTCGGGGAAGTTATGAGCAATTTGGTGTTGTGAGTTAATATGGGCATGTAGATGACATTCTCCAAAGACGGAAGAGGCTCTAATTTTCCCTTCTCATAGTTTAACTGTTTCTAACACAACACTACTTTATTTATTTTGACTCTCAATTTCCTCATGTTTGAAGTGGGAAATGATCATTTCTACTTCAAAAGAGGTTATTAGAATTAGTGAGATTATATATATACACAAATTATCTTGTATAGTGCCTGGCACACAGTGAGCACTCCATAAGAGGTAGTTTGTTATTATGATTATGAATTATATTATAAAAAGAGATTGTTGTTGAATTTTTCTATCTGAACCACAATCACAAATTAACCATAAACTTTCAGAGGTGTGGCATAAACCTTCAGATGAAACCCAATGTATTTTGCATTTGCTAGAAAACCTATTAAGGGCTTGTACATGGTTCCACATACTGTCCTTTGTTTAAGGTGATAAAAATATATTTTAGAAATTCATCCTAGAAAAGCTTAGTTTTTTGTTTTTTTCTTGTACAATTGGTATATCTCCTCTGTCGGGAAATGTGAATGAAGCAACCCATTATGCTTCCTTCTTTGCCTTGTTTGTTCAGTTCTTCTGAGTTGAATGAGCCACCACAATAAGCATGGTGTCCTTGAGTTGGGCATACCACCTCCCTCATGTCAGGGCTTGGCTTTTATTTCTATTTCAACAGCACTTTTATATACATTTTTTAAAAAAAACTGTAATGCAACTTAAATATTTTGGAGAAGGGGGTACATTATAAATAATACCTTAGAAATAACTGAATGTTTCTGATATTCCAGTGGTTAAGGCCTGGGGCTCTAGTATAGTAGTTCTCCAACTTCAGTGATCATCAGAATTCCCGAGAGGGCTTTTTAAAACACAAATTGCTTTGCACCTCCAGGAGTTTCAGATTCAGTAGGTTGGGGGTGGGGCCGAGTATTTGTATTTCTAACAAGCTCCCAGGTGATGTGGATGCTCCTGGTCTGGGGACCATTCTCTAAGAGCCACTGCTCTAGGGGCTAAAGGCATCTAGGTATTTCAATTTCATTTCACTTTTATCTTTTTTCTCTGTTCTTCCATGTCCTTTAAATTAGATGTCATTAATGTTTATAACATTGACTTTACATTTATTGCTAAGTAGTCTGGTAGTACCTACAACCACAAGTCAAATCAGAAGCCAAGCACTCGAACAGTACTGATACTAATACATGGCAGGCCAGAGGAACTAAAGATGGCATTATTTCCAAAGGCTTGTTCTGCAGAACTCTAGTCCCATTGAATATTCCTCCAAGAGAGAAGAAATTTCTCCAAAATGTTTTCAGTTATTACATACTGTATCTCCCACTCCCTTAAAGATGCACATTAAAATATTTAAAAATCTCGTAATTAAAAACATTTTAATTTGGCAAAACTCAGCATTTTAGATTTAGTTGATTATGGAAAACTGTCTTCCCTTAGCCCCTAATTAACACCTCCTAAGCAAGGCCAGAGGGTGTAAAAGCCATTGTTATACGAAAGAATGAAATGGGACAATGGTAAATGGGTTGAAGAAAATAAGAAATGCTTTAAGAACAACATAAGTACAATTGCAAATGGCATTTCAATGTCAAGATTTGGTGGGGGGGAAGGGTAGGGATTGATCTAATAGAAGAATAGGAATGAATCAAAGATGTTAATATAAGTATGGGAGATATAAGTTTGTAGACAGGAGAAAGGAAATGGTTCCTCAAACGCTAAAAGATGCTTTAAATATAATTGATATAAAATGGCCAGTGAGATAAACAGATAATCAATCGTAGTGTTCACCCCTAATGGTGTTAATTTCAAATACTAAAAATTAAAATCATGTAACTTTCTCTTAATGAAGGAAATCTTGTTATAAATGCCAAAAAAGCAGCATTTATATGTAACAGAAAGATTTCTAAATCTTGACTGAGTTCACCTATTTCAAATACTAAGCACAAAAGAATATCAGTAAAATAAAAGCAAAAAATGTTTGGAAGTGGTTGGTGCTATTTAAATTGAGCTAACTGCATGACTCCAGTGTATATATTTAACTGGTTGAACTTGTATTTGCTTATTGTTTTCTTAGAGTCTATATACTTTTAATTAAGGATGCTCTTAGAGCATGTACATTATTACGTCTAACTGATGATTTGGTACCTAGTATACATAGGTGTATTTAGTTCCTATTTTTGAGGATTCTATGATGATCCTCCATTTACTTTTGTAGATCACAATGAGAAAGCAAGGGATGATAAAGCAATGTGAAAATTCTTCTTTTGTTAGTAAACAGGTGAGAGCTGAGCATAAATTATATGTTAACTCACCAAATGGCTGTAATTATATAAGCCTATCACATCATATAATCAGAGAAGGGTGAGAATCACAGTTATGTGTCTTAAAATGCCAAAACAAATATCTTTTTTTTTTTTTTTTTTTGATGAGGGAGATTGGCCCTGAGTGAACGTCTGTTGCCAATCTTCCTCTTTTTGCTTGAGGAAAATTGTTGCTGAGCTAACATCTGTGCCAATCTTCCTCTGTTTTTTGTATGTGAGACATTGCCACATCATGGCTTAATGAGTGGTGTGTAGGTCTGCACCCAGGATCTGAACCTGTGAACTCCAGGCAGCTGAAGCGGAGAGCGTAAATTTAACCACTATGCCATGGAGCTGGCTCCAAAATAAATATCTTTTTTAGCACATCATTTTGTGAACACTGCACACTTTTGGGTTGCAAATGCATTGGCAATTTAATGAAAAGCTAAACAAAAGTACACCCTTCATGGCAGCCCATTTGAATGTATCCTGGAAAAGTCAACTGTATGTATCCATAACTGCATTTCAATCTTTAATGAATTGGTTGCTATAGCAGCTTCTACATAAATCTAACTAAAATGCTTTTCAGAGCCTAGGATTTTCTTCTACCAACTATCAGTTACCTTAAAAATTATATCCCTCTTATTTCACAGAAATGGTTAAAATAGAAAAAAACCCATAAGTGAAATTAGGGTCAGGAAAAATACAACCTAAAGAAGGTGATCAAAACCAGGAGAGGGATTAGAAGGCAGATATTAAGACCTAGGTCCTTGCACAGATACTAAATCTGAGCCACGATTTGGATCTGAACTTCTGGACATCCAAAACAGAAAAGGAAATGTTATCACTTAGAGATGTTAATTATCTAACCACTCAAAGGAAGGACTGTTTTCCTGTTCTTTGATTCTGAACGAAAGTTCTCATCTGGGATTTCATATAGAGACCACTGAACGATGTAGTGGGCGTATTATCCCTTCAGAAAATATAATATTGGGTTACTATTGGTATAATGAAAGCTTTACCTCCACTTCTATGTTATGTTGTGGAGGAAGCTGAGGATATTATACCAACATGCTTATTCCTTGAAAGCAATTCCATCGGAGGCCCAAGAAAATATGGTTTCATATGCAGCTTTCTGATGGCATAGCACCCAATGATAACACCTACAATATCTACGATGAGTGGATATTCTATACATTAGACATTCTCTAAATTATTCCCCGCAAGCATCACTTTTCTCAGCAGGACCTTTGTTAAGTGCCAGGCTGCATTAAGATTAAGGTTATATTCTTTGGCAAGGGCCTATGGTCTACAAATGCCTGAGAAAAGTATTCAATGCACACTACTAAACAAATCTCACTATTTTTACTGAGACACTTATAAAATGCAGAATTATATTGAATCATATCCATCTTTATCTGCTGTACCTTTTCTTTTGAGTGAAGCTTCACCTTTCTTCCCTTTTCCTTCCTGAGAAGATTCTTGCTTACCATGCGGAGATTCTAGACAAAATTCAACACATAAGTATCATTGATGATTTTCTTCAATAGCCTGGGCTATGCGATTTGTAAGCAATCAAATGTTATTTCTCACAGATAAACAGTTACATTCGTAAACTGCATAAAATGACTCAGGTCTTCATTGTGAGTTAAAATTTACCTGAAGACAGACTATGGATTGAAACTTCTCGAATGAAAGCCCTGATGGCACTATTCTCTTTTGTCACACTGAGAATTTTAGTCCTGAATTTAATATCAACATTTGGTAGTGGATTTGATTGTGAGCTCTTTAACACAACATAGCTGCAGAGTTTTAAAAGTTAGTCACAAGTCCCTTTGAAGCATATCAAAATTTGGATGTACTTCAACTGAATGATACTTATGCAATAATACAACGGGATCTGTAATAAGAATGACACCAAAACACCTTGAAGAAGAGTTACTAACCACATCTTTTTGATATGGTGTATTCTTGAACTTCTCTTGACTCCACACTTGCGAGCCCTGTGACTTCTACATTTCCACTTCGCACTGACTATAACTTGTAATGCAAAGGCTGTTTTGGGTATATTTTCCTTGGAGTCCTTGAATTTAGTTCAGATATGTATTGGAAGGGGAAAATGGGAAACTGATGATCTAGAGATCAATAAGATGACCCAAATAATAAATTAGTCCCTTGAAAAAATTCACTACATTCCACATGATGCACTAAACAGGTTCAATCATTTTCTTCCCTTTTCCCTGGACTACAGTTTTCTTTTTCATTGGAAGGATGGACACATAGGGCAATTTAAATGCCTGTTTGACCTATTCTTTATATTTAGAAGTGATAGTTATAAGAATGTGTGAATACATAATACATATCACTTACATTTAAACATCTCAGATCCAACAACCAGGGTTCCGTAGAGATAAGACAAGTGAAAGACAAAAGATTAACCTGGAAACTTTGTTAACTTCTATAAAAGGATTTGTAACATCCAAATTCTTGACCATTAAACTAATAAATAAATAAATAAATAAATAAATAAATAAATAAGAAACAAACATTTGAATTAGCTGCTTTTTTAGAAATAAGCTTTAAAAACAAAGTCCAGATAAGCTCCTAGTTCCTTTAATAACAATACTCTGGGTAACCAACTACTTAACCAGCTCTAAACTTTAGCACAGACAACAGGGAAAAGAAAGTAAAAACAGAGATACTTAAGATATTGAATTTATAAAGTATTGTAGGGAAGTCTAATTTATGCTGGGGGCAGTACGTACTCTGTCCATTATATTTTAATCAGTTCCAAAATATATTCTGAAATCTCAAAAAATATTCGTAAATAACAGCATGGATAGTACTACTGTATTTTGTCCCCCTGAGAAATTTAGTTTTAAATTAAATTCTGACATTTGGTAGTGGATTTGATAATAAATCCTCTAAGGGCACATAACAGTGAAGTTTTTCAAATTTAATCCCAAGAGCATTTGAAGCAGATATAAAATGCAGAATCATATACAATGTAGAACGATATTTGGACAAAATGACTGTTAGTACTCAGTGTACTATGAGTCCTATGCCTCCTCCTTTACCCAATTTCCAGGCTGATTTTTTTTTTGGTAAATTACTCCTCTTTTTTTTTTCATCTCCACTTCTAAAGAAGATTGTAATTGGATATTTGAGTTGGGCATTTTCAGAAGCCTCAGTCCTTCAGTTCTGAAAATGTTATCTTTTGAAAAAAATTGTAAATTATTAATATAAAAACGAATAAACCTGCTGGAACCTCCCTCTCTAAATTGCTTAGCCAAGCTTCCCTGAGCTGTAAGGGCCTCCTGCCTGCTCTTTGCCCCATCAATGCCCACAAGCACTGGGATCTCCTTCCAATAATGCATTGCTGCTGGAAGGCAGTAATTAGGCCTCTGGAGATTAACCCTTCTAGACATTTTAAAGATCAGGCACTAGCCCTGCCCTTGGTGGAAAAAAGAGACAGATACCATAACTCTTTGAAGCAACGATAGCTTTATTATTCCTCCAACACACAGTATTCAGGAATACAATTTTAAATTTGCAAGCAAACTTTCAGAAACTTAAAGACTGAACTGTGTTATAAGCAGAAACACTAAAGATTGGTTTCAGGGAATGGGTCAAATATATAGACACTCCTCACTGTGAGCAGGCGGAGGCAGAGGAAGGGGAAGGGAGAGCCATGGCCAGAGGTTAAAGGCCTCTATTGGATAGCTCCAGGCTCCCGTGAGCCACTGTGAAAACTGTCTGCCCCAGGTCTAAATGGTATTTTAAAGATTTCCATTTTTTCCTCCAGACCTCTGTATTGGTTTTTTAAATTCCTAATAAGGTAGTGGGAAAAGGGCATGTATTTAATTCATGGCTTTGTGCATTACTGTTCATATGAAAAAAAAATTTTCTTAGAATTGGTATAGTTAGCCTTTAGTTAAGCTCCATTTTATTGGAATACAATGGTCGTTAATAGATCATGATATATGTTACTAAAGTCTTCAAATTTGTTTGTTTAATATAAATAAATTTAACTAAAAATATTCAGACCTATCTCAAATCTCCATAAATCAGAAAGATTATGGAATTTAGAAATGTAACCATGACACAATATTAAGAATAGCTAGGTGGACATGTGTACTGCACAGCCAGCCACTTATAAAGCTAAAACCAGAAACTAGAGCCACATTTGTTTCATGTACACAGCACCAAACTGGTACTGACATTCTACCAATATCATGCATTTCAACAACTGAACACTTTACTTTTGTCATTATATTCATTGTCTACCACTTAATGGCCCTTAGTGGTTAAGGATCTAGAAAGAACTTAAGCTAAAAAATATTCTCTACATAAACTCTTTATACATCTACATTACATATTATAAAATATGTTTACCGAGATGTCAGGTGCTTGTTTCTATCCTTTGATAATCACACAGCACTGAAGATGAACAGTTGCATATAAATTCTAGTCTCTAATGAATGCTGTTGATTTGTTCCCTTATTCTCGTGGACAATTGGCTATGCTAATTCTCATTTTCTTAAGATATTCTCACTCTTTACGTAAACCTAACTCTACAGTTCAGCATATATAGATGTCTGTCCTCTTGATCTGCCCTAAGTTCCTTCTGCTTATTCTCTGTGCCTTTCCTCTTCTCATCTGTGGCCTTATTCTAATCAGTAGATCTGAGTGTGAGGACTCCACTTCCCTCTATGCAGTAAAGCACCTGGGCTTTGTGACAACCATGCTATTAGCTACTCAGGGCTTTTCCACTTCCATCTGAGCATATAGCCTTGTTTCGTATGATTAAAGTGGCTGAGAAACTGAATGTAGATAAATGGACTAGTACCATAATTCATAATTCTCTTCTAAGTGAAAATAAGAAACTGGCAAACAGGATTATAAATCACTCTGTCAATCACCTGATGGTGGTTTTCCTTTTGCCGGAGTTTTTGAACGCTCTTGCTGAGGGTGGATTTCCTTCTCTCTTTCTGGTTCAGGAGGAGGAGGGGGAGGAGCAGCAGGAGAAGAAGGCTCAGTCAGGGAAACTTCTTTTTTCTCAGCTTCCTTTTCTTCTAACTTCTTTTTAACTTCAAAAGGATAAGAAAGGACTTTTATTAGGGACTCCAACACTTACTGTTTCACTTAAACTAAGATCAACCTAAAAAATATAAACTGCCCTTATTGATTTAAGGCTAAACTCATGTTTTAGGGCTCTCCCTTAAGTCATTCAGCCCTTAAAGCTAAGATTTTAAGCCTTTCTGCTTGGTTAGAAATACTGTTTCCCTTGCCTCTGACGGTGTTGTTGATGGGGATGAGGATGGGGGTGGGATGTGTGTATGTGTGTGTGTGCGCACACGCGCGTGTGTGTGTGTGTGTGTGTAGCAGGTAGAAAGGCTTGTTGAGGGGGTGACCAATTTAAGAGTAACAATCTAGAAGTAGCTAATGTAGTGGAATAGGAAAATAAAGGATTATTTCAAAATTTCTAGTGGAAAAACAAGGTGAAAAAAGTCTAGAGAAGATGAGGAGCAATGTGATAGAGGACGTGGAGGTGAGGAGGAAACGGAAGGGGAAGGAAATGCGCAGCACCAGCTTCTGTGAGTAAATACGTATAAAGCACTTATAATAATGCACAATACTCAAGTAAGTCTTAGCAATGCATTCATTCACGCAGCAACTACTTACTGAAACTGAACTGTGTCTTGAGGGAAAGGAAGGGACATGAAAATAAGGTAAAACTACTACTGATACTGACAACATGGCAAATAACACGAGGCACAGTTCTGGTTGCCGGAGAGACAACAGTTAAACGAAATAGAGAAAAATCCCTGGCCCTGTGAGGCTTGCATTCCAGGGGTGAGAGGCAAACCATAAACAAGGTGAATAAGTTAATTTATAGAGAAGTTGGAAGGTAATAAGTGCTATGGAGAAAATAAATGGAACAGAGCAAGGGAGATCAGGAGTGCTGTGGGCAGCTTTTAAAGTTTTAAATAGAATGCTGAGCAGGGTAGGCCCACTGAGAAGGTGACATTTGAGCAAAGACTTGAAGAGAGTCCAAGAGTGAGCCGTGTAGCTAATAGATGGAAGAGCATTCCAGGCAGAGGAGACAGTCAGCCCTGACCCTGGAGGGGCGCAGCATGGCTGGTTCGTGTTTTTCTAGGCTCCTATTACTGTTACATTCCTTTGCCTTTCATGGTTCAGGTTCATCTTCCTGGCAAACCTTCCTGCCCTCCCTGGCCTTCCCAGCCTCCATGCTAGAAATGGCCACTGGTCACTGACTGACTGTACCACTGCCAATGAATGCTTGCCCTCTTGTATGGCTACTTCTCTTCTTTCCCCTCTCAATTTGTCGTGGTTTTTTAATATTCCATCAACATTTATTAAGCACCTTTGAGATCCAGAAACTGGATAAGCTTTGAGGAAACAATATGATAAAAGTAAAGCATGGAAAAAAGAGAAATGTAAATAGACATGTCAATGTAAAAGAGACTATGAGAAGCTTTGGCTGTTTCTTTTTATACATATTCTCTCTGTCCTTAGGTTATTCTTTTCAATTCACCAAGCAAGAAAGCTTCATTCTATTAGATACTTTTTCAAAGTAGAAGTTAAGGGTTTTTTTCTGATTATAAAATTAATATATAATTATTGTTTAAAAAAACATCCAGCAATTTAGACAAGTAGAAAGGGAGATTGGCTGTTAAATCTTTTTGTCTTTCTCCTTCCCCCACCAAGTATTGTACAGACTTCAGATTCTTTTCTGTGCATATAGATTTAATACACAGACATACTTTTAAAAACAAAAATGAGACTATTCTATATATAAACTGCTTTTTCCTACAAAAAAGTATATTATGGTCATTTTAGCACATCAGAATATATATAGAAGTACCACATCCTCATATGTTTTTAAAAGTTAATCGGGATGTTTAACACAGAGTACTGGGCTAGATAAATGTTTATTGTTTTAATGATAAAATATTTGTTAAAGTAATTAGCTGATTGGAATGTAAATCTTAAATAAGTGGCAGTTGAGTCTGCTAATGTAATTGGTGATTAGAACGTAAAATCTTTAGGAAAATGTGGAAGTGAGTCTGACAGCCGGCAAAAACAAACTGATTCCAACTTGTCGATGTTTGACGCTACAGCTTAGAATCAGTTTGGTTTTGCCTCCCAACCAACACTCTGTAAGATTGCTGTGAGAGTTTTCTTCCCTCCTCTCAGACTACTTTGTCAAATAACATGTTAAACCTCTTAAATAATATGTGGATTGGTTTGGGTTTTGTCTGAAAGCTTCACATGGGTGTTCTTGGGGAGCAGACATTTAGATGGCGGAGCTGGTCTTTATGAGTGTGAGCTCGTGGATCGCCATGGTGATTGTGGGTTATACATACCAGGTGCTATTTTGGTGACAGTTGACTGATATATTACGGTAGTTAGGTCCTATATCTAGTGATAGGAGACAGCATGCTATCAAGACAATTTTAGAATCCTTGTGATATTCTTAACTTTGATCATTTTTAAAAATAAATTAATTAATTAACAATGGAATACTACTCAGCTATCACCATTTTTTACTATATCAAGAAACTGCAGTTGCCAATATAATTAGGGGTATTTGGTAAACAAAAGAGAAATATTTTTTTCTCAAAGGTAAAATCTCAGTTGAAGTGTGGCACTGGCAGTGCATGAGCTTAATATTACTTTTATTTTTTATTTTTACGTATTTCTTTTTGAGAAAGATTAGCCCTGAGCTAACATCTGCCGCCAATCCTCCTCTTTTTGCTGAGGAAGACTGGCACCCATCTTCCTCTATTTTATATGTGGGATGCCTGCCACAGCATGGCTTGATAAGCAGTACACAAGTCCACACCCAGGATCCAAACCAGTGAACCCAGGGCCACTGAAGCGGAGTGCACAAACTTAACCACTGTGTCACGAGGCTGGCCTGGCTTAAGATCACTTTTAATAATAAATCCCAAAAATACTATGAAAAGTTAATGAGCATTTATTATTGGTTAGATGAAGGAGGTCAGGATGGTTCACAATGCGGGTGAGATATACCCCAGAAGTAGGTTTATAAATAAAGAGTTAATAATCAGTAAATTAATACCAACACAGGAAGATTTGGGGGAAATAAATTGCTTACTGTTTCCAACCTAAAGGAAGAATTCACTGTTTCCTTATAATGCTGAGGTTAACAGATTGAAATCTTTACCCTTCTCTACAATATCTAAAATTTTAACTCTGTTATTTTTTTTACATGAAACAATACTTTCAGCGAGATGACCTCTTTTGATTAAATTAAAACAAAGAGAGAAAAATCTTTTATTTATAAACATTTGCAGCAGAAAGCTAAAATCAGAGGTAGAGACACTTGTAAACACTACAGTGCAACCAGACTTTCATTTCCTCCTAAACTCATTAAAACCACACATTTTAGTTACATAAACTCAAAATCACAAAGAAATGTAATTACCTTTATTCTCTTTTTTCATTATTTCAGTCATAAACATTTCCTTTACTTTTTGGCATAAAGACTCTTTATCTACTTCAGCATTGATTTTTATCAAAATATTTTCTGGCTCTGTATACCATTGCTCCAATAAAGGCCAGTTGTCCAAGAAGCCTACAATTCTGTAAAATCAAAATATTGGATGAATATGACATCCTGTCTGAAATATTTGTGCAACATTAAGTATGATTTATCTGATCTGCATAATGAAAAAATAGGCTGCCAATATGGTTAAATCTGAAAAAAACAACTTGAAATCTAGAGGCAGTGGGATATTATTCACTTTAAAGAAGAAATTACTTAATGCTATCAAGACAGATCTTTTGAGATATATGAACGAGTAAAAGAAGATTTGAAAATGCCACCGTTTCAGTAAACTTTTAGTGCAAGTTCAGTTCTGTAAGTGGAAATCTAAGGAAACATCACTTGCACTCAGAGCAGAATAATCTGAGCACGCTTCTGATGGTAGCTGCAGCCTGAGCCACCTAGGTCATCTTCTTTTTCTTAGAGACAGAAATTAAAGACATCTTTGAGTAAGTGCAGCTGGTTCAGACTTATTTGGTTTACTCAAATATATTCTTGGAATGATTCTTGAAACTTTCTTGTCTTCTTTGAGAGTAAACAGGCTTAATGTAGCTCAAATTACTCATCCCTGGCTCACTTCATATTTTTAGATTTCTCAGAGTTTCATAAAACTGTCTAAATTTTCTTTTCCAATGAGCAAATTGCATATAACTAAAAGAATGAGGTTTTTTTGTAAGCGTAACTTCATTTAGGCAAAATAGCCGTAGTTTTAGAACTACAATCAGTAGTGTCATGCCCAGCTCTTCGAAATGCCACCGTCTTCACTGGCATTTGCTGAATGAGGGCTGAATTAGGATTCCGTATAATGAATTTGTAAATTCACGGAACCATAAAGGGAAGCATTGCCTGATTTAATTACTTTCTTCCAAGACTATGATGACTTGTGCTCTGAATATGGAAGGTAGCACACAAATATTTCACTCAATATCAAAGCTACTTAGTTTTGTTTTACCTGTAAAAGACTGAATGCTAGGAAATAAGTCTTTTTTTCTAGCTCTGATAATTCCAAAGTGACTAATTGTTAGTTTGTTCAAATGGCAAGAAACAAGAAGCAGGATGTTGAGTTTTAAACTAACCTATGGTGTATTTGGTCTCTTAAATTCTGGTCCTCATCCATATCTTGGTTAGCAGCTACACGCTGATTGATATCTTCACGAGGAGTCTCACTTGAAAGTGCTTCAGCTATGATATCAAAATTACTTAATTAAATAATTTACAAACCACTCAAAGTTACAGCCATACAATTCTTAAATGTTTTTATACATATGGTATTTTATATTCACAGAAAACTTGTGAAGTAGGATTGTGATTCTATAATTGACCCCAAATTGCACAGTTCATAAATGGCAGAGAAGGGATTTTATTCCAGTCAATATAACTCTAGGCTCTGGACTTCTTTTTAATTTTTAAACCATGTATTGAATTATACCTGCCAAAACAAATGCATAATAGAATATACAGTAGTCCCCCCTTATGGTTTCCCTTGCCACAGTTTCAGTTATGCACAATCAACCAGGGTCTGGAAGCAGATGATCCTCCTTCTGATGTATCATCAGAAGGTCAGTAGTAGCCTAACTCTAAGTTACAATGCCTACGTCATTCACCTCACTTCATCTCATCACGTAGGCATTGTATCATCTCACATCATCACAAGAAGAAGGGTGAGTACAATACAATAAGGTATTTTGAGAGAGAGAAACAACATTCACATAATTTTTATTATATTGTTATAATTATTCTATTTCATTATTATTGTTGTTAATCTCGTACGTGCCTAATTTATAAATTAAACTTTATCATAGGTATGTATGTATAGGAAAAAACATGGTATATATAGAGTTTGGTACTATCCATGGTTTCAGGCATCCAATGGGGGTCTTGGAACGTATCCCCTGCAGACAAGGGGGGCACTACTCTACAGCCCAATGACCTCACAAACTGAAAACAGTTAGCATCCAGATCAAGAAACAAATATTATCAGCCCTGGAAGCCCCCTCATGTTTCTTTTCAATCAACATCAGTCACAAAGGTTAACCACACAGAGCCTATACTCAAAACTTCTCTGTACCTCTCCCCGTATTATGAACCCTGCTGCTTCCTCTCAGGCCAGCCAACAGCCCAAGGCACTGTCTAAAAACCCAGGCAGGCCCTACTATTCCATTCTGACACAGTCTTATGCTCCCATATTGGCTTTTCCCTCTCCTTAGTCCTCCCTGGTCTTCTGCCTCTTGACTTTGAGTCTGGTCCATTACTCCCTGCCCAGCCCTGACTGGACTGATGTTCAACCTTTGAGCTCACTGGCTTTGGATGGAGGCTGCTTTCCTGCCATGCTGTTCTTCAGGCTTTTATATGGATCCCAAGCATTGCAGGACGGTATGCTGCACCCAATCCTAGTGACTGGGCTCCCACACCCCAGCCCACGCCTCAGGACTCCAGCTCCCCACCGTCTGGGAGGAGGGTAGTACAGCACCTTTATCTGAAAATCTGTCCTCTTTTGGCTTGTGAGACACTGCTTTCCCTGGATTTCTTTCTCTCTCCCTAGCTGCTGCTTCTAAACTCTTCTTTTGTTCTCCTCATTAAATTTTGTTGTTTTCTTGGGTGTCATCCTGGGTCTTTTTCAAAATATATTTTTCTTCCTAGATGATTTCTCTCACCTTCAAATCCTTAACTTTAGTACACACTTCCCTTCTGATATCTAGACCCATTTATAGAACTGTTCTCTAAACATCTTAGCTCAAAAGTCCAACAGGCACTTCAAGCTCAATTTGTCCCTAAAGAAACTCTATGCATTTCTTTCCATATTCTATATGCGAATGATATCATCATTCTGAAAGTTGTGCAGGTTAGAAACTTGAAGTCATCTTGTTCTCCCTGTACTATATCCCGAGCCCAGCTGATCACTAAGTTCTGTAGTCTGCCCCCTAAATTCTGCTTGAAGCTGACTCTTCCTACTTTGCCTCTTATAATTGTCTTGATACTTGTCATTTTTCAGATAGTAATAGTTTTCTAACTCATTTCCCTGCTTCCAACCTCACTTCTCTTCCAGTGTATCCTCCACACTGCAGCCAGAATGACCATAATAAAAGGGATAACTAATTGCATTAAATCTCAGCTTTAATATCATTCAGTGACTTCACATGGCTTCAGGACAAAGTTCAAACACCTTAGCTTGGGGCAAGCCTCTTCAGCTGACCCTCGCCTACTCTCCAGGCTCATTCCTGCCACTCCTCTATACCTTGCTGCCTTTCAGCCCTACTGAGGTACTTGTTGTTCTCTAGATGGATCATGCTTACCTGCCAAGTCTTGCAAAGGCATTTCTGTCTACCTGCCTCCTTATCTTGGCCTGGTTAACCTCTTCCCATGCTGGGCACACCTATTATAGCACATAACTGACTATATTATAATAATCAGCTTACTTTTGTTTCCTCTCACACAACATTGTCAACTACTTGAGGTTAGGCACTTGCCCTTCATTTCTATGTTATCAATTCCTGGCACATTAGAAAAATTAGATAAGCATTTACTAGAGGCACCATTTTAGCTTCCATCACCTTTACCAGTGCTATCCAATAAAACTTTCTGAGATGATTGAAATGTTCTATATCACTACTGTCCAATATGGTAGCCACTAGCCATATGTGTACATGAAATGTGGCCAGTGTGACTGAGGAACTGGATTTTTAACTTATTCATTTTAATTAATTTAAATATCCGTCATGCAGCTAGTGGCTGCCATGTTGGACACACAACTTATAGTGTAACCCCTTGGTTACAACTCCTTATCTACAACTTCCACTAGACGTTTTGAAGGCAGGATTCATTTCTTCTTTATTACTCTATCACCAGTGCCTAGCACAGTGTCTGGCACTTAGCAAGCATGCAATAAATAACAGGTGAATATGTGAATGAGCAAGATATTTTAGCAGAATAGAGTTCCATCTGTCCAAAATGGCTTAGGGTGGGTCTTGCTTTAGATGAGGAGAGCAAATTGGTAAAATGATCTTTCAAAGGCCATCCAAATCTTATATCCTACAAAAGAAAAATCTTAAGATATGAAAAAAGAACACAACTTAAAATACTTGAATATGAAAGCTGCAGATTGACTTTCAAAGTTGTGGACATATTTAGCATACTCATTTCTGACCAAAACAAGTAAGAACTATAAAATCAATGATTTAATACTAGTTTTCATGGTTTAAATGGCCCTAATCTAGTAGTTGACTCAGTTCACTTCAGATCTAGAAATATTCAATATTAGAAACATATGATAAAAAGAAAAAATCACACTGTACTTTAATAGTAATTTCTGAGAGTAAATAAGATTATGTGTATAAAATTTGAGATAGAAGAAACTCTCCCTGGAATAGTGGAGAAAGGGCATTTTTAAGTCTAGCTACAAGCCAAGGGCCTAGAATTAAGATCATCAAACTATTTAGATGCTAATATCAGCTTTCACAAATTTGCCAGAATCATTTGTCATATAATTTTGATAGGGAATTGAAAGAATTTAACCTGGATTGAGTTGGATTTCTTGAAAAATTCTTGCTAATTGATTTCCTTCTATTTTTGAATCACACAACAATATGTTTCCAATGGAACCCCAAGAGGTAGACAAACTTTCTGGGGACTTTGTAGGGTTATAATCAGCTCTCAGGGATGCTCTCACCCATAGGTCTATGTGTGCACTTTATAATAATATCCACTTTCAAGTCAAATTGATCTTGAGTTTAGGGCCCTGTTCTGCCACCAGATGGCCACAAATTGGCAGCTTTCTCAGCCAATCATCAGTTATCCCTCAATGGGAATGCTGAACAAGCAGAATCATCACTACCATCAGCATAGCTCCTACTCCCTTGTATGAAGAGAAGTAAATTCTCCCTTTTGAAATTTGATGGACAGTGCCCAGTTTAAACTACTGGGCTCAACAGCTTAAGTAACATGAAATGGTTTTGTCATTTTATTTAAGTAAACAATGAAAGGAAGATCTCAAAATTACACAAACTCAAAATAAGGATGAATGTGACCTTGGACAAGTCACGTGCTCATGCCTTAAATTCCCATCTATAAAGGCATTGGAATAGATGATCCTGTAGGTCTCTCCCAGCTCTGAATGTCATCTTATTAGTAGCAACAGCAGTAATAAAAGAATGATAAATGTTACCATTTGTTAAATGGCAGTTTTTTAAAAAGGAAAAGACAAGACTCAAATGTAAAATGACATCATTTAACTCTTCAATTAATGAGAGAATCAGTAAGATGTTACAACCAATCCAAATGAGAATCTGAACAACAGACACATTTGTAGGCAATCAGGAATGTTGAAATAAATGTTACTAGATGAAAAACTGGTTACCATGTATAGAGGAATGTAATACTTGGAATCAAGTTTTCAAAAGTGTAGAAATTAATTGTATCTTGATTGAATACAATTCATTTGCATGTCTGTGGTCAAGACTCATTGGAATCACTATCAGTTTCCTACAATTTACAGAGTTATAGAAGAGCTGAGTCAAAGCCAATGAAAGCACAACCTCTACGGAATCAGATATTCCAGAGGGTCCAATAGATAATACTCAGCCTATTGTTGAAAGGATATACAACAATCTTTTGTTCATTTCAAAGTCTTCCACAATTTTTCCTGATGTAATTAGTAGACAGTTATTGTTATGGACCTAACATAGATAACTGTTATGTATCTATCCTAAGAGTTTAACACTTACATCAATTAATACCTGTGATATAAGAAGAAATATATATATTTGCTCTCTGTCTCTGGCTCCTGACACAGAGCTCCAAAAACCCTTGTAATTTCCCAAGTGATAGGGGTGAAAGTAGCATCTTTTGTTATTCATCTAATAAGCCCCTTTCAACCTTACCTGAGTTTATACTAATGAGGCAACTCTTGGAGGGTGGAGCCTGTTTGTCACAGGAACAAACCTACTGATTAGAGGGCCGAGGGCTGAGTTAACCACCAACAGGAAATGATTTAATCAATCATGCCTTCATAATGGAAACTCCATAAAAACTCCAAAGAAATGGTTTGAAGAGCTTCCCCCAAAACTCCAAGGGGACAGAAACTCCTAAGCTTGGGACTCTTCCAGACCTTACCCTACATACTTCTTCATCTGGCTTTTCATTTGTATCCTTTATGATATCCTTTATAATAAACCAGTAACAGTGAGTCAAGTGTTTCCCTGAATTCTGTGAGCCATTATAGCAAATTATCAAACTGGAGAAGGGGTCATGGAAACTCCCAATTTTGTAGTCAAGTTAGACAGAAGTAGGTGTAACCTGGGGATCCACGACTGGAGACTGGTATCTGAAGTGGGGGGAAGTCTTGTGGGGCTAAGTCCTTAACCTGTGGAAATCTGTGGTAACTCCAGGTAGTTAGTGCCAGAATTGGATTAAATTGTAGGATGCCCAATTGGTGTCTTCCAAGAATTGGAGAATTGGGTGGTGTGGAAAATCCACACATTTGGTGTCAGAAGAGTTGCGAGTAAAGAAACAGTTTTCCTTTGATATCCATAACAACACAATGAGGCATTCTATTATATAGATTGTGGAACTAAGGTTAGAATAATGAAGTACCTTTCCCAGGTCAAACACCTCATAACTCAGAAAGTGAGGGCTCAAGAATATATGCTTTTATCCATAAATATTTAATTTATGGAATAAAGTAATATTTTCATTTCAATGATGAAAAGAAGTTAAATAAACCATGAATTTTGGCAAAACTATTCAACTCCACCATGTGAGGACTCCAGCCAACTGATACTTGCTCCTCAGAGTTCACACACAGTTCAAGGGAAGGATGGTACCAGATCCTTGCACAAAGCACAGAAGTGGTCTATGCCCTTCACTAGGGTGACCCACTAAGCTGTACTAGATAGCCACAAGAAGCTCCTTCATGCTTCACAGTCTCAAAAAGGGTCCCTCTCTGCCAGAGGAGCGGCTAAGTTGATGGAAGGGTTCAGTGAGATGCTTGCAGTTGCCACAGAATTCCCTGCTAGTTCCATGCTTGGCCTGCAGTGCTGAAAACTGACAGTCAAAGCAGGAGGCAACTGTGCTCTGCTAGATTATTCTTTGGAAGGCTGAAATGGATTCTTTATTACTCACTTATAATTGTAAATGCAAATATTCACTGATTCAGTCAAAGAACAAATAAAGAACACTGAATTGTAAACAAGAATAGCAGCAGAAGGAAAAAGTGTCCAGCTTACCCATGATGTCATTCATACGATCTAGTGAAGAATTGTCTGAAATGTCTAATAACATGACGAAATCAAATGCAGAAGGGGGAGGAGGCACTTCTTTGGAAGCTGTAGGATCAACAGCCAATGTGGATATTTGTTTTTTCTTTTCCTCCAGTTCTATGAGGTTTCTGTCGTAGCCGGTGAGAGCTTCCTCCAGAAGCTTTGCTTGGTTTAGTGTCATTGGAAAACCATCGAGGACCCAGCCTTGATCCAAAGGTATCTGACTGAATTGAAAAGGACAAACCATTAACATTTTGATAGACCCAATCTATCAAAATAATAATACAGTGAATCTTGCCTTTGTCTTTCTTTCAATTCACAATAACCTCCTTCTGCATGAATTTTATTACTTTTTATCTAAAATTAGGCTTACTAGTGCACCATAATCACTCCCTTGCTTAAAATCCTTCTATGGGTCTCTGCTGCCCTCCAAATCTAGTCTGGAGGCCTGAACGTGGTATTTAAAACTAACTGGCCCCAACTTACTTCCCCATAACCTCTTCTCTCACACAATTTTGAACCATTTACATCAAACAAACTAATCTCCTCACTGTTATATGAGTACGAATTGCATTTTGTAGCTTGTGTTCATAGGCTGTTCCTCCTCTGAACCTGTTTCCTCACATGTACAGTGAGACAACATGACACACCTCACAGGATAGATGCGAGGATGAACTGAAATGACGCATTTTAGGAACCCAGCAGAGAGCTGAGCATATAGTGGATACTCACATGGCCAACCTGGAGGATTCTTCTACCTAACCCAATCCAGCATGGAGTCTTTAAACCACCTGATCTGAACTCCTCTCTCATTCACTTCATCATACATCATATTCCTTGACTTAGAAAAATTCGAGTCTTCTTTACCTCAATTCGATTATAAGTTGCTGAAGGATAAGGCCCACTTCTTGAGGTTTTACCCTCAGTGCAGCATCCTCTATAGACAATGGGTGCTCCAAGAATTATCACTTTAGTTCTTTAAATTGGAAAATGTGAAAAGGGCATAAACTCCAACTTTGCTCTTCTAAACCCCTAATTTACGCAAAATTGAGATTTTGGTTTTTGGATTAAGTTATGATTTCACTTATTTCTCTGTTAGAACTCATATTAAACAATAGAATCCCCTTCCCAAAGGTTTGTAAGTCTGCTTTGGTGCCTGCATGTGACCCTTCTGAAAGTGTGGCAGGGAGGGAGGGGAAAAACTGTACTTTAGAGAGGTTTTATCACTTGTCCCAAGTCACAAAACTGCAGATGACCCCAAACTCAGTGATCCCTCCACAGCATCAGCTGCCTTCAGGTCACTGCCTCTATTTCCCCCATTAGCCCAAGAAGAGCAGGAAAAGAGCGCATTTTGCTTTTATAACTTGTCCAGAGCTTGGTAAAGCATTCTGCATAGAATGGGTTTGTTGATTCATTGGCCTAAAATAGAGAAGTTTCTTGAGCACCTCACCAGGTCTGGGTGACCTCTTCTCCCACCACAGTTTCACGAGCTACTTCAGAGGGAGGAAGAGGTCAGGGTCACACTTGCTCAGCTGGAGTGTGAGGATGCCGGGCAACGAGTGAAGAGACCTGGGCTTTGACCCTGGCTACACCACTAACCAAATATGTGACTGAATTGTCTTACTGAACTGCCACGCACCCTCCTTTCGTCACTGAAAAAGGATGGATTTGGACTAGATGAAAGGATTTCAGACTAATGATAGTGCTCGAAAGGTGCCTCAGGGTCAATGAGGATAGTGGTGGGAAAGTAGTGAAGTTCTGAAGGTCGAGGGTAGATACTCCAGCCTCCACTGAAACCAAAGCTAAGCTCTGTTTATAGCTGATACTTTTCATATACAATTTTCTTTGAACAAGGAGTCCCATGGCTAAACCATGTTTTATGCCAGTTCTGAGAATGTTACAACTAACAGAGTGAGATCCCCTTCAGCTCTGAGGGTAGTGTCCCTGTGGCCCAATTTCTTCAGTGTTGCATTCAAAGGGTAAATTGGTCCAAGATACGTCACAACTAGGAGGCAACTTAAATCTTTAATGAGATCTCTTGAAACACTAAAGAGGGAGTCCATTCCAGACACACAGTAAAACTTCTCTAAAAGCTCCTTTCCTCACCTCTTTCGGTCTTAATGTTTCCCACACAGCACAGCTACCTCAATTGTATTTCCTCACCCACTCTAAGCTCTCCAAAACTCTTTCATAAGAGCCTTTTTGAGTCTTTTTTCCATCCTTCTCAGTCTCATCTCTTTATTATATGGATCAACTGAGCCTCTCTGGCTTCTTTTAATTTCTCCTTTTTCTGTATTACAAAGGAAGGCTGAGGAGAATCCTTTCTCCTTACGAAGGCAGGTACCTGAGGGTTACTATAAACATTCAATAAGAACATGATTACCCTTCGACCTTGTTCCCAACACAGATACAGATGAAAAGAAGTTAACCTTGTCAATTTGCTGTTTCTTGTGACTCAAGGGTCAAAAGATTTATGAGCTTGTTTTGCAGAAGAAAAAGAATGCCTTTAAGGAAGTTATGATCACCAGATAATGAGCCCCCAGCTGCCCTTGATGCCCAGAAGTCTGGTTGCCCAAGGGCTTATCCGGAGTGAAAGAAACACAGACTTCCCCTTTGTTTTTCTAAAACTCCTCCTCCCAAGCCCCTTAGCTCTCTAATGACTCCCTGCTTTTTTCTTTGAGAAGGCAGATTTTAGAGAACTTATCCTCCTGCCTTCCCATTTTGGCCAATTCAGATAAACCTTTCTCCATCTCCAAGCACTGGTGTCTCAGTGATTAGCTTATTGTGCATCAGGCACACAAACTTGAGATTAACAGATTCAGTATCACTTAGAAAGGAGAAAGGGAGAGATTATAAAATTATAGCCTATTTTGATTTTTCCTTTACCCCCATCACACATCATCTCTGTGCTATGCTTATATGTTATTCCTTGCCTGTGCAGCCTCTACTTTCTCTTTGCCTTCCTACCCAGCACAGCCCAGCCTTTGGATCCCTGGGTTCACTTCCTCCTCTGAAACACAAAATGAGGAAGCACATTGGCCTGTGACCAGACAGTTAGGATTTCTTCCCTCCATCATCTGTCCCTTGGCTTTTCTAAGTATCTGACTTCTCTTTGAATTCCCCACACAGAATAGAACCTGACCTGAATCCACATCTAGGTGAAAGAAGTCATGGTTGGTAAAGATGAGGAAGTGAAATATAAGCACGTAAATCATAAAGTCTATCTTTATCTTGCTGTATGTTTTCTGATGTAGAGGAGAAGTATTCATTAGATACTAAAAAAAAAAAATTTCTATATTATTCTTTATGTACCTCTATTGGTAAAGAATATACTAAATAGATACAACAAATAATACATACTTAATAGCATTTACCATGATGCTAACTAGCAACATGTCAGAAATGCTCTTTCCTTTCTTCAGCAACTGTTCTGACTTTGCACCAAGCTGAGCACGCACAGTGAGCTGTGAAAACAAACAACAAATGGGACAGTGCAGCTATTTTATAAGTCAGATTCAAAATATTTGGAAGGAAAACAAAATAAAATGGTCATGCTCTGTGGTGACGGCACTGATCATGTAGCAAAGTTCGGAAGTCAACCAAGCCTTTGAGGAAAATGTGTGTGCAGATTTTGAGGCCCCTCCTCTGTGACTCCCTCCCTTCCAAGATCTTCCTCTTTCAATTTCAGCTGCTCTGGCATCCCCAGACTTCATCTTCTAATACCTTAACTCAAAGAGACTGAGGCTTTCTGCTTGAGTTCTAGCCCTTCATGCCATGTAGCAAGCGTGTCCCCGGGGTTACCTGTATAAACATGGGTCTTGTCCACTGAAGTTTTCTTCTGTCCGTGGTCAAAGGCCATACATTTTCTGCCTGGTTTTTGCTGCTTGCTTGTTTGGCTGCTTTGTTTTTTTTTTTTTTTTTTTTTGGTTTTTTCTTTTTTTTTTTTTGCTGCATGCTTTTGGCCCTCAGATAGTTAGCTTTTCTATTTTGTCCAACATTTATAATGTTATCTGTAGGAGGGCTAGCCAAAAAAGCTACTCCATATCAATAGGAACATCCCTAGTGCATATTCTTTACTCAGCCACCAGAGTGAGCATTTTATAAGTCAAACGATATTATATCTCTACTCAAAACCCTGCAAACTCTCCTCTTTTTACTTCAAATGTCCTAATCATTGCCTATAAGACCCTGGCTGACCTGATTCTTCTTCTTTCCCTCTCATCTCAGTAACCTCATCCCTTACTACCCTCCCACCCCACTGGCCAGGCACCTCTCTGCCTCATGGCTGTTGTCCAGCCATTCTCGCTGCCTGAAATGTTTCCCCAGGTCCAGTAGGCTGATTCTCCCAATTTTCTTTCAATCTTCTTAAATCTCACTTTCTCAAGGAGGTCTACCTCATTTAACATGACAAACTTCCCTCTTCCCTGCCCTCATGGCCTGTGTTCCTGATCCTCCTTACTCTATTCCACTCCACTTTTTCTTCACTCATGGCATCTTCATCATCTAACAGATCATATAATTCATTTATTTATGTGTTTGTGGTTTATTATCTGTCTCCTTCTATCAGAAGGTAAGCTCTATAAGGTCCAGGAAGCTGTCTTTTTTGTTCAGTCAATATCTCAAACCCTCACAAAAGTGCACAGAACAAAGTATGCCCTTTGAATTGAATTAAATATGGAATATAGGGGATTTGTAACTCAATAAATGTAAGCATAAAAATATATTTATCCTTTCTGCTAATTTAAATTTTAAATACATAGAGTGAAAATGCTACGTCCCCGTTTATCGTTTTCTCTAAACACATTTCCCTCCCTGCTGGTTGTCAGGTTTACAGTTTGGTGTATATCCTTCCAAAACTCTTTCTATCTTTAAGCAGTTTTTAAGTTTAAAATACTATAAAATTATTTTCCGTGATAAAATGCATATGAAAGTAATCAAATGTAATACAAATAAAGTAAATGAAATCCCACTTCACTAATCTGGACATTCTATTTGATGACAAAAAAAAATATTCCCACTTATAGTAACGCAACACTATATATGGAAATACTAGTTTCCATTAGAAGAAATAGTGAATGAATTGTTGTGAACATTTTCTTCAGAGATTAATAAAAAAATCTGTAGAGTCACCAATAAGGCTAAGGATAAATTCCAGAAAATTCTTTAAAGATAAAGAGAGTATGAAAAAAAGTAAATTAAGTATTAAAGAAAAAAATATAAATTTGGCATAAATTTAAAATTAAAAAAAAGCATGTGTTATCTTTCTTACCTGGCGAAACTTAATAGCAACTTCCACTTCTCTAGATACAAAGAATGTTAAAAATGTAAAGAATATTAAGTAAACTCAGACTTAGCTAATATTTTACCATAAGATTTACTTTAAACCAAAGAGATGTGTTTGGGGATGGGTTGTAATTAGTCTTTGAGTGGTGAACATGATGTAATCTACACAGAATTTGAAATATATTACGATGTACACCTGAAATTTATACAATGTTATAAACCAAAGTTACTGCAATAAGAAAAATAAATAAAATTTAAAAAAAACCAAAGAGGAACATATTACTATTTCATCCTACTTGAAGACACACCAAAATGCTAGGAATTGTGACACATTTCAATATACCAGTAGCCAAAATTAGATTATAGCACTTACCTCAGAGAAACTATCACTTGATTTGACTTCTTCAGATTTTGGTGTTTTATTAGTCTCAGCACCTAGCAATAGGAAAAGTGGTAAGAACAAACTCCAGTGTTTACAACGAACAACCATGTTAGTATTTGACTGTCTATGGTTTTGGACAGATGGGTTACTGAATCTAGCTCTGCGCGAGATGCTCAGCGGGAGGAAGTAACAGAATCACCACAGCATGTCCTTCACCTTCCTCCTTCACCATGGAGATCCTGGCCACCGCGTGGCTTGGTGTTCTCCACTTCCTTCCTTCAGTATAGATCACTCATAACACTATCATTAGAAATATTCTAATATAGTTTGGGTTTTCTTTTCAGAAAACAAGACAAGTTTCTCAAGAAAAGTTGTTAAAATGTTAATACTTTTATTTTCTTGAATTATCAAGTAATAGGTAATGAACACGTCTAAAAGAAAACTCTAGAAGTCAGAGGGGTTGTTTAAAATTCTATGGGAAAAATAAGTTTTCAGAATCCATTTATAATTAACTGGACTTTTGTAGTACCATATGTCATAAAATTCTTGTAATAGTTTAGAAAATCAATTAAAATTATCTTATAAGAAACCAATAACTGAAATGAGGGATAGATGATGTCCTTTTAAAAGATGGAAAACTCGACTGCTCTAGGGGAGTGGCATGCTCATAGTAAATCTATACATTGCCCAATGGTGATGGCAATAATGATGATGGCACAGGGGGATCTGAACTCTATGCTAGAAAATAAGGAAACTATTGACTATGGCAACACCTTCACTAGCACAAGTAGAAATGATATTTAAGACTTAAAACTGTTTTCCTTCAATGGTTCTACAAAGAATCTGAAGGACTAAAGCCCAGATCCCCAGGGAGATAATTTTTCATTATGGTTGGGAAGCTTGGTTCTATGTCTTGCCCAAGGTTGTCAATAGACTTAACTTTATCTAAGGAACCACTGTTCAAGTGGGTGGAAGAGACCAGACCTGCAGCCTCTCTCAATACAGTAAACAAAGCAGTAGCACAACAAGAGCCCTAATAGTACTCACCCCGAGCTGCATAGCTGAGAAGAAACAATAAAATACTCTCTCCCTGCAAAGCCAGGAAGAGTGAGGATGATTTATTCTGGCAGTTTTCACAACTACAAAACTGACCAATTACTTGAAGGAGAGTGAAAAGATTCCTTTGTAATTTTCATCTCTTTATCCCCACTTGTAGACAAAGGTTAGGGACTTCTGTGTTTATCTTGCTCTCTCTGTCAAATGACCACGTAGACAACTATGCAAACCTCCCCTCGTCTCCCCTTTCTTTCCCTGAAAGCATGTTTGTGCTCACATACATGTCCTCCTACTGTTTGTCTATCTCTCTAACTTGTTTTGATATCTTACTTACTAAGCATAGTTTTATCTTCTGTTTCTGTTAATGTTTCAAGTGGAAATGGAGCAGCTGAAAACACATTCTGCAGATCCTTTGGGGAGAAAACACATGCACACACATACAAAGAGATTTTAATATTGTCATATTTTTAATAACATTCTTAATTTTATTTCTATAAAGAAAGGTTGAGAAACATACACTATTTTATCTATAACATTAATGATATTAACAGGGACTGAATGATTTCTGGAAACAAACAAAATTTGGTGATAATTGTACTTACAGAAACACATAGTAACCTGTGGAGTAATCTTTCAATTGGCCTTCAATGGCTTAGTAAAATACAGCTACTGCCATTTTGAAAACACAATGAAAGCCAAGAAAGAGGTGGAATTTATGGAAAATCATCTTAGAAAGAACAATCCTAGAGGGGTCAGTCATAGCTATATGGGAAATAAAAAACATGTACATGATCTATCACCCTATTGATTAGCATATGAAGAGTACCACAATGTGGAAGAAAAGGCAGCCCACAATGAAGAAAACTTCTCCCAGTTATTTTCAGAATTCATGGTTAGATAGTATTTATTTTGCAGGTCATGCAAATGATCTGGGTTAGATTCTCTGCTAATGTATTCAACTGCAGAGACAGCAGCAGAAGGTAGAAGAAAGATTACCGGATTTAGAATCTGGGATCCCAATCATGGCCTAGCCATCAACAAGCCTTCTGACCCCAAGCAAACCAATTCCTGTTTATGTCCTCTTCTGCCTCACCTTTGAAATGAGAGGGCTGGACTACATCATGATTCTCAAGACAAGGCCACATTCTCCTATTTCCTGTCCTAGAATCTCCATGCAATAATGTAGCGAGATGCACTACTGATGGGAATATGATGCAGGTAAATCAGGCGAACATGATGCAGGTAAAACATACAGAGACCCACCTCTCTCCCAAAAATTGAGATCAGCTACTCTAGATCAGAAGTCTACAAACTATGGTCCGCAGACCAAATTCAGCTGGCCAACTGTTTTTTATATGATCCCTGGGTATCACTCCCCAGATAGCACTGTGATCCTGGGGACCAAACCTGGCATCCCCTCTGCCCGTTGTCCCTGCTGTGCTCCAGCAGGCACCTTGGCCAGTGCCCATGGCCAGTGTTGGTCTCCAACTACAAGTCAGGGACTCTGCTGTTGGCCGCTGCCAGGCTCTCACTAGTGGAATTTCACTCCAGGAGTTGGTGACTAAGTGAACTCCCCCAGAACACTCATACCCCACCCCCTCCAACCCTCATAATTGAGCCCCTTCATCCCCTTATCAGTTGGAGGCTCTTTGCTCAGGAGAATGTCTCCAGCTGATGGCAACTGGGTTCAAAGCAGGCATACTACCCTTGATGGTCCAACCAGGGGGAGTATATGGAGGGGGTGGAATTTTCTCTCTTGTTATATAAGTACCAACATGACATCCTTGATTTTGCCTCTTGGCCTATAAAACCTAAAATATTTACTCTCTGGACCTGTATGGAAAAGTTTGCTAACCTCTGGTCTAGAAGATCTCTTAGATTCCATGCAGCTTCAAATCTCTAATAAACAAGGTGTAGAAAAGAAAACTCAAATCACACTTGCCTGACTTTCTTTAGCTTTCTCTTGCAGAACTAGAGAAGCCTTTTCTTCGGGTTCTTTCTGAATTGGTAGGGCCTCTGTGATTTTTTCATTGTCATGAAATGCTTGGATAGCTTCTTGGACAAGAGTGTCAATAGAAAGTATCTGAATAGGAAAATCTAACATACAAAAGACAATTTTATTAATAGCTGTTCATTTAGGAAATTGACATCATTTTCCTCTGTACTGGCTTCACCCTATATCACTGTCTTTAGGACCCTCTACAACTGTCATTTGGATCAAGCTGCTTTTTTTTATTATTTTGCTAAAATTCATACAACATAAATTTAACCATTTTACAAGACAGAATCAGCGGTATTTAGGTCATTCACAATGTTGTCCAACCATCACCACTATCTTGTTCTAGACAACTTTCATCACCCCAAAAGGAAACCCTGTACCCACTCCCTATCTCCCCATCTCTGCCCCTGGCAACCACTAATTTGCTTTCTGTCTCTATGGATTTGCCTATCTTAGATATTTCATATCAATGGGATCATACAATATGTATGATTTCGTGTCTGGCTTCTTTTACTTAGCGTCTTGTTTTCAAGGTTCATCCAGGTTGTAGGACGTATCAGTATTTCACTCCTTTTTATGGATGAATAATACTCCATTATATGGATATACCACACTTCATTATCCATTCATGAGGTGATAGAAATTTAAATTGTTTCCACCTTTCAGCTATTATTAATAGTGCTACTATGGATATTCCTGTATAAGAGTTTTTTTTTTTTTTTGAACACCTATTTTCAATCATTTTGTGTATATACAAGTGGTAGAACTGCTGGAGTCATATGGTAAATCTTTAACTTATTGAGGAAGCACCAAACTGCTTTCTAGAGTGCCTGTGCCATTTTATATTCCCACCAGCAATGTATGAGGGTTCCAGTTTCTCTATATCCTAACACTTATTATTTTCTGTTTTTTTGATTATACTCATCCTAGTAGGTGTGAAGTGATATCTTATCTTGCTTTTGTCAAACTACTTTATAAGGAGATCCTTCTAGCATCTCAATAATGACCTACCCTTCTCTGCCTTGGCATGGTACAAGATGGACTGGCCTCAGTGCAAATTTTGAGTTTTTCAGTGAAAACAGTAATAGGTATTATTGAATAAAAACTAATTAAATAGATGGAAACCTGTGATTTTGCTTCTAACTGAAAGAGCTTCTACAGAAAAAGCCACAGGCTCATTAAAGGGAAAGTGAGAACTCAAAAGATGTGAAGAATTAAAACATTTACAATATTAAGTAGATTTCTTTAGTACTTGTCACAAATTATTAATTTCCCACATCTATGAGGAAAAGTTGAAGACTTGTTATTTCTCTTTATACTTTGCATCATCATTATATAGCATACCCATATATCCAGATTTGCATGGGGCAGGCCCAGTTTATGATTCTACTCCCAAAAGTGTTGGCCTTGGATAATTAATTATATGATCACTCTATTATAAATTATTTTATGACAATTTCCCAGCGTATTAGCAGATCGTCATGTATGTTTTCTACAGACATAGCTATTTGCAACTACAGTCAATGTAAACAGAATCCAATAAAGGAAAAAAAAAAAAAAGAAACTCTACCTTTTTGTAGAAACTTTACAGCAGTAGTTTTTCCACTAAATGTTTTCCCCAATAAGCATCCTTTAATGGCAAATGAAGGTAATTCAGGTTCTGCTGATTCAACTTGAGGAGGAAGAGATTTTTCAACTAGTCTGCGAATTACATGGCCCAATATGCAATTGTTGGAAGGTGGTAAACTATCAACCATTTCTTCTGGTAAGGCCCACTCTCCAACCATGTTCTGCAAAAATAACAATGAAACAAACAAAACAAAATATCCTTAAAAGTGGAATTTAGGCAAAAGAGAAATTTGAATATTGAAAATAAATCCAAATTATAGCAAACAAAAGCTAATCAATACTACAAATAATTTTTATTACAAAAGTGAGTAATAATGATAATACCTTCATATTAGAGAGCAGAAAAATGAGTTTCCTACATAAAAGTAAAAAAAAAAAAAAACTTCTAAAATCTTTAACAGTTTATGAAAGTAGACACACTCAGTTGAGACAAATTGTAATCTACATTAAGCAGTAAGACACACATTGATACTATCATCGGTAAACAGATAATAGACAGTAATAGTTTATCTGCTATCTTACGCAGGTACTACACTTACTTTAGAATATTTTGAAATAAGAAAGATAGAGGAGAACTTTCAAGCTCAATATGGCATCCTCTAAGTCTATGTTTGACTCCCAGTTTCTTCAGATTTCTTGCTGAAATCATGATCAAACAATTAGAGGGAAAAAAATTATACAGACCACATTCACTGACCTCCATGCAGTAAAACTAGAAATCGATTTTGGAAAGCTATGAAAAATATAAGTAGTTAAAAATTAAAAGCATTCTTTCTGAATAATTCTTGGATTAAAGAAGGAATCAAAACTATAAGTGTCTGAAAAGAACATTAAAACAATAGATTTAGTAAAAATATGGGATGGGATTAAACGGTACTCAGAGGAAAATGCCTAGTCCCTTAGCCTAAAATGCCTCAATCTAAAATAAAAAAAGAAGGCAAATAAACAAACTAAGCATTAAAATAGGAAAAAATAATTTTAAAATAATCAAAAGAAACATGGAAGAAGGAATTCCTAAAAATGGAAATTGATAAATTAGCAAAACTATTGAGATACTTTTTATTGATATATTTCTAGAACTTATCTATACTAATCATGACAAGGAAATTGCTACTAGTTCTGAACAAAGGTGAAGAATAGCAAGTACCAATTCTGTAACATAATAGGAAAGAAGGTAACATCAGATTTTAAGGAGAAAAAACCCTTAAGAAAATAGTACGTATAATTTTACTATAATAAATTTGAATTTATTACTGTATGGTAAAAACAATATTTTAAGAAAGTACAAATGATTAAAATTAATTTAAATAAAACATCTAAAAAGATAAAAGCCACGAACGAAATGGAAAAGTTGCCAAAGAACTATCCCTGGGAAAACTGAAGACTCTGATGGTTTACAGAAAAATTTTCACCCCTTAATTAAACAGAAATGTAAATGTTGTTTAAAGTCTTCTGGAGTATGGAAGAAGATGGAAACCTTTCCAGTTCACTTGGCAAAACTAACATAACCCTGAAACCAAAAAAGTATCAAAGATAATGACAAAAACAGCATCTGAAAAGAAAACTACAAGCTAATCTCACTTGGAAACATTTTGCAAGAATTATGGATACAATATTAATAAAATCAGCATTAGAGTAAGAGACAATAAAGATACTAATTGACATCTACCACATACTTACTATGTGCCATGTACTGTTGTTTTCATGAATTATCTCAAATGATTCTCATATAACTCTTATGGAAGTATTATTATTATCTACCTGATTTTGTAGAAGAAAAATTTGAGAATTACAGAGGCTAAGTTACCTGTCCAGGGTCACAATAAATGGACTAGCCTAGATTGGAACCCAGGCAGGGAGATGTGAGGACATGTTCCCATAATCTCTATGCTACGTTGAAGTTGTCTCACCATGACTGAATAAGCATTATTTCAGGAATACAAGGAAGGTTAAATACTAGAAAACCTATCACTATATCACATTAACAGGTTAAAATAAAAAATAATAAAAGCCTATGATCATCTTAACCAAGAAGCATCTGATGAAATTCAAAATTCATTTTTGAGGAGAAAAAATATAAATAAAATTAAAACAAATCCCTTAATATACTACAAATTGTGAAGATGACTTCCCTAACACTCTCTGGACCCGCGTGTAACAGTGAACCAAAGTGAACACTACATTTTTCCATTAAAGGCAGGAATAAGAAAAAGATGCTCCTCATTAACATTAATAGTCACATTATTCTGGAAGTTCTAGCCAGTGCAAATAAGAAAAATAAAGAAGTAGCAGTGTCCCGAGAGTAAAAGAGGCTGCTGTGGAGGTGAGTTCCTGGAATAGAGATGGCTGCGGTGAACTGAACTGCTAGTGCTTTGTGGTGGTGGCAGTGGTGACAGTTTCCTCATCAGACCTTGCTGTGATGGTTCTGATCATTTCGCTTGGAAGTTTAACCCTCAGCCTGGTTCTCAAACCCACCTCCTGATTCACTGAACTACCCAAAATAATTTCTTTTCTGTTTCCTCAGCAAGAGTCAACATTTTTGCTCACAATTAAAAACTCTGAAAAGAATTACTGGAATTATCAAGAAATATACCGAAAGCCTCAAAATTCTACTGAAGAATATAAGAAAAATGATCTGAATAAAGGGCAAGTTAAGAAGATTCAAAATTATAAACCATTTAATTTTTCCCCAAATTTATATGACTTAACGTAGTGACAACAAAAGTGCTAGCGTCAATTTTTTTCCCTGTAGGGTGATATGACAAATGATTCTAAAACTGAAGCAGAAGAATAAATATAATAGATAAAAATATTTATTTAAAAAACTTAAAAAGGAAAGTAATAAGGGAGGGTTGCCTTACCAGATATTAAAGCACTTATAAAGAATACAGTAACAAAAAGAATGAGTTTAAGAAACAGAATATTCAGTGGACAAAAATATAAATTCTAGAAGCAGATCTAAGTATATGTAAGAATTTAATACCTAATAAAGTCTATATTTTACATTAGCAGAGAAAGAACAGATTATTTTACAACAGGTATTAGAATAACTGGCCATATATCCAAAAAATAAGTTAGATATCCTTATACTTTTCATGAAAATAAACTCCAGAAGAATGAAAGATGTAACCAAGTAATCAAATCCTGAAGGCACCAAAATCTGAATGAACACTTATATGTTCCAGGACGGTCTTTTTAAGCATGAAGGCCACAAAGGAAAATGCTGATAAATTTGATTATACAAAAAATAAAATATTCTGCCTATCCCCAAACACACACACAATTTAAAAATAAAGAATAAAGGGAAAATGTTTGCAACATATACATTTAACAAAGGTTTAAGAGTCTTAGTATATAAAAAGTTGTAAGTAATAACATGAAAAAGGACAATATCCTGGGGCCGGCCCTGTGGTGCATTGGTTAAGTTTCACATGCTCTGCTTTGGTGGTCTGGGTTTGTGGGTTTGGATCCTGAGCACGGACCTACACCACTCATCAGCCGTGTTGTCACAGTGACCCACACATAAAAAATAGAGGAAGACTGGCATGGATGTTACCTCAGGGCTAATCTCCCTGAAGCAGAAAAAGATGAACATTGGCAACAGATGTTATCTCAGGGCTAATCTTCCTCAGAAAAAAAAAAGAGAGAGAGAGAGAAAATATCCTAACAGAAAAAAAGAAGGCACAAAAGATATGAACAAGAAATTCTCAGAATAGGATAAAATGGCCAATGAGTTTTTGAAGAAATGTTCAAATCCATAGTAATAAAGATATCCAAATAAAACAATGATGCCTCATATTTTGCCTAATACAGAGAGAAAGATTACTCATACTCCTCATTTGATACTGGAGGGAGAGTAAATTATTACATTGCTTTATCATATTTTCTAAAGTGTCTAAAGTTGCTATAATATCACTGTCATAAAAATAAAACACAAAACAGATAAGAATTATGATTTAATTTATACACAAATCGCTGACTGAAAAATTAGGTAAGATGGTATTTGTCTGAGGCCACTTGAAGATTTTCAAATATTATCTTTAGTGCATAGAAAACAAACTTAGTGACATGAGTAGGTGACAATTTCATTGTACAGATATTCCATCCACAGTCTACCAGAAACAGAGTAGAAATACATGTCATTTATGACATATTTTAAGATTATTTGGAATTAGTACATATAATCTATTTATCACACTATTCAAACTTCAAAAAACCCAGGTGTTTTGTTTCAGTGGTGCAGAAAATGACAAATTCCAAGATATATCAGATTTTTAAAAACCATGTAAATCTTCCCCAAATCTTATCAAAGACGATCAGTTCTATTTATTAAAGCATTTCCTCTATCATATCATTTGTCCCCAATAAACTTTCTCCCAATCATCTTAAATTAGTCTTCTTAGTCCAAATAATTGGGATAGGAAAACATGAGCAATATCCTTTCAAGGAAAAAAATATGAGCTCCCCTAACAGCATAGGTTCTCAAGAAAACCAAAGAGGGAACAAAAACGAAGGACACAGTACGTTATATTTCTTTAAGAAACACTGGCCAACTTCTGCTAGTCTGAACTACCTGTATTGACTCAAGTCAGATTTTCTTTTTTTTAAAGGAGGAAGGTATATGTCTTTGTCTTGACCATATGTCAAGACATTTATATATATAAAATATATTTATATTGATATATATTCTATATGACAGCATAAATATTTACATACATCATATATAAATAAATATATTCCTATGTTCTCGCATTTCCTTTTCAATATTTTCACATCAAATATCTGACAAAAAATGCTTGCTCAGAACTTAAGCTGTCAAATTTGATTAGTGCTGTAGATGGCTTGTCTGGTTTTGTACCAGAATTTTCAATATGACACCACCAGAGATAAGGATATACCTTTTGCAACAATAAACAAACAAAAAATGTGAAGTATTTATAATAGGTTTTTCTTTAAAATTGGTGGAATATTAATATGTATATATAATGATATTTGACCATCACTTCTATACAAACTACTCTTTATTTGTAAAATTTATTTCGTTTTAGTTAATTCCTTTGGTTTTTCTAACAGTTCTGTGCATAATAATTATATGCATTGTTTAAAATTAGGTAAATAGTGAATGGATTTGCATAATTATTGATTACTTCATAACTGGTTACTTGGCTCTAGTTTCATTCATTGGGATTGTTTATACTTCTAATTAGACAAATGATCATTATTTTATGTAATGTGACCAATCAGAAACTAACCAAATAAAAGACATAAACCAGAGAAATTGTCATTTTAAAATAAAAAAGGCTATAAGTCCAAGGCCAACGTTAAGCGGACAGTTTACAATGTCCTAATGTTTTTGCACCATGCAGTCATTTAATTCATTCTAAAGGAAACAGTCTGAGACTTAAATCAGATGACCTGGCTTCCCACAATGGTTCTGCTACTTGCTTGCTTTGTACTCATCAGTTCTCTCATCTTCACATGATAATAACATCTATCTCACAGGGTTGTTGTAACGATTGAGTGAAATGCTTGTGTGAGTAAACTAGGTGACTGCTGACTTTAAATGCTTAGCTGAGAAGTTCTCAGGCTGCTGCTGGAGGCACACATTGTGCCACACAGGAGGGGTGATAGCATCCACATTTCTGCCCAATGGGAGAAACTGCATTCAGCTTGTACCTCAATCAGAAAGGCATGCTTCCTCACAAAGGGGTCAGAATAAAGCCCTCTTTCACCACTGAATTAGTTGTAGAATGTGGCCAAACACAATGGGATAGAATGTTAACTGTGAAGAGAACTGAATGCTTAGGTTAGGTAAAGACTGATGCCTGACCTAGAGAGGTAAGCAGATCAAGGATTTGGTGGAACACATTTTGTAGAAGCACCCGAAAACTACAGTTGATGAAATTCCTAAGTAAATACCAAGGATAAAGGGTAAGTCAAGGTAAACATCTCAGACATGTTGGAACAAGAATATGATGAGTGAAAAGGAGGTCAGAAGAACTGGAAAAGAGGGAAATTCAGACTAGAATGAAGACTATTATTTTAACTACAATGAGCTAAAGAGATTTTACTAGTTCATTAGTGAAGAGGACCCAGAATTTTTTACCAGGCCCCTGTTTTATATGGTTTGTTATATACAATTACGCTAATTACATAACAAAATTATATTATGTAAAAAACTGTATGATGGAATATATAATTCTTACTTCTTCAGGTATTGTTATAAATAGACATATTAGTTTCAAGACTCTGATGCTGAAAGTGGGCAACATCAGGTAAACATCACTTGGTACAAACTTTTGCTTTAATAAGACACCTTTTCTGTGTAGATGAGCTGCATGATACTAGAACTTAATGTAAACTGTCACACATATATAATGAATAACTATTAAGATGTCTTTATTTTAATATTAATATTTTTATTGTGACTGCATAAATACCATCAGAATGCATTCTTGAGAAAGTATAAGTGCAAGACTCAAGATCCACCAACACCTAGGGGTCCACCTGTCCCTATGAATTCTTGTTTACCTACACAGAGATCACGAAATTACAAGAGTAAACAGCCTCTGCCCTTGGTCAAAAGTCACAATCTGTTCACTAGTACTATTTTTATTAACTTATCTATATTGACCTTTCCAGAAACTGAATGCTGAATCCCTGTGACCATAGTATCCACCTATTCTTCCTGTCTTCACAGATTACATGGACTTAACACTCCGCTTTCCAGCCTGGGTCCAATACACTCACATGGTTCTCTATATTGTGTTGCAAGTACCTCATGTTTATCTAGACTTCTGATTCTGCTTACTCGCAGTCTGTCATATCTTTTTTGTTTCCTATGGCCCAATGTATCAGTATCCTCGGTACCCTTATTATTAACCATGGCTAAAAGCATCATGAGCATTTACAGACAGCATCTGCTAAGGAACAACGTGCTTGAATGTGGGCTGAAGTGCACACTTCAAGGGCAAGCCCAGGATCTTCCATGTTCAGTTAACTAGATTCCCTCCTGGAATGGAACATTGCCCAGGTGGTCGGACGATGCTGCTGGTGGAGCTTCATGTTTTTCTCAACAAATTCTGTTTATTTCTCTGCACATGTGTCCTTGGACCAAAGCAAATGTACCTCATTCTCATTTCTTGCCATTTCTAAAGGTCCAAGTTGAGAATGGAGCTTCCTCATCTAGTCTTTTAAAGAAGGGGTTCACTTTCTCAACTTGGATAAACAGAATCAGCCTTAGGAGATATTCAACAGTCCATATAATCTCAGTGCCGCTAGCACAACATTCAACAAACAAATAACACTGGGTTATGCCAATGGTATTTAGCAGTGACCTTCAAATGTGATTTTTGCAGGGTGGTGGTCCTAGTCTGAAAGTATACACAATCCAGTGTTTATCTCCATAATCTCTACAACTTACCAACATCTGCATGACCTGAAGTGCCTTAGATATTTGCAGTTTGGTAGGCTCTAAGTGTCTCACAATATTACTGATGCCTCCAGAAAGACAAGACAAATGCCTTTCCTTTAAGAGAGAGAAAGAACTTCCTAAGGGATACAAAACTTAACACTGTTTTTGGCACCTGCTAGTTTCCTTGGGTTTCCCTGAAATGTAATCTCTTTACCTATAACTTATATATGATTAAACCAATAACAGACAGATTATCTTGGTACAGTGGCCAACGGACTTCGGGTGGAAGCTTCCAATAAGCTAACTTCAAGAAACAACACAGATAGTAACTCCAAAAAATGAGGCTTACGCGATAGCTGATGCACCACAACTCCACCTTACCAAGACATTCAAGCTGCTTAAATATGTATCCACTAAGGCTGGCTTTCTTTTGGCAAGCTACTCTGAAGGAAGGGAGCAATGGATGACAATCTGTGATATCTGGAGTACAACTAAGGCTTGTAGTAGCAGCTTCAGGGGTTATTGTAAGCCATTACTGATCCTCAAATGCCAGGGGACATTATATTTATGTTCATCATGATGGACTTTTTTTAGCTATTCAAGGCTTCCAAGTCAACCACTTCACCAAATTTCTCCATTCTTTATTGGTCTGAACCCTGTGAACACTTCTCGACCTGCCCAGCTTGTCTTGGAGCACAAATACCACTTGTACTGCATCTTCTAAGACAGAGGGTTTCAAACGTTTTTGACCAGGACTCTCTATCAGAAATATATTTTACATTGTTACTTAGTATTTGTGTACAGGTATATACAAAACAGAAAAAGAATTCATGACATTCTTATCCTTAGTACTGGTGATGTGCTTTATTTTCTATTGCACTGCATTGCAGTATATTGTATTTATCTTATTTTGTTGTGTTTCCCATTTTTAAAATAAATTATGATTGTGACCCATAAATTAATTTCATAATCTAGTCTCGATCCATTGTTTGAAAAACAAAAAATAAAGGCTATTTTATTGGACAAGACACCAGGAACTCTCAGTTCTGATTTCACGTCTTTAAGTACCATTTTGGACTTATCTGTCAGATATCTGCAAATAGGAAGTGTAAGCCCTTAACTTGTGTTAACAGTGAATCAACCAAGAGACTTATATAGTAGGTATTTATCAAAGCATACCTTAAAAATAATGATACAATTCTCAGTGTAATTTCTCCTAATTGGTGGTAATTTAAAGATCCAGCGCACTCACATTTTTAGATCTTGTTTGTATGATTGTTTTTAGATCTTAGTTATGGGTTGCTTACTTTATGGTACCTTTGAAAATAATTTTTTATACAATTACTGTTTTTAATTTTTTTCATAAGGTAAATCCATAAAAATTCTTATCAAATAATCTATCAATTATGATTATTCAAAATACAATAAAATTTCAGGCCTATTGAAAAACAGACCAATAGTTACAACTCTTCAACTCATGGTCAAATTGTATCCAAAGGAAAAGTTTTAGCGAGTGGGAGGTGAGGTAATTTGTAAACTTTAGCCCAAACACCTTGGGAAGAAAATTATGTCTTAACCAGGCACAATTCAATTGCCCATTTATAATATTCTAATTCATTGAGCAATCCATATATTTCCTCTTAAAGTCTTTTAGTCATACCTAAGATTGATATCTTCATCAGTTACTGAAAATTTCTGATGAGGCAGGCGACTCTTGGTAAAACATACTTCCTGAGCTTAGTTTGGTCTACATGCTTGAAATTAAATGAGGTCATGGAGAAAATACAAAGATAGGGAGACTATAAGTATAAGCTCACAGTTCATAGGGTCAGGTCAGTTTTGAGTTAATACTTTTAAACCAACTGTCGTCAATGCATACTTCACAACTCAGCTGAAACGCATCCCTTCCAACATGCTCCCGTAACCTCCTGTGCTTACCCACGCTTATGCTCAGGAACGGGTTTTCTCTCATCCCCACTAAACTGTGAGTACCAGGAGGGAAGGATCTTTATCTTAATCAACTTTATACCCTCAATATTTAGAACAGGGCTGGCACATAGTACGCACTCAACATTTATTGATTGAATTAATGAATCAATCAATCAGCAGTATAGGCTCAATATATGTGAACTAAATAAATTAGTGAATACATGGATATTAAATTTTAGTAATTTTGACTAAATACAAAGATGACTTAGATACCCAAATCAGACAGACAGACACAACCCAATTCAAAAGTTAGGTACAAGATCAGAAAGGGTCATTCTCACAGGCAGAAGTTTCACGAATCTACACACTGTGTAGGAAATTAGCTAATCCTGGAAGCATTTCTAGAAGTAACAACCTATAGTATGATTTTGAGAGAGCTTCTCCATTGAATCAAGGCATTCTTTTACATGGCGGCAAAAGAATCTCAGTTAAAATGTAATAAATTATAAACAATTTCTAAATTTGCGACCTTGGAAGAAGCTCTGCCAGAGATTTAACAGGGTCCTGGAGAGGCCAAGAGCAGCCTGTGTGAATGGGTAGGTAAGATCTCCTCCATGGCTGGCTGTTGGTGACCTGGTTAATTTCATATTCCTAACTGGATATTTTCCCTTAGTCTCCTAAACTAGGTTGACCCAACCATGTGCCATATGACTGGCAGATAATAAAAATAAGCTGAAGACATTCCAGCTCTGTTTGTGGCAATTGCCTAGAGCCTCATCCCTTTGCTTCCAAGCCTTTAATCTGAGTCCTGTTCTGTTCCAGTTCTGCCTAACTTCCAACCTGCTGGCTTTGTTTTCATTTTCTCTTTTGGTTCTCACTCAATCTCAGCTTTTATCACTGGCCTACTCAAAGGACTTGGCTTTAGCCCATCTCTGCCTCTTTCTGTTCTGGCCACTTCAGGTAAATTATCTTGACCATCTTAGTTCCAGCTCTAAGAATTCAACCCCTGGCATCAGCTCTCCTGGCTGACCTTCTGTTTGGGTCTGTCTTGTCTCCTACCAGAGGGAATCAGATATTACAGAATCACATCTATTACTATGGCAACTTGGAAACTCTAGTGGCTATATTCCAGTTTCTGTGCTTGGGAATTTGACACTCAGAAGAAAGCCCTACTCCACAAGGAAGTACTAAGGTAAAACTTTATAGCTTTCAGAGCCTCTAATCTTTGCCTTCCCTTCCCAGACTTTCTCTCCTCCAACCACCCAAAAACCCTGAGGCAATCTGGAGGAACTGTCTAAACTTGTCATTCATATTTTAAAATCCCTGACAACCACCTTGGATTCTCAGGAGTAGCAGAAACGGTGGTTGGATTTCCTGCTTGATGGGGAGTTCAGCTCATGTAACCTGGCAGCCCTTACAGGGTTTCTTGACCACTGTATGGGACCTGCTTGATAGCCAGGTTCCAGTAGAAAGACTGACACTGCCACATACTGCCTTTGACAAGGAGGGAGAGAGGAGACAGCAGGTAGCTGAAGTGCAACTGAATTCTGACTTCTCACCCAGAAGCTGTCGTAGAACGGGCTCCGTGTCGGGGCCCAGCTTCAAGGTCTCAGAACAACTCGAAAAGACTAACATGTCCTGCTGAGTGAGCTTGGCAGACTGTCTAAGTCACTTCACCTCCAGCCAGGTCAGAGTACAGTTAGCTACCTGGCCATACCTTCCTGCCAGACAGCCTGGCCTTCAGCTTCCAGAGAAGCCAGGGGCATGGGAACATAGACCTCTCTCTGACACTGGCAGGGAAGGTGCACCTCCAGAGAAAAGGTATGCCTCCACGCCCCTCTGTGCTAGAGTGCTCAGTCTGGGCCACACCATAACCACTGCCAGGAAATGCATGGGAGTGAGGCAGAGGGAGAGGTTAGCTCTACTTTACTTGCTATGCTGAGCTGAAAACTGTTCCAGCTAGAAGTGGATTTGTGAATAGCCAAAGCCTGTCTGTCTATCCATCCCATGGTTAATTCCGGCTTGTCGGAAAATCTGAAGAATTGGTCCTAATCCAATAATGGCTTTCACTCAGAAATCTGATCACTTTTGTCCCAGCAGGAGCCTTCCCCAATCTGCCCTGATCCAATATTATAGAGACAGAAATGTTTAATTCTAGCCTTTCACAAAAGCAGATCCAGGGCAACAGATCCTATCTACCTCATGCTTATTTTGGGAGGGAAATTCAAATTGGCCACGGTCAATCACCCAGTGTGTGACGAAGATCACTGTCAAAGCCTGAAGGCCAACACTTCAGAGAGCCTGGCACCTCACTGTGCAATCCAATCACTCTAGCTTGTAACAAGTCCAGAAGCTCAAAAAACTCACCACTAGCAAGCAGTGGCAGGCTTTTTCCCCCAAAACTTTGAGCTACCAATTACTTACATATCAGGCAGCCAGAAGCACCGGGCTGATACTCTGTCTGGGAGGTTTGATTACCAGAGGCAACTGAGACTAAGGCACTCTGAAAGATCCTCTGTCCTGAAAACTTACACTTCAGTGCTACTGAAATTCAGTGACAAATCAGATGCAACCAAAGAGCAGGGGCTTCTGCTTAGCACTCTGATTCTAGACACGCTCAAAGTGACTCACTGAGGAGATGAGTGGAGGAGTAGCTTGTTCACTCCAAAACAACAGGATTCTATTCTTGGTTCTATTCTCTGCCCTGACAAGCCACTATGGCCCTCCCGAGGCATTGAACATAGGTACACTGGAAATTACAGCAGCTGTTTGGCTAGCCCAATGCTTTTCAAGGCTTAATTGTCTGGGTCTAAAACAAATTAAGATTCTAAGGCTGCTGCATTTCTTCTGATCACCAAATGTCCTTGGGACAGGATCACACTGGACTTTATATCAGATCTCTCCCTGTGCCAGGGTCACCAAACAATTGTCGTGGTGGTGGCCACCCTATAAAATCAGTAAACTTCATTCCTTAGTTGCTCAAACTATGCTTTGTTCACCAGGGAGGTGGTTGTTTCCCTCAAGATCACTTCCATACTAATTTCTATGGTCTTGCTGCCAAAAGAACTTTTCCAGAAGCTTCTACATCCAAATTCACCTATCTGCTGCCATTGCTTAGCCAGGGACAGTCAGATGGACAGAGGTGGTTGGAATTTCTCCGAGGTCACAAAATACAGACACTATGACTTGTTCTACCTATCTTGTCACTGCACAATTCACATAGAAGTTTTCCACACAGAATACCCTCTCTCATAGTAATGACCGTTGCTATCTCTTTGTTTGTTTCACTGCTAAAGTTGATTCCTCAAAGAGGTACAGACCACCCACAAAAAGCTTAGAGGTGGCACTGACCAATGTATGGAAGATGACTATAGGTCCAGTGTACCAAAGGATATGGCTGACAGGCACTGGAAAGGAGAGGTGGGGTAGAGGGGTCTTTCAGGTGGGAGAGTTTCTGGTTCTCGGCCTAAAATATCTGCCCCACATCAGAATCCAGACTTTCTTGGATCCATTCAAGTTTCTTGAAATTATCAACCCATTGTGTTCTTGTTATGTTTATCTGCCAAGACATAGCTTTAGAGTTCAGATCCTCATAGCCTGCTCTAAAACACGAGGTGGGAAGTCTGAGCAATTGCTTGATGATAATCTGGACTTGATCCATAGAAACTGGCTCCTGTAGCTGTCAAAGTAGAGGATGAATCAGAAACTCAGTGTAGGAACCCCAGGGAAGCCTTGACCATCTTTTATCTTGCCTTGCCCCAGATGGGAGGAAACCTGCAAGAGGAATGTCTTAATCTATGTGATCAAGAACAAATAAAAATGAGTGGTGGCCATTCACTTGAGTCTTATTCATGCCATCCAGGACTCTTCTCTTTGGCTATGTTCTTCTCACTCTTCATTCCATTCCACTTCTATCTGGGTGCCAATTCTTTGACTTTGTGAAACATTTATCAATTCTGGTTTAATACCTTGAACCTGATACCTGAATTCATCTATTCCTACCCTGGTTCTCTAAATAACTCAGCTTGTTTCCAGTTCTAGTAATTTGAAGCCAAACACCTTTCTCATGACACAAGCACCCCTTCCATGCCTTCTACTCCATAGACACAAGTCTCAGACTTCTGCCAAACCCACTCCAGTCCTCTGAAATCCTTGGCCTACAACAGTTAGAAGATAACCTTGTTTCTTGGCAACCACAGGCCCAGGGCAACCATGCTCCCTTTGAAAACTAATACATTGATAGTCTTCTTTGTAAGTTAGCATTACTATGCTTGGTCATGAGTCAGTATTCTAGGGCATACAGGTGACCTCACTAAGACAGAGCCACACAATGAGATCTAGCCTTAAAAAGCCAGACAGATCGCCTTACTAGTAAAGGAAGAATTTAGGGAGTTGGAGGCAAAACTGAGTAAGTGGGGAGCAGAAGTTGCAGCTATGAAATGGGTAACACAAAAACTAAGTAAGAATGCTAGTGGGAATATTCCTTTCAGTACCAAACTTCTTTCCTAGCTCATATTTTGGAGGCTGATCATGATTCTTGTTACCTATCTTGGGAAATGTTTGCATTTTAGCAGATGCCCCTGATGTCTTAATCCAAAGGAGTGATAAAGTAAGGCAATGGGTACAATGGCAGGCAGAATTTTTAAAGAATGGCCCGACAGAATATCTCAACTCCAAGATGTAAGTAAGCAACTGCTCACAAAAGTCAGCTATATTACTGCACATCTGAAAATAAAAGATAAAACATCATATCTTCAAAATTAAAAGGTAAGGCATTAAGACTTCCTTCTCAGGAGGGGAAAAGAGAGGCCAAGAAACAAGCAATTTCACTTGAAATGAAAGGTTCCTACATTTGACTAGTAAGTTTGCACTTTGAGACATTTTATGTCCTGAACAAACATGTATGTTATGGACTGAACTGCGTCCCTCCAAAATTCATATGTTGAGGCCCTAACCCTCACCGTGATGGTATTTGGAGGTGGGGCTTTGGGGAAGTAACTAGGTTTAGATGTGGTTATAAGGGTGGGGCCTCCCATGATGGGATTAATAGCCTTTTAAGAAGAAGAAAGACCAGAGTTCTCTCTCTCTCTCTCTCTCTCTGTTTCTCTCTCTCCCTCCCTCACCCATGTGAGGACACAGCAAGAAGGTGGTTGTCTGCAAGTCAGGAAGAGAGTCCTCACCAGGGAACCAAATGGGCTGGCACCTTGATCTTGGATTTCCCAAAACTGTGAAAAATAAATTCCTATTTTCTAAGCCATCCAGTCTGCAGTATTTTCTTATGTGGGCCTGAGCTGACTAATACAACGTATATCTTTTAAATTAAACAAAAATCAATGATCTATTCACATGATCTTAACACTCATTGACAAAAATCTATCGCTGGGCTTGGATCACTTATCCAGTGATGTTACTTGAGTGATACAGCCTTCAAGGGGATATTCGGCTTAGAAGAAATCTGATTAAATAATAAGCTATGAAGATTAGGTCATTCACTTGGAAGCCAGGGAGCAGGGCAAGAGCTAAGCTGGAGTGTCCATGGTCAGAAGGCAAGTCTAGAAAACCACTGGATCAACACCAAAGGCTAGAGTTGGAGAGTTAGAAGAAAATAGTGCCTGGAGCCTTTGGGTCAAATAGGCCAGATGAGACTTACACAGGAAGACAACCCCATGGCCCGTTTATTCTCACATTCCTCTTCTCCAGCAGAAAAAGATCTAGAGATAATAAATGTTATTGTATAAACAAAGCTGGGAATGGGTTGTAAGAGAAGTATGAATGTTAAACAATAACATATACAAATATGTCTTAAAGCCTAGGTAGTAGAAAATCATAAGCCAAAAGTTCTGTTGAACAAAATGTGCATTATAACACACACTGTAGGGCTAACCCAACAACCACAGCAAACTCAACTTAGGGAGTAATTTTTCACGAAAAACAAAAATAGCAGCAATTAAAAACTATGACCAGCTTAAGACAATATGGATGATGTGCTGGACACAAAACATCCTTCCTCCAAGTTGTACAAATTCCAACTACAACTTGCTTGTGGGCATGCACAGTAGAGCCCTGCAAAGCACCACACGCTTTGTGGCAGGACTTCTCAGAAAAATCTGTGCCTGCAGGAAACCACGGCCATGAGCTAATTTTAGTTTATAAATACTAAATTTTAGTAACTCTCAAACTCAGTCAGTAGGTAACTGCTAATAAGCAGCTTAAATATAAATGGAATACTCTGGAATTGTGAGTCATTCAGTAAGCACCATATAAAGGACGTGCATTTGACGGAGTTTGGGGTTTACCAGGAGGAATCCATTGCACGTTTGAGAACTACTGGCTTCTGGGTGGGGGCAGTGCTGCCAGTTGAGCTAGATTAGCTGGGCTGCTGGCTTAGCCTGCTGCCCATGATCCACAGGGTGTTCAGGGGTCCTCACCACTCTCCACTAAATAACTCATTGTTATCCTGTGGCAGTTGCCTGGCAATCCCAGTGGAGTCTGACCGCCCCATGCTGCTGCTCCTGTCTCCTTCTTAGGACAGATAAATGATATTTCAGGCCACACCATTCCTGGACTACAGCTCTCTCACATGCAGCCTTTCTATAAATAGAGCATGATGATTTAGGAGATAATGTTAAGAAATAAGAGTCAAATTTTGGCCACTATATATGACATATACATGAGAAAAATTTTGTTTTTATGCCAATTTCTAGGTGTAATACTTAAAAATTTTAAACATAATAGCTTATTCTAACAGAGCTTTAAAAGTATGGGTTCAAAACAGAGTGGTATCTGTTCTTCAAGGATGGCAGGTATGGGCATTAATAAAGTATGCTAAGAATATAAACCTTTTGAATATTAATTTCTAAATTATGCATTTACTTGAAGGATTAAAAATCCTGAGCAAATTTAGCACTGATAAATGTGGACAACTGTTCCCTTTAGCTAAGCTAGGATGTATGGATCTTCGGCCTCTTACAAAAGACTATTTAAGCCAGATAACATATTTTACAAGTTGAAACATTCATTTTTTACTTGCATGCAGCAACATTTAACAAGTACTTGAAGAGACAAAAGCTCTAATAATAGGAAGTGATAACAGGATAGTTTACAGTATATCCTAACACCTGTTTATGGTATATTTTACATCATGCAGTCAAAAGGAACAGAGCATATAAACACATATCAGAAATCCTACGGTAATTTTCATTTCTAGGGAAACAGCGAAGGCTATAAACAAAATGAACTACATTGCCAGGCCTTCACATACTCCTAACAAAAGTTTACAGTTTCCTGCAAAAGAAACATACCAGCTGCTTCAGGATGTGGGTAAGACAAACATGTTCCTGTGGTAATGATTTCTCAAACAAGAAAAAAAGTTATAAGACAAATCTTTGCTAAGCTGCAGACTACCAGATCTTCTGATTTAGGAGAGCAACAAGCATAGACAGAGCTGTTTAAGAAATAATTTAGAAATAAATATCCCATGAATCAGCAAAATCTGTCAAATAAAATGCCTTTTAATTTACAATGGAAAGCAATACCTTCACATATTTTGATACTGTAGAGCATTTTATTATGTAGCATTATACTCTAGGTGGACAACTAAAAGTATAATGTAAAAGTAAATTCTACAACCATACAAAGTAAATACGCACATCCCAGAAGGTTCTAGTCAATCCTTAATAAATGATAATTCTTTTAGTAATACAGATACCGATTCATCCAATTAAAATACGGTACACATTTAGTTTCTCATAATCGCATTTTCTTTCCTTATCTTTTTATCATAAGCTTATCGTCTTTCACTGTTTACATATTAGTACTATTTTACACTGTGCCCTGTTCATTGTCATTCATTCATTTTGTTCATGCATCCTTTCAACATTTATTGAGTATTTGCTAAATAACAGCAAGTGATTGGGTCCAATCATCTTTCCTCCTCTTTTTTTCATGTTGTACTTCCTACCTTTCTGGAACTCATTCAATAATATTTCTAATAATAAAAAAGCCTCATTCTTCACTCCATTGTTGTTGTCTACCCAGAACTTCTGTCTAATACCTATTAATTTCACATCTTTCCTCTTAAAGGTGAGATGAAGTGGGGTAGGGAGAGCAGTGTGGCAAGGGAAGAAATTAGTATGCATTATTTGCATCCAACACGCAGTGCACTTGGCTAAGCGTTTAATACATATTATCTTAATAAATTTCACAACAAAATAAGTAGGTAGATTATTATCCCCAATTCATAGATTGGGAAACCGAGTCCTTTAGCACTTGAGGAACTGGGTGCCTAAGGTCTCAGAGCTGGAAGGTGGCAGTGCCAATAATGGGACCTCGCTCTGTTTACTCCAAGGGCTTTTCAGTAGCTCTTCGAAGAAGCATAGCTGGCATCCAATACTTTTTTTTAATCTTTGAATACAATTTTCTTTGAATCTATGCTAGTCGTAAAACTCAGGCCTCCTCCTCTTCCATTTGTCTCCAAAAATAATATGCTCTTTAGATAAATTACTAGAGAAATACAAGAGTTTTTGAAGCAAAGGAAGACAGCTCATACAAAGAAAATTGCTAATGAATAAATTTAAATAATTTTAAAATTCTGAAATCTATCTGCCTAATGTACTATGCTTGATTTTTTTCAGACCACTCTTCTAACATTACTGAGAGTAACAGATAATAGATTATGAATAGATTAGTATTTAAAAGTTAGTACTATAAATGCAAATTAAACCAAGGGGGAAACACAAACATAAAATGCTCATTTTCATTAATAGGGATGGAGTGAAATAATATCACAAAATTAATGTTAAAGATCACCATTTATTATGCTGCATTCTCTCTAATTATTCTGTATGAGTATATACCTTATAGTCATCATAATCATTGCTGTCTAGGAAGTCTCTTTTCTCCAGTTCTATAAGTTGTTCCACAGAGGGCTTAGCTGATAGATGCTTAATAGAGGCTTGGTCATATATGGGCTTTCCATTAAAAAACAGTTCCTTCCAATCACGCATCAACTTATGTGGAATCAGACTACAGCAAAAAAGAAAAACAAAAGGTAGAGATGAATCAATGGTTAGTCAAACATGTATCTTAAACCTTAGTCTTTCTATTATCTTACTCAGTCCTCAGGGTCTGCAGTTTGAGGCCAGGGATTCCACTTGCTATTCAAGTATTCCTGGTGGCTAGGAAAATGTCTGGAACTTAGTAGGTTTGAATGAATGAATGTTACTTAAACCTACTGGTTCTTCAAACTTTCTTACTGACTGTGCACCAAAAGAACAATATATCTAAAAATAATGAGCACCATCATAAAACTTAGGTTCTTTGATTTCCAGCTGCGATATTAAATGGCCAAACAATCTCAGGAAATCATTTAAATCCTCTAATATCAGTGTCCTCCTATGCAAAATAAACAGACTGAATACCTTCCAAGGCCCATGTAAGATGACATTTGATTTAAGTATTTGCAAATAATTTGTAACAGAAAAATCCAACATATGGTGCTCTTATTGTCATTACCCATTTGGTAATCTTTAAAATTATTTTTCAGTATTTTTTCTACTTAAGTCTGATGAATGACTAGGCGGTAATCCAGGACAGGGTAATGGGAAAACAGCTCCAAGAGGAAAAAAATGTGCAAAGGAAGGAAAGAGCCTGACATAATTCAGATGCACTTCTCTAAAAATAGTTGGCCTAGAGCTTGAAATTCAATTTACAAAAAAGGAGTATTTCACATATTTCATTCTGATATATGCTACAACATGGATGAACCTTGAAGACATTTTACTAAATGAAGTAAGCCAGACACAAAAGGACAAATATTGCGTGAATCCACTGATATGAGGTACCTATAACAGACAAATTCATAGAGGCAGAAAGCAGAACAGAGGTCACCAGGGGCTGGGAGGAAGGGGAATGGAGAGTTATTATTCAATGGGTACTGCATTTCAGTTTGGGATGATGAGGAAGTTCTGGAGATGGATGATGGTGTGGCTGCGCAACAATGTAAATGGACTGAGTGCCACTGAACTGTACATTTAAAAGTGTTACAATGGTAAATTTTATGTTATGCATGTTTTGCCACAATAAAAAAGTAGTATTTCAATTAAATACACAGCTTCAAATATAATCATATTATACTTTCCATTAATAAAGTATTTATACCGCTAAAGGTTACTTTATACAGATATGGAAGTTTAGACATCAATAAGCTCAGGCATAGAAATATTTTAAGATCAGAATTATTGAAATGGCATTGGCTTCTATGGTGAAGTAAATGATTAACAACTTATTTATTGTCCAAAACTTACTGTTGCAGTTACTGGATTAATATTCTATTATCTGAATATTAAGAATTTTGTTAAGATGCAATGTTAAAAAAAGTCAGTGCATGTAAGTAGACTGATACCAAAAATATCCCTGTGCTTTAGAAAAAAATATACTGATAATATCTTGTTTAGTGAAGTACATAGAGAGATTAACATGAGTTATTTTGACTGATAGTAAAAATTAATAAAATCAACATACATACGTAATTATTGTATCCAGTTGCAACTAAAAGACACTTAAAATTTTAAAGCAAAAGCACCTTAAAAGTTCTATATCAATACCTCTGGAACTTTAAAATTTTATGTATTTTTTTCATTAGAATAAAAATGGTTTAGTATAGTCATATTCTCTATATTAATTTTGATGAAGCAGGATTTATAGAGTAATAAAAGGCAGACTAGTCTATGCCTCTGAGAAATATTACAATCAAACTAAATACATATAGGAAATCCTCCACTCACTAATAAGTAGTGCTCTGTAAATTGATTTTTAAGTCGCCTATTTGACATAGAAGCAATACTTATACGGGCTGAAAAGAAGGCTCTAATCTGCCTCTAGGACAGTGGTCACCACCTGGTTGCTTTCATGCTGGCTCCAGCCAGTGCTACTGAGGCTGTCTCCACAGTTTCTCCCAATGAGAGCATCCACAGAACTGGGATGTAAGCAATGCGTTTCCCACACTCTTCCTTCCAGGCTCTTCCAGGCTGGTGTCACGGGATCTTTGGTGGTCCTTGACTTGCAGCCGCCTAACTCTGCCTTTATTGTCAAGTGGTGGTCTCCCTGTGTGTCTCTCCTCCATTTCTTATGAGGATATGAGTCATATTTAAATTAAGGTCCCAGCCCACCCCAGCATGACCTCATCTAACTAATCACGTCTGCGATGACTGTTTCCGAATAAGGGTACATTCTGAGGCAGTCAGGGTTAGGACTTTAACATGCCTTTTTTGGACACAGTTCAACTCAGATATAAGCATCTACATATGGCCTTTTTACATTTAGTTTTTACATTTACTTTCAGCTTTTCCTGGCTCTTGGTATGAAGAGTGATTCTTTTATTGAAATCTACCCATTTTCATATTATGTTGCAAGACTCTAAATCTTAAGTAAACCTTCTGTTCTGGCTGGTTTTTCTGACATTGCTCTGGCAAGGGCAAGAGAAGGTGCCATTGTGTTACTGACAGTTATGGATAGAAGTCTCCACTTGGCCTTCCTTGCCACCCAAGGAGAGAGGATCCTTGTTACTGCTGGGAGGAGGTGGCAATTTGGGCTTCCCTCATGTCTGCACTGCTGTGAGTGTGGCCTTGTGACTTCTCGGCTATGGTGCAAGTCCTAACCCTTCGGTGGGCCTCCTCTGACACTGCTCCAGCGGGGAGGGGAGGAGTGCCCATCACTGCCAGGCGGGGTGGCAGTCCATGCTTCCTATTTGATCTTCTCAGACACCACCCTGGTGGGTGTGCTGGGGTCCCTTGTTACAGCCTCATGAGGGTAGGACACAAGGCTCCCTACTTGGTTTTTGACGGCACAGGTGGGAGCGGGACCACATTGCTTTCTGTGGTGTTTCCATGGAGTAGAGTGGTTATTGTCAGAAAGTGTTCCATTGTGCTAGGCTGCTCCTTTGGCTAGACAGGGCAGGCTTCTGTTGGGGTTATTATTGTTTTTCTGCACCGTTGGCATTTCTATGTTGCCAGAATATTCAGCTCCAATCTGGGATATATGAGGCCAAAAGAAAACCCAGGAAGCTTACCACTGTGTCGTTCCTCAGGTCCTGAGGTCACTCGCCAGGCTCACTTCTCTCCGCCTTTCAGTCTCTGTTAGTTTCACACATAACGTCCAGGGCTTTTAGCTGTACTTAATGGGAATAGGGAAGAGGGCATCTACCCTGTTTTCCCAGAGCAGAATGAGGTTTGTCGTTATGTCTTAATTTTAAATTGTGGGCTTTTCTGTGTTTAAAGAAATCAACCTGCTTTATACTATACTTTTTTCCCCTTTGAATTATCGTAGTTTATGTGTTTTATATTTAAATCTCCTACTTGTACCCTTTTGTAATTTAAATCTATTTTTACCATTATAATGCTTTGTAGTATTTTTCCTTTTTAACCTTTTTATAGTTTAACTTCCTCATAATTTTTTTCTTATAATTTCTGAACTTTTGAATTTATATTAATCTGAAAGTATTTTTAAATATTTACTCCTTAATTTCTTTCAATTTTCAGTGTTATTTTCTTTTTCTCAATCTTGTAGCTTATTAGTTTTATCTTCAAAATGTCCTCACCATTATGTTATTTCATTTAGCAGTTTTTATACGGCAGTGGGTCAGAAACATGACTATGGCCCTTATCGTGTCTAAGGTGACGGGATGCTCTCCGCCTCTTCTGTCTGACCCTGCAGGTCATCTTTTCACTGTTGGTTCTCAAGAAGATCTCGGTCTGGGTAACTTGAAAAGTATACAGATTTAACTGGATTGCTTTATCCTTGTCCTTGTGGAATTACCATCACTCAGATCTATTATTGTGTCATTCCCCTTCAGCTTTTAGCAAAGGACATAATGAAAAACAGGTCTATGAAGCCAGATGCTCCATTTGCTTAAAAGATGTTGCTGAGGATATTCTCCACTAGATCCACTACACCTATCAGTGTACGTTAGGTGAGGCCACATGAGAAAACTATTATTCTAAACTGAGTACCAAGAAAACATTTGTATTTTGTAAAGAACTAGAATGAAAAATGGAAATCATGTGACATATTGTGTTTCCCTTTTTGTTTTGGCCACCAGGTAGCTCAGATAAAACCTGCAGCTCAGTTGCAGTAACTAGCAAATCTACTTCTGCCTGTATAACTGTGCTTCAAATCATCCCTTGTTCTTAACTTTCGACTGTAATTTGGATTTTCCTTTGTTCTTATTTTGGCATATTCTTCATATTTTTGTATTATTGAATATTTCCTTACAAATATGATGATTCCTTTTAGAAACAAGGTACAATGAAAATAAATAGATTTGATGATTAGTAAAATAATCTTTAAAGAATTTTAGGAAGTTCCAAGTATTTCAAATAAATTGTCATAGCTGCCTTTGTAAATTATAGAGAATTTAGACACAAAGTTTAAACGTTAAAATACATACAAATTCCTCTTAAGTAAGGCTGGTCAGTGGGTGAATTAAGTCAGGAATCAAAGTATCCTGGCCCCCACTTCTTTTCATGAAGCATTTTTTCTCTCTTTACTTATCAATAAATTGTAGACACTTCACAATTTTATTCTTTCTTATTCTCTGAGGTGTCTCTAGTCTATCAATTATAAAAGACAATACTTACTTATTTGTCAACATTCGATAGTCTGCCACTTTAGTGGACAAATCAAGTATTTGATCCAAAATTTCGGCACACATTGAATAATGCTTTTGGTAACGAGCTTGAGCTCTTTCCACAGCAATCTGTTCATGAACTTCCTTCTCTCTGAGGGCTTGTTCTTCAAAATCAATCTTGGCTAGTTTTGCCAAAGCCTAAGAAGGCAAAGACATATCGTAAGTTACCATCATTGGTAGATTCAAATGAAAATAATGCTATTTCAATAGCCAAAAAAATCTCTAAATATAATGAAACCTCTTTTTACACCAGGAAAAAATTAATCATGAAAGAACACTTTCTCCTTAATACATTAAGTACTGAGAATGAAGGCCAAGACAATATTGGAAATATTCCACCCTTAGCTTATCAGTGAAACATAGTACAGACAAAAGTGGCCTAACCAGGGAACCAATGTAGATTAATAATAAATTGGATCTTAAGTGTTTAAAAAGAAGTCCTGATTTCACAGGTTGCAAATAATCAGTCGAAGATCACAGAGGAACAGGCAAGTCTGTGTCAGACCCCAAGCAAGGCTGGCCCCTTCGTACCCATCTCAGGAGCTGTAACGTGACACAGCTGCTCCGGCCAATGCCCTTTGTCTCTTCCTGGGAGAGTTCTAGCACAGGGATTCATATTTAGAAAATATTTTGGAAATTCCCTGATTATACTGGCTTGAGAATATCACATAATTGCCTACAAATGTTAAATGTGTTTAGATAACACCAAAACCATTTGCTCTTACAGCCTTAATAAATTGACAAAATTCATTCACAGAAACATCTATTTCTGCAGAAAGTAATGGAATACTTAGCGTGTCCTCACTCTCGGCTTGGTTTGCGCTATTTTTTTGTTTAGGGAAATCTTTTCTCCCCACAAAATGCAAAGATCATACCCAGCCCAGTCAAGCTGAGAGTAAAACAATTCTCAACTAGTGAGATTCCAACGATCAAATGCTGTTTTTCAAATAGCTCTACCAGCTCCTCAAGAAATTCTACAATGTGCTAACCTGCTCCAGAAACAAGACTTGTCTCCTGTATCGGAACCCAGCGAGTGTAAAAGGGAGGTAAACTTGGGTCTTGGAGGAGTTGCGGTCGAATTCCAGCCCCTGCCTGTATACAGAAGTCTAGTACTAGCTGTGAGACTTCGGGCGAGTCCGAGCCTCCCCCCACCTCCAGTTCCTCAACATGAAGCCGGGATATTAACAAGGCATGACATTCACAGGAAAATTAACCGACCATGTTGTCAGAGCAAATATTTCTTACCGTGATACTATTCATGAATGATTAAGTGCACGACAACGGACCACTCATCTACTGAACCAAATGGCAGGTTGGTTTGTTTGTTCTATTGCTGTTTTATTGTGTTTGTTTATTTTTATTGGGAAAGGGTTGGGCTGTGTGACCTCTAAAGTCAATTCTGTACACTTGGCAAGTTTGGAAATTACACCAGAATTTGTCATTGTTATACTGCCTTGTAGGCTCTGTTTTCAGGGAGAAAGCATACAAATTAAGTCCAAAGTTTTATGGCCTGCTTCATGAAGTGGGCAGAGTTCAGTGGAAAGAAGAATCTGAGAGAATCGGAGGAGTTAGATGAGAATTTATGGAGAGAGTGACACTAAAATGGATGGTGAGGTAGGTTTACCACAGAGTGCCTGTAAAGCATGTGGAAACATTGAGCATATGATGGGACCAAAACCTCAAAGGGAACAATGGAATGTCCCTAGCAGGAACAGAGCTTTCCCCCTCAGTGCTACTGTCGCGTCTGCCTCCCTCCCTCCCTTCCTCCTTCCATGCCTTTCTTCCTTCTTTCTAGCTCTCTAGTCATCTACCTCTACCCCCCAACCCTGTGCTAAACCCACCACAACTTCCTGTCCCATTACAGCAGAGTGAGTTGTAGCCCTAAAAAAAGAAAGTAGGAAAAGGAAAAAGGAAGTCTGTGGGAGATAGTACATCTCAGGGTTTACGAGCCTGGGCTCTGGAGTCTGTTAGAGCTGGCTGTGGCCCTGCTACACTACTGACAAGCTGCAGGACTCTGAGCTTCTAAGCTTCGTCTTCCTTATGTGCACCATGTAGATAAGGATAGTGTCCACTTTAAATGCCCATTGTGAGAATTATATATGCATGCAATGAACATAGGTCAATGCTTGACTCAAAGTAGCTGCTCAGAAAATGTTAAATATTATTGTAATTAATTATTATTATTAATAACAGCAGTTGGCACAGAAATTTGAAATCAGGAATGGTCTTGGTATAGAATAGATACCCAATTTCCTTAAAGGAAAAGATTAGCAGATTTAATCTGAGGGCAAACAAAAACTCCTTATGGTGAAAAACACAAAGTTCTTTCTCTCTGTCCCTTCTCCTTCTCTCTCTCTCTCTCTTTCTTTCCTTTTTTAAATGTGCCAGACATTGGTTAAGCCCTGGGGATAGAGTAGTGAGCAGAAGCAAACATGGTTCCTGTCCTCATACAGCTTATATCCAGTTGGAGAGGCAGTCAAAAAGCCATATAAATAAATGTATAATTACACACTCTGATAAGTGTCACTAGGGAAAGACTGTGGTGTGGGGTACCCAACAGGTGGTCTGACCTAGGCAAGAGGTGGCATGTTCATGAAGCTCTGAAAGATGAGTATTAACCGGGGAAAGGTGCTTGGGAAGAGAGGGAAAGGTAGAAGAAATGACTTGTTCCAGGATCTGAGAGCAGGCCCGTGTGGCCAAAGTCCAGCGGATAGAGGGGAACAAGACGTGAGCAGAGGTCTGGTCAGTGGAAAGCCATGGATGAGCTTTTGAGTATGAGGGCAGTGTTCAAATCCGAGCGTCAAGAAGATTCCTCTGGCTGTAGAGAGTGGTTTGACAAGTGACAAATATGTGACGTTAGGGCTGGCCCGGTTGCTCAATGGTTAAGTTTGTACATTCCACTTCAGCAGCCCGGGGTTTGGGGATCCCAGGTGTGGACATGGCACTGCTTGGCAAGCCATGCTGTGGTAGGCGTCCCACATACAAAGTGGAGGAAGATGGGCATGGATGTTAGCTCAGGGCCAGTCTTCCTCAACAAAAAGAGGAGGATTGGCAGCAGATGTGAGCTCAGGGCTAATCTTCCTCAAAAAAAAAAAAATCTTATGTTGACAGCTACACGTGAGCTGGGATAGCTGAGGTCTTTGAAAACAGATGGAGCTTTCGTCTGATGACTACAGTGTTTCCTTGATGACTTGGCCCTGTGACCTGGGGCACTGTGCATCTCTGTAGGCAAAGATGGTCTGTTGGAGTTCAGCCTAGGTTGTTTCAAAGAACATAAAGAATGGTATGCTCTTGTACATTCCAATTGTGGTTGCCAATTCATAGCCACTAAAAATAGATGAAAGAGATCATTGCAGTAGTAATCATAGAGACTGGGGTGGTGATGTTGACATGGAGAAAAATGGACAAATTGCAGAGATATTTAGTACATGAAGTCAGTAGCATATCATATATCACGTATCACTCATATCACATATCATATAAGTGATATGGGGGAGTGAAGGTGAAGCAGGCTCCAAGTGGGCCCTGCGGTGTTGAACATGTACAACTGAATAAATGGTAATGTCATTTGTTGAAAAATGGAACCTTGAAAAAGACCAGTTTAGTGGTAAAGGTCGTAAGTTCAGCTTTAGTTGAATTTGAGGTGTCTCTGAGATATATGAGTAAAGATGTCAAGAAGGCAGTTGAGCACAGTATCTACACCTCAGAGGGCAGAGGCATCAATTCATGAGTCCTCTGCCTATCGCAGTTTTCCACCGCCATGGTTGTGGAAGAGACTATCTGAGGAAATAACACAGAAGAGAAAAGACAGAGGCATAGGACTAAGCTTTAAGGAATGCTGACATTAAATGCTTCAGCATCAGAGGAGAATGAGCTTACAAAGAAGGCTGAGAAGGAGCAAGAAAGCAGGAGGAGAACCGGGAGAGCGTTTTCCACAGCAGCACTCAATAGAAAGTGACCACATACTGGCAAATTAATAATTAATATTAATAACATGAAGTATTATTAATAAACTGTGAGGACCAGTAACAAACTTCAAAAATATTAATAAATTTAAGAGTACTTCCAGAATTCTCCCACCACAAACAATAAGAAAAATACCAGCACGGTAACAATTAAAGAAAAGCAACAATTTAAAAACCTCCTTTTTCACAAAAATGAAGCAGTAGAATGATAATGCTGTGCGGAATCAAAGGTATTTTGTTTGTTTAGTGAATGACACTTAAAAAGTAGGTGACAGTGTTCATTTGACAGATTTATTTGGCTCGTACTTATGCAGCTGCACTGTTGATGCAGGAGGTGATAAAGCCAAGGTTTGTGGAGGCAAACTGTGAAATCAAGTCATCTCTAAGGGACGGTGCCAGGGAAGCAGATACCTCAGCTTTAGGAAAAGGTAATCACATGAGAGGAAGGGATGGAATTTCTTCCAGGTGCTTCAGAACCTCACAGTTCTGGTCTCTGAGGCTGGCCTGCGTGTCCCAATCCTCTGAAGTCAGCTGAAGCTCAGTTAAAGAAAGAACAGGTAATGCACAGCACAGTGGGACCAGTCCTGCTATAAACACTTTACTATTCTGCACTTTAATTGGGCTTGTACACATATTTTTCAAATAGGCACTCAGAAAAGTTAGCTAAACACATCATTTCTAATGTAATCAAACGCCACTCAATCCATTCACATTTACTCTTGTCAACAAAGAGGGATGAAACAATTATCTAGATAGTTTAGCTCTTGAAGAAGACACTTGAAATCAGCGTGCGTGCAGCTCAGATTCATGGGGGTACGGCTCCTCGCCCCTACGCCTAACATTTCAGCTACGGCTGTTCTACAAAGGCAAAAGCACCATTTTCCTGACTCTGGAGAATACAGTACCTTCCAAATGATATTTCTAAATATTTGCATAATTTTTACAAAAGCTGAATTTCATTTTCATGGAACATCACAATGAAAACCATGAAGCTGATAAATAGAGCATTGCCTTCCTATTTTCTGAAAGGTTTTCTCTTCTGCTTAGCCTGGTTTTATGAATATTTATCACAGCAAAGACAGGCTATATAAAATGCCATTCACATGAGCTTTGTATTTCTTCAACCAAATCTGGACTAATGGATTGAATAAATTTGAAATATCCCCCAAAGGAAAGAGACAAAAAGTAATCCATATAACCTATTGATAAAATAAATCTATTTTGGTTATTAGATCCCATAAAGACAATGAAAATATTAATTTATTAAATAATTAAAAGATAGGATATTTTGATTTTCAGAGCTATAAAAGGCCCTAGACACAATGACATCATAGTAGCTAAGAGCATACCTAGCACCCAGATCTTGGTTTCTGTATACCATTCTCAAACACAGTGAACCAGAGTACCCTAGATAAATGGTTTATTGTAGCTCTGAAAAGGAATAGTACAACATGGGCCTGGGAAATCTTGTTTTATCAGCAAGAAAGGAATTATTTATTAAAGACTAATGGTATCTTGTTAAAAAAAGGCAGCTTAAAAGTGCTCTCACTGCCTGAGGATATTCACCTGGAATAAACAATACCAATATCATTCTAGTAAACTTGGTGGACTTTAAAAAAAAGAAAGTCCTTCATCCATCTAGAAAAAAAGAGTAACGACTCAAGGAAATAAAAATTAGTTTATCATATTAATCTTTTTGATAGCAGTACTTTATACCTGAAGAAAATGGAAGAATGTATTTAAGATATTCAAGGAAAGAAAATGTGAAGTAAGGATTTTATATACAGCAAAACTGATCATCAAGTATAACAGGCACATACTGTTACCAATTTACAGGAACTCAAGGAATATTGCTCCCATGAGCCCTTCTTGAGGAATCTACTGGAGAATGAGTTCCAGACAACCAAAATGACCAGAGAGACGTGGACATAAGGACTAGAGGTGAGCATTAAGTATTTGTAGAATCAACACTAAAGGGAGAGAGTATGGTATGTAGATGCTAATGTGCTGTCAACGTAGTATACAAAAATAAAAACGGGAGATAGCAGAGAGGTCCTATTAAAAATTAACTCTTACTGGGGCCGGCCTGGTAGCTTAGTGGTTAAGTTCGTGTGCTCTGCTTCAGTGGCCCGGGGTTCGCAGGTTCGGATCCTGGGCACAGACCTACACACCACTTATCAAGTCATGCTGTGGCGGCAATCCACAAATAAAACAGAGGCAGACTGGCACAGATGTTAGCTCAGGGCTAATCTTCCTCACAAAAAACAAAAATGTAGCTTATCAAGTGATCAACAACTAAATATACCTTCATTTACCTTGACTTGGTAGAAAGGATCAAAAGTAACCTTAGAAAGATTTTTAAGGGAGATATTGTTTACCGCTTCTCGATCAAGAGCATCCTGGAAATCTTTAAGTCGTCTTTCCTCATATTGTTTTTCTCTGAAAATTCTGTTTTGCCACAAAACTTCCTTTTCATGCCGAACGTGCATGAGCTGCACGGCGATCCTGCGCTCCTGCTGGGACTGCCGCATCAGCCGGTTAATGAGCTGCTCCTCCCGATAAGCCTCCTGAGAACACCATTGGAAGAGCCAATTATTTGCCAAGGTGATGTCCAAATTTCCCATTGGGCTAAGAAGCCTATACATAAATAACGTGTAAAAGGCATAGTATTTATCTACATCAATTTCTGCCATTTGATTTAAATTTGAACATGTCAAGAATCGGGTTATAAAAATGAAAATTTCCAACCAAGGTTGTATAATTTTGGTATCTAGAAGCATTATGGTCTTGCAACTCACATTTATTTTAAATGAATTATTACTTCTTTTGAAATCCGATCACAAATAAATCAGGTGATTGTTTTCAAGGTTTTATAAACAAGGGATATAATTCTACACTTATAAGGATGTTTTTATAAATTTGGAATTGTGCTATACATACTCTTAACATAAATACTAGCTGTAAAAACAAATGGAGAGGGGGCTGGCCCAGCGGCATAGTGGTTGGGTTTCTGTGCTCTGCTTTGGCAGCCTAGAGTTCACGTGTTTGGATCCCGGTCATGGATCTATATGCCACTCATCAGGCCATGCTGTGGTGGCATCCCACATAAAATAGAGGAAGACTGGCACAGATGTTAGTTCAGGAACAATCTTCCTCACAACAATAAAAATAAGAATAAAAATTTTAAAAATGAATGGAGATGTTGTCTGACTGAAGATGGCAGATCTGATTGGTTTCCAGCAGGGACATCTCAATACCTGGGTGAGGAAAAGCTGACAGAACGGGAGGACTGGAGAAGAGGCTAAGGAGAAATGACCTATTGCTTATCTTAGAAAATCTGAGTGGTTATAATCCAAAAGAGAAACTAAATGCAGTCTCTTGGCTTTCTTGGCTATTTTAAGACAATCGAAGAGGAGACAGTAGGTGAGCAGTAGAAAGTATTAAACTGGGAATCAGAGGCCTTGACCCCTGCAGCCTCAGTGGTACCATTTATTGGTGTGTGGCCATGGGCAAGTAACTCACAATTTCAGGACCTATTTCTTGACAGATAAAATGAGGGGTTTAGGTGGAAGATGATCACCAGAGCCCCTTCAAGCTCTCTCCCCCTGTCTAAACAGAGACATCCTGTGGAAGGTGATGGTAATTACAGTTCTCAAGAGGAAAGACAGAAGAAGACTGAAACACTGGAGTTGTCTATTTAACACTCAACAATCAATTACTTAGCAAGAAAATCTAGCATCATCAATGACACTGTTTCAAATCATCTCTCCCACTATGAGATTACGGGAGAAATACTATCTATTTTTTCCGCAATCAAGATATAAATAACAATAACACTCTATGGTAACTGCCAAAACCTGAACCTGGAAATTACATTAAAATGTAGATTAAATCAAAGTTCAACTGAAAATAAATAAGAATTTTTTTCTGTTTGTAACATAGATAAAAAATAAAATCATCAACAACTTTGAAACTTCATGTCTCATCTAGTTATAAAATCCTAGAAGCTTTAATGTTAATCATTTGTTTCCTTTTGAGATCCAATAATAGAGGTGAGGCAGAATGTAAAAATGGCCACAAGTTCTCCAGTTTTCTTCATCCACAGTCTTTCAATGTTATCCTGCAGATATTCACATCAAAAAGTAGACTCTATTTCTCCACTCCTTAAATACGGGGTATGAGGGTGACCATTGACTTGAATTGACTAATGCGACATGAGCAAAAAAAAAAAAACCCATAAAACAAAAACACTTGGGATATGACTTTCTTAATTCTCTTGCAAGCCCTGCCACTGCCACCACATTTTCTGGTCTGCTAGAAAATAAGAGACCATACAGAGAGAGGCACCAATCTTCCCAGCTGGACCTGATGATGCTCTCATGGGTCAGCCAGCCCCAGCCAACCTGCCAGCTGACCAAAGACGTCTGAGTGAGGCCAGCTGAGCCCAGCCCAAACTTCCTACCACATTCTGGGATGGTTTGGGATACATAAGGCCCAATCACAACCGTATTTTTAAAAAATATAACCTTGATTTATTATTCCAAATGAATTCTATATTTGGCTGTGTTTACAGGGGAAGGCAATTTAGTTGTCGAGATGAGATGTGGTCATTCTGACTCTCATGAAGAACAAACTGGACTGGTCCAGATGTGTTTTGATTAGTGTTTGGATGACAACACATTATGATCAAAAAGGGAAAAGGAAAAGGAAATTACTGTTGAATGGCTGAGTCCATGCTATGTAAATGAAGCTTCAGTATGAAGAGCCATCAAGTGCATTAAGACCTGCACCCAAAAGTTGAGTGGAAAGATGATTTATTTTTTTGTTCCACTGTACAAGTAGTTCATGTTTTAGAAATAGACTTTTTCCCAAAATTCCCCTGGAACGTTGGATATATTTTCTCATAGGAAGAATGATACAAGTTGTGGTTAGGTGCTTACAGTAGCCTACAGATGTCTAGTTAATGAAACTTGAAATAGATAGTTATTTTAAAATCTACTTTTTAATCATCTAATTTTCATAATTTCTAATTCTTCTAATTAAAAGAGAGACTACCACACTAAATGAGTAAAGAAATGTGAATCTGAAGAAATAACCTTTTAGCACAGAGAGATGGAAGAGCTATTCTTTCAATTTTTCACTAAAGAAGGAGTGAATCCACGGACAGTTTCACTTCTTTGTTCTTATACAAATCCTGTCTTTCCCTTCATTTAACAGATACATTGAGCAGACCAGATGTAGATAGATGAATAAAGGAAGTATCTTCAAATGGTCTTTCATAATTTAGACATGTAGATCTGTCCTATTTACATTCACAACTCGACGAATCACCTTCCTCCCCAAGGCTGCTCCTCTTATCATCTGCCATATCACAGCCAATGATATGTCCATCCACCCAGCTGGTGAAGCTAGACATCTGGCCTCTCAGCCCACTTTTTCACTCCCCTGTGTCTGATGAATCATTGAGTCTTATTGATTTTACCTCTAAAATAGCTCTTGAAGCCACTTCTCTCCATCCCCATTGCCACTACCCTTAAACCAGGATAATTTCTTACCTAAATTACAGCAACAGCTATAATTCGTTTTGCCCTCATGTAATCTATTCTCAAAACTAAAGCTAGACTGATCTTTGTAAAGGCAAATCTGACCTTGTCACTCTTGTGGCCCTTTGCACTCAAGATAAAATTTCCTATTTCCCTCTATAACTTATAAGGCTCATTATGATTTGGCCTCTGGTGACTCCTGCTAAATGACATATTAGTCCACGAAAAGCGCTGAGGCTTTCCCTATGATGGAAACACACTTTACCTTCTACCACTTCAGCCTCTGTTGGAAACTAACCCTTAACCCCACCTCATCACAATCATCTCCACCTTCAATTAGCTAACTCTGAACCCCTCCTCATGCTTCTGTGTTATCATCCTCTAGAAAACTTCTCTGAACTAAGCCAGGGCTGGACTTCCTTCCCATGTGTCACCTGTCCCGCCCAATACCTTCACTGCCCCTTCACACTCTACTGTAGTTGCTTCTCTATAGATCTTCCTCCAAACAGTAAGTCTGTGAGAGCAGGTTTCTCACTATTCTTGTTCACTGCTGTATCCTGGACCTAGGACAGGTACCCAGAGCATAGAAGAGGTTCAGTAAATATGTGATCAATGTAAGAGTTCATCAGTTATTCTCAAACTATAGCTGCATCAAAACACTTAGAGGGCCTGTTAACATAGATGGCTGGACCCCAGCCCAGAGCTGTGATTTGAATTTCTGATTCAGCAGGTCTGAAGTGGGGCCCAACTATTCACATTCCTAAAAGTTTCTAGGTGATGCTGATGCTCTTGGTCCAGGAACCACACTTCGAGAACCACTGGAATAGACTAATGAACAAACTGAGAGGACTAACAACTTTTCCATGTTATTCTCATTAAGAAGTCCCTTTTTGATAATCTCAATAGATGCAGGAAAAACATTTGAAAAATTCAGTATTCTTTCATGATAAAAATTCTCAACAAATTAGGTATAGAAGGAATGCAACTCAGCATAATAAAGGCCATATATGACAAACCCACAGCTAACATCATACTCAACGGTATGATGTTAAAAGCTTTCATCTTTTGACCACTCTTCTAATATCAGGAATAAGACAAGGATGATCATTCTTACCTCTCCTATTCAACACAGTACTGGAAGTCTCAGCCAGAACAACTGGCAAGAAAAAGAAAGGAAAGGCATCCAAATCAGAAAAGAAGTAGTAAAATTGTCTCTGTAGATGACATGATCTTATATACAGAAAACTCTAAAAACTATTAGAACTAAAAACCAAATTCAGTAAAGTTGCAGGACACAAAATCAACATATAAAATCAGTTGTGTCCCTATACACTTAACAATGAACTACCTGAAAAAAAAATTAAGAAAATAATTCCATTTATAATACATCAAAAATAAAAAAATATTTAGGAATAAACTCAGCCAAGGAAGTAAAAGATCTGTCCACTGAAAACTATAAAATACTGATGAAAGGAACTGAAGAATACATAAATAAAAGGAAAGATACCCCACATTCATGGATTGGAAGAATTAAAATGTCCATAATATCTAAACTGATCTACATTTTCAATGCAATCCCTATCAAAATTCCAATGGCATTTTTCACAGAAATAGAAAAACAATCCTAAAATTCATATGGAAACACAAAAGACTTCGAAAGCAATCTTGAGCAAGAAGAACAGAACTGTAGGCATCACACTTTCTGATTTCAAAATATATTACAAAGCTCAAGTATTCACAACAGTATAGTACTGGCATAAGAATAGACATATAGACCAATGGAACAGAAAAGAGAGCCCAGAAATAAATCCACACATGTATAGTCAACTGATCTTCAACAAGAGTACCATGGCTACACAATGAGGAAAGGACAGTCTCTTCAACAAATGTTGCAGGGAAAACTAGATATCCACATGCAGGAGAATGAAAATGTACCCTTATCTCACACCATATACAAAAATCAACTCAAAATGGATTAAAGAATAACACATAAGACCTGAAACTATAAAACTACTAGAAGAAAATATAGGGAAAAAAGTTTCTTGGCATTGGTCTAGGCAATGATTTTTTTTTGTATATGACCTCAACAGTACAGACAACAAAAGCAAAAATAGACAAGTGGGATTGCATCTAACTAAAGAGCATCTGCACAGCAAAGGAGACAATGAACAGAAAGAAGAGATAACCTATAGAATGGGATAAAATATTTGCAAACCATAAATTTTAGTTAATATCCAAAATACATGAGGAACTCAAACAACTCAATAGCAAAAAATCAAGTAAACCAATTAAAAAGTGGGCAAAGGACTTGAAAAGATATTTCTCAAAAGAAGAAAAACAAACGGCCAACAGGTATATGAAAAGGCACTCAACATCACTAATCATCAGGGAAATGCAAATCAAAACCATAATATGATATCACCTCATACCTATTAGAATAGCTATTATCAAAAAAAAAAAAAAAAAAGAAAATGTGCTGGCAAGGATGTGGAGAAAAGAGAACCCTTATATACTGTTGGTGAGAATGTAGATTGGTACAGCTAACATGGAAGAGAGAATGGTGGTTCCTCAAAAACTTAAAAATAGAACTACCATATGACCCAGCAATCCCACTTCTGGTTATATATACAAAGGAAATGAAATCCGTATCTCAAAGAGATATCTGCACCCCCATGTTCATTGCAGCGCTAGTCACAATAGTCAAGATACAGACACAACTTCAGTGTCTATTAATGGATGAATGGACAAAGAAAATGTGTTATATATACACAATGGAATATTATTCTGTCTTACAAAAGAAGGAAATCTAGTCATTTGTGACACATGGACGAACCTGGAGGCCATTATGCTAAGTGAAATAAACCAGATACAGAAGGACAAATACTGTATGATCTCACTTACATGTGGAATCTAAAAATATTGAACTTATAAAAGTAGATTTTAAGTGTTCTCACCAAACATAAAAAAAATGGCAACTATGTGAAGTGATGGATGTGTTAATTAGTTTGATTATGGTAATCATTTCACAACATATACACACATCAAAACATCATGTTGTACACCTTAAATATATACAATTTTTATTTGTCCATTATACCTCAATAAAACTGGAGAAAAAAGTTCCCTTTTACCTCCAAAAGTAACAATAGATACATATGGTCAACAGATTTTAGATTCCTTTTTGGTCAGTACTTTTTTTATTTTGGTAAAATATACATAACATAAAGTTTACCATTTCAACCATTTTTAAGCGTACAATTCAATGGTATTAAGTACACTCACAATATTTTACAACCATCACCAGATTTTAGCTTCTTTAGTAAATGTTTTATGTAGGTTTTTTTTTTCTGAGTCTATCTGCTACTAAGATGTGAGGATGTGCCACTGATATTTGATTCAGAGTGGCAGATAATACAAATATACATATGTGTGTGTGTATAAAAGACTACATTTTGTACAATTTCCAGCACTATTATTTAACCAACATCTAAATGTATTACCTCTTGTGCTTCGTGGGCTATTAACTGATCCATTAACAGTCTCCGTCGTCTTTTCTCCCTTTGCTCTCGTGCAAAAGCATCTTCTTCAAGGCGCTTTTGAATTTTTTTAATGTAGTCATCATCCGAATAAGTGTTTAACAAATCAGCAGTTGTCTGACCTGCTGTATCTAAAGAAGTCTTGGATGCACTAAGGACAATAGTTTTTATTTAGATTTTTAAAAATAATTCAATCACATGCCACTACTTGTGATTATGAAGGAAGATGAGAGGAGAAGGCTCCCTTAAGTTCTCTGTTACTAATACAAGCATTAAAGCAAATACTAGAACTTCAGTGTGACACCCATCGCTTATCAATCGATTCCATTCGCCTCACCCCATTTCTGCTCACTATATCTTAGCATAGTCTTCTTTCTAGGTCTATCACCTACTTGTTCTTTTACTTCTTATGATCTTCACTGTACCCAGAGATTCTGGATTTCTCTCCATCTTCTTCCTGCTGGCTCTAGGCCTCTTGCCTCCACTGTTGTGAGTCAACAGTAGACACAATACCAATAACTCAAGTGTCAGGGAAGGCACACCTCTACAAGAGTCGGCCAGGTACACTAACGTCAGGACACTGAGAGTACTTCCAAGGATAGTTCCATCCACTACAACTCTCCTCTCCCCTATGCAAATGCAAGTTGCTCTATGAACTCCCACTAACTTTCTGACTGCTCAGGGCAGGGGCCCAGCTCTTACTGGAGGCCCTGCTGTGGAAAGCTGACTTGCTCACGGTGCCACACTTGCAAGCACAGGTCTGACCTAGCCTCTTGCTCAAGTCCTGGAAACCCAAATGAGAAGACCTACTTCAGGGTTCTTATCCTACCTCATGTCCAAAATTAAAGGATCAAGAAGAGTCTGGTGGTCTCACCAACAGAAAGAAAACACACTCAATTTAGTGAGAGAAATGCTGGCTTAGTACAGAATTTATACATTCATTCAAAAGTTATCTTTAAAAGTAAAAGATATATTTTTATGTGTAAGAAACAAATAATTAGTTCTCATCTGCATATCTCTTTAAAAAACAAGCAAAATACAATCATACAATGGTATAAGATATATCATAATGTTACTTGCTAAGAAATAATGAATTTTAACATGATCTTTTTTTAATGTTTTAAGTTATTAACATATTTGGTTTGAAATATAACTTATAATCTTATTCAAAAGACAAGGACACATTCTTATGGAGTATAAGGACTAAACGGTCATCAATTCTCATATGGACAGAAGTACTCTTGCAAAAGCATAGTTAATTCATGTTTAATGAAATAATAATTATATATTTTTAGTACAGATCATATTGTATTATAGTTCAGTATTTGTAGGTTTGCTGCTCCCAGCTGAATTCTGAGCTCTTTAGAAAAGTATCCTATTTTACTCCTCTCTGTATCTTGCCTTGTAGTCCTGACATGTAGCTGATGTCTGCTAAGTTTCAAATACTCACTAAGAAGCACTGTACAAGGATAATACAATTTTAAAAATCACACATTGAAATTTTAGTTATTTTATGAGCAGGAGTTCAATCTTCAATTGTATTCTGTCAGTGAGAGTCGTTGAGCAGAAACTGTAGCTCCCAAAGCCTCAGTGAGATCAAAGACAAAGTGTGACCCTATTTATTTATTAAGATTTAGTACAATTAAGTATTGATAAAAATTGTGTGGTATAACTTTTTTAGATCACTCATCAAAATTCTTACTATATTTTCACTTAAATGTGTTGTTTAAAAGCCTTTGCGTTGGATTGAGCATGAATAGCTTTCCCAACACTGTATTTAAGCTGCCAACAATATACTTAACATATTGCTTCTCCTTTATTTATCAATCAGTCTGCCCATCCATCCATTCATCTACTTGCTGTCTCATTCCAATTAAGGTCTGAAGAAAGTGACATGATATTTACTTGAATAAATATTCATTTTACTAGGGTGTGTGTTTCCTGAGGGCAATAACTATGTTTTCTTTATATCTGTTTGCTTCTCAGCCCTCCATAGAATTAGTAATTGTATGTGTATGAATTAATAGTAATAGGAACCTTGGCCAAATTTGTATATATAAAAAAAGCTGTTGGTAGGAAGAGCCTAAGGTAAATCTGTGAATCCAAATGTCAAATGACAGCAGCCAACAACCTTAGCTAAGGGAACAAATGGCAGACAGCATTTATCATTTGTCTTAAAAAATAAAGAAACTGTACAGAAAACTGTGAGGAAAAAGCAGCCAAGGGAGCCTGTGCATTGCTCTCCTGGAGACATCGTTTCATTCTTCCATAAAAGAAAACAGATGGACTCTGAGGTGAGGTCCTGAGGAACTGTTTCAGGAGCAGCCTTGAGAGAGGCAGCGCAGAAACTGCTCCTCAGGATCAACCTATGAGTAGATTTTAGAGCTTTCTGACATCAAGTAGTGTGAAACTGCTGAAAGAACCCGGAACAGGCTTGATTCTAAGATAAGAATTCAGAAAGAACTAAAAAAGTAGTGACTAATAAAGAGGCTAAAGAAAGCCATATTGTACCATAGCTTTCGCTTTCTTTGAGAGTTTGCTCCAGACCAGTGTCTGCCGATAGCTTTTACTTCGGGGCCATCAGAGAAAATGCTCCTTGTGCAGCACCCTGTAAGGGATCTGGAGTCTCAGACGAGGCTGCTCACAGCCAAAAGTGACTGGTCCAGGGACTCAGGCTGCCCGAGGCCCTATCCTGCTGCTCTGAGAAGTGAGGATGTCTACAGCTCATGGCCCCCAAGTGGGAAATCTCTGGCAAGCGCAGGGGGAGGCCTCTGCAGAGAAAGAACCTGGGACAGGCACTGCTATTTCCTTCCCTTTTTCCTCAAAACAGAGCCCCGATTTTATTCAGGAAAACAAAGCACCCAGCTAAAGACTACATTTGTCAGCCTCCCATTCTGTTAAGTATGGCCACGTGACTGAATTCTGGCCAATAAGATGTAAGCAGAAATGTTATATGGGACTTCTGTGAAGGCTCTTCAAAGGAGCTATTTCAGATTGGAGATATCCACTTTTTGTCTATCCTCCTTCCTGATATCTGAAACATGGGCCAAATGAGCCCCAGCAGCCAGCTTGTATTGTGAATGTGACTTTGAGGACAAAAACCACACAACAGGGCAGCTGAGCTAAAGGAAAGCCTCAGTCCTTGATGACCTTGGAGCTGCAATGCAAGCCCAGGGCTGCTTACATTCTCATTTCTATTACACAAAAGAGAAGTAAACTTCTATCCAATTTAACTCACTCTTGTTTTGGGGTTTCTAAAGCTAACTGATGGAGAGACTAGGTTCAGGTTGGGTTGGCAAAGGTTATAGGGAGCAGGGGGAATGTTTGCAGCTGTATTGTATAGGCATGATCTTTAAAACATTTAATAACTGACACGGCAAGGACACCAATCAATCAAATGGATGCTGGTGCAGGGATTGGAAGATGCTGGTGTGCTTGGTGTTAATTCTGGTTGCTAAATTATGTAGATATGGAGGGGTCCCAGGAAAGGGGCCAGCCATAGAGCTACAGGGAATGCCATTCCCCAAGAAGTAACAAAGTGTTTTAATATTTTAAGATGGTCGTTCTGGTGGACACCATCTGTTTATCCCTCAGAGCATGTGGCTGGTGAGCTGAGTGAATGAGTTGGAAGAAATGCAGCGGTTTCGTGGACCAAGGATAGGGTGGGTGTGGTGGGGTTCAACTGGCAGCTGCATGTGAGAGTAGGCTTGGATTGCGGGGTTTCTTTCGGAGTTGGGGCAGCACTGGGGGTGGGAGTCAGAATAGGGCATCAGGAGTTTCTGCAGAGGGTAGAAGGAAAGGTAATGTATGTATTCCCCATTTTGCTTCATGTTCCTTCCACACCTGACTTCCTTGCCATTTCTTCTTCTAGCTTTTTCTTATTCCTCCTCATTTGACTCTATTATCTTCCCTCATAAATATTAATATGGAACTGAAATATCTAATTTGCATCTGTTTTTCTTCTTTAACAGATTTATTTCATATTCCATAAAATATAAATGAGTAGGGTTTGGATATTTTCCATTTAAAAATGCAGAACTCAAGTAGCTCCTACATATGTGCTCCCTGATTGATTATTTTCTGTGAGTGAATGACCCCCAGTAGGAAACAAAAAGGGAGGGAATCCTTATCTTTAAGCAAATGAAGCCCATTAACTGGGGACTTTTTGCAATGAACTCACCAAACTGCCTGTCTTAGTGACATTCGGTCAATAAATTCATTCAACAACTCTTTACTGCTGGTCCCTGTGCTAAATGCTGAGGAGGCAACATGACAGAAACCAACTAGAGTCTACCAAGACTTCACTGTGACAAATTTAAACTAATGGTAACTTGAAACAATTTTAGTGACTGTTTAAAAATGTGTGTGAACTTAGAAGAATAAGCAGAGCATAGAAAAATAAACTTCACATCTCACAGTAGCCACTTTCCCTCTTGATCTTTACGAAAGTTGTTAATGAATAAGTAATCTCAATCTTAGCTCGTTTATCTTCCTTCATATAATGTCTTAATGAAGATTCGACCAAGTGAAACCAGCTTTGGAAGAGCTAGTCCAGATAAACTAATTGTAAATATTCAAAACTTATAGGTAGAACAGAATGAAGTTTTATGATTATTAAAATAGTTTACATCCCACCTTTCTTTGGCCTGGAGATCCTTTTTTATTAATGCTTCAAACTTCTTAATCTCATTGGCCACATCCTTTAAAGAAAATTCATTATCAGTTTTCCACCTCTAAAAACCACTGAAAATCTTCAGTTACCATATTCATTCAAGTTTATAAAGTGACAGACTCTACTAATTTGAGCTAATTAGGAGGCAAGATATGAAAAGCTGCATTCTACAACACTTTCATAATTTTTATTTGTTACTTTTAGAATAGGCTAAATACACCTAAAAGAATCTGAAAATTGCCTAACCTAAATCACTCAGTTCACAATTCTAGTTCTGACAGTGCATCAAAGGGCATTTAATGAGAATGAAGATTATCAGAGTTAGGCCATGCATTCTTTTTTGTTTTTTAAAGATTTTATTTTTTCCTTTTTCTCCCCAAAGCCCCCCAGTACATAGTTGTATATTCTTCGTTGTGAGTCCTTCTAGTTGTAGCATGTGGGATGCTGCCTCAGCGTGGTTTGATGAGCAGTGCCATGTCCGTGCCCAGGATTCGAACCAACGAAACACTGGGCCGCCTGCAGCGGAGCGCACATACTTAACCACTCGGCCACGGGGCCAGCCCCTAGGCCATGCATTCTTGAATGCAATTCTTTTAAATGAAAACAAGCATTTTTGGGATATAAATATTTCTTTAAAAACCGCTGTCGTTGTCTCAACTGTTTTAAACATTTCTTGCACAACCTTATTCACACTATTAATTTGCTCTCTGGAAACTAATTTTAGCTCATCCTGTCTACTGCAAATTCTTATTAATAAACTTTAATCAAATCAGGGAAATACAGGAATTAAATACTTTACTAAAAGGGAGTCAGAAAAAAGCCTCTGTGGGTGGTATTTTTTAGAATCCAACTACAGAATTTTTTAATATTAAAAAAAAGAAATGTGGATTAATATAAAATGCAATGGATTGAGAAATTAGAGAAACTTGTCAATTTCTGCTTTACCAGAACTGTGAACTTGGGTAAAACATGTCAGCTTTCTGAGACTCAATTTCCTTATCTACAAAATGGGAAAAATAGCACCCTACTTAGAAGAGTCACTTATAAATTAAAGATAATGTGAAGTACCGAACCCACAGTCTGACATATAGCACATGCTCAATAAATGGTAGCTATTAATCTTTTTCTTAGGTCATGGGAGAGAACATCATTAACAAGCATTGTAGCAGTATGCAGTACAGACTGAAGGAATCAGTATCAAAATGTAGTAGTATCGCTCCCTCGTGAAATATAATCAGATTGTATCCTATTGGAATAATTGACAGTTGGTATGGTCTAGTAAAATATCACCAGTGTGGGTATCTTAAATTTAAATATACTGATAACAGCCAAATAACTTAACATTTCTAGGATTCATCAGACAATAGTATAGCATAGTGAAGAGGAACTGAGTAAAAATATATAGTAGAAATGGCACATACGAGGTATGTGTACCTCAGCTGCCTTCTGTTCTACTCATGGGAGTCATGACCCATTACAAGAACACCCATTCTGGTCTAATTTGCTGGTGATCACAGAATTCTCAACACAGGAGTCCAGACAGGTACTGTCATTTAACAGGAGTTTGCCATCCCTGGCCTACAGCTACATTCTCTGTTTCTGAACAAATAACAGTATCAAATGGATTGGATATGCAAACAGTAGAGGAGTTTAAATGAGACGGGACAATGCCAGAAATAATCTGAAAAGAACATAAGAAGTTTTGGGAAGTCTCTATGTTTTAAGGGAAAAACCATTCTTTCATTAACATAACACAACACGATATTAAAGGATTATCACTTACCTCTGCCTCTTTTTTCTTTTTCATCATTTTTTGGGCCTCAAGTGCTTTTAGAGTACGATTTGATGCAGGCTTAGGAATCTGTATGATAGCTGCTTGGATTTTGGCCATTATTTCATTTTGTCGTCTTCTACTCAAGCGTTGCTGAATATTCCATACACATTAGTTTAGTTATTCAGTTCATCACAATAACAGGCAATGTTATACACTCATAGGTACGCATATATACAATTTTTTGACTGAAATTTTCAAAACTCAGCAATTAACCAATGGACTACATGTCACAACCATATAATGTTAGGAAGCAGGTGTCAATATGACTTATTTTTAAAAGTATGATATTAAGCACAACTTTGGAATCCCAACTTATGCCTATCAAATGTGTGTATTTTCATTCTGGGTGATGATATTAAAATGCTAATACAGGTATCTCAAATACAAAGAGGAGTATAATTCTTTCCCTTGTTCCACCTTGATGACATGCCCAAAAACGGGAAGAGAAAGTTCTGTCTCTGAAGACGGTCTGAAGAGAAAATTCAGTCTAGGAGATGGTCTCCAGGAGTGCTCCTGGGGAACCCAGAAGAAATGACAAGCTTCCCCAAAACTCAGTCACACTTAAACAATGAGTTCAGAGATTCTCTAAAATATTGAATTAACACTAAACTACGTGATATCGTTATTGGATCATCTCTTCTCCATGTAGGCAGTAATTATTTAAGAAGAATATAAGCAGGAGGGCATAATTGAAAGAAAAAAACAGTAAATCAGATAAAATATTTTAAAAATAATAGATTCAAGATGTAACAAGTGAAACTAATCATGACTTTACTACTAAAGCATTATATTGGAAGTGATAAGATCATTAGTTCCTACATCTAAAGATAAGAAACTTCAATTCACCAGTAAAAGTCAGAAATTGTAAATAATTCTAAAATTTTCTTTAATTCACTTTCCAAAATGTGATTTAATCTAACTGCAATGTGTTTATTTTTCTTTCGAAAGAAAACCAGGAAAACAAAGTCTCTCCCTTTTGTCCTATTTGCTTCCTATCATTTTTAACATAATTTATTTCAGAATATTTAATGGTGTCAGATTTTGTTTTTCCCAGCTTTCTTTGGAGACTTTCTGCATTAGACTTGGCACATCAAAGTTGGACAGGCTGGTTCCACATAAACTAGAGTCCCAGCACTCAGTCTCATCTTAAACACTACTTTAGGAGTGCCTTGTCTCCTTATCATGCAATGCCAAGGGCAAGCCTAATCCTGTATCCACTCTCTGGCAAGGAATGGGATCATAAGATCTTCTAGAGTGTCTCTGTCTTTCCCTCCCTCCTCATAAGGAGTTGACTACATTCAGAATATGTTAATTTCTTATCATTCTAAATATATGAGCTTAAAAAATTATTTACAGCACAATGAGAGAACTATAACTCTTTTGCCTGTAGTTTACACATTCCATATACCCAGCCATCTAAAATTCTCTTAAAAGTCTTTAATGATTCCTCACACCATTGTCTTCTCATGTCCTTAAAGGCAAAGGAGATCATTAAAGATTTTCAAAGAAACATGAGAAGCAGCGAGGAGTTAGTCAAAGCACTTCAAAAAGGGCTAGGAAGATGTTAGGAGATGTTTAAGGGGGTTGGAAAAGGAAGCAAGCAGAGAATCACCCATATTGCCAGTAGAGGAAAAATGGGGAAGGGTAGAAAGACCAAAAGGTTGCCAAAGAGTGAGAAGAGAGGGGAAAATGTCTGCTCTTGATGAAAAATCATTGCATCTCTTAGAGATGGCAATGGTCATAAGCCTTCGCTGGAGCAGCTAGTAGCAACCCCCCATCACAAAAGCATACGAAGCATTAATTTTTACCAGACAAATTAAAGAGATCTGCCACTCTAGAGAACAGCAGTTCTTATTCTGAGCCACAAGTAGAGGTGACAGTCAGCAAGATGGGGGATGGAGAAAAGGGAAAAGTGAGGGAGAGAAAGGTGAGAGCAGAGCAGAACATGAGTCACGGATAAGGAACACGCAACATGTGCTACATTAATGACTATGCAATGTGTACTATAGGCATACATCGCAAACAGTATACTATGCACTAGTTAGTTTCTGGAAAAATTGTTCTATAAAACCTTTTCGATATTAAAACATCTTTGTTCTTCCTTGAGTTTTTGAAAATTTTCAAGTTTCTCAAAATGCATTTGGACAAAATCTTCTTTCATGTGTTTATATTTTTCTTGAAACCTGTGTGTAACTCGCATCAGATTGAAATCAGTTTGACGTGGTATCAGGTTTCTAAGTCTCTAAACAAAGAAAGCATTTCAAAAGATTCCATTATTAGAGAATAAAGAGTATACCATCATTATAAGCACATATAAAATTTGTCTTCAAAATAAAATTTCAATGAATTACTACTGTTGATGGTTAGAAAAATTCAAGCGCCATACTAATCACTCATATCCTTAACTAATGTAAGGACAATAAAAAAACACAATTTGAATTCCTCCTAACAAAATAGTCTTATATATACTTTCATAGCTAAATTTTTTGCTCTAAGTTTGATTTTCAGTGAATCATACCTGAATTACTGGAAATACATTTTCATAAAAATAATTTTATAAACCTAATTTCAACACACATGAGACAATATAAGAAGCCAGATTCTTTTAATTACTTAAGCCACTTCCTAATAAAGTGAAGAAACATTAAAACTTCCAGGCCACTGGAAATGAGAGTGCAACAGTACAAGAAAATGAACTCTCAAAGATGATTACAAAGTGGGACACAGAGCAATGCGGCTAATGTATTTAACTAAAACTTTTATATCCAAAAGTAATCTCCTTAGGAACTGAAGACTTACCAAAAACAAAAAGAAACAGTACTATTGCTCAAACCGTTTTTGGTCCTTCTCTTCTAACATGGCCTCAGTAGATACTGACTCTTACCTGGAAGAATTCTTAAGGACCCTTGAGCTGACTTTAATCCCTTACCCACCCTCCTGCTCTTCTCACTGTTAAAAATGGGTGGGCCTCCATCTTCACAGTGGCAAGGAAAATGTAAAGGCCTTGAACATGCCACCTCTCCACTTCAACACGTATCATCTATATCTTCAACTTAATTCTTATTTTCCCCCCAAACCCAAGAAATACCCACTGAGATATCATACAGCCCCCTGGTAAGTGTGTGGCTACTAGAGTCAGACTGCCTAGGTTTGAGTTTCAGCTCTCCCACCTACATGAAGTTGGGCAAGTTACCTAATCTCTCTGCACCTCAGTTTCACCATCTGTAAAACGGGAATCATAAAAGTACCTATCTCATTGGACTGTTGTAGACATCAAGCAAGATGATATATATATAAAGCACCTGGAACGGGGCTTGGCATCTCACTATGTATATTCAGTAAATTTTACTCATTATTTATATTATTGTATAATAGACACCTGTTTCTTCTTCCATCTGGAATCAAAAAATAAATCTTAAAGTATCTTAATTCTTTCCTAAGATATCTCCTCCTTCATCAGGACCATTGATTCATTCTCCCTCTTTTCTTTCCCAGACGATCTCCTTCTACTTGGTCCTCACACTAGTCATCTCCTGCCACTGATTCTTTTTCTCAGCTGACAAGTTGTCCTAGTCTCTGTGTCCATAAAACAAACAAATGATGTCATATTTCCCTTGAGCTTCTCTCCCACTGCTACTGTTCTTATTTTCTTTTCTCCTTTGCCTTCGCATTTCTTGAAAGAGTAATCTATGTTCCCCTCTTTGTCATCTTCAATTTACTCCTCAACTCACTGCAATCCACATCACTCTACCAAAATATTTTTCTCTCCCTAAAATGTAAGCTCTATGAGGGTTGGGGTTTTTCGTGTGTTGTTCATTGTGCAAGTGCCTGACATAAAGTATGACCCCAACAGATATTTGTCCAATGAATGAATGATTGACTCTGGAAGGTCACCCATGGCCAACGTCAAATCCAATGGCCTCTTGTTTGGCCTCATCTACATAGCTCTTACAGCACTTTTACCGTTGATAGTTTTATACTTTACAAAGAATTGTCTTGTATATTGTCTTCTTGAAACTACAAAAAAGCCTAGCTCTGAGACAGGCAGAGATAATCATCCTTGTTTTTACATTTGGGAAAATTGAGACTGAGACTGTTCCAGGGACTAGCCCAAAGTTAATCAGCTTGCAAGTAAAGGAGGCAAGATGCAATATACTAAGTTATTCAGCTTTAAGCCATATCTAATTTCTAGCTCTCCATGGATACTGAGTTCATTATGCTACCAGGATCATAATGATGTACATTAAGAACAGACAAATCTGAAAGCGGATATGGCATTCACATTTACTATGTCATTGTTGCTTCATAAATTAAATATACAATTTTAATTATTTCCATTGCTATTTAGTGTGTTGCATCAGTGCAGCACTCCCCATTATCCTGGAGGCTTGGAAAAGTTAATGTGCTTCACTTACCATAAGAAAATAGCACAGGAACTAGAGAGAACTGTCAACTTAAAAGTTGTATAAATCAATCAAAATACATTTAATAAGTATTTGTAATGTTCAAAGCATTGTATTAGGCATATTAGTTGAATTCGAGGAACCAAAAATCTTGTGAGGGCATATGACAAATAAATAATGAAAGTTAACCAACAGTATCGGCAGCAGGAGGTTAGTACCAGAGAATGAGAATTATCTGTGCCCTAGGAGTTCCAGAGGAAGGATCCATGTGTACTGCGAAGGTTGCAGAGAAGCAGATTGAGAAAAGTTTGAGGGAAGAGGAGAGATGAAAAGGGTGAGCTTGAGTGGGAGAGAAGGAAGAGCAGGAAAATACAAGTTCTACTCAAGGACAGGCTGCCAACCAATGGAGAAGAAAGACTTTATGCTGAGGACTGTGAAGAAATAAAGTTAGAAAGACAGGTTGAGACCAATTAATGAAAGATCTTGAATGTCAGTCTAAATTGGAGACAGGATGTATGTAAAACAGATAGTTTCTGAGCAGAAGAAGAACCCAGTGAAAGTGGAATTTGGGGACAATTCATCTAGCAGTTGACTAACCGCTAGGAGAAAGCCTGAAGATTGGGAGACATGTTAGTAGGTTGCTGAAATAGTTCATAAGGAGATCTGAGCAGATATCCTAGGGGTAGAAATGGAAAGAGCGAAGCAGGCATAAATAGCACTGAGAATTAGAAACAAATAGAATTCAATAAGCTATGGTAATGTGGATAGGATGGAGGGAGACACCAAAATGGATAAATCAATTGAAAATATTAATAGAAAATAAAACCCAAGTATGACCAATAACATACATAAGGGACATATATACCCAATAGGGCTTCTTTGAGAATGCAACACCAGTGTCATTTCTCTTTACCAAGTTTTACATTGTGACATGGTTGTATTTCTTTATGTACTCACATCTCGGAAAGCCTCACTTTTCATGTTTTGAAGTCTTATATTTGTCAGAGGTTGCATTGTTTGCATTTCCAATCCAGTGAGTCCACTTTTCCTCTTTTTCTGAAGAACAGTGTACAATTGATATAAAAGTTTCGTTGCTGCTCCAGGCTTTTCAGTGATGATGTTGTGGGCCACATTCTGGTCAAACTGCACACCCAAAAGGTGAAGTGTTGGCTCCAAGCGAGAAAAATTATTAAGTTTGGAACTCGAAACCCTAAGCATTAAAGTATTTTACATAATTAGACATTGGCATTGAATTAAAAACAAACAACAAATATCAGAGGTATTATCATGGTCTAATATTATGAATTATCTCATGTTCTTTCAAATATATCATTCCTCTCTAAAACTACTCAATCATGTAAATACATTGAGCTTTTCTATTGTCCTGAACTCCATGTATTTATTACTCTTGAATGGCTAAACTGAAACTCATTAATTTTACACACTTTTCTGTTTAAATAGACACTAGAATTTCTACAAGAAGCCAATACAAAAACAGATAACTAGATGTTTTCTTGTAAATGGAAAAACTTAGCTATGGTTTTGAAAAATATTTCACTCAGAAGGCAAAATTGAAATTTAAATGACCATTTCTTTAAATTATACTATTACTAGAATCTTAAAATAGCCCTAAATGTTGCATTGACAACTCTAACAATGATCCTCTTGGGCACTGTCAGAAATATTTAATTAAATAATATTAGCTGTTCTATCAAATTAGTTATTAATCTTTACTTTACAGTTTATATTACTACGTCAAGAATCAGTAAAGACTTTCTAATTGTAAGTTGTGTTTATTTTTGAATCACTTATTACCAAATTAGGCTCACACTTTAGAAGAAATTCATTAACTCATTCATTTATTAATATACTCTCTCAACTAACAAACATTTGTCAAATATGCATTATATACCAAAGATGTATTTATTTATTAAATTTAATAAATTTTAATAAATTCATTAAATTCTTACAAAGATAAACAAGATACAGTCCTTGCCCTTGAAGAGTTCATTGTGGGAAAAATAGATGAGTAAATGAACAGTGATAAATTGGAATAGAGGTCTCAAATGATCCAGGGCTGTTAATGAGCCTACGAATCCAACGACAGAAAGAAGACAAAGATGGTGGATGCATTTTCAACTATTGTGCCTCTCTGATCAAACGGAATGCAAACATCAGTTTTAACCACTGGTCTATTTTCCCCTTACTTTTAACTTCCGAAAATTCAGTGACATTCTTTAATAGAAAAATATACTGAATATACTTGAATACAAGTCAAAGTCCTAACCTCCCCTACCAATAAAAGGATATCTTAGAATAGAGATAGTTGCCATACATTTTGCAGAATTTCTAATATTATGGGGTTACTGACTCAATAACATCATTTTGGACTATAAAATTATTTGGGGGAAGATACAACGACCTTCAAGGACCCAAAATAAATTTTTAGCAGCTTATAGAGATCACTTAACACAAACTTTATATACTGTTCCTGGTACACTATTTCTGAAGAGATTGCTCTCAAGTAGTGGTTTTAAACCTTTTCTTTTTTTTTTTTTAAATCACGGATACCAGTGAGAATCTGATGAGAGTTATGGGAGTTTTTCCACAGGAAAGATAACACACATCCATGTGTATACCATTTTTTGAGTGTTTGTGAACTTCCTGAAATCTAGCCTAAAAGTGCCTACTAACTGCAAGTTAAAAATCCATGCCTAAAAGGATGTGGGCCTGGGGAAATAAACAAATGATTTCTTCATATGAGTTTGAAGCCAGTATCGTGGGAAGGCCAATGAAAAAATAGTGATGCAATACCTTGAATTCCTTCTCCACTTAGGTGATGTAACTTACTATCCTATTTCCTTTATTTATTATTACTCTTTTAACTGAAATATTTGGTAAAGTATAGTTAGTATATCATACTACATCAATCAAACTTTGAATAAAATATTTTAAATTAATAAAAGAGAAACAGATCTTAGAAGGGAAGCGAAGAGATAATGAATGCTACAAAGAAATCTTATCAACAATAACAGTAAACACTGTTTTTAAGTCTTCTCATGTCCAGTTTTACAATTTGCTCCCCCAAAATGACTTTAAAGTTTGAGATAACAAACATTTGCCTAAAATGACTAGGGTAAAGCAGACCACGTTTTGAAGAGCATGACTGTGGAAGAAGATAGTCAGATCAATGACTTGTGCTTCCATTCCTTGGAAGGGCACCTGCCATCCCCTTCTGATCTTCCATCATGGCTACCCTTTCATGCCCTTCCTATCCTAGCAGTCTGTATGCCTAGTCCACTACACATATTTGGAAAGATATGCCCTGAAAGCCATTTGTCAGGGCTTCGGCCTGGGTCATAACCTTGGGCTGCAGAGATTAAGTAAAGATCATTCAGGAGGGAGAATCCAAAAACAAACACTACCCATTTCCAAATTTTATCAGAACTTAGCCTTGTACCCAATAAAAGTGAAGGGCACATCCCCTCCTCTTACTTGTATTATGTAGCCCCCAGAAGGCAGGGTAAGTCTGCTAATATCATGATTCTGTAACACAGTAGGCTTGAAAAGGGCTTTTATGGACTTGCTGAAGTATTCAGGTATAACAGTACTTCTCTCTGAAAGTTTTTAATACATACTTCAAATTTCCAACCAGTCAAAATGTGCGGAATATCACTGGTGTATAAATTGGTGGAAGTCCACTCTTGTTATAGCATATGCTCAATCAGTGTAACATGATAATCAACAGTTGTTTTTGAACACAGAGAAACCACTGGGACATCTTTGCTCTGGAGACAGAACATATGATGTAAATGATGACCCCAAGGGAATAAGGAATGTATTCTGGGAAAAGTCTTCTCCTTCTCTACTTGCAGTTCTTATTTGCCAAGGGATTACCTGACTCCTCGCCACCTTGCCATCTGGTAAGGGAATACATCTTACAAGGTCAGTAGAAGCTGCCGTCCCATGGATATCCATGCTCCTTTATTTTTTATTCTTTTAATTAATCTGCTCATTTTTCAGATCGACTAAAGATATTCTAAAACAAGGAATTCTTTCAGAGTTAGATGAGTTATTCTTAGGATTAAGTAATTTCCAAGGCAAATAACTCCAAGTTATTAGCAACATATATGCAGTTTGCTGTTTATATTTTAGACTAAAGAAGCTAAAAATATTAGACAAAATTCCCAAATCATGGGCTCTGGCACTAGACAGTTGCTTAAAAAATAGGCTTTAAGAAAGAAGGATCCTTTTCCAATCAAATACACTATTACCACGGTCATATCCACAGAGTGACTGGTCCTGCCTTCTTTAAAAGACCATGTGCCCTGGAAAAAATTGGGTTGTTCTAAGAACTAAAGATGGATAGGATTTGGTTGTGAGCATAAGTAGGTCCCTCTCCCCATGTTAAGGAATGCAGCAACTCTCAGTGGGAGAGAAAGTTAGTCCTTTGCAGTGGATGAAAAGCAGGGCTGTTACACGCAATGATACACACAGCACACACCTGTCTAAAGGTGGGACGAGGGTGTGAAATCTACCTATGCTCAGCTTGCCAAGTCCTATCCCTTGCATGGGGCTGCTTCATCCAGAAGGGGCTCAATTTTGTTTACACAAAGGCCTCTCTGTTCACTAAGACCTGTGTCTTCACCGTTGTGTCCATCCACTTGGGGTCTCTTTTTCCATTTCTCTCAAAGACCTTCTATGGTCCTGCTAACAAGATCCAATTTAGTACACTTGAAATACTGCATGCATGTTCTTGTCAGTATGATCCTTTAAGTTTTCTATGACTAAACAGGTGTACTTTCTGACATCATTCATGTATTCAATAGAGAAACACTGTGTATCTGCTACGGGCCAGGCACAATGCTTGGAGCACAAAGAATAAACACACTCTCCAACTTTCAGCAACTCTGCAATCTAGTTGAGGAGTAAACATTCATATATTCATTCATCAACCATTGTCTGGGCTCCTTCATGTGGCACGCACTCTGATAAGAACTGACATATAAATAAATAATTATAACAACGTGATAAGAAAAGGAAGGTCCCAACGGTTATTAGAACAAAGAGAAAAAGGGAACTAAATCTGCTAGGGAAGTCAAAGAAGAGTGTAGAGAAAGCATGGATTTTTAGCTGGATCTTAAGAATGAATAAGAGTTTCTCATGGTGGAAGTGAGGAAGAATATTAATATGTAAAGGTACAATGCATAACAAAAACACATGACATGTTTGTGGACCAGAGCAGCTTAGGTTAGGGCTCCAGGTTGGCAGAAAATGCAACTGGAAAGTTGGTTGAGGGCCACACTGGGAAGCTCTCTGTAAGACATGCCTTGAGAAAGACAGAGAAATTGGAATATCTGAAGTTTCTTAAGCTGATGGGGATACCACATCTAAAGATGTGGGTGTAGAGTTTTACCTTCCTACTGAGAAGTTTAAACAAAGTCTGTACATGTAGGATTTACCAGGATATGTAGCTATTCACTAACTCAAAAAAACACTTACAGAAAGCTAAATATGCATTAGGCCTGTGATAGCCCTAGAGATTCAAAGAAAAGCTCAATATCCCTGTCTCCAAGGTGTTTGAATGTGCAATATGAAATGTAAAAGAGACTCAAATAAAGAAACTGAAAATGAAGAGATCAGTGTTATAAGCAAATGTGCAAGATAAGTTTATAACTTTCATAAAGGAATAATCAACAACAACAAAGGACTGGAAATCTGGTCACACACAGGTCATCACAAATCGATCTGTGCATATGAAAACTCCTGAGAGCAAAAGGGAGGGCAGGGACCCTGATCGACCTACCCTGGAAATCTTATACTTTAGAGGTTGATACTAGCTTGTATTGGAGGGAAGGTAGGAAGTTCCCAAAGGGCTGGGAACTCAGGTGGAGGAGGCAGTTGGGGCTAAGCTGTGATGGAACTTACGGGCCTTGCCCTTGAGAAAGAGATGTGAGATTATGGGGTGTAGGGTATGAATTAGAATGTTATCCAGTACCCTAGAAGCTTAAGAAATTTTCTGAGATTAGCAAAAGAGGGGTTAAAATATAATTCCAATCCATGACTTATCTTGTCATACTATTATCACCTATACAACTAGCAAAATCTGGATTGTAAAAGAATTTCTCACCTCTAGGTTGGAAGTATCAAATTCTTTTGCCCAGAAGTCTTGCAACATAGGTACCACTTAATGGACGCCTACCATACCGGACAACCAAAACCTAAGGAATACTTGAGTAGGAAATATCAAATTAAAACATAGATGTAGAGCAGAACTTCAGAAATGGCAGAGTATGGACTTTCAAAAATCCATTCCTCCATAAAGACAATAAGAAAACCAATCAGGGGCTGGCCCTGTGGTCGAATGGTTAAGTTCACGTGCTCTGCTGCAGGCGGCCCAGTGTTTCATTGGTTCGAATCCTGGGCATGGACATGGCACTGCTCATCAAACCACGCTGAGGCAGTGTCCCACATGTCACAACTAGAAGGACCCACAACGAAGAATATACAACTATGTACTGGGGGGTTTTGGGGAGAAAAAGGGAAAAAAATAAAAATCCTTAAAAAGAAAAACCTTTGAAGAAAACCAATCAAAATTGTAAAATCAACTTTTTCATAACTCTAGAAATTAGCAAAAGGTTTGTAACAATCTAAGAAGCATTTATCCAGGAAAAAAACTTAATCTCAGTAAAAACAGAGAGCTTTTAGTCATTTTAACTTGCCCTATTTCCATTCCCTTCTCCATAGCTCCTCAGTAGCCTTCAAACCCAGCAGCTTTGCAACAGTAGAAGCTGTAAAACTAGCAGCTAGCAGCTATCTGAGAAGACAGACAGATTTAAAGCTCCTCAAAAAGTCCTATCCTCAGAACACTGTCACTATTTGACAAGTCTGGCAGCTCCATGAAAAATCCCCAATCACAGGGCTTGTCATTAATTTGACCAAAGGGCTCAATCACTAGAAAAAGCCCTATTCCCAGGTTGTTAGTAAAAAGCAATCAGTGACAACTGTTTAAGACCACAGATACCTTAGGCAGCTGGAGCAAAAAAAGAGCCTGCTCAAAAACTTAAAAGGAAGATCAAAGAATGAAATGTCCATTCAGGGTTTTGAAAAGCTCTGACATAGTCCTAGGGATCTAGAATGCAATATGTATGTGTAGGAATGTGTGGATGCCCAGGAAAGATGCAAGGAAGCCCAAATCTCTCACCTCTGGCTGACCTTGATCCTATATAAGCAGGAAGTAAAGGCTAAGGCAGAGCTGTAAACTGGAAAGCGTTGAAGCCATACTTCAACAAACTCACAGTCGCTCAGCAAAGAAAGACTTATTGGTTCAAGACATTTAAAAATACCTCTGTTCATTTGCTGGCCATTAAGCCAAGTAAGCAGAGACTTCAGTTGCTGTACACAACTGGGAATACAGAATTTCCAGAATTAGTCCAGGAAAGTCATTAAACAAACAAAAAGTAGCAGCAGCAGCAACAATAAAAACAAATAACAAACCTGGGAGAGGTGGGATAATCTGAGCTTCCTCATTATATTATTTTAAATGTCCATTTTCAACAATCATGAGACACACAGAGAAACAAAGAGGTACAATCCATACACAGGGGATAAAAAAGTCAACAGAAACTCTGAGGAAGCCCTGATGTTGGATTTATTAGATAAAGATCTTAAATCAACTATTATAAATATATTCAAGAAAACTTTAAAAATTCATTTTAAAAAATTAAAATAAAGTATGAAAACAATATCTCAACAAAAAGAAGATATCAACAAAGAAATAAAAATTATAAAAATAAGAATGAAGTGGAATTCTGGAGCTGAAAAGTACAACTGAAATTTAAAAATTCACTAGAATAGCTCAACAGCAGATTTGAGTTGGCAGAAGAAAGAATCAGCAAACTCAAAGATAGGTCAATTGAAACTATTCAGAGGAGGAACAGAAAGAAAAAAGAATGAAGAAAAATGAACAGTTTCTCAAAACACATAAATCCATTCTAAGCATCTGAAGAATTTAAGACAATTTCTAACTGAGGGACAATCTACAAAATACTTGACCAGTTTTTAATTCTTTAAAATTGTAGAGCTCACCAAAAACAAGGAAAGTCTGATAAATTATCACAGCCAAAAAGAGCCTTAGGAGAAATGACTATTAAATGTAATGTGGTGTCCTGGATGGGATACTGCAACAAAAAAGATATTAGGTAAAAATTGTAACAAATGTACCATACCAATATAAGATGTTAACAGTTGGGAGAACTGGATGTGGACAATATGAAAACTCTCTGTACTATCTTTGTAATTTTTCCGTAAATCTAAAACTATTCTAAAATAAAAAGTTTATTTTAAGAAATCAACAAAGCCTCAGAGCCTGGTGGGACACCATCAAATATACCAACATACACATAATAGGAGTCCCAGAGGGAGAGAGGAGAGAGAAAGGGGCAGAAAGAATATTTGGAGAAATGATGACTGAAAATTTCACAAATTTGATAAAATACATGAATATACACATCCAGGAAGCTCACTGAACTTCAAATAGGTTAGACATCCACACCTAGAAATGTTATAGTGAAACTGTAGAAAGACAAAGACCAACAGAGAATCATAAAAGAGGCATGAGAAAAACAAGTCATCATATACAAAGGATTCTCAATAAAATAAGCAGCAGATTTCTTATCAGAAATTATGGAAGCCAGGGGCCGGCCTGGTGATGCAGCAGTTAAGTGCACACATTCTGCTTTGGTGGCCAGGGGTTCACCGGGTTTGGATCCCGGGTGTGAACATGGCACCTGCTTGGCAAGCCATGCTGTGGTAGGCGTCCCACATGTAAAGTAACGGAAGATGGGTACAGATGTTAGCTTAGGGCCAGTCTTCCTCAGCAAAAAAGAGAAGAATTGGCAGCAGTTACCTCAGAGCTAATCTTCCTCAAAAGAAAAAAAAAAGAAATTATCGAAGCCAAAAGCTGTGAGATGACATATTTAAAGTGCTGAAAGAAAAAAGTGCCAACCAAGGATTCTATATCTGGCAAAATTATCCATCAAAATTGAAGGAGAAATTAAGATATTTCCAGATAAACAAAAACTAAGAGAATTTCTTGTCAGAATACCTCCCCTAGAAGAAATACTAAAGGAAGTCTTTAAAGCTGAAACGAAAACACACTAAACAATAACTCAAATCCACATGAAGAAATAAACACCACCAGCAAAGATAATTACATAGGAAATATAAAAGACAGTATAAATATATTTTTGTTTGTAACTCTTTTATTCTCCTATTTAATTCGCATAAAGCAATAATTATAAAGCTAAACTAAGTGAAAAGTACAGACCATTATTACTTATGAACTTTTTTGAGGAAAAGTCCTCAACAAAACACTTGCAAACAAAATCCAGCAACACATACAAATGACTATATACCATGACCAAGTGTGATTTACCTCTGGAATGCAAGGTTGGTTTAACAACTGAAAATCAATCAATGTAACACAACATATTAATAGAATAAAATATAGAAACTATATGATCATATTGATTGATGCAGAAAAATCATTAGACAAAATCCAACACCCTTTCACGATAAGAACACTCAGACTACAAATAGAAGAAACTTCTCACATGATAAAGAACCTCTACAAAAAACTCAAAGCTACATCCTATTTAATGGTGAAAGACTAAATGTTTTTTCCCTTAAGATCTAGAACAAGCCAAGAATGTTTGCTCTTGCCATTTCTCTTCAACATTGTTCTGGAAGTTCTAGTGTGGGCAACTGGGAAAGCAACGAAATAAAAGGCTCAGATTGGAAAGTAAATTCAAATCCTTCATTTTTAAATTGAGTGATTTGTCTTTTTATTGATGGGTTGTGTTACTTATAAAATCTGGAGAAAAGTTCCTTAACAGATAAATGATTTGCAAATATTTTTCCCATTATGTGAGTTGCCTTTTTACTTTCTTAATGGTATCCTTTGAAGCACAAAAGTTTAAAATTTTGATTATTTCCTCTTTATCTATTTTCTGTACAGAAATAAAACTATAGTTGCAGATGACAAGATCTACATGTAGAAAATCCTAAAGAATTCTCAAGAAAAACTATTAAACCTAAAAAACAAGTCCAGCAAGATGGCAGAATATAAAAGTAATATACAAATTTAATTGTATTTTATACATTAGAAATGAATAAACTAAAACTGAAATTAAGAAAATCATTTACAATAGTATCAAAATGATAAAATACTTAGGAATAAATTTAACAAAAGAAGAGCAAGACTTACATAGAGAATACTATAAAACATTATTGAAGAACATTAAAGAAGATCCAAGAAAGTAAAGGCATCCTTTGTTCATGGATGAGAAGATGTGATATCATTAAGATGGCAATATTCCCCAAATTCTTCTGCAAATTCAATGTAATCCCTATAAAAATCCCAGCTCCATTTTTTGCAAAAATGATAAAATGATCATAAAATTCAACGGCTATGCACAAGGACCCAGGATAGCCAAAACAAACTTGAAAAAGAACAAAGTTAAAGTACTTACGTTTCCCAATCTTAAAATTTATTTCTAAACTACACTAATAAATACAGTGTGGTACTGGCATAATAATAGACATACAAATCAACAGAATAGAATTGAGAATCTAGAAATTAACCCTAACAATTTATGGTCATTTGATCTTTGATGAAGGTGCCAAGATCATTCAACGGGGAAAGAGGAGCCTTTTCAACAAATGGTGCTAATAAAACTGGATAGCCACGTGAAAATATTAAAGTTGGACTCTTACCTCACACATAGAAAAATTCAACACAAAGTGGATCATAGACCTAAATGTAAGAGCTAAAGTTATAAAACTTTGAGGGAACATATATACAGGAGTAAATCTTTGTGACCTTGAAGTGGGCAGTGTTTTCCCCGCATATACAGGCATACCTCTTTCTATGGCACTTTGCTTTATTGGGCTGTGCAGATACTGTGTTTTTTACAAGACTCTCCACCAGCAAAAGATTATGTCTCGCTGAAGGCTCAGATGATGATTAGCATTTTGTAGCAATAAAGTATTTTTTTAGTTAAAATATGCACATTGTTTTTCTAGACATAATGTTATTACACACTTAATAGACTATGGTACGGTGTAAACATAACTTTTATATACACTGGGAAATCAAAAAATTTGTGTGACTTGCTTTATTGTGATATTTGCTTTATTGTGGTGTTCTGGAACCAAACCCACCATCTCTCTGAGGCACGCCTGTAACACTAAAAGCACAAGGGACAAAAGAAAAAATACATTCAAGTCTTTAACACATTTTGAGTTTATTTTTGTGTATGACGTAAGATAATGCTTTATTTTCATTCTTTTGCATGTGGCTGTCCAGTCTTCCCAACACCATTTATTGAAGAGACTTTCCTTTCTCCATTGTATGTTCTTGGCTCCTCTGTCGAAAATTAGCTGTCCATAGATGTGTGAGTTTACCTCTGGGCTCTCAATTCTGTTCCACTGATATGTGTGTCTGTTTTTCTGCCAGTATCATGTTGTTCTGATTACTATAGCTTTTTAGCATATTTTGAATTCAGGGAGGGTGACGCCTCCATCTTTGCTCTTTTTTCTCAGGATTGCTTTGATTATTATTCAAGGTCTTTTCTAGTTCCATATAAAATTCAGGATGCTTTATTCTATTTCCATGAAAAATGTCATTAGGATTGCAATGAATCTGTAGATTGCTTTAGATAATATGGACAGTTTAACTATATTTATTCTTCCTATCCATGAGCACAGAATGTCTTTCCATTTCTTTATCTCTTCTACAATTCTTTCAATAATGTTTTATAGTTTTCAGTGTATAGGTCTTTCACTTCCTTGGTTAAATTTATTCCTAGATATTTTATTCTTTTTGTTGTGATTTAAATAGGACTGTATTCTTTTTTTTTAAGGAAGATTAGCCCTGAGCTAACTACTGCTGCCAATCCTCCTCTTTTTGCTGAGGAAGACTGGCCCTAGCTAACATCCGTGCCCATCTTCCTCTACTTTATATGTGGGACACCTACCACAGCATGGTTTTTGCCAAGCAGTGCCATGTCCACACTGGGGATCTGAACCGGCAAACCCAGGCCTCTGAGAAGCAGAACATGCGAACTTAACCACTGTGCCACTGGGCCAGCCCCGGACTGTATTCTTGATTTCTCCTTCTGCTAGTTCATTGTTAGTGTATAGAAATGCAACTGATTTTTGTATGTTGATTTTGTACCCTGAAACTTTACTGTATTCATTAATTATTCCTAGTAGTTTTTGGTGGATTCTTTAGTGTTTTCCATGTATAGAATCATGTCATCTGCAAATAGTTACAGTTTTATTTATTCCTTTCCAATGTGAATCCCTTTTATTCCTTTTCTTGCCTAAGTTAACTCAAAATGGATTAAAGACTTGAATATAAGACTTGAAACCATAAAACTCCTAGAAGAGAACATATACAGAGCACTCTTTGATATTGGTCTTGGCAGTATCTTTTTGAATACCATGTCTCTTCAGGCAAGGGAAACAAAACAAAAAATTAAAAAATGGGACTACATCAAACTCAAAGGTTTCTGCATAGCAAAGGAAACCACTAACAAAATGAAAAGACAACCCATCAACAGGGAGAAAATATTTGCAAATCATATATCCAGTAAGAGGTTAATTTCCAGAATATATGAAGAATTCGTACAACTTAACAACAAAAAGGTGAACAACTCAATCAAAAAATGGGCAGAGGATACAAATAGACATTTTTCCAAAGAAGACATACAGATGTCCAACAGGCACATGAAAAGATGTCCAACGTCACTAATTATTAGGGAAATGTAAATAAAAACTACAATGAGATATCAGCTCACACCTGTCAGAATGGCTATTATTAAGACAAGAAATAACAAGTGTTGGAGAGGATGTGGAGAAAAGGAAATCCTTATATACTGCTGGTGGGAATGCAAACTGGTACAGCCACTATGGAAAATTGTATGGAGATTTCTCAAAAAATTAAAAATAGAAATATCGTATGATCCAGCTACTCTACATCTGGATATTTATCCAAAGAACATGAAAACACTAATTCAAAAAGATATATGCACCCCTATGTTCACTGCAGCATTATTCACAATAGCCAAGACTCAGAGGCAACCCAAGTGCCAACCAACACACGAATGGATAAAGAAGAGACATACACACACACACACACACACACACACACACACACACACAATGGAGTACTACTCAGCCATAAAAAGATGAAATCATGCCATTTGTGAAAACATGGATAGATCTTAAGGGTATTACGCTAAGGGAAATTAGTCAAATGGAGAAAGATAAATACCATATGATTTCACTCATATGTGGAAGATAAACAAACAGACACATAGATAAGGAGAACAGAATGGTGGTTATCAGAGGGGAAGGGGGTGGGGGAAGGGCAAAAGGGGTAAAGGGGCACACATGTATGGTGATGGATGGAAACTAGACTTTTGGTGGTGAACATGATGAAGTCTATACAGAGACTGAAATATATAATGATGTACACCTGAAATTTACACACTGTTATAAACCAATGTGACCTCAATAATTTAAAAAATATAAATAAATAAGAAAAGTAGATAAATCGGAATTCATAAAAATAGAAAACTTGTGCCTAAAGGATATCATTAAGAAAGTAAAAAGACAACCCATATAATGAGAAAAAATATTTGCAAATTATTTATCTGATACAGGACTTTTCACCAGAATATATAACATAACAATAAAAAGACAAATAATCCAATTTAAAAATAGGCAAAGAATCTTGTAATCCAGCAGTAGTGCTCCTTGGTATTTACCCAAAGGAGTTGAAAACATGTCCTCACAAAAACCTGCACATGGATGTTTATAGCAGCTTTTTCATAATTGTCAAAACGTGGAAGCAACCAACATGTCCTTCACAGGTAAATGGATAAATAAACTGTGGCACATCCAGACAATGGAATATTATTCATAACTATGAAGAAATGAGCTATCAAGCCATGAAAAACATAGAGGAACCTTAAATATATATTACTAAGTGAAAGAAACCAATCCCAAAAGGCTACATACCGTATGATTACAACTATATGACATTCCAGAAAAGGCAAAATTATGGAGACAGTGCAAAGATCAATGGTTGCCAAAGGTTGGGGTGAGGGAGGGATGAAAAGGTGGAGCACAGCCAGTTTGGGAGCAGTGAAAACACTGTGTATGATACCATAATGGTGGATGCATGTCATTTACACATTTGCCCAAATTCATAGAATGGACAACACCAAGAGTGAATTCTAATGTAAACTATTTACTTTGAGGAAGGATGATGTGTCAATATAGGTTCATCAGTTGTAACGAATGTACCACTCTGGTGGCAGATACTGATAATGAATGAGGCTCTGAATGTGTGGGGATAGGAAGTTAATGGGAAATCTCTGTACCTTCCTTTCAATTTTGCAATTTTGCTGTGAAGCAAAAACAGCTTTAAAAAAAATTTAAAGAAAATAGGCAAAGGATTTGAATAATATTTCATCAATGAAGCTATACAAATGACTAATAAGCACAGAAAAAGATGCATGACATCATTAGTTATTAGGGAAATGTAAATCCAAATCACATGAGATACTACTGCATACTCACTAGGATGGCTATAATCAAAAAGACAGGCAATAACAAGTGTTGACGAGGATGTGGAGAAATTGAAACCTTCACACATTACTAGTGTGAGTGTAAATGGTGCAGGCACTTTGAAAAACTGTTTGGATGTTCCTCAAAATGTAAACATAGACATACAATCCAGCAATTCCACTCCTAGGTATATACCCACGAAGAATTAAAACATTTCCATGTAAAAACACACACACGCAAAAGTGGAAACAACTAACACCCAGCAATTTATGAATTTATTAAAAAATATAGCATATCCAGTTGAAATTACTCAGCAAATAAATAGGAATGAAGAAGTACTTATGCATGCTACAATATAAATGAACCTTGAAAACATTATCTTAAGTGGAAGAAGCCAGTCACGAAATGCCACATACTGTAAAACTCCATTGATACGAAACGTGTCGAACAGCCCAATCCATAGAGATAGAAAATATATTAGTGGGTACTAGGCTGGGTGTTTAGATAAGGGTGATGGTTGTGAATATACTAAATACGTAAATATACTTAAGACCACTGAACTGTAAGCTTTAAAATGGTGAATTATGGTATGTGAATTACATCCCAGTAAAGCTACTAAAAACAAATATTATGGATTTTTTTTTTACTATTAGTTAAGTTTTATTTTATACTTTTAAAACACAAAGAAAAATATTAATTGACCAGGACACTGTATGCTGTTTCACTTCACTTAAAAGAAAGCAGAACCAATTAACAAAATAGGAAATAATCCGGCCTCAGACTGCAGGAATGTAGAAGATACTCAATGTGGCCCGTCTAAAATTGAGGGCTTGCTGCAACTGTACCTTTCTCTCTTTTGTACTCCTTGGGAGTTCAAACATGGAGTGCGTTGGAGTACATTGTCCTTGGACAATGTGAGGAAGCAACAATTTCCATACCAATGATGTGCTTGATTGGTTTCCGTTTGGAAGAGATCTTGTGATTCATGAGTCTTTAAAGTTAACTTGGGAGGCTAAAATCATCCAAATGTCAAAGGACTTGACCTTTGTTAACGTAAGGGATAATCTCACTGACCTGCTTTCTGTAAATTTTGAAAAATCATCCTGAAGTTCAAACTTGTGCAGAACTTCTCCAATTAGGTAGCCACTGGAAAATGCTTTTGCAAATGACTTGGGACCTGAATTTTAAAACACATAGATTAAAAAGTATATTAAGATTGAAAAATCAAAAGTATATAATGTTGCATATAGAGCTTACATATTTTCAATATGGACACATAGAGTAAAATTCCATAATTTAACTTGAACTCAATATGCCATGAAAATACTTCTGGAAAATCTTTTAACTAAATAAAAAGACTGAAGTTCAACATTAGATGTCTCACGAAGATCCCTGAATAAATATAAATCAATACTTGATGACGTACAAAATTTTGAAAGAAAAGACAGCTTCTGATCAAATTCAACAAAACACAACCAATAAAATTTATAACCTTAGATCTAAAAACAAACTTTCAATATATTTTATAAAATTACGCTCTAATACCTTAGTTATCAATACAACCTATGAATGATGATAGCATATTCTGGCCAAGTGATGTGCAATCTAACTTCTTTAAACATTAAGACTTAATTTTAACCTTTTTACGATGGAAATTTTACAAAAATCATCTGCACTTTCTTAAATAAAGCCTACTGTACATAGTCAAGCTCGTCCTTGGTGGTCAGGGGGGGTTACTCTGGTCTAGCTGTTATTCTGTGCAATGACGGAGATAGCCCAGAGGAAAACAGGCTTAGGAGCCAGAGACATCTATGTTGAAATCTTGACCCTGCCCCTTACCAGCTGTGTACTTCCTGAGTTTTTAATCTCTAGAACAGAGATAACTGTTATCTATATCTATCTTGGAGAGCCATTTTCAAGATTAGAGGTAATGTATGAGCATCACTTGGTACCATGCCTGCCACATAAGCACATAAGGATAAGTGCAGAAAAAAAATTTAAGCGTTAAATAGAATTTACTTTCTTTAAAAATGTCTTAGTTTTGGGTTACTTGCATTTTTCTTGTGAAGTGAAAAGTATAAGGTTACGTGGTACTCAAGGATGACATACAAAATTGACACATAAAACAAATTATATTATCATAGGACAAAGCTATCACATCTCAAATGATTTCAAAATCCTCCAGAAATCTGTGACATGTTTCTATTAGGGTCGTTTAGGCAACAGCAGTCAAAATATCATTTCAGTACCCCAAACTCATTCATACCAGATTGTCCGCTTTTATCTATTTGACTAAGAATAAGGTGGCTAATTGAATATGCAGAAATGCTGGATTTTTAGAACTGATACTTGGTGTGTGGTGGCAGGGAGGTGAGGCAAGTAGCTCCATAAAGCCCAGACCTTAAGACCTTACTCAGAAGACTACACATTACTATAAGAATAAGAATCTTGCATATCTGACGCAAGCCCACAATTTTGCCCAAAGCTCTCAATATTTGTTCACAAAATATTTTATATTCTTAATAATACCCCAATTCTTAGGTTGAATCAATATAATAATGAAGTAGTTTAAAAAGGCATCGATTATTCCCATTGATTCCTTTTACTCAGGATGAGCTCCTGAACTGTCTAGCATTAGAATCTATTGACTCTGTCTTCTGGCATCATGGAGTAGTTGTCTTGGAAGCAACTCAAACCCAAATGGCTCCTTCAGCCTCCAAAGGGCAGAAGTGTGCCATCTCCTCCTCCTGAGTCACTGCCGCTTTCTCCTTTCCTCAAAGACCCACGACTGCTGGCCACTAATGTTGTTCCCTGGGCTTGGCTGCCACCACTGTCCTCACTGTGCCATCTGGGCTGCTCTGGCTGTTTGTTGCTCCCTTCTTTCTGCTTTTTTCCCTTCTCTCTTCCTCAGCCCACCCCTATCTTCATCTTAGTTTCCTGAAGAGCCATTGGACATATAGCCATTGCCAGACTATGGATTTCTATTAAGCAGTCTAAAGACTACTGCTTTTTGTTCAGAAACTGTTTCTGTGTTGCCTCCAGGTAGTCTCATTCCCCCTCTTACTCCCTTGGGATTTCGCGCTATGCCTGTTGTTCATGTTGATCGAATGCCTGAAGCCTAGCCTGTGAATAACTGGGGAATAACTGTACCCTATCCCATCACGTTCAATGTAGCAAGCAAACGGTCTGTAGCAAACTGTTTGCTACAAAAGGTCACTAGAAAAATAAAATCATAATCCACTTCCTTTGAAATGGCAAGACATATTAATAAGGCAATTCTGATATGGATAAAATAGAGAGGTTTATGGATATAAAGGTCAAAGAAGAACAGTAAACACTTATTATTTCATTGTCAAGTAGTTCACTACAAATAATCAAGTACAAAATACCTGTCTGCAGTTTTGTATGTATAGGACACTTCAGACTTACTGTGTGCTGCATGAACAGAAAAGGGAATCATGAGTGAAGAACTACTGCAAATGACAAAAGTAACAAAGGGAAAAAGTGTAGAAAAAATAAAAGAGAAGAAAAAAGAATACATGCAAGAAATTAGGAGAGAAAAAGATGAAGAAAAAGTATACAAGCTAGGAAAATACAGATTTAAAAGTATGAAAAGAGATAAGAAGCCAGAGAGAGAGAGAATGAGAAAGAGAAAGCGAGATGGGTGGGAGAAGAGAAACAGTAAGAAAAAAAGAAAAAAAAAAAGGATGCTTCCCCCCCTCTTTGGTTTATCATATTTTTCTTCTCACTAAATGTTCCTGAATAACCATGACTAATTTCGTGATGGCCACCTCTAAAGGTAAATTTGCGCTAACAATCAGAATTTCCTATGGGAAAGCAGAGAACAAGCTAACTCCAGGACAAGGAACAGGAAGAATATGAGAAATAAATGAACCATGGCAGCCCAGTGATGATCTGTTCAATAACAACTCAACCATGCCTCCAATCTCCACGCCAACCAACTCCAACCAGACCTCCAAGCCACAGGTCTGATCCCTATCATTAAGGTTTCTTTTGCTGAAATCTTTGATGTGGGACTTTGTGAAAGGTCTATATTGGGCTGGGACAGCAGATGAAATGGTCCATGTGCTTCTCCACCAAATGGGCCTGAGCTAGCTGGAGAAAGCACATAAAGGAGATAAGCCTTCTATGTTCTAAAATGGTAATGAGGAGAACAAAGGCTCTGGAGAAAGATTCCCTGGGTTCGACTCCTTGACCATTTATAAGCCACTGGATTTTGGGCAATTATATAGTCTAAGTTTCTCATCTTTAAAAGAGGGAGAGTGATGGGTTCCACCTCATAAGAGTTGACTTGAGAATTAAATGAGATATTGCATGTAAAGTGGTTGGCAAAATTCCTGACATGTAGTAAGGGCTCAATGACAATTTTTATTGTTATTATTACTGCCTGGTAATTTAAGACAACAGGTCATATTAATTACACAATTCATAAGCTCAATAATAGATCCTCAACAACTATAGTACAAACATCCTTATTTAAAAGGTAATTCAACACTCGGCAGATATTTGACATTGTCCCTAAATTCAGATGCAAACCCACCCTTAGGCCCAGATAAGCTATGACACTCCCACCAGAAGCACGTGTAATAAAAGACAGTGGATTTCTACAGCAAAACATTTCAGTGGGAGAAATCAACACTAAACATAGCATCACAGCATTTCTGGTCAAGTTTTGCCACCAAATAAATACAGAGATATTTGGATTTTAGAATTATAGATAAGGGTCTGTAGGCTTATACATTCTATGCTCAGCGGCCTTTGCTCCTCCTTTACTGAAAGATCAAAGATCTAGCCTGCTTTAGGAACCACAATCAAAAATCCAAACAACCTTATTCTCATTTAAGAAAAAGGAAAAGCAGCTGCTGATGGCTGGGAACCGGCTTGGCCCCATCAGGCGTTGGGTTCCTCGGGGCTGGCCCAGAACTCACAGCTAGGCCTTGACATTCTCGGGCTGAACACAATCAATTTCACAGCACACCAAGATCAGACAAGGTCACTCTGTGACCCTGATGGATCAAGACAAAAACAACATCCCTCTGTAATCATGTCTGTACTCAGACAAAAACAATATTGTCCAAAACACAAAAATGACCAAACATCCCCCCATTCTGGCGAATATGAGTAGTTGCTGCTTTTTTACCAATCATGGCTTTGTCTTCTTTTATTCTCCCCTGCTTTCTAGATAAGATTTACTAAGATACCCAACCATAGAGTTGCCTATACTTCTTGACAGGATCCAATTCAGAGCAAAGCATCACTTCCTTGAACGCTCCTCAAAAAATACTTAACGTAAGCCCAAATGCTATAAGTCCTTTCTAACACCCTCTTACTGAAATGCCCCACAGTTCCCCCTGTGTTGCAACAAGTCAATAAACCCAACTTTGTCTAACTACAGGTGTTCCTGCGGTCTTTGACTGGAGGACACTGATAATTTCTTTTCCTCCAGTATAAGAATAGGATGATCAGCCTTCACAATCTTCTCCTTTGAAGACTTAATCATAATTCTCAATATTTACTGTCTGAAACAAAATACCTATATTATTATTATAAATTCCTTTAATGATTAAAATATTGGGTGGCATTCTTTTCTTGGGACTTCATATCTTAAAATTTTGACACTGATGTACACAACAGCCTTCTGCTATTAGATTTGCTGTCTCAATTTCTAGCCAAGGGAAGCCAAGTTTTAATTAAGGAAAATGCTGCTGAACTAGCCAGAAAATATCAAAATCTCATTACATGAGAAGCAATATATTTCCTAATGACCCTGGGGGCTGAAGTATGAGAAAATGTGTGGTGTAATGACACCAGGTTAAAAGAGGAATGAAGTAAAAGTCAACATATCTGGCATGTACCGCTAACTGGCCACTGCCTAGTTGCATGACCCTAAACAAATCTCTAAACATATCTGATTTAGTTACTTCACATGCCAAAGAAGAATTAAATTATATCTAAGATTCTTTTTCATATCTAAAGTTATATGACTCTATGATATGGAAGGTCACAGCCAATTAAAGGTCACAGAATATATTACAAAATACTGCATATAAATAAATATTCAATAGGATATTTTGAGATCTCTATTCTTTTCTTAAAATAAAATTTGATACTTTTGAAAAGGTCTGGACATAAGACCTAATCAACAAAGTATAGTTAGTGCACAAGGGGACCCAAATAAAGAATGCTCCTAAAATTTGGGACAAATAGTGGAAAATAGCACTCTCTAAAACAAAACACTAAGCTTTACTATAAAAGGACAAAATTTGCCACCTGTGAAAACCTACTTATAAAAAAATTAACAAGGAGCATAGATATCTCTTAGAACTCACAATTTGTCTATTTGAATTTTTTACACATCATATAAACTCTAACCTTGGGATGTCCTAATTGACTTCATTCAGAGTAGAGATTTGCTGTAGTGAAAGAAGAACACACAAATCTTGTAATTTCAGAAGCTTTTGGAGCAGTGGTTAATACTGGAAAATAACACTCAACAGTATGATTTACCCATACACTGGGGGAGCAGGAGGAGGGAAGCTGACTCTAACCTAATCTAACCCGTCACCACTATTTAGATAAAATATCTCTAGAGCAGATAAGTAAAACACACCAAATATTAGCTTGATTTGAGCGGTCTGTTGGTAATATGTAATTTTGGATTGTCAGTGAGCAATCTGAACTATAAATTTTGTCTTCTCCTGAGTACACCAGCCCATCAAGATGGTACATCATGTTCACTTCCCGGTATAGGCTATTCTGCTATCCTTTTCCTCATGATAAACTGGTACTCTGGCTTATAAAATCAGCCAAATGAAATTTCAGTTAGCATAAACTTATTCCTAAGAATTAGCTTAAAGTAATAAAACAGAGATTCTGACACCACCATTTGAGGATCAAAATACCAGAGTAACCTTCTAAAGATGACCAAATCCATTAGGCTCAGCCTAAAACAATATTTTACTTTTCTCTCACCCATATACTCTCATGTAATAAACTATTACTTACTAAGTGCCAATTATGTGACAGGCACTACTAAGCATTATTCTAAAGTGAGAGACAGAAACGCAGTTGAAATAATGTTGAGTACGCAGATCTAGTATAGACGTTAGGTGCTGTGGGTAAATGCCTTCCATTTGCAGTCTCATTTTGATACCCTCCCAAATGCAGAGCAATCATCATTATTACTTCTCAGGGCATAAAATTGGGGCCTGGGGACTACTATTTCTTCTTTGGATACTACAAAATTGACACCTAGAGATATTTAACTTTCTCAAACCCAGTTTTTTCTTTATTATATCTCTGTTACTATTGATAACAATTTTAAGACTATTGAAACAATTAAAATATACATAAAAAGGTATTTACAATTTTCAGTATAGCCATACTCAGAATCCAGAAGAACATGGACGGTCTTGTACATCCATCTTCGCAAATGATCTGATCTGTACAATAAATTCACAGAATCTGAAAGCTTCTAGTCATTTATGGAGAATGTTTTGTTATGATATTCTGATGTCAGTTTCTCCTTATGGGGAATTCATAAGTTTTGTAAAACAGAGGCAATTTTATTCTTGAAAATAACTGAGAATTCTTAAAGAATTTTACAGCAAATATTTCAGTAAAATCACTCTACATTGCTTATTTTTCATTATAAAAATAATTGCTTGAATTTCAGATGTAAGTTTGTGTTGAGCAACTTTTTGTATTAGAAGACATTTCATTAACATACACATCTGAGCATTATTCTACAGCCTAGTTTAGGACTAGTTAAATTTAACTCACTGAAGATCTTTAGCTTCGGTAACACAGATTTGCATCTTCTTATGTTGAGACTAATCAAGTCTCTGGTGACTCCCAGGAACCTCATTAACTGGAGGGAGACTACTCTCAGTGGAGGATCATTGGAGTTCATTTTCTTTACTGCTGATTTCAGGGCAGTCCAGGCAACACAAAATTCAATATAATATGCTTGATCCAAATTGACATCTGCCTTTCAGAATAATCCAGAAATCAATTGGCTTTAGCTGCCTCTCCAAAGAATGAATCATTTTCCAGCCTCATCAAGGCAGCAAATGCACTCACTTGGCATTCTCATCCTGTTTTCTTTGTCCCAGCAAGGAACATAGGGACTGAACCACTTCTAAACAAACGCTAATAAATCCTCTTTTGCCACTGAACCATCTAGCAATTGAGTTATGCCCTGTGACATCACAACATGCCTGGGTGGTGGAGTTTCTGTACTTCTTGTGACTTCAAATTGAACAATAATCCTTATAAAAGGAGTATATAAAATGAAAACATTTTGGAGAGTTGAGTTTTTAAAAATACAGTCCCTAAGTATAAACTCTGATATACAATATAGTGCCTACGAGCACAAGTCAAAGATCTGGCTTCAAATTCTACCTCTAGGACCTACTAGCTGAGTGACCCTGAAGACATTAGCAAGCCCTCTCAGCCTCTTCAACACATCTGTTCATCTGGGACAGTACCACTTAGGGTTCTCTTTTTAGGATTGAATAAGAAAACCGATGTAAAGGGCTTAGCACAGGGTCTGGTATAAGTACCTAAGTGTTCAATAAGGGATAAATTTTATTATTATTACTCTTCAATCTATAAATTTCATTTGAGAAAATAACTCTTATGTAACCCCTCGCAATATTTTATAAGACGTTTACTATATTTCAACTAGATTGTTAAATCTCTTTTTCCCCTATTTTGTCAGGTGAAGTTAGATCTCCTTTTTTTATTTTTTTATTTGTTATGCCATATTGAATTTTCCTTTCAAATCACGAAGGCAATATAAGCAACAAATCAAATAACATGGATGTATAAAGAAAAGTTAGCAATCTTCTCCTTCCCCAGGGTAACCAACACCAATACACTGGTTTAAATCCTTTCATACTTTTCTCTGTGCTTACACAAACCGCAATATGAAGATTTCTGTACACGGCCACAGTCCAGTATATGTGTCTCCACACATTTCTTTATGCTCCTATAAACAAACATACCTATTCATATATGTATATGTTTGTGTGCATCTCTGTGTCTGTGTGTAGTTCCTAATTGGTACAAAAACGGAATTATACTAGCCACAAAAAGCTATAATTTTTTCACTTGACAAAAATACATGAATACCCTTTAGGACAAAAGTTATAGCACCTAGCTCCTTCCTTCTAATTGCATAACAATCCATAGCATGGATACAGATTCATCCAAGTATTCCACAGTTGAAGGAAATTCAGATTTCCTTCTTTTTCTTTTTGTCCCTACAAAAAGAAACTTTAGTCCCCCTTTTTCTTTTTGACCCTACAATACATGTAGCAATAAACCATCCTTATTCACACATCCTTAGGTACTGATTTCCTTTTTGTATGACAGTTTCTGAAAAGTGAAATTTACCATTTACTATGTCACAAGTACTAGTCTAAATGCTTACAATGATTATCTCATTTAACCTTGACACAACTCAATGAAGTATTATTATTACTATTACCTTGAGTACGAGGAAATTTAGGTAATAACTTGCCCGAGGTCACTAGCTAGTGAGTGGTAGATAAGTGATTTCAACCCAGGCAGTCCAACTTCTAAGTCCTTGCTCTTAACACGCCCCTTATCCAGAAATCGCCAAATTACTTTCCCCAGAAGTTTCACCCATGTAAAAGTCCTTCCATGATAGTTTGTATAAATCATTCAAAGCTTTCCACTGTACACCACAGAATGAATGGCTTATCTAACAACGGGAATCAACAACTGGCAGTGTGCTCCCTTGGGTGTGCAGATCCTATCTTGTTTGTTTCCGAACACGGTTGAGTGTGTTTCCTAGAGTCTGAAAAGCCTTTTACAATATGGAATTTGGTTACCTCAGAGACTGTCTCTGTCTTTAGGCTCTTCTGAGCAGTTGGGATCAAGAAATGAGCATGTATTGCTAGTGAATGGGAGGTAGAGTACTGCAGCTGTCTCTTCTACAGCTTCCAGATTTACACTTCAGGGAAGCAGACTTCGGGAATTTTCCATTCATAGCTTATGTTGTTAAAGTTCTTACTTTAAAAGTCTCCAGTCTTTTAATCTTCATGGAATGAAGTAATTCTTCCTCCTCCTCTCAAAACCAAAATTCCAAAAACTGATTACAATTATAATGGCATACTATTGTTTTTAAGTTTCTTATTAATTTTATTTATTCTTCTCGAAAGTGTTTCAATATGCAGTAGAGGCCTGGGGACTTGGGCAAAGGGTTTGGTTTTTACTAATCAAGTAAATGACCTGAAGTAAACTCAGCAAGCTGTAACTGCTTTTCTTTGAAGAGTCTGACTTAAGGGCACGATATTGCATTTTGGCTCCTATGGTGAGAGGGGAACCAGAAAAGAAAACTGCTAAACATTGTCCTGAGATCGGCATCATATTTTAGGTGAGAAATAGTCAGAGATACAATGGGATGATCACAGAATCCTGGGAAAGAATTTATTGTTGTTCCCAGGGAGTGTGTGGATGGTGGTTTGGTAAAGAAAGAATCCAGGGTTTATGCCTCAAGAAATGCAACTGGAGGTGCTCCAATGTTAAAGATCCTAATGCTGATGATAAACACTTTGCCTCTGCAGAAACGCTACTAGTCTAGCAAGTTCTGTGGATGACCTAAGGTTGAGTTGGCACTATTACCCCACTGGTGGCAAGCTGGCATTATGCACGGGTGCTTCTGGGAAAACAGACTGAAATGATTTGGGCTGAAAACCTTTTGCCTTGTGCAAAATCCATACCAGCTGGAAAACGTACTCCTCTTGAAGAAACAACGGAAAGAAGTAGAGATGGAGTATAGCGCTGTGCTGGAATTACTGAGCTGTCATAGAAATTGCCAGCATGTCAAACTGCCTCTGTGGTTCTGGGATTTAGAAACTTTGGGTGGCAACTTCACGGCTGGAATAAAATTAGGTCAGTGAATAAGGTCAGCTGTGGGCAAGAGTCAACAGTGGTCAGAAATAGCTAATGTTTGTAAATTTTGAGCTAAAATAGCCAAAATTTGTAAATGTTAACAATTTTCTTCACTAACTCATTTCACATACACTCTCTCCTGCTAGGCTGTTAGGTATGGAAAGTATGATTGGATCTATTTTACATTGGAGGAAATACTCAGAGAAGGTGTTGTAACTTGTTCAGGGGCACACATCTAGTAGTAGCTGACTTAACGGTTTCATATTTCATTGGCTTGCCAGCACACCATGTTTCTGAGGATGTGAAGCGGGGTAATGTCGGGACCAGACTACAGAGTACAGCAAATTTCTCTCTCCATAGGAGCTAGGGAACCCTCCCTAAACCCTCTGGTTGCTTAGAACCACACAGTAGTTCAGAGACTGCGGGGGTGGGCCCACTGTGATGATGGTTAACCAGGGAGCGGCAGAGTGGGGATGCGAGAAGCCCTGCGACGGCTGGGGTGGAGCGGGGCACAGGACCGACCCGGGGCGCTGCCAGGCCCCGCAGGCACCCCACCTGCGCAGCCCGCGCCTTCCCCGCCACCTGGCATCAGCGCGCCGCATTCAGGGCTCCGCACCCGGCTCGCCCCTCGCCCCCGGCCGTGTCACTCACTCACGGTCTGGGACACCTTCACCTCCTGGTTGAGCCACTGGCACAGGATCTCCGACATGGTTTGGCCTGTGCCTCCGACCCCAAGCAGGTGCGAGGACTGCCCTGGAAACCTAGCCCGCCGGCCCGCGTCCTCCGGTTGCCAAGGGTAACCCTTTGCTAAGGAAGCGTAACCAGACCGGAGCTAGGAGAAAAGCCGGAAAAGAGGGGTGCCAGGGCCCGGCCGTGGACAACAGAAAATCCTGGCCTGCCCCCTGCTGGCGGGTAAGACCGACTGTGCGCAGGCGCAGTGGGCTCCGAAGGCGCGTGGGCTGCAGAGGGGCCCAGCAGATAGGACTGAGAAGTTCCTGCGAACTGGGGGTGCGGAGCGAGCGAGGCCGGGAAAGCTAGGGACTGAGCAGGGGGGTGTCGGAAGAGCAGAAGAAAAGAAGGGTCTTGATTGAAGGGGAATTTTTTTTTCTTCTTGTATTGTCTTTTAAAGAAACTATCAAGGCTCTTGCTCTATAATGGCATCATTTTTGTCATTGATTTAAGAATTGCCAGTTTCAATTGCTACATTGTATCAGGGACAGAATGTGTCTTATCCAACTTTTAGTCCCAGACCTGGTATAGGGCCTGACACACAGCAAGCATTCAATCATTTTTGTTGTTGGTGGTGGTAGATCTAACAGTTTGTATAGTTTATATCTCTGTGTTGTTTTGAGAGGGGAATATTTAATGAACTACTTTCTGGTCAGTTTTTCCTTACAAGTAATAATTATTTTAAATTGAATTTTGACCAAGACTCTCCTTCAGCAAACCTGAGTCAGGCTCCTCTGAGCCCACTTCTTCTGGAGGCCCCACCCATGAGTTCCATCCTAGGCCTCCTTAATCCAGTTTTAGGGAGAACTTGCTGGGTCAGTTTAGGGAAAATCGCCCCCTCACCCCCGACCCGGCCCCTCATCTGATCAAATTCCTCATCCCCTACCCTTGGCATCTGATCACCCTGGCCTGCCTGCAGCAAGAACCCTGTCAAGTCAGTTTAGCCAATTTAATCCCCTTACCCTTGGTGTTTCCTTTTAGTAATTTTCCATCCACTGACACCACACTGCTCCTTGGCTATAAATGGAGTTGAGCCTGATCTCTCTCCTCTACTGCAAAACCCTATCGCAGTAGTACTTTCAGTCCCTTGAGGGTGTCTTCCCTTCCTTCTTTAACCAGTATCAGAAAAATTTTCCTTTAATAATTTCTAAAAGTTTAGCTGGAATAATAGAAAAAATAATACACATACATATTATGTATACATAATCTTATTTGTATAATAAATAATATAGATAATGATGTATATATGTATATCACAAAGATAAGGAATTTTCCGCTAAAAGACCTGGAGACACCAAATTAGGATTATTTTAAACTGTAGAAACAACAACAGTGATGTCCTACGAGAGCAAATGTCTCTTAAGATTGATCTGAAATAGATCTGTGAGTCCTGACTGGATAAAAGTTTAGTACCACTTCTGTGTTGGCTTTACTTATATTTTAAATCACCCACACCATGGGTTTCCTCACACCCAACAGAGCAGGCATGACTACGATGGGAATTTTAAGGGAGATTTGTTGCCCACAGAATTGGGGTCTGATACATTTGATATGTTTCACCTTAGAGTTATCCAAATTCAGAAGATTATATGATTCTTTATAGAATCATATACGATTATATAGTTGGGGGAATGTATCTTATGTGCCGTATCCATTGGAAACACACATCATCTCTGAAAATGCTTCTAAGAGATGGCCTCCGAGGTACTCCTGCTTCTTGCCATCCTGGTGGTATATTTAAATTGATGACTAGTGCTACATTTACTAAGAGGTTCCAAGCTTTAGTTTCAGTCTGTAGAACCTGAGGGACAGAAATCAATATCTGCTAGATTGCTGAGAAAATTGCTTTTGCGGAAGGATGTAGGTGATGGTGCATCAAACTCCAAAGCTGCCAGAAGAGAACACCTGAGCTTGACCCCCTGTGGATGGGGGCTCTTATTCCCACACCGAAGCAAAATATTTCTGTGCCTATCTGTAGCAACTGTCTGGTTGTCGTTTGCTGTTTGTTTCAAAGGGTTATTTGTAGTGTTTGTCTTTAGAACCCAGCTCCAAACAACATAATCTGCCAATGTAATATTTTGGAAAAGAAGTTTGTATATAGGATTTAGATAAATGAAGATACAGACACTTTAAGAAATATAGAAGGCAAAATCCTTCATTTCACAAAAAGGGCATGATAGTTTTTGCAGCTCCTAAAGCATCCAGCTTGAAAATGATCTGACATTAAAATATTAATGAAAATTTTGAGCTGTTACTGAAATATATGCATTTTACTATGTGTATTTTCTTGAAATTTCCAATTTAGTCATTTTTCCAAGTTTGGCATTAAATCTAGTGCCTTCCCTTTGAAATCCCAGCTCTGGCTAAGGTTTCTAGCTCTGCTTATGTTGGTATTTTACATTAAAATAATGTATGACTTGTTTATTTCCCCATGTGGAATCAGTTGGGAGAAAAGATGATTAAAGAAATGGACAGTTTCCCAGCTGTTCTTGAAATGGCTTTTTTATTGTTTTTTAATTAACATTTTTAGAATATTTGGCTCCTGCATCCAATTGTAACTACCACAGCAGTTTTAAAGTTAAATTTAAAAATTATTTTTTCAAGCATTATCTGTCATTAAATTGTAAATCTTTATTTCTCCTCTGTAAATACTCAAGGGTGGATTATGAAGAGTTATTATGAAACTACAAGTTGGTTTGAAAAGTGCTGTGTACTGAAATAGAATGCACTTTATTCTTTTAAAAAAAAATTGTAACTTTTTTTTTTTGAGGAGGATTAGCCCTGAGCTAACATCCATGCCCGTCTTCCTCCACTTTATATGTGGGACGCCTGCCACAGCATGGCTTGCCAAGCGGTGCCGTGTCCGCACCCGGGATCTGAACCATCGAACCCCAGGCCACCAAAGCGGAACGTGCGCACTTAGCCACTGTGCCACCAGGCCGGCCCCTGTAAGTTTTTTTATAATTGGAATTTTGCGCTATCAATAAAGCCCAAGCTTTAGAACCAGAAACACCTGGGTCCAGATGTCAACTTTTGATCTGACTACCTCTTCGACTTTGGAAAAGCTGTTAACCTCTCTGAGCCTCAGTTTCCTCATCTGTAGAATAAGGACATCAATATTTATTAGACAGAGTTGTGAGGATTACATGAGAAACTGCACATATTAGTGCCTGCCTCGTAGTAGACATTAAACAAATCTTTCTTTCCTTTTCTCCTAAGGCCATATGAATTTTTCCATTGCATTACTAGTTGGCTTTTGAGTAGCTTAGATTTACTCATACTATTTCAAAAAGTTTTTGAGGCAATTTTTTCATGTAGCTTCTTTAATTTTATTTATGACTAATTCAATGTTTATACATACATAAATACATGTACAGATTTTTTTTAAAAATCGTATTTGTTCCTCCACATATGTCTTGCGTGCATTTCTTCATTTCCCCTCTCATCATCTTAGATCATTCTCTCATTCCCTCTCCTCAGCGTGTTTTGCAGTGACCTTGCTTACTCTACATTCATTAATTCAACAAGTGTTTCCCCTGGTGTCCACAATAACCACCCAAACTAGGTTTCCCTGTCTCTTCCCCTCTAGTTATCCTGTGCAACCTGTTCGGTTCTACTCCTAAAGCCCTTCTCTGTTCCTCAGCTCAGTCACTAGATTTCTAGATTAATTTCTAGATTAGTTTCTAGATTAATTTCACTAGAGCAGTGTTTGCCAGGTGGCTCTTGATCTCTTAAGAGAATATGTAATTCCTTTCATGTGTCATGCCAGAATTCTTTGTAAATGAAACAGTGAAGAATAAAATGGAATAGAAAATATCAGAGGACTTTTCATGTAAGAAGAGTAAAGATGTGGCGGGTTTTTTTGGAAACATTTTTGGAGCCACTGTCTTGAAAGATAAAGACCCCTTTGGAGGTCTTTTACAGTACAGCCTCAGTCCAGCCTTAACTGTAAGCCACAAATTCCCTTAACACAACTTGTTGACATTTCTTTACCAGGTCCCAATTTTCCCACCTCTACATCTGTCTTCCACCCTCCCTCTGCAAAAAAGGCAACTTCCTCTCTTGGCCTATCCTGCTTGACCTTCGGGGCCCAGCTCATCAGTCACTATCTTCACAAAGCCTCCTACTCCCTCCATCTTCCCAATCCCTTCTCTCTTCTGAAAGCTCAAAATAAGTACTTTCCTTTTAGCTCTCATCCCAGACACCTAACTCTTACCAACTACCTGCAGCTTGGCCAGCAACTCAGTTTTGCAATCTTCTAATGTCTTTCTTAACACATTTTCCAATGAGTGATGATTTACAGTCTCAGACAAGGAGACAGCTTCAACTCTTGTTACTTGGGGCAAATCACAAGAGTATTGTGAAAATTTAATTCTGTTTCAAAATTTTTGAAGTCTTTTGTATTGAAGCAAATATGACCCTTTCTTTTGTGTGTCTTATTTTCCAGGCCCACACGATTGATCTTATGTATGAATTGTGTCTTTCTCAGGGACACATTTAAATTTCCAGTCTTAGACAGCAGTCGGTTTTGAAACAAAATCAAGTTAAAAAACAAACCAAAAAACTTGGTACCATATGAGAAAAAGTGAGTCATATGTTCTGTAACTGAGAGAGATAAGCCAAAGTTCATTTATCAGAATTCTTGCTCTAATTTCTTATTTTTCCATACTGAAGTTTTCAGAGAAGCCAAACCAGACTTTAATATCTTAAAGTTAGAGCCCTAAGTTCATCTTACCTTTTCCTTCCCCAGAAAAAAGTTAAACGTTATCAGTAAACCCTCTCAGTTTTGCTGACTGTAATCAAATTATTCTTATAGCCACATTGTGCTTGTACAGATAGGCCCACATTCTTATCTCTCTCACAGATTATGCTTTACAGCAAACTGGGTCTCTATGTGTGTCAAGTTTTGCAACTAACTCCACTGTAGTTTCTCTCCAAAAAAAAATATTTTCCAGAGAATCAGGGTTTTGATGAATTAATTCCTAAAAGTCATTATCCTCTGTACTTCTACTCTTGATGGGCTCTTTATTGTGTTTCCAACATTCTGTATATAGAAAATGAACCATCCTGTATTTCTGAATACTAGTCTGGCAGACTAGTCTTCCTTCACGCTGTTCCTCATACCTTATAAAACTGCAGTGGTTTCTCATTTTCTATGAAGAGTGTATGCTAGGCTTTCTAGACACTCCATAATCTGGTTCTCTTCTACTTAGTGAATCGCTAATTCCACACATTCTATTATGAATAGCAATATACCATGCCAATTCCTTACTCTATTCTTTCTGACCAGTTGCACCCAAGCCTACTCTTTAATTCAAGTCAAATTTCTTTCCCAAAATTATCATTGACAAACCCTAATCAACAGCCTTTTCCTCTCAACTCCAATGACCCAAGATGCACTGCTGGAATCTTGGATATCTGAATACATAGATTGCTTTTTGTTTTCACAAATCCAGAACCTAGAACAAATTTTCGCATACCCAAACCTAGAAGTGTCAAAATGCTCACTCAGTAAATACTGTGGCACGAATGTGTGAATGCCAACAGGATTTTTAACATGTACTACTGATTTTAGCACCTATGTGTTATGTTGCATAATTTGTTGTTCTTTTGTATCATAGGCTGGGTCCCATTTCTCTGTACTTAGGATGATGATCACAAAGGGACATGTGAATATGAAAACTGCTTCCTCCCACATTCTGCTTCCAGTTATGGCCGTGATGCAATAGAGGATATCATCCTCCCATCCACTGTAATCAATCATAAAACTGGAAAAATACGTAAAGCAACTTTTCAAGTAGTGGACATATAGTGCACATTTGCCCCAGATTTTTTCCTGGGGAAATTTTCCTAACTGTGGCCTAAAGAAAGAGACACCAAACAGAGGGCAAAGGCTCACTGGATGAAATAAACAGTGATTGGAATTTGAGGCTGAAGAAGCAGCTAGAATTTGTGGGGTATGATAATGGAGAAGCAGCTATGTAGAGAAGGAGTTCTAGAAATTACCTTGATAACTCCTTGATTCTGGCCAAATATAAGGCTTCCCATGCACAGAGAAGTTGGAAGCTGATGCGATATTCTGGATGTTGTACATTTCTAGGAGTGATTGGAGTTCCAAGCAGCCAGACTGGAGAAACCTCACTGAAGACTCAGAGCAATCAGGTGAGAGCTCAGAAAGAAAACATATTTTTTATTGTTGGGCTACTTTAACTCTAGCATAAGGGCTAACAAAGCTAAAAAGAAACTCTAGTAAGATAAAACTGATCATCCAATAAATTTGCTATCTACCAGAAAAAAACTTAATCTTTAAAGGAAGACAACAAATTTTAGAGGCTCAACAATGTAGCATTCGTGATGTCAAATGTACAATCAAGAAGCAGGAAAATGTGACCCATAATCAGGAAAAAGTGAAATAGCCTAAAGAAAAAGACTCAGAGATGACACAGATGTAGGAATTAGCAGACAAAGAAAATAAACAGCTGTACAAAATATTATAAATATTTTAGGGATGTAAATGAAAATTTGGATTTAATGTGTGAACAGATGTGGAAGCCCAGCGGTGCAATGGAAGCTATTTTTAAATAAATAGATGGAAGATTTACATCTGAAAACTCTTTCATCTGAAATGTAAAATTCATTGTATAGACTTAACAGCAGATTGGAGATTGCACAAGAAAAGATAAATGAACTTGAAGTAGAACACTAGAGATTATCCAAACTAAGCATAAAGAGTATAAAGTCTGAAAAAAAATAGAGTCCCAGTGGCCTGTAGAACAATATCAAATAGTCTAACGTGTAATTAAAGTCCAAACGAAGAGGAAAATGATATCGGAGCAGAAAAAAAATTTTTGAACACACAATAGCCAAGCATTTCCTGAATTTGATGAAAAAAATATATATTTTGTTGTTGTTGTTGTTGAATTAAAAAAACAAACAGGAAACACACAGGAAAACTGTACATAGACTCATTGTCAAATTGTCAAATGTGAAATTGTTACATTGTCAAACGGCACAAAAATGAAGATTAAGAGAAAACTTTAAAAGTACATGGAGGAAAAACACGTTACATATAGGAGAGGAAAGCAGTGAGAATACTGACAACTGATGGTATAAGAAACAATGCACACCAAGAGACAATAGAATATCTTTAGAGTACTGAAGAAAATTTCCCTCTACAATGGAGGTAAAATAAAGACATTTTCAGGGGCTGGCCCCGTGGCCGAGTGGTTAAGTTCGCCCGCTCTGCTGCAGGTGGCCCAGTGTTTCATTGGTTCGAATCCTGGGCGCGGACATGGCACTGCTCATCAAATCACGCTGAGGCAGCATCCCACATGCCACAACTAGAAGGACCCACAACGAAGAATATACAACTATGTACTGGAGGGGCTTTGGGGAGAAAAAGGAAAAAATAAAATCTTTAAAAGAAATAATAATAAAAAGATAAATAAATAAATAAAGACATTTTCAGGTAACAAAGCCTGAGGAAATTTGATACCAGCAGACTTGATACTACACATTGTAAGCATGCCAAAGTAAACTCTTCAGGTTTAAGGAAAATGATACCAGATGGAAACTCATATCTATGTAAAGGAAAAAAGCATACCGGAAATTGGAAACATATGGGTTAATATCAAAGACTTTTTTCTTGTCTCCTGTGTTTTTTTAAAGGCAATCGATGAATGCATATATAATAATAATGCATTTTGGTGTTTATACATGCCAACAATAGCACGGTGAACAAGAGGGGAATAAGTAGAATTATATTGTTGTAAAGTTCTAACAGTACTTAATGTAGTATGTAATATTAATTCAAGGTATACATTAATTAAGTTCTGGTTACATATTTAAGCCCTAAATCAACCCACTAAAATTTTTTTAAATGACATAGCTAAAAAGCTGACAGAAGAAATTGTGGAAAACTAAGCAAATACTCAAGCCAACAGGATGCAGGAAAGGGAGACAAAAGGAACAAGAAGCAAGTGGGACAATTATAAAATAAGTAGCAATGTGATAGACTTAAACCCAACTGCATCAATAATTCCATTGTATATAAATTAACTAAACACTTCAATTAAAATGCATAGATTATCAAATTGGATTTTTTACAAAACAAGACCCAATTAATTGTTTAAAAGAAGTGGACTTTAAACACGAAGATGCAGATAAGTTAAAAGGAAAATTATATATCATGTAAACATCATTCATAAAAAAGCTAAAGTAGCAACATTAATTTCTGACAAAGTAGACTTCAAGACAGGAGTATTACTAAAGTTAAAGAGAGATGCCTCATAAAATTAAAAAAGTTAATTGATCAAGAATATATATCACAATCCTATTTGTCATATGTCTAAATAACAGAAGCAAAAACTGGAAGAGCTAAAACAAAATTGAAATGATATAAAATTAAAATTAAAAGTATATAAAATTATAGTTGGAGATTTTAACACTTTGCATTCAATAGTTGATAAAGTAGATAGAATTTTAAGGATATAGAAAACTTGAAAAACACTAAATCAACCAAATTAACGTAATTAATATTTATAAAACAATATACCCAATAATATATTCACTTCTCACTTTGAAAGGAAGCGGCCATTGAAAGCTATTGTTTAAGTAGACCGTAGTATAACTGCAGCTAGAGATAGTATAGAAGATTAGTTTGACTCTTTGATGACTTCAAAAATCATATGGAGGAAGTTACTTTTTATTTTTATTTCTACTATGAATCTGTATTGTCATCATGATGCATTAGGTTCTATTCAGTTGCGCACTCATTGATTTTTCGAATTTCATCTGTTCACGTTTTTTATTTTTTATTGGTGCCTTTTCAAATGTTATCAGAAATTACCGTTTCATAATCATTTCTCTGGATTACTGAAAAAGAGTTTATTGAATTACATATGTGATATTTTTATTTCAAGAAAAATCACAGTGCTAATTTTATAGGGAATATGTGATTAGAGGTAAAGAAATTTGATACCTTGTTAGCATTTCAGCCATATATGTACTCCATGAAATAAGATATAACTATCCTGTGGTTACATTTTCTCTTGATTATTTATTTTTTAGCTTGTTTTTTGTTTGTTTGTTTTTGTTTTTTGGTGGATGAGGTGAAGTCAGCTTCTCTGAGTGGCCAGAGCAATGACAAAAAACTAAATTTCTATGGACTAGTTTATAAAACCAAAATGATAATTCCCTTTCATTCAGCAAGAATGAAGGGAATGTGTATACTTCACACTGGGTAGTGATTTCCAGACTCTTGGATTTTACCAGTTGGTAATATTCCAAAAGCAAATTTGAAAGCCAATGTAATGTTGTCAGTTTTCTTCTTGGTTTTTCAAGTAAGAACATGAAAACGAATACTACATCTTCTCTGATCGTCATTTCACATAAGAAAGAGCATTTTACATTGAAAGAAGTAGGAAGCACAAAATTGAGGATGAAGAACAGTACTTTAAACTGAAGAATGGGCTTTATGAAAAGCCCCCAGTGTGTCATAACGGTCTTGTGAATGTCTTTATAAATTAGACCTGTCGTTGCCATACTCTGTCCCAGAACCTGATACCTAGGCAGTACTGCTTGGGTATGGATCCCCTGTCTCCATGGTGTTTGCAATCCTCCCACATTGGAATGTTGGAGAATTGGAAGAGGTGTGTGTGTGTTTGTGTACATTTTGAGGCCAAAGCATTTGTGGGTGCCTTTTTTCAGCCTAAGCCCATTTCTTCCTTTAGGGTATCATCTTTCGATGCCCTCTTATGGAATAAGTATAGAGTCTGATTTGGGGGGAAATATTTTTAGGGCCTCCATGAAGATTACAAATTTTAATAGGATTTGAAGGGTGGCTTCTATAGAATCTATAGAATCCACAAGCACAAATTTCACCTGAGAATTCCACCGTATTGGAGAGGATTGCCCTTGATAAGTCAAATGTCCAAGAAGAAAAAAGTTCTCCTCCAGATTATATGACCTCTAGGAGATTGCTGAATCCTCATAGTATTAACCTGGATGCTTTAAATCACGTATCAGGAACTCAAATCCAAAGTAAGGTCTGTATTTGCTCTGACAATCAACAGTTTCCATACCATATTCTTACACATCTGATCTGGGCATATGAGTAAATTATCAAATCCTCTAAAAGTTTGAAAAGATTGGACTAAGTTGTACCAAAAAGAGATACAAACACTTAAAGGAAGCATGAAGTTAACTTCAGTTTCTTACTTTGTTATCATTTGCTGTAGTTTACCAAGTTAACAGGACTTTGAAAGTTTTATTATTCTAAACCACTCAGGTGTGATAAAGGCAGTCCATGATGAATTTATAATAAAAAGATGCTTCTATATTTGTTAAGAACCTTGATTTTTTTATGCCTAATTAGTTTTCATAAAGTGGAAACCAGTGTTCAAGTATTATTAGTTTGATATATCTACCAGATGGATCTCTTTTTATATTAAGTTCCTGCTAATCTCACCAAATAATTCCTATTAAAAATACTTAGGGCATCTCCAAAGTCAAGGCAGGATTTTAACAGCTACCGGGAAATTAGTGATTGTAATATATGCTAAAATAGTGATATGATGATCAATAATTATATTAAATTCTATTACTTCAAAAGAAACTATTTCATTAGTCAAGGTGGAATTTTTATTCTGACAAAAGATTCATGGGGGCAAGTCTACTGGATATGAATTTAAATAATTCGTCAGTCAAATAATGGAAATATTCTGTATCAGAAAGTCGTATGCAAAGAAAGATTTCTATTTGCTTTTTCTTACTAACTACTATCAATTTCCATATGCATTCTTTGGTATGTGTATAAATACATATATACATAAACATATATTTATACATTTATATGTGTGTGTATAAAACATTGCATAAAAAGTAGAAGAATAGATAACTGTGTTTATTTCTAGTACAGGTTGAAAATGCATGAGTAGTTGGAAGCACAGTTGCTTGTAAACAGAATAAGCCACCATTATATGAGAAACCTCTTAAAGTATAAACCCAATTCCCATCATTTGACTCCAAAATCTGCTTTTCTTTGAGTCTTTAAAGTTTTTGGAAATCAGAGACCTCTATTAACATGAACACTGTTGGAGATTTAAGGGATCAGATCTTACATCTTATTCCACCTACACCATAGTTATCTGTTAATGTCTTAAAAGAGATCAGGAGGAATGGGGTGCAGGAAGCTGTAAATGAGCTGAGTGTATTGAGAGGGATAGCTATCCCAGAAATGGAAGGGGGACTGAGAAAGGGAAGGTGGGAGAGGACAGACAAACTTTTATTCCTTCCAAAATTTACGGAAGATTAAGTCTGACCTTTAGGATGAAATCTGGGAGCAAGAGGTATTACATAAGGGAAAAAAATCAAAGTTCTGTATAAGATATAAAATTAGGACTCCAAGAATTGATATCTGTTTTGAACTATCCTAAATGACTCCATGGGGTGTGGGGTGGGAAGAGGACCAAAAGACTGTCTGACAGGGAATGGGCAGAGAAACTCAATGATGAGTGATGTAATATACCTCTTTCTCCATTATAGCCACAAATACAAGAATGCAAGATGTGGTAAGAGAGGTACAAGTCAAGAACCAGGTGGAGAAAAAGCTGTTTGTTTTTTAAATATTCACCCAATTACAATATGATGTCGACTTGCTGTTTTCCTTAGATGCCTTACTGATATTATGGAAATAGCTAATGGGGGAAAAGACCAAAGATGGAAAATTTGCTATGAGTGATTTCCTTTTGGTAAAAACACCAGTCATGTAGTCATCATCAACAATAGAAAAGGCCAAGTGACTAAATTTCACTACGTATTATGAACCCTTGCAATTTCCCACTGTTTGTTAGCGAATACACCATCTGCCCATGCCTCCGCCTTCAAACCTCCCAGAGTAAATCCACTGGCACTTTACACCCGAAGATGACTGATCTGGTTTCCTTTCTGGGTTTAACCACATTTAGGCTTCTGAGTCTCAAAAGGAGAAGAGGAGGAGGAGAGAGAGAGAAAAGAAAAAGGAGAGAATGAGAGGAGGAAGAGGAGACAGAGGAGGAGGGAGGGAGGGGGGAAAGAGAGAAGAAGATCTCTGTGGTCCATAGCGTCTAGGCTTATGTGACCTTGAAGCTTAGCATGAGAGCTAACATATTACCCTTTGACAGTCCTAGATGTAGAATATTTCAAAAAGGAAGCTAATTTCCTAACGCTTACAAAAGAGTAGTAAAGAAAACTTTGCATTTTTTCCATTTGGATCTTGCAGTTAAAATATAGTTATAATAGAAATGACATTTCTATAGAATACTCCAGTATGACCCTTTTACTGATTTACCTATGATTTAATACTTTTACAGACATTGCACTATATATTTTCTTCCAATTAACTTGTATTTCAGGAGATCGCTAAAGAAAACATTTTAATTTCATACTTGATTTATCAACACTTTGAAGCACTAATACTGGAAAGGCTTTAGCTTTAAAGGTTTGTAAATTGAGTTTTAATACATACAACTCAATTGTGGTTAGCAATTTAATTGTTAGGATAAAACTGCAGATGGAACAAAACCTATAGGAAGGTACAGTAGAATTACTTGCTTAGCTGTTAAAAACCCGTTATAAATTGTTATTGAGTGAGTTAGGAAAGATTTAGATCTGAATTGCAAATAGGAACTATTGGAACCAAAAGATGTGTTGGAGTTAGATAATATCTCTTATAAATATAAATGCTTTAGCGTATTTCTTTGGTAATATACTACCTCAGAAGAGTGAGAACTTTAAGATATTAATTATCCTAAGAAAGGTCTGGGTGGTTCCATTTCCCTCTGCAGCAACTATTTTCTTCAGAATAAAACACCAGTGATGAAGAAGGGTTTTTGTGAACTTAAACCGATAGTCCTGTGCTGGTGTTCAAGTTCAAGTTGATGACTTTCTATCAAGTACCTAAACTAAATGGCTAAATGAATTATCTATCTCATGTAACGAGCAATGAAATTTGCCCTTTACTTGTTTCCCAAAATTATGATTTGATGTGACTGGTAAGTGCCTAGATTTATGGCTGAGGGTCATTTGGTAATGAGCGTACAGAAGACAGAGAAGTTGTGGAAAAATAGAAAAATGAAAATGCCTTTGAACTCAAGAAGAATAGGAGAGCAGAAATAACATGTTTCCCAGGTATGTTGGAGTTTTCCGTCCAATCTGGACTGAGAGCTGAGGCATTTGAAAACTGGATGAGCATAGACTTCCTAGGAAGGCAGATCCTGAGGAGATACAGGCTAAACGTGATGGTACAGATGGTTGAATTAGCAAATATAAAAAACTCTGAAGAATTCAGGTACTGTATAAAAATAGAGTTGGTATTTAACCCAGGAGTTTATATTTGCTCATCTGGGCATTGTCCCTAAGAATGTTACTATCCCTATTACCACTCACTTGACCTCTCTAGACCTCGGTTCCCTCATTTATATGTTGAATGAGTTTGACTGGATGACTTCTTATCTCTTTTCCAACTCTGTTCCTTTATGAATTCCTTAATTTTTATTGAATTCAAGATCACACTTGAAAATGTTTTGATTTCATGAGGGTTGTTATCAAGGAGGTATTGGAGATAAGCAGAGAGCTGGTAGTCATAACAACAGCAACACAAATGCCCCAAGACCTCAAGAAGGGGCGGAAAGGATGGAACTGCACTTCTTCCCTTAATGCAGGTGTGGAGGGTCATGGAGGACAATGTCACGCTTGACAATAGAAAAATAAGAAAGTATGTAATTGGGAATTTGTGACTCAGTACCTCATAGAGACTTGAGAGCTCTTGGAAGAGGAACCCAAATCTCTAACACAGTCCTGGTGGTTGAATTGTTGCCCATTATGTCACCTGCATCAAAATGAACTGTTTTCGAGGAAAACCACGCTGGAGAGGAACGTTCTCCTCTGCTTTCTTGAGTTTGCCAGGTGACCTTGCAAAATAGACTGACAACAGACGGATTTACAGGAGAAAAGGCATACAAATTTATTTGATATTAAAAGTTTTACAAGGCTTGGGAGAGCTTCATAGAGAGAAGAGAAAAGCCCCAAAGAAACTGCCGGGCTTGGAGACTTTTACATCATTTGGAGAAAGGAGGATAAATTTAAAGAAAAGTGACAAGACGAAGGAAAGGGCTTTGAGTTTCTAGGCGTGACAAATTGTAGGAAGGCAAATATATGGGAAATTAATGGTAAATAGGGCTAGTTAGTAAGGTTCGTTGTGTAGGCTCTTGCTCAGCCATCTCATCTCTATTGCTAAGGTTGTTTTTCCCTCCCTGGTAGGAGAAGGGGGTAAGGGGGACACCTTCACAAGGGGGCAATTTATGATCTGTTTTCTGGCAGACAGTGGGATGGCAGAGAGCTCATCTTGTGCTTACTTTCCTATTGCCTTCAGCTCAAAATAATCCTTATGCCAGAGTGGCGTACTTAGGGGTGGCGTATTCTGATCTCCTACAACCACTAGATTAAAGAACAACTTTAAGTAGATTGAAGTTCTCCTAGTGAACTGACCCATAATCACTTAAGTCCTAGAATTTTGGAAAAAAAAGGTAAGGGGCAGTGAACTTTATATAACATGCAGTAATCACTCCTTAGAGCAGTATTTCCTAATATTTTCTAAAGTGAGGTGCATGTACTCTGTGGAATATACATGGGGGTGTAGAAAATTTATAACTTATATTTACACCTTTTCATTTGCTACTTTAAATTTTTCTGTATTTTTGGGTATTTTCAAAAATCCGTTTTATTTATTTAGTAAACATAAATGATGTGGTAGTTTATATCTGTCTTGTATAAATAGATAGGCGATCTCTGATTTTTTTTAAGTGATGAGGTGCCTGATCAGAAAATAAAAAAATTGGTAACTGCTAATATAGAGGATTCTCTTTCATTCATTCATTCAATAAATATTTATTGACCATCTCTTCTATGCAAGAAACAATGGTAGGCACCAGGGATACAACGATGGAACACTGACAGATTCCTTTAAGCTTAGGAACATTTCTTGGTTAATAGATGAGAAAGATTTCCTTCTATAGAATTCTGGTGGGCAGTGAAACCTTTTTGGAGGAAAAATTGTCTTGGGTTAAAGCAAGAAACTTGAGCAACATCTTCATAAACTGGAGAGACCTGGAGTAACAAACAAGGAGAAGTCTGTCTAAACAGTGAAAAAAAACAAGTAGACAATATAAATAAACATAATTAATATCAATTAAATAAAAATTGTCTCCAGAATATACAGTGATCTTCCAAGAACCCTGAAGTCAGGATGCTGTGAATTTTGAAAATCTTCCTTGTTTTATTGTCTAGATCTGAAGGAATTGTTAGTGCCGTGTTAAATAAAACCTGTTTTAATAGGCTCTTGGTCGAGGGAGTTCGCTCAAGAATTTTAGTTTGAAAATCCTCCTGCAAAGGTCATCCGTTGCTCAGATACTGTTCTGCTGAGAGCAGTTTGATGTCTTTCACTGCAATGATGGAGGTATTCTGTGCTGAATGACAAGTACGCGGGGAATTTTGCAGAATCAATTCCAAAAGCAGCTGCAACTTCCTTTTGAGTGTAAAAGAGAAAAACATAAAGGATAGAGATTTCTTATAGGAACAAATCTTGCCTTAATTTAGCAGTGATAATAATGGTGATGACTAAAAGAAACAGGAAATTTCTAAGCTTTTTAATGGCACTTGGTCTTGCTCATATCTGTTCTGCTGCCTAAGGATGGGGTTAATAAGTAATAAATATTATTGATTGAATAAATAGCATCTAATACAAAACTTAGGCTCTAATAGCCTAATTAGACTCTGAATGACAATGATTGAATGAGTAAAATCAGCAATGTGTAGAAATCGAAATAGAATCAGAATCATTCACAAACTAAATTTTCAGAAAACAAGGTAGTTAAAGGGTCAAGGTTAATAATTTCCTTATGATATATGGAAGACAGGAAATAACAGCAGACAGATTTCTTTCCCTTATCCATCATCTTTTCTTCAATGCCCTGTCTCTGTTACTGACTGCCCTATCCTCCCAATCAATCAATGGTGAGACTGCAGATTTATGCTTTGACTCCACCTTCTCCTCATAGCACTCATGCAGGCAATTGCCAAATGCTGTTGATTCTTCTCCCCCAATAAACTGTAAAGCCAACACTTCCTCTACAGCACTACTAACGCTACCCTCATTCAAACCGTTGGTACATCTCTTCTTAATTACTGCAGTAATCTCCAAAATGATATCCCAGTTTCTAAACTCAAACCCTCTAATCCATCTTCAAGAGTGCTACCAGAGTGAATTGCTTCAACATTTTAAATATTTTGCTTCACTCTCTTATGGTGAAACTAGCAGAGAGTTAGCCATTGATGAATAAGTAGCTAGGAACCAAGGTTTTTTCCTTTTTGCAATTACTGATTCTAGCTTTTAGCTGTTTAACCCACCCATCGTTAACTGTACTATTTAGGCAATATGCTGTCTGACTCCCACTGGGTTCCTATAGATAACATCTCCCTGGAGTCTGGATCACCAAGGTAATGGGTGGGTGAGCTGTTTTTTGGAATTAGAACTGCTTGTCCAGTTCAGGCTGGTTAAGACTGCCAGTTCGTCAACTGAGCCTACACAGATGTCCAACAGGCAACCTTTTGACGTCAAGAGGCTAAAAATTCCACCCTCAGATCATGCTAATGCTGCCAGTTTGTGAGCGTGGGTCCTATGAAGAGGCATGGAGTCTGACTACGCTTGCACAGATCAATGACCTCACCTCTCCTCACCACCAATCACCTCTCTCCACATTTCAGATCACCTTGCTCCCTATCCCATAAATATCCCTGAGTCCCTATTTTTGGGGAAGTGGATTTAAGACTTATGCTCTCGCTTTTTCACATGGCTGCCTTGTGGTTAAACCCTGCCTCTGCTGCAATCTCATCATCTCAGTGTTTGGCTTTCTGGGAGACAGGCAAAAATGAACCTGGCTCAGTAACACTGGCTTGTATGACTTCTCATGAGAGGTCTACTGGAGTTCTTACTCTTGTTCCCCTATAGTTAAGATGTTTTTTCCCCTCTAACTTCTTTCCAGATTTTCTCTTTGTCTTTGGTTTTCTGTAGTTTGAATATGATATGCCTAAGTGTAGGGTGTTTTTTTTTCATATTTATCCTTTTTAATGTTCTCTGAGCTTTCTAGATCTGCAGTTTAGTGTCTGTCATCAATTTTGGAAAATCGATGGTTGTTATTACTTCAAATATTTCTTCTGCTTTGTTTTCTCTTTCTTCTCCCTCTGGTCCTCCACTTATGTATATGTTACACCTTTTGAAATTGTCCCACAGTTCTTGAATGTTCTGTCCTGTTTTTACATACCTATCTTCAAGCTCACTAATTCTTTCCTTGGCCATGTCCAGTCTATCGATGAGCCCATCAAAAGCCTTCTCCATTTCTATTACAGTGCTTTTGATTTCTAGCATTTCATTTTAATTCTTAGAGTTTCCATTTCTGTTTACATTGCCCATCTATTCTTCTATGTTGTCCACTTTTTCCATTAGAATCCTTAACATATTAATTGTTTTTATTTTTAAATTCCCTGTCTGATAATTCCAACGTCTCTATCATATCTGAGTCTTGTTCTTTGTTTACTTTGTCTCTTCAGTCAATTTTTTCTTGCCTATTAGCACGCCTTGAAAGTTTTTGTTGAAAACTAGACATGATGTATTGAGTAATAGGAACTAAAGTAAAAGGCCTTTAATGTAAAGTTTTATGTTAATCTGGCAAAGAGTTGAGGTATGTTTAGTGTTTGCTGAGGCTTCAGGTGCCCGAGGTTTCCAGTTCCTTTAGTGTCCTTGTTTTTGTGTCCTACTTAAAAAAGAGTCTGTGTCTTGCAGCTCTTTCAGCTATAATCTACTATTGTTATACTGGAACTCTGCTGATGTGGTGGTAGGGTGTGGGGGAGGGAAGCATTCTATGATTTAAGGTTAGATCTCATTCTTTTAGTGGACCTGTGTCCCTGGTCTATGACTTACACAAGTATTTCTTAACTTTTTAATTTTCCCTTAGGTAAGACAGGAGGTTAGAAGGGGCTGACGTCAGGTAAATACCCTTCCCTGTAGGTGAGGTAAAACTCTGTTAAAGTCTTTTTCCTGAAGAGTAGGCCTTTGTTAAGAATGCTTTGGCCAAAGCCATGAAAGAATCCTTGATAGCTCTTCACAGTGAACATGGTGAGGTTCTGGGAATAAAACCAACAACAGTGAGGACCGCTGCCCCTCTCCTCTCCAGTACTCCAGGCCCCAGCAGTTTTCTACTCTCCACTGGTTCACACTTACCCTCCAACAATTCCTCAAAGTTACCATTTAAATGTTTCTACCTGTTGATGGCTCCAGCAGCTTCTACTCCAGGCAAGCTGATCTTGGCTATGATTGTCTATATTTGCCTATTTCTCCAGGTATAGGGGTAATAGTTTGCACTGTGACATCAATTCTCTGATGGGTCCAAGGAAAGTCATTGATTTTCAGTTTGTTCAGATTTTTTTCTTATAAGAGTGGGAGTGATGATTTCCAAGCTCTTTACATGTCAGAAGTAAAACCAGAAGTCCCAGAGTGAATTTTTTTAAAAAGAGATCTGATCATGTCACTTACTTGCTTAAGCCTGGGACATTTGTTTTTCTACAAACAACAGAATAGAAATCCAATTTTTTAAATATAGTATCCAAGACTTTACAAATCTGCCAAACCCAAATCTACCATTCATCTATGTCCACCACTACAATATTGTCCCTCACGTGTTCTGCCTTTATGTCTGTCATCTAGAGTGCTTTTCCCTACTTCCCTAATGAGCTATGATATTGAAATCTTGCTTATTTTTCAATGTCCAGATCAAATGTCAGCTCTCCTATAAACATTTCTCCTGCACCCGTCTTCACTCCACTCAGATTTAGTCCTACTCTCTTGTGCTCATATAGCATTTTATTTGTATGTCCATTTCAGCTTTTTAGTTTTCTTCCTCCAAAAAGGATTTTGAATCTTCTCAAGCATTCACACAAGTGCTTAATTGAGCCCCTAGGGTACAGTGCCTTATCAAATGGAAAAATTTTCCAATAACTTTTATTGATTCACTGCATCACCTATAAATAAACGTTCTAATTAGTATCCATGTAATTTATAGCATACATTAAAGGTAGGGTTAAAAACAGACATCTACAAAATATCCACTAGAGTGGCATTCAAGATGATCGGGGCTTAGGGACCTTTAAGCAGTATGGACCAAATGGTTTTACTGCATGGTTGGCTGGGGAACTGTGCCTGCTGCCCCTGTGTCTTACAGCTTCGGCCTCCTCTGCACCGTGAAGCCATCATCCGGTAGGAAAGAACCCACCTTGTTCACAGCAAATTCTTACCTTCTCAGCTTCTAATCCTTTTACTCATTCCTCCTTCACCACCTTTTCTAATCCAGCATTTTCCAAATCCTTTGTTCCTTAATTTATCTCTTTCACAGTAATCTTGCAAATCCCCTATCAATTTTACATTTTTTTTTCACTTAAAGAAGTGGTTTTAATGAAGAATTTTTTTATCATAGATTATCATGTTATTAAGAATTATGTTATACAATCCATATATATAAGTATATTAATTCATAAGATTATTTTCTACTTTATCTTTTATAATGTGTTTACTTATTTTCAATTAATATGCAACGAAAGGCAGATTTATCAATAATGTACTTCTTATTTTTCAGACTAAAAGATACCAATGTACAAATTGAACTGTTATGGTATAAAAATATATAAAAACTGTTTCTATGACCTCATGTATGGAATTCTTATATTGTATATTTGAAACAATCAACCAATTACTTTGCTTGTTACAACTTTTCTCTTTTATTTCCAAAAGAATGAGAAAAAGGGGAAAGTTTCAGCCTGCTATTTTCAAATATTCTTCCCAGGTTTCAAACTGCAGTTATGGAGAGCTTTATTCCCAATAAATAAAAGATGTATTAAATGTTATCATCGCTATATTCTCACCTTCTAACATTAGTGTTTGAAATATTCAGGAAATCACCAGATGTTATATAAGAATTTTAACCAGAAATTTTAGTATCTGCTATAAAAATCTTGATGCAACTTAATTAAATTTTACGGTCCTTATTAGCATGTCATATTTCAATGTCAGTTTTTCTTATGGCCCTTGTCTTTCAGCATTGGTGTATTATGTGTATACTTGAAAGAATATTTATTTGGTAGCATGGCAGACTGGGCTAATTAACCTCTCCCACAATAGACACAAGAGATGGTAGCAAAAATATAGCCATTTTAAAAAGATAATAAATAAACTCAAAGAAAGAAAGGGAAGTCTCTTATCATATACCTTATGCTAATACAAAGGAAGACCAGTTAAAATTAAAGACAGCTAAGACAGAGTAATAAAAGTGAGTTACTATGTCAGTGGCCCAAGGAGGGTGTTCAGATTAGACATAGGCCCTCGCAGCTGGGGAACGAGGTTCTGAAACTTCTGCAGAGTGGAAAACTGCAACTGAATCCCTGCATAAAGCCGGTAATCTCAAAGTGCTCCCTCATGGGCTAAAAGACTCCACCCACCATCCCAGAGAAATATCAAGAAAACTTACACGTTTTTAATCTTTCAGAGAACTTGAGGTATGGGCAAAGTCATCCAAAAAACCCCCATGTTTTAGGACAATACTATACGTCTGATTTGAATTTATACAACCTGTATGGGTCTGGGAATGAAACATAGGAATTAACATAAAAACAAGTGAAGAGCACCAAAAACACTACATAATCCAACTCTGTGACCTTCTGGAAAAGGCAACACTATGGAGACAGTAAGAAGATGAGTGGTTACCAGGGATTAAGAGGGAGGAAAGGATGAGTAGCAAAGCACAGATGATTTTGGGGGTCAGTGAAACTACTCTGTATGATACTATGATAGTGGATGCATGACATTATGCATTTGTCAAAACCTGTAGAACATACAACAAGAGTGAACCCTGATGTGAACTATGGACTTGGGGTGATAAAACACAACTAAACGAACAAAAACACAGACAAAACAAATCCTTCCCCCACAAAGCACGAACTTGAAAATTAACCAGAAGCACGCATGTGAGCACGTGCACACACACACGTGCATACACACACGTGCACACACATGTGCACGCACTTCTATATAATCAATAAATCACGAAACTACAAAATATTTGGAACTGAGCCAAAGTTAAAGAACTACGTATAAAAATTTGTGGGATGTAACTAAAACAGTATTTATCAGAAAACTTATTGCCTTAAATGAATATACTAGCAAGTAAAACATTTGAAAATCAATAAGCTAAGTTCTTCCTCAAGAAATTAGAAATAAGCAGCAGAGTTTAAAAAAAAAGAGAAAAGAATGTGTTAGAATTGAAATTAATTATTTTTAAAAATGGAGCTGATCAAATTCAAAGAGTGCATGCCATAGGAAGGTCTCTGTGCCTATGAGCTATTATTGTAGATATTTAAATGTAGGGAGGTAATGAAAATATATTTTATTTACTTAAGGTCTGGAGATCTGTCTCCCAGTTCTTTTTCTTTAAATGACTAGATATTGTGTCACTTACGGCAAGTCACTTCACCCTTCCTGACTTAGATTACTTAGTATATAAAATGAGGAGTTTACATGAAAAGTCATGCCCAGCTCTATCTTTCTGGGCTTCTACTTCTCCAGGGCCCTGATGGAGGCAACCATTTGCCTGATATAGAATTCAACCTGTAGACTGCTGTTACCACATGGACCACTAGTGCCTGCTTGGGAACCTGGAAACTATAAAACATAGAGTAACATCTACACAGTGCATAAAATTGTGATGATGATGATTACCAGCAGTCATGATAGTTGTGTGAAATTTAGAGTAAAGTTGACTCTCTTACTATTACTATTTCCTTTAAGTGTGGTCACAATTAGTTCATGACTAAATTCTTAGCACTAAAACCAAAAACCTTTCCTCTCCATACAAAACTTTTTCTCAGGAAATTTTGTAACTCTCTTCGAAGGCATGTTATAGAAGTTGCAAGAAGCTGCTAAGTGTTCCTAGGGCAAAACAGACTGACAACCAGCTTGTTAAATCAATAGCATGTTCACTTACCCAAGGAAATTCTGGTCTGAGAGAAAAATAAGGCTGGCTCTTTCATTTCTCTTACAAGCAGGATAAAATAGTAAATCCCTTTCTTTTTTTAAAGTTAGAGGAAAAGAAGCCAAAGCACGTTTTTGCTGATAATATGGAAAAGTCTTCCTTAGCTTTCTCTTGATCTTTCCCTTCTACCACACTGTAAAAAGGATGAATGACAGCCGGGAACAGGATGTCAGAGGAACCACTTTTTCTCCCTTCTCTCCTAGCTGCTCTCTCTAAACCACTGGTTCTCAAGGTGTTATCAGAGCCTTCCATGGAGTCTGTAAAGTCAACACTATTTTCCTAATGATTCCAAGACATTATTTGCCTTTTTCACTCAAATGCTCTCCTGAGTGTACGGTGGAGTTTTCCAGAGGCTACATGGTGTGATATCATAGCAGCTTGAATTTGGAAGCAGATATGAGAATCCAGCTGTCAAAGGTTAAAGACACTTGCAAAAATGCAAAACAATGCCACTCTTCACACAAAATGTTCTTAGTTTTTAACGTATATTTTTCATAAAGGCATGTTATTTATGTTAATATGTCGTGGATTTACTACTATTATTTTTAAATGAATTAATAAGTGAATATTTTTAAAATTCTCTATTTTAATTTCAGATGTGATAAATATTGATAGGTGTTAGTCTACATGAATAAAAGTTCTTTATAATGTTTAAGAGGGTAAAGAGATCCTGAGATCACAAATTTGAGAACCACTGCTTTAAGTAGTTCCTTCTGTAGCTAAGAGGAAAAACTAGGAAATAGATGCACCTAAAATCCAGACAAAAGGACCAGAGGCACTTAAATGCTGAGCTAACCAAAAGAAGAGGATAAAGCACTTGGAAAATCTCTTCTGTAGAGATTTAGAGCAGAGATTTTGGAATCAGCCTGCCTGGGTTTTGAATCCTAGTTTCTCAAGTTACTTAATTTCCTTATCTATACAATGGAGTTGATAATAAGAGCAACTCTCCCATAGGGTTACTATGAAGATAAAATGAGTTAATGTTTGTTATTACTCGTGATAAATAAATGGCAAGCAATAAGATATACTGGAGTATATGAGGAAGCCACTTGGTGTAAAACCAATTCGGCCTGATCTTGTTTTTCTAAAAGGGCCTGACGTGGCCGTTGAACATACATCATATATCTGCTTTAAGCATTCACTAGGTCCCAAAGACAAGAACAGATGCCCTTATGATAAAGATGCAACTTCCCCCACATTGGCGTTCCCTTAAGGATAAGCACCTCTCCCTAGGCTAGGAACTGATTGCTGCGCCCACCCTGTGACCACCCAGCTCCAGACAGCGGACCTGCTACCTGCTGTGTGAATTCCTGTGCCAGCTAGGCAATATCATGACTGTTGTAAAGGGGACATTCCAATCATATGTGATACATGCTCTTTGACAGTATGTAACCACTCTGTACACCCCATTTCTTTGTTGCCCTCTAGGGAAGGAAGGCCCTGGGCTAGTCTTCAGATCTGTCTCGTAATAAACTCACTCCAATTTTGATTTCTAGATTGGTTATGGATTATTTTCGTCAACACTTGATAAACGCTTATCATAGTGCCTGGCTCATACTATGTGCCATATACATGTTTAATTAATAAGTAAAACCAAAGCTGCCCAGGTTAGATGCCATAAAAAAGCAAGAAACTGGGCTGTGAAGCAGACACAATATTGGGAGCAGACCAGAGTGAGTTACATAGGAAAAACAGAAACCAGCCTTTGGGGTTAGAATGAGTCCATAGAGGGGCTGGCCCCGTGGCCGAGTGGTTAAGTTAATGTGCTCCGCTGCAGGCGGCCCAGTGTTTCATTGGTTTGAATCCTGGGTGAGGACATGGCACTGCTCATCAAACCACGCTGAGGCAGCGTCCCACATGTCACAACTAGAAGGACCCACAACGAAGAATATATAACTATGTACCGGGGGGCTTTGGGGAGAAAAAGGAAAAAAAAAATAATAAAATCTTTAGAATGAGTCCACAGACAGATCCCACATCCAGTTGTCAAAGCTCAATGGGCCCAAGAGCCTTTAAATTGAGAAGGGAATGGGGTGATCCAAATAAACTCGTATGAGAAAGTTTTCGCACAGATTGAGCTTCTTTTGTAGGTCTACAGGAGGCTTTGCCCTGCTCTCCAATTTCCTCAAGTGTGAAGGCACAACACTTTGACCCCAACATCTCCTCCTCCAGCTATAAAAAATTACCAGCACTGCTTGATGGCAGTACATTCAATAGCACATAACATGTAACTGATGAGGATTTTAGGCTGGTTACTTTTAAAAACTGCAGATGAGACGGAGGCTCTCAGTGGAATTTGCTTGCCCTTTGATGAGAGACTTTTGCATTTGTGAAGGAAGTCTCCATTTGTGGGGGGTGTCTTCCTCTCTGCACCAGGAGGAAGGCGGGATGGCCTTATCTTGGAATCTCTTAATGGGGAAGGCAGGGACTTAAGTTGTTTACTGTTTGGCAACCTCATGTAACTGACCCCCCCAACATCCTCCTTTGTCTTTAGCTGAAGATAATATTTAAGTGGTGGCTTCTGCCGTTTACTTAATCCGGTTTGATTCTTATCTAAAAGTTATAGGACCAACCAATAACCAGACCCTACCATTTTAACAACTCTTTTTACGTATTCTTTCCTTTGTCTTGTAAAGAGATAACTCACATATCTATGCCTCAAATTTAGCCCTACTCTCCACCCATGTTTGCAGCAGCTCCTCCTGCCCGTGGGCCCTGTCCCCATGCTATTCCACACTATTCTCTAAATAAAAGAGCACTACTGCCAGACCTTGAGAGTCCAAGAAATCTTTCTTTTGACTCCTTGGCTCACCAACCCGGCATCATAACCATTTTATGTTGCTAGATCATTTCCCAATCCTGTCCTCATGCACTTAAAAAACGTATTCAAAATATTTTGAGATAGAAAGAAGGCAAATAATTTTTTTTAAAGTCACACCATATTTTTTTCCAGGGAAAATTTAATTAAATTTGAAAAAAGGAACTTTTATTTCCTCTGGCGTTTATATTAATCTATACTAATCCCATTAGGTGATCCAAATGCCTTTGAAATTACTTTTGTTGAGTGCTTTATAATAGCTAAATTTTAATTAAATACACTACTATTTATTTACTAATCTTACTGAAAAATAGGGCCTTGCTAACATTTGCTAAATTTATGATTCACAGTTTGGCATATATGGTTGCATAATTTTTTTTTTTAAACAACAAAGACTTTAACCATTGTGTATTGTGAAGTAAATAATGGGTTTAGTATTTTAAAGTCAGACATAACTTAATTTCCTTTCATTAAATGTCACAATAGCTAAAGTTCAGAGTTGCAATGGAAGTTCCTTTGTTTTTATGAATCTTTAGATAGTTGAGGTAGGAGGAATTATTCTCTGAATGCAACGTGCCTTATTGTCTCTTCTGCCCAAATGCAAGATCAAGTCACCATCGTGAAGCTTATTATGTAACTCCAGAATTGCAGGAGTAAACTGTTGGAGAGAGATTCACTTTCTAGTCCTTGCATTTCACATAGCAGGAATCCAATAAATGTACAGACAATGGTTATAGTGGGTGCTTTTCTAGAAGGAAAGGAGCCCAGCCTTTCAAAAGTTCCAAATTCCTTCTCTGGTATTATATAAGGGGACCTTGATGCTATGTACTTGAGAGTGGCTTTTCTTCCTTCTGTTCCTCTTAAGAACAATGGGAAAATGTTAAATAGATATATCTGCTTTTGTTAATTTGAATTGAATACTTGTACTTTTAAAGTGACATCTCTGTTGAGAGGTTGTGAAGTATTTCATATATATAAATTTTGGGACAGTCTCTGGAATGAAACATGAGAAATACAAGGATTATAAAGGTTATGGACATGTCCCTCAATTCTTTCAAAAGAAAAGTTTTATAGAGATGAGATGTCTTACTAGCTGGAGGACTTATGAGGGAGGAATAAGGAACGCAAACAGGAGGGTCCCTGGACCCTGACCCACCTTCTTTTGCCTGGGGCTGAGTCCCTGTGTGCAAGTGAGGTAGATGATAAAACTTGTGCATAGGTTTGGGGATCTGCAGTCAGAGAGTACCTCGCTTCCTTTGTGAAGCCCAGAGAGATTAGACACTTTTCAGAGTACCCAGCCCCCCACCTTCTGCTCCTCCCTGTTCCTTTCACATCCAAACATGAGTGCTGAAACAACTATAGAGGAGAAATGGTAACATAATATGTTCAGGCAGAGAGGGCTGAGGGTTTCTCCCCACAACCTCACAACACACACAGTCCAGAAAAGTGCAAAAGAATGACGGAAAGTTCTCTCTAGCCCCTGTGAGTTGGGAGGAAGTGGCTGAGCATGGACCACAGGCCTGGAATGGCCTCCCATCAGTTTGAGGAGGATTCGGATCTTCACAGGCCAGTGCCTGGAGAGCAGAGAGGGATGGAGTTATCTCTGCATACGCATTGAGACTCAGTGGAGGAAACCAGCAAGGACAGAGGCCAATGACCATGCACCAGAAACCTCTCTCCCAATGATGATAGGACAATGCGGGAGCTAGAATTTAGGGGTCTTCCAGGGAGAGGAGGGGAAAGGGATTAAAGGAAGGCCTGAGTTCACTGAGTTCTTACCAGAAACAACTGAGACAAAATCTATTCACCCTGAATGGATCAGACTAGGTTTTCTGCTATCAGGTGAAATCTGATCTTAAGTAGGGATTAAGATTTCACTCCCTGAGCATGTGTCCTGAAATATCCAACTACTTCCATTATTTTACAATATTAATTATTTTTAGTGTTAATAAGCAGAGAAGCCATCCCACAGCTCTGTTTCTCTGATTCTATATTTTGTTTCCCAGCATCTAGAAGAATACCTCTGGTACTAATGTTCAGCTCTTTAATTTTGGGCATTCAGTGAACATCCTTTTGTTTGGCTGTAGTCTTCTTGTGTCTTCCTCATGATGATTCCCTTTGGGTATCATCTCACATTAACCAGAAGGAGACATGTGCCCTCTGGTCAAGGAGAATGAAAAATCCAATAATCTCACGAGTGTTATCTCACTGCACAACTCCAGGGGGTAACATTTACATTGAATTCATGTAAATGGTGCTTCCTTGAGTTGTGCAATGTGAAATTTCACCACTCACAAGCAGGCGCTCTTTAATGATCTGCGTATATTTCCTTCCACCCAGCATTTTTGTATGCATACTTTATGCTCTTTATAAACATTATTTTAATCCTTGCCTAATAGTTTCAATACATATGCCATAATTTACATAATAATTTCTTTGTTTTTTTAGACACAAATAGTATGTTTATAAGATTTTGCTATTAAAAATATAAATGGATAAATGTTCTCATGTACAATTATTTCTTCACATTTTGAGTTGTTACTTAGGATAAATTCTCAGAAACAGGCCAAAGGGTACACACATTCTCCAGGCTTTTAATACTCAGCTAAAACCTGTTTTCCAGGAATTTTGTTCTGATTTACTCTCCCATTAACTGTGTATGAGAGTGGTTTTTTCACAGCAACTTTGCCAGTATTGAGAAGTCTGCTTTATCAAATGGCAAATTGGCAGAGATTAAGATGAGTGAGCTGGAGGGAGTAAAATTTCGTACATTTCAGGGGGACAGTTTGTCATTGTCTTTCTGAAATGACATTAGTGTATGCAAGGCCCTTAGAATCTAGAATGGTGCACACCATTTGAACTAGTAAAGTCAATTACAAAAGTTTTTTGTAAGAAAAAATGGAGAGCATGTGCAAAAATGAGCATTTAAGAATGTTTATTACGGTGCTGCAAAACAGTGAAAACTAGAAGCAATTTAAATAAATAGAGATTATTGAATAAATTATAAAATACCTGCATAATAGAGCATTATAAAGCTATTAAAAATGTAGAAAAATATTTAACTTGGAAATGAGATATTATTGAGCAAAAAAAAAATCAACTAACATATCAGTAAAAAAAATTTTTGAATTTTTTAAAAACTATATGTTGATTAAAAAAAGAAAGTGTGAAAAGTGATACTAAAATGTTAACAGTGGCTTTTTGAGTGCTTTTGTTCGTTTTTCTCATTATGCTTTATTTTATAATATCTGATCATTGTAAAATAAATATTTTAAAGGAAGGACAAATGAAATCCTTATTTCTGTCTATAATACTATAATCATTGGTCCAGAAATTTGACAAAATCCATTATAATTAATATTAGCAATTTAATGCTTCCTTCAATATCAATAAAAGCCATTTATCATAATCAACTTTGTTTTTATTCTCAGGAAAAACGGATTTTCTTCCTCAGCTATAGCAATGTGTTGATTTTTTTAAATCATGCAATTTACTGCAATTATGAGCAAATACAATGCTTTATATTTCCCATAATTTGTTTCAATAAAACTCATAAAATAAAACCTGATAGTATTTCCATATGTTTTACCATTGATAAAGATTGTTTTTTTAAAAATCAAAAACTTTAAGAGTTTTAAATATATGAAAATGTGTTACTCTTGGAAGTCCATCTAAACAGGTAGCAAACCTGCCAGTTCTCTTTCCCAGTGTCTCCCCTCCCCATCAAATGTAGTTATTGCTAAGTTAATGTACCCCTTTGTGGCTTAAAATGTGGTCTGTTAACCAGTGCCATCCACGTCTCCTGAGAACCTTTGAAAATGCAAAATCTCCAGCCCCATTCAAGACCTACTGAATGAGAATAGACAGGTTAAGTTCTCCGTAAGATTTATATGTACCTTAACATTTGAGCACTGGGTCAGGAGTGATGAGAATAAACACTTTAGATTTTCCTCTACTTTTGTTGTTTTTGATTTGTTGAACCCTATTTAAACCTGACCTTGAAGGTAAAAAACAACTATTGTAGTACTTTTCTGCCCAGCTTGAAACAATTTTTTTCTTTGACTGTCTGGGGGCAAATGCTGCTGCATGATTTCAAACGAAACAAATAAGGATAAGTTGAAGTTTTCCTGGAAAATTCAAAGGTGGAAAAAAATACTCAAACAGACAATTGCGCAAGCATACCTATCAAAACTAGATATATTGTTCAACTGATAAGATTCCTTCTTTCTATCCACTGACCATATCAAAAAAAAAAAACAAACATAGATTCCTTTTCATAAGCAATTACTACATCACAGCTTCTGGATGACATTTTCTGCTGCCAAGACTTCTTTTCGGTGGGTTCTTTCAAAACTATACTTTAAGAACTATGAGTATCTGAACCAGAAAAATAATGTGACACTTTTTGACTACTTACACTAACCACATCTGGTGGAAAATAATATCCCTGGTTTAAAAGAGCAGATGGAAAATTTTCTCCTGGAAATCAGTGTTAATAAAACAATCTCTTCAATCCTTGTAAGAATTTACAGGCATACACCTATAAAAAGAGTAATAGAAAAAGAAAAGTTTATTATTTTTCCTATGAGCCCAGTGGAAATAATCGCTCTACTCACGTAACCTCTCAGGGAGGTAAAAGTCGAAATCAAGTTTTCCACTGATTGTTCTCTCTTTTCTGAGAAGCTGGATTTTAGGTAACTAATCAACCAACTTTTGGCAGATTAAGACGGTCGTAAGTTCTTTGACATTCCTCCTTTCAAGAGATGTGGTCTAATGCCCCTCTCTTTGCAGCTGCCATGGCTTGGTAATCAACAGAATTCAGGGAAAGTGACACGTGTGACTTCCAGGGCTGGATCAGAGGAAACCAGGCAGCTCCACCTCACCTCTTGGAACCTGGGCTGTCTGGATGCTTCCCAGTGGGACTCCCTGCTCCTCAGGACCCAGCAGCATACTGCAAGAAGCCCAGGTTAAACGGGAGGCCATGTGCAATTGCCCTGGGTGGCAGCCAGAGCTGAGAACCTTATGAATGGGTCATTTTGACGTCCTTTGCAGTGGAGTCATCAGATGAGCTGAGCTCCAGCCAACCCCCAACTGCAATGCCACGAGAGGCCACAAGTGAGAGTCCCCAGAGGAGCTCTTCTCAAATTCCTGCCCACAAAATTACAGGCAGAAGAAAATGGTTGTTTTAAGATGCTAAATTTGGAGGTCATTTCTTTCACAGTAATAGATAAAACACCAAAAAATGCCACAATCCCTGTTGTAGAGACTGTGTTTTTCTTTCCCTTGCTCTGTATCTCCCATAGCATTGACTGTTTATTCAGCACTATAGTGTTGTCTGGTCACAAATAACTTGATGATCTCAGATTGCTAGACTGTCAATTGCCTAATTTCATTTTGTTTTTCAAAGCTTAATAACCTGGTTCAATTGAATGACACCAAAAAGGAATTTAGAAAGGATTTTTGCCATGGTTAGGATTGGATTCATGGAATGAAGACGATAGATTTGGGTACTTGACCCCATGAAAAAGCTAGGTACAGGCTAAGAAGATGATTACCTAAGAGGTAAACAAAAACTGATGAATGAGCGAATAAAAATATTGTTGACTACTTTTGCAGAAAGTTTTTCTAACTATGATATTGTCCCACAATTTGTTCCAGAGCAAAAGTATTTTCCCAAGATTTTTAATAAAAATTCATTTTTGTGAAGAAAGACCAACTATTTTCAAATACTAAATTGTGTTGATCTCTAATGCATGGATAAAGGAATTTCTAATTTGAGATTAAAGTTTGTTGCTTAAGCAGCAAGTTAGTTTCAGGCCACGGCTTGGAATTCTTCACTTAAACCATAACTGAATGAAATGTCAGAAGTAAAGACCTCTATCATTTTATGCCATTTTTAGCTAGAGTCCGTATTTATCTTTCCTGCCCCTGCAGGCTGGCTTTATCTGTCTACTCCGCTATCTAAATACAGGATATACTAAAGGCTTACAATGGAAAATTATTTCTTCTTTTAGTACTCACCCAGGCAACGTTTGGCATATTCAAACAGGGCATAGGAATGCAAGATATCAGCAATAGATATGTGTCTGTTTTGGAGCTGAGGAGTGACAGGGTGTCCAGGTGTTATGATGGCCATAAGATCCAGAAGAAGCTGATTTCTACTGTATGGTCTGATGTCCTCTTCTTTCCACGAAGGTCCTGTGGGATTTATGCACTCTATGGGACAATGACAAATTGGAAATCATATCATCACTCTACTCTTGGTAGATGAACCACTGCCTGTTACCATAATTTAAGAATCTCCCATAGAGTTGGAATATGCAATTTAGGCTTATGGCCCAAGCAGCCTTCTCTTTCCATCCCAAGCCTGCTGCCAATCCTAAAGCAATGCAAGCTCCCTAGGGCCCAAGTGATGTTTAAAAAGAGGAAAGAGGAAGCATGGTGACAAGGGCCTCAGGTTAACTTACCCGTCCTACTGCACATAAGCAAGAAAATTAAGGGAACCAGAGTGAGAGCAAGATTCAAATACATGCCAACTGATGTTATTCAAGCATGTAGAAGCTGGAAGTCAAAGGCCATGAGCTACTTCCGTATATTCACTCACAGTGGCCATGCCAACTGGTAAAAGGGGCTCAGTTGTACTAGTAACTCCACCCATATTATCACCTGAACTTCTCTGCAAGATGGCAGCAGACTAACAAGAAGAAAATGGGGAAAAAGAAGATTTCTGAGCTTTACCTGTGTTAGGAAAGTTTTTCTTCCTCCTAAATTTGTGAAGCAAGAACCAGGAAATTGATCCTCCTCATTATCTGATAAATGAAGGTAATAAAATCTGTATACCATAGTTGTGAAAATTAGCTTTGTTGGAGGAATTAATGTCTGTGACAACTTTAACTTCAGAGATAGTTCCTTTGATTAAAATATGACTCCAATGGCGAAATCAAATCATATTTTTTAAAAGCACATATTTAAGGAAGTGAGTAATTTTTATCATAGGTGATTAATTATACCAATCATATAAACATTAGCTGGCTGATGTTCCTAATAGGATATGATGTTCCACTGTCCCATGATCCATCTGTTTTCACTTGTTCCTTAACACCTCTGACTTTGCAACTAAGAATTACTTAATGTTCAATTTTGTCACTTTGGTTATTCCATTACTTTTTCTTTGACTAACTTTCATACTAGCATATAAAATCACAATAGGATAGGGATCAAAGAGGGTTTAGTCTCTTATAACTTTGACAGATATCTTCGATTTCATTTCAAAATTCCTTTTCCTGCTTTCTATGTTAACAAAACAAAGGGCAGGCTTCTTGGCCATCACTGTCTGTGTTGCTCGTCATGAAAATGAGGAATAAAAAGTTTATCAGTCCAAAATATTTATTTAAGAAATATTGTAATATTTTAAGTAGACCCTCTGCGACAGATCCAGTGTCAGGATGCTGAAAAGATGGCTAAATTTATCTTTGATTCCATGTTGCTGGCAAAGATCTGCAAACAGGACTATGCAGTTCTCAAAAGGCTACTCAAGGAAACGTAATAGAATACAAAATTTCTTCACTATGATATATTTTAATACAGATCTTCTTATGGTAAAGAATAGCTGTAATATTTTACAATTAGTATGCATTTATTTACCCACTTACCCATTCTACATATTAAAATAATTTAAAGTTGTTTAAAATAAAAATAAACATACAATAGGAGAATTAAAAATAAAACCAGAAAGACCACATTCCATGACAGGGTAAGGAATTCAGGTTTAGTTAAAAACTGAAGAAATCTCATTGAGCCTGGGTGAAACTGAATTATTGCTAGATAGAATCAACAAACCTTGATCCAAATATTTACAGTTCAGTCCATATCGTAATAGCCGATGACCTTGCTTTTTCATCTCACTGAGAAGACGGAAGCAATCAGAAGAGAAATTCCCTGTCCTCCCACACTGTTCATTCTATCTGGACCCAGACTCTCTGCTTTCCTTCGTGTCACGCTGGGCAATCGGCCCCTGCTCTGATCTACAGGCAATAACTCCACTTGTGCACTGGATTCCATATACTCCTTTCCTCTAGAGAAGGACTTTGTTTCTGCAATTATCATCTCTCTTCTGCATCTTCTATTGTTTGCCCCTTACCATTGGATCATCCTATTTCCTGCAAACACACTGTAACAGCCCCCGTTAGAAAATACCGAAACACCTTTCTTGACCACATTTTCCCTGTCATTCCACTGACATATTCCTTTACTACCTGTATAGCAAACGTTATTGAGAGTGATGTCTAGAATCTCTATTACGGCTTATGACTAGTAAATAATAACTTCTTTCCTGATCCAGTTGAAATCCAATTAAGAGAAAATCAGAGGACTTCAAGAAATTGAGCTTACTGACAAAATATAGAGGAGAACATAGTGTGAGTCTTCTAGCTCATAGGTTGTCTAATTTCTCTACCTAATTAGCTAGCCTGATACCCCCAGTCATTGGCACAACTGGACAAATGTAAGCCTCCCCCGCCTGGACAGGCCCCATTGACCTCAAGACAGCAGAGCAAAATGAGTATGCTCTGCACGTAGAAAGATTCAGAGAGGGAGGAGGGAAATGCGCCATACCACCTCAGTTCTGTCTCTCCAATTTAGCATCATATCAGTTCCCCCTCATTTTTTGGGAAGGAGTGATGAGGAGGCAGAGAGGGGCCAGGAATGTGATTCTAGTGGAGATCTGCTCAGAGAGACATGAAGCACAGGGAAGCAGGCTCCTCCCAAAACGCACTGTGTCCACTCCTTCCAATCTCTCTTGAGTCTAACCCAGCTAGGCTTTCACCATGCTTGTCCACCAATACTCTACTTATCAAGGTCCCCAATGAATGCCAGATTGCCAAGCCCCGGGTCCAATAGAAGCCCTCTGCCAATATAGGACAGCTGTAGTAACATAATAGTGATGTGGAATGTTTAGGCATGGGGAGGACCTGAGGCAACTCCCAACCTGGTTCCTGTGAGGTGTGGAATAGACCCACAAAATCCTTCTAGATTTTCTACAAAGTGGAAGGTAAACGAGGATGTAGAAAGTAACTCAGAATTGAAAGTCAGCAGGGTTAGAATGGCTCAGGGGAGGGAACCCTGTAATAAGGCTTTGGAGTGGCTGAGTCTCTGAGGTTCAAGGGAGGTGGGAGGGAAGCCCAGGCAACAGAGGGAGATAGCCATGTTCCCCAGAAGCAATCAACACACATCCTTACTCTTGCTGAGACACCAGAGCATGAGTCAAAGATACTTGAGCAACATCTCTAGCAGGGACAAAGGCCATTGCCCAAAGGCCAGCAAGAGACAGCAGAGAAGAGGAGCCTTCTGTGGAGCAGACACACAGTATACGTTTGTCTCTATACCCAGATACCATCCTGAAGAAAAGGTGGGGTGGTAACTTCTTGAGATAGGCAAAAATAGTCTTCACGAAGAGTCTGACCTTTGAATGGACTATTTACTTGAAAAAGATGACTTTACACTGGAAGACATTGAATTATCTCAGATTATCATATTAAATTTTATTCAACCATTGGAGAATAGTAAGTGCCCAAGAACAAGTCAGTTTATGTATCTGAAATCAAGTTACTCTTCTGTACATTTTGTAGAAATATATTCTAAGCCCTCTATAACTGTATACACCTCGTAAGTGGAGGGTGAGCTGAAATTATGCTCCTATTTGTGAAGTTTTGTTTCATGAAATAATACCATCATTTCCTAATCACACTGCTTCATTTCTATACCCAATATTGATAGCTAAGTTGTAGCATCTCTAACATAAATATGGGTTTAATTAACGATGAGAAGTCCAGGAAATACAACTTGCAGCAGAAAATGACTTACACATGAAAGTGTAGTACCCCTGAAATTGTTCCATAATGACATTTTTAGTCTCATAGCATCAGCTCTTTCTTCCGAAATCTGACAAGAGAACATGGGAATTCTGATAAGAATTTAGACAGGTCCTCATTATGATTAAGAGGATCAGACGTCTCCTATTAAGGGGGAGAGCTTTAATTCTGAACCTCTTTTTCCACATTGACAGGTATTCTGGATGTATGCTGCGTGGGAACAACTAATGAGTGCTCACCTCATCTCTGCTGTTTCGGGAAGAGTTTTGATTTTCTTACAAGAGATACCTGTTGCCCAGGAAACTCCTGCTGCTAGCCTTCCCAGGAGTGGCCCTGGGTCTAATTGGACTGTGTCCTGCCAGGGAAGGGCTAAAAGCAAAGGTATTGCCCTGTAGAGAATAGAACGAGGTAGAAGGCGAAGGACTCCCAGAATCATAACTTAAAGCAACGTGTTATAATTACTAATTACTGGGAAATTGCAGCACTTTTGAAAAAACAGGAAAGCGATTTACTCAATTAAGATGCCATCTTCATACAAGTGAGTCAGAGCTAGAGTTTCAAAGAGTAAACTCAAAATATTAGTGACAGGAATATTAAACGTGTAAAAAAACCTTTCCATTTACAGTTACCTTAAGTTCAGATGCTAACTTACTTGTTTTTGAATATGACTACCCACAAAACAAATAGGGAAAGAAATGCAAGAAGCAATGTAATAGAATGCTAAAACTATTCAATTGTCTAAATCTGTTTAGATTTCTTGAAATCCATAATATAAATAATAATCTCTAAACATCATATTTTATGTTGTCTATGTGCCTCCAACTTAAACTTCTTTGACATTTGATGAAGTAGTGGTGTCATGTTAAATGCAACAAACGCCCAAGGTAGCCGATAACCCACACTTTACAGAACCAAAATAATGCATTTTTCTTCCACTTTTAGGAAAACAAATATATTTGCCCTGCCTTTGATTACTCACAGGCTCACTTCAGCTTATAGGCTTAAATTGTTCATTTGATCTTGTCAACTTCTCTAACTATTCCTTGGAAACACTCTCTTTTGTGCTTTCGTTTTTCAATGCTTACTTATCGAATCTCTCTATTCTTCAATATGTCTGTGATTTGATCCTCCCTTTAGCATGTTCAAGGAATAAATATCTTTACCTGAAAGAGAAGAGGATTTGTTTTCAACAATCACATCATTCACATTTGTCGACATGGCTGCTTCTCGTGTTAATGAAGTTGTGAAGCGGTATCTTGATTCACAGAAGGTGTGCTGTGGAGAGTGATTTAAACACATCTCCTGGCTTCCTACCACAAATTAAAGGTGGTGGCATCATGTCCATTGAAGGTTGATGTACACTCACCCACAGAAAGGCGGAGGGCAAGGGAAGTACCGGCAGTGATGTTGCCTGTTCTTTCCAGTGCAAAGCTGGGGGTTGAGGTGGGAGAAGCCTGAGAGTCTAAAGAGATAAGACAAAGATAATTCAGTTCATCTGCGTTTCTGGTTTGTAGGGATTTACAAAATGTACCTTGCAAATGATTTTGACTTTCTGTACAATTTCTTATTTGGGAACAAGATACAATAGGATAGAGAAAGATTTCAGAAAGCATTAGAACGTGTGTTGTCAGACAGACCCGGGTTTAAGTCCTGCCTCTGCCAATCACTAGCTTTGACTCTGGGAAAAGCACTTGTGTTTTTGGCACTCTGTTTGCCCACGTGTCAGAATGCTCACCCATCAACCATGTCCCACTCCTAATTTTGTTCAACTATTTTCAAGCTATGTTCTTTAGGAGTGGCTGAGTCTCTCCTTTGCCCCAAAGATCAATCAGACTTGGTCTAAAGAGATCGTGGTAATTGGATGCCTCCTGCTGGAGATTGTTCTGAAGATGAACACATTACTTATTTCTGACCAATAAGACATGAAGAAGGTCAGCCTGGGAGGATTAGGAGGACATTTTCCTTGCTCTTGAACAGATCCATAGGCAGAAATAGCCCCTCCTGCCAGTGTTCATGACTGTAGGAGGATGTGAGTTTTTTAGAACTGTGGCAGCCATCTTGTGGGCAGAAGGGTCAAGCAAGAATAACCAAAGTCCACATGCTAAGGATGGCAGAAGGAAGTGGTGCCAATATGATGGACCCTGGGGACGTCCTTGAGTTAGTGCCTTAACAGAGCTTGAGACTTTTTACTATGGGTCATAATCAGTTCTTCTTACTGTATAAGTCAGTTGGATTAGGTCTCCTGTGGGGCCTGAAACCAAAAGCCTCTTAACAGATATACCAATTCTTTAAAATGGGAATTTGAATACCTATCCAGAGGATTTTGAGAAAAAAATATGAGATGTATGTGTAAGCATTTTGCACAGTACTTGCCGTTTTACATGTGCTGGTAAATGTTACTATTGTAATCACCAACAGCATTATTATTATTTTTATCTCCTAATGTTTCAAAGTAAGAAAGTTCAAACTAGAGAGGTTAAGTGACTTGCCCAAGGGCACACAGTGAACTAGTAGTAAGGCAGGGAACAGACTCAAATTTCTAGACTCCCACAAGACAATATGCTTTCCATCTCATTGGGAGACCTCCTGTGTTAGACAAGTATCACTGTTGAGATCCCATCACCTCCACAGGCCCTAAATTTTATACAGTTTCTTTTCCACTTTCTAAAATAATGGAACACAAGACAGTACTTTGATTTAACTGCTTCCTCCTTATGAGAAACTTGTTTTACTTTTCAAATACTTACATTCATCTTCATGTTTTCCCCTGAGGAAGCGATAAAGCAAAACAAATCCAAAAAATTCCATTTTAAGACATGGAAAGTTGAAAGCAAGCAAGAGTAAAGGCTATATATTTTGTTTTTACATATCATAAATACTATGCCTTCCTAGCTATCAACTCATTTCTTTTTTCATTTCATTGTATTTTCTTACGATGAGAAGAAAGCCAGGAAGTGTGGAGCTTCATCCCAAGGGTAGAGCTTGGACTGTGGTAAGGGGTAAGTCAAAGAACGTTAGAGAAGAAACTACCCATGTTGTCACCCATTTGCTCCAATTTCCTAACTTTTCCACAAATGGAAGCAGCAGATAATTTTATTGTTCCTAGCAATGACATAGATGTCTGGAAAAATTTATTTCACATGATTTTTGTTTGTAATAGACTGAGCCACTTTGATTTTTATATTTTGTCCTGACCTTATGATTTCTGGCCAAAACTGGTTGTTAAATTTCACAGCACTTCCTAGCGGATTTGTGCTCTGCAAAGGAATGAAGCTTTCTTTGTCAACTTAACTCTGTGTCATTGCACAATGGAAATCATGAAATGTGGTATTAGTCTTTTGTACAGTCATCTCTCAAAGAAGTAATGTTCTGCCATTAAAATTTTAAAAATTGCTTTAGAGACTTAGGGCATTGGAATTGCCTAAGAATTAGACAGACTGGAAAAATACTGTTTCTCTAAGTTTACCAAGAACTTATTCAGTTAAATACGTTCATGTGTCCTCACCACAGTTCCCTACAATTTCAGATTCAGGGTGATGAAACCAACACAGAAATTGACTTACCAGTGCCCCATGTCAAGTAAACCATGGAAAGAATAAAATCCTCCTATACAGCTGGTCACATCCTTTAATATTTGCAGCTATTTGAATGATTGATTCCTCCAAATCATTTCATCTCAGATATATAGTCTAAGGTAATATTGGCAAGGCCATTTCCCTGACCGGTGGGTGGTATAGGCGTGGATATGTGATGCAATTAAAGTAAATGAGGCAGAAGAAGTCCAGTGAGGGTGAGGAGAGGGAGTTCCGGATGAATGAAACATTATAGAGATTGTATTTCAGGCTGAGTTCTCTGAAGAAGAGCCTGAGAGGTGGACTCTTATGAAAGGTATTTATTGAGAGTGCATTCTCTGGAGAACAGGAGTGAGGGAAACAGAATAGGGCGTAGAAAAAAAGCTAAGCAAGAGTGTGTTCTCAGCTGGTGAATGGCTTCAGCCTGGTTCTATGGGAAAACTTGGAGCAAATATTTCACCATGGAGTTGTATCCATCTTAAGGCAAAAAACTGATTTTTTTTCTCCCATGTCATGTCACCTCCCCTTAAATCCATTCTTCCATCTGCAACAGAGGATTAATTTAATAGCTATATCTGGCCCATTTAAAACCTTCAATGGTTTCCTACTAACTACAGGATAACACCCAAGCTCTCTGGCTTGACAGTCACAGCCATCTGTGACCTGGCCCCTGTCTACCTCTCCAAGTTCATCTCCCTTCACCCTTTGCCTCTGAGGGGAGGTGCCCAGAGTCAGGTAGACACAGTCAAAAGACATTTTATCACCCAGGTTTGAACTGATGAGAGATTGAATCAGGACCTGGCATGAAGAGTAAAGAGAGAAAGGGATTTGAGAAATAGTTAAGAAAAACATGGTGATTGATTAAAGTGGAATTAAGTAAAAAAGAGGAATCGAGTAATATCCCAAATTTCCTAACCTGGTGACTGCTGTAGACACTGATGAGCCAATGGCCAATAACAGAAGGAAGCGACAAGCAAAGCTGGTAAATTCAATTTGGGACATCCTGAGTTTATGGTATCTGTGGGGCACTTAAGAATAAAAACACAGGAAACATTTTGCTATAGAAGTCTGAAGATCCGTGAGGATAAACTTGGGCTAAGTATGCATATGCAGTTGTCATCAGGATATTTACTGTAGGAGTTTCCCAGGAGAAGTTGTACGACTGTGGTAGAAAAATAACGAGCCTCCCTTCCCCCAAAGATGTTCGTGTCATAATCCCTGGAACTTGTGAATATGTTACCTTACATGACAAAAGAGATTTTGCAGAGATGATTAGGTTAAGGATCTTGAGATGGGGAGATTATTCTGGCTTATCCAGGTGATCCCAGTGTAATCACAAAGGTCCTTATAAGAGGAAGGTCAGAAGGCCAGAGTCAGTGAAGGTGATGTGATAACAGAGGTCAGAGAGAGAGAACAATTGGAAAATGCTACACTTCTGGCTTTGATGATGGAGTAAGGGGAAACCAGCCAAGGGAGGCAGGTGGTCACTAGAAACTGAACAAGGCAAGGAAACAAATTGTCCCTTCAGATGCTCCAGATGGAATCAACCCTGCCAACACCTTGATTTGAGTCCAGTGGGACCGATGTTGGACCTCTAGAACTTTAAGACAATAAATTTGTTTTGATTTAAGCCACTACATTTGTGGTAATTTATTACAGCAGCAATAGGAGACTAAGAAGTGACCTTGAGTTAGAAGTCACTTGACATCTACAGACTCCAGATAATTCTATCCTTCCAAAAATGTGTACTGAATAGCTACTCTGTGCCAATGCGTATCCTTTAGAAATCAACAGACTAGTGGAAGAAAAAAAAAAAAGAAATAATTGTAAAAACAGTGTAACAGTGTGAGAGGGGCTGAATAAATAGAGCTTTGTAAGGGAACCCTGGGGTCAGCAAAGGTGGAGGGATCAATTCTCTTAAGGATAAGGGATAGAGAAGGATAGGATAGCAAGGTGGTGAGGCTTAGCTGAGTCCCAAGGTTACCTGCAAAAATTACTAGATGATCTCTGAGACTCCTCGAAAAGGCAAAATTCTGAGATCACTGAACTCTTTTTGAACGGAGTCACTAATTTCAAGGCACCTTGGCAAATAGGCAGCCATTATGGATTGAAGTAATTGATTTCCTCAGTTACTCATTCTGAACTTCTCTGATTAGCGTGATTCATACTTCTCTCCTCCCAATGATCCCTTTGGATGGCAATGTGTGATATAGCCTGTCATTCTTAACAACCCAAATAATTAGAATTGATTATACTTCCATCTTTAGTTTTTATTTTAATTAATATATTAGTTTCTTACAAAAAACTAGATGGCTCAAAATAATAGTAATTCATTGTCTCACAATTCTGGAGTCCAGAAATCCAAAATCAAGGTGTTGGCAGGGCTGTCTTCCCTCTGAAGACTGGAGGGAAGAATCCTTCCTTGCCTCCTCTAGCTTCTGATGCTTACTGTCAGTCTTTGCTATTCCTTCGCTTGTAGACGCACCATTTCAGTCACATGGCCAACTTCTCTCTGTGTGTCTTTACATCGTCATCCCTCTGTGTGTCTGTCTCTGTGTCCAAATTTCCCCTTTTTATAAGGACACCAGTCACATTGGATTAGAGCCCACTCTAATGACCACGTTTTAACTTGAATTGCCTCTATAAAAATCCTGTCTCCAAATAAGGTCACATTCTCACATACTAGGGATTAGAATTCCAACACATTTTGGGGAGAGGGACCTAATTCAACCTATCACAATTGATGGGCCTCAATTCATTTATACTGACAAATGGATTCGAAAGAACTGGAATATTACAAAGTTACTTTGCCTTTTCTTATGCAGAGGAGAAAACTTAGGGTAGAAATTTGGCAAGAAATAGGATAAGAACAAGAAGACAAAGTTTACAAAAAAATATGCAAGCAGTGACAACACAAATTTACTCTGTTTTTAAACCTATATTAAATTTTCCATTTAAATATTTTTTTAATTTTCATACTCTTTTAGAGAATAGTTTGTGATATTACCTGAGATTTTTGTAAATACAAATTATTTCATAAAGTAATCTGAATCTGAAATCAGACTAAAAGAAATAACTAATGGATGCAGAATTGTTTTTACATAAGGAGGTAAAAGTTGATTATGAGGTTGGGAGGTTGGAGGAGGAAAAGGAAGAGACTATCAGTAGCATCAGCATGTCTTGTTGCTCTTCTTCGCCTAGACTCTCCCACATGAAAGGGGAAGAAGGGATCAAGAATTCAGAAGAGGAGGAAGCTAAACTTCTGGGGAATGTATTCTTTTCAGGAGGAAGTTATTAAATAGACTGTTAATATGACACCATGCAGTAAATTACCCAGCATTACAGCAGCAAGGAGCTCCAAGGGCCTGCCAAACTGGGCTACTGGTGAAGCCCTGGACTGCCCTAAAGGACCAGAGCATGGCCAGGAAGGGAGCAGCGACTCTGAGTATGTACAGAAAATAGAACAAGTTACAGGCACATGTCAGTCAAGAGTGCTTTAGAGAGGCGTTAAAACAAGATAAAAATAGCTAATAATTAGTGAAAAGACACAAGTTTTAATTTTCTTCCTCCAATATACTTTCCAGAAATAGGCATTTTCATTATTCAATGTGTACGCCTTCGTTTTGTTTTAAAATAGTGAAGGGAAATACAGAAACATGGAGTCAACTTGGAAAACTATCAGACTATTTAAAAGATAAGGTTATCACCAAGGCACCTTCTCTCTTCTTTTGACAGAATTATCAGTAAAGTAACTCATGGTTTCTTGAATGTTTATGAGTTTCCTGTGGCTGCTAGCATCCCTTGGCTTGTGGCCGCATCACTCCAATATCTGCCTTCATCTTCACATTCCCTCCTCCTCCTCTGTCTGTGTCTAATCCCCTTCTGCCTCCCTCTTATAAGGATACACATGATTGCATTTAAGACCTGATGTCCTTGGGGGACACAATTCAGGCTATTACAAATACAGAGTTTGCAAAACTAAAAATATTATACAGTGGTAGTAAATATGCAAGGTAGTATTGAGTAGTGTGAAATCAGGTCAGCTCTAGAGTCTTTGAAACTTGGGTTCAAGTGCCTGCTCTGCATCTATTACCTGTGTGACTTTGAGCAGCAGATTCACCATTTCTGTACCTCATTGCCATCTGTAAAATGGGGCCAACATTTTACCACCTCCAGAAAAGGCGTGTGAGGAGGTATAAATGAGATAATTCACTTAAAACATTAGCATGTGATTTGCACATAGCAAGCTTTCAATGTTATCTATTGATAAGATTCGTTAGAATAGTGTGAACTTTCCAATATTACCATCAATTATACTCTTTTACATTTAAAATTACTTCCTCTTGAGTCACAGGAAAAAGTAGAGACCAGTCGAGTACTTTTACTCTAAGGACAAGACATCAAAATAACCTTTATAAAATAATGGAATCAATACACCAGGAGCAAGAGGTGCCATGGGCAGAAAGACTGAATACAAGCCTCACAGCAATGCAAGACCAGAATCAACTTCCAAGAAAAATCACAAAAGCGAATAGCAAAATGCTTTTCAACCGGTAGACGTTAATTTCGTAAAGGATGACTAAAGGAGAAGCCATCATTTTCAATTAAACAGAATAACCTGGATATGATTGCTAGTCTAAGCAGCCCTTCTTAGTGCCCACAGTCATTATGTTTTTAAAAAATGGTAAGAAATACTATCTCGGAGGAGAAAGATCCTGTAGAATTCTCTTGCTTCTTTAAGGGAACAGTTTGTGAAGCTACTTGGGATGGAGAATGTTCTTGTCAGCAGGCAGAAGTGGCGGAAATGATTTCCTGCCCATTCCTTTATTTTTAATTTAGAGTTGAAGAAAAATTTGAGAGAAAGACAGGAGTTCAAATCCAATTCACATCAACTGCAAATTTGATTTTGGAAAGGTCAGTGTGGGTGAAGCTTAGGTGAACAAAAGAAAGACAATTTTAGGAGAATTCTCCAGCACTACAAAATAGGTACTCAGAGTGACTGAATCAGCTAAATCTCTTTCCTTATCACTTTTACATGCAGAATGGTTGCGTTCAAAAGGAAGTCCAGCTTTTTCCCCTGAAATTATGCGTGAAGGGCAATGTTTCACTGGAGAACAGGACCTATAGATGAAGCTTTATTTCCCCCTTGCTGTTATAGGAAAAAATACTTCAGCAATCCTATTGCTTTTTCAGTCTTATCTTTAGCAGTTCTCATCAGTTCCCTTATTATTTCCAGTCTACCACGATCGCTTCTCTGAAGTTCTAATGGATTTTTCCTATTGCTTCCCTGTAATTGAAATATTGAAAAGCCTCTTGTTGTAACCGTCAGCAAACCTTTTTATTAAAGTCAACATTATTATTCATCCTAACAGGGGAGGCCAGGTTGTGAGAAACCTTGGAATAACTTTCCATGTTGGGAGAGTCTGATTTCGTAGGTTTGGCACAAGACTCAGGAATCTGGACTTCTTTAAATCTCCTCGGTAGCATCATTTATAAGATATTTTCTGGTCATTAAGTAAATCAAGGTACAGGTTAGTATAAGAACCATCTCTCCAGAAGAGTGACATGTGCTACTCTTTAGGTGGACGCTATAATTTTGCTCCTTATGACTTCCAGTTCCCTGGGCATGGTAATATTTATACCTTGTGTGTATGTGTGTGTGTGTGTGTGTGTGTGTGTGTGCTCACACACATCTATGTGTTTTAGGGTGTATGTAATAATGCCTATTTACTTCCAAACATTTGGAGAATCTTGAGTTAAACTATGAGTGGAAATGAGAAAGCAAAAAGTAAGCCCCTTAATCATTCAAGACTTTAAAATTAATTGAGAATTGATTATAATTGCAGTGACAAAGATAGATAATTAAAGATACAATAAAATAACAAAGGAGTGATTAGTCTAGAATATCATAACTACCCATGTTCTTAATCTTTTTCACTTCCTTCTAATTATGACATTTTATGAATTGCATGTATCTTTCAAGCTCTTTTAAATCATTTTTTAGAGCAAAGTTGCCAGTAACTAACAACGATAACAAGACTAACAATATGAGAAACAGCTGACATTCATTTAACATCTATTAAGTTCCAGGCACTATGACAAGCACATTATGTCTAATTTATCTAAATTGACAACTACCTCATCAGAGGAATATTATTACTCTTTCTCTTTCACTGATGAGGAAACTGAGGTACCAAAAAGTTGTCACACAACTGAAAGTAGTTGGGCTAGGATGATCCCATGAAATCTGATTCCAAACCTTAACGCCTCTGTTAAATAAACAAAACTATTCATATTTAAAGAAATGACATTTTAAAGCACAAGTTTATTTGCAGTTTTGCAAAGTTTTGCCTCAGGACATAATGCCCTGAGACCACATTTTCATTACTTAATTCACTACTTGTACCATGTCTGCCTCCCGAAGGAAAGTAAGTTGGTTTACAAGAGCAGACACACGCTGGAGTGACTAAGAACCGGAATCTTTAATGACAGAAGGGAGCAGGAGTGGTCCCAGCAGAAGACCTAGTTGAAATGAAGCCACCGTGTTTCAAAACAAAATCTTGACAACTGAGCACGAAAGAGAGCAGCATGAGTTTGTAGACTAACTTTCTTTTCTGAGTGTAGTGGGAAGAGTTCTTGAGTTATTAATCTGGGAGATTTTTCATTTTTCCTGCTCTTTCGAATCTTTTCCTTGTTGGTCTGAGACACTCTCCCATGGCTTTGAGGGGAATTAGCTTGTTGCAGCATAAATGTAAAGAGAAAATCAAAATTATTTTCAATGATCATTTTAATTCCACATTGGACTTCTGAGAATCAAAGGGAAGTCTTGCAGAAGTTTTGCCATGGAAATGATTAAAAAGAGAAGAGAATTGTGCCCTACCTCTGGGAGATCCCACAAGGGCCTTTGTCATGAGGATGAGTATCATGAACTGGGAGGAGATCATGAGTCTAAGGGAGAAGGTACTGTCCTGATGGAGCCTGGTGGAAGCCGGATGATTCCCTCTGCTCTTATACAAAGGAGTCAGGTCCACTTTCTTCAAAACCCTTTCGGGGGAGCCAGCCCCATGGCTGAGTGGTTAAGTTTGCACACTCCACTTCGGCGGCTTCACCGGTTCAGATCCTGGGCGAGGACATGGCACAGTTCGTCAGGCCACGTTGAGGCAGCGTCCCACATGCCACAACTAGAAGAACCTACAGCTAAAATATACAACTATGTACTGGGGGATTTTGAGGAGAAAAAGCAGAAAGAAAAAAAAAAGAAAGAAAGAAGATTGGCAACAGTTGTTAGCTCAGGTGCCAATCTTTGGAAAAAAAAAACAAACAAAAAAACCCCCTTTTGGGGAAGGCCTTCCATCCACAGCTGCCTGCATGTCTCCTGTGGCCCATCCTGCAGAAGAACCCCTGCCTGTGCTGCTTGCCCCATGAGAACAGCAGCCTTGTCAACAGCCCAGGACACAAGGTGGGGTCCTCCATCCTTAGAAGGGGTGGGACTGGTGTGGGATAACAGTCTTAGCATAAGAACTAAGAGAAACCAACCCTGTGTTATCACTGACATAGGGGGAATTTAGTGCTTCCATACACACACACATACACACAGTGATAGTTTTTAAAGAAAGAGATTGAATATTGCTGTAAAAAATATATACTTTTATATTTGCACTTTCACTTACAAAATCACCTTCACATGGGGTATGAATAGTGTAATAGGAATTTCAAAAAAGGGTGCAGAAGCACGTTTCAATAAATAATTTCTTATTTTCTATTTTGAACTGTAGTCCACTAGAGGCCTTTGTATAATCAGTTAAAGCAGTGCAGTCCAGATACGTTTCTTTCAGGCTACAGAACTGAATCAGAAATTATTATTTAGGCAGCAGTTGCACATCAGAATCTCCTGGAGGGCTTGTAAAAACACGGATGGCCAGGCCTCACCTCCAAATTCAGTAGGTCTGGGTGGGGCCCGAGAATTTACATTTCTAAGAAGTTCCCAGGTAATGCCACTGCTGCTGGTCCAGGACCACACTTTAAGAAGCCCTGACTTGGGGGATTTAGAAACTTGAATATTTAGCATATCCTTTAAGTTTTGTCTCAAATACCAATGGCCTCCCTTTGAGTGGGCATTTTACAAGGGCTGGGATTAAGCGATACAAGAAGTACTTCCTCTGGGTCAGGCAATGGCCCAGGTTATGCACTTAATCCTCACAACAGTCCTATCAAGTAGGTACTATTATTAGCCTCATTTTGCAGATTAGGAAACAGAGGCACAGAGAGGTTATATGACTTGCCCAAGGTCACACAGGTGGTAAGTGGCAGAACCAGGATTTGAACCCAGGTCATCTGTTTGTCCTTGTAAGGGCTATGATATATTGCAGATCACTGAAGTGTGTGAACAGTGCTGGAACTGCAAATATTTCATCTGAGTACTTTAGATGTGCACTGTATGTAGATGATAAATGGGCCTTCTGCTAGGATAAACTACTACAGCATTTAGGATGGGGATTAAGGGATGGGTACGCAACCTCTGCAAGGAGATGGGACCCCGAAGACTTGCAGGCAGGATCAAACTTTCTAAATTCCAGGATTCTACACCACTCCCTCTTGGGACTTGAAATCTCCAAGTCTTCTCTTCCACTTGAACCATGATCCCACCCCTCCCTCATCCGAAATGGCCCTCCTCATCTGACTTCCCCAGGACCTCACTCCTCTCCCACCCCGTACCTGTCCCTCCTGTTGGCCCACAGACCTGTTCCTTCCCTGTTCCCTGCTCTGCTCCTGAGTTAGCTGCCTCTACCTAAGTTTTGCCCGTGGAAGGCACTGGCAGGAGAGGAAGGGAGGCACTAGGATACTCACCCTAATCTCTCTGACCTACCTGCTCCATGGCTCCTGCTCCTGTCAGACAAGTCCAGCTTCTGCTGAGTGGCCCCGGCACCCCCGCATCCTCCCTTAGCTCTCCTAGCCTGGAGCTGCTAATGTCTTCTTGCCACTTCTAATCTTCAGATTAGACAATTCCCTCTGGCTTCTTAGCTCTTCTACCACCCACGCAACCAATTCCAATATATTAATTTCCTCTATTTTAACTTCAGGAGTTTTTGTTTTCCCCATTGCACCATGACTGATACATCCTCATTTTATCCGCCCCAGCACCCTCAACCTCTTTTTTCCCCTTAAACACAGGTGAGTTCCTGCCCCAGGACATTGTTCTCTCTATGAAATATTCTTCTCCCAAATGGTCTCCTGGCTCACTCTCACATGCCGTTCCAGTCTTGGTACAAATGTCACCTCCTTGGAGAGCTTACCTGATCATCTTGTCTGAAGTAAACTCTCTGGTCTTCCTTCATCACATTTTTCTGTTTAATTTTCTCATAATACTCATCCCCAGCTAAAATCATCTTGCTTATTTATGTGTTTACTTATTTATTGCCCATCCTCCCACAGTAGGATGTAAGCTCCATGAGAGTGGGTATCTTGGGTGTCTTGTTCACTACCGTGCTTTCATGGAATGGGTTAGAATGAGGTCTGACACTCAAGTATGTGATGATGGCAGACTGACTATCTGATGAACAAAGTGATTGAATGAATTAATGTAGCTTCAGAGTGATGACTCTAGGATGGCAAATAGGTAATTCCTTGATTGCCAACTCCTGTCAATTAGTACTGTCTACAGAGACTATAAAACATCCTGGCCTCGAGGGTTTTCAGGGTAAAACTTAACAATGATATAATTGAACCTTCAAAGAATTTTAATTTGGTGCCTGAAGCAGGCTGGATTCTAACAAGTCTGTTACCACAGTAGACACACTGGTCTGCACTGGCCAGAAAATGTATCTCTAGATAGCTGAATGACTTAGTGACCTGAATCATTTAGCACTGTCCATCTAAATGCTGGAGAATGTCTGCCTACCTCAAAATAATGGTTCTGGTTTTTCATATGGGATGTTGTGCTGCTCTTTCTGACAGTAATTGGTGATCAAAGTTCAACTGCTTCTTAAAGCAACTCATGAAACATAAGGAAGGTTATGCAGCTTTCTTTTTGCTGCTGAAGCAGAGAATGTACATGTTGTTTGTTCAAAAGTGATACATGTTTATGTCAGAAAAGTTAGAAAATGCATAAATCTCAGAAGAAAATCATCCAGAGGAAATCTCTCTTAATGATTTAGCACAAAACCTTCCAAGATCCTTTCATATGCACATATGCATTATTTTCACAAAAACTGGTTCTTTTATGCATACTGTTTTATAACTTTTTTTCACTGAAATATATTGTGTACATTTCCCCATGTTGCTGAATATTCTTCTAGCATACTGTCTTAAGAACTGTACCATTTTTCATCATTATATTATACATTATAATGGACAATTATTTTCCTATTGGTGGATTTACAGGCATTTTTATTTTTTTAACATAATATATAGATCTTTAAATGACATGCTTTTAGCTATATATTTGCACCACTACATATTTATTTCTTTGAAATATATTACTTCTGGGGCAATGGCTCTGTCTTCTCCTTTGTTAATAATTTTTGCAATTTCCATTGAGCTGTGCACCCATGTTAAAATAATACAGATTTTTAAAAAGTATTAGTTTTAGTGTTCTATGCCCTTCCTTTAAAAATGTTCTTCTTCATTGATGAGCTTGATTTCACTTTATTTCTGGATCATTAGATGTACGTCTTCAAGTTATTGAAGAATGGTGAATAAATGGGTGATACACTGTGTGAGTCCTTCCAAACATCATGTGAGTTTTAATTGCCTCTATACGTGATGTTCCATTTGGTCTGGGACAACGTGTTTGGTCACATCCCCCATCCCTACCCCAGAAATATGTAAATATTGCCCTAGAATTTTCTTGCATATGGTTCTGCAGAAGAAAAGTCTTGGCCCAACCTTTATTTTGGCTACTTATAGGTTATAGATAGAGATCTAAATATAAAAGTAGATATAGACTAGATATACATATAGACATAGATATAAAGATATATTTTTTGTCTAGAGGTTTTGCAGACCATTTTTTTAATCCTTGTAAAGAAAAATATTGTCGCGTGTATTTAGACGTAGATTCCTTTTCATCCATTTTGCCTAGAGGATGGGTATCTGTTAAAAATGCATATGTAGAGTTTTTAGCTTTGGGAAAGTTTCTTATCAATGTGCCATAGTTTTTGCTCTTCTTTATGAATAATAATTTTCTTTTTCGTATATTTTCCTTCTCTCTGTTTCGCATCTATCCTCTTCCCTTCCTTTGCATTTCAGGATAGTACCTCAACCCTCTATTTCAGTTTTTCACAACATCATCTCTGCTCTTTATTCCCTACCATGTGGTTTTCAATTTTTTTAATTCTTTTTTTAGTTTCTTGGTAATCTTTCACTATCTTATTCTTCTCTTGTTTCATCTTGAACTGTGCCCTTTTAATTTTGGTCTGTTTTCTTCTTACACTTTTCTATTTCTGTTTCAAAGGTGTCATATCTACTTTTATTTCATAAAGGTGGCAAAATCCTAAAATTTTCTTCTCAGATTATTGGTTTATGATTTTCCACTGATGTGCTTTTCTTCTAAGTCTTCAGGATACTGTTTCTGTTCCTTTTTCTCCCCCATTGGACCAAGGATATGGATTTTTCTTGCTTTGTACCCTTTTGACTTTTATATTCGTCAAATTCCATCCTCACATTTGTACATAGAGGCCAAGATTTAAACAAGGTCCAGTCCAACTACCAATTTTTGGCAGATAATCACTTTTTTTCAAATTTTTCCTATTCTCTTTCTTTTCCCACTGTTGACACAAATAACTAATAACCGTTCTATAGATAAGAGAGATAAGCTCAGGATTTGCTTGAACCAAGCTGAGGACTAGTCTGGGAAGGTAGTCTCCACAAAGAAAGAAAGCACTCCAGAGAAGCATGATTTTCAGTATAGTTTTATGCCTTTTTAGAACAAAGAACATACGTCCAACACGCCCAGGATACATGTTCATCAAAGTTGCAAAGAGATACTTAGGTACAGATTAGCAGGTCAACATGATCCTGATGTCCAGGAAAGGAAGCTTATCTTCTAGAGTGCTGACACTGGTGGCATAGGAAAGGAAGCGTATATGCTTATCTTTGAAGAGTGCATTCTTTTACTTTGAGATAATGTCTAATGCATTCTTTACTCTAATGGTTAAAGCGGATGTACAATGTATGTTTAACAGGTCATAAGTCAAGCTTCTTTAGTTCAGGCCAAATCAGGTTTAAACCAGAATAGCTGACCCATATACCTCAATATGTGGAAATTTCTTGTCAGACACAAATGATTATTGGATAGTCTGAACAACCAAAATAGATGAAACACTATGTAGAGTTACTAAGTGTTCTTCCCATCTTTGTCCTAATGGATGCTCTTTGAAACCTAGAAACTATGCTGAATTTGGAGTTGCTGCATTTAAATAGACCCAGAATAAAGCAGGAGTGGAGGCAGGACACACTTCTCTCTCTGCCTTTTAAAAAGCAGAGACTTTTTGGAAGAGGAACCAACTCCACCAGAGTCATCTGCTTAAAACAGTCCAGAGCGGCCTAAGTCAAAGGGCACACAGTGGGAGAGGTTAAAAAGTTCTCACCCCTTTCCCCCAGGTAGCAAAGTCTGTACAGACTTTTCCCAACCAAAATCCATCTGCCTTACCATTACAGGTGACTTGACCATTTCTATTTTTAGGGTGTGCATTCAACAATATTCAGTAGGTATTCTCAAGTCTCTGCAACATGCCAGTGCTGTGCTGTTTGCTGGTTTTACAGTGGTGAGTAGATGAAAAATGGTCCTTGCCTTCCTACAGCTTTGACTCTCACATTTGTTCATCAGTCTTAATTTTTGTTACGAGGGTTTTTTTTTTCTTTTTCTGTGTTTCCTTTGGCTTTTTAATGGAAAATTGTGAGATGCCAGGGGTAGAAGGGGGAAGGGGGTGGGAAATGTTGTTACTCGAAGAATAATTTGAACATGAAATTGCTTTTTATACAGTCCACATTGTCTTAAACCCCTTTGCCATTTCACATGTGGATTCCAGCATAACAATTTACAGAGATAATTACATACAAGGCAGTGGATGTTCACCAAAAGCCCCTGTATTGGTTTTCTATTGTTGCTATAAAAAATTACCACAAAGTGGCTTAAGACAACACAGATTTATTTTCTTACAGTTCTGGAGGTTAGAGGCCAAAATCAGCTTCACTGGGATAAAATCAAGACGTTGGCAGAAATTCATTCCTTCTGGAGGCTCTAGGGAAAAATCCATTCTTGCGCCTTTTCCAGCTTCTAGAGGCCACCAGAATTTCTTGCATCATGAGTCTTTCCTTCATCTCTAAAGCAAGTAAATCCTACCTCTCCTTCCATTGTCACTTCTCATTTTCTGACTCTGATCTTCTTGCCTGCATTTTATAACAACCCTAATGATTAGGCCCAAATGGATAATCCAAGATAATCTCCCCACGTTGAGAACCTTAACTTAATTCCACCTGCAGAATCCATTTTGCCATGTAAAGGAATATACTCATGGTTTCGAACATGGATGTCTCAGGGACCCATTTTTCTGTCTACCTCAATCACTTTGTCCTACTTTTCTAGGTAAAATCATGCATAGAATACCATGAAATATGCCCTTTGTCAACATCTCAATGTTGTTGGTACAACTCTATTAGCTATCCATCGCTGTATAACAAATTACCCTCGAATTTAGCAGCTTATGACAGATGTTTACCATCTCATAGTTTCTACGGATTGGACAACTGGGCATGGATTAGCAATGTGCCTCTGCCTCAAGGTCTTTCATAAAAGTAAAACCATCAGGGCTATAATCTCATCTGCAGGTTTGACTAAGGTGGAGTCCGCTTCCAAGCTCGCCTATATGTTGCTGGCAGGCTTTGGTCCCTTGCTTTGGGTCTCAGGGATGCCTCACAGGCATACCTCACAGCATGACAGCTGGATTCTCCCAGATAAGCAATCCAAGAGAGAGCAAGAGAGAACATGCCCAAGATGGAAGCCACAGCCTTTTTCTAACCTAATCTTACAAGCGACATCACATCATTTTGCCATATTCTGTTCATTAGAAGTGAGTAGATACATCCACCCCACATTCAAGAGGAGCCGATAATATGTGAATACCAGGAAGTAGGAATCACTGAGGGACATCTTAGAGGCTGTCTACCACAGATACCCTTATATGTTGAACTGCACGGACTTTCAATGCCAAAATTACACAAATCTCCCTCTTCCTCTGTTTCCACTCTAACATTTCCTAATTTCAGATATTAAATAGTAATTCTAGAATACTTTAAAATTTCAAATAGAGGAATTTTTTTAACATTCTGTGCAATTATTTAATTGATTAGTGAAGAATAGGAAAAAACGTAATCATTATGAATTTTCAAACAGTTTTATTGTAACAGTGTTTTTTTAATTTGACAATAAAGACTGGAGAGGAAAATACAAGAATTAAAATTATTACCCCAAATCGAAATACTCTAGTACATATGTTCAGATAGTAGGTAAATAAAAGCCAAATTGGAGGGAAAGTCCTTAGCTACCCAAAAATCCTGTGTTAAAAAGACCCTTGCATTTCCATCCCACAGTTGAATGAACTACTTGATTATTCTAAACAATGGGTGACACATAATGCATATTTCTCCTATCTCTTATTATTTTTCTCTCTCTTGTTTTGAATAATGTAATACAACATAGGGATAAATTTTATCATTACAGTAATGATCTTAATTTCAGCACACAATCTTTCTAATGGATTAATGAGAGTTCTGATCTGAAGAATTCCTGTGCCCATCCAACAAAGAAAATCTGTCAGTAATAATTAATGTTGTTTATTCAATGTTGGTTCTACCAAGTTGGTTCCTCATCTTATAAAATACAATCCTAGCATTTAAAGTCAGCACAGTATGTCTGTCATTTTTTTTCATTATTAAAGAAGTGATTAAAAGGTGCAATAAGAAAGAAACAGGTGTTGGGAGTTTGAAGCTAGAACACATAAAATGACAAGCATGCTCACCTGCTTGAAGTCAGGGGAGGAAATCCGGGGAGGTTAAATGGAATAAAGGCAACATAGTGATCGTAACCTTTCACAATCTAAATGTGAGGAAAATAAGTCTTATACTTGGAGGTTTTGGTTACAGGTATGAGGAGAGGAACGACATGCTTTAAATTTAAGAAAAAAACTGCTTTTAAATAGAGGCGTTTAAAATTGGTGAGAGAGGGTGCATGGGGAAAGGGTCACGATCTATGTTTCATGTTGAAGAACTCTTGCCAGTTTTTTTTTCTACCTGAAAGACCGTCTGTTTTTATATTCTGCCTGTTATTTGTGTATCTCCTTGAATCATTCGGGCCACACGTAAGCCCCTCCAGGCACAGGACACTCAGAACCTTAGGAGCAAGTGGCTGCGTAATAATACATTGCTTCTATATAGTCAAACATTTTACCCTGTAACTTCAACTGATCAGCTCCAGTTGCCCCATTGGGTCCTAAATACACATTTCTAAAGAATGGGCTCTTATGACCTAATTTTGAGTCAACTAATCCACTGTGGCCGTGTGTGTGTGTGTGAGGGTGGTCACACTATATTAACATGGGTGCCATCAACTACGTAAAGCAAGTGAGGAGGGGGAATGGGTAGAGGGTGATTTCCATAAAAAGGGGTCTCATAACCCAGAAAAAGAAGAGTGTGGAGTAAACAAAACCAAAATGTCCACTATAGCATAATATCCTTCAACATATCTGAAGATAATTATCAGGCTTCGTATGAGTCTTCCCTTTTCCAATTTTTACACCTTGAGATGATTTTTAACATTTTCATATGATTTTGAACCCCTTACCTTTTTTAATCTCTTCAAAATTTGTGAATATTCGATATAAGGTACAGTGTAAAATGACTAGCAGAATGTATAATTCTACACTCTCATTTTACCGCTACTCAGGGCAAGAAGCAGAATATTGCCCACACCCTCAGAGCCTCCAATATATCCTTTTACTTCTTTATCTTTTGCTTCTTTAATTTATTCTCTCTCTTGATGTAAGTCACTTCTTAACATAGAAGAACAGTATCTAGAGCAGAGTCTTGGAAAACATAACAGAAAATTTCCCTCAGGTTAATTCCTATCCACTACCCAACACTCTCTCAATCTGGCTAGTCAACCAGTGACAAACGCATCCCTATTATTTTATTAGCCAGAGGTTTCACTTTTATATGTCTAACTCACTGACTTCTGGCTGCTGTCCTTTCCATGTTCTTGTTGTAATATAGGTACCAAGAGCCATCTTATGTTTGTGTGTGTGTAAACTTTTCTTCTCAAGACTCAGATCATTCTGGGCTTTGACCATCCTGGGGTTTCTCTGTAGTACTGTAGCATCTGCTGACATTCCCCTTTGGTTGTATGCCCCTGTTTGTATCTTGTACACAAGTTCTTTAAAATTCGACCTCATCTGAGGAGGCCTGTGTAATTTCTCATATACCCTCTCCCCATGTTCTCACTTGTAATTATGAAACTACAATTAAATTTTCAAGAACTTCTAGACTCTGAAATTTTCTTTTCATGGTTTCATAGATTCACGTTATGGTCATGCCTATTTTTTCTCTGATTTTTTTTTTTTTCTTCTGCCTGTCTTTCTAAAGCCTAAGGCACACCTTTCACTGACTATCAGGTACCGTGAAACAAATGTTTTCTCCCAGGCCCTCAAATTTCTTCTTTGGCAAATGAATAAATTATTCCATTTTGACAGGACCAGCTACATGGACATGCAACTTGTGTAGTAGTTGCACAGAGTCCCGTGCTCAGAAGGGCTCCACACTTTTTCTAACACTCTGCTGTCACTGTCTTGAAATCCTTAATAAGCTTTGAAGAAAAGGCCTCACGCTTTCATTTTGTGTTGGGCTCTGAAAACTATGTAGCTGGTCCTGCTACTGGTCTGCATTCATAATAGGAAATCACCTGTCTGCTGTCTCTATTTCCTAGGAGATAAAGTGGATTACAAGGAAGTTAGGACATTTTCAGGGTTTTTTCATCCAGCAATACTTTCAGAGATAGTCACTCTGTTGAACAACTTACTCCTATAACCACAACTCAGAGGTTTTAATCACAATCCACTTCTAAAATATTTCCTTAAAAAAAATAGCACAGGTTAATTGCAAAAAAAAAAAAAAGGAAAATACAAAGAAGGCATTCTACAATCCATAAATAAATAGATTTAACATTTTATTAGATTTTCTAATGATCCAGCTTTTAACATAATTATGGTTATTCAGCATCTACCAAATTTTGTAAATTAATATTTTAAATGGTATTATTTTATTGTAAATGTACATATCTTAAGTTTAAAAAATTGAATCCTGAAAATCATAAAGAGCATATTTTTAAAAGTTGAAAAAAATTCCTAAGAATCCTCCGCTCAGAAGTAGCAACTCTGATAATTTTGAAAATTTTTCCTGTAGTCGTTTTACCTCTGTAGACTTTTAATAGATGAAATCATACTGCATAACTTACTTTTAAGCAAATAAATATTAACAAATAATAAATCAAAAAACAACTGAAAGGAGCTCAGATATGGATTATACTCCTCCACAGAAATCTTACCCTTCAATATCCAGCTTCCTAATTGCCACTCCTATCCTCTTTGTTCCCTTACTTTCTCCTAACTCACCTTTTTGATCACATCCTATTGCTACTGACATCTAGTGGGTGAAGGCCAAGGATGTTGCTAAATATTCTACAGTGCACAGGAGTCTACTCCCCTCCCCCCACAATAAAGACCATTCAACCCAACATGTCAACAGTGCCGAAGCTGAAAACTCTGGTTTATTTAATTCTGGATATATTACTCAATATAATTAGGAAGGAGAAAGAAATGAAAAATATAAATGTTAGAAAAAAGACACACTTATTTTTGCAGATGATATGATTGTAGACTAGTCAACCCAAGGAAGCCATTACAAACACTAGTGACCGTCTACAGTATGTAATAGAAAAAGAAATTCTACTAAAAATAGCCCAGAAAAGTAATATGCATTACAGCTTGTGATATTTTAAGGTGTCAATAGCCAACCAAATATGTGTAAATAATGAGAAAATGTAAGCATTTATCTCTTTTTATAACTTGTTACTTTTTGCAATCACTTTAACTTCTAATCAAGTCTTTTTTTACGTTTGGAATTTAATGTAGATGTGGTTTGGAATTTCAGTTTTCTGTAGGAATATGCTGTCATGATGCAGCTGCAACGACAGGAAAACATTCCAAAGTAGTTACCCAGAATAGAAGCCGTGCTAGCATTTAAATAAACATATTTCTTCCTTCGTTGAGAAAGTCTTGCTATGGAAATTTGCAGCTGACCTAAATAGCGTGCTTACTGATGCAGTTAAAATTATGAATTACATAAAGGCTAATACATTAACTTTGATATTATTCTCTTTGTTCTATTAACCACATGAGTTGATCATAAACAACTTATTGCGTGCTGACATACAAGCGTAGTCAAGGGGAAAAATTCTGTTGAGAACATCTGAGTTATGGGAAAATCTCTTAGTAATTTGGTCCCAACATTTTAAAGATGCAAAACAGACATCTGGACTTACTTTTCCCTAACATCTTCTGCATTGTTAATAATATTAATACTTCCATGGAAGAAAAGAATGCAATATGTTTTTCAATGGCAGTTAAAATAAAAGGGCAGAACTGAAACTTAAAAGCTTGGAAGAATAGTTTCTGTGGGCCACTGTGCCATTTTCCATGATTCGACAATTATTAACCATGAGGTGATCATCTGAATATTGCATACTTGCAAAAATTAATCACTGAAAACTTTTAAAATTTGGTACAGTGTTTTGAATTTTATTGTCTGCTCAAAGAAAATTCATTCTAGGAAATTCATTAGTTTTAATCCATTTCTTTCCTCAAAAGATATTGTAAATTTATAACTTTAAAGGATAGGTTGTTGGATCTGAGTACTGATGAAAAATTGAAGATGGATTTTTAAAATATAACTTCATTTTCTTCATTTTGGGAAAAAGTTATAAATTAATTTCAAGAACTTGATGAAATTGCTTTAACTTCTCATTTCCACTCTCATCAGTGTACTACTGAGAGATGAGTTTTTCTACTCTAAATGTCGTTAAAGCAGTTTAGACATATTTGTCCCTCTGTGGGTAGCATTATTGTCAATCCAACCTAGAGAAGATACAAGCAAAAAACAAGCCCATCGGTCACATTCAAAACTTTAAATATTGACATATATGGACTTCCTTCAAAGTATGTGTATAAATATTTAATGCAGGAAATAAACTGTGGTAAAGAACTCAATTTTTTATATTTATTTTTTGTTTTTATATGAAGCACTGATCTAAAAAGACCCAAAAAGAGGAAAAGACTAAGAAAGTTATTAAAGAGGCTTTCTTTCAAAATGTGCTAGGATCAAGTGGTTTTCAGATGAGTTCTTTTAAGCTTTTAAAGAACAGAAAACTGGTGTAATATTTAAACAGTTCCAGAGAACAGAGAGAAAGAAATCATCCCCATTCTTCTTATGAGATCATTATAACCCCGATAGGAAAACCTAACGGATAAGACAAAATAAAATATCATGTTTAAAAGACTTATTCAAAAAATCTCACATGATGTGGATGATAGGCACATCTTAAAACAACTCCAGAATGTAAGGATAATTCAATACTGATAAAACTATTAATATAAAGAATATAATTAATGTACCAGGTTAATAGGTCAAAGGAGAAAAAACCATAAGCATTATAATAGATGCCAAAAAGACAGTTGACAATGTTGAACATCCATTATTGATTTTAAAAAGTGAGAAAATAAGGATAAATGGATACTTTTTAATATACATGTATTAACAGAGAAGTCAGATGCACACACACACATCTCAAGTCAAAAGCCGGCACCATGCTGAATGATGAAATGCTAGAACTATACTCGTACACCAGGAACAAATCAAGATCTTCTATCACCATTATCGTTCAATGTTGCTTCCAATCTCTCGGAGATACTTGAGGATCTAATATGGATGCAATGTGGTAAATTGAGTAATGGGGCCCCAAAGATGTCCTTGCTCTAAGGCCTGGAAGCTGTGAAAATGTTACACTGTATGGCAGAAAGGAATTTGAGATGTGATTAAGTTTACAAAACTTAAATCAGGAGACTCTTCTGGATTATACACGTGGGCCCAATCTAATCACATGATCCCTTAAAACACAGAAAAAGTCAAAGAGATTTCAAGTGTGACAAGGACTTGATGCATTGTTGCTGGCTCTAAAATGAAGCGGCTCACATGCCAGGACCTGAGAGAGGCTTCTAGATGCTAAGGGGGGCCCCCAAATGATGGTCAGCAAGAAAACAGGGAACTACAACTGTAAGGAACTGGATTCTGCCAACAACCTAAAAAAGCTGAGAAGTAGATACTTCTAGAATCTCTGCATTAGAGCCCAGCAGGACGATACCACAACTTCACCTTTGTAAAATCTGGAGCAGAGAAACCAACCCAGACTTCTGAACCACAGAACTATGTGATCAGAAATCTGTGTTGCTTTAAGCCGCTGAATTTGTATGATTTGTTGTGGCAGTGTTATAGATTGAATTTGGTCTCCTCAATGCTCATATGTTGAAGCACTAACCCCCGGGGTGACTCTGTTTGGAAACAGGGCCTTTAAGGAGGTGATGAAGGTTAATCGTGGCCATAAGGGTGAGGCCCTATACTGATAGGACTAGCGAGTGTACCTATAAGAAGAGGAAGACACGCCAGACCTTGCTCTCTCTGTATGCGCACAGAGAAAAGACAAACAGCCGTATGAGGACGAGTGAGAAGCGGTGGTCTGCAAACCAAGGAAAGAAGCCTCAGCAGGAATCAACTCTGCTGGCACCTTGATCTTGGATTTGCAGCTTTAAGAACTGCAAGAAAGTTAATTTGTTCTTTAAGCCACCCACTCTGTGGTATTCTGTTAGGGCAGCCAACTAATGCATAGTAATGGGCAGTGATAGGAAAACTCATACCATTGGTGAGAGCTATCAACAGGGGACTGACTCTCGCTGTGTGAGATATCTGGGTTTTATTGTTTATTTACACTTGGTTGATAGTCTATTTTTGAAAGTTTGAAATTTTACCTATGTGATCAAATTTGTCAATCGTTTCTTTTATGGCTTCTGGATTTTATATCTTGCTTAGAAAGGCCTTCAAATCTCTCCACACTATCGTTCTCTTACTCACTCTAGAGTACCTCTGGAATGCTGGGGTACTAAATGAGCATTCTTCCCCTGCCCAAACTTGCTTTGCTTTCAAAGCTCTCTTCTATTAACGTTCTCTTTCCTGCTTACCAGTGTCCCTGAATACCAAGAACAGCCCATGGTGTGTGACAGGCACAAAATAAACTTATCTTCACTAGACACAGTTATTTTTAAGAGATACTCTAAGTGCCCTGTCTCAATTTCTACTGGTTTCTTTGTGGGTTGTTTCTTCTCCCCCTTGATTGTTTGTTGCAGAGGAGAAGAAGGGAAATTCCATCATGTGCATATTTCCACTATAACTCATGTTTATTATATTGAGAGAATGTTAAAATTTACCTGTTGAGTAGACAGCTGAACCACTCATGTACCATGTACCATGTGGCTGATTTAAACAAAAAGGCACTCCTTGGACATTCCAATCCTGTTCAAAGCAATACCCAAGACATTTTTTCACTTCTCCTTACCTATGTCTATTATTTCAGATTTCCACTCTGCCTTTTTTTTTTTTAACTAGCACTCATGCATGGTCCTTTGAACAACTTTTCATGCAGTCCTGTAGCTACATCTTGTCTGAGCCCCCAGGCAGTGGCGTGTTGGAGCCGTCCTGCAGCAGCTAATTGTCTGATCTTTTCCCAACACTACGTTAAGTGAGGTCAAGTTGATCACTTGAAGTTAGTCTTTGTAGGGGTATTGAGACCAAAGAAATTGGCAAATGTTACAAATCAGATTCTTTTTTTCCCAGAAAGCACTGGATCTAGGATTTAAAACACAACGTTAGCTAGTCTTCTCCATTCCCTGACCAGTCATACGTGTTTCTGTGGGGACGTAGGACAAGAAGCCAAGACAATCTTCTTGCCATGTCATTAAATAAGGTTTACAAAGATCACTCAGAAGAAGACTTGGATGGCCCCTGGAAGTCCTTTTTCAATCTGTGGATTATTGTAATCTTATGTTTGATAAATTACTAGCAATTTTTTTTGGTAAAATAAAGATTAAAAAATGGCTTTTATTTGGTAAGATACAGAACTAAAAACTCTGAGTTTAAAATTTTATACAACATCATTTTAATCAACTAAATGCCTATTAATAGGGTGATGTTAAATAACTTATGTTCAGCCCCTAGTAAGGAATATTATACAGTGGTAATAAGTATATGAGTTCTTGGCATAAAAAATATTAAGTGGAAAAAGTGAATGGCAGGAAAATGTGTATGCTATGATTGGATTATGTACAAAAACTATATATAGATTGAGAGGGGACATTTGGGGACCTCTGAGGTGCTGATAATGTGTTATTTCTTGATTTGGGTGGTGGATATATTGGTGCATTCAGTTTGTAACAGTTATGTAAGCTCTAAAATTATGATATGCATACTTTTATATATGTGTGTTATACTTTAACTTAAAAGTTTACTTAAAAACAATATGTAAAGATATGTGCTTATGGATACACGTGTGTTGTAATTTCTTAGGAAAAAATCTAGAAATAATCATTTAATTATTAACAGTGGTTTCCTCTGGTGAGAGGACTGCATTAGGGGAATAATGAGGGGGACTGTTATTTTTTACTCTATATATTCTGTGTTGTTTGAATGCTTTACAATGAGTATATATTATTTTATAGGGATAAAAACTTCCACCCAAATATTAAAATATTTAAAAAATTAGCGACACATCTATTCACTTTCCCTTTAAGATGGATCTTTACTTTGACATTCCACTGTTTCTTGTGTTCTCCTTGGAGTTCCAGATGCTGAGAGGGCGACATCCTCCCCTGTCTTTTGCAAACACATTAACAAAGGTGACATACCTGAAATCTAAAATCTGCGTGACAACCAGCTTCAAAGAAGTCTCATTTGTCTTTGAAAACAATGTAAATTACCCAAATGAATACAGATTCCACTTTTTGAAATCTTCATTGAGAAGTGAATGACTAACTGATCGGGAGCCCACAAGCCTGCGTACCGGTCCTTATTTTCCTCCTGGGTGCACTTGGATAAATACTTTAGATTTAAAACATTCTTAGAAGTTAGTGTGAGAACGTATTTGGGGGCTGGAGACACAGTGTTTCAGTGACGTGTCGAAGGCTGGTCTTGATGAAGCCGTCCATGGAACTCAGGAAGAATTCTTCACAGAGCAAGCTGTACATGTTTCTTGAGACTCTAGACTGGGTTTCATCCACTTGGGAATAGGTTTTTAATCTATTTTAACCTAACTGGAGTTGCTGCTTGCAACTGTTCAACTGCGCTGAGGCCAAGGTGGTGAGGGGCTGCAGCCCAGCTTTTGCGCCCCCTACCTGCCGCTACATGGGCAGCCTCCACCCAGAGGAGTCACCATTTTCTGAATCACACAAAGCTGCTAGGTAGGCTGGTGGTGGCCCTGCCTGGACCTTCTTATAGAAAGCAAGACAATTTCTTTTCTTGGTCACTGGAATATCCTCTGGAACAAAATTCCTCTGAAGACATTACTTGCAACAACGTTGGATTAGGCTCATCTCTACTTCTGACAGCCAGCCCTGGTGGTCTAGTGGTTAAGATTCTGTACTCTCACTGCTGTGGCCCAGGTTCATTTCCCAGTGAGGAAACCATACCACCTGTCAGTCAGTTGTCATACTGTGGTGGCCGCCCATTACTGTGATGCTGAAAGCTATACCACCAGTATTTCAAATACTAGCAGTGTCAACCATGGTGGACAGGTCTCAGAGGAGCTTCCAGACTTTGACAGACTAGGAAGAAGGACCTGGCCACCCACTTCTGAAAAAATTGGCCATAAAAATCCTATAAATAGCAGTGGATCATTGTCTGATATAGTACTGGAAGGTGAGGGGATGGAGCAAAAAAACCAGGCAGGATTTCGCTCTGTTGTACGCAGGGTTGCTAGGAGTCAGAATCCACTGGATGGCACTAGCAATGATTCTGACACTTTTAGAGTCTTCCTAAGACTTTTGGTTACTTAGCTCAGCCTATAGCAAAAACATGGAAACATTCTTCTTTATTTCAGCATTGTTAATTCTTAAAGCTTTCCCAGGGATTGCCATTTTAAATCTTTGATGTCTGGACTGTCAAAAGAGATTTATTGTATATCATACTTCTTATCCCTTTAAGGTAAATCAATAAAGAATGCATTTTTATTAGACCAGACAGCACTGGGCTAGCAGTCTGAAATTTGCATTTTCGTTCTACCTGCCGGCCCTGACTTTAAGCTTGGAGAAAATCTTTACTCTCCGAATCCTGGATAATACAGCACTAACCTCTGGATATTTGGAACCTTCTGCCAAATAACCTCTTGGTCAAATCTGAATCTGTAAAGAGGATATCACTGAATTTATATTCAGTCCAAATTCTGCCTAAACTCCTAGGCTTACGCATGCAGAACAAGGAAGCAGATGGAAGCAGAGGCGCCCTATGGAATCCTCTTCAGCAGCAATTGAAGTTAGGGTTATCAAAATTTCAGAGTGAACTATTACCGATTAAACTCTGCTATGTCTCAGGATCCCTGAGAGAAGGCAAGGGGTGGCCAAAGCAACCCTCCCTTCTGGAGAGAAAGATGCAGAGTTCTGGTACTGCTTTAAGATTCAGAATGCAGACTATATTTCCCAGGCATGGAGGTAGAGTGGATCAAGAAAAACAAGAGCCCTCTGTGTCTCATCATTCTATCATCCTCCTTCAGGCTGAAAAACATGTTTTGAGGGTGTTTGGAGATCTAACAATTCTCATCTCCCTGTTTTTTCATGTGTAGCTGCAGAAAATCCCTGGACAACTGTCACGGACTAGAAAATTTGTGCCCCATTCAGAGAAGGCATGGGTTGCTGCTCCATCACTGAGCATGCTGCTGCATCTGCGCCTGGGCCACCCCAAGGCTCCCCGATCTGGGGCAAGGCACTGGGGCAAGGTAGGAGCCACAGGCAGATGGTCAACAGCATTGTATGGCAGGCGAGAAGGTGGGTATTCATGCTGCATTGACTATAGCTGCTGCTTCTCTCCACTCATTCCCATCGCTGGGCTGATGTTGACTCAACCTCTAGGCTGGGCCTAGGTCTCTAGATCTCTAGGTTACTTTATTTATGCCTTCCCCAACCTCCTATTTTTATTTCAGGCAACTTTTCCTCTGCTTTCCTTCTAACCCAGTTATAGCAAACCCCTTCCAATTTATTATACCACCAGTAACTTTAGTCCATCCCACCCTCCTGAAAATCTGTCCCACTTCCAGTTCATGCCAGCCAGCTCCCCTGAAGTTCAATCAAAAGATTCCACATAAGTTTCATACAGTTCTTTAAAGCTTTCACTGCAGTATCAAAAGTCTCAAATTTGAGGGTTTGAAAGTGAAAATTTAATAGTCAAGAATTCTAGTATTTCAATAAAACATGACAAAAATATACATTATAAATGTTTACATACAGTGCTCATGGATACTTTCTACTCCCGTGTTTTGTCTAATTGTTTTTAAAATGATAGCATTCTATAAAGATAATAGGGGCCGGCCCAGTGGCGCAGCGGTTAAGTGCGCACGTCCCGCTTTGGTGGCCTGGGGTTCGCCAGTTCGGATCCCGGGTGCGGACATGGCACTGCTTGGCACGCCATGCTGTGGTAGGTATCCCACATACAAAGTAGAGGAAGATGGGCACGGATGTTAGCTCAGGGCCAGTCTTCCTCAGAAAAAAGAGGAGGATTGGCAGTAGTTAGCTCAGGGCTAATCTTCCTCAAAAATAAAAAATAAAATAAAATAAAATAAAATAAAATAATAAAGATGATAAACTCTAAAGGAGTAAAAATCTGGTTTGAAACCCTGCTCTTCCCTTACTAATCCTGCTCAGTCAGGAGGGCTATTCACTGGGCTTAGAGTTTGTTTCCTTACACGTAAAATGAGATTGTAATACCTGCCTTAAAGATATGTTTTGAGGATCAAATGAAATAGCATTCATAAAATACCTGGCACACAGTAGATGCTCAGTAAATGTTAGTTCCCCTATTCTGACCTCCCCTCGAATAATATTCTTGTTTAAGTCACTGCCTAAGTGGAATAAATAGATAATGGGTGACTTTGCATATTTCTGAGTACCTCATCAATCTCTGACATTGCCATTTCTCTTTATCAGTGAATTGCCTTGCCCAAAGTTGGGCTTCAAACAGTGGTTAAGTTCATTGGAAGTTATTGTTTTATCTTCTTTTCTTGATCTAAGTTTAATAACTTTATTAGACATTAGTCCACCCGCATGCCCTGAAACTTCTTGCTTTACAGTAATCAAAGAGTTTCATTATGGGGCCGGCCTGGTGGCACAGGGGTTAAGTGCTCATATTCCCCTTCGGCGGTCCGGGGTTTGCTGGCTCAAATCCCAGGTGTGGACATGGCACCACTTGGCAAGCCATGCTGTGGTAGACGTCCCACATATAAAGTAGAGGAAGATGGGCACAGATGTTAGGTCAGGGCCAGTCTTCCTCAGCAAAAAGAGGAGGATTGGCAGCAGATGTTAGCTCAGGGCTAATCTTCCTCAAAAAAAAAAGTTTGATTCACTGCTCTTTAACAAAAAAAGTAAAGAGCATTTAGGAATCCTTCCAAAGGATACCGTCTTTTAGAACAAGAATTCTGTTAGAAACAGTCTAGTAAATAAATATACGAGAAGTAAAGACAATAGGTAGTCCTCAAAAGTGTACAGATCACCTATTGCCCAGATTTGCATCTGCTCAGGTCCAAGAGTGAGGCTGGTGGAGGTTAAGTGTTTGCATATTAATGTCTAATTGCTTTCCAGACGCTCCACCAGGAGAGGGCTTCAGCTGCCCTCTTTATTCTCTATATCCAAATGCCCTCCTTACCCCTCGAATTTAGAAACTGAACAGAAGCCAGCCAGAGAGGCCTATCTCAAGATGCAACAGGACTCCTACCTTATAGCTGCTGCTCAGTACACGTCTGTTGAATGAATGAGTGAATGAATAAATGAATGCATTTTAAATGACAAGAGATTTTCACATATTGAGGTATACAGGGTAACTATTCAAGTTTGAAACTGATTCGGCTTGAACTAGAAAGCCTGACTTATGGGCTATCAAACACACATTGTACATCTGCTTATCCACTAAAGTAAGGAATCTCTCTTGAGATAAAGAATGCATACTTCGCCTCCTTCACCCTGTTTATAACAACACCCTGTTGGTAAGGCACTATTGGTAACGCCCAGATTAATCCCTTTCCTGGCACCATGGTCATGCTAACTTGTTAATTTGCAAGTGAATACCTCTTTGAAAATGTATCCTGGGTGTGTTTTATGTATCTCCTTTGTTCTAAAAAGATATAAGACTGTGCTGAAACTCATGCTTCTCTGGAACATCTTCTAAGGCCTTCCTGGGTTATAATCCTCACTTTGGCTCATAATAAACTCACCCCAATTTTGATTTGTAGGTTGGTTATGGATTATTTGCATTGACAAAAGTAACTTTATGATCTTACAAAGATCAGAGAGCAAATTTCCTCAATTTGTAATGAGAGGAGTTAAGGCTTCCATCTCTCTACTTTTAAACTCTCTGATCTTTGATTGCATTTGTTAATTGTTCTCAGCCCCATGGAGAATGTTTGTGGAATCTCTGATCCACAAGGGCTTGTTTGTAGGGTGGATCTAGGTTGTGGGGACCTGGAAATGGCCACCCCAAGATATGTCTCTTTGGCACGAGGATTATTTGAGGCTGGTTTCTTTGCAGACAGGAAAGCAACTGAAAAGTAGAACTTACTTACCCTTTGTAAGAGACATTTACATTGTAAAGGAACTCTCCATCTGTAAAGATATCTCTAGAAACTCTTAATCAATGGGGAAGGCAAGGACTTAAACCTGCATTTGTTTATTGTGCTTGTCCTGTAACCTCCTGTAACTGACTCCCCCCACCCCCAACATCCTCCTTTGTCTTTAGGGATATGATATTTGAGGTGGTGGTTTCGGGCATTTTGGCGGGTTGCTCGGCTTGCCTGAGCAGCTCCCAGGTATACATTGACAAATAGAAATGGCAAGCAATAGGATATATTGGAGTACATGAGGAAGCCGTTTGGTGTAAACCTAATTCGGCCTGACCTTGTCTTTCCAGAAGGGCCTGACTGAGGCCGTTGAGCATGCATTAATATATCTGCTTTGGATATTCCCTATGGCAAGAACAAGGGCCCTTGAGATAAGGATGCAACTTCCCTCCCCCTCCCAACGTTGGCATTTCTTTAAGGATTAAGCATCTTTCCTTAGGCTAGGAACTGATTACTGAGCTCACCTGGGACCACCCAGCTCAAGACAATAGACTTGCCTCCTGCTACGCCCACCGAGATAGCAGACCCACTATCTGCTGTGTCCATCAAGCGCTGTGCTGTGCCTACAGGGCAATCTTGTGACTACTGTGGGAGGGACATTTCAATCATATGTGAAACAGCCTGTTTGGGGGTATATAACCACTCTGTGCACCCCACTTCTTTGGTGCCCTTTCTTCCTTTGAGAAGAAAGGCCCCGGGCCATGGTCCTCATAAAGCTTTGTTTAATTTTCTCTTGCTATTATGTCTCATGTGAATTTAATTCGTTCTCCGGCCAGACGAACCCACTTTGAATAGAGGAAATGTCTTCCTCCCCTACAAGGTTTTGTGAGACTGAAATTCATACAATTTTGGAGGCCTTCTCTGAGAAAAAGAAGGCCCCAATACAGTATTTGGTATTGTGGGGGACTGGAATTGGCCACCCCAAGATACATCTCTTTGGCATGAGGATTATTTTGGGCTAGTTACTTTTAAAAACTGCAGACATAGAGAAACTCTGAAAAGTAGAATTTACTTACTCTTTGTTAAGAGACATTTATGTTTGTAAAGGAAATCTCCATCTGTAAAGGTGTCTCCCTCTCTGTACCAGGAAGAAGGGGGGATGACCTTATCTCTAGAAACTCTTAACAATGAGGAAGGCAAGGACTTAAATCTGCATAATAACCTGACTCTTGTTTACTGTGCTTTTCTGGTAATCTCCCATAACGGACACCCTCCACCGCCAACATCCTCCTTTGCCTTTAGCTGAGGAGGGTATTTAAGATGAGAACCTCTGCCATTTTGGGGAGTTACTCAGTTTTTCAGGGCCTCTTCCATGTATACATGTTATAAAGCTTTGTTTGATTTTCTCCTGTTATTCTGTCTCATGTGCACTTAATTCACTGTCCAGCCAGAAGGATCCAGGGTGGGTAGAGGAAATGTCTTCCTCCCCTATAGTATATAATATAGATTTGTGTTTTTTTGTTAATTGAATTGAAATATTTTACTTTTACAAATGTTAAGAAAACATATGACTATGTAATACATTGCTGTGATTGTTGGCTGCTAACTGACTCCTCCTCGGTGCTGCTGCCTGAGCTGGGACGACTTAAAGGTTAGGCTCAACTGGCACTGTCACCTGAAGAACATACATACTGTCTCTTCACAAATCCTAGGCTTCTGTACAGCATGGTGGCCTCAGGGTTGTCTGACTTCTTAACGGAAGCTCAGTACTTTAGAGTGATCATCTCTTTGAACAAGACAGAAGCTGCAGGATCTTTGACGACCTAGACAGTCACGGGGGGCCAATTAGAGACAAATCATACTAAGGGGCATGTGGATTGTAGAAAGCTTTTGTTGTTGTTTTTGTATGACCTGGTCTGAATCCTCATCACATAGCTCCTTGCAAATCTTCGTTCTCTGGGCAATAATCTTGAATTTACTGAGTCTACTTTCAAGATGCTGAAGTTGTTGCATGGTCATGAAACTGCATTGGGAATGCAGTAAATGAGAAATCATTAAAAGGTCTGACTCAGAACTCTGTGGACAAAGGTCAAGTCAATTTTTCTACAAGCAGTGCTGAAAGTATAATTGGCTAAACTATTGATGTCAAAGTGATCCATTCTTAATAACAATAGTACTAGTCTGTTAATAGATTCCCAAAATACAGACATTTGCCTCCCTGGAGAAGCAGAAATAGTTGCTACACTCAAATGTCCAGTCTGGTGGTTGAAGATTATTTGGGGTCGGAAGTGGTTCTAAAAAGCCAGTTTATGATTTTTGCTCCATTAAGATTTTTGAAGATAGATGTTAGAGAGAGAAGATATATATTATATCTGTATAGATCAATATATAAATCTGGATAGTGAGAGAGAGAAAGAAAGAGAGAGAGACTGTATACAGTATATGTACATACATGCATGTGCCAAAAGCATTCAAATTAAATATTTAGCACCTACAAGAGTTTTTGTCTATTCCATTCATCCATTGATGGACTTTTAGGTTGCTTCCACCTTTTGGCTGTTGTGAATAATGCTGCAATGAACAGCAGTGTACAAATATCCCTTTGAGATCATATTTTCAATTCTTTTGGATATATAACCAGAAGTTGGATTATGGTTTCATATGGTAATTCTATTTTAATTTTTTGAGGAATCTCCATATTGTTTTCCATAGTAGTGACAAGAGATTTTCACATATTGAGGTATATGGGGTAGCTATTTGAGTTCAAAACTGATTCAGCTTGAACTAGAAAGCCTGACTTATGGTCTATCAAACATACATTGTACATCTGCTTATCCATTAAAGTAAGGAATCTCTCTTGAGATAAAGAATGCATACTTCCCCTTCTATGCACTATTGGTAACAACACCCTATTGGTAACGCCCTATTGGTAACACCCGGATTAGTCCCTTTCCTGGCATCTTGGTCATGTTGACCTGTTAATTTGCAACTGAATACCCTTTGAAAATGTATCCTGAGTGTGTTTAATGTATCTTCTGTGTTTTACAAAGATATAAGACTGTACTGAAACTCATGCTTCTCTGGAACACCTTCTAAGGCCTTCCTGGGTTATAATCCTCACTTTGGCTCATAATAAACTCACCCCAATTTTGATTTATAAGTTGATTATGGATTATTTGCATCAACACTTCTTGGTGTAGTCACAGCAGGATTTCAGAGAAACCAGCCAGAGACCACCTGGACTCTACACTGAACCAGCATTCGGTGTCAGTAGGGGCCCACTGAGCCCCCTCCTGGATCACTGCATTCTTCAGGTGATCTTGGTGAGTTCTACTGAAACCCAGACCTCCTTATTTTAAGTTGACAGTCCAGAGTTTATATGAGCTGTTTCAAACCTTAAGACTAGGTGTCTTAAGAGGGTATACCAGTACATACCCTAGGTAAGAGGAACCCATGGGGGATGTCCTAGGCCAGGGGAGCCTAGGGGGAACTTTGGAGTGAATGGGGAAAGCTGATCTTTTTAATTTGGCTTTAAATTGTAAAGAGTTGTGTTTACATAAAGTCTGAACAAACTGCTTGATAGAGAAATGAGAGACTGATGTTCTGCTCCGAAGAAAAGAGACATTGCTCCTCCTGGCTGAAAGGCATTCTCCCTTAACAGGAGCATTGGAGGGTCAACTCCTCACGACATGTAGCGGTCCCATAGGGAGCTTCACTGTCATTCATGTTAATTAATTAAAGGCTTGTCCAGGAAAGCTTGTGAGGTTTGGTCACCCGAGCTCCAGGCCCCCATGGTGGTTTTAGGCTGCTGACGGGAGAAACTGAGGCACGTAAGAGAGTGTTTATGACCTTTCTTTAGGGAGTAACACTCACAAGCAGCACATTTCTGACCCACTCCACTGTCCCTAGGAATTGTTCAGACTTTATAGCAAAACAAAACTAAAAGAAAAGCAGGAAATTGAGCTTCTAAAAGCCAACTAGTTCCCGAATGGCCAGCCTAACCTCCAAATTCAGGCCGGCTTCATGCTGTGACTTGCAAGTGCTTAACGATATAAGGATAGCTGCTCATGGCTGGCAAGATAACCCAGGATCATTTGAAATTACAGTGGCCACGGTAGGGCTTCTTTTGAGGAGACAGGTAACAAAGAGATTTTTTACAAGGCAGAGCTCACCAACTTTCAGCACAATTGTTCAAAAACTAAAGGTTCTGGGAGCTGGGAATATTTACAAAGAACAAAAAAAAAATATTTTACCAAGCTTGTTTCATGTCCTGAGGGCTTGGCTTAATAATGTCAATCTAGAGGTCCCGAAATATGGTCAGACAAAATGATGCACTGCACCCCATTTTGCAGTCAGAGACAGAGAGAAATGTGGGTTGTACTCTATTCAGGGCTAAGGGTCCTCCTAAGATGCTGCCAGCCTCAGGGGAATTGCATTGGTTATTAGAAGGAAGGTTCTGATTAGATAAGATCATTTAAAAAGCGCACTTAAAAAGCGAAAACTTCAACCTCCTGAAATAATCTTATTGAAAGTTGTGTTGCAAAAAGCTAATAGAAAATTGTTATAAATAGTAATTAAAGGAATATATTAGGCCATGACTTTACAGACACCCCCATAATCTACAAGTTAATGACACTCTGAGAGATTTTCTGGGAAACTGCTACACTAAAGATTCCTGGAACTGTTCAATACCGCCAGGTAGTTACTGTTCGTCCTGGCTGAAACCGACAAGGTATTCAAAAGGATCAGAAATTTGGCCAGACTGGAAGCTGATATTCAGAGTCTAATAGGAATTTTCTTTCCAGGCCTTCTTCCCTAAATTAAATTAAGCTAAGCTCCCAGAGGGGGACAAAAAGAGGAAATTAGGGTGATATGGTTGGACAGGTGTCCTCAATTTACAAATCCCTGTTAAGACTGGAAAACCAGCTCTAGAGGCAGTTCAGATGCCACCCAGTTCTTTTATCTTAAAAAGGATTATGGCCTCGCCTTTCTGGGAACTGTTATCTAGCTTATCACCAATTCCTAAAACTGAACAAAGAAAAGAAAAAAGCCCAGATAAACGACCATAAGAGCAGCCTCACCCCAAATCTAGCATCTTTAGTGTCTTCTCCACAAATACTACTAAAAAGGCTTAAAACAAAAACGTGGATTCATAACTAGGGAGGCTTGTACTTGATTCATGGCAGTAACTTTAAAACATTAGCTGTGCAGTCTCTGTGTATGTGTGTCTGTATGTGTGTTACATGTGTGTGATATTTTTACGTCTGGATGCTATGGCCCAAAATTAAGAGCTCTGTTTAGTTGGCTTAAAGTAAGCACTTACCAAAATTATTTCTAAACAGAAAAGAAAATAACCTAAATGTCTTTAAGTTAACACGATATAAAATTAATCTTTGGTAACTGAAAGCTTATTTAAGATTGTTGGTTTGATTGAAATATAAAACGTGTCCTCAGAATTATCAATATTTGGATATGATTCAAACATGTCTGGGTTTATTGGTCAAATAAGCTGATGTTATCTCTATTACAAAACCGGGTAGCAAAAACAATAGCAAAAGATGGCTAATTAGGTCTAAGGTCTCATGAAGTTTTATAGGCAATCTAAATAATTATTGGGAATGCGTAAACTAAATAAATGTGAAAAAGATAAAAGTCTTGGGTAAACTTTTTAAAATAATTGTCTTATGACACATATATTTAAAATAACTTCCAAAATCTTTCTGGTAACTTGAAACTTTGAAGTGTTGCTAGGTAAAATTGAATGATAAAAAACTCACTGAATATCTGGATCATTTTTCAAATAAGATGAAATACTGAAACATTATCCCTAGACATATCTAGATTTGTCTGATTTTGGCTTCTTATTACAAAGAAACTAAAAGGTATTTGGGTCTATTAGTAAACATGTCTTGTATTTTATTAAGATTGTACCATGAAGTAGCACGTTTCTGAAAATTATAAAAAGTATTTATAAATTTGCCAAGCCACAGTATGTTAATGTAAAAGACAGCTTGTAATTACTTAGTTTTTAGTTTTTTGGTTTGTTTTTTTTTTCAGAAGATCAGCAACAAGTGTAGGTTCTCCATCTTTATTTCTCAATTCTCAAGATTGTTTTGGCTATGTGGGTTCTTTTGAGATTCCATATGAATTTTAGGATGTTTTCTTCTATTTCTGCAAAAAATACCATGGGTATTTTGATACACATTGCAGTGAATCTGTTGATTGCTTTGCGTAGTATGGACGTTTTAACAATACTAGGTCTTCCAATTGATGAACAAGGGGAGTCTTTCAATTAATTTGTGTCTTTAATTTCTCTCAGCAACGTTTTGTGGTTTTCAGAGTATAAGTCTTTTGCCTCCTTGGTTAAGTTTATTCCTATGCATTTTATTCTTTTTGATGGTATTGTAAATGGATTTGTTTTCCTAATTTCCTTTTTGGATTCTTCCTTGTTAGTGTATGGAAATGTAACTGAATTTTGTGTGTTGATTTGGTATTCTGCAACTTTGCTGAATTTGATTCTTAGTTCTAACAGTTTTTTTGTAAACTCTTTATGGTTTTCTACATATAACATCATTTTATCTGTGAACAGAGACAATTTTACTCCTTCCTGTCTGATTCAGATGCCTCATTGCTTTTTCTTGCCTAATTGCTCTGGATAGGACTTCCAGTATTATGTTGAATAGACGTAGCAAGAGGTCTTGCCTTGCCTTATAGGGAAAGTTTCCAGTTTTTCACCTTGTATATGATGTTAGCTATGGGCTTTTATATGTGGGCTTTATGATGTTAAGATAATTTCCTTCTTTTTTTTTTTCTGAAGAAGATTAGCCCTGAGCTAACATCTGCTAATCCTCCTCTTTTTTTTTTCTCCTGAGGAAGACTGGCCCTGAGCTAACATCCGTGCCCATCTTCCTCTACTTTATATGTGGGATGCCTACCACAGCATGGCTTGCCACACAGTGCCATATCCTCACCTGGGATCCAAACCGGTGAACCCTGGGCCGCCGAAGTGGAACGTGTGTGCTTAACCGCTGTGCCACCAGGCCGGCCCCAAGATAATTTCCTTCTATTTCCAGTTTGTTGAGTGTTTTAAACACTAAAAGGTGTTGAATTTGGTCAAATGTTTTTCTGCATCAACTGAGATGATTGTATGGTTTAGTTTTGATATTCATTCTGTTAGTGTGGTATATTACCTTAATTTCATATATTGAATCATTCTTTTATTCCAGGAATAAATCCAACTTGGTCATGATGTACAATCCTTTCAATGTGTTGTTCAATTCTGTTTGCTGATGTTTTGTTGAGGATTTTTACATCAATATTCATCAGGGGTATTGTTCTCTAATTTTCTTTTGTTATAGTATCTTTCTTTGTCTGATTTTCATATCAGGGTAATGCTGGCAACAAGTTTGGGAGTGTTCCCTCATCTTAAATTTTTGGAAGAGTTTTTAGAAGACTTTGTGTGAATTATTCTTTAAATGTTTAGTAGAATTCCTTAGTGAAGCCATCTAGTCTTGGGCTTTTCTTTTTGGGGAAGTTTTTGATTACTGATTCAATCTCCTTATTAGTTGTAGGTCTGTTCAAATTTTTTATTTCCTCCTAATTCAATCTTAGTAGGTTGTATGTTTCTAGGAATTTATCCATTTCTTCTAGGTTACCCAATTCATTGGCATATAATTGTCCATGGTAGTCTCTTATGATTCTTTATATTTCTGTGATGTCAGTTGTAATGTCTCTAATTTCTGATTTTATTTATTCGAACCTCTTTTTTTCTTAGTCTAGCTAAAGTTTTGCCAGTTTTGTTTATCTTTAAAAAAACCTCTTAGTTTTGTTAATTTTTATTATTCTTTTTCAATTCTCTCTTTCAAGTTTAAGGACTCCCGTTAGCAGTTCTTGTAAGGCAGCTCTAGTGGTGATGAACTTCCTCAGCTATTGTTTATCTAGGAAGGTCTTTATTTCGCCATCATTTGCAAGATATAGTATTTTTGGTTGGCAGTTTTCCCTTTCAGCACTTTGAATATATCACCCCACTTTTGGTGTGTGTATATATACCATTGTATATATATGCACGCACACACAGAGGGAGGGCGGGAGGGAGGTTTATTAGAAGGTAATGTCTCACACGATGTTGGAGGCTGAGAAGCCCTGAGATCTGCAGCTGGCAAGCTGGAGACCCGGGAGAGCCGATGTGTAGTTCTAGTCAGAATCTGAAGGCCTGAGAACCAGGAGAGCTGATGGTGTAATTTCCAGTCTGAAAGCCAGGAAGCTGGAGACCCAGAAAGAGCCAACACTTCAGTCTGAGCAGCAAGGCCAGAAAAGACCGATATCCTGCCTCAAGCAGTCAGGCAGGAGGAGTTCCCTCTTACTCAGCCTTTTTGTTCTGTTCAGATCTTAAGTTGATTGGATGAGGCCCCCCCAACATTAAGGAGAGAAATCTGCTTTACTCAGTCTGAGCGAGAAGACATAACAAATAAACTGACCAAAATTCAGGGAGTTTTTTTTTTTTTTTAAAGATTTTATTTTTTCCCCAAAGCCCCCCGGTACATAGTTGTGTATTCTTCGTTGTGGGTTCTTCTAGTTGTGGCATGTGGGACGCTGCCTCAGCGTGGTCTGATGAGCAGTGCCATGTCCGGCCCAGGATTCGAACTAACGAAACACTGGGCCGCCTGCAGCAGAGCGCGCGAACTTAACCACTCGGCCACGGGGCCAGCCCCCAGGAAGTTTTTTAATCTTAAAAGACAGCCATTCCCAATTCACGGAAAAGGTTCATGGGGCAGTCTAACAATCCTTTAATGACAGTCATAACCAAGATGCCATCAGTCACCTTGCTCCTAACTCCTCTGGTCAGCAGATACTGTAGATTCCTGTTTATTAAAGTGTGAACAAAGGACCGTTGAATGGAACTCACCTGCGTGAATTAAAAACACAGGTTCTGGGACCTAACCCTAGACCAGCTGCGCTGGCATCTCCACGGGTGCTCTGAAGCAGGCTGAATTTCATAGGTATCTATGGCTTTTGAATATAAAAATAATTTATTTTTTGGACGTTTTCTTCATAAAATGGCTTCAAGGAAATAGGCAGAGGCTAAAGGCTCTGAACCAAATTCCCCCTGCTTGTTCCATGTGGAGAGTGATATCCATCTCACCCGGCATTGAACAAAGAGGAGCTAAAAGTGGGGACCCCCAAATCCTTGCTCCATCAATTGAATTCTGACTATCTTTTCAGTAAGTGGGTGTGCTAAATAAAATGGTTCATTTTTGCTTCTTGGCGTCTACTGAGTAGGCAGACTCATCCGTCTTTTGCGATGTTCTTACCTCTGGTTCTTAAAGTTCTGAGAAGAAAAAGAAAGGAAAAGAACTTAATATTTATTGATCTCCTAAAATATGCCAGGCTCTATATTACATACAATCGCATAGCTTATGGCTGACTTAATCCTCACAAAAGCCCTGTGGAATAAGATATTATTAAATCTCCATGAAACTCAGAGATTCACTTTGCTGGCCCAAAGCCACACAGGTAGCAAGTTAGAGAGTCATGAACTGAATCCAAGACTGTTTAACATAAGGCCCACGTTTTTTATGTATTGCATTTTGTTGTTCTCTTAGATTAGAGCACAAGATCATTTGGGGAACGTTTATGGAGAGATTTTATACAAAAGTATAGTTCTGTTCATGTAAAGAGAGCTCTCTGAACTGGTGAATGAATATATGTACTCCTGCGTATGGGTGGCGGAGGGATGTGTCATTTGGGCTACTTCTGGAGACTTCCCTGGTATTAGTTAATTCTCCTCTGTCTCTCAGGGTACTTGGGTGAAAGCCTGTGAGAAGCACTGTTCTAAACTATTCCCTGTGTTGTCACATAAAACCCAGACACCCTAAGAAAATATAGCAAGAACCCAGATGGGATTATTGAAATAGATTTCATGCCTCTGGATGTCCTCAGAAGTGCAAATAACTCGCTGAAACAACTGCATATGAGCTGGCTTATATCCACTGTTCTTCTCTAATTAAATGTGTACTTCCATTTAATGGAAGTCAGAAGGAAGGATTAATATTTGGCGAGATCTGCCCTCAGGAATAGAGCAGGCGGCAGAAGTTAAAGAGCATTGTCTAACTATCAACATGCAAGAAGTAAAAATAATAAACCATAGCTACAAGAATGTCGTAAAACACGTGAAGTGCTGTAACTTCTGACTCTATGGGAATTTGCTTTCCTTTAGCTATTTCTCCACAAAGATTAGTAAGAAAACTTATAACAGACAAAAGACCTCATAAAAGACAAAAGACTTGTATAACTTATACTATGGTAGCTTCAAAAAAATTCTGACCGTTACCGCCCTGAGCTGCTGCTCCAAGAGAATGTCTGTTGATGCTCTCCTTGGAAATGGCTCCCCTCCTGCTTTCTACCCAAGTTGCTCAAGATGGACCTCAAACCACTCTTTTTACACAAAGGAGGATAATTTTGAACAATTTCGTAGGCAGCCTAAGAACGTTTTGCTTGACATTACAAAGGCTCTGAGTAGGAACCAACATGCTGTTGAACGTTGGTGGGTATGGAGAATAGTGTAGGACCCAAAAGAAGACAAATGAAACTTGAAAAAACACCTGAACCAGAAAAGCCACAGGCATTTTCTTCGGGGTTGAGCATCTTCACCAATTTCTTATTTGAGAAAGAATTGGAAATTCATATCAAATGACCACTATATTGAATCTATGCTGAATATAATATTCAGCATAAGTTTACCTTAATAATAAAAAATATACAGAGTTCTATTTTTGTTGTCTTCAAAATGTCTTGAGTTGAAGCACCCCTTCAGGTATCATTGTGGATTATTTGACCTGCTTCTTATGCTTGTATAAAGAACAAAAGCTGAGAAGCAGCAATCCTTAAAAAGGTTGCTTTAAGAGGTTAATTTCTGCCTGCATATGCTGTACTTTTTTCAAGGTAGAGAGAAAATCAGGAGCTGCAGTAAGTGTGCCTACACCCAATATTCCAGAACAGAATTGGAGTTAGAATCCTAAGTGATGGAATCACCCAGGTCAGCATTAAAGAAGGTAGCAAAGCAGATTGTGTTCCTAGGGTAAGATTTCAGGGAGGAATATAAATCCTAAGAAGTTGTCCTGGATCTGAAAAGTGGTGGACCCAACACTAGACTGGTCAGTGGGGTTTCAGACACATTAATTCCAGCCAAATAAACATTGAAGGATTTTGAGGCAAATCTGCTTAAGTCAAATATTTTGATACTTTTTACAGTGCTGAAATATATGGAATATTCATGGATTCTTAGAGATCACCATAGGTAGATTCTCACCAATGAGTCCAGTTTTTCCTTTCATAGCCCTCTGATGAAAGGTGTGGGCAGAACAAAAATTCATTCACTCAACAAATATCGGCTAAGGAACTCGTTACCCAATTAGCTCAGCTTGAGTCAAGTGCCCATCCCTGAAGCAGTCAGTTGTAATCAGGAAAGTGAGGGTCACGATGTATGAGCTTGGCTTTGATCGTAACAATGAGAATGAGGGGAGAAGAGAGGCATTTGCTATGTGTTGCTAAGAAGGCCACTCCATAGGTGTCCAATATAACACATACGATAATTTTTTCAGATGTCTAGATGGTTGAATTTTCTCTCATTACTCTATCATCTTCATACATCTAGTCCCTAAGACAGTGCAAATAACCTAATAAATGCTCAGACAGTGTTTGTTGAGTGAATTAACGAACGAGTCCTTCACTTTTTCCTGTGTCAATTTCAAAGATAACATGTGCTTCCTTTATCTGCCCTGGCATTTGTAGTAGATTCGCCAAAAAAACCAGCACTCTTCTTCTCTTCACACTTTGCTTCTCTGAACTATTTCATCTATTTCCGTGACTGCAAATATGTTGATAATTCCTACACTTTTATCTCTAGCAAAGATCACTTCCCTCGACATAAACTCATGATGAAAAGTATTTGAATAAAGGTGAGTGAGCAATGTGAAAAGAGAGGATTGGCAAAGGGCAAAGTTCTGGGGAAGAACATTTGGGGCAACTTATGCCAACTGGCAGTAGCCTTCCTCTACGTCACTGCAGTGTGAAGGATTCTGATTCCACATCCAGGCCCTGGGGGAAAGGGTGCCAGTTTCAGGGAGAAGGACAAGAGGTTAAGGTCAATTGTGCCACATGTTTGAGCCATTGTAAAAGCTGTACGGAGGGAGATAAGGCAGCAAAGGAGACTGAGATAGAATAACTAGGTAGGAAGAGAATTAGGATGCGGTTAAGTCAAGGGAAAACAAACTTACGGCAAGAATGGTAACTAATAATATGAAACACCTAAAATGGTCATGTATTATACTGTCAAAAGAGATGTCTCTTTGTATTGGTAAACAAGTCTTTAAGAATAGCTGTTTCAGTGGAGTTTTGGTTGTGCAAATGATATAAGTGGATTGAAAAGTGAATAGAAGGTGAGACATTGTGGACAAGAATTGTGGACTACTCCAGGAGCTGCCTATATATGAGAGGAGAAGGCAGTGTAGCCAGATTGGGCTACGGTGCCGGGAGAAAGTCACATTTTTTTACAGGACAGAAGTGAGCATGTTTGAAGCCTGTGCAGGAGAAAGAGTTCAAATGGAATATTGTTGGAAAGTCATTTTTGTGTCTTTTAAAGAGATTTCCCTTCTAGATTAGGGAAGAAAGTCTGGCTTTCCGAATGCCTTACTCCTTTTGAAAATGTGTGTCCTAAACCACTGAGCTTCTAGTTGTTTCAGCTCCTTTTGGAAAGGCTCAAGGAAGAAGTCGTCTTCAGTTGGTAGGACTGTACTGTTAGAGACAGTTGGCTGAGGTGGTGATATGAGGGTAAAAACACCCTTAGAAGCAAACATTCATAAAACATGTTCAAATTATGATTCGTTTGCTTGGATTTGAGAATGAATGTACAAAATTTGTGGGTGATAAGCTTGAAAATAACTAGGGAAGCTAAGTCAATGCAAGCTCACGGGCTCTGAGGGACTCACATAGTGCTCAATCTGGAATGTGCCCAAGTGTCTCTGCTCAGGACCAGTGACTCTTGAAGTTTCATGTGCCCACACGAGTAATAAACATAGGAAGATTGTGATAAAAAGCTAGGCGTAGGTAAAGTTGATTTCTAATCTGGATACATTGAATTTAAGGTAACCATGAGCCATCTAGTTAGGTATGTTAACAAAAGTTTGGGAATGAAAGACAGCTCATGAAAGGAATTAAGTTCTAGTATTAGAGAAAATGATACACAATCTAGGTGGTAAATGAAACTGAGGATCGATAAGTGATGTGATAATATAAGTAAGAGGGTGATTAGGACAGCATTGTCCAGATACATAGAACAGTGTAACGCTTCGTTCTTAGAGCTTAAGCCAAATGGATTCTGAGATTAGTCAGACAGTGGAATATAAGGAAGCTATTGGATATGGAAAGTTATCCATAATACATGAAGTAGCAAAAGCAAATTGCAGGATGTGCATGCTATGGTCATAGTTTTGTAAACACTCACACACAAACACAAAATGTGTTCATGTATGTTAGTATATGAATAAAAAACTAGAAAATACACTAACAATAATTCTCTTTCATTCAACATAATTATTAACCACCTATTGTGTGCCAGGCATTGTGCCACATGATGGGAGTGCAACGATAAATAAGACCAAGTCCCTGCTCTTGAGGAGCCTGTAATCTAGGCAGAGAGGAAGACTGCAAACAAGTAAACAAACAGATGAGCAGGTTATTAGACACTGTGATACTACCAGGCACTGAACTAAGCACCTCAAATTCATTATCTCCTTTACTCTGTTCAACAATTGTAAGAGTTACTATTAATAGTTTCATTTTATCCTTGAGGAATGGTTAAGTAACTCATTCAAAGCCATACTTCTCTAACTGTAGGAGATAAGCACCAATATAGCAGAATCACAGAGAGTGAAAAGACCAAAAATTGTGAAACTTTTATAGTAACTTTTGCTTTGGTGTCAAGATAAGTAATATAAACAGAAAGCCAATAAAAATATGAAAAGTTTCTCAACTTCATTTATAGTCATGAAAATGCAGATTTAAATTATAGTAAACTAGTACTTCACATCCAGTAGCTTGAAAATTCTTTCTTTAAATGAAAGAATCAAATGCTAGTAAGCATTGGAGCAGTGGGGACTTTCACGCACCACTTTGAGGAAATGCGGTTAGCATATCCCCTTGGAGACAATTGGCTCTGTGTGATAAAGCTTAATACGCACATGGTCCAGAAATTCCATTCTTAGGCATAAACCCTAGAGAAACTTTCACATCTGCTAAAAGGGGAAGTGTACGAGAATTTTCATTGCAGTGTTATTTGTAATAACCAAAAAAAAAAATGGAAATGATCTAAATACCCGTGTTGTATGGTCATCCATACACACACATAGACACACATGGCTTAAGGTTGTGTTTTTAGCATCTATAGAACAATATTCTATAAAAAGTTATTGAATAAATGAAGTAATTATACTAAAAAATTAATATTTACTAATCTAAGTGATATTTATTATCTATCTCTACCAGTTAGACTATAACTCAATGAAGGAAGGGATTTTTGTCTGTTTTGTTCCCTGTGATATCCCTGCTACCTAGAACAGTGCCTGGCTCATAGCAGGTGCTCAATAAATATCTGTTAAGTGGCTAGTGTGAAAATAAATGAACCAGAGCTCTGCAGATGAATATAGATGAATTACAGACATATAATTGTGAATAGAAAGAATAAGTTTCAAAAGAAATATATAAATGATACCATTTATATAAAAGTTAAATTTTTGTAAAGCGGTACATATATTGTTTTGGGATATATGTATATATGCAAATATGTACATTCAGATACATACATACATGTATAGCTGTGTGGGTATATACATGCACATGTATATATGTACAGTCAATTTTCGTTATTTATAGTAGTTATGTTCTATAATGTTACCATGAACACTGAATTAGCAAATACTGAACCATTGTTTCGATGGGAAATTCAGGATTAGGTTCCTGTGAGGCTCTGTTCACAACTTTTTTGTCAACTAATCAATACATAACCTCATTTTATGAGTGTTTCCACTTAAAGACACCTTATTCATTATATATTATTGATTCATTACTTTGAACTCACAGTCAGCAAGACTATAAGTCATGGCTGAACGAAGCTTATTTAACACGTTTTCTCTGAAGGGCACATGCAGCCTTCTCGCTCATAGGACACCACACAGCACTTCTGCGCCAAACTTGGAGTCTCATTGTAAACAACAAAGACACCAGCAAAAAGCACAAAAATGCAAAAACGCCTGGCACTAAATAGACCACAAAAAGGACTCTTGTTCATAGTTTTAGAGCTGAAATGAGAAAGGATCATTGTCTTGCTTAGCATCAGCTGGGAACGTGTGAGTCAAGTGACTCAAAATATTTGGTGTTCTCTATGTGTGTCTATGAGAGAGCTGGGAATATTGATTTTGGGCTTACAAATAAATTTTAGCAAGTATGCAAATTTGCAAATATGACAAAACCTCAAATAATGAGGATCCACTATAAATTCATGTATTTTGCTAGTTTATTAATTACCCATCATTCATGTGTATATGTATATATATACACACATACATACATATACATATTTATGTTACATATTATATTGTTATATACTATTTATATATAATATAGTATGTACTTATATATGGTATAAATAAATGCATGAAAATGATGAAGACCAAATTTGGGCAAATGGGAGTAAACTGAACTATGGGAAAGACGAAGGGAAAGGGATATGATTATGGAAGTGGATTGATAACATTTTTTCTTAAGCTGGGTGGGAGAAATACAGTTATTCATTGTATCATATAAATCTTTTCTTCTCTTGTTTGAAATTTACAATAAATTTAAAAATTATTTTTTTAAATAAGTCAAGTATTGATAATTCTCGTAACAAAAGAAGCAGTAACCCACCTCCATCCCCACATGGAATCCTACTTCCTAGAGGCAATCATGTTCAATCCAGCCTTTTCTTTTAGAATTTTACTCCATTAAAATAAAAAGATGCCCAGTTCTTGATCCTGTATAGAATTTAGAATTGCGCACAATGAATGCATCACCATATCAAGAGTGTAGATCTCCTTCGGAGAAATAAGGTCCATTTCAAATGTAGAATTAACTAGTCCGGTTAAATTTCAGACCAACGTTAGCCCGGGGAAGCTAAATTGAATGGCATATGCAACAAATTGCTTACTAGATTTCAAAGATGTGGCTGTAAACTCCCTAGAGTGAGGAAGAAGGATCTGCAGATTTGACAGGGGTGGGAAGGATGGAGGGCAGGTTGATGTTTGAAAGGCACCAAAAGGAGTTGGACAGCAATGGTGATAAAGATGGTAACAGTGAAATACACATGAAAAGGTGGCCTTTAGAGCTTATTAACAAAATATGCTCCATGGATCTTGTCCGGCCCTACCTACTTAATGAAAACATGGGTTTGTCTGTTGTGTTCATTAATTCCTGATGCATAGTAGGCACTTAATAAATATTTGTTGAATTAGCAAATAAATGAATGCAACGTTAGATGGAGTGTGGCAAATGTAACAGAATAACATGTCACAATGCTATCGGTAGTTTCCTCTGAAAAATTCCTTCGTGGATATAAATTGAAAATATTTCTCACCCAGGTTGGAGACCTAAAGAAGAATGAAATTTGTGCTTCCAGCACCTTCACGTTGCCGGAGTCTCGGTGGAAATCTGCTAGCCTGTGTCAACAGCATAGCTTCACTTCATCCAGGAAGTTACAGTGAGAACTCCTCATTTCCGAAAGTACTTATTGACGAGAATTCATTTAAAATCAGAGGGTGAGGGGGCTGCACTGGGGGAGAGTAGAGGTATTCTTTAGGGTACTTGTTTTTCAAAGCTGGAACTTAAACCTTCTATTTATGTCCTTTGATATTTGTTTTGTCTCTTTCCTTTCTCTGACTTTCTCACACACTTTGGCTGATATTTTCACACTTGAAACATTTTAATTATTTATGGAAGGACTTAAGGCTGAGGGGCTGGCTTATCTGCTCATGACTTTCATTAGTTTTAAGTTTTTTGTGTGTTATATCCTGGGAGTTCTCACCATATTTTGCAAGTTTATTTATCACCCATCATTCATTGTCAGGATTTGAATCAGCAAATGTATTCTTTTGTTTAATCTTGTTTTTTTCCTCTTCTTTCTCTGCGCTTAATTCTGAATAGCAAATACATCATAGTGCTTTATTCTTTTGGTTCTAATCCATTGGCAAAATACTGTAAAGACCCACGAATTCTTGCTCGTGCTTGTTTTGGTGATGGTCAATAGTCCCTTATTTGAGTACATGCCCCAGCATGTTGTGGAAAGAGTGAAGGTTGGAAGGTCTGATTTTTGTCCAGATTCTGCAATTTACCAGCTCTATGAGTTTAAGCTAATTACTCAGACCCTCTGTGCCTTAGTTTCTTTATCCATCCAGTGAGTATAAGATGACTGTGCTTACAGGATTGTTGTCAAATCAACTGAAACAAAAAGCTAGAAATGTGTTCTGGAAAGCACTTTTGATACCGACCCTGGTATCAGTTTCCCCACATTAAACCCAGCATATATGGGGTTAAAACCAAAACACTCATTTCCTGCTTACTCTCTGGCTTCCTGCCTCCAGAATCCGCTATCCTCCATCGAGACAGACACCGTCAAGGACAAGCACCTGGACCATCTCCTCCCCACAAAGAGATACGAGCTGGTGGGAAAGCTGCTGACCAGCAAGGTCACGAGCTCCCTCCTCTCTGCAAGTGTCTCAAGGCCAAAGACAGGCTGGTGGGAAAGCTCCGACCAGCAAGGCCATATGCTCCCCCTCCCCTACCTAAAGCCCCAAATAAAAACCCTTCCTTTTAGCTTTTCGGGGAGTTTGGGATTTGAGCATTAGCTGCCCTCTCTCCTTGCTCAGCGCTGTGCAAAAATAAAGTTCCTACTTTCTTCCACCACACCCGGTGTCAAAGCTTGGCTTGCTGTGCAACGGGTGAGTGAACTCACTTCAGGTTTGGTAACACTTTATCAATCTAAAACATTCTTGCCAGATGTCCCGTTAATGAGGTTGCCCTGATCACTGGTTTAGGTGTGCTGGCCCAGAATTATCTGTTCTTCAAGAGAGGCAGAATCATAGCCAAGCCCCTTGGTAGAGCTCAATTGTTCAGTCATTCTTAAAGATATTATTGAGCACTATGTGCCTGACACTTTTTGAGAAGTTGCAAATACACTGGTGAAATGATAGAGGTAAGTCTTTACTCCCCTGAGCTTGTATTCTAGTCAGCAGAAGATTATAGGAAAAGTATAATTTATATAGAATAGGAAATATATGTGCACAGGTATATTTATATTTATACTAAAGGAGTGATGGCATGTCATTAATGTTGCAAATTATACATATAAATAAGTTCTCAAAAAAAATCCCCATTCTTATTGCGTACGTGCATACCTTATAAAAACCATGGGCACTGAAAAGAAAGCCAAGGTGATGTTTAGGGTGGAGGTAGAGGGAATGCTCACTCCCTGAGCCAAGGCCAAGCCCTAGTAGGGGCCTTCATTAGCAACCCCATAGAAAGACCATTCTCTCTCTTTTCAAATATAGCCACCTTCTTTCCATTCTGACCCCTCTTGCTTGTTTCTTTTTTCAAGAGAAAAACACATTGCCTGTAACCCATGAAAGACTTTTTCCTCCACAATCTCCATGACCCAACTAAAATAAATGACTGCCATACTATAAACACCTTCCCTGTCACTCATCCCACCTTAGAGACTATATGTATATGCCCCCAAACAACCCCCTTTGGGTTTATTTAATCTTTTTGGCAGAAAGCAAAAGCTAGCTCATGCTTTGTCCTTATAATGTGGCATAGTGGCTGAGGACACGTGGGTGGAAGGCTCAGGTGCCAGATATACTGCTTAGCAATCGTGTGAGTTTGGGCAAGAGATTCAGTTCTTCTGTGCCTCAGTTTCTTCATTTGAAACACGAGATAACAAAATTACTCATCTCATGATGTTTTTGTAAGAGTTAAATGAATAGAATGATCACTCAAGCAATATTGATAGTATTGTTATTTCTTGATAGGGTAGTTAATCTTAGTTTTACCGTAATCTTCTAACAGAGAGCATGGTGGCTCTAAGAGAATGAATAAAGGTTTATTCAGTATATATAAACTCAGAATGAATCATCATTTTAACTGTAGGAAGCTATATAATAGATGTGATGTTTTGGATCTGGGATCTGTGACCCCAAATAATTTAATTTTTCTGAGGGATTATTTCTTTGCTTACTGATAATGAAAAAAAGTTAGCCTCTGTTCATTTCAAGTTCTAAAAATGATATGAGAAGGAAGAATTACAGAAAACAGAAAAACTATATTGAGGAATTAAAATTATTCAGAGGTGAGATGAATGAGAATCAAACGGAAAAGTTTTGAGTTCATGCAGGCAGGAAGAACAGAGAAGAGAAGTTCTTAGTCATATAAATTGATGTAGCCCAATGGCCTAAACAGAAAAAGCAGTTTGAAAGGCTTCTGGGTCATGGAAACAATGAAGAATAGAAAATTCACTCTTGGTGTCAATTTTCTGGATTGTTAAGTGGATGAAATGACAATTAATTTTAAAGTGTTTTGAAAAGAATAAAAGTGCTTTAAAAATGCGAGGCCATTTAGTGATGAGCAGATACACTCCTTCAATAATGGATACTTAAGACAGAAAAACAGGATCTTGGGTTGTGCTCATTTCATCAGCATCCTGTTGATTTTGGTTGATTCAGGGTATGGGGTGTAGAGTCAGCCATTCGTTGTTTAATGAAATTTAGTATCCAAAATAACTTATTTTGTTTACATAAATATTCGTCTTCTTTTAAACAGAATTTTTGGCCTTTGCTGTTGCTACAGAATTTAAAAAAAAAAAAAACAGTTTCAAAGCAACCTAGCGTATGACTACTGCTTACTCTCATGTCTTTCCATAGGTTTAGGAAAACTTGAACTTATACTTGAAATAAATCTCCATAGTGGTGCAAGGAGGGAGTTGGAGAGGGCAATGAAGACAAAAGTCACAGGATGCTGAAAAATCTAAGACACTTCAGTGGTTGAAAAGAATTTGATGAATATTTTGATAGGTGTGTATTTACAAATTATCCGTGTCAGATGCACTATCACATCTTTAAAAATGGATCCGAACATGGTTGACAGTGGTGTTCAGTGAGGATTGGTTATAACCAGAAAGTATCTGATTATGCTTGCAAGAGAAAATTCTTGATTCCTAGGATAACATCCACCCAGAAGCCCTATGCTTGGATCTTTAGCAGATGATAATAATTTTTCAAAATGTCTAAAGCTGCTTCTTGAAAATCATCCAGATACAGGAGGCCTTGATGGGAGATTTTCTCAAGATATGAGAGAAGACATCTAAAGAAAAAGCAAAAATCTTATTTTTGTCAAACTATTATAGTATTCCTTGATTTTTTTTATCTGCAATTATCCTTTGGATTACCCTTGCATGTCCCCTCATTGTGTCCTATTGCAGGCTGATACACATGGGATCAGCAACTTTGCCCTCCTCCTAAAGTAAGTTTATATAGATGTGGAGGGAACCAAGAAACAATGGAAGTTTCCTGGAACTTCTAAGTCATTTAGGGGGAAAAATTTAAAAGGATCATATGACTTAGACCCTGCTCTCAAGGAGCTAATAATCCAAATGGGGGAGAAGATTAGTACAAAACACTAAGTGTTCAATGGCATTGATGGTAGACAGCCTCCAAGAGGGCACCCAATGACTCCCCTCCTAGTATTCACACCCTTGTGTTGTCCCCTCCATGTCATAAAGGGGTTGTCTGTATAATCAATAGGATATGACAGGGGTGATGGTACATACATGACTTCCAAGATTGAGTTATAAGAGATAGTGTGGCTTGCATCTTAGTTGCTCACTCTCTCTTCCCTCTAGATAACTCCCTAGAAGAGAAGTCAGATGCCACGTTGTGAGCTGTCCTGTAGAGAGCCCACAGGTGAGACACTGAAGTCTTGGGCCAAAAGCTGGCAAGGCCCTGAGGCCTGCAGCCAATAGCCACATGGGTGAGCTTGGAAAAGAATCCCGCATACCAGTCGAACCTTCAGAAGACTGCAGCCTAGCCGGCATCTTGAGTGCAACCTCCTGAGATTCTCTGAGCCAGAACCACCCAGCTCTCAGAAACTGTGAGGTAACAAATGTTTATGGTTTTAAGCCCCTAAGTCGGGAGGTAATTTCTTGTGCAGCAGTATATAACTAACGCAGGGTTCTTCAGATAAAGTGCTCTTGGAATTAGGAGAAAGTGGAGGGAGCTCATATGGATAGGCAGCTTCGAGAAAGTGTGGCAATAGTTTCTGCGTTTCACACAGAGAGAGTAAATCTTCCTGCCTCTCACGCCCAGCCATGTAGTTCCTTTCTCCAGCAAAGTCACTGTTACTAGTTTCTTGTGTATCTTTCTGGCATATTCTGATGCTGATTTTGAACATCTTCAATCTACATAAAGACTAAGAATGAGAAAACTTGGTACCATGTTTTAAACCCACTTGCAACGTGGGTTCCTAAAAATCCTAATTTTGAAAATCTGTTGTCTGAACTTGCTTCCTTTTTATTCTGCTTTTCTATTTTGCTCAGATCCATAGAATAGACTATTCAAAGTTGCATATTTGGACTCGAGACTATTTCAAAATCACTTGAGAAATAAGCTTTTTTAGATGATCACTTCTTTTATGCAGCAGACTAGTTCGAATAGTTAATCTTTCCTTCTTTTCTGGAAATATTTAGCTTTCATTAATAATTCATTAGTGTTAACAGTGTGCTCAGCTGAGGGTCCCTGAATAATGAATTTACAGCCTTTCAGAATTGTGAGGATTTCTTGTCCTATAGGAAATTAACACATTAATTATTAGGGTTTTATTCTTGCTGATGAGCCTCACAAGCTTCTAAGACTTTCCATACACAGGCTGTCGGTGAAGTTATACTTTTCTTCTTGGGAACTTATTTGTATAACATGTCAGCATTTGGAATCATGTTAGGTACCTTCTGCTTCCTTTTCAAGTTTAACTTGTGAAAAAATGTAAAAGACCATCTGAATTAACATTTGAAGATTCAATGAAAACTTATTTCAGTCTCAGGTACACAAGAGAGTTCTTTATTTTCACTTACTAACCAATTTTTCTTCCACATGTGATGTTTCCATGAATCTTTAGCCTTAGTTCTATGGTTGTGCTTCACGTCCTCTTTGTAGCCTCAGTTTACTTTTTAGCATGTGCTTCACATCATTTTGAAGTTGGCTACAAACTTTATTTATTTTTTGTTTATTTATTTTTTTAGGAAAATTATCCCTGAGCTAACATCCACTGCCAATCCTCCTCTTTTTTTCTGAGAGAGATTGGCCCTGAGCTAACATCTGTGTCCATCTTCCTCTATTTTATATGTGGGACGCCTGCCACAGCATGGCCTAATAAGTGGTGTGTAGGTCCACAGCAGGGATCTGAACCCGTGAACCCCGGGCCGCCAAAGCAGAGAGCGTGAACTTAACTGCCATGCCACTGGGCAGGCCCTATAAACTTTATTTTTAACCCCAGACCACAAAATATTCACATGATTTAAGACACACACGCACAATGATTAACATATTCTAAATGCCATAAAAACCATAGCAGTCATGCTGTTTTACTTGGTCAACAGAGTGTACTTGTTTTTATTTATTTCTTTGAAGGTTCATTTTTGCCCTTAGCCATGTGTTTCTGAAATTTTTTCCCCTGCTTTAGTTAATTTTTAACATGGCTTTGCAGAATATGCAATAAGTAATACAATTCACAGAAAGTTTCTCCAGCTTGACCTCATGTCCTTTGCAATGGTGTAAGAGTAAACATTTGCTCCTGGGCTCTCCTAATTTCCTCCATCCAAACTTAACTGACTTTATTTTTTATTCCTGGTCCCTGCCCTATGAGGCCAACTCATAACAGTCTACTGTATATGATTTTCCAGGTTTTCCAATTTTATTTTATCTGTCTTAACATTCATCACTGTTCAGTTTTGCTCCATCTACCTACTAACACACAATGCAAGTCTATCTTCTTCTGTGAAAACTTCCTGGATAGAACACATTTTGGGGCTTGATAAATTAATATATTTTTTTTAAAAAAAAACAGTAAACAGCAAGAAAAGTCTAATGTTCTAATAAGGATATACTACATCAGTCCCACAAACTCATAGAAAGAGACCCTGTTCCTGGATTCTTGGAGCTTATGGCAAAGGTGGCAGCCCACTGAGAGAAAGCATACAGATTAGTAGTTCTCCAAGTTTAGGTACTTAAGCAAAACACCACCTGGGTTGCTTGTAAGAATTGAAGATTTCTAGGTCCCACTCCCAGAGATTCTGATTCAGTAAGTCTGAGGTGGGATCCAAAAATTTACCCTCTGCCAAGATTTCTATGGAATGAGATTTAGTCTCATGCTCTGAGGATCATTTTGATGAGAAACACAGAAAGTTCTTACAAGATCAGTATGTATATGTTCATAGTCTTTAAACAAGGAGAAAGGTGAATTAAGTGTCTATCATACATGGGAAATAACTATCCATCTTTCAGATTTTCTAGAAGATTCTTTAGCGAAAGCATAAAGGAAGCATTTAAGTAATTCAAGAGAAAAATATATTTATGGGAAATTGTCTTGTGAAGAGTTTAAGGAAACTATTGGAATTTGCTTTGAAACACGAAAAGATAGAAAAATCTAAAGGAAAGTAGGCATTGTTGACAAGGTGGAAAAATTTGAAATAGCTAAGATGGAGGCTAATTTAAACCTCACATTAATTCTAATAAGTCTGTCTGCATAATTAGAAGTTATGAACCTATAGCTGGTTCCCATTTAATCTAGAAAGACATTTGAGTTAGGTCTTTGCCTACAGAGCAGTGATTCTCATTCCTGGTTGCACAATAGAATTATCTGGAAGCGTTAATAAATATTTATGTCTGGATCCCACCTGCTACACATTGCATTTTAATAAGTCTCAGGCATGGCCTGTGCATTAGGATTGCTAAAACCTGTTCAGGTAATTTTAACGTGAAGACAAGGTTAATAACTACCGTTGTAGTTAACCTGGCAATACTGCAGGGCTGCAACTTGTCAAGTACTGGAGTTTGATAGAAATTAAATTATCTAAGGCAGACTGATAGTAGGCGAATTCACATACTATGCACAGTGCTTCGCAGTTCCTCATCCCTCTTTCTGTTTAGACTTACTACTGTCAAAGATAAAAAACTTGATAACCTGCACCGTCCAGGGGAGAGAGAGAAAGGTTGATTGATTGATTGCGTTTGGGAGAAAATAAACATCTGATCACTAGAGAAATCCTTCAGTCTCTGAGTTAGAGATGAGTCACCAGGCTCCACCATGAACTGGAGGACATTTTCTCAAGACTATCTCTAGACTCTTGGCTCTGGGTCCATAATCACTACTCATTTTTCTGACTGTAATTTGGAGTGCTCAGACGTAGTGTCACTACAGAGAGAGTGCACTGGCCGGAAAACTTGTGTATCCCAGTGCCCTCAACATTTATTTTCTTGTAAATTCATATGTTGACATGTGGCTTATAATTCTTTCTCTATTGAGTCCAGAGAGTATTGGTTGAGCCTCCCATCTCCAACAGCTCCTTTAATTATGGTGTCAGAATAATTTCTTGACTGTAAACTTGAGAGCTAAGACTCTGTGAGACTCAGCCTAATTGAGCAGCTGGACTCCTTCAATAAGATTTCTAGGTTGTTTCTTAACAACTATAAAATGTATTATAGACTTTTACAGCTGTTATGAGTCAGTATTTTATTTTATCAAGATTGAAACAGGCTCAGGGGCCAGCCCTGTGGCCTAGTGGTTCAGTTCACGTGCTCCGCTGCGGCAGCCAGGGTTTCACTGGTTCAGATCCTGGGCACAGACATGGCACCACTCATCAGGCCACGTTGAGGCGGCGTCCCATGTGCCACAACTAGAAGGACCTGCAACTAAGATATACAATTATGTACCAGGAGGGATTTGGGGAGATAAAGCAGGAAAAAAAAAAAAAGATTGGCAACAGTTGTTAGCTCAGGTGCCAATCTTAAAAAAAAAAAGAAACCGGCTCAAACAGGTGAAGTGACAAGCAAAGGACAGAGCAGGGACACGGATGGGTAGGGACACAAAACTTTTGAATCTAAGGACATTGCTCCCACAGCATTACAGTGTCTCTCACAAACACTGCTTGCCATAATGACTTTGTTTTCATCCACTTAGATGCCCCTGGCATTTAATGACAGTACGCCTTTGTTAGGAAGCAAATCTTTCCATGGATAAAACGACTTCATAATTATAGAAGCTCCACTTAAACAGCAATTTTTCCTGAGGCCTTATAGCTTCCAAAACCAATATGTGTTGACGCATGATGATACACTTCTTAAGCCTGGCATGAATTTCTTCCTTTCTTTTTAGTCATTCAAGAGTGCCTCTGCCTAAGCACACTAAAAATCGGGTAGAAGATGAAAAAAACTCCTTGGTTCAAAAATTTTATTTTTCTCACTTTGAAAAGAACACTTGAGCTTTGATAAAATGTTTATATTCTATTAGAAAAACACAGTCATGTGTTAAACTTCATTTTATATTTAAGAAACACAGCACCAAGAATTAAAGGCAAGGTCAGGATGCTCCATGGATGTGATTCACTTCCTTACGCATGTTTGAGCAGACCTCCTGCACACAGAGTTGCCTTCCAATGTACTAGCCATATAACATTTATTTTATCTGTTTCACTTCAAGTTTGTTATGCTGTCTTTGACCAGTGTTGACAGGGTGAACGAATAACAGAAACCAGACCAGAGATCATTATATTTTCTCTAGGCTGTAAATGTCACATGTCAGAACAATCACTGGATTCCCACTGGTCTGTTGATTGGATTCAGATTATGACCTCCCCATTCGTTCCACTTAAATTTCCCTGAAGGTCTGAGCTCAACCGTGCTCTGAAACAGTGTTGGCACATCCTGTGTAAACAGCCCATGCTCGGAACTCAGGAATGCCTCAGCAACAGCCTAAGAAAATCTCTATTACAAAACAACTTATAGGTTTGAGGTAAATCATGCTTTCAATCACTTTGGGAAAAGTACTTGCATGACGTACTTCAGTTTGTGTGAACTGGACAGAGAACACATGTCACAAGGGACTATCCAAAATGCTTTTAAACCAAGGGTTCTCTGAAACAGTGTGTTGGGATAAACAACTGTTAGGGACTCTGAAATGTAGGCTGTTCCTACTCCTTCCTTCCATGTCTGTTTTCCAGGTAGTTGCACAGCCCTCAGGCTAACAGCTTTCCTTTGTATAAGTGATATGACAATTTGTGTCTGTGTACCTGGCTTTTGCCTTCTCAGTAAAATATATTACGAGGGTCAAGGCCAGAGAGGAAAGAAGAAACTAACAGGAGAAGATGTTAGTACTACAGAAAATACAGAGCTTAGGATCCTACAAAAATGGTTCCCTTGGATTGCAAGATAGTAATTTCCTACCCTCAGATGGACAGAAAACCAGAGCACAGAAACGTTAATAACGTGATCACATTACACAATATCTACATGTTAGAAAATGTATGTGAAATCTGATTGAGGTGTGTGAATTGCAACAGTGCATCCCAACCCAAAATAAATGTGACCAGAAGTCTATTGTCCAAGTGGGGACCACCGACCCATGTAGGTCCTACACGAAACTGAATGGAATTCAGCCCAGAAAAAGCAAGTTCCTTGTTAAAGTCAGGAACAAATTAGTCTGCAAAGCAAATCAACACGTGTTCCAGAAATTTTAATTATTAAAAACAAGGATTGTACCTAGCGCCTACATCTTGGTTTCTAATAGCATTAAAAAAAAAAAAGGAACCAGAGCTCCTTGGAGAAGTGGCTGATCCTAGGACTTGGGCAGAAAATAAACAAAATGAACCTGGAACATCTTTTAGTGTCAGAAAGCAAGAAAGCGTTCGAGAAAACCCAAAACATGTTGATGGGGATATGACAAAGGGCACAGGAGCCAACAGGAAGAGCTCCCACTGGCCAAATCTAGAAAAATTTGAACAAATAAAATAAACAAAGTAGTATTGGATTATAAGTCGAAATATAAAATAAATATCCATGAGTCCACACTGATATGAATATGAATCCCAAATGTTGTATGTTGACATTCCACCCTCAAGGAAGTGGATCACAACATTCCAGTCCTCAAGTGTGTGCTACACATAGTAACTTCCTCCTAAAGAGCATGTTACAGAAAAGTGTTGGAGAAGGGAGACATTTTACTCTGGAGAAATCTGACAAACACCTCTGCCAGGCGACCAAGGTTTACATCATCAGTGATAAATCATACTGACAGCATATACCCTTGATTTGATGTGATGTGATGAAAATGACGCTTAACTTTGTGATCTTCCTCCCCCAAACCCACAATCATGAGAAAATGACAAGTTTTTTGAAATGCTTGATCAGTACTTCTCAAAACTTTCAAAGTCATCAAAACCAAAAAAAGTCTGAGAAACTGTCATAGCCAGGAGGAGCGTAAGGAGACATGACAATTAAGTGCCATATGGTATCCTGTAAGGGATCCTAGAACAGAAAAAGGACATTAAGTTAAAAAAAAGAAAAAGAAAAGCTAAGGATATCTGAATCAAGTATGGGATTCAGTTAATAATAATGTATCAATGTTGGTTCATTAATTGTGACAAAAATACCATGTTAATGTAAGAGGTTACTAATAGAGGAAGCTGGATGTGGGGCATAAGAGGACTCTCTGTATTATCTTCATAACTTTTCTGTAAATCTATGAATATTCTATAATTGAAAGCTTATTAAAAACGGTATTTAAAAAAACAGGGATAAGATGGTTGTGCAATGGGTAAGGAAAAGAAGACAGAAAAGGACATACCCAGGTAATGTGATTGAGTCTGTGGGAAGTTATAGAAAACTGGGGAATATTTCTTAGGGACCGTGCCTGTCCTGGGTGCGTGCTGCACACAGAAGGTCCACCTAGAGACATTTCCACAGGAGTGATGGTACAGGTTTGCATGTTAGAAGGCAACAAAGAAGAAGAGACGGATGTGAGAACCAGAATCTCTGCCCGGGAGCTCTAAGAGGGAAGAGCTGTGTTTACTCACGTTAAGGTTATGGGAGGAAGGTTTCTCTTGAATCCAGTTATAGGGGGTTTCAAGTCCACTAGTTCTCATTTCGCATTATAATTAAAAAACATAATTACACATAATTTATATATTTATTTATATAATATGTCTTGGTAAATATATAAATATATGTTTACATATTATTTATACATGTTACATTTCTGCATAATAATAATATAAGTATTATATAAATTATAATTCTAGTGCTGTGAGCCTGATTCTGGGAGAAAACTTCTAAGGGGTCCTTTTCATAATCAGTAAGTATCTGTTGAGCATCTGTTGAGCATCTGCTATGCATCAGGAATTAAAGATACAGAGATGAACAGGACAAGGTCTGAGGTCCTTGTTGTCAGGAATCTCATTAAATCATGGGGGCAGGTCCACTGGGTAGTATGAGAATCCCTAAAATAGAAGTAAACGTGAGGTGCCAAGGGGCCATAGAAAAGAAGCATCTAGATCAGACTTGGGGTCAGTGAAGACCTGAACTGAGTGTGGAAAGATAACTTAAAAATAAGCCAGGCGAAGGGCTGGCCTTGAAGCAAGCAAAGTCACAGAGGCATGAAGCAATATGCCTCATTTGAAGAAGCCCAGAGAGTCCGGCACAGCTGGAGGGAAGGCAGATGTGGGATGGTGGCAAGAAATGAGACCGAAGCATTAAAGAGTGTGTGGGATAACAAGGACTTGAGGAATGACTTAAGAACGTGAACTTTTTCTGGAATATTACAATCAGGCTCCTCACAGTCTCTCATATCCCACTTCTGGTATCCACTGGTGCTTTGTAATAACCTATCAAAAAGTCCTACAAGACAAATGGAGAGATGAACACAGTCGACTAATGTTGTCAGATGACGGACTGCAGACTCATGCTTCACTGTCGTTTTTATTGTTCTGTATGTTGCATTTCTATCATAAGGAATATATTTTAAAGGAAGTAAAAATGTATATGATGAAAGTGCAAAATTTCTGCCTCATGAAGATGATAAAAGAGTGTGCATGGGAGGGGAATTCCTACACCAGACGAATTGTGCCATAGCAAATTTTTAGAAATACTTACCTGACATTCTTGGGATGCAGATTTTGCTACTCATTTAACCATAGACTTAATTTTTCCATGGACTGTTCATATTCTTTGAGTGCCTTCAGGGTACAGAAAACTGCAAGTCAACCCCAGCAGGCCCTTAGCAAAAATGGAAGGGTTCTAAGAATTGGGAGGGTTCCCTTGGAGAAGAGGAGGCTCAGGGGCAATGTGTGAAGACCTGTTCCCAGGGGTGCTGTCATGAGTTAGCCAGGGGGAATATGAGGTTCAGGAAGGCTGAGCAAGAGCCCTGTCCATCTAGTCTACCCAGTATCCGCAGTGCCCAGCAGACGTCCTCGCAAGAGAAAGCTCTGAATGAGGACTGCCAGATGGCTGGGAGGATGGAGCGATGGAGGAAGGGGTTGTGGAAACATCTGGGAGTGATGCTGCCAACTGCACACAGCCGGCACCCTCAGGAAAAGGGGTGGAAGTCTGCTGCCGAGAGCCTCACTGGTGTGTGGTGTGGGCTCCAAAACCAGGCTCTGTGGGGCCGCTTCCTGGCTCTGTCACTCTCCTGCCTGGTGAGCAAGAAACGTCATCTTCCTCTGCTGGGTTTCCTCATCAGTAAATGCAGGATATTAAAAGATATAATAATAATATTTATGGCATACGGTGGCTGTGAGGATTGTGATACACATCACTTAAAATACATGTGATCCGTCGATGGATTGAGCGATCTATCATCTATCTAAATTCAGCCTCTAACAGTTCTGACAGAAGCTGACACATGGAAATCATTAAAACACCATTTATCTATTCATTTTAAGGTGTCTTTCCTCTTTGGTACTTAGCCTCTTGAACACTAATAACGAGAAAAAAGGAGAGACAAGATAGGGAAATACTATACAATTTTCCATCTTATTTTACTCTCTCTTATTCTGAGTAAGGAGAAATTGAATGAGAACCATGAAAAAGTGATTATTGTGGAAGGAGGAAAATAACAAGTCAAAATGAACCCACAAAATTTTGAAAAGTGTGGTGTGATTAACATAATTAACTAACGAGTTTTTCGGTTTGGTCAGATGGGTTGACCTAAAGTTGAATTTACATAGACAGAAAATGGAAGGAAGAGAAGAGGTGGCAGATTTTCGACACATACCAGGGTGAGAAAAATACTTTGCCACCTAAAAATGAATCTTTTCTCCTGCTTTAATCCTCGAAGAGAAAGGGGAAAAGAAACACCGAGGGCTGAACGCCCTGAGCAGGAGTTGATCTGTGCTTTACTCTTTGGCTGAATTCCTGACAGGCTTACTCATGCTGCTGCTGCTGTCCCTGCGTCACACTGATTCCAGGAACTTCTCATGGTCACTAGTAAGGGAGCAAATTATCTGCTGCAGGTGGTGATCGTCTCCTCAATGACACTCGGCTCCAGACTATGAGAGAGGACTCTGCCTCCCTATCGCCATATCCCGCACTCCGAGTTCTCACCCACCGCCCGTCACACCCGGCTAACAGCCTGTGCTGAAAGGCAGCCTCTCCTCTCAAGGCTGCAAGTAGAAGACTGTGACTCGGGCTTCATGACAAATCTCTGATTCTTGGAATTGTTTGGCAGGTGGATTTGCCGAACCACTAAGTTCGCGTAACTTGAAAATAAGATGAGAAAAGAGGAACAGCTGAGATGTCTGACGTTTCCTCGATTTTAAAAAAAGGCCCTACTCAGTGTGCCACTTGGAGTAGATGCTCCCGTGGGCAGCCATGACTGACCTTCAATGCATAGTAGGTCCCTCTAAGTAACTGCTGTGCCCATTGGCCTTGTCTCCTAAATATCCAGTCCATGCTCTTCCACTGGATATTCACATGCATTTGGGAGAATTGGGGAACTGACCCTAGTTTTAACAAAGGCCTGTTCAGTTATAAGGTTTTCTCATTCCCTTCACCAGTGACTGGTGTTGGAACGAATATATGACTCAACCTGGCACAGGAAGCATTTACTGGAGGCTGTGGCTTCGCCAGACATAAAAAAGTCACCTGTCCTATGACTTCGAGGGGAATCAGCTGAATGCTGTGGATGGTTGGATGGCAGAGGGGAAGCTGAGCCCACAATGGCATTGTTAAACTCCTGGAGTCAACCTGAAGTGGGTCCTGCCTTAGAATAACCTCCTGTGAGACCTAATTAAATGGCTTTGTTTTTTCAAACCATTTTAGTTTACTTACTTGCTGCTAAAGCATCCTAAAACTACCAAAATCTACTTAAAATACGGAATTTGTCTTTTAAATTACAACAATTTGATGTAAACAGATGAGATTAGCTTTTTAAGGAACACGGAGTTTCCTGATGAAGAAATGGACGAATGAATGAATGAATAAAAGCCTGTCTAATCACCAAGTTTTATTCATTAATTCTTCAAGCCTTAGTTGAGTGTTCACTTTGGGTCTAGCACTGTACTAGACAGTGAAGGTATGTGGATAAATAATACCTCGCCCTCAAATTGCTCATATCTGCTAGAAGATACGGATGCAGAAAAAGAACATGGAAGTACAATGTGGTAACTGCGATAATGGAGCTGTGCAAATATTCCTGGGTTCCAGAGAAGTGATGATGCCAGAGCTGTGATTTATAAGATAACTGGGAGCTAAACTAAGTCAGGTAGAAAGGAAGCAAATGAGCATCCCAGGCTTTGGAGACACTGTGAACAAAGGCAGGGCATCCATCACTCAGACTATAATGTGAATGATCACATTTAGAGTTGTCCAGTGTACAACCTAGCAACTGCAGGACGCAACCCTGAATAAAGGCACAGGAAAATAGAAAATAGTGTGAGAATTCACAGAACTACAAACTGTCACTCTTGCTGCAATGGCAGACAGGAGATGAGGTTAGAGAGGTGCTCAGAAATATGCATTCTTCTTGTAGAGTCACTTTATATAAGACGTTAAGGAAACTGAACTTTACCTCATAAGTTAGTATTTCTCATAAAGTATGTATATTAGATCACCTGGTGAACATTTTTCAAATGCAGACTTGCAGGCCCAACTCCCAGAGATTGATCTGGTAAATCTGGGGTGGGACCAGATTTAACCAAATCTCCAGTTGCTTCTTCTACCTCCTAGAATTGAAGAAAAAGTGGTGAAGGTGATGTGGTGTCACTGAAGGAGGTCAGTCAATGGGGTGACAGTCAAATTCGTTTCAGAAAAAGGCCATTTTTGCTGCTGTTGGAGGAATGGATTGGGAGCTGGCAGAGTGGAGGCAGTTGGGAAGATGTGCAGTAATTCAGATGAAACGTGAGGAGACAAGGACAGTAGGGAGGGAGAGGGGGCCAAAGATTTATGTAGCTCCTTCGCCAGATCAGATGGCCTCCGGGCCAGAGGAGCACTGTGACCCTCACTTGTTTTCTGGATGGAGAGCCTTGTTTAGGAAACTCCTTGCAAGTGGGCAGAGAGTGCCAGAAGCCTGTGTGACGTCTCGTGAAATTGCTACAGCAACTGACTTCATGGTTCCTGCTGAGGAGACGCCTGTTCTAGGAATTGAGGCTGAGGGAGTCATTAAGCACTGTGGTCCCAGGCACCATAAGCCTTTCCTCCTATCCCCCTACCCCCTAGCCCCCCCCCCCCCCAGGGGCCACAAACAGACAAACCTCACATACGACCCAAGATATTTGCAAAATGCCCCTTCAACTGCCAATTGGAATAGTACACACTAAGTAGTTAAGTGTTGTAAAGACTAGAGGCACCAAGAAAGGAAAGAAAGGAGGCTGGGAAGATAGAAAGAGTAAGGAAACCCGCAGCTTTCATCAGACCTTCTCTTTCCCCCCCGGCAGCTGGTGAACTGGTTGAGGAGATGAATGAACTCATTCAGTAATCCACAACCAAGTGTTTAAACACAGCTCCAAACAGCACTCTGCCACATGCTAACTGTATGACCTGAGGTGACTTATCTAATCTTTCTGTTCCTCAGTTTCCTTGTCTGTAAAATGAGAATAATAATTGTACCACCTCAGAGGGTAGCTATGTGTAATAAATGAGTTCATGTTTGTAAAGTTCTCAGAAGAGTGTAAGCACATTGTGTAACAGAGGTGCAACACTTTGCAAGCCCTTGGAAGTGCTTATTTAAATTTAAATACATTTAATAAATCATATTTAAGATAAATTAAATCCAAATTTGAATAAAATATGCTCATTATGTCTGTAATGACTGGCCAGAGCCTGTGTTGAGCCAGGGTCTCTGCTTTCGAGACTTCACTTCCCTGCTGGGACTTATGCAGTAGTTCATAGGGTCTAGTACCATATGGACAGCCATGACCATAGCCATAGAGAAATCTAGGCCCACATTCACAAGGCCATTTTTCAGCCTCTTACAGAGACTCCAGTGTCGTTATAGTTCTTATCTTGTTGAAAGCACCTGACTCTTTCATCTCCCCATGAGTTTCCAGTCTCTTGTATTTTAACCTGTGGTTTCCAGCCCTCTTTCCACTGATTAAATTTCTAAACATACAGGAAAAAATATTTATCAACACACCTATTATTCTAGCTCCAAAATGAGCTTTTCCATTCTCCCTTCCACAGTGATATTTCTACAAAAAACGATTATTTGTGTTTATGGTTCTACTCAAAGGATAACAGAATTTTGTTTATATATATGAGGCTCTGAGATACTGTCAGAAGAAAAAACTGCCTATAAACAAAAGGAAAGTCTTAAGTTAAAAGTTTAATTCTTGGAGGCCAGCCTGTTAAGTTCACATGCTCCACTTTGGCGGCCCAGGATTCACAGGTTCTGGTGTGGCCCTATGCATTACTCATCAAGCCATGCTGTGATGGCATCCCACATACAAAAAAATAGAGGAAGATTGGCACAGATGTTAGCTCAGCAACAATCTTCCTCAAGCAAAAAGTGGAAGATTGGCAACAGATGTTAGCTCAGGGCCAATCTTCCTCAAGCAAACAGAGGAAGATTGGCAACAGATGTTAGCTCAGGGACAGCCTTCCTCTCACACACACAAAAAAATTTAATTCTTAATTCCATTTCAAAGAACCGTGAGTGGGAGCAGAGTTAATTCTCTTATTTCTGAAGGAGAGTTAGATGTTCAGACACTGCCCACCAAGCTACACTTGACTTTGGGAATGTATTTTATTACAATAGGGAAACATTAACAAAACATCTAACCCCTTTTCAGGCTGAAAGACATTTGTCACACTAGGAGGGAGCATTCTACAGAACAAGTTTCTCAAAGTGTGGTCTTTGCACTGTGTATATCAGAAACTCCTAAAATATCGATTGAAATTTCCATGGCTCTACCTCAGGCCTGAGGAAGCAGTTCTCTGGGGTGGATCCAAGGCCCCCAATATCCAGGCTTACCGGCTAATTTTGTGCACACTGAAGTTGATTTATTTTTTTTAAAAGATTGGCCCTCAGCTAAGATCTTTTGCCAATCTTCTTTTTCTTCTTCTTGTTCTTCTCCCCAAAGCCCCCCAGTACATAGTGTATACTCTAGGTGTAGGTCCTTATAATTCTGCTATGTGGGACGCCACCTCAGTGTGGCTTGACGAGTGGCGCCATGTTCACGCCCAGGATCCAAACCCTCAAACCCTTGGCCACCGCCAGAGCAGAGCTTGAGAATTTAACCACTTGGCCGCAGGGTGGCCGCCACACTAAAGTTTTTGAACATGCCACAGAAGCCCTCGGTGGATGTTACCTCAATGGTTCTGATAGTTAAACTGAGCAAAGCAGTCCGTGAGGGCCAAAGTTTCAGAATTAGGGTAATCTTGGGAGAAGAAAGCCTCTATACTTAAGCGTGATATTGTGATTTATAATAAGAAATATATATTTGGTCTTCATCCTTTCTGGCACAGAGCTCCTAAAACCCTTGGAATTTCCTAAATGATGAGTGTGATAAAGTTGTCTTTTGTTATGTTAATGAGGTAACTTTGGGAAAGCACCTAAGGATGGGGGCTGCTTGCCAGGGGAGCCAACTGAGTGATAAAGGAACTTTCAGGCCCACCCCTGACCTGGTGGGAGGGAAGAGAGCCTAGAGGTTGAATCAGTCGCCAGTGGCCAGTGATTTAATCAATCATGCCTACTTAATGATTGATTAATGATTTAATCAATGATGCCTACTTAACTCCCAAAACCCCCAAAAGGACAGGGTCCAGAGAGCTTCTGGGCTGGTAAACACATGGAAATTCCTGGAGAGGATGGCACTCTGAGAGGGCATGGGAGCTCTGCGCCCTTTCCTCACACCCTGCCCTATGCATCCCTTCCCTCTGTCTGTTCATCTGTATCCTTTATCAGATCCTTTTATAATCAACCAGTAATCCAGTAAGTAAAACCTTCCTCTGAGTTCTGTGATCTGCTCTAGTAAACTAATTGAACCCAAAAAGGGGGTTGTGGGAACCTCTGAATTATAGCCATTCAGTCACAAGTAGATTAACAACCTGGACTTGCTACTGGCATCTTAAGTCCAAGGAGGGGGTCATTGGAACTTCCAGTCTGTAGCCAGTCAGTCAGAAGCACAGGTAACAATCTGGGCTTGCGACTGGTGTGTAAAGGCAGGAGCAAGGGCGGTCTTGTAGACCTGAACCCTTAACCCTTAGTGGGATGATGCTATCTCCAAGTAGACAGTGTCAGAATTGAGTTGACATCTTGGACACCTTGCTGGTGTCCGAGAACTGCTTGTTGGTGTGGGGAATCCCTCCCCCACCATGTTGGAATTGGGTCCAGGAACCCAAAAGACTAAGATACTTGTGTATAAATAAGTATTAAACTTAAGGCAATTATAATGCAAGAAAAGTGATACAGAAAATGAATTAATTACTAGAAAATAGATCCATAACAAGTTATGGATAATTTGAAGGCTGAACCGTATAGCCTTTGAAGATCACATCTGCCACAAAATGTCCCTTGGAGATGCTGTCAGAAATAGACTCCCAGGATGCTCGTACTCGGTATTTTGAGGATATGGCAAACTTGATACCATGCTATTCATTCCCCCATTCGATTACAAATTCTCTGGGATAGAAACCACGCCTCTTGTATTCTTTGTGTCTCTGGGGACTGATCCAATGCCTGTTAATGATAGTAATAATAGACATCAGCTAAATGTTGAGCACATACTGACTGCTCAGTAAATGTTTCCCGAAATGAATTTGGGAAAAGGATCACTTTGTTGAGAAGAGTCCACTGTAAAGGAGAAAACCCAACATAGCTCAGTGAAACATTAAGGTGAATTTATAAAAGCACACACATTGTTGTTATTCAATGAATCCTTGACGTTTCACTAAAAATGTCTGTCAACTTCTCACTTTTCCATTCCGTCATGCCAGGATTGCATGCAAGTTTGTTTACAAAGGTTTGTCACTGGCTCTCCCTGAGTCCTTGGTCTTGTCCCTCTACAGTACCCAGAATTTTGCTAACCTTCAGCTCATTTAGTAATACAATATACTGAATTTTCACAATACTGAACTCTGTTTTATAAAGTACACTTTAAACTTCTTTCTTGATTTATTTTTATCTCTAGGGCTATGTCTTAGTTTATTTCAAAATGACTAGAGCTTAAAAATATTTCTTTAAAACAAGTTCTTCTTTCCATCAGCTCCACTGCAATATTAAAATACAAAAGAAGGTCTTCCATTGGTTAGAACAGCCCCTGGCATCTGGCAGGCTGACATATTTCGTAGGTAAAATGATACACAAAAGAGCACATGCTCTGTCCTCTAAAAATCACATGTGTTAATGAGAAGAGAAAACATATTTGGGCAAGTTTTATCTCCCATGGTGCCTGATGCCATTTGGGGAGTGAGTTTCACTATTTTTGCAAAATCTTTATTTCTGTTTCTAAAAGAGAAGTTTGTAAAAGCAGATTTTACACATTGAAAGAGCTTTTAACATTGTTATGAATTACGTGGTAATATGAGCTAAGGACAAATGAATGAAAAACACATAGATTAACAATCCTGTCGATTCTATATGTGTTTTAAAATTAAGAGAAAAAAATACATTGTGATACAACACATGGAGAGCTTTTACTGAACTAAAATTGTATTGGGGATGTAATTGACAGGGTTCAGGAGGCCCCTGGGATAAAGGCTTTTAGTACTTTTTTCCACAGCTGTAAATTTTAAACAATACAACGTGGGCCTCCTTGTTATATAAGCATGCAAAAAATGGTTATTTGTGTAGAAAGAATAATCTAAAGAAATCAACCTTACTTAGAGTCAGTTTCTTGAGTAGGCCTATGAAAGGGAAATGGACAATGGGATCATAAAATGCCACATTAGAAAAGTCCCTAGAGATTATCCATAACCCTTTCATTCTGACTTGGGGCCAAAGATGATAAATTACTTGCCTGAGATTACACAAGAGATAAAAGTTAGAATTAGGTCTGGTTTGAAACTCATGATTTTAGTTCCCGATAGAAAAGAATTATTAGGCAATGAAATTGTCAGAAATGCTTGCTATTACTCAAAGTTTTCTCTCTGAACCAGAGAACTCTGCAGCAGCTACTTAACTAAATGACAATCTTCCCTCTATGCAAAGTAGCTATATGATGCAAATATTTTTTTTTAATTTACAATGTTTTAAAATAGCTCTGAATAGTTACTATTTCAGCACTGGATCCTGGGTCAAAGGGAAATGAAAAGACTTGAATAAATTACACAAGACAGTCCAAAAAGATGATTTCTATTCTAAAAGAAGAACAAGGAGCATTCGGGAGCCGGGATGAGACAAGACCAGGCTGCCACCTCGTCTCAGTGTGACCTTGGGCAGGGTGTTGCTTTGAGGCTCAGATTTCTCATGCCACCTCCTAGGACTAAAATAATCCAGAAGAAACATTGAATGGGGAACCAATCTAAAAAGGATTTGGGTGATACAAATGTAGTACGAATGCTATTTTACACTAATTAGATATATATGTATTATACTAATTAATAGCATATAGTAGTATAGTAGAATGCTAAATATTATTTATATTTATATTACACTAATACTGTTTTAAATGCTTGTACAGTCAATGTTTTTTGTTGTTATAAAGTCAATAGTAGTAGTAACTCTAAACAAAATCTTTGTAGAGACAGAGGTGTCATTTTTGAGGAATTCTAGAGGACTAATGAGATGACCGAAGGGTAGAAAATGGATGCCAGAGGTCTAGTCACAAGACAATTCCTCTATAGTTACAACACCTTGTGCTTCAATTCTTCCAAATATCTTCAGCATCTTTCCACTTACATGCCCCATTGTCCCAATCTCAATATGTACAAAACCACATTTCCTCTTGTTCTCTGAACCTCTATCTCCTGCGGTTATTAGTGATCTTATCAGTTACCTACTCTCAGCCTGGACACCTACTTGGTTTCATCTTCCACTTCATCTTGTCCTCTGCCCTTCTGTGTCTAGTGGATCAACAAGTTCTATTGCTTTTTTGAGATTGAGGTGAGATTCACACAACATAAAGTTAGGAAGTTTAAAATTACAATTCAGTGGCATTTAGTCCATTCATAGCATTCTACCACCACCACCTTTATCAAGTTTCAAAACACTTTCATCGCTCCAAAGAGAATCCATATACTTTTAAGCCGTCAGTCCCTATTTCCCCTACCCCTAGTCCCTGGCAACCACCAGCTGCTTTGTGTCTTTATGGACCCACCTATTCTCGATATTTTCTATCAATGGAGTCTTACAATATGAGGCCTTCTGTGTCTGGCTTATTTCACTGAGCATAATGTTTCTGAGGTTTATCCATGTTGTAGAATCTATTAGTATTTCATTCCTTTTTATGGCTGAATAATATTGTATTTTATGGATTATCACATTTTGTTTATCCATTCATCTATTGATGGACACTTGGGCTGTTTCCTCCTTTTGGCTATAATGAATAGCCCTGCTAGGAACATTCATGCACAAGTATTTGTTTGAGTATCTATTTTCAATTTGTAGGGGAACAGAATTTGCCACCCCAAAATGTGTCTCTTTGGCTCGATTATTTTGGACTGATTATTTTTAAGAGCAAACAACACAGGTAAAAACTTTGACCTTCCCCTAAGAGAATTTAAGATAGAAGGCCTGCTCCAGGAAGGAGCTATCACCATAGATAACTACAGTATGATATGAACTAGATGTGATAGACAGGGAGGAACCTAGCAAGGCCCATTTGATCAATGTCCTCTCCATGACCCATTGTCTTTGCAAGGCGTAGCAAACATTTACTTACCAAACATTTGTTTTCCCTCTCCATGTGAATTGCCTTCCTCCCCTTTCAAGTCTCAAACCACTACTACCAATATCCTTCTTTGTTTTTAACTAAAGATGGCATTTAAGGTGGTGGCTTTGGCCATTTTGGCAAGTTATTCAATTTCCCTGGTTTTCTCCCAGGTATCCATGTTATTAAACTTGGTTGATTTTCTCCTGTTATTCTGTCTCATGTCAATTTAATTCTTAGACCAGCCAGAAGAACCTAGAAGAGTAGAGGAATATTTCTTTCTCCCCTACAAATTCTTTTGGGTATATACTCTTAGAGTTCTTCAGAGAAATAGAGCTAATAGGTTCCCTCTCTGTGTAGACATATATATACAGAGAGGTTTATTTTAAGGAATTTGACTCACCTGATTGTGGGAATCGGTAAGTCCAAAATTTGTAGGGCAGGTCAGAGGTTGGAAGTTCAGATAAGAGTTGATATTGTAATTTTGAATTTAGATTTTGCAGGCCAGCAGGCTGGAAACTCAGGGAAGATTTGTTTCTATGTTGCATACTTGAGGAGAATTCTTTCTTCTCTGGGAATCCTGTCTTTGCTCTTAATGCCTTCAACTGATTGGATGAGGCCCACCCCCATTTTAGAGGGTAATCTGTTTTACTCAAAGTTTACTGATTTAAATGTTATTTATATCTGAAAAATACTGTCACAGCAACATCTAGATTGGTGTTTGGCCAAATAACTGGGCACCACTGCATGGCCAAGTTGATGTATAAAATTAACCATCACATAAACCTAGAAATAGAATTGCTGGGTCATATGGTAATTTTACATTTCACTTCTGAGGAATCGCCATACTGTTCTCCACAGCAGCTGCACCATTTTGCATCCCCACCAGCAATGCGCAAGGGTCCAATTTCTCCACATCCTCTCCAACACTTGTTATTTTCTGTAGTTTTTATTAAAGCCATCTTAATGCAGGGGAAGTGGCCTGATTACTTTTTATTATGCCTTTAGGATCACTAAATATTTGTTCTTGGAACTCCACTAAAAAGCTCCACCTTTGGATGACATAGGAGGTTCTGGGGCTGTGGACAAGATGAACTCTTTTAGTTGATAATCCAAGCATCCTCTGGTGAGGCTACATTTCAATAATTACTGCAGTGTACATTGTGAGCAGGGAAACACTTCTTCCTAACTTCTGGTGTTTCCCTCCATGTAAAGAAACTTAACATGGCTTAAAACTCATAGCCATTCTGCACCCTCTTACACATAACTAATGCTTGAGCTTGATAGGAAGAAGGAAGTAGGAGTCACTGAGATTCTGCCTTTGTTTTTTTCTTAAGAGCTACTTGCCTGTGGAGAGTCAGTCTTGCCTCTGCTCCTCTAGCAAAGGGCCCATCCCTGCAGGTGGGGATTTCCCAGAATCTCCATGCCGATTCATATCTGCCTAACCTTGGGGTTCAGTGTGAGAAATCTCACATGTTTGCAGATGCATGCCAGATTTTCTAAGAGAATCTCTTTACCAAAGATGTTATTTCTCTGTCTGCTGATCCTTTTGTCTTATCTCAATCACTTTGGAACTTAGGTTGAGTAAACGGATGTTCTTTATTGTATCCATTACTTGAAGACATCTCTATAAAATAATTTATATCATTATCTTACTTTTATTCTATGACTAATCTGATCTTGCTATAGTATAAGAATATATGCATTTTTTGAATATATTTTATGAATGTGAGAGATTCACCTCATTGGTTGATACCACTGAATGAAGAATTGGTTCCTAGGTACTTAAGCTGTTGGGTTAATGCACCTAGTGTCACATTATCAAAAGATGGATCAAGTCTGAACTTCGTACAAGTATTATGGTTATTGTTGTTTAATTTTTTAAAATTATTTTTGTGGGATTGGCAAAATGGCCTGGTATGAGATTTTTCTCGTCTAAAATCAAAATGCTACTTTTCTGAAACAAAATAAAGAATATAGAAAATATTAAGAAAATGAAAGGGTTCACAAGATTTGTGGTCAAGGCAAGGAAATCTTAAGGGGAGAAGTGGCTTCGGTTAAGTAAATCTTTGATTTATTCAGTTTGAACTGATCCTTCATAGTGATAATTCTTAAAACTCTTGTAATTTTATAAGAACTGTTTCTTCACTCATTTCCTCATATCATTATTTTTTCTATCACCACTAATTATGCTTTTCTGGTCCTTTTGTGATGCTTCCAAGTTGATGAATAAGTGTGTATCTCTCCCCTTTGGCTATTTTCCTATGGTGATAAGGTCTTTGTTTAACTAAGATAATTAATTCTCCAGACAGACCATTAATGATGTGCATGGCAGTGTGTGCTTCAGAATACCCAGATGGTCAGGTATCTTACTGTGAATTTTCTTGCAAAACTTCAAGTTTAGGTTTCTAAACAGATAAACATTTCTCAGAGCCAGTCAGTCTGCATATTTGTGTCCTGTGTGTAAATACCTTCACACATTCCAGATTATTCTATTTCAAGGCCATTATAATTTTCACCATGAGTATCTGACGCATGAGATTACAAAAATTTTGTTCCAGGAACACTGCCAGCCTAAGAATTAATTATAGGCAAAACAAAACAACTTCACTGAGTTGTGTATGTATATTGAACCCAATCTATCGTTGTTAAAAGAGTATCTCAACTTGCTGTTAATCATTCCCTATTATCTATTTTGAGGTTTGAATTTTATTTTTATAATATTTTTAATTATTTTATTACTGTATTAAGCAATAATATTAGAACCAAGTTCCTAAGTTTATAGTAGGGATTTAATGAGTTAATACACAGAAAGTATTTAGAACATTGTTTAACTGTCATTGTTACTATTAGCCTTAACTTTGGGAGGTAGATTATATTATTGTATTTAATCTTGAGGTTAAAAGTGTGAGCCTGAGTTTTAACCCAGACTTACCAGCCACATGAGTGTATTGCTGAGCTTGGGTTGCCATAAACAAAATAGCCTGGGTGTCTTAAATAACAGACATTTATTTTCTCACTGTTCTGGAGGCTGGAGGTCCGAGGTCAGGGTCCAGCAGAGTCAGTTTCTGGTGAGACTGCTCTTCCTGGCTTACAGACAGCCAACTTTTCCTTAGGTGCTTGCATGATGTCTTCTTTGTAAGAGCCCCTTCAGGAGCAAAGCAAGCTCTGGTATTTCTTTTTATAAGGGCACTAATCTCATCACCAGAACCCCACCCTCATGAGGTCATCTAAACCTAAATATCTCCCCAAAGCCTACCTCCAAACATCATCATTTTGGGGTTAGTACTTCAATATATGAATTTTGTGGGGTATACAGTTCACTCCGCATCAATGACCCTGGACAATATTTATCCACTCTAAGCTGAGTTTCTCAAGTTGTGAAATGTGGGTTAGAACACAACAGAGTCATTGTGAAATTTAAATGATTATTTTTCTTCTGCTGCTTGTTTGTGTTGTTTTGTAAGGATTTTCCCTATACAGACATGTACTGTTTTCATTGTAAGAAAAAATAATTGAACCCAGCCCGGTGGTGTAGTGGTTAAGTTTGCACACTCTGCTTTGGCAGCCCAGGGTTTACAGATTGGATCCTGGGCATGGAAACATGCCACTCATCAAGCCATGCTGTGGCGGCATCCCACACACAAAATAGAGGAAGATTAGCACAGATATTAGCTCAGAGCCAATCTTCCTCACCAAAAAAAAGAAAGAAAAAAGAATAAAACACGAACTCTGAAGAGGAAAGGAATTCTCTCTCTTCTGTGCTTATTGGCTTTTTGTTCTGCCTGTCTTTTGCTTTTGAAATCCTTCCTGATATAGTCTCAGCCTATCTTTTCAGCCATAATTCCCCTCTACTTCCCCCATGCAATGTATCTTCCAGGCAAATAAGACTACTCTTTGCCTCCATGTTCTATGTCTGCTTACCTAGAATATGCTATTTAACCAAATCTAGTTGATGAAATCTCACCTCTGTAAAACTTTTCTAAATCTCTCTCTAAAAAGAAAGTCTCTCCTTAGAGCACCAACAGCACTTTGGGCCATTCTTATAAACATTTTTCATCTGCTTTGTATTATAGTTAGTTCTGTGCATTCACAGCTTATGTCCCTATTGGGGAAAAGCAATTTGAGTGAAATACAAACCACATTATCTTGCACAGAATTTAGCACATAGTAACCATTTGCTTCGAAAATGAATTGAAACAAGTGCAAGGGCAGGTGCTGGAGTGAAATTTCCCTTTGTACTTTTAATGCAAAAAGAGATGGTCGTATTCATTACAAAGAAGATAAGACCATAAATGGAATGGCTTACTCAAGAGAAAAAAATGTTGAGTACTAAAGTAGCAGTAATTATACACACAATGATGTGTTAATTTAAATTATAGTCAAGTATTCATTAAAGTCCCTGAAGATCAGTATCAGGCAACTCTTCGTTCACTGAGGTTGCTATTGTACTTAAATATAATAAAAATACCTTTTACATTTGTCCAGCACTTAAGAGTTTACAAAGTGCTTTCATGTCTATGATCTCATTTGATCATCACATCAGTCCTGTGAGGTGGACAAAAGAACTATTTTTACAGCAGCTCTACAGAACAAAATTCAAGTTTGAAAGGATGTAATTTGTTCAAGGTCACAAGCTAACACACACTGAAACCAGGACTAAATCACGTTATTTTACTCCTGGTTTGCTCTCTATAAAACAACATGTTATCTCCCACCATACAGATTGTCTTAAAAACTGTTCCATAATCTCTATATATTTTAATAAATTAGATGTGTTCCTTCCGCTATCCTCCTCGCCTTAATCAGCATGTGAATTTTTGCTACACTCCAAGTCTTCATTGGATTAAGTCTTCAGTAGAACAGATTTTATTTGATTGCAAAATGCTCAGAGAAAATCCTAATATGATTAGGTCAATCCTTTTTTTCCAGACTGGTTTTCTATTACTTCAGTAAACTGCGGTACTGCATTTCCCAAGTGTATTTCATTTATGAAAACACATCATCTCCCTATTCATTCTCTGTTTATTCAACAAAATCCTGAAATCCAGTTAAATAGCTTTAATTTTACAAAAATTCTGGCATTGCTTCCCTGCAGAACACATCTGTTAAAATGAACTTGAAGCATGACATAGCACATACTAGTTTGTGTCTTATTAGAATTTAACAATATCCAATCAAAGCATCTAAATTTCATACACTTTAAGCATTTCTTATTGGTTTATTTGCTATAATTGGCTTGTTTGGCTCTGGGTTATTGTGTCTTTTCGTATTTCCTTATAAAATGTTATCAAGCTTTGTAACCAAAATTACTGCTTGTTTGGTAAATAATACTAATTATAATTCCCACTGAGCGATAACTTTGGTTATATTTCCCTAAGGAAAACTCACTATTATTTAAGATTATTTTAGAATCCTTAAAGTACCCCAGTTAAATACACGCAGATGGAATTCGTTATGTGATTGCCTCTGGAAGACAATGTTTGGTTCATTTATGTTGTGTTGCAGTGAATGCTATGGTTGATTCCATTTCACGTGACTCTAAGTTTTCATGCGTATGGCCCTCTGCTGGGAAAGGCAGTGCGAGGCTTTTAGACTTTCCCCAGTACCAACAACCTCATCCCGGTGGTGAAGAGGCTTGCTCTGTGCTTAAAAGCCTTTGGCTTGGCTTCTCGCCATAACATCAATTAGGGCTTGTTTCTCCAGTGTTGGTGTCGTGTCAGGGTGCCAGTTTATGACAGGGAAAGAAAGCCCTTCAGATTATAAGTGCTACTTCATTTAGATTCCAAGATCATAGCTTTCCATTGAGTTTCCTGTGAAATTGTATCTGCTTTATTCTGGAGCCAAAGCTCTTAGTGACAGACTTCCAAGAGGCATTTTGCAAAAATAGTGTAATACTCTTTTAGGCGGTGAATGAAAATAGGTGTGGCCCAAGTTCGTGATGTTCGGAATGTTGTGTTGTGGCTGGGTTACTTTAAAGACACCAAGTTAACACCTTGTAAGAGCGGTACATGGTAGAAAGGCTGAAAACTTAGGTTCTAGTGACGTAGAGTAGTCAGCGTATCTGCGAAACCACGGTAGCAGCCCTGCAAACCTGGGGACAAGGTGGCAGGATGACACTGAGCTGGAGAAGCTGAATCTCAACCAGCATCTAATGCTACAACTACAAGGTACCATCCTTTCCCACTTGGCTCATTCCTCCCAAAGCCTGCACCTGAACCATACATGATGAAAAACTGTTACACTGAGTGTATCATTCTGGTGGGAGATGGAAAAGGTCCTTTGTAAACCAATGGTACCTAGAATATTATGGCCTTCGAAATTCCGTATTTAACTAGAACACCATTCTAAATGGAAAATGAATTTGGGATTTTGATGAAATATAAACTCCATCCAATTGTTGGAGAGACTACACACAGACTGAAATTGATAACACACATCCAGATGTGCAATTGGAAATGCATGTTGTGTATACTATATCATATAAACAAACTAATTTTAACAAATTAAAAAACATGGACTGAATCACAGCTGCCATTTAAGTGGCTTTCTTAGAATAGCAATCCATATTTATTTTTATAATGCTTTTTGAAAGAGAAAACTATTGTTAATCTTCAAAGATGTTGGAGATATTATTTTAAGATTGAACCACAAGCACGTGTAACAACTTCAAGGTTACATGACCAAAGCACGGGTCCTCTAGAAACTCTGTTACCCACATGGAAAAAAAGTAAATTGCAGTAACGTGGAGTTTGGTTAGACTTTGTATAGCCTCACAAGTCTTGGAAGGTAGTGGTGAAAGTTTAATTCTTTAAAAGTCATATTTAGATATTCCAGCATGATTTTCATTACCAAGATGTTTATTGATTACAAAATTATGTGTATATTTTACTGAAAACGTTGAAAACCATTAGACATGGTTAATGTCTACTCAAACCCAAAGATGACCTCTGAGACGGCCCCACGATGGCCTCCATTGAACTTCGCCTCTGGGTATTCTTGGATATTGTGAAAATGACAGTGTGTGACTTTCAAGGATAGGTCATTAAAGACATTGCAATATCTGCCTCACTGTCTTGTATTACTCTGGGGAAATCCAGGTGCCATGTTATGAGGACATTCAAGCAACCTTCCAGAGATGTCCACTTGGGGAGGAACTGAGGCCTTCTGCCAACAACCAGCATTAACTTGCTAGCCATGTGAGTTAGTCACCTTGGAAGTGGGTCCTCCAGCCCCAGTCACGTTCAGGTGACTCCCGTCCTGGTTGACTTCTTGACCACAAACTAAGAAGAGACTGTAAGCCAGTTCCACTTAGCAGAGCTGCTCCCTAATTCCTGGCTCACAGAGACTGTGTGAAATAATACACGTTTATTGTTTTAAGACACTAAGTTTTGGGATAAAAGTTCATGCAGCAAGAGATAACTAACACAGATGTGTAAAATATTGCTCTCCACACCCTAGTTTATCAAAAATTTCCTTCTGGCAGAGACTCTCCCAGACTTTTTTCAAAATACTAGATTCTAGGTAATAGAAGAGAACTAATGGTAAAAATGGGGACAACGAAGCACCGTTCCAACTCCACTTTAGTAACTTGGTTCTGGGGATTAGAGGAATCAGAAACGTCCTGCTGGTTACTCAGCTTTCCTCACTCTCTGTGGTTCTGAACACCATTTAAATGGCACCTGAATTGCAAGATTAGAAATTTTTGTTCTTCAATTAAATAAACAATGTATCCCAAACATTTTTTCTTGAGTGCCCTAAATTTCCAGCTAAATCATTGGATAATTCAGAAGTGAAAGGGCCAGTGAGGTGGTAAATATTTAACAACATTTCATTGAAAATGGCAGAGGAGAGCAATATAAGAAGGGTTTAGTCAGGGCCTAAGATTCAAGAAGACGGACCCATTTCAAGCTTACCTCAGAGCCCTTAGCCCTTACCTCACATGCTAGGCAGCACACTTGCAGAGTTGCAAGGCATGGTACAGGAGCTGGGCCAGGCCAGGCCGGGGCTGTAAGCACAGTGGGCCCTGTAGAAGGCACAGGGGATGTGCAGTGACAAATCAAAGAGAAGATACTGCAGAAGGAAACTTGAGAGCTGAGAAACACTTCTTTTTGGATTTGAATAGTCCATCGCTGAAAGAGGCCTAAACTTGAAGACTCTCAAGGAATTGCAGAATGTAGCCACTGCCTGGAACATGGCAAGATCATAACACGTGCAGTTGCGAGGAAGAAAGACTTTCAGAGTACGTGGACAGAAGAGGAGTACAAGCAGGATCCTGTGAAGAGGGGTGGCAGCAGGTGGGTGCCATGTACACACGGAGAACTTTAAAACATCAGAGAAGAGAGCACATGGAGGGAAGCTAGAGAAGACACTAGAAAACATCCCAAAACCAGCAGGCTCAGACCCTCACAGCACAATGCTCTTCATCCCCAAAGGAAAGGTTAGTCTTCTAGGGTAAGAATCCTGGTTTTAAGGAGTCCCGGACTGATTATCATTGAATGGCAGTTTTTCAATAGTCAAGCTTGTTAAATTGATTAAAGACACACAAAAAAACAGAAACACTCTTGATATATGAAGACAACAAATGATTGTTTCACATGGCTGAGAACTTCCTCAAGAAGAGAGCTTATCTGTGACATCTTTGGGTGCTCAGGTTCCTGGCATAATCCCTGGCATATAGTTGGTATTCAATAATATTTATTCAAACAGAAAAATGAAATTTTAATAATTTGGTTGGTCAAATGGCTCCATTCATCTTTTTCACTCCCCAGGAGTCTCAGCAGCTAACAAGGTTTTTTGCACCAGGCCTTGGGTTGGTTTCATCTGCTCTTGCCACAGTTGCTGGAAATGTTCCAGCTGGAATAAACAATGGTTTCTCCTCATCCCTCAGGGCCTTGGGTTGTTCCCATGGGACTGAGCGATCTCTCCAGTCCCGAGCAGCTCTGCTATTAGTTCTATGCCATTGCTTCATTTCGCAAATGGAAAATCTGAGGCTTTCCCTGGGGCACATAGCTAGAGAAAAGTGGAACTGGGTTTGAACACTGACTTCTTGGCTACAATCCACTCCTCTTACCATCTTACAACCTCATCCATAGACCCATGTCAGCCACGCTTCCAATTCTTGCCTCAAAATCAGCAGTAGGTGACCATGGGGCATGAATTCTTTGTGAAATAGCTGCCTGAGACATCAGTTTGTATTGTGCTTAGATCTGCTAAGTGGGGCAATGGTTGGGAGATTAGTTGACTTCCCTGGGAAATAGTACTTCACTTCCCACACAAACGTTGGCACTGTCGATTCTAGTCTCCTTGGCCATGCTTTTCACTGCCTATAGATATCTGACAAGCTGCTAAGAGGAAAATAAGAAAGGCCACTCTGCTGGCTAATCTGTTTGTCACTCCTCCAGCCACCCGCCATCCCTGCAGATCCACTGTAAGTAGTCTTAGCTCTTCTCCATCTTGCTTTGTGCCCTCTGGGGCAAGACCTCTGAGGCCTACAATCCATAGGCTTCTTTGTCCTCTGGCTTCTCTTCAGGTCTAGCAGGAGATCCGAGGGAAGAAGGAGAGATTGGGGTAGTTTTTCCCTTGTTCCCCTCCTGCTTCTGCACCAAGTTCTGGCAGTATCTGTGACCACAGCTCTGTCAAGTTGCCCTCTCTTCCATAGCTCCAGCTCTCAGCTGGCTCTCGAAATACTGTCTCTACGCACTTTATTCTTCGTGCCTGGGAGAGGTAACAGCTTTCTGCTATTGCTAAACCCTGGGAGCCTCCATATCACTTGCCAGTCTCCTTAAGCTGTACATATAGCTCTGTGAGTAGTCTCCTTATTAATTCACTTCTAAGATCCCAGCTGAATGAGCTTTGTGCTTCCCGCCACGACCCCTGCCTGAGATAGTCACTCCAAGAAAAACTCCCCCCAGAGCCTTAAAAAAGCTTGGCTTTATAATCAGGATTTCTCAGCCTTAGCATCATTGGTATTTTGGGCTGGATAATCCTTTGTTGTGTGGGACCATCACACGTGTTGTAAGATGTTTAGCAGCATCCCTGGCCTTACCCACTACATGCCAGTAGTATTGTGTCAAACAAAAATGTCTTCAGACATTGCCAAATGTCTCGTGAGTGGCAAAATCATCCCCAGTTAAGAACAACTGCTTTATGTTAGTCTTGCCTCTTATAGAGCTTCACCTCTTTATGTCTCAGTTCAAATCCACAGTTTATTTGTGTCACTCATTAATAATTATAATACCATTTACAATTCGGGTTTTACATATTAACTCATTTGCACTTCATAGAAGTCCTATAAATTAGGCTCAGCCTATGTTAGTGCTGTATGGGACCAAAGGTCAAAGAGGTTATGTGCTTTCTCCGAGAGCACTGGGCTCACAATCAGAGGAAGTTGGACTGAATCTTAACCTTTGGCCTACAGATCCCTTGCTATATCTGGGTGGCTCTCAACTGAGTGATTTGGCTTCTCAGGGTACATTTGGCAATGTCTAGAGACATTTTTAGTTGTCACAGGTGTGCAGGGCATGCCGCTGGTGTTTACCGGATCAAGGCCAGAAATACTGCTTAATATCCTGTAATGCACAAGACAGCCCCCCATGACAAAGACTTATCCTCCCCAAATGTGAATAGTGTTGTGGTTGAGAAACCCTGATCAATCCCCTCTGCTACGCTGCCTCCCTAACCAGCTCGTACTTTTCTCTCACTCTTTCCTACCCTTTGCGCTACCATGTTCTTTTGCATTTATAAAGATATCTTGAAGGCATAATTGATAGTAGTTCACATTTCAAGGAATCTAAATCATGCCAACTTTAATTTTTAAAATATAATATCCCTGCCTCTCTTCTCTATTTTCTTTAACGTACTTTCTTCTTCCTCATAGGCTATGTTGGCAAAAAAAAAAATGTAGAGAGAAATTTCTATTTTCTTAGTTAGATTTGGAAAGTAATTTTGGAACATGGGACTAACAAAAGGGAAAGAAAAATTGGTAAATACTTTGGAGTTTAAATACAATATTTATAACTTGATCATTGATGAACTATTTACAAAATATCTTACGGCAGGTATAAAAGTTTTAATATTTTTCAACCTTGACCTAGAAATATTGCAAACAGGCGGAATAAGAAAAAGAATATTTTCAGTGAGGTTCAAGGGAGGAAACAGGTGTAAGAGATGTGGTATGGAGTGTAGTGTGGTGCTATTCTTGTTTTAGCGTCCTTCATCGGCTCTAAACTCTGCTACTTCTATTTTTTATTTTATTTTTAAATTAATACATAGTAACAGACTATTTTGGTGTATTTTAACACATACACTTAATGCATTTTAACACATGCACAAATTTGTGTAAATATATCACAATGAGGGCACAGAAGAGTTGCATCACCCTAAAAATTCTCTCATGCTACCCCATAATAGTCATAGCCTCATCCACCCTTAACCCCCCTGGTAACCGCAAATCTGTTCTTCATCACTATGAAGAATTGAAACACAGGGTATATAACCTTTGAGACTCATTGCTTTCAGCAGCATAATGTCTTGGAGATTAATTTTGTTTATTGTGTGGATCAATAGTTTACTAATTGTTATTGCTGAGTAGCATTCCATTGTATGGATATATCACAGTTTGCTTATTTACCTGTTGAAAGATAGTGGGTTTCCAATTTTTTATTATTATAAACAGAGCTGCTATATATTTTAGTGTACAGGTTTTTGTATGAACATAAATCTTAATTTCTCTAAGGTAAATGCCTAGGAGTGAGATTGCTAGATCATGTGGTAAATGTGTGCTTACCGTTATAAGAAACTGCCAAACTGATTTCCAGAGTAGCTATAACACTCTTCATTTCCATCAGCAGTTGTTGAGTGTTCCAGTTGATCTGTATCTTCACTAGCACTTGGCATTGTCAGAAGTTTTTACTTTAGCCATTCTAGTAGGTATGTAGTGGAATCTCACTGTAGGTTTTATTAAATTTTTTTTTCAAAAGATGCTTCATTTTAAAATAGTTTTAGATATCCCATATACCCCACACCCAATTTCCCCAGTCATTAATATCTTACATTAGTATGGTATATTTGTCATAATTAATGAACCAATATTGATACATTATTATTAACTAAAGTTCATATCTTATTCATTCAAGTTTCCTTAGTTTTTACCTACTGTCCTTGTCTGTTCCAGGATCTCACCCAGAATACCCCATTACATTTAGTCATCATGTCTACTTACACTCCTCTTGGCTTTGACAGTTGTCCAAACTTTCTTTGTTTTTGATGACCTTGAAAGTTTTAAGGAATACTGGTCAGATATTTTGTAGAATATTCCTTTATTGAGATTTTTCCTATATTTTCTCATAATTAGATTGGGGTTGTGAAATTTGGGAAGGAAGTCCACAGAGGTTAAATATCATTCTCATCTTATCATATCAAGAGTACATACTATTGAGCCAACCCTGATGGCCTAGTGGTTCAGGTTTGGCTCTCTCAGAGCTTCGGGCACCCCATTGCAGAACCACACCATCCGCCAGTTGCCATGCTGTGGCGGTGGTGCACATAGAAGAATTAGAAGAACTTACAACCCGGGTATACAACCATGCACTGGGGCTTTGGGGAGAAAAAAAATGAGGAAGATTGGCAACAGATGTAAGCTCAGGGCAAATCTTTCTCTGCAAAAATTAAAATCCTTAGTTTCAAAAAAAAGAGTACATACTATCCACATGACTTGTTACTGTTGATGTTGACCTTGATCATCTGACTTAGGTAGTGTTTGACAAAATTTTCCACTGTAGAATTTCTCTTTTTTTGCCCTTTCTGTAGTGTACTCTTTGGAAGGAATTCTCCATGTGTGGTGCATATTTAAGGAGTGAGGAGCTATGCTCCAATGCTTCCCCTCATTGTCAACCAAGCAGCTACATAAATTATTTGAATTCTTCTGCATGGGAGATTTGTCCATTCTCCCCTATTTATTTATTTATTCAATCATTTTTCTAAGTATAGACTCATCAATATTTATTTTATACTTTGGGTTAGAACTCAATACTAATTTATTTTTTTTTGCTCGAATTGTCCCAGCTTTGGCCATTGGGAGCTCTTTCAGTTGGCTCCTGTGTCATTGTCATTCTGGGTTGTGTTGTTTTGTTTTGTTTAGCACTTCCTTACTTTATGGTGCCACAAGATGTTCAAGGCTCATCTTGTATATTTCCTGCCCCAGTTCTAGAATCAGCAATTTCTTCAGGCAGACTTGGTTCCTTTTATTGGTGATGATATGAGAAACCAAGATCTAGATGCTAGGTGTGCTCGTTGTTACTAGGGCTTCATTGCTTTTGGGCCCTCTCAGCTGACAGAGTAAGGAAATATTTTTGTGTATACTAACCCATGCTTATATACATATTTATAAATAATTCTATATGTAACCATCTGCATCTTTATAAAGCTAAGCATGAGTTCATACTGATGTCTCTAGCTCTGATCCATTGCCATGTAAATCATTTGAGCTTTCTGCCCCCTACTTATAACCTCCCCACTCCAACAGTGAGAAACCTGTCTCCCAACATCTGCCATCCATTTACTTTTATTGTTTATTTCTAGTATACACGAATAGTGGTTTCAGAATTGTAAACCATGTGAAAGAACTTTATCAGCTAGAGCACAGGGCTTATGCACAGTTTAGTTGGCTTTTTGTCTTATATACTCCACCGATTTCTAAAACCACATAGGTTAGAACCTTTTTCCTCCACCCTCTTCAGTGAGGTTGTTTCATACATTTGTAATATAGTTAGATTTATTTAGGCACAGTTTGCATCCATTCTTGGATACCCCAACCTCCTAAACTTTTTTTATTTACATCATTTAAGATTCATTCTTTCTGCTGTAAGGTTCTATGGATTTTGACAAATGCATAGTCATGTATCCATCATCGTGGTATCACACAATGGTCTCATTGTCTTAGAAAATCCCCTGAGCCATTAACTTCCTCATCTCTAAACCCTGGCAACCACTGATCTGTTTACCATCTCTGCAGTTTTGCCTTTCCAGACTGTCATAGAAATGGAATCATAATACTACCTTATTTAATTTATCAATTAAGCATTAATCTTAAATTAGCACTTAAGATTCATGAGTAAAGCTACTATAAACATTCACCTGCAGGTTTTGTTTATACGTACATTTTCAAGTCAGTTGGGTAAATACCTAAGACAGGAATTGCTGGATTATATGATTAGGACTATATTTAGCTTTGTAAGGAACTGCCAAACTGTCTTCCAAATGGCTTCACCAGTTTGCATTCCCGCCAACAACAAATGAAGGTTCTTGTTGCTGCATATCTTCACCAGCAATTGGTATTGTTGGTATTTTGCATTTTGACCATTCTAACAGGTGTGTAGTATCCCTAATTTCTCTCTCTTATCCATTGTGACATTGTTGTCATTTTATTCATTTCACTTCTCCATATGCTTTAATCACACAATATACTGTTACTATTATTGCTTTCAACAAACAAATATCTTTTAGATCCATTAAAATTAAGAAAACTTAAGATTTTATTTTATCTTTATTTATTACTTCTCTGATGCTCTCTCTTTCTTTAAGTAGATCCAAGTTTCTGACCTATATCAGTTTCCTTCTGCCTGGAGAACTTCTTTCAACATTTCTTGCAGGGAAGCTCTGCTGGTGATGAATTCCCTGTTTTTGTTTGTCTGATAAAGTCTTTATTTCTTCTTTACTTTTGAAGAAGAATTTTGCTAGACCAGAATTCTCAGTTGGTGGAGGTTTTTCTTTCAACACTTTAAATTTTTCACTCATTCTCTTCTTTCTTTCAGTTATATTTATCCCGCTTGGTATTATATAAGCTTCTTGGATTTGTGGTTTGGGATCTGTTGTTAATTTTGGGAAGTTCTTGGCCATTATTACTTTAAATATTTTTTTCTCCTCCATTCTTTCTTTCTCTTACTTCTGCTATTCCAATTGTGTGCATGTTATACCCTTAGAAATTGTTCCACAGTTCCTGGATGTTCTATCCTGTTTGTTATGTTTTTGTTTAGTTTTGATTTTTAATTTTTTTCTTTGTATTTCAGCTTGGGAAGTTTCTATTTTCCTGCCTTCACACGCACTGATTTTTTTCCCCATGGCCATGGCAAGTATATTGATGAGCCCATGAAGACATTCTTCATTTCTGTTACTGCATTTTTGCTTTCTAGCATTTTCTTTTGATTTTTTATCAGAGTGTACATCTCTCTGCTTACATTACCCATCTGTTCTTGTGTGTTGTCTACTTTTGCCACTGGGGCCCTTAACATATTAATCATAGTTATTTAAATTCTTTGTCTCATTATTCCAAAATCCATGTCATATCTGAGACTGGTTCTGATGATTTGCTTTCTCTCTTCAGACTGTGTTTTTCTTGCCTTTTAGCATGCCTTGTAATTTTTTTCTTGAAAGCTAATAAATCCTAATGCTTTTCAGCTTTGAGATCTTAGTTACTTCACCCAGCCACTCTGAACTCCAGGCACCTCATCTCTATAACAACAGGAATAATGCCTACTTATAAAATTGTTCTGAGGATCACTTAAAAACAAGGTCCTGTGCAAAGGATGAGACTTATGGCAGCCAAGCTGGGGTGCATGATTTGACTTTTCATGGAGGTCGCCAGGTTGATCTTAGGAAGTGGCAAATTTTCTCTTTTTCAGGTTTTTATGGCAACTCTCTCTGTTTGGGGGTTACAGAAATGGATAGAGTGCTGAGAATGGAGCACCAAGTCCTACGTACCTATGGAAAGTAACAACCTAATGATGACATATAAAGTATTCAGTCAGCCATCATTCCTAAGTATGGAAATCTGTTTTCTCACACTAAGTGCCAAGACATTTCTTAGAGTTGCCAAAATGCATTTATTTCTGAACAACCTGGGGTCTTCTGTACTAAAGACAAGTGGGATATGATGATAGCCGTGGTGGGGGATTTGGCGTCTGCTGAAAAGCAGATCAGATACCATCATCCAGTCCATGGTAATTAAAATCGGACCCCTCTGATGAAGAGTACCCCCACAGAGAACGATATTTTGTAAAAGAAAAGATTAAAAATAGCCTCTCAGAAAACACACACACCCCAATCATAGTAATTTTGATTTCAGATTCCTTAGTGTGAATTCAAGTAATTTTAAAACTCGGTTCTGTTCCTCTCTATTTCAGTGGAAAGGAAGCTAAGGAGTTACAGGTTTAAGGAAAGTCTATAGGAACAGTAGGTTATCTACTGTTAGAGATCACAGTGAGTGTACCTTGTGTGCCAACTTTTCTTAGTGTTTGAAAATAGTACCTGTGGTAGGCAGAATAATGGCTCCCTAAAGATGTCCATGTCTTCTGGATCCTGTGAATGTGTTACCTTACATAGCAAAAAGGACCTTGCAGGGGTGATTGACTTAAGGAAATTGAGATGGGAGATTATCCAGGATCCCCGGTGGGCCAAATCTAATCACATGGGTCCTTAAAAGCAGACACCCTTTCCTGGCTGTGGTCAGAGGGACATGTGACTACAGAAGGATAGTCAGAGAGACCCAATATTGCTGGTTTTTAAGATGGAGAAAGGAGGCCACGAGCCAAGGAATGTGGGTAGAAGCTGGAAAATGTACAGAAATGGATTCTCCTCTGGGATCTCCCTGGTGTCAGCCTGTTGACACCTTGATTTTAGCCCAGAGAGATCAGCGTCAGACTTCTAACCTACAGAATGGTAAGAATAAATTTATGTTGTTTCAAGCCACTAACTTGTAATTTGTTACAGCAGCAATAGAAAACTAATACAGCACCCATTTTAGGAACTCATTGTATTGTTTGCAATAATTCTACCCCTATGCTAAAGGGAAAGCTTTTGTAGAAGTTCTGCCTGTCAACAGCCAGATCACAGGACTATATTAGATAGCTTATCAACATGGCATTAGTGTCCTAGAAGTAAGACTGATCATATTTCAATTTTGAATATTAAAACTCCTTTTGAAAAATATCAGTTCTGAACCTCATGAGAACTTGCCTATTCACAGCTTTAGCAATACCCATATAGTAGCTAAAGTGATTTCTAGTTTCCGGGAGACAAGACGAACAACGAAGACCTCAGAGTTGTAGAAATGTGTATGCTGTGCTCTAGCTGGCAATCTTTCATATGCTGTTCCTGCCTTACTGTGTGAGTCACTGCATTTGCACATCAATAAGTCTCGTGGTCCACTGAAAACATTACAAAGAGAACATGAGAGCAGCAGCGTACTTCCTAGAGCTGAAACCAAACAACAAACAAATGTGCCTGCTATCCTACTGATCACACCAGAGATCAGAGAGGGATAATATTTCAATGTAATTGAAAAACAGCACGTAACACTTTAAGGAAAATGAAATTCTAGGCCTTCATAGCAAATAAAAAGGAAACTACCCAGGATCTAGCAGTCCAAAGAACTAAAAGTTAGAGAGTAAGAGTCATCCAAACACTTCCTTACTTAGTTCTTGGGGGAGTAAGGGGGCGAGTTCAGTAAATCTGCTCCAGAGAAAACTCACAATTTAAATAAGAAATAAGCACATATGCCCACACATCGAATGGCAACTTCATTTGTCGTGAATCCCCAAGAAGTTAAGCTTTTGTGAAAATGTTTTTCTCCTTTGCAAAGATTTCTTCTAGAAGACAGTTACTGATGGAAGGACTCTTAGATTAGCACCGGAATTATGGTAACTGAATTTCTGCTGTAAAAGATATTCCTTAGAACAATTTGACATTGTGGATTCCTTAGTGTTGCCATTACCGTTATGGTAATTTAGCGATTTTTGCTTCAAAAATTAAATGAAACCATGTTTGAACTCAACAGGAAATGTGACAAAATAACCAGCAATTATTTTCCCCAAATGCAATAACTGAAAACACAAAAGCTTAAGTTTCTATAGCAAATGAAAAAAATTCTTTCTTTGTTGAGGATATACGAGTGGTTCACTCTCAATTTTGTATTGTATATTTTTGCAAATACACCTTTTCCTCTATGAATCTTTAGCCTGCTTTTGAGTCTGGATACATGCCATGTTTCTCAGTACTGTCAGCTATTTGTCTGTTAAATGGTCTGAATTCAGAGAGTCTAGGAAAGTCTCAGTCTTTTACTGGATAGTAAAGAGTGAAATAATTTAGAGAATCCATGTTAAAGAGAAATAGAATCCAGCAAATCTAATACTTTTTATTTAGTTCTTGCCACGTTGCTTGGCTTAATCCAAAATGAATTGTGTTAGCACACCTCCAAAGAGGTCAGATAGATGCCCATCAGAAATTAGATTATATGGCCTGTAGGGGGCAGCAGAGGAAGCTTGCTTGTCAACAATCACGCCAATTAGGAAGCTTCAAGCCATTCTATTCTCAATGTAATCATGTGATTGAGTCCAAATGTAAACATCAGATACTGACTGAAGTTACAATATCGCTAAGGAAAAACACTCCCCCTTCCCCTTGCCACCCATAGCAGCATACAGAGCTTTGCAGTTATATTTCTTTTCGAGAGTCTACAGTTGGGCTGCAGAGATGTATAGTTATTAACAATTGCACATATGTAAATGAAGGACAAATTCCAGAAAGCATTTTCTAACTGTAAAGTGAACACTCTTTTAGAGAAATGTAAACGCCTTCTTTCATGCCTGGCTAACACTAATTGAGCACTTATTATGTGCAAGACTGTGTTCTAAGCACTTTATAAATACTAACTCCTTATTGCTTACGACAGCACTGTGAGGTAACTATTCTTATCTCGTTTAGCAGATGAAGAAACTGTGGCTCAAAATTATTGCCACTTGCCCTAGGTCATGCAGCTCATGTATGGTAGAGCCAGTAGGTGTGACTAAATATTCTGTGTCTCAATTGCAACAGGAAACTGCCTTCATGAGATGGGGTGGAGGCGGGTGACTCCTTGGCCTTATATTAATGCTGTATCCATTTTTTCTCAGTCACGGGGCTGCAATAATATATTCACAGCCAGGAAACCCATGTTAAAGGTGAATTATGTGATATGTTGGTCTCAAAAAGCTCTTTCACTCTTCATATTAACAAATCAACATGGAACTCCTGGGAGCTGAGTGAATGCATAGAGAGCCAAACTTTTTACACGCCCTATTTTCAATAGCCACTTAGTCACGAGCAATTCAAAGGAGAAATAAGTGGAGGCTTTTCATTTCCTTCCTTTCTTTTTTTTTTCTGCTTTATCTCCCCAAACCCCCCCTGTACACAGTTGTATATCCTAGTTGCCGGTCCTTCTAGTTGTGGGATGTGGGACGCCGCCTCAACGTGGCCTGACGAGTGGTGCCATGTCCGCGCCCAGGATCCGAACCCTGGGCCACCGCAGCTGAGCGTGAACTCAACCACTCGGCCGCGGAGCCTTTCCTTCCTTTCTTCATCTAATCATTCAATAAACACTTATAGAGCCTTCCTCTGGGCCAGGAAATGTTCTAGTTTCTGATGATCCAGTAGGGGCTGAGAAACATGTCCTGCCTTCAGAAAGCTCAAAATCTAGTGCGGAAGCCAGAGAAATGGGTAGTTTGCAGAGATGTAATATAATATGCTATATTAAAGCAGAATGCTAGGAGCACACATAAGAGGAATGCCTAACTCAGTCTGGGGGACAAGAAAGGTGTCTTAGATGAGACAAAATGATTTTAACTTCTGGAATTTTAAGGTCCTTAGTAAAAACAGGCAAAAATAGCAATGAATTAAAAAGCTCAATTAGATTTTTGGAGCAGATTGCTTATGTATGTTTCACAGGCATGGATAAAAACTTGAATTACTAAAATCAACAAATAGATAGAGCTCCATAAGCTCCTCAAGGGAAGGGACTGCATCTCAGACAAGTTCACGTTGTCCAGGCCTAACACAAGACTGAGTACCCAGTAGGTCACAACAAATGGTAATTGATCTGAATCTGACAGAGACATGGAGTGGTCTCGTTTGAAGCACCACGTTTAAGAAAGAGCTGATCACTAGGGAAGATGCAAAGAATAGTAAAAGAATGACTGAAGTCTACACACCAAGTCTTGACCCTCAATTAAAATTTCTGAGTTTTTCTGCAGAGCTGCTTGACTGCAGGAACTAAAATCCCTGGGGAAATGGGCTTGTTCTTGAACCTGATCTTCATCAAAAGATCTCTTGGGGAATATTAAAAAACACCAGTTGTAAGGAACAACTGACTCAATCTTTTCTTCTCATTTCAGGTAAAGAAGGCTAATGTAGGATAAAAACCATCATAACTCTAAAAAGTGTTTATGGAGAAGAATCACTTGCCTCAAGTTCAATTTAAGAATGAAAACTTAAGCTAGACAGTAGAGTTGAACTTGAAGTGAATTAAAAAAAAATTGAAATGTGTCAAGGTTCCCACTCAGTCTCAGCTAAACCACAGCTGTCCCTTCTCCAATTTTTCTGCCATTAGGAGATTTGGGAGTGAAATGGAAGAATGGGAAAGAGGTCAAGTTTGAAAGGTGAGCATGTACCACAGGAGAAGTCTCTGCAGACTCATTGCAGAATTTAATTCCCACTACAGAACAGGAATATTAGAACATTGCCCTACACCTCCCACACCACCACCCGCCACCAACAGATATAAACAGCTACATGGAAGAAGAAAGCTCTGGACAGTCTGTTAAACGCCAGAACTCTAAAGACTGGGGACACTCTCTTGTTTTAAATTTTTACAGATAAGTTATTTCGGGAAGAAGAAACCAAACACTAGAAGTAGCTGTAGTGTTTTTCTGTCTGTTTTTCATACTGTGTATTATTTTCAAAATTACTCAACTTTTTGAGAAGTAAAAAAGTCAAAAACAATTGAATTTCATAAAAATAAATCCAGCTATGCTAAATTATTACAGGATTCTAGCCTCAGGGCCTGGAATAAATTGAGCCAAGCCCAGCATGCTAGGGGAAACAAACATTTTTAATAAGGATTTAAATAACGTCCGCTAGCATCGTGCAGCTGAAGAGCCACCTCAAGTACCACTGTGGGGACACCGTGCTAAGTGGGAAATGTATCAGGGAAGACTTCGCAGGTTGGAAAGATGTTTCACAACAAAGTTTCCTTTAGACTGGGCTTGCATATGGCACGTACCTAATGCGGTACTGTTCATACATGTTAGATCTGCAGGTTAAGATTTTATAGGAGGATGTTACAGTTTCAAAGCTGGGCATAAACTTAGCAATCAGCTGGTGCCATGAACCATTTTTTAACAGATCTGCATCAACAGAAGTACAGAAATTAAGAGTATGCATTTAGAAATGTTTATAGCAATTTGATAGTTATTTTATATCTGTTGCATCTCATAATAAAAAGAACTGGGGATTAAATTATGTCTGTTTTTAACTTAATTTTCTGGTCATTCATTTTTATTTCATTTCACAAAATTATCAATCCTTGGAAAATTGGAATATTTTAAAAAATGGCCCTTCTACACACAGTTTGAGAACCGTCCTTGGGGTCATGCTAAGTACCCCTGGGTCAGCCTGGGGCATGTGAATGTAGAATGAGGGGCCAGCATGCCCAGCTGCTGGTTCTCCATCCCTTGCTTTGGAAAAGTAGCACACTATTAATCTGTTTTAAATGTTAGATGTCAGTAGGATGGATGATGGTGACAATGAAAATTACAATGATAATATTCATGTTGGGAAAGAGAAAAGAAAGTCATATGCCTGGTGTAGCTCTTTCTAAACAGAGGGAGAATTTATACTGCTTTTATACCTTCTTACTTCTCTCTTTCCACCAATCTGTCTCCAGGGATGGGAGCTCAGCCTAAGGTACGTGATCATGTTGAAAGAGGATTTAGAAGTAATTTCAAAGTTTCTCTCTGTGTTTTGTGCTGTAGATGCACAAAGTAGTTGGTCCTTGCTTGTCAGAGCATCAGAGCTCAATTTGGGCTTGTTAGTGCCATCAAGTCGATTCTGACTCCTAGCATCCCTGTTTACAGCAGAACCCTGCTCGGTCCTTTTTGTGCCATCCTCTCACCCTCTAGTACTATTTCAGACAATGTTCTGCTGCTATTCATAGGGTTTTCGTGGTCAATTTTTTCAGAAGCAGGTGGCCAGGTCCTTCTTCTTAGTCTGTATTAGTTGGAAGCTCTGCTGAAACCTGTCGACAATGGGTGACCCTGCTAGTATTTGAAATACCAGTGGCATAGCTTCCAGCATCACAGCAACACGCAGCTACCACAGTGTGACACCCATAGATGGGTGGTGTGGTTCCCTGACCAGGAAATGAACCTGGGCTGTAGTGGTGAGAGTGCTGAGTCTCAACTACTAGACCACTAGGGCCGGCTTCAACTGGGGTAGGGGTTAGAAAATGAAACTGATCTCCATGAGAAATGGTGGAAATCTGAGGGTTACTGAAGGCTAAGGTGGTAAGGGAGAGAAAGAAAGTTCTGAGAAAATGATCAGAGCCTAGGAGAAATTCTCAGTGGCAGAGAAAGGCTATGGATTTTAGAACTTCAGTGGTGTTTAATATTCCATTTTCAATTATTGCCCATGCTCTACTATTATATACAGTAATTTCCCTCCATTATCCCAAATCTTCAGGAAAAGTCAGCTTCATCCAATTCCTTTGCATTAATGGAACTCAGGGAAAGAGAAGAATGGAGTGTATCTGTATTACGTTTGTGTGCAGTTTCCATTTTCAGGCAAATTTACAAGCTCACAGGGCAGCAGGGGCAGAGGCAGAGATGCAGAAGAGAGATTGAGAATCCAACAGAATCAGAAAAGTAAACAAGAAATGTCCAGAGCGTCCATGCACTGCTCTGCCTCCCCCCTGACCAATAATCTGCAAAGATATTTTGTGGATAGGAACTGGGTTTCTCACTAAGCTTCAGATGGGAACTCAAAACATTCATTTAGAACGTGAGAGGAAATGGGAGATAATGCTAAGGGCACCGGGGAGAAGAAGGCAGACCTAATGGTCTTAACGTTATCAAACAATTCCTATGTGCCACGTACAAGATCTTTACACTTGTCATCGTGTTTATTCTTTAAAGACACCCCAGCAGCTGAATTCTATCAGTATCCCATTTTACGGGTTTTATTATAACAAATCTAAAAATGCAACAGCAACAAATCGAAAATCATCCTCCTTCATCTTTAGATGAGTAAACCGAGGTCCAAAGGTAATAAATTAACCCAATAGCACATGTTAAAAGGTGTCAGAGTCAAGTCTGAAGGAAGCTCAGAAGCATTGCTAGAGTTTACTTCTTCCAACAAGGGAGCAAAGAAGAGCTCAATACCATATTCCTAAAGGACTTAAAAATATACCTTGGATGTTGATATTAAGTGACAGCTTTCTTTCATGTCAACCTTATCAGAAAAGTCTCTCTTTTATCTGATTCACCAGGTTGGGTTTCTCCTTCTCCAACTCCTTCTTCTTTTGCTGTTGTAACCATAGAAGATGAAAGGTGTGCTCCTCTAGCAGATTATTTCTACAAGAACATTCTGTAATGGCAAAGTCTTAGCTGCAGGCAGCACTGGGTACGTGGATGAGCCTTATCTGACTACCTCAGTGTATACACTTATTAGACTCTCCAGTTTTGTGGCACATGCTGGGTCTATATCCTCCTACTTAGGGAGTTTGGGCTCTAGGTCTTAGAACTAACTGAGTTACATTTTGTGCTGCAAGTGAAGAACAAAGCTGGTTAGTAAACAATACCATGCATGAATTCAGTTGGGTAGGTACCAATCATGGGAAGGTCCCTCTCTTCAACAGGTGTTGAGCTTTCCTAGTTGGCACTCAATGCCACACCTGGCTTTCATTAAAGTATGAAGTGTTGTTCTGTCATCCTGGGGATTCTTGATCTCACCCAGGGAAAGACTCTCTTCTGGTATTTCATGAACCATAGTTTATTTACAAACATCCAGTTGACACATGACTTAAATAGTTCCCTAGACTCAGAAATGATGAGTTTGAGTCTTTATTTCTTCTAGTTCATATTTATTTTTTCTAAATTTATAATTGAGACCATAAAGATTATCTCATGACGTCTCTTTGATTACTCAGATGAGGAAACTGAGGCTTGGTATCTATCACATAGTAGGTGCCCAATAAATATTTATTGAAACACTTGACAGAACAAAACTGATGTGCTGGGTCACATGGCAGAGCTGTGATGAGAAACCCAGTCTTATAGCTTCTTGCCCAAGGCCCTTTCTGCTATATCACCATCTCCCCTTAGCCTAAACCCATGTTTACTAGCTGCTGCTGCAACTGCTTACAAACAGTGAAGTTCCAAGGAAAGAGATGAGCCAAAGGAGGAGCCTTGGTTCCTAAACAATTTACATCTGTGTGTATCTTCAGGCAATAGATGAAAACCATGTTTAAGAGAATGCTGAAGCAAGCAGAAGTAGAGGCAAGTGAGAACACTTTCTCTTTATGCCACACACACACACACACACACACACACACACACACACACACTTGTGCCTTTCTTTCCTGAGTAGGAAGCTAAGAGCTCCGGGTGGAAGGAAGTAGAGAGCAGCAGGAAGCAGAGCAGGTGGAAAGCAGTGCCTTGATGCAGTAACTCACTTACCAGCTTTGGCAATGGTTTCAAGAGACATGTTAAGCTTAATATAAGCAGGGGCCAAAGACAAGGTATGTTCTGCCTGATATTCTTATGAAGACTGGAAAGCATCACAGAAAATTGCAACTCTCCCAGGAAGGGAGACTATAAGAAAAGATTTTCCATTTTCATCCAAATCTGGGACACTGTGCCCAACCCTTGCATGTTTCCCTTCCACCTCTGCCCAAAAGGTTCCTGTCTATTCCAAAGAGAGGTGCTTATTGAGTGAGTCAAATATCAGCCAACTTCTTAAAAATAACAACCTTGTCTGCTGTATCCTTCTCTTCTTGGGAATTTCTTCAAATACAGCTGATTTTCTTAACTCTGTTATCATTTTCACCACTCTGGGCATTTTATCTGCCACCCTAGACAACATGGGTTTACTCATCTTCCTGTGGGCTTTCTAAAAAGAGAAATAACAATGTCAACCCTCTGTGCCTTAAACCAGAGGAGATTTATTGTTGACAACCAAAATTATATTAATTACAATAGTAATGCTACCTATTCTTGCCATCAGAGATAGGCCCTAGCTTCTGGTGGCTTGAAGCTGTCGGCATCCTTCTTCCTGAGTTTAGACACTATCAGTGGGTACAGTGTCTAGACGCAGGAAGATATTTGGGGAAAGTGATTTCAGAGGCTGATGGAAATGGGGTGTTAGGAACCATGGGCTCTAATGCTGATAAATCTAGTCGTTTCTTTGTTTGAATCATAATCGGTATTTCTACAGAACAGAAAGGCCATCACTCAAAATGACCTGAAGATATGAATGTATTAGTGAGTCTATATATGTATGAGTCTAACATTTGTTCCTACAATTGCCAGCAAGAACGGAAGAGGTGGTAAATGTAGCTCCTGATGCAATTTATACAGGTGGAAAAGTCTAAGACTGGCTGGTGCCAGAATTTTAAGGATATTTCCTGAGATCTCTTTACCTGGGAACAGGGACATTTCTCTGCTTATAAAGGTAAGTTGTATGTACCTTCTAGCAATAGGCTTTTGTGTCTATCCAAGCGAGCATAGGCTAAGTGTTTGAATCAAGTCTTGCAAACTCTTACAGAATTCTACCAAATCACGATCCGTAAGCATCAACATCATTCTGGTCTTGTTCAACAATGAATTCACAGCCCCTGGCATTCAGGCACTTAATAAACACTTATTTCACAAATGAATAAGTGAGAAGATCCATGACTGGAGCACCCTTTGAAGTGCTTGCTAGTCTTCTATGAGGAATGCCTTCTCAGGTCTTTGCAAGACTGGCTGCTTCTCATCATTCTGGATTCTTCTGATATTACCCTTTTAGAGAAGCTTTTCCTGAACCCTCATTTAAAGTCCCTTAATCCACCCTGGTCAACCTCTAGTTTTCACCCTGCTTTACTCTGTTTAGAGTTTGCAACATGATCTGATTACTTCTTTATGTGTTGAACAATTGACTTCTAAGATAAAAATTCCATGTGGGCAAGGAATTTGTCTTGTTCTTTGTGGGAATTCCAGTTCCTGGAATGGTAGTGCCTGGTGTATGGGTAGGTACCCAATAAATATGTGTTAAATAAATGAACATTTTAAAAATGAAAGAATATATTCCTCTGGTGCATCTGAGGGAAAGAGAAGTTTTCAGCAAAACCCTTTCTTTCTTCTCATCCGTTTGGGAGCTGGAAACACTTAATTCCTTTCCTGCCTTCTTTGTGTTAACCCTATTCCTCAAAACGTTTCTGTGGATTCTGATACCTAATTGCTTTTTGTCTCCCGCTATCAATTTTGTCCCTGTCCTTTCCTCTAACTGCCCACTTTGTTTTACTCCTTTGGTGTGAGTCTTACATGCTCTTGCCCACACTTTTAAGGGATCATCTTGGTGGGCGGTAGACATCAATATGTTTTGAATCACTCCATTAAAAGATTTCTCTGTTAAGGTCTCCACATCAATTCTTAGATTTGGTAGCCAGTTATAAATGCCTTATCTTTCTTGCTCTCCAGTGCACCGCCTAACACTCAAAAACTTTTCCCTAGCCCCTTTTCATCACCTCAGAGACCAAAATCTTCCTTACTTTTCTTGTAGGGTCTTTTGTTAATCAAGTTCAGTCTATCACTTGTCAAAGATGGAGGTCAACCTTCTTTTTTCTTGATTAAAGTCAAGTATTGATCAACAATTAAAGTATTTGGGGGCCTTAGTAGCAAAAATTCCTGTTGCAGTTCTTAATATATTTTCATATTTAAAGGGACTAGGAGGACTCTAGGATTCCCTTTAACAGTGACAGGATCAATCACATAAACCTTCTGTGACTCCTCATTTGCCCCAAGATTCTGGGAGGAGAAAGAGCTTGTCATTTCTTATGTCATTGCTTCTAACCATTAAAAATTCACTCAAAGTCCACCACTGTGAATATAGAGGACAAAAGCAGACAGATATACTCACCCCATTTCTTGAGCATCTCAAGGCAGTCTGTCTAAATCGGTTGCTATTCTGGGCTTTGTCTTTTCTTCACAAAGACCATATGTTTAAGGTCAAGATCTTCATGATTTTCTGTTCTCTACTGATCATATGATGGACATCAGCTCAGTGTTATACAAGGCATTACTGAACTAAAAATACTAATCTTGATATGACTGAATACTGTAACTTTCGGCTTTTTGTCCATCCCAACACACCTGAAACATAATATATTCCCATAGCAGTGACCCACTATGACAATGCTTCCTGTATGAGGGATAATTTGAAAATTCCATTCAATTGATTCTGGTTTTACACATACACACGCACATGCACACACCTATTGTATATAAAATTAAAATATAGAATGGATCTTCATTTCTGTAATATTTTTCAGTATTGCTGTTATTTAATATTCTGTCATTCCTCGCATGTATAGAACAAATACTTAAGTACCTTTACTTGAACAATTCTGTGAGTAAAAGCCACATAGTCTCTCGACTTTTTAATTTTTTTGGTGAGGAAGATTGGCCCTGAGCTAACATCCATTGCCAATCTTCCTCTTTTTTCTGAGGAAGATTGGCCCTCAGCTAACATCTGTGCCCATCTTCCTTTAGTTTGTACATGGGAAGCCACCACAGCATGGCTGGTGAGTGATACATAGTCCTCTGCCAAGAATCCAAACCTGCAAACCCCAGGCCTTAGAAGCAGAGTGCAAGAACTTCACCACCATGCCACCAAGCCAGCACCTAGAGAGAAATTTTAACAATTTTGTTCATAATTTTAACAAGCTGCTTTTAAGGGACAAGAAAGGTCGATGCTTTTGTAAGACCACAAGCTTAAATGATGCAAAAAAGAATTCAGAAGTGCACAGGTGGCAGCAAGTGCTTCACAGAATAGGTAATTATTAAAAACATAAATAAATAAAAGCAATAATTGCTTGAAATGAATCGTGAAATTCTGAGAATGATTTAGCTCATTTCACATCAGTGTTGTAAGGGGAAGGCACATATCAAAATCCTTCAGGGAACCTTTCCCTCAAACATACACCTTCTGCCTCCAGTTTAGCACGTGCCCATTTCCCCACCTCCACGCGCGTGCTGACGAACTCAAGTGATCAGGAGAGGATCACCCACTTCTACTCCTTCTTTTGTAGCAAACATTGTGAATTTAGTTGGAGTTAAGGCATTAAGTGATCAAGGCAGGGGAAGTAGAAAGCTGGGTGGTTACTTTGAGGGGATGTAGCATATAGAAGAAAAAGGTAGGCTCAGATTTAACGAAGTTGCAAATATAACAAAATAGCTAAAGTATGTTGAAGTTACTTATGTGCCCGGTAGCACACAGTAAGCACTATTTATGCACTGGTTTGTTCATTAATTTACTATTTATTCAATTCAACAAATATTTCTTAAGCGTCTACTCTGAGCTCTGTATACAATAATATCCCAGATACGTTTGCTCCCTAGCTTCATGGAGCTTACATGGTGGAGGGGGGAGATACCCATTCAACCAGGGAAAAAATATAGTTAAAAATTCTGATTTGTGGGGACCATCCCATGGCTGAGTGGTTAAAGTTCCACGCACTCCGCTTTGGCTACCCAGGGTTCACTGGTTCAGATCCAAGGTGCAGACCTACTCCACTCATCAGCCATCCTGTGGTGGCATCGCACATACAAACCAGAGGAAGTTTGGCACAGATGTTAGCTCAGGGCTAATCTTCCTCAAGCAAAAAAAGAGGAGCATTGGCAATGGATGTTAGCTCAGGACGAATCTTCCTTACAAAACAAAAAACAAAAAATAATTCCCATTTGTGTTATGCAAGAAAAGACTGAAGTAATAGGAAAGAAAACAACAGTTAGCAGAGCACATGGGGCCCTATTTATATGGGAAGTGTAGGAGGAACGATTTCTCTGAAGAAGGTACATTTAAGTCAAAGCCTCAAGGATAAACAACACTTAGCCACACATAGCACATCGGTGCCCTGTTCCTGTCGCCTCATGCTCAATTCCAGTGCCCGGGGCCTGGCTTCCAACTGCCAGCACCTGTACCTCTTTCCCTGCGGGCTTTCCCAGGTAGCCAGAGCCCATCGTGTCCCACAGAGCATCAGGCAAAAGTGCTGGGGAATTACCACCCCCCACAGGGTAGGGCTCAACTAACATCTAATGGAAGTCGATGTGTAAATACTCTAGCCTTCTCATCCCTGGGTGGCGTAATTCTGACATGTATGTTCTAAGCTGGGTTCCAGAATTCCCCACTTGGAGTAAGCTCCTGTTGTCCACATCAGTGTCCTGCTCATCAGTACACTCTTATTGGCTATTTGTCCTTCCTTGCCTCCATCTCTTAGTCCCCTACTTGTGTTTCCAGGGACAACCTCCCAAATAAATGACTTAAAGTTAAGAACTCATCTCAGGGTTTGCTTCTGGAATAGCCTGAACCAAAACACCAGGTAAAGTGCACTCCAAGCAGAGGGGATGGGAGGTGGGAAGGCACTGAGGCTGGCCGCAAAGAAGGTCAAGGTGAACAGAGAACAATGAGTGGGACAAGTCCCCAAGATAAACTAGAAGAGGGAGGCAGTAGCCAAATCATGCAGACTCCCATAAGCCCTTGAATAGTTTGCAATTGCCGTGGGAACAAAGCACCAAAAACTTAGTGGCTGAAAGCAACATAAAGTTATTATCTTACAGTTCCGGAGGTCAGAGATCCAAAATGAGTCTCATTGACTTAAAATTGAAGTATTGGCAGGGCTGTGTTCCTTTCTGAGGCTACGGAAGAGAATGTCTTTTCTGCCTGCATTCTTTAGTTCATGACTTCCTTCCATCTTTTCACATCTCATCAGTCTGACTTTCCCTTGTTCCCCTCTTCCACTTATAAGGATTAATCACATTGGGTACACCTGGATAATTTTCCCGTTTTAAGTTCAGCTGATTAGCAACCTTAATTCCATCTGCAACATCAATTCTCATTTCCCATGTGCCCTAATGCATTCACAGTTCTGGGGAGTAGAATTTAGACATCTTTGCAAGGGGGCATTATTCTGTCTACCACAGCCACATACAGGAGTTTGAGTTTTTCAAAGAGCTAGAGGCAAATGGAGAATTTTAAGCTGTAGAGTGATATAATAAGTGTTTTTAAAAGATATTGCTTGGCTGCTGTATGATGAAACAATTGGAGAGGGACAAAAAAGAAATAGGGAGATGAATCAAGAAACTATTGCAAAAGTTCAAGTAAGAAGCAGTGGTAGGGGGACCAAGGTGGTGGTATCAGAGATTTTTGTAAGTTCAACCAACAGGACTTGGTTAAGGATTGGATCCGGGGAAAAAGAGTAAGGAAGCTTTCAAAAATGATTCCCAGATATCTCGCTTCAGTATCTGGGTGAATGGAGCTGGCAGTTTACTAACGTAGGAAACATTGGTTTAGAGATGATAAGACATTCAGGTTTCGTCAAGCTAGTTTTCAGATGTGTGTGAAATATATAAAGGGATATAATCAACTGGATTTATGAGTCTGGAATTCAAAAGTGAGATCTGGATCAACGATATAAATTTTTGAGCCACCACCATACAGATGGTATTTATAAGCATGGGAATTAGTACAGGAGAGAGAGAAAGAGGTGAAAAGAGAAGAGGGCAGCATCAAGCATTTAGGCAAAACGCCACCTACACCTGGAAATCATTAGTTCATTACGCTGCTCCTAGCTATCTTCTTCTTTCTATTTTTGCCCTCTAGGACTTGTGGTACTTATCAGATCTTCTTGTTCTATGCTAATGGCTCTGGACCTTTCATATTTTCCATTTGCTTCTTTTTATGCTGCATTCTGGGTAATTATCTCAAGTCTACCCAGTTGTATAATCATCTACTACTTAACACGATCGTTGAGTTGTGATTTTTAAAATTCAGTGACTATACTTTTATTTCCAGAATTTCTATTTGATTCTCTACACCGTCTGAATTTTCTTTCCCCATATTTTCTTCTTATTTGTTCTACTCCTTCCTTCATCTTATCAAACATTAAATTTTTTCCTAGAGCCTTGTAGAATGCTTAAGTGCTTAGTTCTTGGGGTGCCAATGCTCCCATTTTTTTCATCTGCTATTTATTCTTCAGAGGGCTGCGTTTCCTTGAGTGGTTTGTGATATTTGTGAGATCATCTCCCATGGAGCTTGTGTTTGGTGGGAAGTTCATGTGCCCTGGGCTGTAGACATTTCTCTCTACAATTACTTTGCTCTGCCTCACCTAGCTTCCAGGGGTGCACCAGTTACATATTAGTTTTTATGTGAAGAGCCCAAACTTACAAATTATTTTTCATGCTATTTTGCTATTTTTCTTCCAAAAGCTCCAAGCTGATAGCAAATTTCTTTGCCTCCCCCCAAGGCTGGGGTGAGGGGCCTTTTTCTAGTAATAGACCAGCCATTCAGAAAGTCAAGAATGGCTGGTTTCAGACTTGATAGTTCTCACATGCAAAGGATTGATGGTCAGACCCCTCCCCCAATGCCCCCCTAAGAGAGAGAATACCAGCCGCAACTGTAAAGGCTATAGTCTAACCGCTAGTCAATTCTTTTTAGATTTAGCTCCTACTAGTTATGCTTCCTTTGAGGTCCTTTTTTGTTTGAGGAATTCTCTTTCTTAGTTTACTGCTTGGCTATGTATCCAAGAATTCTAAAACTGGATTAATTAAAACTCTTTACTCACTCAGTTATAAGCATGGAATCATTTTAATTTTTTCAGTAACTGCTTGCCAGTTGTGTTCTATCCAGTCCTCTTTCCCACTGGGTATCTATCAGGAACCTTGACAACTCCTCAATCTGATGCCATCACTTTTCAATTAATAAAATGATCTCATTTTGGCTAATTCTGAATATTTTCCATTGTAGAATTACAATCTCATATTATACTAAAAGCTCTCACCAGCTTACAAGAGCCTATTGTATACATATCTTCCCAACTGAGAGTTCACTGATGTCCTGTTGAAGCTTGAAATTGGCCGAGATGGGAGTATTTACCCTACGGCAATCATCAAACACTATAAATCACACTTCCTCCCACCTCCCTGAGAACGAGTTATTAAACATTTCCCAGCACACCACTGCCCCTTCTCATCAAGGCTAACCATGTGGCTCTACTGTCATACAGTTTATATGTGGGAGTGGGGTTGCGGGTGGGGTGTGAGGGAGGGTGGGAAGGAAGGATCATGGTCTCCTGTTGCTCACCCCTGTCTGTCCTCTGGTCAATAGTCTGCTGGTGGTGTTGGGAAAGGCCTGTCCACTGCAAATTGACTATCCTCTTTTGTGCTTTGTGTCTTTTATGTGAACTCCCACGTTGGAAGTCATGAATTTACTCTCCCTTTTCTGTTGATCATCACTACTGACCTAAACCTTTGTCTAGATCTTAGGCAGTGAGGCCCAACAGGCCCTAGGGACAAGATACAATTCCAAATAGCTGCCCCCCAGAGACTGCTTGACTCTGAGGCTGGGTTACATATTCTGACTGATCCCCGATGACTGCATCATGCCTGCATTCCTCTACTACCCACTTCTCTTTGTCCTATGATGGAGAGACTCCAATAAGCACACAGCCATGATATTTATGTACCGTTTTCACCCCAGCCCTGGGGCTGCAGATATAAGTGGGAACTATCTTCTTTCCCTCTTAGTAACCAGGAACTTCAGGAAGGAGTCTTTATACACTGTTCTTCCCAGCCTTACCACTGTGCGCCTGAGTGATCTCCAACCATGAAGCAAGATTTCAAGTCCCCTTCTTGCTGATACCACAGGCATCATAAGCAAATCTTGTGTCTATTCACAAATACTGTTTCCTCCAAATAAAGACCCCATTCTTTTTCCCAGTTCTCTTATAACTCTCTTGGACAATAGCATCCTAATCTATTTGGTCTTTCTCATACCTGAGGGCAAGTCTCCAGTCTCATGCCAAGAATTAGATCTTCTTTAAAGAAATCCTTGAAGAAGGTTGACACTTTGTTTTCAACAGGGCACTAGCTCAGTATACCACATCTTATTTCAATATCTCTGTTACATGTAACCTAGCAGCTCACGTTTTTTGAGAAGGAGACATTGCACTCTACATCAACTCAGTCTCAGGAGAGGAAGTCAAATTTCACTTATACTTTGTTGAATTCTATATTGTTTGAATCTTTATACCAAACATTTTAAAATCTTACTTTTAGGATAGAAAAAGTAATGACGTATTCTTAAGGCACTCTGCTGACAGAGAGTAGAAGAAGGCAGCCGAGAAGTATTCTGCATTTGGAAAAGGAGATCTAACATTGTAATTTTTAAAACAAGATACTGTATATAATCAAATATTGATTGCAATAGCTTGGCCAATTAAGAAAGCCGGCAAATTTTTCCATCTAAAGTCATGTAGTAAATACTCTTGAGATTCCACATGAAAAAATTACTCTCCACACTTTAGTTACCCAATGCTAACATACTAATGAGAAAATAGACAATTTAATTATGTATAATAAATTTAAATTGTTCTGAGAAATTCTAAGAAAGAAATAGTGGTAATGGTGTTGAAGTAAATAATGACTAGGGAATCCAATAGGAATTTGGATCCAGGACATATCAAAGAGAGAGCATTGGTTTCATAAGCTTGGGTCAGTGGAATGAAATAATATACACGCTTCCCAGAAAGACAGTTTTAACATTAAGATACTATTGTGTTATTTACGATAATCCTAGTTTCTACGGCAAGTAAAGCCAGAAATGTATAGTGGCCTGAAAACAATAGAAACTTATTTCTTATGCATGTTTACTAGGTGGAGGAACGGAGGTTGGTGGATATTCTTCCATGCAATCATTCAGAGAAGCAGGATGATGGAAGCTGTGAAATCTTCAACAGGCAGTTTCCAAGGTCATCCTGAGGCTCTTCTCTCTGCCCTAACCAGAAGGAAGGGGAGAAGTATGGAGGTGCACTTACGGAAAGTTTATATGGTGCAGGTGTATGAGCGGTACTTATGTCCATCCAGGTTCCCTGGCTAAAGACCAGACACAAGGAAACACTTAACTGCCAGGGAAATTGGGAAGCATACTCTTGCCCAGGAAGAATAAGAGAACATGGATTTGATGAGCAGCTAGCATCAGTAAGTGTAAAATAGAATTACTTTCTCTGATGATTGTTCAAAACAGAATAGCTCTTCATCTGACTACAAGAGTATGTGTGTAGCGCTGCCTAAGACATAAGCATAGACTTCACCAAATGGTCTCAAAAGGACCCTTCAAGTCCTTTAATTTTTGAAAAAGTGCTTGTATTTTTGTTTAAGGAAAAAAAAGAACACAAGAGAAATATGTGTGTAAAGGGGTATGAATGGAACAATTGGGAAATTATGGTTTGGAGTTTTATGTTGACAGGGGATGTGGAAGGAGGAAAGTTGTAGGGGAAATTATAGCAAAAAAAGAGGGAGAGAGTAGGGAGAGAGGAAGGACATGGGGAGAGTGAAGGAGATTGCTCTTATTTTCCTGTGAAGTGCTGAAAAAAATGTCAAAACAAGAATGAACAGTGTTCCAAAAAGTTAGGAGCAAATATCACAGTCCGTTCAGTGCCGCTTATTCCTAAGTCTATAAACTTCATGCACAAAAAGAGTTGCAAATACAAACATGCACAGACTCACACTTGGGAAGCCACTACCGCCCTGGCCTCAGAGCTGGCTTGGGTGGCCAGTAAGTCAGAGCTGATGTGATTTTAACCCAATACTTACACTTGGCTAATATGTACAGAAATCACCTGCGTGTTGTGACAATTTGAAAGTCTTTTCTTAGTAACACTTTGATTTGATTTTGATTGCTTTTTTCCCTTGTTTCCCTCTTTCTCTGGAGCCCAGGTCAAATAAGGCATTCTGTAGTTGCTTTAAAAATATTAGCTCCCTTAAAGAATTTGAGATTTCTAACTTAAAAACAAAAAAATCACAAACCTTGTGGGTAGGAGCAGTCCAAATTTTGCGTAAGGCTTCTGGACCTGGCCATATCCTTATTTGTTTGGAACATTTAAATGATGACGCCAAAGCCGCACATGACCTCAATAACCAAGCTTGGGCGAAGAGGCTGATGCAAGTTTTTTAACTTCTCCTCAGCCCAGGTCTTCATCTGTCTACAGCTGCCCAGCTGGAGGAGTATTGCAACACTTTATCTGCTACTTTGTTTTTGTTAGGCCGACATCAAAATGATTATGTTCTAATGGGATCAGGATGAACCTTTAAAATGCATCATCAGTTAGAAGATTGTTCACCAGCATTTTGTAACCTTCCTTTTAATCATAGCAGCCAATGTCAACGGACAAAACTATAACTCATGGCTCAGACACCATCTGAGTCTCTGCAGGACCTGTGAAACTATTTGGATTCCTCCTGCAAGAAGAAAGCAAAATGTAGGTGGAAGATAGAAATTTCAGTATGACACTCCTTTTCATCTCCATTGCCTAACCTTTGCCTTTTATGTTTGGGACAATGGCAGCCACTGGAGCCAAAATTAATGTCTTAGTATCATGACTTCACTAGAATTCATATAACTTTTGCCCCAATTTTTTATAGTAATGGCTCCAGTTACCCTGTCCACTGAAGACATGCAATACAAAGGAAAGAACTATATGCTGTTAGCTATTGATGATTGAAGGATATTTCTCACAGAAGTTGGAAATAGATGGAGGAACTCCATTTAGACATAGACAATTTAATATTTATCAATCATTAATTTAGAGATCGTATAGAGACACACATGAGCAATGTCATCCACTATGTATGAATTGTTGTGTGTGCTCCATCTTATTTTTTAATAAATAATACTTGAAATAGCCATCTTCCAAGATGGGTCGTCAATGATTCTTATCTTACCTTCTTATAATATCTGTATGAATGAGCTTAGCAAAAGGTCTTTCCATTCCAGTAAAGTTTTCAGATGGCTACAGCTGTAGATGACATCTTGATTACAACCTCATAAGAGACTTGTGAGTCAGAAGAACCCAGCTAAGCCACTCTTTAATTCCTGACCCACAGAACCTATGAGATGATAAATGTCTGTCATTTTATGGCATTAAGTTTGGGATAATTTTTTATGCAAAAATAGATAATTAATCCACTATTGTTAGAAAATAGTATTTTATTCATTCAATTTACATTGCATCCTGCCTAGCAATTAACCAAGTGCCCTGTGCTCCATCCACAATCCCCTAATATTAAATTAAATTGCTTTAAAGTATTAAGTAGTTTGTCTAAAAGCAAAGAGTTATGTCTATGGAAGCTGTTATGTACATCGTGCTAAGTGCGTTACTGCTATGAGGAATCTGAATAAGGGAAATTAGTACTTGTTCTCAAATCATAAGCTTTATTTCCAAACAGTATTTCACAAGTTATTTTATTTCTTCTTGTCCTATCAAATGGTAGGAAATGTAATAAAAGCTTGTTTTTTTATGTATTGTGAGTTTCTGAATATACAAATGTTTCTAATTTTAAGCTCAACTGGACATACTCTGCTATTGAGAGACTCTGATTAGTTTGCAGGACAGCAAATAAATACAATGTGAAAAAGAAAAGTAGAAATTAGCTTGAGTCATTATAACATAGATATGTTATAGCCTGGAGACTTTGGCAAGGGATATTATTGACATGTGGATATACCATGTGAAAAATCTCATCATCACCAAGGTTAGCTGTTCTTTTGAACCAAGATATAATTGGTCTTATAGATAAATGTATGGACTTATCCTCTTTTCTATATATTCCTAGTTTGTAAAGCCTAGCAAATGTCAATTGGGAAAACAAGCCATTTTTCTTTATCTTATGAATTCAAGGCTGTTCAGAGTTGCTTCTTTTGTTTTTTTAGTGTGCTTTCCGTGATGTTAGCATAAATTGCCAATAGAGGGTAATATGGTAGACAGAATAATGACCTCTCAAAGTTGTCCACGTCCTAATATTTGCAATCTATAAATATGTTAGGTTACATGGCAAAGAGGAATTAAGGACACAGACGGAATTATGGTTGCTAATAAACTGACCTTAAAATAGAGAGATTATCCCAGATCATTTGGATTATCCTGGATCGTCCCAATGTGATCACAGAGCTCCTTAAAAATGGAAGAGGGAGACAAAAAAGGAAGTTAAAATTTTTCCATATGAGAACTATTCAACCCACAAGTGCTGGCTCTGAAGACAGAGAAAGGAAGGCCATGACCCAAGAATGTAGGCCGCCTCTAGCAGCTGCCACAGGCTCCCTTAGAGCCTTCAGAGGGAATGTGGCCCTGCTGACATTTTATTTTAGCTCATTAAGACCAATGTGGGACTTCTGACCTGAAAAATAATAAATCTGTGATGTTTTAAGCCATTAAGGTTGAGATAATTTCTTATAGCAGCAATAGGAAACTACACAAATGCTATCAGGGTGTGATAGAATATCAATACTTGGGGGAAAGAAATAGGTTCTAGGCATAAGGTGGACTGAGGTAACACAGCTAAACTTCGTGCTACTCACTTTGAATTCTGCATAAAATATTACAAACCTTTAAAAATGTATATAACTAAGCTTTAATGAAAAGAAAATAAAATCCATTGGGGTAAGAAATAAAGAAAGAATTTAAAACCAGATGAAAAAACTCAGAACTGATGGGATTTTGAACCAGATACAATAATTCTATTGTAGCGGGAATAAAATATTCCAGGAGAAAAAGAAAGAGAGAAGTTAGTTATACCTTGAGGACGCAGGAGACACTTACATAGAGGTTGACATGTAAATTGGACCCAGAAAGGGGAGTGGACTTTCACCAGGTTAATGAGGGAAGGCAGAAGGGCAGTGTAGACAGAGACCAAAACCATTTGGCATGAGAGCAGAAGGTGCGTTCCAGAAACCAGAGTGTTCTCGGTGTGGGGTGACCTAGAAGATTAAAGGGAAAAGGAGATTGCGTCCAGGTTATGCAAAATCTTGGATGTCTTCCTAAAAAGTTTTGACTTTCTTTTAAGCCAAATGTCACAAACTGCAGGCCTGCAGATGTGTTTTAGTTGGTTCTCTGGGTATTTTTGTGTGTGTGTTAGAGGTTTTCTGTGTTTTCTTTTGTTTGTAATTTGAATTACAAAATTAAAAACATTTTAAAAATTGAGAGATCAGACATAAAATTCAAGACTTTCGGCTTCTCTTGGGAAAAAAAACAAAAACAAAAAAGAAACAGATGATTTGACCGCATTGGGCCTCACTTGACCGCAATTGGCTAGAGCTGAGTAGCTACCCACCTTTTAGTCTAAGCATGTGCTCTCCAATCCTCCACAGTCTCCAAACTCCCTACCACTCCCTGTTGTATTATACCTGTCCACTACACCAATATCTGTACCTGCTGGACTACCATAGGTATTTGTGTTTGCAACCCCTGCTACAGGTAGGTAGTAAACAATAAAGGATTTTAAGTTCAATTCTGTGCTTTGGGAAGAAAACCCTGGCAGCAATTTTAAGATACCCTCGTATTCTTATGGCACGTTATATGTATTTCTGTCATTGCACTTACAACATTGGGTTAAAATGATCTATTTATGTGTTTGTCTTCACTGCTAGATAATGAAATCTTACAAAGGGTCAGAGATGTTTCTTATTCGCTTGTGATTCCCTGTTACCTAGTGTCATGTTTGGCAAGTGGCAGATGCTGAATGAAAGCGGAGTGTGGGTGAGACACCAGAGGCAGAGGGATGGGTAGGGAGACTATTGACTTCATCCTAAGGAAATATGATAAGAGCCTGAATTAGGATGGGCCAATGATCATGGTAAGAAGGATATAGCTGTCAACAATATCTATAAAGTAGAATTAATTGGATTTGGCAACTGATTGACTATGGAGAGAGAAGGAAAAAATGGCTCTGAGATTATGATAACACACACCATGTGGTATTAGTTCTCATGACTGATTGTTCCCCAATCCAAAGAGAGTAATTATCCCATCCAAAAGTTGGCGCCTCTCCAATTCCATGAAGCATACAGTACAGTGTTCCTACTAAGAAGCCAGAGAAAAGCCCGAGGCTAAAAACTGGAAGATTTGGGTTGATCAAATCTCAGTTCCCACTCTTACTACAGGTGACCCTGGCGAACAACTTATATTCTCTGATGTTCAGGTTCCTCACCTGTGAAATGATAACTGCCTAATACCACACTAATCTATTGGTATGGCTGTGAGAGGATAAAGCTAGTTTATCTGAAAGCACATTGTAACCCATTTTATATTATTCAAATATGCATTAAGTGCCAAGCATTCTGCTAGTCACTAAGGATGCAGGGATGAATAAGACATAAATACTCAGTTTTAATGAGGTTGTGACTTTTAAAACATAGTTAAATAAAATGTAACGACATTTAGATGTGGGAATGAATACAAGGCTATTTAACCACGTTGTCATTCAACACTTTCTTGGAATTTTTCCTGGAAGAATAATTTTGCAACTAACATTTTGCAGCCTAAGACCATGAATTGTAGGCTAATTAAGTTTCGTTGGCAGATGTTTATATTTCCCCATCTTTGGGTTACTGCTTTTTCTAAATTTATTTTTTATTTATTTTTTTCCTCCCCCAAACCCCAGTACATCATTGTATATCCTAGTTGTAGGTCATTCTAGTTCTTCTATGTGGGATGCCACCACAGCACGGCTTGATGAGCAGTGCTCGGTCTGCACCCAGGATGTGAACCAGTGAAACTCTGGGCTGCTGATGAGGAGCACACAAACTTAACTGCTTGACCACGGGGCTGGCCCCACTACTGCTTTGTCTATGTTAACTGAAGTATAAATTGCTGGAGATATTACTAGAAGGTTGTATAAAGTAGTGATTTTTAAAGATGTTAAAGCAATAGAACAATGTTGAATAAATATAAACACATTTTAAGTCTGTCTTACCAAGACCCTTCTAACCACAAACAGATCCTCTCCTGTGACAGTTGCTGTGCTATGCATCTGGCAGTTCTGTGGTGCTGGAAAATTCCAGGAGAAAAAAGATTGAAATAAGCCATAATAATGATATCAAATACAATCAGAATAAATGTAGGTACTCAGATCACTTCCCTGGTCATCCCTCTGCCCTCTTCCCTGGATAATACACAAATACATTAAAATCCATTCAGTAAGAGAGCTTCTCTGATAATAATGTGTTATATTGCTTCAGCAATTATGTAAGGAGTAAGAGTAGCTTCATTTCAATTGACTGACCCATTTGAAGCTACAGATAAAGTGACATCAAGTGAAAGTGGAGTCACAGTGCTAACAGATCATGAGTATATCCACTCAGCTAAATGAACCAAATTATCTTTTGATTTATAATAGAAAAATAAGTTTTAGATCATTTAGCCACAGAGAAATTCACATTATTTGGGAACAAAATTGAAAACAAAGTGAGAAAAGTTTCCCTATCAGTCTTTGAATTTGCATACCCAGATTCAAATTGGAAAAATTAACTGGCCATTTCCCTAATATTAATATGCAGGATGGCTACATATCTATTAAATTTGAATGCATATCTTTAAAGTGGAACTTTTTAAAATTCTAGAGGCACTATAGAAATGGAATCTTTTGTAAAGGCACAGAAAATAGTCTTGGTTTGGGAATATAAAACACTTGGCATAATTATGGATGGGGGAGGGCTACCAATTTAAAGTGACAGAAGTGACTAGGAACCTATTGGCTTATGATGTTTAACAAAACGTCTGGGAACACTGTCATACCAGAATACGGTGCCAGGGAAAGAAAAAGCTTTAATCAAAGTCTTAGGAGATGAATCCTTTTTTTCAGAATTAGTCCACTAACTACAAAGTATATTTCCTATTCAAGACACTTTTTGAAGGCATGCTAAATAAACATCCACTGGGCCTATGGAAGAAGCTACCATAAATACTGAAAAATGATAGATAACACACCAAAAACAATACCAGTGTCAAAGAGAACCCTGCCTGGTTCTTTCCTTGCTTCCTTCACTCCTTCCATTATCTATTCCCGCCCTCTTTGATTAATGAGAGGGCTTTTGTGTATAGACATGTGAGAGAGGATGGAGGGAAGAACAGAAAAGGAAGAAAGGTCCTCAGTTCACACAGTCTCATGCCAGGGACGACAGAGAAAGATATCAGAAGAAGGAAACTAGTCAAGTGTGTAAGATAATATGGTACAGAGTGAGGCAGATTTTGTTGTTGCTGTGAGATAACCCTTATTAGGCCAAGAGTCGCCCTGTATATCCATTTACAGAACTAATCCTCCCAGTGCACAGTCAGGGGGTGTGATCCAGGGGATATTTTCTGTAGGAATTGATTTAGGATTGAAGGTTCTAGAAGACATGATGGAGGGGACAACTTCTGTGATTATGTGGTGGTCCTACCAGGGCTGGTGGCATAATTTGCAGCACCTACTGCAGAATGAAGACGGGGACTCTTTGTTCAAAAAAGCAAGACAAAATGTATTTTTCTTCCACAGCCTCTTCCTCTCTCCATCTGTCATGGTGTCTTTTATTTGTTGTCAATGCACTTTCTCAGGCACAGGCTTATCCTGGGGTAGGTATAGACCCTCAAGCATCTGGGGCCTTGTTCTGTGACACAGCACACAAAGCACACGTGCCCAGCCCACCTTCCCTGAGCTGGAGCCCAGGATCCCAAGGCAGCAGGGAAAACAGTGGTCTCTGGGTGGGGTCTTGGAAGTGGTCAGCCAGAAACCATCCTGATATGATGGGAAGGCTATAAGAGGCAGGACCACGAGTGAGCTGAGGCTTCAAGCCGCTGGTGCGTGCTCCATTGGTCCATTGGACTTCACTTACAAAACACAGATTAAAGGATAAAAATCATTAAGAATTTCCAGATGGAATCTTAAACCCTACGCATGTGGTCCTTCTCAGCGCAGGGCCCAGTGCGACCACATGGTCACACCATGAAACCAGCCCTGTGGCAGATGAGCCAGTCTTGAAAGACCTCCTCCCAAATTCTCATTAAAATAGATGTAAAGATAACCATCCCCTCAAAAGGAATTACAGAATCAAGTGGGAAAGTGAGAGAGACAGGTAGAGCAGAAGCTCCCATGAACTTCGCTGTCCATGTAAAAAGCTTTTTTAAGATTAAAAAAGAAAAATAAAGGACCCACACAGTTCTATAAAAAGTGAATAGAAATAGAATCATACTTAAATGTATGCTGGAAATGTTTTCATTTTAAGGGTAAAGAAAAATCCTATAACTATCTAAATACAAAAATTTAAAAAATTTTTAAAGTTGCCACAAAGGAACAAAAATCATCCTGATCTTAAATGACCATTAACACCAGAAGATGGAAGATTATTCCAGAACATGGTTTATGGACATTTGTGGGGAAATGTGGGAGCTTTTATCCATGGTTAAATTGTTGCCTACCAAAGGAGGAGAAATCCTTTCAAATATCCTCAAGTAACAAAAACATATTCCCCGCATGTATTCTTAAGGGGGAGGACTGTTTTAAATGTACTCTATCTGGCTAAGAAATTAACCAAAATCAAGGTATCAAAAATGTGAAAATTGTTTTACTTAAAGTCTACCAGTGAGTATTGAAAGAAATTAAAAATACAGAGTTAAATATAAATAATTTTTCTAAATGTGTGATTAGATTAGAGTTCGCCCAGAAGACCTGAGGCAAGGGTTTGAGAGCAGCTATTTTACTGGGGATGTGAGGAAGCATGCGGAGGAATGAGAAAATGAAGGCAATGCGTACGGGGTGAGTTGTCAAGCCAGTTACTATGAGGGTGACTGGAGTTTAATCCCACACGGGAATTTTGACAAACAGTGCAAAATGCACCCCCAGAGTTACCGCACCTGTGGGGCAAGACAGCTGGCACATTTATACAGTGCCCACCAGTCATCGGTTGAGAGTTACAGGAAGTGGGTTATTCAGCCACACTTCCAGCCTCCAGGCCAGGCAGAGCTCCCTCAGGGCTCCGGGCATAGAGTGCAGCCCTGGAAGCTGGAGTCACCAGGAACACACTGGGGAAGTTAAGGTTGGAGGGATGTGAATGGTGATGGACAGGATGCACAGCAGGCTGCCTAGGACAATGAATGCAAGAAGCCAAACCAATTCTTAAATAAAGAAAATTTTATGGTAAAATAAAAAAAAAAAGAAGCAGAGTGTAAACTGATTCACAACTCCAAATTAAACAAGTAATACTAGGAAGTGAAAAAGGTAGAAAAAGACAGAACAAGGTAAATCCATGCCAAACTCCTTATCACTTAGAGAGGCAAAATGAAAAGTTCCCACCTATTGAGAACTACAGAAATATAGGTTTGGTTTAACCTTGTATATGGCAAAATGAAGGGCAACTACCAAAGAATAAAATGCTAGTTATTTTCCATCCATATCACCACACAAAATGAAAGGAAACAAACATAGTAACACAAAGGAAAAGCAAAGAGAAGTGGAACAACACAGGTAACACCACGTTTCTATTGTAACTATAAGATATGGAAATAAACTGCTCTATAACAATGCACAAGTTGTCATTTATGTTTTAAAGATGCCTGTATACGAGGCCAGCCAGGTGGCCTAGTGGTTAAGTTCAGCATGCTCCGCTTCCTCGGCTTGGGTTTGGTTCCCCGATGTGAACCTACACCCCTCCTTGCAGCCAGGCTGTGGCAGTGACCCACATACAAAATAGAGGAAGATTGGCATAGATGTTAACTCAGGACAAATCTTCCTGAAGCAAAAAGAGGAAGATTGGCAACAGATGTTAGCTCAGGGCCAATCTGCCTCAGCAACAGCAACAACAAAAATCCTATGTATGCTGCTTTCAGGAAATAAGCTCAAGTCTAAGTAGCACAAAGTTTAAAAATAAGTAAGACACAATGCCTAATTGTCATGCCAAATCAAAGTGGAAATATTTTCCTCTCAGGAATATACTAAATAATGCAGAGGATACAATCATAAAGGAATCATTCACTGTGTTTGCTTATTTATTGGTAGGGTTTGCTAATTTGACATGAAATACTGTCTTGGATGAAGATAAACTCAATATGCTACTACAATGAGGACATTGACAAGAAACTGATTAATAAATGTCATCAATCCAGAGTATTAAGAAGAGTCGAATACAAAAGAAAACTTGAAACGCCCTGAAATTGTATAGCTCCTGTAACAGAGGCTTTCCCAAATTTGGCATTCACATCACATTACCAGTAAAATGTTGTGAAGATGACACAATAAAAAAACCAATTTTTGATCACTCATGCTAGAAGAGACTGAATTATCTTTCTTTTTTTTCATAGACAATATTTAAAAATCTATTCTTGCTAAAGAAGAATATTAAAGAAAGAAGTAAAGAATGTGAAAGAAAGAAAGTAGAGAAAAAGTAATAGAGTGTATCTGACAGCTCATGAATAAAAATATCGTGAACTTTTCAAGGTTTGTGATATTTGTAGTATTTACGAGCTTTGGAAAATGGATAAATTGCCCTATTTTATTTTCTCATTCTAAATAAACATTTACTATCATTCTTCATTTGTGTTTGTAATTTTGTGATGTATTTCCCTAAACAGGACTCCTGAAATGTGTAAGCTTCAGCCTCACAGAATCTGGACCCAATGCAATGCATGGGCATTGTGATTTCGACAGCCGTTGCCAGATTCCCCTCTACCGAGGACGTGCCAACTCAAATTTCCACCAGTAATTAAGAACGTGTTTGTTTCCTCAAAACAATTTTGAGAAAGAGTAACGATGAGGAGAGTCCTGTATTTCCAGATATTAAACGTTATTATGAAAGCGCTGTAACTAAAACACGAAGTTCCAGTAATAGATGAACACATCAGCGGCACTAGGCGGAAAGCCCAGAACGAGATTCCAGAATCTGTGTAAGGAATATAGCATATATTCTTTGGAGAGGCGCCTCAAATCAGTGGAGAAAAGAAAGTGATTCAATAAATTGTCTGGGAAAAAAAACCTTCTAGAAAACGGTGATGGTGAATGTGTACTTTATTGCAGGCACCAATTTCACACGGATTAGTAATAAAACGTTAAAAAATATTAAAAGCATAGATACATATTCATCTCATTTAGCAATGGGAATGCTTTACTAAACAAAAATATGCAAAAATAGTAAGCCACAAAGGAAAATATTATTAATTTAATTTAATTACATACAATTAACATCATAAAATGCCATAAAATTTGGAGAAAAAATATTCCATATGTATGGCAAACAGAATTTTTATAAATGGAAACAAGACAAATATTCTGATAGAAAAACAGGCAAGTAGGCAATTTAGGAAAGAAAAGTACAAATGGTCAATAAATATAATAAATATCCAACCTCATTAGTAATTAAGAATAAACAAATTAAATAACAATGTAAATAATGTCTTTGCTCTTCAAGCAGGTGAATGTTTTGCTGCTGTTGTTGCTGTTATTTGTAATAGTAACATTTAATATGGATGAATTTGTGGTGAAATAGAGCCTTTTATTCACCATTTCTAGGAATGTAAGGTATCTCCTGAAGACAAGTTGGCTAGATGGAAAAACCTTCAGAATGTGAATTATTGCTCCTGCTACTGTAAATTATGGCAAAGCAGTAAACAAAAACGTGCATAAAGATTTACAACCTAGGGGCCAGCCCGGTGGCACAGCGGTTAAGTTTGCACATTCCACTTCCGAGGCTCGGGGTTCGCCGGTTCGGATCTCAGGTGCAGACGTGGCACCTCTTGGCAAGCCATGCTTTGATAGGCGTCCCACATATAAAATAGAGGAAGACGGGGACGGAAGTTAGCTCAGGGCCAGTCTTCCTCAGCAAAAAGAGGAGGATTGGCAGCAGTTAGCTCAGGGCTGATCTTCCTCAAAAAAAAAAAAAGATTTATGACCTAGAATATTCCATGCAGTGTTATTTAAAATAGCAAACAGTTGGAAACAATCCAAATTCTAAAGATTAAGAAAAAAAGAAATAAATGATGATACAGTCGTAGAATGAAACCCCACAAGACCACAAGAAAAGTGATGCTTTCCAGAGAATTCATCATGGAGGAAATATTCATGGGATGTGTTAAGTGAAACATCAGGATTCAAATCTCTCTTCTTTCGGGGACTTTCTACTGGCTATGCTTTCTCTTAGATACTCTTCTCCAAGATCTTCTCATGGCTTCCTCATTACCATTCAGATTTCACTGCAAATGCTCCTGGCTCGGGATGGCTTTTCCTGAGCCCTAGTAAAGGCAAAGCTCCACCCTCACCTCCACCACCAGGAGCCAGCACTTTATTTCATCTTCTTCACATCACTTGTTAATATCTAAAGCTTTCTTGCTTTTTAGAAATATTTATCATCTAGAGTTCTCCATGCTCCCCTCCCAATACATACACTATAATATACACACATTTAGCTGCTTTCGTCATTTCCAAATCCCTACCTCACAGAATAGTGTTGGTCAGCCAACAACCGATGAACAAATGCATGGAAAAAAGACTGGAAGAAAGTATACAAGCTTTTTTTTTGAGGAAGGTTAGCCCTGAGCTAACATCTGCTGCCAAACCTCCTCTTTTTGCTGAGGAAGACTGGCCCTGCACTAATATCCGTGCCCATCTTTCTCTATTTTATGTGGGACACTTACCACAGCATGGCCTGATAAGCAGTGCGTAGGTCCACACCCGGGATCAGAACTGGCGAACCCCAGGCCACCGAAGTGGAATGTGCAAACTTAACCGCTGTGCCACCAGACTGGCCCCTACACCAGCTTTTTTTTTAATGGCCACCTCTGAGTGGTGAGGTTATCGGTGGTTTTTAATCTCTGTTTTATGTTTGTTTGATTCTTCTGATTTTCAGTAGATAATCAGGAAAAACAATGTAAAATCCTCAATGTTCATAGTCCAGCTCAAGACTTCTTTTCCAAAAAACCCTCCCAAATTCCTTTGATAGTGAATTAATCATAAGTAACCAGTATTCATACAAGATTCTACACCTCCTTCGTATCACTCAACACATTCTGTCTCTACACAACACCCTCCCCAACAGATTGTAGACTTTTCTAGTACAAGGACTGGGCCTTAATATTTATCTGTCTATGCAGACACTAGCAGAGTGTTTGCAACATTGGGTCTTCTATAAATGTTTGTTGAAGGTATTTATCTTGAAATTAAATGTACGTACAAAAATGCATAGAACAATTTAACAAATGATTGTAAAACAAACACCCATGGACCCACCCGCTTCATCCACAAATAGAATATTGCCAGCGTCCCAGGAGCTTTCAGCATGTTCATTCCTAGTTACAACCTCTTGCTCCTTAAATATAAAGAATGTTCTGAATTATGTGGTAATCAGTCCCTTGCTTTTACCATCTTAAAATAATCCCTAAACACAATCCTTTAATACTGACTGTCATTGAACCGTATATAGTTGGAATCATACAGCTTCTCTCGGACAATATTATGTTTGTGATATTTATCCATGTGCTAATATGTAGCTATAGTGCATTCATTTTCAGTGCTGTATACTATACAATTATTCACTCATTCCGCAGTGCTGGACATTTGGTTGTGTTTTATTTTGGGCGACTACATATAATGTTAATAATACCTGTGTCTATTTTCATACAATGTTGGTGCATGTTTCTAGTGCGTATATAACTGGAGCGGAACTGCCACGTCCTGTGGTATGTGTAGGTCCAACTTTAATAGATATTGTCAAACTCCTTTCCAAAGTGATTGCAGCAAATTACACTTCCACCAGTCAGACATGAGAGTTGCCATTGCTCCATGACTTTGGTAGTTTCAGTCATTTTATTTGAAGATCAGTCATTCTGTTAGGGATATGATAGTATTCCCTGGTGTTAATTCACAATACCTTTATGACTCTTTCCACATGTATGTTAAACATTTGCATTTCTTGATGTGTGAGCTGCCTGTTTAAGCCTCTTGCAGAAACAATCTTCAATCTGGAAATATAAGAACTGTGTCATCAATCCTTGATCACGGAGAAATATTAACTAAAATTACAACATTTCTAGAAAATGATCAAATATATGGAAAACAAAACATTAGTATCAAGAAAAATACAGTCTTAAATACTTGTCAGTAAAAGAAGCAATTTAAAAAGAGTTAAGTTGTGACTAATATATTTTTTAAAAGAATAATAAAATACACTATAAAAAAAGTAAAAGGAAGGACTTTCAAAAATGAAAACAGAAATTAAGTTAGAAAACAGAAAAAATAGAACCAAAAAGCATACCTAAATACTGGTTCTTTGAGAAACTCAATAAAGTATATAATCATTAGCCACCTCAAAAAAAAAGAAAAAAGTACAACTGTACAAAATTAAAAATAAGGGTAAAACAAAAAAAATTTAAAGAATCAAAAGAAAACCTTTGTATAATTTCATACAAATAAGTTGAAAATCCAGATTAAATAAATAAGGTTCTAGAAAAATATAATTTAAAACTTACCCCAGATGAAATACACAATTTGAAAAGACAAATTTATGCAGAAAAAATAGAGAAATTTTTCAGAGAAGCAAACAACCTCATAGGCACCAGACCTAGGGAACTTGTACCAAATCCTGAAGTATTACAGTGCTATTAACTTATTCTGTAGGGTGGGGGGAGGAGAAATTGGAGGAAGGTCATCAAAAGGTACAAACTTCGTTATAAGATAAATAAGTACTAGGAATGTAATGTACAACGTGATGACTATGGCCAACACTGCTGTAAGATACAGAGGAAAATTAAGAGAGTAAATCGTATGAGTTCTCATCACAAGGAGAAAATTTTTAAAATTTTTTTCTCTCTTTTCGTTGTATCTATATGAGAAGATGAATGTTAGCTGAACCTATTGTGATAATTATTTCACAATATATGTAAATTAAACCAACATGCTGCATGCCTTAAGCTTATACAGTGATGTATGTCAATTATTTCTCAATAAAACTGGAAAAAAAGATTTTTTAATTACTTAAAGAATTGGGGAAGGAAAAGTTCCAAAGTCTTTTATTGGTACTTGGGCTACTATGTGTAATATTAACAATACAATAATAATACAGGGAAAACAAAACTACAAAACAAAAATTCTAAATAAAATATTAGCGGTAAAAAAAAAAGTCCCACAGCAATTTAGAGGAATAAGACACAGTGATCAAATGCAGTTTAAGCCCAAGTATGCAATAATGGCCCAATATTAGGAAATTAATGAGTATATCATATTATTAGATTTATGAATACAAATCATATGATCATCTCCAAACAAACTAGAAAGGCATATGACAACATTCAACAATCATTCTTGATATATGAAAAAAGAAACAATAAAATAAAGGTAGATGGAGAATTAGTTTATGTAACAAACTATCCTATGTCAACCTCAGCATCATGATTAAGGAGAAAACACTAACGTTAGGAATTAGACAAGGAGCTCCACTACCACTGCTATGATTTAACATCTTATTGGAGATCAAGAGCTAAAGCAAATAAGCAACAGAAAGAAGTCAGAGGTACAAATTTGGAAAAGGGGAAATGAATCTATCCCCACTGCCATTGGTATTATCACATACGCAGAAAACCCACAAGAATCAGATGAAAAATATTTGAGTAATGTGAGGTTGCGTAAGTTTTGGGGGTTACAAAATCAATTCTTTTCATGTGCGTAAACAATAACCAGTTGAAAGATATATACATGACTATATATTTGTATATTTAATTATTATTAAATTATTTTAATCATAAAATAATTATTATAGTAAACAATTATAATTTATCTTGATTTTATAATTATAATAGAATAATACGTTATAATATTTATATATAATAACAATAATAGACTAGAACAATTATAATAGAATCAAGGTAAATTCTTAGAAATAAACTTAAAAACTAGTGCAAGATGCACATAAAGAAAACATTGAAGGTACAAAAGGTCACAAAAAAGACTTAAAATTTCAAAAAGATAAAATGATCAGTATCATAAAAATTTCGCTTCTCCCTATGTTAACATACAAATATAGTAGAATCCTAACAAAGACACTACTTATTTTTAAATGTATCTAGCTTTTTTTAATGTTTGTGTAAAAAGTAAAATCCCAAGAACAGCCATGAAAACTCTGGAAAAACAAAACAGTAGTGATGAGAATAGCTTAGCAGGTATTAAAATATACAATATAACCATGATAATTAAAACAATGCAATACCAGCGCATAAATAGATGGGCAGGACAATTGAACAGAAAATAATTTCAGGAAAAGACCCAAACACATGTAGAAATTTAGTATACAATTAGGTGACATTTCAAATCAGTAAGGAAAAGAGAGATGATTCAATAAATGGTGCTGAGGCAACCGGGTAGCCACCTTAAAAAATAATGAAGTTAAAACTATACCCCGCCATTCATAACAATAAATGCCAAATAGATCAGAGATGTAATTATAAGAAAAGAAAACCATAAAATACTAAAAAAAAAACCAAGGAGAAAATTCCTTTATAACTTTGAAGTAAGGATAGCCTTTCTGTGATTCAAAAACTATAAGCCATGAAGAAAAGATTAAGTTTGATTACATGAAAGTTTTTATTTGTTTTACAAAAATAAAATAAGTCAATATACTAATGATAAAGTGAGAAAAATATTTGAACCTTACAACGCGAAGGGCACATTGCCTTAATACATATATGTAATATATTTTCCATCATGAAGAAACTCAATAGAAAAAAATGGGTAAAAGAGATGAAGAGTTCTCAGAAAGGAAATCACAAAAAGTTCTTTATCAGGGCCTGGCCCCGTGGCCGAGTGGTTAGTACTCCATTGCAGGCAGCCCAGTGTTTCCTCGGTTCGAGTCCTGGGCATGGACATGGTACTGCTCATCAAGCCACAATGAGGTGGTGTCCCACATGCCACAACTAGAAGGACCCGCAACTAAGAATATACAACTGTGTGCTGGGGGGCTTTGGGGAGAGAAAGCAAAAAACAAAAAAAGTTCTTTATCAAAAAAAGCTCAACCTCACCCATTAAAAAGGGAAATAAAAAGTAAAACTCTACTAGCATTTCAAATTTCTTGATTTTTGCCAATTTGATGAGAGAAATGGTATCTCTTTGCAGGGCTGGGGGGAAAGATCCATTCTCATCAACATATCATGTCAACTGGCACAACCCTATAAGATGGTAATTTAGCAGTATCTGTCAAAATTAAAAATGTATATTCTCTTTTATCCAGCAATTGTACTTCTGAGAATATAACCTAACTATAAATTTGCACATTTATAAATAGCCTCGCTCACCACTGCATTGCAGCACTTTTTGTTCTAGTAAAAGATTACAAAAAAAAAAAAAAAAGAAAGAACTCTCAAATATCCATCAACAGGGGAAGAATGAAATACATAGTGATGTATTCACAAAATTATGCAGCCTGAAGAAAAGAATGAGGAAGATCTTGATACTGATATGAAATCATCTCCAAAATATATTGTTGCCAGACAGTGTATAGTTGGCCTGGAGTGGCCAACCGTCCTGACTGCCCGGGGCTTACAAGTTTCCCCCAAGACACAGGGCTTTCAGTGCTCAAACTGTGAAAGTTCTGGACTAATAGGCCCTGGTTGTCTCCCTACATCTAGCCCTCTGTTTCTTTAAAAGATGTGGGAATTGGAATATAAATTCACAGTCTTTTGTTTATGCATAGAAAGCCTCCAGAAAGATACATAAGAGAATAATGATAATGCTTTCCTGTTTCATCCTTGGTGGGGTGGGGTGGGGAACTGGATAGATAGAGGACTGAGACTGAAGAGAGTTACTTCATTCTATGGATATTTTAAAAATGTTGGCCTATATGGTTTGATTGCTATTAAAAATTAAACAAACGAGTCAGAAATGAAAAGGCAATCTGTTTTGTTGGGGAGAATATATGTTCTTTTTCTAAGTAGAGAGCAAAGTGTCTAGCTGATTTATACAGTTGAATGGCTTGGAAACTTTCTTGAAAAATATGTTTTTTTGTGACCTCTGCCAGCCAGCTGTGGGATAATGAATGTAATACAATGTACTGCTCTTCCAGAACAAAGAATTGCAGGCTGTCTTGCCCTGGTCAAAGAGAGCAAGTCTGAGATGCCCTTAAATTTCTGGATTGACTAGACAGTCTCAACACAAGCTCATAAACCTACTGTCTGAAAGAAAACAGATTGCACTCCAACCAAATCAGCCTGTGGGCAACTGCATATTTACCTCAATTTGAAAACGCAATCTGTATCACAGAGTTTTTCTTCTTTATACCATTCATGCTCATTGCAGTAAGACCCTGTAAAACATTCTGTGACTTAGAAAAATTCTTAAAACTTAGATTTATTTGCAGATTTGTATTTCTTGGGGCAGTAGAGAGAGAGGAAGATAGTAGAAACAATGGGAGTAGTTCCCAGGGCAATGCATGCATGAATGTGTGTGTGTAATTGTGTGCCTACATTCCTGCTGTTGAACCAGGGATGGCCAGAGTGTCAGTCCCAGTCTGAAGGCAAGAGAAGACCAATGTCCCACCTCAAATAGTCAGGCAAAGAGAGAGAGTGTGTGCAAATTCTCCCTTCCTTTGCCTTTTTGTTCTTTTCAGGCCCACAAGGTATCGGATGATGCCTACCCACAATGGGGAGGGCAATCTGCTTTGCTCAGTCTGTAGATTCAAATGCTAATCTCATCCAGAAGCACTCTCACAAACACACCCCCAAATAATGTTTAGCCAGATATCTAGGCACCCTGTGATCCAGTCAAGTTGACACATAAAATGGACCACCAGAGAGAAGATCAGGGATGTGTAGAAATGGGTAAGATAGAATCCCTGCCTGCAAGGAGAAGTCGTCATCATACACATGCAAAAAGAACTAGTGTCACAACCCTGGACATGGCTGGGCGTGCTTATAGTTAGATTGCCCAGATGGCACAGAATGGGAGTTGCCAGACTTGAAATTGGACGTCTAATCTGAGGCAGAGAAGGCTTTAGGCGGAAGGACTGTGTGGAGATGTTTTGAGGACATTCAATGGGATTCTTGGAGAAGAGGACACTGGATAATGGGGTTAGTGCAATATTGCACGTAGCAGCAAGAATATGTAACACGTCGCAGCAGGGTCTGCTGAGAGGCAGGCAGATAGAGTATGGACACAGGAATCAAGGAGCAGGCACTATCTGGAGATGGCAATCAGCCCCAGGAAATCTGCAAGTAGAATAGGCCCTGGGCAGGAACTTATGTCTAGAAATCTGTTCCCAAAATGGGATAGAGATGTGGATGCACGGGCCAAAGCAAGGTGGGTGCCAGTTCTAGAGGGACTGACATGCTAGGCAGATTTTCAAACTGGGACTCAGCCACAAGGCCAGACAGAAATTACTCCAAAACTTACTTCCCATAATACACAAAAATAATTCGAAGAGGACCATAGCCTAAAATACAACCTACAACTTCTAGAAAATAAATAGGAGAACATCTTCATGACCTTGAGTAAACAAAAAAAATTAGACAAGACACAAAAATTATTCACCATAAAAGAAAAAATTGATAAATTGGATTTCATTGTGACTTAAAAGTACTGCTCTTCAAAAAATATCATTAAGAAAATGAAATTGCAAGTCACAGTTCATAATACATGTATGTAAGAAATGAATTGCATTCAGAATATATAAAGAATTCTTAGAACTCAATAAGAAGACAAACAACTTGATAAAAAATTTGCAAAACTTAAACATAATAAATTAACAAAATTTATTGCAACATTGTTTGTGGTATAGAAAATAAATCAGAAAAATTCTGAATGTCTATTAGTAGATTAAAAAATTATGATGATTCTATGCCATAAAATCTCACTAAACTATTAAAAAGAGAGAGCTATATGAAACCATGGTCTATGTGACTGTTATATAAATCTTACCCTTGATTTTTCTTGGATAATTATTATTATTTACATTTAGATATATAATCCACTTGGAACTTTTTAAACTTCCATCATCCATTTATTGCACTTCGAGTTATGGCACCTGGATCTCATTTGAGGATCTTGCCACTCCACCTTAGTCCATGGGCTTCATGTGTGTCTCCACCTCCAAGACAGGATAGAGTATGCGACCTTGGCGGCAACATAATGAGCTCAAGAGCACAAAGTTAGTAAAATCAAATGTAATAAAATGTGTTTTCTGAGAATCCTAGGAGTGCTGGGGTTACAGAAGCTTAAGCAGTCTGTTTTCCGCGGGACTTGAACCTAAGGGGGTTGTGCAGCCTCCACTAGACACCATGATAAAGGCCACCCATGAGGGAGAGCGGAGCCAGGCTGAGAGATGAGATAAAACAATCCTGAAGAAAACAATCCTGTGAAGAAGTCTCGGTTCCCAAGGGAATGGAGTAAGAGACAGGTCTTGGTAGAGGTGTACAGTGAAGAAGTAGGCAGCGGCTCACTAGGGAGTCTGCACTTTATCCTGAGCTTGATGGGGAGCTGAAAGGTTTTGAGCAGTTCAGGGACAGCTAACTCTGGTGGTTGTGTGGAGAAGGAACCTGGGAAAAATAAAGCTAAATGTCCTTATATGGGGACCTGAAAATCTCTTCTCCTGGGATTTAATTCTCCTCTACTTTAATTCCAAAATGACAGAAGTGTAATTTTGAAACATTTCCATATGCCAGCAATCTATTTCTGCTGTGATTCAAAGATTCAAATCATTTAATGCTTTTATGTAAAAAAAAAATGAGAGGTTTTTACACTAAAATGCTGTAAATTGTTGAAAGCATTTATGTCTACCTAAATGGAATTATGTTATTGATGTTGTTGATGCTTCCTGTCCTGTCCTCTCTCTCTCAGTTCACAAGAACAAAGATTATTAGGAAACAGAACTCCAAAAGCTACACAATTAAATTCCAGATCCTTTACATATTTATCAGTTGATCATGTATAGGTAATGTTGCCTCTATCCTTTGTAGTCCCAGCTACAAAATGGAGGCATTAATTTTTGATAAGACTATTTGATAAACATATAATACAACCCAGGTCTCTTAGGGTCCATAGTAGAAAATTTTCTTGGGAAACCAATATCTGGTTTTCCTCTCTTTTTAGACATTCAAAAAAATCACATTCCCCAGCTCTATTACATAGTTAGATGGGGCCATGTGACTGGTTGTTACCAATGGTCTAAAACAAGTGGAAATGACAGATGCCCCTCATAGGAAGAAACATAGAAGAGCAGGTATGAGAACTCCATCTGTCTTTTCCCTGCATACTAACTAAGAAGGCCATGATCCACATGATGCAGCCATAAGAGGGTAGAACATCTACTAGCTTGGACCCCTGAATGCTGTAGGAGATACAGAGCACCCGTTCCCACTCCTCCCCTTAATCAAACTGCACTGCACATATACTCATGAGCGAGAAACAAAACATTAGTATGCTAAGCTACTGATACCCCAGGTTTCATTTTTTACTGCAACATTCCTGGCTTGTCATGCCTAATAAAATTTCAAAGACTCCTCTGAGAATATGATGACTACTTATACACTCTCTCCTCAGCTAGCTGCATATTCAAACAACATTTTAAGTAAAGAATATGAACAAGCCTCTTCATGAATCTCCCACTACAAATGGGACATTAAATGTTAAAGAATGTTGAGGTGTCAAGATGGTGGCATAGGCGGACTCTGAACTCAACTCCTCCCATGGACACAACCAATTTGTAAGTACTCTGAGAACAATTACCCCTGAGAGAGAACTGAAACCTGGGTAAAAAGAACCCCTACAACAAGGGACAGTCTTGACTGAGGTGGAAGAGGAAGAAATTCCTTTCTAGAGAGAAAAAAAGCCACCTTCCCAAGCTGCGGTGCTTCACAGCTGGCCAGGAGCAATCCTAAGGCATGCAGCCTTCCCTGGAGGAGTTGAGGACCCGAGGGAGGAATATTACCACTATAAGCATCCTTTGGCCTCAGCACAATGGAGACAAGTCTCATAATACCTGTCTTTGCTAGCTAGTAACAACAAGGGGGAGTACCCCCAGAAAAGCTATCTGACATAAATGGGGAAAAAAACCAGCTTTTAAAGGGCCCACACACAAATTCACCCATTTTGGAAAGCAACCTAAATCCCCAGAAAGAAAGGTGCACAGCCCTTTGGTGAAAAGAGACTCACCTGATAGGCTCTGGGGGCATCTTGGTGAGACCTGAGACCTCTCCAGGGACTGAGACATTGGCAGCCACCATTGCTGTGACCTAGTACAGGCATGCTGACACAGATGCTGGCAGATGCCATTAGAGTTCTTCCCCTGGCCTGTTAGGCCAGGGTCTGTCCCACCCACTAGAATGCCAGCTAATCCAGCTCAGCCAGGGCAGGCAGCCCACCCTAGGGACTGACCCAACCCAATAGCAAGCCTGCATTGACTTGGTGGCTGGATCCTATGCAGCTAGGCATGTGGGTCTGCCTCTGAGGGGCAAGGTCTGTGTGAGGAGTGGGTGGAGTGTGTAGGGCCTCTGCAGTGAGGCAACTGGGTATGCTTCAGGGGCTCAGGACGCATGCATGGGGCAGGACTATGTTGACGGTGTGTGTGGCCCTCTGGGTGGTGGGATTTGTCAGCTGCAGAAGACTTGTGCATCTCAAATAGTCACACAGGGGATTGGTCCCACCTTCCAAAGCCTGAAACAATTGGGTGCTCCTGTGCTTGGGGGCAGCCCCACTCAGCCGCAATCATGAGAGAGCTGACAAGAGCCTTGCAGGCCAGAGGCCTACAGCAATTGTAAACCCCTGAGCCTAGCAACAAGCCATGCTGGGGGCCTATTCACTTAACAGAAAAACTGCAACAGGAATGTGCTATTAAACCTTGAAGCCAACTGTGCTAGGGCTCCCACACCCAAAAAAGTGACTGAAGGGTCCAAAGCAGGCACATGCAGCTGAGCATCACAACCAGCTGGCCAGGGGGACAGCCTAGCCTCCCTGAGCACCTGCAGCAAGAGCAACCCTGCCACAACAGAAAGACACATATAGCCCAAACAGGGGTCACTCCTGTAACACTTGGAACTGGTGATGAGAGGGAAGTACACTGCTGGGTCTCAAAAGGCATCTCTTACATAAAGCCACCTCTCCAAGATCAGGAGACATAGGTGACCCACCTAATACATAGATATAAGCACAGAGAAAGAAGCAAAATGAGGAGGCAAAGGAATATGTTCTAAGCAAGGGAATAGCACAAAACCTCAGAAAAAGAACTAAATAAAATAGAAATAAACAATCTATCTGACAAAGAGTTCAAACAAAAAGTCATAAGGATGCTCACTGACCTTAGGAGAAAAATGGATGAGCTCAGTCAGAACGTCAACAAAGAATTGGAGAATATAAAAAGAGAACCAATCAGAAATGAAGAATACAATACTGGAAATGAAAAATTCACTAGATGGACTCAATAGCAGAGTAGATGATACAAAAGAACACATCAGTGAGCTGGACAAAAGACTAGAGGAAATCACCCAAGCTGAATAGATTAAAAAGAATTAGAAAGAACAAGAACAGTCTAAGGGACCTCTGGGACAACATCAAGTGCAATAACATTCACATTATAGGCGTCCCAGAAAGAGAAGAGAGAGACAAAAGGGAAGAGACTCTATCTGAAGAAATAATAGCTGAAAACTTTACTAACCTAAGGAAGGAAACAGACATCCAGGTACAGGAAGCACAGAGAGTACCAAACAAGATAAATCCAAAGAGGCCCACATCAAGACACATGATAATTAAAATGTCCAAAATTAAAGATAAAGAGAGAATCCTAAAAGCTGCAAGAGAAAAGCAACAAGTTACATACAAAGGAAAGCCCATAAGGCTATTAGCTGACTTCTCAGAAGAAACCTTATGGTCCAGGAGGGAGTCACGTGATATATTTAAAATGTTGAAGGGAAAAAACCTACAGCCAAGAATACTTTACCTGGGATGGTTATCATTCAGAATAAAAGGAAAGATACAGAATTACCCAGAGAAGCAAAAATTAAAGGAGTTTATCATCAAGAAACCAGTCTTACAAGAAATGTTAAAGGGAATTATTTAAGTGGGAAAGAGAAGACCACAAATGGGAATAAGAAAATTCTCAAAAAAAAAAAAAAAGGCAATAAAATCTCTGGTAAAGGCAAAAGTACAGTAAACATAGAAGATCAACCACCTACGAAGAGAATATGAAGGTCAAAAGACAAAAGTACTAAAATTACCTATTTCAATGATAAGAAGGTAATGGATACACAGGAAAAAACAGGTTACATATGTTATCAAAAATGTAAAATGTGGGAAGAGGGTAGTAAAACAGTAGAGCTTATAGAAAGAGGTCAAACTAAAGAGACCATCAACTCAATATAGATTGCTATACACATAGGTTATTATATATGAACCTTGTGGTAATCACAAACCAGAAACCTATAATAAATTCACAAAAAATTAACAGAAAGGAACCCAAACATGATACTAAAGAAAGCCATCAAACCACAAGGGAAGAGAGCAAGAGCAGAAGAAAGGAACAGAGAAGAACTACTAAAAACACCCAGCAAAAAGTAACAAAATGGCAATAAGTACATACTTATCAATAGCTACTTTAAACGTCAGTTGACTAAATGCTTCAATCAAAAGGCATAGAGTGGCTGATTGGACAAAGAAACAAGACCTGTATATATGTTGCATACAAGAGACACGTTTCAGACCTAAAGACACTCGCAAACTGAAAGTGAAGGGATGGAAGAAAATACTCCATCCAAATGGCATGAAAAGAAAGCTGGGGGGGAGGGGGCAATACTTATGTCAGACAAAATAAACTTTAAAACAAGAACTGTAACAAGAGACAAAGAAGGGTACCACATACGGATAAAGAGAGCAATCCAACAAGAAGATATAACACTTGTAAATATCTATGCACCCAACATAGGAGCACCTAAGTATATAAAGCAATTATTACAAGACATAAAAGGAGAAATAGACAGTAACACAATAATATTAGGGGACTTTAACATTCCACTTACACCAATGGATAGAGCATCCAAACAGAAAATCAGTAAGAAAACATTGGCCTTAAACAACACATTAGATCAGATGGACTTATTAGAGTTATACAGAACATTCCAACCAAATGCCACAGAATACACATCCTTTTCAAATGCACATGGAACATTGTATAGTATTGATCACCTATTAGGCCACAAAACAAGTCTCAGTAAATTTAAGAAGATTTAAATAATACCAAGCATCTTTTCTGACCACAAAGGTATGAAACTAGAAATCAACTACAGGAAGAAAACCAGAAAAGCCACATATGTGGAGATTACACAAAATGCTACTGAACAACAATTGGGTCAGTGAAGAAGTCAAAGGAGAAATTAAAAAAATCTGGAGACAAATGAAAATATGACATGCCAAAATTTATGGGATATAACAAAAGCTGTTCTAAGAGGGAAGTTTATAACAATACAGGCCTATCTAAACAAACAGGAAAAATCTCAAATAAACAATCTAACAGTGCACCTAAAGGAACTAGAAAAAGAACAGCAAACAAAGCCCCAAATGAGTAGAAGGAAGGAAATAATAAAAATCAGAGCAGAAATAAATGAAATAGAGATTTAAACAAATATTTTAAAAAATCAGTAAAACCAAGAACTGGTTCTTTGAAAAGATAAACAAAATTGACAAATCTTTAGCTAGACTCACCAAGAAAAAAAGAGAGAAGGCTCAAATAAATAAAACCAGAAATGAAAGAGAAGAAATACAAAAGATTATAAGAGAATTCTACAAAAAGCTATATGCCAACAAATTGGATAATCTGGAAGAAATGGATACATTCTTAGGATCATACAGCCTTCCAAAACTGAGTCAAGAAGAAACAGAGAATTTGAATAGACCAATCATCAGTAAAGAGATTGAAGCAGTAATAAAAAACCTCCCCCAAACAAAAGTACAGGACCAGACAGCTTCCCCAGGGAATTCTACCAAATATTCAATGAAAACTTAATACCTATCCTTCTCAAGTTCTTCCAAAAAATTCAAGAGGATAGAAAGCTTCCTAACTCAATCTACGAAGCCAACATTGCCCTGATACCAAAACCAGACAAGAATAACACCTACAAAGAAAATTACAGGCCAATATCACTGAAGAACATCTATGTAAAAATCCTCAGCAAATAATATCAAATTGAATACAGCAATAGATTAGAAAGATCATACACCATGATCACATGGGATTTATTCCAGGGATGCAGGTATGCCTCTACATCCACAAATCAACCAAGGTGATACACCACATTAACAAAATGAAGAATAAAAATCACATGACCATCTCAATAAATGCAAAGAAAGCATTTGACAAGATCCAGAATCCATTTATGATAAAAACTCTGAATAAAATGGGTATAGAAGGAAAATACTTCAACATAATAAAGGCCATATATGACAAACACACAGCTAATGTCATTCTCAATGGAGAAAAACTGAAAGCCATCACTCTAAGAACGGGAACCAGACAAGGACGCCCAGTTTCACCACTCTTATTTCACATGGTATTGGAAGTCCTAGCCAAGGAATCAGACAAGAAAAAGAAATAAAAGTGATCCAAATTGGCAAGGAAGAAGTGAAACTGTCACTATTGGCAGATGACATGATTTTATATATACAAAATCCTAAGGAATCCCCCCCAAAACTTTTAGAAATAATATATGAATACGGTAAATTTAAGGGATATAAAAATCAACAAACAAAAATCAGTTGAGTTTCTATACACTAACAATGAAGTAGCAGAAAGAGAAATTAAGAATATGATCCCATTTACAATAGCAACAAAAAGAATAAAATACCTAGGAATAAACTTAACCAAAGAGGTGAAAGATCTGTACACTGAACACTGTAAAACATTGTTCAAAGAAATCGAAGACACAAAGAAATGGAAAGATATTTCATGCTCTTGGTTTGAAAGAAGTAACATAGTTAAAATGTCCATACTTCCTAAAGCAATCTACAGATTCACTGCAATCCCTATCAAAGTTCCAATAACATTTTTCACAGAAATAGAGCAAAGAATCCTAAAATTTATATGGAACGACAGAAGACCCCCAATAGCCAAAGGAACCCTGAGAAAAAAGAACAAAGCTGGAGGTATCACACTCCCTGATTTCAAAGTATACTACAAAGCTGTAGTAACCAAAACATCGTGGTACTGGCTCAAAAACAGACACAGAGATGAATGGAACAGAATTGAGTGCCCAGAAATAAACCCACACATCTATGGAAAGTTTATTTTCAACAAGGGAGCCAAGAACATACAATGGAGAAAGGAAAGTCTCTTCAATAAGTCAATTTTGGAAAACTGAACAATCACATGCAAAAGAATGAAAGTAGACCATTATCTTACACCATACACAAAAATTAACTCAACATGGATTAATCTAAAATCTAAGACCTGAAACCATGAAAATTCTAAAAGAAAACAGGCAGTACACTCTTCAACATCAGTTTTAGCAGCATATTTTCAAGTACCATGTCTGATGGGGCAAAGGAAACAATAGAAAAAATAAACAAATGGGACTACATCAAACTAAAAATCTTCTGCGCAGCAAAGGAAATCATTGACAAAATGAAAAGACAACCTACCAATTGGGAGAAGGTATTTGCAAACCATATATCAGATAAGGGGTAATTATCAAAAATATATAAAGAACTCATACACCTCAACAATAAAAAAAAACTAACAACTCAATTAAAAAGTGGGCAAAAGATCTGAACAGAAATTTCTCCAAAGAAGATATACAGATGGCCAACAGGCACATGAAATGATGTTTGACATCATTAACTATCAGAGAAATGCAAATCAAAACTACAATGAAATATCACCTCAGTCCTGTCAGAATGGCTATAATTAACAAGACAGGAAACAAGAAGTCTTGGAAAGGATATGGAGAGAAGAGAATTCTGGTACATTGCTGGTGGAAGTGCAAACTGGTGCAGCAATTATGGAAAAACAGTATGGAGATTCCTCAAAAAATTAAGAATAGAGCTACCATATGATCCAGCTATTCCAGTGCTGGCTATTTATCCAAAGAATTTGAAAACGCGAATGCATAAAGATACACGCACCCTATGTTCATTGCAGCATTATTCACAATAGCCAAGACTTGGAAGCAACCTAGATGCACATCAAGGAACAAATGGATAAAGAAGATGTAGTACGTATACGCAATGGAATACCACTCAGACATAACAAATGAAGAAATCCAGCCTTTTGTGACAACATGGATGGAGCTTGAGGGTATTATGCTGAGTGAAATAAGTCAGAGGGAGAAAGTCAGATACCAAATGATCTCACTCATAAATAGAAGATAAAAACAATAACAAACAAACACATAGAGACAGAGACTGGATTGGTGGTTACCAGAGGGGGAGGGGGAAGGGAAAAGGGAGAAAGAAGTGATTAGGTGTATGTGTGTGGAGATGGATTGTAATTAATCTTTAGCTGGTGAACATGACGTAATCTACACAAGAATCGAAATATAATAATGTGCACTTGAAATTTATATAATGTTTTAAACAAATGTCACCACACTAAAAAAAATTAAAGAATATTCAGTTCCTTCCTAGCATACAAAATGCTATTATGTGTGTGCATGTGTGTGTGTGTCGAAATATTATTGCTTTATGTCCTAGCAGTTTAGAGATTATCTAATTTTGCAACTAAACGTTGCTGAGTTGATATAGGAAAATCAGTTGAATAATTCCTAAATTGTTCCTCAAAACAAGACTCAGTCTGTCTCTAAGCACACCAGCCCTGATTAAATTAAGGAGTAGCTTGCTGCCCAGGGGCAAGAAGGAAAGAGCTGGGCATGTGCTCAATGGGCTTGCTTCGTACAGTAGAAGATAAAGAGTAATGAAGCTGTCTGCTTTACCTGTGGCTTGAAGTTGTGAACTGAAAGCAAGAACGCTCTAACATTCTGATTTGTTTACTTCAGAGAAAGTGAGTAACTTCCTGTTTCTCAGAAAGAAAGAAAAAAAGAAAGAAATGAAAAAGAAATACTCTCAAGAGTTGCATAGAAAGACCTCCTTAACATCAAAGGGCTCTTCTCAGAAACTGTGTTGGTGAGGGCAATAAAAAAGTATCAAAATCTTTCAAACAGATTAATACTGAGGAGTAGAAGGGTTTTGTTAGAGCCTTTTCAATTTGCCAAACTAAATCTCAAATATTTAAATGAGAGTTTTTCAAGTGTTCACTAAATAAATCAGTCACACATTAATTTTCCGTGTAACTATGAGCACTGAAGCTAGTTGCTGGCTGATATGGGAAGATAACATCTGTTTTCCGTGCCTGGCCTCATTTCGTTTTCTCTGTTTTGGCCCACACTATACCTTCCTTTCCAGCTTTGCCTTCTCTGCCCTATCTTTCTTTTACAGCTCCTGTTCACTATACTACCTGGTAGGGCATAGGCTTATCTTTGGCTAACCAGGGCTAATCAGAGCTTCGTACCTTCTACTATTCTTCCTGTCACTTATTGATTTTTTTTTTTTTAGGAAGATTAGCCCTGAGCTAACATCGTGCCCATCTTCCCCTACTTTATATGTGGGACTCCTACCACAGCATGGCATGCCAAGTGGTGCCATGTCCACACCCAGGATCCGAACCGGTGAACTCTGGGCTGCCGAGAAGCAGAACGTGCGAACTTAACCGCTGTGCCACCGGGCTGGCCCCCTGTCACTTAGTGAAATATAACCACTATATAGTTTAATTTTTAGTTCTGCAAGGCTAGGCCATACGTACGTATCAGGGGTGATATCTTGCTGATTTAAGAAAATTGCAGTTTCTTAAATCAAGAACACAAGCACCTTGGAGGGATTTTGCATTCAATTGCAAAACATGTGCATTTATGCAATGTGCATTGTCCTAAGATGATCAGCATTGCAGGTCCCATTCACCTTTCCTGCTAGCAAAGAAAGTGACAGAACAGAGGTAAAATGTGTCTCGGAGAACTGGAGAGATGAAATGAAGACGTTTAGTTTACAGATGAGACCACTCACAGGGGATAAACAGTTGTCTTTAGAAGGGGTTATATGTGGAAATCGAAACAGCTCTGTTTTCTGCAGTCTTGAAGGGCAGAACTAGAACAACAAATGGAAGGCATGCATGGAGACAGAAATTTTTAAATCAATACAAAAAAGATTTGTTCTCGTTGTTAAAATTAGTCAAAGATAAGAAATCCTTCTGAACTTAAATGTGAAGGAAATGAAATATCATTGCGTAAAACCATAAACTAGGACATCAAAAAGAAGAAATAACAAATAAGGAGGAATAAGAACAGTAGCCAGCATTTATTGAACATGTTACCATGTGTCCCACTCAAATGATTGAGTCTCATTTATATTAATTCAAACAAGACTCCCCAAATCCCAAATAATAGTAGATACCACTATGCTCTTCATTGTCATTTTACAGATGAGGATACCTAGGGTCAGGTCAGAAAGGTTAAGAGAAATGTCCATGGTCATCCAGTAGTTACTGGAGCTGGGATTTTGAAGCAAGGCAGTCTAGCTCCAGAGTCCATATTTTATTGACATTACTATTGAGAGAGAAAGAAATAGATTGAAATTTATAGGAGAAAACAAGTGGAAAGATGACTAAGAACAAGATAACTGGTCCATAAACAAAATATAGATAATAAAATAAAATACCAATATCAACAAAAAAGAGGCTCATAACTATCTCATAGACCTGATGGAATGAGATGATAACATGTCGCTGGAAGGGTATTTATTCCTCATTCCAAAGAAGCAGATTGAGCTGAAGGAGGGAAAGAATAGAAATAAAATATGCCTGCTCCTTAGATCTGCAAAGTGGAGAGGAAGTACACTAAGGCAAGTGTAAAAAGGCATAGCTGCAAGTCAGCTCGCCAGAAAAAAAAGATTTTAATGGTGCATACCATAGAGACAAACTATTAAAAAGATGATGAGTCAATGTCTAGACACCAGTCGGCAGTCTTGCTCTTCTAGGACTATGCACTTGACAAATTCTTGACTTGCTGGAAGTTAATTGCTTGAAGGTAGAGGAAATAATGAGATTTAGTCTACTCTGGTCTTAATTTTGGTCAAGGAAAACTTATTGAGGATATGAAAGTGGAAGGATCGTTGCAGGAAAGTAGCAATGTGGTGATGGAATTTGTAATATCAAAGGAAGTTAACACTGGGTATAGTCATCCATTATGCTGGGCTTTAGGAAACAGTATTTCAGAGCTGATCTCGTGGGTTCTTGAAAATAATACAAAAAAATAAAAAATATTGTTTTACCACTTTCCTCAAAGGCTACAACCTTACAAAATTTTAAATCCACTTATCATCTTCCTATCTTTTGTGTTGTTATTTTCATGCATTTTAATACAATAGATATTTTAAACTCCATGACATATTTTGATATTGTTTGGTATGGTCAATTTCATTTGTATTTACCTATATATTTACTCTTTCTCATGTTCTTTCTTTTCACTGACATTTCTGTCTTCATCTAGGCTCATTTTCCTTTTGCCTATAGAACTTTCATTGTTCTTGTTTGTTTAGTCAGTTTATTGATGACAGAATAACTCAGAAGTCGGTAGAAGGAGGTTTTCTCTGGGTACAGAAATCAAGCTTGGCAATTATTTTCTTTCAACACTTTAAATATGTCACTCAATAGTCTTCTTTCAAATTATCACTTCTGATTGGAAGTCAACTGTCAGTATTACAGTGATCCCCCCTTATCTGTGGGGGATACATTCCAAGACTCCCAATGGATGCCTGAAACCACAGATAGTACCAAACCCTATATATACTATGTTTTTTCCTATACATACATACTATCTATGATAAAGCTTAATTTATAAACTGGGCACAGTAAGAGATTAATAACAAAAATTAATAATAAAATAAAACAATTATAACAATATAGTGTAATAAAAGTTATGGAATGTGGTCTCTCTCTCTCTCAAAATTTCTTAATGTACTGCACTCACCCTTCCGCTTCTTGTGATGAAGTCAGATGATACAACTCCTACATGATGAGATGAAGTGAGGCGAGTGATGTAGGCAGTGTGATGTAGAATTAGGTTACTACTGACCTTTTGACGACACGTCAGAAGGAGAATCACTGAGCCATGACAATGTCAATGACTGCATGTCAGGAGCTGAGGATGTCGATGATTGGTGATCCAACAAACGGATAAATCACGTCCCAGGCAGGCCAGGGTAGGATGGCGCGAGATTTCATCATGCTACTCAGAATGGCACACAATGTCAAACTTAAGAATTGCTTATTTCTGGAATTTTCCATTTAACATTTTCAGACTACGGTTGACCACGTGTAATTGAACCCACAGAAAGCAAAACCACAGGTAAGGGGGGACTACTGTATTGTGGTTTCTTTGAAGGTTAAGTGTCTTTTTTCTCTGTCACTTTTAAGATTTTCTCTGGGTCTTTGATTTGCAGCCAGTTTGACTATGATGTGCCTAGTAGGATTTTCTTTAAATTTTTGCTGCTTGGGGTTCTCTAAGCTTCTTGATTCTGTGGCTTGAGGTCTTCCATCAGTTATGAAAAATTCTCTACCATTATCTCTTCAAAAATTGCTTCTGTCTCAGTCTATATCTTTTTTTCCTTTTTTGAATCCAATTATACAAATATTAGAGTTTTTGAGCATGTCTCACATGATTCTTACATTTCTGGTCATTTTTCTTCTTTGTATTTTCTCCCTCTGTGTACTTCATTGAGTATTTTCTGTTAATCTATTATCAAGTTTACTAATCCAGTCTTCCAATGTATCCGATCTATTACCAAATGCATTTACTACATTCTTACTTTAAGATATGTTTTTTAGTTCTAGAATGTACATTTGGTTCTCTTTTATAGATTTCAATTCTGAGAAGTCTTTTATCTTTTCATATATTTTCTCCATTATTTTCTGTTTGTTTGAACATATTAATCATAGTTATTTTAAAGCTCATGTCTGCTCACCTCAGGTTCTGAATCACTTTCGAGTATACTTCTATTCTCTACTTTTCTTGTAGTAGTTATTAACCAAATGGTCTAGCCTCATCTCATGTCAAGTATTTTAATTTTATTGGGTACAAAAAAACTATAGAATTTCCAGAAGATATTGTCTTCCCCAGATAGAGTTCAACCTTTCCTCCAATAGGCAGATAAAGGAGATCATCCATCACAATAATCCAGTCTGGCACTAAGCTGGGTCACGGCTGGGTTGCAGTCTTTCTTTTTTTTTAAAGATTGGCACCTGGGCTAACAACTGCTGCCAATCTTTCTTTTTCTTTTTTTAAAGACTGGCACCTGGGCTAACAACTGTTGCCAATCTTTTTTTTTCTCTGCTTTATCTCCACAACCCCCCCCACCCCCCACCCCCACCCCCACCCCCACCCCCACCCCCACCCCCACCCCTGTACATAGTTGTATATCTTAGTTGCAGGTCCTTCTAGTTGTGGGATGTGGGACGCTGCCTCAACGTTGCCTGAGGAGCGGTGCCATGTCCGCTCCCAGGATCCGAACCCTGGGCCCCAGCAGCGGAGCGCGCAAACTTAACCACTCAGCCACGGAGCCGGCCCCTGGTTATTTGTTTTTAACTTTTTTTTTTTTTTTGAGGAAGATTAGCCCTGAGCTAACATCTGCCACCAATCCTCCTCTGACTTTTCTAATTGTAGTCTGCTTTTTCCAACTATTCCTTAAATGTTCGTGTTTCTCTGGGTTTGGAATTCATATCTCTAGTACTTAGCACAGAACCTTTCACTTATGGCATTTAATATATGTCTATTTGATTGGGAAAATAATTTACATTTTTAAAAAGTGGAAAGAAGAATATAAAACTTTTATTGAGTATAAATGAGTGACACAACCCTGTGGTAAAAATAGAAACAGGCAAGCTGACATTCAAACTACACTAGCTCTTTTTCAGAGGAAGAAAATGAACAAAGAAACATAGAATCAGTGTCCGGGGCAGATCCACAAACTAACTGATGGTATTTGATTTCTACCTTCTTCGGTTCTCTTCAATCAGTTAACAGTAATTATAATCAACGAGGGCTGGAAGTTCCAGATGGGAGTATACAAGCGTCCATCATCTATGCACCAACGAAAAGCTTTTGCACAGAGTTTAAAAGTACGTAGTTGGAAAAGAAACATCCTTTAAATTTGTTTATTTCCGAATACTCCAAAACTTTTGATTAAAAAAGTCTCTTCTTGGGGCTGGCCCAGTGGTACAGCAATTAAGTTTACACGTTCCACTTTGGCAGCCCGGGGTTCACCAGTTCCTATCCCAGGTGCAGACCCTACACACTGCTTATCAAGCCATGCTGTGGCAGGCGTCCCACATATAAAGTAGAGGAAGATGGGAATGCATGTTAGCTCCGGGCCAGTCTTCCTCAGCGAAAAGAGGAGGATTGACAATAGTTAGCTCAGGGCTAATCTTCCTCAAAAAAAAAAGCCTCTTCTTTTCATTAACATCCAGCATAGATACATATCATTGCTTTAAGGCCCTTCAAGATATAGTTAAAAAGGAAAGAAATCAGCTATATTGAAAATATTCACTGCTGAGTCTTGGTACCTTGGATACTACCACACTATACCAATATCAAATATTCCCTAAACATACATCAACCAAGGGAGGGGGTAATGCCCCAGAATTATACTCATTAGAAAAGGGAGTCCAGAAAAGACTGGAATTATACCATGGATAATCCAAAAAGAAAAAAAAAAGATGCCACATGGACAAGTGATAGTTGAGTATGCAGTTAATATTCTTTAAGATTATAAATCTCATGGATTATGCGTTATAATATCTAGCATTTAATGAGAAGCTACTATGTGCCAACGCTGCGCTAAGCATTTTATGTAAATTTTCTCACTTAAATCTCAACAGTCTTATGAGGTAGGTGTCACTGTAACTGTTTTAGAGAAGAAACTAAGGCTCAGAGACTATAATGTAAGAGCAAGGTCTAGGAACGAGACTGCCAGAGTTAGAATCCTGGCTATCCCACTTACTAGCTGTATGATCTTCGGCAAGTTACTTAACCTCTCTGCCTCAGTTTCCCATATGAAAAATTGGGATAATAATGCTACTTACTTCAAGGTAAAGTAGCTGGCACATAGTAGGTGTTCCTATGTGTATGTCATTGGGTAAATTACTCAATAATAACCTGCCCAAGGTCACACAACCAGTAGATGGCAGAGCCAGAATTTCTGTCTAGATTCCAAAGCTCAAATCTTAACTAAAATGTCCCAATGCTCCCTCAAATTAGATTGTAATCTTGCTGGTACATTTAGCTAACAATTAGTATGTATTTTACTCGATTTCACAAAACTCTGTAAAATAGTATTAATTGTTCCCCTTACTTACTGTTTAGTGAGTGTTTACGGCACAGAATCAGATGCTTAATGCAGACCTGACAACGCCCAGAAAAGAAGTGTCTGGAGCTATGCTTGTTGAGCATGAGTGGGCAATCACTGACCCACAGTCCCACAGGGGACAAGATTTTATAAGGAAGGACGTGTAAACTGGGAAACACAGCCTTCCTCCCTCTGCCCTCTCACCCCATTTACACTGTCATGTCTGACTCTGAGGTTCAGAGCAGCCGAAATTCTTTTTCTTTAAGAAGAACACAAGGGAAGCGATACTGGTGTTCCTTTAGTTCTGCTTTTGCTCCTCGTACAAAATGACACCTGTGCCCAAAGGAGGTTATGGATTTTTTAGGTTATTTCCTGGAGTTATTTTTAAATTAGTTTTTCTTGTTCCAGAGCAAATTGGCAGTCAATCCATGATAGCATGAGGAGAACTGAAAATTTCATCATCCTGTGTTGTCGGGTAACACTGACTGAATTTGTAAATCACATTATGAGAAATACTGGATCCTGAATGTTCTTATGACCAAATTCATGTTTATAAGCACCGATGGCTATGGCTCTGTAGAACTGATATTGTAATAGAGATAAACAAACATCCTGGGCCTGGCTGGGCTGCCCTCAGTTCCAAGTAGGAGCCATGTGAATATGCTCCAGGTTGACCTCGTCACACTCACTCAGAATCCTACACTGGCTCCCCATTTCCACTGAATCATAGATAAATGCTTCTGTAGTGCTTGGAAGATTCTAGAAAATACAACCCCAAACTTCTCTCCCACTATTTCATGTCATGAGCCCTATACTTGAGGCAAGCTGGACAACTTGTTCCTTCCCAAACAAGGTTCCCACTTTCTTTTAAGCCAATTAGCACATATTTATTGAGCATTGTTTCCGGCATTGTGTTGGGTGATGAAGCTGTAACAGACTTGCTGTTGCAGAGTCTGGAAGGAAAGACTGACATTAGTTACAAGTGTGTTGAGTTCTATGAAGGACAGAGTGTTCTAGGAGTATATAACACAAGGAAGCAATTTGGTATGGGTGTCAGGAAAGGTGTCCATGAAGAAATAACGTTGAAGCTGAAAACTGCAATTAGAATAGAAATGAGTTGTGGCTGGCCTAGTGGCATAGCAGTTAAGTTCACATGCTCTGTTTTGGCGGCCTGGGGTTCACTGGTTTGGATCCTGGGTGTGGACCTACACACCACTCCTCAAGCCAAGCTGTGGTGGCGTCCCACATATAAAGTAGAGGAAGGTGGGCATGGATGTTAGCTCAGGGACAATCTTCTTCAAGCAAAAAGAGGAGGATTGGCAACAGATGTTCGCTCAGGGCTAATCTTCCTCACCAAAAGAAAGAAAAAAAAGAATAGAAATGAGTTAAACTAAGGGGTAGCAATGAGTAGAGAACATTTCAGATAGAGAGAACTCCAAGTGTAAAGGCTCTAAGGAATGGAATGTTTAAGGACCCAGAAAAGTTTATTACAGCGGGAGTAGAGGGAGGAAGAAGAAGAGTGTTACAAGATGAGGATGAAGAGGTAGGCAAGAACCTATCGGCCCTGTGATAAGACTTAGGTGTTATACTAACAACAAAGGGAAGTCAGTTTATAGAGAATGGAAGTCAGAAATCAGGACACAATCAGCTCTGCAGAGTTAAAAGGTAACCCCAGCTGCAAGTTTAGAGACTGAATTCAAGGGAGACCAGAGGGATGTGGAGAACCTAGTCAGGAGGCTATGGCCGTGGTCCATCTTGTACTAGGCTGGAGTTTCCTCAACTCTTTGGACAAAGAAAGTTATTAGAAATTAGTATAAAGGCTTCAATTTTAATTTTTTAAGAAATCTAACTACATAAGTAGTTTGGGGTGGTATGGTATAACGGTAGCATCTCTATTAAAAAACAAGAAGATCTGGTCAGCAGTGATTCAGTATGAAGGCAGCAATACGTTTTACACACCTCCACAAAAAAAGTTTGTGTCCCTATGTTATATTATAAGAAGCAGGTTGTTTAGAGCGAAGGAGATGTTTGTTGGGAGATAATTCTCCATGGGTTTGTCTTGTTCCTGCACATCTTGCAAGCAGAGATACTGACTGCCTTTCTTCGGGACCACCTTTCCAAGGGTGTTTGTATAGCAAATTGTCTTGGAATACAGAAACAGTGTCTCCCCTGGGACAAAAGCCAGTCAGGCTTTACTACCCATTGTAACACATCAGATGGCCTCAGGTTGTAGTGTCTCTCCTATAACAGCTCACTGCAGGTGCACGTGTCACCTGAGCTTTTTTCACCCTGCCCTGTGGGACTGAGGCCCAGGAAACCAGGACAAATGCTCGTACTCTGGCTATGGCTATTGCAGTGAGTAATAAACTGTCTCTCATTTCTGACCTGGGAATCTCGTGTTTTCTGCTAGCATTCAAGAAACTGTGACCAGCTAAGTTGTTTGCTTGAAGTAAAGTAAAATTTTAGACCCTTCACAGTTCTGGGCAGCATTAGTCCCGTGGAGCCTCTCTACTTGCTCCAGTCATGCCCAGACCCGGTACCACATGCTGAACACCCAGGTTCAGTTCTGTCCGGGTCTCAGCCAATGAGGACAAAGCCTGGCTGCCTATCAGATCCCACCCACCAGCTGGGAGACAGGCTTCAGCTGAAGAAAATGAATGCATTTATAACATAGTTGTTTGCCCTAGGACATTGCAAGTTTCTGGTTAGCAGATGAGTTCTATCTGGTGACGTCACAACTGAGATTTAGGTAAAGGTTTAAGATGGTTCAAGCATCAGGGGTTGGATTAGAAGACCTTTAAGTCCCTTCCAGGTGCTCCACTGCAATCCTGTGCATCCTTTCATCGCTTTCAAGCTCTTTCAAGATCTATTTTATAGAAGTGAATATCCATAGTTCAGGCAACATTCCTGAGGTAGTACGTGATAACAGAGGAAGGAGCAAGCTTGGTATATCAGTCATGCTTAGATTCCAATGTCAGGTCAACCACTTACTATATGACTTTATGACCTTACTATGCTTAACTTCTCTAGTTCCTTATCTATAATATGGAAATAAGATTATCTACCTCATAGTAAGAGGATAAGTGATAAATGAAGTAATGAGTGTAAATGTTTAGCACACTATCTGCTAAAAATTAAAAACTCAAAATTATTCTCTTTCCTAACTTACCCTAACTCCACCCCTCCGAGTGAAGTACAAGTTCAATACCACTTGAAACCAACATTACACCTGGAGTAATGTACCCTCGGTGGGTGCTTGATATACAAGTTTCAAGAAGGGGAGAGAGTTGGATAAAGGGATATTGTGGTAAAACTATACAGCTCATCAAAAGTTGGAAGCCCTAGAAGGAATCTAACACTCTCCTTCTCTTTCTCTCATTCTAAGGGACTAGTATTCGTGAATATCTTTATATGACCTTAACAACCAAAGCCTACATTTAGTCTTGGCATAGACCCGTATTAATTGAGTATATATTCAAAGGAAAAGAAGTTAGTATCTTGAAGAGATATCTGCACTCCCATGTTTATTGCAGCATTATTCACAATAGCCAAGTGTCCAACCACAGATGTATGGATTTAAAAGCTGTAGCATATATATACAATATTATTCAGTCTTTAAAAAGAAAGAAATCCTGCCATTTGCAACAACATGGATGAACTTAGAGGACATTATGCCAAGTGAAATAAGCCAAAGAAGGAAAGACAAATGCTGTATGATCTCACTTATACGTGGAATCTAAAAAAGCCAAACTCATAAAAACAGAGAGTAGAAGCGTGGTTGCCAGGGGCTGGGGGGTGAGGGAAATGGAGGAATGTTGGTCAAAGAGCACAAACTTTCGGTTATAAGATGAATGAATTCTGAAGATCTAGTGTACAGCATGGTGACTATTGTTAATAATAATATATTGTACACTTGAATTTTGTTAAGAGAGTAGATTTTAAGTGTTCTCACTGCACACACAAACTTAAATGTATAAGCTGATGTACAGGTTAATTAGCTTGGTTGGAGGCATCATTGCACAGTAGATATGTATATCAAAACATCACACTGTGAACACTTTAAATACATACAATGATTATTTGTCAATCATACCTCAATAAGGCTGACATAAACAAACAAATAAAAAAGAATCGATACTAGTTATTCTAGAGGCAAGACTGTGGATGAGTTGCCCTTCTGGTGTATTCTGTGATTCTCTGCTTTCCTACTTTGTAACACTGCTGATCCATCTTACCAAACGAGTTGGCTGTTGTGGCTTGTCGATCTAAATGATCTACAGGTTTGTGTGAGGTTATTTAAAATTTTCCATACGTTTTAAATCTACATTTAGGAAATGGAAAGTAGAGCAGTATTTTAATACCAGTTGTGCGCAATTTTCTCCCTTCAACTCTGATTTAGTTCTCTGATGGGCTAACTGGAAGAAACAGATTTGTTTCCAATCATTTATTCCCACTTTGAAGAACAGCTTTCTGTCTACATTGAAAGTATAGGAAACCTTGTTTATCTGGAATTATTTGGGCTCTGTACTACTATTCAGAGACTTCTTGAAAAAAACATAAAGTAATAGCTTTTGTGCTGGGTCACCCGGAAGCCTTGACATCAGATGAGGCTGTGGATGCTGTAGCAACTGCAGTTTTGTTGTCATGGTAACAGCCTTGCACTCCAGAGGCAAAACCAATGAGCTTTAAACATCACTACATTCTAGCTAAGCTTCTCTGACCTTATCAGGGAGCAACAAGATCCGTCTGTTCTTCCAAACGCACGTGCCCCTCAACAGGGAGGGAAAACTGGGCATAATGTACCTGATTTAAATACCATTATCAGATTATTCAAACAAGTGAATCCTTATTCTAGTTTGATAGATTAAATGACAAGGTTTTTTAAAACTAGATTGTTCATTTCAGTTACCCAGGAGCATTGTTACGAAAGCAGAGCATGTAACATACCTATCATGAATGTTTGATTACTAAATATTTCAGAGGAGTAAAATATGTAGATTTCCCTTCAATGACACAGACTGGAAACCCCAGGGGACCTGGAAAATAATTTGCATCTGTTTTGTTGAATGTTTTCCTCTCAGGCAGGATGGTAATAAGGAACAATATCATCTTTTGAATTAATGTCACACTAAGGTTGCAGCAGCAAGAAAGAAAGAATTCAATCTACACCCGGCCTTTGAAAGGCTTATGACTTCCGACCTTGTAATACTACTATAATATAATCTACTTCCTTCCTAAAACTGAGCTAGTGAACTATAGCCCTCAAAGCTGCATGTACAACTTTCTCCAGCTCAAAAGCATGAAACAGAGAGCCAGGGCTGAGCAACCTGTTCATAAAAAGAACATGAAGAATTCCTCTCTTAGTTAAGCTTTATCAGCTGTGCATGGATGTAATACGCTTGACTGCATAATCTCATTTGCAAATGTGTAATAACAAACCAAATGAGTTTCTCAGTTGTATTTATTTAACTCTTGTTTACCGGAACTGTTCCACGATTCCCAGCATATTTCATATCAAAAAAAGATATCTCCAAATGTTAAGCTTTTAATGCTGTTTGAATTACAGTTATTCCTTTTTTTCAAGTCTATTTTTCATTCATTCTCTTCTATGGATATTGCCCTTCTAGGCCAATAAACAAAAAAATCCCCAAGGAAAATTACCCTTTGTAAATCAGCTCTGGTTAGATAAATTTTTAATGCTTCTAATCTGTCCCAATTCACAAGAGTTGCTCTTTATGTCACGTATTCGACTAATGTATGATAAAACGCCTAGTTTTGTGTGAAATGCCATTGAAGACACAAACATGAAAGAGGAATGAATGAAAGAATGGCTCTTGCCCTCAAGAAACTTGCAAACTAGGCTTGACTGAAATGGATCGTCGTCTTTGGTGCTGTACAGTCCTCTTAAACAATAATTGAAAGCCACCGACGTCCTATATTCGTTTCCAAGAAAACGCAAGGAGATCTAGAGGTTGAATCCCCATTGACTTTCATGAGTTTATATGTTGTTTTGTTGCTTTTATTTTGCTAACTCTAAGATCTGAAGCTTTTCCTTTTATTTTTTAAAGCAAGCTAATACATTTGAGATATATTTTGTTACAGATATTTTGCAATCATGTATGTGCTATTGCTAAGAAATTATTCTCGTCACCAGTTCACAAAACAGTCTCTTAGATATTTTACTGGAATGGAAAGTTTTTTCTGTCAGAAGGATCACAGTTGTTTTCTTCATGGCGTCTTTGTACCAGATGAAGAAGGTGTCATTGGTGAATATGTTGGAACTGTCATAAAATAGGCAACAAAGAGAAAATTTTAAATGAAACTCAGATTTGGTGAACCAAACTTAAAAGAAGGCATTGTCCAAGAAATGACTTCACATCTAAATTTTGGGCTGGTCATATGAAAAATAAAAGCCAAATGGAGAACACTGAACTTATTATTTGGAAAACGATCAGATTTAGCACAGAGTCCTGATAATTTAGAATTATAAGCTTCATGTCATTTAATTTTATCCTCCTTTGGCCATCACAATTTTTGCTAATACCTGACAAGTAGAAAAATTTAAGAGAAGTTACTGTGTTACAGAATCACAAAAATAATGTGACTGGAATGGACATAAGATGCCTGTAATCCAACCCCATAATTTTCTAAATGAGGAAATTGATGTCTCTAAGTCAGGAAACGTCAGTTTAAATTTTCAGATTTAACTATTTCTGGACAAACCAACCAAAATGACTAAACGGTTGCCATTGGTGTGGACTGGCAGTCAAATAAGTTGACTGCTTTAAGTAGGATTCATTTGCTTCACTTGCTTTTATTTCTTTCTCACTCTATTTTTCTTCTTCAGTTCATTTTGTCTTAGCTTTTCCTAAGTCAAAGAATGGTCAAGTTCATGAAGAATTATTAAGAGAAGGCCATTAACCTGTACTCTCCGAGGTGAGAGAAACTTAAATTGCGCTGATTGGTATTGAGGTTAAATAAACATGGGGAAGAAATGGATAACAGTGACAACAGGATTTTAAGGAATATTTTGAGTTTTCTGAGTCTATGATTTCTTCTGCGTTTAAGATTTCCTTTGTCTCTATTATCTTGTTGTTAGTCTCCACATGCCTTCCTGTTTTTGGTTTATTTCCTCACTCCCTTATTCAATTCTCTTCTTAACCTCCTGTGAACACCCTTCTTCTCTTCATGAGTGTCTTAATGGTAGCCAAGCTGAGATGTTATTTATTTTCCAATATCTGAATCTGAATATAAACTCATTGTCCTGTGTGACTGTTCTGATTCTGAAGAGAAAATTTGTGTGAGAAACACACACCCACGCATGCACACACACGTGCACTCATGCTGTCTCTTAGGGACAAACAAATCTCTTCTATAGGCAAACTATAGTTTGAGAAAATTTGTCTTCAATGTCTCTTAATCAGCACCTTCATTTTGTTTGCATGTCCCTCTTGACCTCAGTGACCCATGGCACCATCTCTTTGTTGTTTCTTTGGCAACTCTGTGAAGGAGTTTCCTCGCCCACAGTGCACTACGTCCTCATGCTTTCCTTCTCCCCCTCCCCTAGGAAAACTTACTTCCTCTGGGTATTATGCTCTCCAGATCCTGGTCCCTAAGACTAGCTATAATCTCCTAGTTTTTTTTCTAAAGACATTAATGGAGGATAATGGCTTAATGTGCATCTTAAAAGGACTCTTCAGTGCTTTACCCTAAATGAGCTGGGAATTTCTAGTACTGTGGTGTGCTGGCTGGGGATATTTTAAGAATGCATACCTTGCTATGTATGCCATTTATTTCATTCAGTCGTTGCTCACCACCAGCTGTAAACCAGCCCTGTTTACCCAGCTTAGACACTTATATCTGGTGTCTCAATGGAAAAACTAACAACAATAACTCTCATCCATCAAGAGTCTGTTAGGTGCCTGAATTAGTTTGCTAGGACTGTTATAACAAAATACCATAGGCTGGGTGGCCTAAACAACAGAAATGTATTTTCTCACAGACCTGGAGACTAGAAGTCCAAGATCAAGGTGTCTGCAGGGTTGTTTTTTTCTGAGGCTCCCTCCTTTGCTTGCACATGGCTACCTTCTCACTGTGTCTTTACGTGGTCTTTCCTCTGCACGTGCTCATGTCTGTATCCTCACCTCTTCTTCTTATGGACACCAGTCATGCTGGATCAGAGTCTACCCATACGCCCTCATTTTACCTAAGTTATCTCTTTAGAGGCCCAGTCTCCGATACAGGCCCATTCTGAGGCCCTGCGAATTAGGGCTTCTACATATGAATTTGAGGAGGATACAATTTAGCCAATAACAGTTTCACATTATGTTAATCAATCTACATGCGTTATCTTCTATCATTAAAAAGATCTAGAGAGGTTCATTTTATTGTTCAAATTTCTCTGTTGAAAAAGTGAGGGTGTAGGAGGATGAGTATCTTATCCAAGTTCACATAACTGCTTGGTAGTGAAATTGGAAATTGAACTGAGCTTTACAGCTCCAAAGCCCTTTCTTCTCTGCTCTACCACTCTGCCTCCAGCTAAGCTAGATAGCCAGTCAGCCTGCTTTGAGGCACATTGATTATTCTTCCAGGAATTTTTTTACTCCATGGGAGACTGAGACTTAACCATTATGTGGGCAAAAATTCTCCTAGGGAGAATGTGTTCAAAAAAGAGAAAAATGGATTATTTTCCTATGGTCAGATTCTTTAACTTGTTGAACATTGAGGAAGATTTGGCTTTCTTTTTTTTTCAGTAACAAGGAAACCTTACAATTTGAGTTTTTTACCAGCCACAGTGATGTTTTAAGAAATATCTATAAAAATTTTAAAAAGCAACAAAATGACATTAATTAGCATGTATTTATCTAGTCTCCAACCACCAAGGTTGGAGGTGGGTGCAAGGCAAACTAACTTGGGATTTTCAATATTTTATGAGAAAGGCAAGCCACAAAATCCTCAAGTTTTTCTCAATTCAAACATGTTTTTCAAAAGAAAGAGATGTCTGAGTATAAACTAAGTCCAGACTTCTTTGCTAGTCTCCTTTTATATCACTGGAAATGTACACAAGATGCCTCCTTACTCTTTCAAATTGTTTATTTTGACCATTTTTCTGCTACAGCACACTGAAACGAGAGATTTCACAGTAAGATATTCTGTGACAAGTCAACTCTTTTTATTTTTTTGCGTCTTAGAAAGTTTACATGAAAAAAATTCATAACTTTAATCAAATGAGAAAATAATGACATTATTCCTAAGGAAGATAATAGAAAGTGAAATTCTTTGATATTAGCTTACAATTAAGAATTTTCCTTAAGCGTTCTAAAGAAAGGAGAAGAAATTAACCGGGTGGAAGAGAAGAATGAAAACTTTATATTTGGATATTAGGGTGGTAACCTTGGAGACGGGAAGTTGTTAAAATTATGATAAAAATCTTTCTTTCTAGTCCTATCTTTATCATACAAAAAGAAGAGAAGTATATCTCTTACTGTAAATGGTAACACTTGCGATAACCCTTTATCATGGTGTACTTATTACACTGAAATAAATGCACTGCTACTGAGAGATGATGAAAATATAACTCAGCAATAGAGGAAAAGAAAGGAATTGGATTTCTCAGCTCCAATAATTTAAAAATTAATAATTTACCAGAGGTCAAATATATAACTCTGGTTGTAAAATCTCCCACAGAAATATAGCATCCCTTCAAGGTTGTCAAGCCCTACCCTGGTTGTCTTGATGTCTGGGCCGGCAGGTAGCAGTAGTAGGCTAAACCTGTAGATTCTATTCAATGTGGCTTAGTTGGTCTCCCTCTAGGTCCTGGCCATTGACCTTACTTCTAAACCCAGTGAGACACCTTGCTCTAGGATGCTCTTAATCTACAGGTAACTTGATGAAATTGTGAATAAATGATAAATCCAATTTCATTCAAAGAAATAGTTAAACAATTGTTTCTAGCATCAGAATATGCGAACGATGGTCCATATGCAGGAACTCAGTAATGTGGTCTGCAATGCACCCACACCTCTAGAAGGGGGCACACAGGCATAAGACTTCTTAAGCTTTGTGGATAGGGGATGGTAGTGAGGAATATTTGGGATTGGTTACTTTTAGAGAAGAAAATTAAGTTTCTGCCTTATAGACTAGAAATTTAATTGACAGCTAACCTGAAGGAGACCACATGCAAAGGAGATCGTTTTATGAATCAAACTTACAACAAACTGATTTGCAAGTCCCATCATCTTTCAATACACAGCACTGTGCCAGGAATGTGGGACATAGTAAAAATATTTACAAAGCACAGCATCCATCTAATAAACAGTTAATAAGCAAGATTGCAATTCACTAGTTTACATTGAGCAATAGTGCTCAACCTATTTGGGGTCATGAATTCCTTTGGGAGTCTTTTGACATCGTAAAGCCTTCTTTCCAGAAAACATCACGCACATGCATCCAACATTTTGTGGACAATATTAAAGTGTTCACAGAATCTTTAGCGACCATCCAAGGACACCAGTTTAAGAAGCTCTGACATAAAGAGGCATAAATTTCCAGTGACCAATATACTTGTATCATCAGTTAGGTCCTGACAGTTTAAGGAAAATAAAATAAACAGGGAGAAGTCTGTTGATGTGGCTATCACCAGAGAATTGAGAAATGAATGTTAGATTACTTCATTCAAAGCAAAGCAGATCCGTTTTTCTGCTCATTAAAGAAGGTTGCATGTTGGGAGTAAGTAACCTTGAATGCCCTTTAGTAAGGCATCTGTAGCAGATGCCAAGTCCAAAGTCAAATGCCCAGGGCAAAAAGGACATCCTGTTTTCTCTGCTCTAAATGGTTCAGCTCCAAGTATTTAGAATATCAATTCCTTTAAGACCATATCATACCTTTATGTCATGGCCTATTGTTCTCAAAATTTTTGTTTAAGATAAGCCTAGGCTCATATGGGCATATTGATTCTAAAATATCCACTCAACGAGTAATTTATACAGTAGACATAGAAATATCGTGATAAACAAACACACACTTTCATGATTTCATGGAGTTTACAGACTGGTGGGTTCACTAAAGATGGGCAAGCCCAATTTTTTAGAGCCATCAGCTTTTTCTTGAACTAAGTAGACAAAATAAAACAAAATCCAGCTAAGTCTCTTTGCAATGCTTTTCAAAATTACTAAATTTCCCCAAATTTAAATGAATAACTTTATTAAAACTCCTACTACATGTAAAGCATTGTCTATAAAGAAGGAATAAGATTGGTCCTTGTTCTTAATCAATTTATAATTTTACGAGGAAGATATTGTGGCTGCTAATAGTCGGGAGATCTGGTTTCAAATTCTAATTCTGAAAAGTTCTGCATGATTTTTCCTTGGACGAGCTCCTATCCTTTCTGATGCTTAGTTTCCTCATCTTAAAATAGTGAAAATTGCTATGTCATAGAATTGTTATGAAATTAAAAGAGGTAAAAGTTTTTGCTTTTGGGGTTTTTTTGCTGAGAAATATTAGCCCTGAGCTAACATCTGTGGCCAGTCCTCCTCCACTTTGTATGTGAGTTGCCACCACAGCATGGCTGACAAGTGGTTTAGGTCCGCACCCTGCAAGCCTGGGCCACTAAAGCAGAGTGTGCTAAACCCAACTACTACACCATGGGGCTAACCCCCAAAGAGGTAAAGTTTTAAAGGATCTTGGCACATAAGTGTTCAATAATAGCTATTACAATTACTAAAACAGATGTAATAAATTATATACAAATAATATCACATTGCAGACAATGACAGAGTATCAAATGATTAGTCTATGTAATAACAGATTCTGTTGAAAAGGATCAGCATCGATCAGGTACTCAGAAGCTTAAGGGGAAGATGGGACCTGAGCTCTATCTTAAAGTCTGAGTAGGATTTGGCAGAGGGAAGAGAAGATCATGACAGACGGGAAAGTGGTATAAGTGGTGAGTATGGAGGCTGAATTTATACATTTTGTTGGGTGACAGTGAGTAGATTAATCTGTCTTATTCAGAGGATTTATGAAGGTAACAATATAAGAAAACTTTAGAGACGTAGAGTTGGGAAAAATTGGGGAATGTCCTGAATCTCCATAAAGCAGCAAGAAATTGAAAAGCATTTCAGCCGAAAATGACATGTTTCAGAAAGGTTCATCACATCATCATGGTGTGGGGGATAGATTTTATTTTCAAGGAGGGATTTAAGATATGGTAAGATTGTTAACTGAGGCTATTAAAGAATATAAGCTGACACTGACATTATGAGATCTGTTTGAATAATGGCAGTTAGAATGGAGTGGAATAAACCAAGGCTAGAAATATAAAGAAAAAGGATTGGAGGTGCTTACTGGTTGATTGGAAAGAGGAGTTAGCTGAAGATGATAGATTCAGCAAGTACTTATTGAAGGCATCATGGTGAACCTGAGTGTCTTAGGGAAATGAGGACACAATGTATAAAGGAAAAAGGGAAGGAGATTTCTTTTGGCAGGCAGAAATGGGGAAGAGATCATTTTAAACTCTAAACAATATGCTTCTAGAAGTTACGAACCATGTTTCATTCATCTTGGAATCTTCAACAGTTAATTCAATACTGGAATATGATGGGTTCAAACCATGTGTTAGGAACAAATGAATGACATGTCATGGCTTACTTTGGACTTGGGTAGTATAAGTATGCAACTGTAATGCAAATCAAAATCAGACCTGGAAATAGAGATTTACATGGCTAGAGTATGAGGTTAGGTACATTATGAGGGAGAGAGGCACATGGCAGGTGTGATCCATGATTGAGGACTGGCAGATGCCTACCATTAATCTTAGCACTTAACTATTTGCATGCAGAAAACCAACTTCCAACTGAAGCATCCACAACTCTTTGTTTGAAGACTTCTTTTCTCCACCAGAACCCCTTCAACCTACATGTGAGGAAAATAAGAAGCGCTGAAGAATTATCACCCTTGGGAATAGCCCTCAAATAATGTCAGAAAGGTGCTGATGGATAAATATCCTGGGTCCTTTGGGGGGATAACTCTGTGGTTTTATACTGTCTCCCAAAGTTCCCTAGTAAAATCCAGCTGCAGTTGCCCACACTGGTAATTTGCTTGATGGCTCACCTTTTTTTAGCTTCCTCCCCTTCCTCTATTACTTCCCATTGCTGTCATCTCCCAATGATTTTTTTCTTGGTAGTACCTCAAAAATATCCTGTTTCAGAGTCTGCCTCTTGGAAGCTACATGAAGACAATGAGAATGACATAATATTAGCAAAGGCAATGAACCAGGTGAACCCAACTTTAGTGGGGAGCTCCAATGGGTCAGGGCATGTCAGAGGGCATAATGGATGGCGATGGAGCATACAGGCAAGACAGCCAAGCCCAGACCCAGGTCCTATGGAGAAAAAGAGGCAGGAGTGTGCTCCAGATTCCAAGGGCCAAGCTGAAAATCCAGGTGTCAATTACAAGGGGAGTTAATAGGTTGTACGTGGAGTCCAATTAATTTAACTAGGTTGGTGTTCTGAAAAACTTATCAAAAAGCAGAAATGGAAGATACGGAAATGGGCTGAATTCAAACCTGGTAAAGGAAGTCAAGAGAGGGAAGGGTTTATACTGCTAAATTCTAAAAGCTAACCAAGCAAGTAGGTGGTCCTAGAAGCCAGCAGAATGGAGAGATTTGACTAGGTGATTGGTAAAGAGTTAATGGAAGAGTCTGTTTGCTTAGTTCTGTCATTAGAGGTAATTGTCACATACTTTCAACATGAATTGTCTGTCTGCAAGTTGGCAGGTATCTGCAATGGGCTGTATCCTTTACCATTCCTTCAACCTTTGCTCTCTTCTCCCCTTTCCCTCAAGATGATGTTGTTGGAATCTTCCCAGCACAGGCTCACCGTTTGTTTTTGCATGCTTCTGTGCTCTTTGGGAGGAGCATGACTCTGGAAAGCAAGAGAATCAGGTCACATCTGTCTGGTTGAGTGACTCAGCAATTACTCTGCCTGGTATCCTCTGCTCTTGCTCTCTTCCATTTCCTTGAACTCAGTGCCACCCTACTGCTCATCAAACTGAGCCAGGATGTAGTACGCACCTCCTGCCTGCAGCACCACCAATCACCACTTGCTCTCCGTTGAGCCAGTTGACCAGAGTCTTTGCCACCAGATCTACTCTATATGGTTATTTCCTGTCTTTCACCCTAGGTTACAGGGACTTTTTTTCATTTTCAGGGTTGGAGACTGCGTGTTTGATAGTCTACTTTGGAGGCCACTATAACACACGCTTCTGCTGGATAGTATCTAAGGAGATAGACCTTTGAAGACAGCACCAAGAAATGGCAAAAATTGTGTTGCTGCTGCTGTTGCTGCTGCTGATACCACAATAGCCTCACTTCTCTGTGACAACTGCCACTCACTTTATGATACAGGTTCTTGACTCCTTGATGATATTTCCAACATTAGACAGAAACAATGAGTGAAAGGAGCAAGAGACAAGTGTCATGGTGCCAAATGAAGCTGTTTGTTTGTCGAATGTGAAATCTTTGCCTCTTCATATTTCACTCTCTTCCTTCAAAATATTCTGCACCCAGGTGCCATGGGAAATGGCAAAGATTCTTAATTCAATCCCCAGGCATGTGCAGCTTGCTAGGTGAGGTGATTCTAAAGAGCCTTGAATAGTTTCTTGTTGGTTGTAGTAACTGTCAAAACTATTATAAGCCATCTTAGAAAATAATGTTGTTGGAAGGGAACTAGATTTGAAGTTTAGGTATTCCTGGTTCATTCAAAAACCACCAGACACAATCATATGGCATTTAGTGACAACATTCTAATGAGGTCTCAGTGGGTTACACTCATGAGTTGAAAGATCCTATAAAAACATCTGTTAGAGAGCTGACTGTCCAACTAAATTTAGAGTGACTCTAGAGTAATCCTTCTGCCTACAACACTTGGAGTGAAAAAGAATATACTAACCACAAAATACTCAACTGGGAATACTTGATGAAGTGCACAGTTTTGTTCTAAACGTTTTCAGATGAGATCACTTCTGATGATGAAAAAGACAAGAAAGAATCCAGCCAAGGAAATAGCCCATATAAAGTTAGAGTTAGATAAATATGCTGGTTCACATTAAGTGTGTACATGTGTGTATGTGTGTGTTAAATTATTTATAGTTTAAAATAGAGTTATGCTTACCAATCATGTTACCATTTGGCAGCCGTTGGCTTGAGTCAGAAAAATTCTGATGTAACTTTAAAGCAGGTTAATCTGGAAAATTCTTGTTTAAAAAAGGGGTTAATTACAGGTACCCTTTTCCTATTTGACTTGCTAAAAGGCCTTTGTAGTAATTGACACTATCATGTAAAGAAACTAGAAGAAACTGGGTGGATTGGTGGGAGGCAGGGAGGAAGATATCCTGGATATCTTAAAATCCTTAGTATTCCTGAAATCAAAAATATATCTGAGCTTACAACAAAGCCATCATATTGTACAATACTGATAAGTTCCCTAGTGTGTTTATTTACTGTGTAATACATAAACACATACATCTGTGCAGAGCTAAGGAATATTGGTGCTTACTTTTTAAGAATGTTATGGACAGACTATATTTGTATTTTCAGGGAGAATTCTTCACAACATTCAGATCAAGTAAGGTAAGTAAGCTATTAGTTTCTAATTGGATGTTCTTGAGGGAGTTATCTAACCATAAACACAATGTTATAATCCATATTTATTTTTTTCAAAAAACTAATAAAAATAGACAGTAAAAGATCACAAAATTCATCAGCAAAGAAAACCTTTCAAAGTTCAGCCCCTGCAATCTTGAAATCTAAAGTGAATAGTCAGTGATAAGGGCCTCTGGTAGAGCCAATGCTGGACAGTACAGTGATATAGCTGAATTTCTGTAGTTTTCTTAAAAATAATTGGTGCATAGAAGGAAGATGTGCTAGATACTGTGACAAAATAAGCAAAATAAGCATGATTTCCTTTAATCTTTACAACTGTAAAAGACAAGAACTATAATTACCCTCATTTTACAAAGGAAGTGACTAAGTCTGAGATTAGGTAAGTGACATGATTAAGATCACCCAAACTAATAAGAAGTGGAACTGTGGTTCAAACCCAGATATCTAACTCAAGAGCCTGTGCTCTTGAACAGTGTGCTGTATTGACCCCTGGGATGTTCATTCAAGATAAGTTTGCTGCCGACTCCGGTGCCAGTGATGGACCCAAAGCTATGACTTCCACAGTCTCCTTTGTTTGTTCAATGGCCATGTCCTTCTTTCCTTAAGCTAAGGCACAAGGGGAAACAGATCATCTTAGAGAGGAGGAACAGGGAGAGAGCAGAAGAGTACCCTTCACTTGGGCATTGATATAAATGAAATTTGGAGTTCAAGCAACTTACCAACTCTCTTTAGGCAAAGGCTGTCATACAAGTCCACATGCCTAGAGCAGTGCCGGCTATATGATAGGAAATCAATAAATGTCTATACATTAGTCAAGAATGCCTAATTTTCCTGTATATTTTGTGATGTGTGTGTGTGTACACATGCATGTGTGGTGTGCATAACCTACCCTATCAGCACCAAATTACAGCATCAGATTACATCTGGTCTAGCCTGATGTGTTCAAGCTTATGTATAGTTGACCATGAGTGAACAAGAAAATCCTAGACATGGTTAAGAAGACTATTTTTCTAGAACACAAGGAAACTGTACATGAGTATTGGTTTGTGGATTAATATTTTACTGGTACATGTTTAGGAAAAGAGCATTCAGGGTACATTAGCTCTGTGGGAATATATGATTTCCAGTGTGGATTTGTGATGTGGCCATAGTCCATAAATAATTGAAAACTTCTTTCAACAGTCTGGAATTGGATCTCTATCATTGATTCCAACTCATGAGATCAATAATAAAAGATATATCAATTCTAAGAGAGGGTCAACACTGGGCAAATTGTCAAGGCATCAGCCCCTCTCAGAAACATTTGCAAACAGTGTATAGGATTATAACTCTCAACGTCTCCTAAAAAAAATACCCATCTAGTGCCTAGTACCAAAACCTCCAACAAATGCTGAACTAATGTTCATCATTTCAATATACTTGTGACTGAAAAGAATTTTAAAATCTTTTACTTTAGTCTGTAAATATACATCTACAATTTTACAGGCATTCGTAGTCCCAATATACTGCCTAAACAAATATTAACATTTATTCAATAGGTAAATAGCCTACCTAACTCTGTATTAGGTTGGCATTCTTTAGCTGTGCTATGAATGGTGATGAAAAAGAAATTGGTCTGCATAGATGAGCACTGTCCAATAGAAATATAATGTGAACCACATACACAATTTAATATTTTTTTGATAGCCACATTAAAAAGGAAAAAAGTGGGTAGAATTAATTTTAAAATAATTCAATATATCCTAAATCTGATTTCAAGTGTGGCACTATCCATAGTTCAAGTGCTCAGTAGCCCAGTGTAGCTAGTGGCTGCTGTATTGGACAGCACACTTCTAGATCCTAACTCCTTGCCTAATTTTCAAATCACCAGCTTGTCTATATTTCAAATTTGCCAGACGACTCTTGACAAAGGGCTGTCAAAAGAAAATGATGATTATTTAAACATATTTTTATGAATCTAAAAGAAATCCAACCAATAAATATACAAAATCTTGAATGGCTGGAAACAACAGGAAGAAACATACAAATGGGAGATGTCTGTGACACAATGGAGAAGAAGGCTGAGGAGGAGGAGGAAGAAGAAGAAAAGAAAGACACTCCATAATAGGTGGTTATAAGCAAGAGCTAAAGCTCATTCGAACACATGGAATTTCAACTAGGTGGCTTCATGACTAAGCTGCAGAAAAGATAAGTTTCTGGGTAAACAGAGACAATTGTAAACATCCATAAATACATTTGATAAAATGAATGAAAAGGGGGTTTGCTGTTTTGCTAGGATGTTATGACTAACATCATTTGGCCTTGTGTTGCGTCTTTAATGAAGCTTGACTAAAAATACTGCTGCTGATTTAATCAGCTGTTGTTATGCTAGTAGGACCCGTTATTCTCCTGTAGGTAAAGAGGAAACCTAAATGAGGAGGTGGAAAAATGAAAGAGAGTTGATGAGTGATCAAGGAGTCCATGAGCATGAGGATAGAGGCAAATTGGCCAAAGATGGCATGTCTGCAATTTCCATACAGGCCACAGAGTCTCACAAATAAGGCTTTCTATCCCCAACTCAACTTTTCACCCTCTTCTGCCTACCATCTGTACCTTGAATTTTGACAGGAAGAACTTTTGCCATCCTGCCATACCTCATCAGTTCTCCATTGTCAGATAGGAACCAGAGTTCCCTAACCTCCTAAACTTTAAGCAAAGGATAGTAGGCTATTTGGGGCTGTATCTCACATGCCTTGCATAAGCCAGGTACAAAAAATACTTTGTTGAATGGTGCTATTGATCATTCTCATTGACTGGAGTTTTGGGGCTTGGTTGACTTCAGACTTCCATTGTATCCTTCAAATAATTTGAAGAGATCATTTAAAGAGACACCTCCAGCCACTAGAGCCATTAATTCCTAACTGTGAGAATCTGGATTAGTTACTGCCTCAGTTTTCTCATCTATAAAATTAGGATGATAATAGTACCTATTGCATAGATTTGTTATGAGGATTAAAGAAGATAATCACTTAGGGTGGCGTCAGCAACATGGCAGAGTAAGTGGCTCCCTTTGTCTCTCTTCGCTTGAACTAATGGACATTCATTGATCAATGGGGGATACTCACACAGCAGCTCAGGACACCTGAGAGACCCACACTGCTAAACATTGGAAGATGGATGGACTGCCCCCAGGGAGGAGGTGGAGATAGGTGAGGACTCTCTGACCCCTAGACAGCCCAGTACCCATGACCAACTGCTTTCCTGGCTGAAGTGCTTATAGCACCACTGTGGCCCTGGGGGTGGGAGTGCACCTTGGAGCAACTGTGGAAACAGGTGACTAAAGCCCTGAGCCTCCTGTGATTGCTCTTTGGTACAGTGGGAAAATCCACAGTTCCACTCTGGCCCCAGGGAGAGACTTGGCTCGCCCTAGTAGAGAGGCCCACCCACTATGCACAAAGGCTGGTGCCACTTAGGAGCAGATGCCACTTGGCTGCAAGTCTGGGTGAACAAACCCTTAGCTGCCCTAAACACTCATAGCTTTGTTGTGGCCACCAAGGGGCATGTGAGACCCAGCACGGCCATGGGAGCAGGCAGTGACAACCCTGAGCCCTAGCGTGATTGTTCCTAGGTCCAGTTGGAAAGGCCACAGTCCCACTGCAGCCCCAGGGAATGACTTGAGCTCTGTTCCAGTGGGGAGGCTCTGCCCACCAAGCTCAAAGGCTGGTGTGACCTAGAAATAGATGGCTGTATATCTGTAGCCTGGGTGAAAGTGCCCCCAGCTACCACAAACGTCCATAGTATCACAGCAGCCCCAAATGAGCAGTGTGACTGACAGACCTGTGGGAGCAAGTGACAGCAGCTCTGGGCCCCTGTGTGATCACTCTCTCAACCAGTAGGAGAGTCCACAATCCCACCACAGTCCCAGGGAGTGGCACAGGCTCAGATCCAGTGAGGAGGCCCCACCCACCAAGCACAACAGTTGGTACAACCTAGGACCAGATGGCAGTGGAGCTGTGAGTCTGGGTAACTAAGCTCCCAGCTGCCTTGAAAGCCCACAACACCACTGCAGTACCTAAGGGGGGACCACATCTAGGCAGGTCTGTGGGAGCAGGTGGCAGCAACCCAGAGCCCTCGTGTGATTGTTCCCACAGTTGGTGGGAGACCCCACAAGGCCACTGTGATCTCAAGGAGTGGCCCAGGCTTAGTCAGGAACAGCTGATGGGGATCCTAGTGGGTGGAGATTACACAGCTCCTGCCCCCTCCCCCAAGTGGTAGCAAGTGGAAACTGTAACCAAATTGTATCTCTATGTGGAGTCACAGGTCCATGACATCAAGCAGTATGAAAAAAATATTAAATCTCCAGAACAGAATGAAAATGACAGGTACCCAGAAATCAATCCTAAAGACACAGAAATCTATAACCTAAATGACAAAGAATTCAAAGTAGCTGTCACTAAAAAACTCAATGAGTTAAAAGAGAATATAGATAGACAACTCAACAAGTTGAAGAGCTACATCACAAAAGAGCTTGAAACTATAAAGAAGAATCAATCAGAAATGTTGGAGATGAAAAACAGAATGGATGAGATAAAGAAAAATCTGAACTCCTTAAACAGTAGGGCTGATAATATGGAGCACAGAATTAGCAGTCTGGAGGACAGGAATATAGAAATGCTTCAGATAGAGGAGGAAAGAGAACTAAGATTAAAAAAGAAATGAAGAAACTTCCTGAGAAATATTCGACTCAATTAGGAAATGCAATAAAAGGATTGTAAGTATCCCAGAGGGAGAAGAGAAGGATAATGGAGCAGAAAGTTTGTTCAAAGAAATAATAGCTGAGAACTTCCCAAACCAGGGGAGGGAGCTGGAAATCCATGTGACAGAAGCCAATAGATCTCCAAACTTTATCAATGTAAAAAGACCAACTCCAAGGCATATAGTAAGAAAGCTGGCAAAAATCAATGACAAAGAAATAGTATTAAGGGCAGCAAGGCAGGAGAAAATAGCTTACAAAAGAACCCCTATCAGGCTGTCAGCAGATTTCTCAGCAGAAACCTATACAGGTTAGGAGATAGTGGAATGATATATTCAAAATTCTGAAAGACAAAAGCTTTCAGCCAAGAATAATCTATCCAGTGAAAATATCCTTTAAATATGATGGAGAAATAAAAATTTTCTCAGATAAACAAAAGTTAAGGGAGTTCAACACCACAAGACATTCCCTACAAGAAATCCTCAGGAAGGCCCTCATACCTGAAAAAAAAAAAAAAAAATACCCTGAGCAAGGAGATAAGTAGATAGACAAAATCAGAAAATTGCAAAATCAGAAAATTCTCCATCAGAACAGGTTAGCAAATGTTTAATTATAATGTTAAAGAAAAAGGGAAGGAAAACACCAAGAATAAATATAATCTTGTCATTTCAACCACAAACTCACAACACAAGATTAAATAAGATGTGACAATAACAGCTCAAAAGGGGAAGAGGAAAGGGATGGAACCAGCTTAGTCTAAGGAAATGAGAGGCTATCAGAAAATGGACTACTCATCTAAGAGATTTTTTATACAAATACATGGTAACCACTAAACAAATAATTAGAAGAGAGACGCAAATTATAAACAAGGAGAAAACTAAGAACACCAGCATAGAAAATTACCTAACTGAACTGATAGTCCTAAATACATGAGAAACAAAGGAAATGCAGGAGAACCAAAAACAAGTGATAAAATGGCAGCACTAGGCCTTCACATATCAATAATTACTCTAACTGTAAATGGATTGAATTCTCCAATCAAAAGGCACAGACTGGCAGGATGGATTAAAAAACAAGACCCAACAATAGTCTGCCTCCAGGAAACACAACTCGGGCCCAAAGACAAACACAGACTCAGAGTGAAGGGATGGAATACAGTCCTCCAAGCTAACGGTAAACAAAAGAAAGCAGATGTTGCCATATTTATATCAAAGTAGATTTCAAGACAAAACAGGTGAAGAGACACAAAGAGGGGCAGTATATAATGATAAAAGGGACAGTCCACCAAGAAGACATAACACTTATAAACATATATGCACCCAACACAGGAGCGCCAAAGTACATAAAGCAACTATTAACAAACCTAAGAAGAGATACTAACAACAATACAATAATAGTAGGGGACCTCAACACCCCACTTACACCAATGGACAGATCATCCAGACAGAAAGTCAACAAGGAAATGGTAGAATTAAATGAAAAACTAGATCAGATGGACTTAATAGATATATAGAGAACTCTCCACCCTAAAACAGCAGGTTACACATTCTTCTCAAGTGCACATGGAACATTCTCAAGGAGAGACCATATGTTGAGAAACAAAGCAAGTCTCAATAAATTTAAGAGGATTGAAATAATATCAAGCATCTTTTCTGACCATAATGCTATGAAACTAGGAATCAATTATAAGAAAAAGTCTGGGAAAGAGGCAAAGATGTGATTAAACAACATGCTACTGAAGGACCAACGGGTCACTGAAGAAATCAAAGGGGAAATCAAATATTATCTGGTGACAAATGAAAATGAAAACACACCATACCAACTCATTTGGGATGCAGCAAAAGTGGTCCTAAGAGGGAAATTCATTGCAATACAGGCTTACCTCAACAAAAAAGAAAAATATCAAATAAGCAATCTCAACCTACACCTAACAGAATTAGAAAAAGAAGAACAAACAAAGCCCAAAGTCAGTAGAAGGAGGGAAATAAAATTAGAGCAGAAATAAATGAAATTGAAACCAAAAAGACAGTAGAAGTGATCAATGAAACAAAGAGCTGGTTATTTGAGAAAAATAAACAAAATGGACAAACCCTTAGATGGGTTCACTAAGAAAAAAAGAGAGAAGATTCAAATAAATAAAATTAGACATGAAAGAGGAGAAATTACAATGGATACCACAGAAATACAAAAGATTATAAGAGAATACTATGAAAAACTATATGCCAACAAACTGGACAACCTAGAACAAATGCATAAATTCTCAGACTCTTACAACCAAAACTGAATCAAGAAGAAATAGTGAATATGAATAAACCAATCACAAGTAAAGAGATTGAAACAGTAATCAAAAACCTCCCCAAAAATAAAAGCCCAGGACCAGACGGCTTCTCTGGAGAATTCTGTCAAACAATCAAAGATTTAATACTTATCCCTCTCAAACTATTCCATAAAATTGAGGAAGACGGAACACTTCCTAACACATTCTACAAGGCCAACATTACCCTGATACCAAATCCAGACAAGGACAACACAAAGGAGGAAAATTACAGGCCAATATTGCTGATGAACACAGATGCAAAAATCCTCAGCAAAATATTGGCAAACTGAATACAACAATACATTAAAAAGATCATACAGCATGATCAAGTGGGATTTATACTAGGGACACAGGGATGGTTCAACATCCGCAAGTCAATCAACGTGATACACCACATTAACAAAATGAAGAAGAAAAACCACATGATCATCTCAATAGATGCAGAGAAAGCATCTGACAAGATCCAAATCCATTTATGATAAAAAGAAAATGCTCAATAAAATGGGTATAGAAGGAAAGTACTTCCACATAATAAAGGCCATATACGACAAACCCACAGCCAACATCTTACTCAGTGGGGAAAAACTGAAAGCCATCCCTCTGAGAACAGGAACAAGACAAGGGTGCCCACTCTCACCACTCTTATTCAACATAGGACTGGAGGTTTTGGCCAGAGAAATTAGGCAAGAAAAAGAAATAAAAGGAATCCAAACAGGCAATGAAGAAGTGAAACTCTCACTGTTTGTAGACAACATGATTTTATATATACAAAATCCTAAAAGAATCCATCAGAAACTACTAGAAATAATCAACAATTGCAGCAAATTTTCAAGGTACAAAATCAACTTACATAAATCAGTTGCATTTCTATACTTTGATAATGAACTAACAGAAAGAGAGCTCAAGGACAAAATCCCATTCACAATCATAACAAAAAGAATAAAATATCTTGGAATAAATTTAACCGAGGAAGTGAAAGACCTATACAATGAAAACTACAAGACTTTTCTGAAAGAAATTGATGATGACATAAAGAAATGGAAAGATACTCCATGCACATGTATTGGAAGAATAGCCATAGTTAAAATGTTCATACTACCTAAGGCAATCTACAGATTCAATGCAATCCCAATCAGAATCCCAAAGACATTCTTCACAGAAATAGACCAAAGAATCCTAAAATTCATAGTGGGCAACAAAAGACCCCAAATTGCTAAAGCAATCCTGAGAAAAAAGAACAAAGCTGGAGACATCACAATCCCTGACTTCAAAATATACTACAAAGCTATAGTAATCAAAACAGCATGGTACTGGTACAAAAACAGGCACATAGATCAATAGAATAGAATTGAAAGCCCAGATATAAAGCCATACATCTATGGACAGCTAATCTTCAACAAAGAAGCTGAGAACATACAATGGGGAAGAGAAAGTCTCTTCAATAAATGGTGTTGGGAAAACTGGACACCCACATGTAAAACAATGAAAGTAGACCATTCTCTTATGCCATCCAAAAAAATAATCTCAAAATTGATCAAAGACTTGAAGGTAAGACCTGAAACCATAAAACTTCTAGAAGAAAATAGAGGCAGTACACTCTTTGACATTGGTCTTAAAAGGATCTTTTCAGACACCATGTCTTCTCAGACAAGGGAGACAAAAGAAAAAATGAACAAGTGGGACTTCATGAGACTAAAGAGCTTCTACAAGTCAAAGGAAAGCAGGATTGAAATGAAAAGACAACCCACCAACTGGGAAAAAAAGTTTTGCAAATCATATATCTGACAGAGGGTCAATCTCCATAATATATAAAGAACTCACAAAACTCAACATCAAAAAATCAAAAAACCTGATCGAAAAATGGGCAGAGGATATGAACAGACATTTCTCCAAATAAGGTGTACAGATGGCCAATAGGCACATGAAAAGATGCTCAACATCACTGATCATCAGGGAAATGCAAATCAAAACTATACTAAGACATCACCTTACACCTGTTAAAATGGCTATAATAAACAAGACCAAAAATAAATGTTGGAGAGGTTGTGGAGAAAAGGGAACCCTCATACACTGCTGGTGAGAATGCAAACTTGTTCAGCCACTATGTAAACAGTATGGAGATTCCTCAACAAACTAAAAATAGAAATACCATATGACCCAGCCATCCCACTACTGGGTATCTAGGCAAAGAACTTGAAATCAGCAATTCAAAGAGACTTATGCACCCCTATGTTCACTGCAGCTCTATTCACAACAGCCAAGAAGAGGAAGCAACCTAAGTGAACATAAATTGATGAATGGATAAAGATGTGGTGGGTATATATACAATGGAATACTACTCAGCCATAAAAAACGACAAAATCATCCCATTCACAACAACTTGGATGGACCTTGAGGGTATTACGTTAAGCAAAATAAGCCAAACAGAGAAAGACAAACACCATATGATTTCACTCATTTGTGGAAGATAAACAGACACATGGACAAAGAGAACTATTTAGTGGTTACCAGGGGGAAGGGGGCAGGGAGTGGGCACAAAGGGTGAAGGGGCACACCTATAAGATGACTGACAAGTAATAACGTACAACTGAAATTTCACAGTGTTGTAAACTATCATAACCTCAATAAAAAAAAAAAGAAGATAATCTCTTAAAATACTTCACACAGAGTAAGCATTCAGCAAATAACGTCTTGTATCCATTTTGTTTTATGTTATAACTCCAAAGTTAAGAATAACTCCTAGCACATGCTAGGTACTCTCTATTTGTTGAATCAGTGAATAAATAACCCTATTTCACATCAGGTACCAAAGCTAGATTTTGTTGCTAAGGTTGAATCCTTTGATCACAAAGAAAAGACGAGGAAAGAAGGTTAGCAAGGGATAGGGCCTGAAGATAGCATACAAACCTACAGAGCAGTAGTTCCTAATCTTTTGTGGTCAATGGTTACTTTGAGAATTCAATGCAAGCTGTGGATAGTCTATCAACAACATTTTAGATAGTTGCATACACAGATATCAGGGGATCTGAAAGTCTATCCATGACCCTCATGTTAAGAACTCCTGCTCAGGAATTTAGGAAGATCAAAGAGAATGAAAGGAGAGAAAGGCATTAGAAAGACCTCAAGAAGCTGGATCCTTTTTCCTTCCCTCCCCCTACACACGCATAATTTAAACCAGACCTTTTTAAACCAGGGACCCTAGAGAGAGTTCCAGAGATTTGGGTTGATGGAAAGACTGTAAAAAAAAATGAATGAATGAAGAGCTACAAGTCATTTTCATAAAAAAGACACAGAAACTCAGGTTTTGTATGAAGGAGTTCCAGAACTGGGAAATTGGCTCACCTTGTGCCCAGGCTGTATTATTAGGATGAGCACCTAGAAGAAAAATTAACCTCATGCCTGGGAGAGCCTGAAGGATTCCAGCCACAAATGAGGTACTGCTGCTCCTTGTGCTAGTATTTTAAACCACGGGTTCCAGGCGCAGACTCATCCAGGGGTTGAAGTTACGGATGCCGGACATAATCTAAGTCCTCACTGCAGGGCTCATGCCCTGCCCTCACTCTCTCTGAGACTCTGCTCAGCTAAGAGTCAGAAGAGCTTATTCTTTTCTGCAAGTCACAGAGGAGGGAAATTGTCAATATCTGCCTTCACCCCCCCAGGCTTGGGAAGGCTCAGGCCCCACCTCATGTGAGCCAAGATCCCTCAGGGTTTGTTGGCTTGTTTTCCATTGTGGTTTACTGAGGAAATTTTTTTTAATTAATGTTTATAATCAAAGTGAGCTTCAAACCCACCCCCCAGTTCCATGAAGAATAAACCCAACTATCCTTAATAATTTTCCCATGTTTAAAGGTAAGGTTTTTATAATTTTTAAAAGTTATTCATTAACAACTATTTGGGGGGATAAAAAAAAAAATCTGAAGACGCAGTCCTTGCCTTCAGATTAACAACAATTCAAAAAATGTTTGTGAAGCAACTGCTGTGCAGCAGGCCCAAAGGGAGACCATGGTTCTCGGGATACAATGGTGCACAGTGGATAGATTAGACTGATGCCATGAAAAGAGTTCCTGGCCCAGGAGGGAAACAGAAAAACAGTGGCAAGTGTGTTGAGGGCTACTGTGGAAAAGCACCATCATACCAGGTGTGAGAGGAACACATAATTTGGGGGCCTAACCTGAATTGGAGGTGGAAAGTGTAATTGTGAAAGGAACTTCAAGAAACTTGAGTTCACTTGAAGAAACGAAGCAATCACACCTGGAGCAGTATTTAACTCTCTGGGTAGGGCTACAGTGAAGAACTAAATTGTGTGGGAAATGGGGCCAAAAGAGATGTAAGAGCTAGAGGGACCAGGAAGGAAGGCAGGACTTGAGTTTGTCTTTGAAGGAGAGTAAATGGAGACAAAAGGGCTGAATTTTTCTGGAAACAAAATGATCTAAGATATAACATAAGAAAGAAGTTTAATGTATTTATAGAAAAAGCAGATGCCAGGCCTTCCTAGTTTATAGAATTCCAAGCTGAGGAGAAGTGATAAATGCAACAGAGATGTTGTACACATGGATATAATGGAGATTCTTGAAAGCAATACAGAGAACTAAGACTTAATGGGATGGGAAATAGGGAGCCACTGAAGGTTGTAGGGAATAACATGATGAGATGAAGATTTTAAATAAGAGGAGGTAAATTTGATTGACAGATGATGAAACTGGACTAAAGGAATCTGTCTGAAGCCTTCGTGTGTGAGGGCATGAGGATCTAAATTATGGAAATGGAAATAGAGAGATTAAACTAAGGGAAAAAAAGGAAGTTTCATGATTGACTTGATTGTGTATAAGCCAGGAAGCTCATCTTGAGACTTCAAACACCCTGGCCAGTTAGAAGTGTGGACTGCATGGAAGAGCCAGATTTGGAGGAGGGAGTGAGGAGGGAATGACAAATTTAGTTTCGGACGTTTGAGTTTGAAGCTTACTATTATCCACTTCTTCTTAGTTACAACCCTCTGCTGATTATTCTTTGTTTGACTTTCTAATGACAACTTCCCCAAGGCACACTCTAAGTTGTAGGGTAGGGGAGAGATCTCTTTCGTGTACTATGAATGATGCTGTAATTCCTCCCAAAGGAAAACAAAGATTGAAAAAATTCTCTGAATATTCAGAGTCTCTTTCACAGTATAATTGAGTTGATCTCATACTAGATGTGAAATAATTTTAGTGAATTTAATTTAATCAATATTTATTGAGCACAGATGGGGTACATAGACTGAGATTATTTTTGTTTGACACATGGCAATTCTTTGAATGCAAAAGAGACCAGTGTTTTCATTTGGTGGTTTCATCACCTTCTAATTTTGTTTTTGTGATGATCAATCACTGAGATGTCTTTTTTCTTAGTGAAAAAAGAAACCTGAATTTAGACCTAATCTGAATTTTTGGTGTAAATTACTGAGGTCTGGATGAATAATTCATTTCTTCTTCTAAAAAAAAATCTCAAATGCAAACCAGAATTTACATATAAACCAGACTTTTTAAGACTGAGATAAAAGAAATCTATTTGAAGAATTATCCTGAAGCCTGCCTCCTGTAGGACAACTGTGTACAGAATTCACAAATGGATCATTACAGATGGGTTGCTGGACCATAAAACACAGTATTTAGGTCACATGATGGGTGTTCTCTTCTCTTATCTTCTCACATTTATATCTGCCTTGGCTTCCTTTAACAGCTTTAATCTTTGTAGATATCACTTTGTTTGACTGATATGCTTTTTGTTTTCCTCTTTCTGTCATGGAGATAGACACCTTTCACTGCGCCAGGCTCACCTCCCTGTTGCATTAACTTCCTGTGCTCTTCTCTCGCTTAAAGGCCATATGGAGTCACTCTAGGATGGCTGGAGGACCCAGCAGCTCCATGCTCTCTACCTTTAATCCAAATTTCTCAGCACATAAGTCTACTCTGGGAAGCATAGTTCTTTCATTCGGAAAGCTCTTCTCTTGAGAAATCTTTGAGGAAAATTTCTGATGAGGAAATTTTTATTCTTTATATTTTATCTCATACCCTCATACACACTATCATTTCTTTAAGTTAGATGTCTAAAGACTTCTGCTAAGTGACAGTACTGGCCTAGTTAGAATATTCTCTCTTTAGGGTAAAAATTTTAAACTTCATGAAAAAAATACATACAAAATTTAATTGAGGCTCTTCACTAATAAAATAAGTTTTCCCAAATTAATAAATTAATGAAGTTTACTCTCTTTCTAGAAAGGATATGGTATTTAATTAATATCCTCTTGTATTGGAAAATTTTTTTAAAATAAAGCATAAGCATAATTAAATTAAAACATTGTATAAGTAGTGGGCCTGGGGCAAAATAGATGATCAGAATTATTGGACCTAGAGAAGTAAACGGTAATGTAATTTAGCTCATTGCTTTTACATTTCTGTTTGAGATAACCATTGAGGAATTAAGAATTAGAAAAATAGTCATTCGGTAAATACTACATACATTTAAAACATACTGCAATTGCTTGTGAATTGCCACTGGGTTAAGATGAAAAACAGGAAGGACAAAAGTCACTGGGAAAAGATTGACAGACGGAAGATGGGCGAGGGTAAGGAAAATGGAGTGGAGAGATACTGCACGGAGGAGGGGAGGGAGACGTACGAAGAGAATTAAAGAGAAGTGGGATAAAAGGGAGATGACTGAGCAATTTCTTGTGTGTTACTAAACTTTCACTAAACCCTGCTCTTCACTTGGGTTGTAACTTTAGAAAATGTTTTACTCTTTCTTTTCTTTCCTTTTTTTTTTTTCGAGGAAGATTAGTGCTGAGCTAACATCTGCTGCCAATCCTCCTCTTTTTTGCTGAGGAAGATTGGCCCTGAGCTAACATCTGTGCCCATCTTCCTCTACTTTATATGTGGGACACCTGCCACAGCCTGGCTTGATAAGCCGTGCATAGGTCCATGCCCAGGATCCAAACCAGTGTACCCTGGGCTGCCGGACCAGAGTGCATGAACTTAACTACTGTGCCACCGGGCCAGCTCCTACCCTTTATTTTCTGTGATTTAAAGTAAGCAATATAATCATTGTTCTCAGTTCTCTAACTGCTTTGTAGCCCTAACACTTCAGATGCTCTATTCTTAATGATTTAATCATTACGTTTGGGGAAATTATTTGATATGTCCAAAAACAATGAGCAAGATAATATTATCCCTTGGATTAGATTTTAGAACAGCTCACTGGATATATCAAGTCCAAGAAAGATCTATCCAGTAGGCTAATGATTTTCCACCTCTGCCTTAGTTCAGTAAACTATAACAGAGAACACAGTGGCTGACATGATAACCGTGCTATTGATTGTAATGCAATGCGTGTGCACACATACACAACTACACACATACACAACCAAAGATGCCTTTCTTCTGGCAAACCTAGTGGTGTACAGGTGACTGATGCCAAGCTAGCTATATCCTTCCATAGCTCAGGATGTGTTCTCATACTTCGTGCCAAGGACCAGGCTGAAATTTTGGAGTGGCCCCAAGAAACTATGGAGAACAAATATAAAGAAAAAATATTTTTATATTTAAAGGCTTAGCTCAAGTGTATAGAGACAGGATTAAGATTGTCTATTTGAGAAGACATATTTAAATATATCTTTGTGGTTCCTGCAATATTGATAGTACAAAGAGCTAACATATGTTGATGCCTACCATGTGTGAGGCACTGTGCTTGGCAGTTCACAAGTCTAATTTTCTGTGAGGCAAATAAGGAACACAAGTATTTGCAAACTTCAAGTATAGTTTTTAAAACAGCTCTTGTCTGTAATATGTGTTTCAAGTCTTGAGTATTGCAGGTTCTGTGAAAAGAGGCAGTATTGTAAAGTGGAAAGACATGGTTTCCTATTGCTGCAAAATTTAGTGACTTAAAACAACCATTTCATCATGACTATGATTTTGTGGATGGATTTCAGAATGAGCTTAACTGTACAGTTCTTGGCTTGGCACCTGTAGTGGATTGAACAGTGTTCCCCTAAGTCACGTCTGCCTAGAAGATTAGTATGTCATCTTATTGGAAATAGTGTATTCGCAGATGTAATTAGTTAAGGTTCCCAAGATGAAATCATCCTGGATTTAGAGTGGGCCCTAAATCCAATGACTGGTGTCCTTATAAAGACTGGAGAGGACACAGGGAGACACACAGAGGGAAGACCATGTGAAGATAGAGGTAGGCAGAGATTGGAGTTATGCTGCCACAAGCTAAGGAATACCTGGAACTACCAAAAGTTTGAAAAGGCCGGGAGGGATTCTTCTCTAGAGCCTTCCAAGGGAGCACGGCCCCTTTGACACCTTGATTTCAAACCCTTAGGCTCAAGAACTGTGAAAGAATAAATTTTGTGGTTTTTTAAGCCACCCAGTTTGTTGTACTTTGCTTCAGCAGCCCTGGGAAACCAACAGAGAGTCTCTCGCGCGATTGCAACCAGATATCAACTGGAGCTCAATCACCTGAAGGCTCAGCGGGGCTAGGAGTTGTTGAGGATGAATTAATAACATTACTGGCAAGTTGGTGCTGGCCGTTGGCTGGGAGCTCAACCAAGACTATCAGCAATTAATTTCCATGTGAGTCTCTCCACGGGGCCACTTGAGCTTTCTCAAAGCAAGTGGCTGGCTTCCAAGAGGGAGTGTCCTGAGAGGGCATTTCCTGAAAGCAAGGTTTCCCAGAGGCCCCAGCACAAGCTGCAAAGCATTTTTTGACAAAGCCTCAGCAATTCCAGAACATAAATTCCACTGCGTTCTATTCATCAAGAAAGTCACGAAGGATGATAGCCTAGATTCAAGGAAGGGAAATTAGACTCCACCTCTCAATGGAAGAAGTAGAGAAGATTTTGTGGTTGTCTTTAATCAGTCCCACAGACTTAGGTTCAAGTTGCAAGTCTACCATTTGCCAGCTGAGAGCAAATTACTAACCTCTCTTAGACTATTTTCCTATTTACAAAATGGAGGTGACAGCATCAAGGATAGGTGGTTATTGGGATAATTAAATTAAACAAAATTAAATAATACCATTTCAGTTCTTGAAAATTACATGATGTACATCTACACAAATATAGATAATGTGTATATGTGCAAGTGATGAATATAAGGATAACACTGGGAAGATGTTAGCTAGATAGAAACAAAATGCTAGTTTCAGAGATGACATTTTGGGAATCCCCTACTCCTGTATCTGTTGCAGTTTCTAAATCTAGAACTCGAATGAGAATCGTGCCTAGCTTTGTTGTGACGTGGAAGTTGGGAGGAAAGTGTAGCAGAGGTTTACATTATGGCTCTCAAGTACCCATGGAGAATCCCAGTACCACTCTGAGGATTCAGCATCCAGTGCCCCCACCTCACCCCACCAGAAGGCAAAAGGATTGACAAAACCTTAGATTTGCCTGCCCTTCAGCTAAGGTTCAACTTTATGTTTGTAGAGTATTTTACCACCTCTGATTCTCCCAGTCTGCTCCTGACTGTCAGGATGAACTCCCACTACACTTTTATAGTAAGTGTTGTACAGTTAAAGCTTTCCCTCCAGCGCATTGAACTTTATCAAGAAGAAAGGAAGCTTTGTTTCTTAATATCTGGGCAAATAAATATTCAGAGCACAATAGGATGCAAGAAACCTTGCGTTCACATGCTCATATTCCTCTGCTGCCAAGCCCTCCTTTACCTGGTCCACCTCAAGCATCTCCTTATTCCTCGGCTTCAGATTCATGGTATATTCTTGGAAAGTGGACTTAAAACAGCAATTCTCCATCCCTTCCCATGATAAGTTGTAAGTATCAGTCAGTTTGGACATGTACAGTCATAAAATACCTTTCCCCTCAGAGAGTTCGACATAGAAACTACTTCTGTCAGTGCTCAATAGAAACCTGCCTTTCTAGAATCAGGATGCTCCACAATTCCAGGAGTTGGATTTGGGTTTTTTCCCACATAATCCAGCATTATCCATAACGGAGGCTACTAGTTGTGAAAATCCCAGACTCTGAAGCCAGACACCCTGGATTCATAACTTTAGCTTTGCCATTGACCAGCTCTGTGTTCTCATGCAAATTACCAAAACTCTTTGTGCCTCAGTTTCCTCATCTTTAAATGGGAATAATACAAATACCTACTTATAGTGGTGTTAGGAGAATTAAGTGGTTGATATATGCAAAGTGTTTTAAAGGGTACCTGGCACTTAGTAACTTCTTGATAAATATTTGCTGTTCACAAAATAATGTTAGATGGTGTACAGATTAATATTTTTTATAATTTTGTGTTTATTTTATTGAATACCTGGAAAATATAACTTACATATCAAACCTATGGTCTCAGGTTTTATTGCTTAGGCTAAACAAAATGAGTGAGTCTACTGAAAAAAGTCTATTAAGTAAACTAGGCTGGGTGATATATTGATAAGACAAGAATTACAAAGATGGGTAGGTGAATGACTGAAATTTGGGAAACATTTCCCTAGTTAGAAAAGGAGTAGAAACTAGCCCAGTAAGTAGACCCACCCTTTCTTCATACACCCATAAGTCACTCATAGAGTATGCTCTTAACTTCGATCCAGGGCATTTTTTTGTAATGGGTCTCTGCAACCAGCCCAATGTACAGGTTTCTTGCACTAGCTTTTGGCAATGAAGCAGTTCTAAAACCTAGATATGATTGTTCTAAAAACTGGACTTACGTGAAATCCGAACAACTGTTATATTGCTGTTAGTTACATTCAAGTAATATGATGACACAGACGAGGAGCAAGCCGATTTGGTTTCTAATTCTCATTTTTGCCTTTTTTCAGCTGTGTAACCTCAGGCAAAAGACTGACTCTTTCTGGCTTTGTGTTTTCTTTATCTGTGAAACAGACTGTGGCAACAGCTCTGCTTCTTTATGGAGATGTTATATCAAATAACATACGGTGTGTGAAACTTCTTGGCAAACACCAGGAAGAGCTATGCACACAGACGTAAATATTGAGCACGGTATTGGACTGTGAAAAACTGTTGCTAATGGCACTTTTAGGAGAAAATAGACAATGCTCAAGATTCTTAAAAGGGAGCACAGTGTAGTGGTCTGGCAGACAGACTCTAGAGCCAGACTATGAGGCTTCACTCCAAGCTATGCCCCTAATTGCTCATGTGAGCTGTGTGCCTCAAGTTTCTCACCTGTAAAATGGCGATGATAATAATGCCCACCTCACGGGAGTTTATGAATACTTAATGTATTAACGTAGGTGAAGTGCTTGGGACTATGGCTTATTCTCAGTATATGTTGAATAAGTTAACTGTTAGCATCAAACTGCTATATTCAGACACCACCAGTGAGAATGCTGAGCTCTTACTAGGATATTCTTGTTGAAACATGAAATCTGGATTCTTTCTTGCTGTGCACTTTCATTTAAATATAGCCTCTAAATGGGTTGAGGAAAAAGATTTTAGAGGGCCCACTATGTATTCTTTCTCTTGTATTTAACGTATATGATTTATCCTAGTGAGTATTAATTCTGAATGTTTAGATTTGATTTTATAACATCTGGTGGTTACATTTTTCCCCAAGGCCAGTGGAATTAGAGAAGAGTGATCAAGCTGTGGTGTCTGGAATTGGGCTGCCTGGGTTTGAATCTCAGTCCTATTACCTCCTAAATATTTTTACTACCTTGGACAAATTATTTAAGCTCCCAAAACATCAGTAACCTCAAGTATAAACTGGAAATAATAAATGCTTATCTCACGGGGTTGTTGAGGGATTTATAGGAGAGAAGAGAAGAGAGTGTTAAGTAAATGTGTGTTACTGTTATTATTGAATCAATTTACTCTAGAATCTACAGAACTACCTTTCAAGTTGCTCACATGGTGGAATTAGGTACAAGGTTCAAGTTTGGTGACAGAAATATATATTTCAGTAACGACACTATGACCAGGTTTCTGCCTCTCATTACGCCTCCATTGTTGGGCTATCTCTATTGGGAAAGGTACTTTATGGGCAGGAGGAAACTTGAATGGACATGGCCCACATTCTTCTTTTCCTACTGGAAGATTCTTTTAACCTCGTTCCTTCAATAAGATGCCAGGGACTCTGTGCCTTCCTTGTCTTTACTTGTCAACTGATCATCTTGCTAATTTTTCGTGTTCCTACATAGCACCTTGTTTAGGTTGCCAACTTCTGAAGAGGCAGATGTTCATCTTAGGAATTTTTCTAGATTTCTCCCTCAAAGGATGCAAAATGCTTGACAGCTGTGATGACTGAGTCTTGGTTTGTTAAAACTCGGAGTTGAGAATTATTTAATAGTAGATTCCCCAGGCTTAACACATTCAGGGGGTTACCCTTGCAGAAGCCCTCAGCGCTTTACGCCTTGTGGAATTTGCCATCTGCCTTCCATTTCAGACTCCATTCAAATCAATGATTTTAAGCAAAAACCACAGTTATGCGTTACACAACCATGGTTGTAAGAGCAGTGCAGACATTTCAAAGCCTTGGTCCTAGAGGGTCATTGAGATGAAAATACATTCATATTAAGCAAGCCATGTGTTTGGATCCATGCCCTGAAAATCAGGGTAGACTGTATTATCCACCTAGGGACTTTCCTGCACTGTGGGCTGGAGGAATTTTACGGAGTACAAACACTGCTGGAACCTTGTAAAACTAACTGATGGCAAGTGTTTCAAAATCTTCTCCTTTTGATATAAATCACGCGCTTGTACCTTGCTTGTGTAACATGTGACACATTCAGAGAAAAGACTCACAAGGACAAATTTCTATAAGAGGGATGGGGAGAGATGTGGCTAATAAAATATTAGCCACAATAAAGCTTGGCCACTATGATAAGCTCTTTACTTAAATTATCTTATTTAATTATCGTATAATATGAACTAAGTGTTAATCAAGACCCTAAAATACATAAAATTATAAATCTTCAAAGAATGTCATATGGGTCTTTAGTCTCTCTTTACAAAAAAAACTGTTGACAACCACAGCAGTGAAAAAAATAGTTCTGGAATAATCCAGTCTATTCTTGCTCACTCTGGGCATCTGTATCTCAACTCCCTCAGGGATGGCTGGCCCACACAATCCACGTGTCTCTTTTCCCCCATGACGAATCTATCCTGACTAATAATAGTGTATCAGCCATTGGCATGAAATCAGGAGGGGCAACGTACTTGACAGCTTTGCTGCCACCAGTGGGGCAACTCACAACAGGTTCTAAGTTACCAATAAGTTACTAAATCCATGGGGGCTGGATGCTCAGAAAGACGAATGCAACAGGACATACTACAGAGAGCTCTGTATCCTTCAGTTAATAAGAGCTCTGCCACGGTGTCCATATGGTTCAAAAGAAGCCCAGTCTTCAGCACCAAATCCAAACTCCTCAGTCTGGCACCTCAGGTCTCGCACAATCTTGGTTTCTCCCACTTCTCCTTCCTTTGGCATTATCCTATCACAGATCTATTCGACATCCTCTCCTACCGTTTCCTTTCCGTTTATTTATTGTTACATTGAGTATTGAGGAATTTTTATTAACACAAAATAACTAACACAAATTAACACCCTCAAATATTTATTAAAAGAAACACACACATCTAGAACATTGATAAAAAGACTAAAAGGACTTGCTGCTTATGACTGAATCCATAGTTTAAAACTAACATATCTATTTGTTCAAGGTTATTGAAAAGTTAAATCATATTTCTGATAAAATATAAAATGAATGCATTAATTAATAAGGATTAAATGTCACAACCTATTCAAAGTGGAACCCGAAGAGCAGACACACAAATATATAGGCAGTTCGAAATGCTGAGATGAGTTCCTTAACAGATGCACAGTATCAGTGGGGTATTAATCAATTGCTCCTCCACCAGACAAAGCTCACCTCATTTCTATGGGCAAGGATAATTTGTGTTACTACAGTTTTCTAAAATTTACACAGCTGTAAAATAGCTCAAAGACAATGAATGTCTTGCATAATCCGGGAGGGTAAATTAGATAGGACATCTGGTATTTTTTTTTTCTTTATTTTTGCCATTTCAAGATTTTCCACGATTCTTCCTGATATATACCATACAAGGTTGTATATAATAAAATAATAGCCACAGTAAGTATTTGCCACTGTGATAAGCTAACTTAAATTATTTTATTTAATTTTCACATTATGAAGTAGCTGTTAATCAAGGCCTTAAGATACATAAAATTATAAATCTTGAAAGAATGTAATATGGGTCTTTAATTCCTCCTCACCAGGGAACAGATGACCTGGGAAGCTAAGGAGATAGTTCTGACATAGATAAGGCTTTCTTAAAGATTTGATGTTTCCCCGGCCTTGGAAAGTCTGGTTGGCAGACATGAGATCTTGGCTTCTTCTTATTTTTTTTTTAACTGGTTACTGAAAGGTCTTAATATTTTATCATCAACTCCCAAAATGGCCACACAGTGCTGGGACCCTATAGTCTGGCCCCTCTCTGTCTAATCTGGGTGTTCTGTCTGGTTGGACTGGCCTCCCTCTGTGTACACTGTCAAAGGATGGGGATTTGGGCCCCTTTGGATGAGCAGAATCTTACTTGCTTGCTTGGAAAGCTGAAAATGGACACTTCTTTGAATAGAAACTTATTCTTCAAGCTGCTGCCTGTGAAATTCTGTCAATTCCTGAACCCCTGCCCTAATCTCATTATAACTCTTAATATCCCAGTTTGATAATTTCACACTAATATAGAATATATTCACATGTCCATTCATTCATTGGACAAATATTCATGAACTACCTCCTCTGTGCTAGACATGGCCCTTGGTCCAAAGGAAACCAGCAGTGAACAAACCAGACAAAATTCCCTGCCCCCCTGGAACTTAAACAGACAATTTTTAAAAAGAAGTGGAACATTTAGCATGTTATGTGATACTAAGTACTATGGAAAAAATAAAGCAGGTGAGGGGGGTAGGAAGTTAATGAAAATGTGGCATGAGTTGAGGAAGCATGGAAATGTTTAAACTGCTTGGTCAAGGAGTGTTTCACAACCTAAAGGTGAGAGGGTGAGCTGTGGGGATATGCATGAAGAGCATGCACATTTTGCAAGTGCAAAGACCCTGAGGTGGAAGCATGCCTGGAGTTTTAAGGAACACCGAGGAGGCCAGTGTGAATCATGAGAAAGAGTATATTTTTCCTCTTCTTGGACATTGAAGACATCTTAATGCAGGGACTTGGTATATCTCCAACCCTTTTGGGAACATGACGAGAGTAGAAAGATAGATTGACTGACTGAATGAACGAATGGATCCCAATGGGCTTCTTTCACTATAGTTCGCATGTATTAGAATCACAGGCCTATGGAGTTTATTTTTCTTCCTCTGAAATTCATAAGGAGTTAACAATTTTTAAAATAAGAAAACCTTTCATTTTATTGTCTTTCGACTAACTTGTTCCTTCTTACTTTTTAGATGGCTTATTTTAGAGAAAATTAAATCCTTTCTTCTCTATTCTTTTACATGTAAATATTAAAATTAATGTAATGAAAATGTTAGTTGATGTTAGAGAGTGTGTATTAGCTCTTAAAAGTAGCCCTTTAAAAGCCTGATGGAGGTGCTTTGCCAAGAATAAGAATTTTCAACAAATGTTCAGTTTCAGATAGAGATCAAAGGCAACGTTTTCCCCTACCTTTAGAATATGACCAAACATTAACAAAATCATACACACTTCCTTTTTTTCTTTTTCCATTTTTCACTTGGCCAAATTATTTGCCCTCCCTTGTTCCAAAAAACTGTTATTTCAGGGCACTGCAGCTCAGATGGGATACTTAAAGCTTTTGACATCATTATATGTTTACTATTTATATAGCAGTTAATGACTTACAAAGTGCTTTCTAGATCTTCTCCGTTTATTCCTCACTGAGCCATGTGTCATGTTAATTTTTTCAAGGAGACTGAAACACTTTAGAAGTGAAAATATTAACTGAGAAGGGGACAACATTCTTAAGAGCCAGAAATGTCTATCTTGGTCTTGTCACATAATTTATCAATGTTCTTGTCCTCTGTTTCCTGTTGCTTCTCTTTCTCTTTTTATCTCCTTTTCTTCATTTCTATGACAGATTTTAAGAATGTAAGGAAAGGATATCTATATTTGCGTGTGTGTGCGTGTGTGACATTGAATATCTCATCATCACCATCTAAGTTTTCAATACAGAGCATTGAACAACTTTTATTGTTGAGTGTGTTTTCAATCATTAGAGAGAAGTGAGAAGAAGGTGTCACTTTTGACTTCCTTTCTCATTGTCTCACAAATACCGGCTCTGGTGGGCTCATGTCATTGATTGTGCTCCATTTGTAGGATGGACTTTCAGTCCTCACATCACATCTTTCATAAATGCATAGTACCATTTTCTTTTACCTATATCCCCTCCTTAACTCCCTCAAATTTGGCAGATTTTGCAAAATTTCAAGATGTATTTTTAAATATTAGTCCATAAGCACTTGCTTCGTAAAATAAAGCTTGCTGTCTTCTCTGTCCTTTTTCCCTCATAAATGCGCTCACCCTTGGTTCTTGGGTTGCTCTTATTTTTCCAGTCCCCAGAAGTTGTACTTAGTATAACTTAAAAGTTACACTAAGACAAAACTTAGATTAGACGGGGGCCAGGATACAAGAAACAAAGTCAGGACTGTGACATATTTGAGATTTTTCATGTTGAGTTTATCTGCATAGCTTGTCAGCAGTTTGGAAAAAACAGTTTAAGGGTTTTAGAATCTAGAACCCTTGATTCAAATATTGAATTTAACATTTGCCACCTCTGCATCCTTTGGCAAATTAATTAGCTTCTCTGAATCTTGGTTCTCCTTTTGTAAAATGGGGGTGGTATTTTAGTACTGAACTCCAGAAGCTCTTATAGGAATAAAAATAGATAAAGGATACAAGTTCTCGTCTTTAACGACATCCCTATGAGACCATTTTTGTCCCAATTTTACAGAGAAGACAACTGAGCATTGACCATAGTCACAGAGCTAGTATTCCTTCCTTCATTCAACAAATATGTATGGAGAGCCAGTTAGGTGCCCTCATGAAGCCTTCCCTTCTGGTGGAGAGAGATGACAATAAACATGTAGCAAATAAATGAGAATTTGAGAAATAATAACTGCAATGAGAAGAAAAAACAGGTAACAAAGAGAGAGTGGTGGACAAAGAGACAAGGCTTGTTCAGAGAGGCCCCTAAGGAAGTGAGCTGAGACCAGAATGATAAAGAAGAGCTACAGAAGAGCAGAACAAGTAGAGGGAATAGCAGAAGCAAATTCAAGGACATTGGCTGTACATTCGTGGTGCACATCAAGAAGTTGGTAGACTTAATAGCTTAAAAGAGAGCTCATCCCTCTGAGCAAATCTCTTGTAGCTTCAGGGTTAATCATAGAATGGATGACTCTGTGGCACTTAGCAGCCTCTAGGATTAAAATATCCCTAGTCGTCAATGTGTTTGTATAGAGTTAATAAAATGTTGTGTTTCATATGTGTGTCATTCTGTAATTCCAAGCTGTTGAGAGGGCAGGAGGCATCAAAAAGTGAATATGCCTGTGGTGTTTCTTGCCATGTGGTAACTTCAAAGGAAGCTCCCTCTCTATGAAGTTTCACCGGAGAGGAAAAGAGAGAAACAATATTTCAATGCATAAAACAAACCAAATCATTCCTTGGCTGCTGGGATACCACACTTTGCAATTTGCTCAGCAATTTGGAACTCAGCCTGACTGGCCTCACAACAGAGCAGGAACAAAGCTACATCGAACAGATGTACCTTGATCTGTGCTAGTTTCTGCTGTCATGTTTCACATCCTCTTTTGGCTCTGATTACACCATGTCAAGATATCATATATTTTGAGAAGTGTTAGAATTTGGAAGGATTTTTTAACCAGATTTGTGACCAAGGCTCAAACCAATTCATTAGTAATCCTCTATGGTTAATCTGTCATTTGCATGTTGTGGTGTGATACGTGGGGTATGCTCTCAGATGGGAGCGGAATTTATTCACATTTGGGTATAGAAAAGGGAGGACCTGAAGCTCCAGGAAGACTCAGGTAGAACAATAATATAAAATCATAGCGATTCAACATGGCTGCGGTGCTTACCACATAGCATAGAACAGCATTCAGATAGGTTCCCAAGTGAAAAGATGCATAGTCATTACATGGAAGAAAGCCCTCTGAATTGCTGGCCCCTGTAAGAATGTGAAAGAGATGTAAATTGCATACCACCTTATGCTAACTGTATTCGTTTCCTAAGACTGCGATAAAAAAGAACCCAAAACTGGTGGCTTAAAACAATAGAAATTTATTATCTCACAATTCTGGAGGCTAGACATCTGAAATCACGGTGTCAGCAGGGCCATCCTCCCTTTAAAGGCTCCAGGGGAGAATTCTTCCTTGCTTCTTCTAGCATCTGGTATTTGATGGCAGTCCTTGTTTCTTGGCTTGTAGATGCTTCACTCCAGGCACATGGTCATCTTTTTCCTGTGTGACTTCACATGGTCTTCCCTCTGTGCATGTTTGTCTCTGTGTCCAAATGTCCCCTTTTTATAAGGACACAAGTCATACTGGTTTAGGGCCCATGCCAATGACCTCATTTTAACTTGATTACCTCTATAAAGACTCTGCTTCCAAAAAGGTCACTTTCTGAGGTAATGGGGGTTAGAAGTTCAACATGTCTTCTTAGGGGGACACAATTCAACCCATAAGAGTAGAATACACTGCAAGTTGTTGGCAGCATCAGATTTTTAACCAGAGGAGGAAACAGGATAGGATTGCCAAATTTAGCAGGCAAAATGTAGGCTGTCCAGTTAAATTTGAATCGCAGATCAACAATGCATAATTGTTTAGTGTAAGTATGCCCCAAATATTTTATAAGACATACTTATGTTTAAAAAATGTATTGGTTATTTATATGAAGCTCAGATTTGACAGAATGTTCTGTATTTTATCTGGCAACCCTAAAACAGGCCCCGGTGAGCCTGCCTTCTTCTGTAGCTTCTACGTTCATTCGGTTCCACACCATCAAGATGCCAGAAGCAATGGCTATACTGCAAAGAACACCACTACCCTAGAAGTTCCAAGCCTTGGATTCCAGCACCCCACGTACTGTAGGTGTTTGATTTGATCAAAGCACTTAACATCTCTAAGACTCAGTTTCTTCATCAGTTCAAATAGAAATAAGAATGTCTTTCCTACCTACCTTAAATTATTGTTGTGATGCTCAAACAAAATAAATGAAATGAAAGTCCTTCCAAAACATGCAATTGCTATCATAGTGGGAAGTTATTTGTATAATGTTGAATTTCGAAGCTTGGAGTTGTGCCTTCTTCCTTGCTCTGAGAGCCAATTCAGATCAGCAGATAGAGTGTAGGCACCTCTGTTCCTTACCTTTAGTAAATTAACGGCCTCATTCAAGAGCCATTGCTATGGCTTCACTGCTTCACAATAAAGGACTAAAGAATTGGAATAAGAAGTGTTGGCCTAAAAGTGACCCCCTGAGTCAATGACCAGGACATTCTGCTTTCAGACCTCTGCCTTGAAACATAAAAATATTTTTCTCTGTTGAAATCATTTACCACTTTAATCCATTTAAACATTTCACCACTTTAATACATCTCTTCTTCCGGAGATGGAATTAGTGTTTGTGTACCAATAGGTGAAAAATCGCTTTCTAAATTGAGAGGAAAGTCTCATCAAAAAAAGTAATAATAATAGGGAGGAAAAAGGGCCCCTGAAATGCTGAGTATTGAGATCATACCCTTTCGTGAACAATATGCAACCAGTTCTGGAGAAAATTTTCAAATAAGAACTGGAATAATTACCTACATTTGCTAAATAAACACTCAATGTGGTTGCTATCAAAATGAAAATCATCATTTCGATTTTGACTCTAAGGGCCCATAATTAAGTAGGCTTGGCAGCTGTTTTAAATCCACACACCTAAGGAGGAAAATTACATGCTTCATCTAGTAAGGAGATTGTGGTTTGTATTTTAAATTTCATTTCAGGGGAACTTTTTCCCAGAAGGTGAAAGATTTTTCTTCACTTGTTTGAAGCAAAGTGCTCTCATCAGAGTTTACAAAAAGTATCATAAAGTGAGAACGAATTTTAGTAGACTGCTGTAGCTTATGTAGCATTTCAAGATATTTACCATTTTAGTTATTTTCCTCAAATGTGCTATAATTAGTATATAATTGTACTATATAAGTACATCAAGGTAGTGTCATTGCTTCAATTGGACATTTAAGTGAGTTACTTTCGAGTGTTAAATCAATTAGTTTTTTCTGTTTTTACGAAACATTTTATTTTACAACCATCTTCTGCTTCCTGTGAGATGATGTGTACTATTAGCAATGTGCATAGTCTACACCTGTATTTGTAGACTATGCAAAGAACAAATTCCATGAAATTAATTGTCAAGGAGAACAGTGTTAAAATATTTATGTTGTCCAGAAGAGCTAATACTTCTTGTTTTAACTGGAACTTTTATTTCTAATTAAGATTTTCCTTTTTAATCTTGTGTTTAATTTAGAACATGGCCTCAGGACAGTATTTTATAATGGTCAGTGTCTTTATAATAACCAGTGACTGTTTTTTTCCTAAGGTACACATCACTGAAAAGTACTGCTAAGGAGATGGGGAGTCAGTCAGTCTGTCTTGCTGAAAGGACTTTCAAGTGGAAAAAATAGGCCTGTACAATTCTGGCTATCCCCCCTGGGCACAGAGCTTCCCAGGAGAAAGAATGACTCAAAGGGTGAGAGGACATCTGCCGCGTGGACCCACCATGCGAACGCATCCCTTGACAGGCCTGACAAATGTCCATCATCTGAGAACTCCATGTAGCTTGTGCCCAGCCACAGGTTCTTAGACATTGATCAGGGGATGCTGTACATGATCTTGAGTGCCCTTCAGAGTAGTCTGAACCTGGATATACCCCAATGTGGGGATATCTAGAGATTTTTAAGGTTTAGAGGGCCATTTTTTCGAGGTTTGCAGGTCTTTTGACAGATGACTGTGTATTGGGCCTTAACAGGACTAAGCTTTAGGAACAAGCAGAGATTGGTTACTACTAGGCAATTCATCACCTTCCTAGAAGTGAATCATTACTATCTATTTTTACTTTGCCATGCTTTCCCTTATTAACTATCCCTTACCTTTGTTTAAAAGCAAAACAAAACATAAACTTTACAAAGCACTTTCACACTCATTATCTCAAATCCCTTATCCCATTTTATAACTGAGGGATGTGCATCTCAAAGAGATGGAGTGATTTTCCCAGAATCCCACAATGGGTAAATCTTCGTCTCTAAACTACCATGATTCAATTATTCATTCCCTGAAAACTATTTATCAGAACCTGCTACGTGCCAGGCAATATGGTAGGTGCTGGGATCAATTGGTGATCAGTCAAGAGATGAGACATACATGGTCCTGACCCTCCAAGAGCCTACAGTCTGTGAAGGGAAACAGTTAAGTGAGCAAGGGCAGCCCTGCGTGATGAGTGCTTTGATTAAGTGAAACATAGGATACTGCTGAGAGGTCATTGAAGGGCCCTACATCATCACCATCTCTAGTGACATTTATGGAGCCCTCACTGAGTGCCAGGCACTGTGTCATTGTTTTGCAAATATCATCTTTCTTAATACTCACCTGGGCTTAGGCAGTCAATAGATGAGATAAGTGTGATATGGACAGGTTAACTAACCCATTAAGTCACAAAGAAAAGTGGATCCCGAATTCAACCAGGCAATCTGGTTCCAGTCCACAAGGCTGACTTCCACCCAGACCAATTGTAACCTCCCCAAAGAAAAGATTCAGATATTTTGGTTAGTAAACTCAGTTAGTAACTCAGAGTTTTGTCCAGTAAGGCAGAAAGGGATAGATTTATGACGGGTTTGAAATAAAATCTATTGCAATTTCTAAATAGAGTATCTTTCAAAACTGAAATAGATCGCACAAGAAACTTAACAAAGTTAAGTTTCTATGGCCAGGGCACAGAAATTATTATAATGTTCCAATGGACCCCACAGTTGAATCAAAGGATTTGGCTGTTATGCTCATCTCTAGGGTTTTCATCTTCTGTAAGTCAATCAGGAGGGTAGAAGTCACTGAATGGTATCATTATGACCACAGAGTACTTAATAGATGCAGGCTTTGAATCTTGTTGCTGAAAAAACACCTAACTTCAACCATATTAAAATGTCCCCTCTAGCAGACTGATCCAGGGCCAAGCTCGTAATGGCACACAGAGTATGACATTTCCTCATTTTTTTCTAGCTTCTCTTCATTTTTCGCAATCTTTTTTTGTTGAAACTTCCATCCAGGGACATTTAACAACTTCCCATCCCCATTAGTTATAATGCTTTTATGGCAGACAAAACCATTTAATTTTTGATTTAGTGGCTTATTTTCTTTTATCTGGATACTAATTAAGAATCTAAAATATTGCTAGTGATTGAGAATTAAAGACTGGTGGTAAAAGTGCTTCGGCAATAGTGGCACCATTTTGTTTTGTTTTGCTTTGCAGTTTGGAAAAGGAAATTGCATTGCTTTTGAAAATAAATGTGGTGAAATTGTAAATCATTCCATTTCTATTCTGGTCGTCAATTGAAACTGTGTTTGTGACAGAGAGTACACACAAAGTCCTGCCTTTAATCAGCCTCAAGAGATCTGTTTTTTGGGTTTTTTCCCCAAAGATTTACACTTTTGGGTTTTTTTTCAAGATTTAAACTTTTAAGGACTTAAGAAATATTCTATAAACTCTAAAAATGTCAAAAGAAGGCTAAAATAGATTTTTACAATGGTCACAGTGTTTAATAAAGTATATAGCTCCTTTAACACAACCATTATAACATACAGCTTTGGTGGGGGAGAGTGTAAATGTGAGTTTTTTAATAATGTCTTAAAATCATATGCTTTGTCTGTCCCATTGAGGAGGTAAAGGACCTCTTAGAAAAGCAGCTTGTCCCCAGTTATGTCAGGTCTATAAGAGAGGGTAACCACAGAGGGAGCATTCCAAGAAGAATGGAAAACTGAGTGACAAGAGATAGCAAGAGTTTATCAAATGAGCGTAGGATAAAAATAGAACCATTGGCAGAACAAGAGAAAGATAAGAAAACAAATGGAATAATAATAAGGAAGAAATAGAAATCCTTTAGGGAGTGCTTATTATATGTCAGGCATTATTCTCAAGTGTTTACATGTTTTAACTCATTTACTCATTATACCAACCTATGAAGATCAGAAAGCTACTCAGTTTAAGCTGCAAGTGGAGAAGATGCTGAAATACCAAGAAGGAAGTGAGAACTAGAGACAGACACAACCAAGAAGCAAAGGTGAACGTAGGCGAGACAATGGACACAGAGGGAAGTGGAGAACAGAGGGAGGATGACGGAGAGGCTGTTAGTGACAGAAAATGACTGAAAAGAAGAAAGTCGGAGAATTCGTCCTTGAGAAAATGGAGAGGAAACCTCTAGAAGACTGAAGCATTAGAAACACAACTTCCAGGCAAAGGTGTGAGTGTCCCTTTATTTTGTTGAATTATACTACAAGGTCTTTCCCTGTCCTGTCCCACATGCCAGGCCCTGCCCTCTGTCCACAGCATGCCACGGACAGTGGTGAGCCTGGCCCCTGTGTCCAGGGTGCAGGCCCAACTCTCGGAGGCACGGAGCTTCAGAGGTGGAAGTGGCAGGAGACAGGCCACACAAGGCCAGTGCTGTCAGAGGTTAGGAGGCCAGACAGGTTGGCCCATCAGAAATGTCCCCTCCTAGCCTAAGTCCTGTACCTCCACCTTCTGTCCTGAAAGAGTTGGAGTTAAGTGGTAAATTTACTATAATTCATCAAGTCAAGAAAGGGCACAAGGGGGAAACAAGCAGAAGATTCAAAATTAAAAGAACTGGGTTTTAGCCCCAGTTCTAAAATCTGGGTGGCCTTGGGCAAATCATTTATCCTTTCTGATGGTCCTTTATTTGTTCACGTGAAACTGTGGGCATTGGAACATTCACTGAGGTCCTTTCCAGCTCTAATGTGATATGTTTTCTAAGGCATTTTGACATAATGGATGTAAGCCTGCTTTTAACAAATATAAGTTGTTATTATTGACTCATTTGATAATAAAATTCCAGGTTTTCAATCCGTCCCAGTGTAGCTTGAACTCTGATGGAGTAAACTATGTGCAATGGACAGATTACTCACCCCAAACAGGGGGTTTGGGTGTTTCCAAGCAGGGACAGACAGGCTTATCTGAGTCATCCCAGTCACCCGCAGCCTAACTTACAAAGGACAGATTCTCGCTGCAGTCAGAGGCTCCCAGATCAGCATATTCTAACAATTAGCCACAGCAAAACCATTTGTCTTAACTTAAAATTTGTCAGCTGAGGCCTAATTGAACATTAGCATTTGCTTGGAAAAACAATTTAAAAAGTCATTCCATAATACCATCTTGTCAATGCAGAAAGCTTTAATAAACAGGACTTGCAAAGTATGGAAAATGTTTTCCTCAAGTGTGTGTTGCCTTCAGAAATAGCTAGGATGCTCTCCTACAATAACACCTTGCTGAGGGTCTTTGATGAGACAGCTCTTCTCTCAGTGCAGCTTTGAGGATTAGCGGCTGTCAGGTGTTTTCCTACACTTACGAGTGACAAACGGAAAGCAATGGGATATACTGGAGTATATGAGGATGCCATTTGGCTTAAAACTAATTCAGCCTGAACTTGTTTTTCCATAAGGGCCTGATATGGCCTGTTGAGCATGCATTGTACATCTGCTTTAAACCTTTACAATGTCCCAAAGACAAGAATGATGCCCCTAAAGATAGGGATATAGCTTCCCCCCACATCAGCATTTCCTTAAGGATAAGTATCTCTTCCTGGAAGCCAAGGATTAATTACTCACCTGCTGTGCTCACCTTGTGACCACTCACCTGCTGACCACCAACCTGCTGTGCCAGCTAAGCATCTCGTGACTGCAGTAAAAGGGACATTCCTATCATATGTGATGTGTGCTCTTTGTAACAAGATAGTATATAAACACTCTGTACACCCCACTTCTTTGGTGTCCTTCCTTTGGGGAAAGAAGCCCCCAGGCTATAGTCCTCAGATCTGGCTCATAATAAACTCACCCCAAATTTTAATTTACAGATTGATTATGGATTATTTGCATCGACAGGAGTAAGAAATGACTAATAATAATAAAAGTAAACTTTGTTCATCACTGTAGCTGGAGGATGTATGGAAAATATCCAAACCACATAATTACAAACATAAACCAAACATCCCCAATTACTTCTGTATCTTCGCTTCAATTCTATAGGCCTTTCTCTTACTTTTAGGCATTTGGTGGGGTTTTCTGATCTATCAGTTTCCTGATCCAAGTTATTTATGGTACATTAGTGGTGCTGAAAAATTCAAAATTGTCCCGCTTGTGGTTTGGTGCTTACGATTCTGAAAATAAACTGATATGACCAGCATCAGCCTGGGGCTTTCCAAGAATGGCCTAGAAAGACTTGTCAGGTGAATTCTCAGTTCCTCTTTTCAGGTTATGCTTATACATCTCTGGACTTCAGTAAGTTTTCGAAGGTATTCACTGTTTTGAGCTGTGGTTATAGGAGTTTCAACTTGAAGATGATTCTTCAGTAAATAGGAAAGTAAAATCACTGTTCTCTAGGCAAAGTCGTGATTGGTGGGTAACTTGCCTTCTCTAAAAAGTATTTCAGTGGTTTAGCTCACTATCTTCCTTGTGGTTCCATGGAACCAGGGTAAACTGGCTCTTCCAACTTCTTTTTCCTCAGTTCCTCACTTGCTTAAATGAAAATAGAAACATCTCTTTGTTCCCCAAATGGACAGAGACATTAGATTTGGCATATTGAATGTGTTCCCAGTGAAAGTCTTCCATTCAGCAGCTGCCACTCCTGGGTGTAGGGTAGTTCTCTCAGAAAGTATATGAAAGCTAAAGAAAGTGGAGGGGCCCATGCAAATTCTCAGGAAGGCTGACTTAAACATAGGGAAAAGGAGGGTGTTCTGAGGGGTAGAGTAGGACTCAGGTCTGGTTTGATATCCTGCAATCACTGGTCGATCATATCTAGACCGCATGGAAAAACCTGCTGTATTGAGACAGAAAGAGTCCCTGAAGCTGTGTTAGATGTAGATCTCGGGAACTGTTGCTTGAGGCATCCACGACAATGTGGAATAAGATAGAAGATGAGGAAATACGTTCCCATGCACTCGTGAGAGGAGAAAATTCAAGATAAACTACCCTGAGTTAGTCTTTGATGGATTTGTATTTTTGTTTTGTTTTTCCTATACAATTGATTGTTTGGAATTTAAGTCCACTTAATTCTTCAGCTTGGGGAATTATAAGAATGGTTCTAGACACTTATAAATTAGTTGACATAACTCTTCTCTTGGAGCAAGACCAAGTCTTCCCTGTTTTGTACAGTTCACCGCCATCCCCACCCTGTGTGAATTTTCAGAAAGAACTCTAAGGGCTACATAATAAGTCAGTCTTCTCAATCCATGGGGCTATGGAAGTACTCAAGCACTCGATCCTCAAAGGACTTGTAAAGAAAAAGTCATTCAAAGTGAAGCAAATACCCAACCTTCTAATTAGGACATGGCTGATAGCCAGCACATGCCAAGTCATGAGAGATACCTGAACTTTCTTAACACGTAGATTTTTAAGAGGAAAATTGTAAAATATCTCCCTTCTGCATCACACCAACATATACTGGTACGACTCTCTCTTACAACATCATTCCTATGAGGTAGGGGACCAGAATGATAACATTTACAAATCTATTGGTTTAGGTACAAGGAAATTTTCAATCCTTGAATATGTTCACTGGGAATATGAAAACAAAATGAAAAATTGACTCAATTTCTTAAGTCACAGTCCTATAGCCAAATCTTTTGGACCACCCCACATCTATCAAAATCAAGTTTGCCACTTCTCTAGACCCCTCCCTCTGTGATAGCCAGTCTCCATCAAGGCCCAGTGATCCTCACATCTGGTATTCACACTCTTGTCTGTTTCCCTTCCATGTTTTACCAGAGTTGGCTGATGTGACAATAGGATATGGCAAGAGTGATGGTATGTTACTTCTGAGGATAGACCCTAAAAGACCTTGTGACTGCTGCCTCATGCTCTTTCTCTTGGGTTGCTCGTTCAGGGAGAAGCTAGCTACCACTTTGTGAGGACACTCAAACTTCCTTCTGGAGAGGCCCATGTGTGAAGATCAACTGAGGCCAACAGCCAGTGAGGAATTGAGGAGTCCTGGCAACAGCCACAAGAACAAGCTTGGAAGCAGATTCTCTCACCCAGTCAAGACTTGGATGACTGCAGTCTTGGCCAATATCTCAGTCATAGTCTCATGAGAGACCTTGAACAAGAACCAACCAACTGAGCTTGTCCCCAATGCCTGACTCATAGAAACTGTAAGATAATAAATATGCATTGTTTTCAGCCAGTAGATTCTGGGGAAACTTGTTATACAGTGACAGATAAACTAATAGACTCTTCTTCCTGGTGTTACGTGATTTAATGTTGATGTTTTATCATTTATTTCCCTAAACCTACATACTCTAAAGTAACTTCTTATGTCGTCTAAAAGTGCAAGCTCAGGAATTTCTCTAACCAACTCAAATAAAATATAAAATTTTATTCTGGATATATGCTGGAAAAGACTTCAGTCTTGTTAGTTATAGAGATTGTCCCACAAGCTTTTCTTTGAGGATTGAGTCGCACACAGACACAAATATATGACTGTAAATCATTGTTATTTGTTGATATAAATTTTATCAAGATGCTAAACCGGGATTAAGATAAAAATAAGACAGAAGAAATCACTTTAAATGTATCATCCAATAAAATGAATTTCTACAAGAAATTCCTCTTAATGCTTTAATTATTTAAAGCAGAAAAATCTCTGTATCTTATCCTACACAGATTATTAGCACCTAAAAAAACTAAGTGTCTGAAGCATTTTTCACTGCCAGTGTTGCCCTTATCTAAGGGGCAAACACAGTTGAGCATGACTCATTTAGGGCCACTCTCCCTCGTAAATCCTCACTGACTCTCAGGAAAGGTCTTGTGGTTGAAAATCTGCTCCCGAATCTTGCGATATTTTCCTAACCTGCTGGCAAAGCCAGGTTCTCATTGACTTAAGGTACTGCCAGATAAGAAGCATGGTCCCGGGCCTCTCATTTTTGATCCTCTGAGCTGAGATTTAGCTTGAAATCCTCTACTCAACCAAGTCAAGTTTACCACCTCTACAGTCCAAGCAGCTGTCATCCAGAGGCCAATAACTTGAGGAGTCTCCCCGTGGCAACTTTCGGTGCTTCTAGGCTGTTTATTGACAAGAAAATGGGATATGCTTAAATGATCATTGCTGAGATTTTTTGTGACTTTGTGAAACAATTTTCTAATGAAAGCAGATGGCTGTATCATGAATAAGAGGATAAGAAAAAAGGCAACTTATTCTCATGCTTCTGTTTTTGTTAATTAAAATACCAGTAACCATCAGTTATACAATTTGTGCTCCACAGCACTTCTTTTTTCAGTTTTCTTCTTGCTAAATGAAATAGTCAATGATGGAAAGAGGAAGGCAGGACACGAATCTGAGCTGACCTGTCAGCCTCTAAGGAGAAAAGAGACCTGTCCAATGTGCATTAATGACCTCCATATGCAATGCCAGCACATACTGTGACCAAATGAAGAAGAAAAAGCACTGCTTATGTCCTTTAACAGGCCCTAAGTTCCGTAATTCAAGGGGATGGCCATCAATGGGTTCATCCTACAGAGCTTCAATTATTTAAAATTTAGGGGTTTTTTAAATCTTAATTATATGCTAGGTACTTTTTACAACTTTTCCCCTAGAACTTATTTATTTATCTTTTTGCATAATGTATGAGCATAGGTCATCTGATTCAGGGTTTTGATAGCTTGGTTATTAAAAAGTTCACTGCCCTTATAGTCTTCAAAAATGCATGCACTGCTGATGAAGATCTCACCAAAGATCCACACATTTTTAAGAATAAGACTCTAACTCTAAAACGTGCTCAGATGTCATGTGGCCGAAAAACTAGACTCACAGCACTGTCCAACAGAGTCACATAGAATGACAGAAATGTTCTGTATCTGCACCGCCCAGTACAGTAGCCACTAACCACATGTGATTGAGCATTTGAAATGAGATTAGTGTGACTGAAGAACTTAATCTGTAATTTTGTGTAAATTTAATTAATTTAAATTTGGCTACCACATTGGACTGCACAGAAGGAGTCTTATGAATTAGCCCATTCAGCCTTTTGAACCAGAGGCATTTTGAAGCTGACAGTGTCACAGGAGGGCTACGAGGAATAAGACTCCATTTATCAATCATCTGTTTTGAGCCATAAGCTGTGGGGAAAAGCGTCCTAACATCTATGTCAACTGCACAGATCTGTTTGATTGGTTCTTAGCGGTGTGGCTGCCCCATGCCTTTTGAATGATGTTTTTCTATGTGCGATTTAGGACCCCGTCTCACAGGTTCTATGGAGGGCTTGAGAGTACAGAGATCTGGGCTAGTACTGAATCATGCATGCTTTGATGCTGCTGAAATTGGCTCTTATCTAAACCACTTTCCCCCTTGAATTATGGCTTTCCTTCCCTCGCTTTACTAGTTAGGAAATAGATGCCCACAACATTTGTGAGCCCTCCATTGTGAAAAAGGCACTGTGATTTTTCGTGTAAAACACTTTCCCTTTCTCAATCACTAGAAAATCCTGGAGCATTTTTTTTTCAGCCTCTGCTGGAGTTACCCAGGAGGGCACCAGAGAGCAAGCTCAGATGCCATCAGCAAAGAACAAGCACAATTTTTGAGTGTTCCCAAAGGTTTTGAGTATTTCCAAAGATATGTATTATAAAGACATGTGCCTTCATATTTCAATACTCTGGTCTTTTGCACGTTAAATATTTTAAATGGTGCCTATAGAACTAAATGATCTTAGCGAGCACACTTTGACCAGTAATACTACAACAGATATGTGAGTGTATAAATTTACAAATTAGATCATATTAGGGTACCATTCCTTTTACAAGAGATTTCTTACTTTTGAAGGGATCCATATTTACTCCTTTAAATGGTGATATATATATATATATATATATATATATATATATATATATAAAAGGTACGTATAAGAGCATATCAAACCTAATTTACTCTTTCTATACTCTGTGTTTCTGGGTAACTTAAAATTTATTTAATTGCCTCATCTGCCTACTAAGAACAACCCAAAGGAGAGACAAAGGAGTCCCCAAATTATAATATATTACTGAAAACAACTCTGATTAAAATCGTAGAGATTCACACATCTTTATAAAAATGTAACTTTTTTTAGAATGACAAACCCTTGATTTTACCAAATGTTTAACTAGCAGATAAATTTTCAAAACACACTATTTTATTTTATTTTTGCTGAGGAAAATTAGCTCTGAGCTAACATCTGTGCTAATCTTATTTTTTATTTTGGTTTTTCTTTCTTTATTTTTTTCCTGAGGAGGATTGGCCCTGAGCTAACATCTGTGCCATTCTTCCTCTAGTTTGTATGTGAGATGCCCCCACAGCATGACTTGATAAACAATGTGTAGGCCTGCACGAGGGATCAGAACCCATGAACTTCAGGCTGACGAAGCAGAGCACACAAACTTAACCACTATGCCACTAGGCCAGCCCTTATGATTTATTTTTTTATGGGGACCACCCACTTCCATTCCCACTTCAGAGGTGAATTTAGTTTCTAAGGATAGAGCAGAGTATCAGAAAGGAATTCTTCCTTCCATAGCTGTTGGGAACCACCTCCGGTCCCACCTCCACTCCTCTTCTCTTGTCTCCTGTAGGGTCAGGCCCACAGGCCCACCAAGATCCATTCAAGCAAATGGGGCCCAGGTCTTACAACAGCCTGGTGGGCTTCATTCAAGCAACTGCTGTTGCCTGCCTACTGCCCCAGCCCTTGCCTAGACCTCAGCCTCGGTTCCCACATTCTTTGGCTTGATTTTATTTCTAGCTGAGATCCTCAGTCTGGATTCCAATACCTTTGTACTTTAGTTTCCCAAGTTCTGGCACATTGTCTTATCAGATGTAAACTGCTTCCTGCCTGGATTATTTTTCTACCTGTTCCTTCCTGCTTTAAATGAAGTTCATGAATGTGACTCTTTTGCCATCTTAAGTTGTGTTTCTACACTTAACTCTCCTGCCTTATTCGTTGTTGTTTTCTGCACTTGAGTTATGAAACTTAAATGCAAAAGAAAACTGAGGCTCAGAGAGATGAAGTGATTTCCCTAAGGTCACACAGCAAGGAAAAGACAGTCACCGGGTTTATGATCTCATCTACCTCCCACCATGCTTTCTGCCCCTGAGACCTGGTAAGGCCCAGTGCTGAGGGCCACATTCTGTACCAATAATGGGACACAGCTTCCCCTGACTGGCAGCCCAAAGATGTATGTTTCCGTGTTATTCTCATGTGAGTAAAGACACAAAATGTGAAAAAGCAGAAAGCTGTAAACCCAGGGACTACCTGAAAAATGCAAAACATAATGAAAAAAATCAGCTTGGATTTACAGGTCCTTGGGCTGGACAAACCCTACACATTGATTTACGCCTTGTTAAGTAGTGAGATTGTTATCCAGAGGGGTGTTTCCAAACATTGCTAGTAACATAAAATACTTTTATAATTGACGAAAGAGTTCCACTTCAACATCTCATGATCTAATGATTTAATTGAAACAAATGTAGTGACTGACTAATTTTTTACCTGACAATAAATATTGTCATCCAACTGAGTCACCAAAATTTATTATTAACTAATATACTTTAGCTTTGACATTCCCAGGACAAGTTGTTTTTTAAGAGTGGGTCAAACCTGATGACGTATGTCCCTTAGAAAGGTGACTAGGTTATCTAAACATTCTACCACTCTCTCTGTGGATATTTGAATTTGCCAATCTGGAGGAAATACTCCCTTTTACCTAATCTGACAAGCCACATACACAAGAGAACCTATTCTAGGGGCAATGCCTTGAATCTTTAAGTCTCTCTTTTTATAGAATTATGTTAAACAGAGTCATAATATTCAGGTTGGGATAATAAACCAAAATACTCCAAATGAGCTCATGCATTCATTAGAAATATCCCTAAATAGTATTGAGCTAAGCTAATAGCTGACTTCATCTTACTAAATGGTGTCTAAATAACAGGCATAGGGAGGGAGGGTGAGTGGCTATTAAAGAGATTTTCCAGAAGTCAATGGATGAAATGAAAAAGATTCCAAATATATTTGAGGGAAATAGATGTTCAAAATGGATTTCACAGCAAAATATGTGTTGAGCCTTTCTGAGTTCACAGCTGCATCATGCACCAGAGACAGAAGGACAATGTGACAGGAGTTTTTGCTTTCTGAGGGGGTGGTTGAGTAATATAAACAAGACAGTCACTTTATGCTGGGCTCCACTCAATCCGCAATCTGCCGCAGTATACAAGTAAACATCAAAAAGCACATGCTTCACAACTGCTATTTTTGGCTACTTTCATTATCAGAGTGCCAAGTTGGTGTAAGCCGAGATGATCAGCAGATGGGCAGAGCAGCATATCCAAGGCACCCAAGTCCTCTACACGCTATTTAGAAAAAAAGAAATCACGTAGGGAAAAGGCTGTCATTGGGCATTGTTCCAACTCATTATGTCTAGAAAAGGAGAAGAGCTCCTTTTAAGGGTCTCAGCCTTGGCAACATGGCCACAGAAGCTGTTACCTCTGGCACTGCTGTGAAATCAATCTAACCGGAAGTGGAGAGAGTCCGGCAGTGCCATGGCAACCACAGTTGCTACAGGAGGGAAGCAAGGAGGAGACTGGAAGGGTGCACCCTGGTTAAGGGGGCCCTCAGGAGCTACTTCTGGCCCTAATCCATCAGGATTCCTCTTGAGCCGGTCACTTTTCCCTGGTGGGAACTTCCATTAGGGAAGACAGGTACCCCTTCCCTTAGGAAAACAGGTCATAATTGCAACTGCAAGGTGCACAGAGCCCAGGGTGAAAGGGCAAGGGAGTGCATTTGTGGTCCCTTCTTCAAGGAAGAGCAACTTTTCGTACTGTCCCTTCACATGACGGTTCACCCTAAGATGTCAGAGACAGAACCACAAGCGATGCTGCTGTGAGACAGACAGTAACACCAACATGTTGCACCTCTCTTTTTCTTACGATGAAAAGTTCATATATTTTCTCTTAACTATTCACATCCACCCGCTTTCTCCCTCCTCTCTTTTCTATCACCACGTTCCCACTTATCTCTCTTCTCACCAAGCTTATGGTGGTAACAATGCTATATAAGTACCACTGAATGTAATAGAATAGTATAGTGGGATGATACCAAGAAAGACAGTTTAGCTCAGGAAGGCCAAAGGAGCAAGGACAAATGGTTGACTGGACTCTTTCTTCATCTACAGCAGTGTCGCTTCGTGGTCAATGAGATTTGTCTTATATGAAATTAAAGTCTCTTTGGCCTTCATTTTAGTCCTTCTCTATCCCACTTTTCAAACTCCAGCGGTCATAAGGAATCACCGCCTTCATCTATATCTTGCATCTCTTCATGAATTTCCCCATCTGTCTGAGAAGGTTGCTGACCTATAATTATTGTAAAGTTATATGTGCTGTATCAGCAAGTAACTTATGGCAGAATACATCTCCTTAAGTAAGACAGAGGCTGCTAGTTTTCCCTTACATCAATTCTTCCCTTCTTTCTCAGAGTAGTAGAACTTCCAATTTCTAGTTGGGCACAAGGCCACCTAGAATAAAGACCACTTACCTCATCTTCCTGTGTAGCTAAGTATACCCCTGTTACTAAAATCTGGCCAAAGGAATGTGAGGAGAAATTATGGAAGCAACTTCCAAGTTGCATCCTTAAAAGATAAGCCATTCCCATTTCCTCTCCCTGTTTCTGTGGAAATAATCCTGGTGCTCAGCCATGTGGACAAAGTCAATACCCTAGTGATGACAGAGAAACAGAAAAGTTTGTGACACTTTCATAGAGCACAACCACCATACCAGCCTGAATCATACATTTCTGGATGTCACACAAGAAAGAAAGAAACTTCTATCTTGTTTAAGCCATGGCTATTTTGGTTTCAAGGCTTCCAAGCTGTCAAATCTAACAAAGATGATTATCTACATTTATCTCCTGTGTTGTATCAACCTGGCCAGAAAACTTGGATGATCTACATCAATGTAGGTTTTATGGAAATTGGTCAGAGACTGGCTCAGGGTGCAAGGAATCTGACACAAGAGGCCACAAATAAGCAAGAGTGGAGGTTGTAATGCAAGATAGTAGGATTAAAGCCAAAAAAAGTAGGGAATCAAGATAAGGCATGTCAAATCCGGCAGAGTCTCACACAGTAGCAAGCCCCAACGAAAGGACACTCATGTTGTCAGACATATGGGAAGTCCAGCAGCAGCCTGAATAGGTAGAATCGGGAGGCTGGGAAGAGGAGCTGTGAAAGCTGCAAAGACCATAGCTCCAAAGTGAATTATGGGAACACTTACTCTCCCCTCTGGCTACAGGTTTCTGACACCTTGCCCACTAAGTGGTTCAGGCTTACTGGCTTAGCTGCATCTCATGGTTCTCTAGTCTTGAAGGCACTTTGCCTCCATCTAAGCAGGAAACTCATTGCTTACATCAGACGGGCAAGTTGTACCCTCACAGTAAGTTGGAGATCTCCTTGGTGGAGGAAAATCTAGGCCATCAGGATTCCTCTTGAGCCAGTGGGAGAGAAAATCTTTAGCTCAGGGTTTAGATTGCACTGTCTAATATGGTAGCCATCGGCCACATATGTCTACTGAACCCTTGAAATGTGGCTAGTCAGAATTGAGGCTGGGACCGGCCCCATGGCCAGTGGTTAAGTTCACGCACTTCACTTCAGTGGCCCAGGGTTTCCCCAGTTCGGATTCTGGGTGTGGACCTAGCACCATTTGTCAGGCCAAGCTGAGGTGATGTGCCACATAGCAGAACCAGAAGGACCTACAACTAGAAGATACACTATGTACTGGGGGGCTTCAGGAAGAAGAAACAAACAAACAAAAGAATTGAGGTAAATGTAAAATAGACAATGGATTTTGAAGACAGAGCAAACAAACATAAGAGTGTAAATATCTCATTAATATTTTATATTGATTACATGTTGAAATGATGTTTTAAATATATTGGATTAAGTAAAATATATTATTAAAATTAATTTCTCCCCTTTCTTTTTACTTTATTTTATATTGGGTTTCTAGCAAATGTAGTTACATATGTAACTCACGTTATATTTCTATTGAACAGCACTGGTCTAGACCCTGGGTTTCTAATACCTGGAAGGAACTTTTGTTTTCCCAGGTGAGAGAAGGTTGAGACTGCAGACACCTGATATCCGAGTTGCACCCCATCAAAATAGTAGCATATAGCCAATTTGACACTAGAGATTTCCTTCCTTTTCTTGTTTGATAAGCCCAAATATTTTAGGTTACTGGAAACACCCAGACCTGGTAATGGGATTCTGTGCACTGCCCCCCATGGGGACATCATTGTTGACCAAATTCTTGATCTCCTGCAGTTGTTGAGAAGCAGTTATAACCATTAAAAGTTTTAAAATTTACATTCTATGAAGCCAACATTATCCTGATGCCAAAACCAGACAAGGACAACACAAAAAAAGAAAATTACAGGCCAATGTCACTAATGAACATTGATGCAAAAATCCTCAACAAAATGCTAGCAAATTGAATACAATAATACATTAAAAAGATCATACATCATGATCAAGTGGGTTTTATTCCAGGGATGCAGGGATGGTTCAACATCCACAAATCAATCAATGTGATACACCACATTAACAAAATGAGAAATAAAAATCGCACGATCATCTCAATAGATGCAGAGAAAGCATTTGACAAGACACAGCATCCCTTTACGATAAAAACTCTAAATAAAGTGGGTACATAAGCAAAATACCTCAACATAATAAAGGCCATTTATGACAAACACACAGCTAATATCATTCTCAATGGAGAAAAATGAAAGCTATCCCTCTAAGAACAGGAACCAGACAAGGATGCCCACTTTCACCACTCTTATTTAACATAGTATTGGAAGTCCTAGCTGGAGCAATCAGGCAAGAAAAAGAAATAAAAGGGATCCAAATTGAAAAAGAAGAAGTGAAACTGTCACTTTTTGTGGATGATATGATTGTATATATAGAAAACCCTAAGGAATCCACCAGAAAACTTTTAGAAATAATAAATGAATACAGTCAAGTCACAGGATGCCAAATCAACATACAAAAATCATTTGTGTTTCTATACACTAACAATGAAGTAGCAGAAAGAGAAATTAAGAATACAATCCCATTTACAATTGCAACAAAAAGAATAAAATACCTAGGAATAAACTTAACCAAAGAGGTGAAAAATATGTACACCAAAATCTATAAAATATTGTTGAAAGAAATTGAAGAAGACACAAAGAAATGGAAAGATATTCTGTGCTCTGGGATTAGAAGAGTTAACTTAGTTAAAATGTCCATGCCTCCTAAAGCAATCTACAGATTCAATTCACTCCCTATCAAAGCTCCAACAACATTTTTCACAGGAAATCCTAACAAACACAGAAAACAAAGAATCCTAAAATTTATACGGAACAACAAAAGACCCCAAATAGCCAAAGGAATCCTGAGGAAAAAGAACAAAGCAGGAGGTATCACACTCCCTGATTTCAAAATATACTACAAAGCCATAGTAACCAAAACAGCATGGTACTGGCACAAAAATAGACACACAGACAATGGAACAGAATTTAGAGCCCAGAAATAAACCCACACATGTATATGAACAGCTAATTTTTGACAAGGGAGCTAAGAGCATACAACGGAGAAAAGAGAGTCTCTTCAATATATGGTGATGGGAAAAGTGGACAGCCACATGCAAAAGAATGAAAGTAGACCATTACCTTACACCATGCACAAAAATCAACTCAAAATGGATTAAAGACTTGAATGTAAGACCTGAAACCAGAAACTGCTAGAAGAAAACAGTCAGCATGCTCTTTGATATCAGTCTTAGCAGCATATTTTCAAGTACCATGTCTGACCAGGCAAGGGAAACAAAAGAAAAAATAAACAAATGGGACTACATCAAACTAAAAAGTTTCTGCACAGCAAAGGAAAACATAAACAAAAGGAAAAGACAATCTAACAACTGGGAGAAGATATTTGCAAACCGTATATTGGATAAGGGGTTAATATCCAAAATATACAAAGAACTCATACGTCTCAACAACAAAAAAGCCAACAACACAATTAAAAAATGGGCAAAAGATCTGAACAGAGATTTCTCCAAAGAAGATATATGGATGGCCAACACATACATGAAAACATGTTCAACATCATTAATTATCAGGGAAATGCAAATCAAAACTGCAATGAGATATCACCTCACTCCTGTCAGAATGGCTGTAATTAACAAGACAGGAAACAACAAGTGTTGGAAAGGATGTGGGAAGAAGGGAACCCTCGTACACTGCTGTTGGGAGTGCAAACTGGTGCAACCACTATGGAAAACAGTATGGAGTTTCCTCGGAAAATTAAGAATAGATCTACCATATGATCCAGCTAAGCCACTGCTGGGTGTTTATCCAAAGACCTTGAAAACACAAATGTGTAAGGACACATACACCCCTATGTTCATCACAGCTTTATTCACAATAGCCAAGACTTGGAAGCAACCTGGGTGCCCATCAAAGGATGAATGGATAAAGAAGATGTGGTATGTATACACAATGGAATACTACTCAGCCATAAAAAAGGATGAAATCCAGCCATTTGTGACAACATGGATGGACCTTGAAATTACTATGCTAAGTGAAATAAGTCAGAGGGAGAAAGTCAAATGCCATGTGATCTCACTCATAAGTAGAAGATAAAAAAATGACAAACACATAGCGACAGAGGTTGGATTGTTGCTTACCCACAGGGGAAGGGGGGAAGGAAGCAGGTGATTAGGCTCACATGTGTGGTGATGGATTACAATTAGTCTTTGAGTGGTGAACTTGATGTAATATACAAAGAATTCAAAATATATTATGATGTACATGTGAAACTTATATAATGTTATAATCCGATGTTGCTGCTATAAAAACAAAAATTAAAATTAAAAAAATCAATTTAGAGGGACTGGAAAAATAATAGGAGACACTTTTTATATTGGTTTTTCTCATTGACCCAACTAAATATTTATTGTAGTCTGTCCTAAAGCTATACCTCCTGTTGGTACAAAGAAGGATTTGTTCTTACAGCTGATATGATAGAGTAAAGCGTACAGAAAAAATTTAAAGTATAACCCTTTTTTAAAGAGGGAAATTCTCTTTTCCTTTTTTTCCCCCATCCCGAAAGCACAAAGTAGGCCTTTAAAAAATGTATTGGGGTCCCCCTAATGAGCCATGGCTCATCTTCAGATTGGCAAACAACTGAATATTTGGTAGAAAATTTGGAAACAGGTAAAAGAAGTTCAGGTGGGTGGATTTCCTGGACTCTATGTACATGATAGAGTTGATAGGTTTTCGTAAAGCTGTATTATTTACAGAAAACTGGCAAAGATTGTTATTGTACTCTGCTGTTGGGTTAGAAGACTTAATAGGCTGTCTCTTACCCTTGGGTCTCATCTAAACATCCTTTTGGTTTCAGAAGAGAACTCTCTCATCCAAGTCTACAATGGCCACCCATTTCCACATCAAGTGCCCAATACTCCTGAAGAAAAGTCCTTCCTTTTGACTAAACAATATATTGCATTTAATGCATTTAAGCAATGCATTAAGCAACACAGGCTGCAGGCAAGCCTGTTTTCTTATGGTTTTCCTTTTCCCTGGGCTCCTTTAAATTTTTCTGCATAGATCTTGTTCTTTTAACTGCTGCTTTTCTTAGATTTTCTTAGATTTATAGAAAAAAGTAAGACACATTTGGATTAAATTAAAGTAATTAAATAAATTAAATTAAAGTAATTCATCCATGGAAGGACCTAGAGGGCATTACGGTAAATGAATGCTTGACGAGTCCCCTTCATCCCCCTGCATGTAAAATAAAGTCTTTGGGGAACAAGAGAGTTGATCAAGGTTCAGTGCAGTTGATGCGGTCTGGCAACTGCGTTATCTCCTTGTCCCTGGGGCGGCAAAGAGTCTCACTTCCCACCTTTGGGATGACTCAGCAGCTGCTCTCCCCACTCCCCCTGCTGCTCCAGACCAGATGCCTTCACCTTCCCTGCTTTTCCATTTCTCAGCGTCAGGACAAAATATCTCCTACGTGCAGCCGCGGACTCTCAAGAAGAGCCCAGGACTCTCCCTCCTGTTTTAGTTCTCAGACCCCTTCGTTGTTATCCTTAATTCTGTGCACTGCATTAGGAATTGTTTTAATCATTTGTCTATTTGCGATGAAAACTATTAAACACAGTTAAATAAAAATAGTCTAGATTTTAACAGTAAAGTTTAACAAATTGATCTTTACAAAGACAGTAACCATGGTTACAGATACATATGGTTTAACGTGCTTTAAATCGGTTAAGAGAAATATGTGATTTATTGACAAATTCATTTTAAAGGATATTATATTTCATTTTGATATTAAGTATAAAAATGTAGACGTAAGTTTAGTTGTTTTGTTTCATTGAAATTGAGGGGAAAAAATGCTACTATAACCTTGAATCATTTTGTTTTGTTTATCAAAAAAACTAACTGGCGTGTTTTTATATATCTATGTTTTATTTCAAATTACTTGAAATAAAAGACAAGATAAAAGCCTTATCAATTTTAACCACTTTTCTGTAAATAACTCATTAAAGATATAGATAATATTTGATACTATTGAATGAAAATTCACATCAGATTTACTTATATTTTCTCTCTTTAATGTACATTCTTGAAATATTAGAGATGATTTTTCATCTATATACTAATTGACCAAATGAATACCATTTATAAAGCTATTAAAAGTCATCTGGAAGTGAAGTGGCAGATATATGATCTTTCATATTTCTCATTAAGTTTTATTTCAAGTTTAAAACACCTGAATCTTTCTGACTTTATGAGCCATTACAGATATAAATCAAATAGTATATGATTAAGAATATACTAAATAATTTAAAGTTCTGTAGTAGACTCTCGTTTCCAGTAATACAGCAGATTAAATACCTTGAGTGACCCTCTTGATGGAAACAACTGAAATGCTGAGGAAAATTAAAAACATCATTTTAAATGCATTATTGAGCTCCAAGGAATCTTATAGCAAGAATCTTAAGTAAGGAATCTGCTGATCTCATAAAGCAAAGAGGAAGCAAGACTCCTGGTGGGTAAGTGGATAAGGCAAAATCAGCTTTGCCCTGAGGATTTCTACCAAACCATGAAGATTTGGGGCTTCCATTCAGGCCTGGTTGCCTACATATGGTACAGGGTACAGGAGATAGGCGATCACTAGGTGAATCAAATAGGAGAGCGCCATATAAACTTTAAACCTCAAAAAATGACACTCTCAGTGTTAAATTAAATAAGAAGAAAGGTTGACATGCAAAAAGGGGCAGCATGAGAACATGCTCATCTCAACCTGGGTAACAGACAAAGGAAAAATCTCCCATAAGAATTTTTCCAAGCTGGCTTTCACACAAATTTTGTTTTGGATTTACCTTTTGTGATTCAAAAATTTTAAGTGGAGAATTTAAGTCAAATGTTACTGGATTAAGTTGTGGCAGAGACAGTGGTGTTCACCCAATATTCCAAGGGCTTCCTCACATTTTCCAGCTCCCTTGCTATTGGGCAGGGTCACATGAATAATTTTGACCAGTTGACCATGAGTAGATGAGACACAAGTTACTTCTGGGCAGAAGAAAAACACAGCTGTTGAGACATGCTCCAGCTCTCTCTTCCCCAGCAATGTTGACTAAGGAGGATGTGTCCCAGATAAAGCATCTATAAGATGGTAGAAACTCAATTGGCCTGGATGGAGATCACAAGCCCTGGAGAGTTCCCTGAATTTGCAACAGACTTCATAGGAACAGGAAATCAAGCTTTGTTGTGTCAAGCAACTGAGATTTGGGGTATGTTTGTTATATCACCAAATTGAGCTTAGCCTGACTGATGGAGTACAGCTGCCAGAGTGATTGATAGAAGCAAATGCAAATAATCTCAGAAGGAACTCAATTTACACCAGAACTCAAAGAAATACCATAGTTAAAAACTCCAAGACCATGAACAGTCCACAGTCAAAATTCCTGAAACACAGGGCGCTGGCCCAGTGGTGCAGTGGTTAAGTTCGCATGTTCCACTTCTCGGCGGCCCAGTGTTCAAGGTTCGGATCCTGGATGCAGACATGGCACCGCTTGGCAAAAAAGCCATGCTGTGGTAGGTGTCCCACATATAAAGTAGAGGAAGATGGGCACCGATGTTAGCTCAGGGACAGTCTTCCTCAGTAAAAAGAGGAAGATTGGAAGTAGTTAATGCTCAGGGTTAATCTTCCTCCAAAAAAAAAAAAAAAAAATTCCTGAAACACAAAAAAGACACAATGATTGAAATCCAAATGAAACAGCCCTCAAAAACGTCAAATATTGGAAATATCAAGCACAAAACATAAAATGATGTTATATTTAAAGAAAAAAAGAATTGTTTGAAAATGCAAGCAGAGAACAAGAAAGTATAAACACTATGAAGATTAGAAATGAATTAAACTGAATTTAAGATTTAATGTGAAAGAAAAAACTACAGACTATTATAATTAAAAATAGAAGGATATATTTTTTTACTTAGGGTAGGAAAGAATTCTTATTAAAACACAAAAAGCCCAAACTATAAAGGATATTATTGATAAATTTGACTATATTAAAATTTAGAACTTCAAATTGTCAAAAGGCACCACAAAAAAAAGGTAAAAAGACAAGCCAACTATTCGAGGAAGTTATTTGACAGCTATACAACCAAAATAAAACTAATATTAAAAACTCCAATGAATCAATAAGAAAAACACAAGTAATTTGGCCCTTCCCCCAAAAAGACAAATGGTGTCATTATACATAAGAAGAGGCACAAATGGCTCACAACAAAAATAAAAATGCTTACCTACCCTTTTTATCAGAGAAATGAAAATCAAAACCATAATGAGATAGCATTCCATACCTGACTGGAAAAAAAATTAAAAGTTGGACAATTTCAAGTGCAGGTGAATATATGGAGAAATGTGAACTCTCTTCCATACCGTTGAGAGGAAAAATTATTACAGCCAATTTTGAAAACAGTACTGCGCTGCCCTATGGAGTTGCATATGTGGCCATCCTATGACCAGCTGTTCTCCTCCCAAATAAATAACTGAGGGAAGTACTTGCATATATACACCAGGAGCCAGGCACAAGGATGTTTATACAGAAAGCAAACACATGTCCATCAGCAATAAAATGTATAAATAAATCATAATCTATTCATATACTGGAATACCAATGAAAACAAATAAGCCATTTCAGCATAAACACGGCTGAATCCCAAAACATCATATTAGGTAAAAGAAGGAAACAGGCAAGTTATCAGAGAATATGTGAAGTGTGGCTCCATTTTTAGAGCATTCAAAAATAGACAAACTAAATAACATTAAGAGTGTATACATATACGTATATACATAATCCAAATTTTATATATATATATATATATGTGTGTGTGTGTGTATATATACACTCAGGTATATTTATATAAGCATATTCTTGAATATACTCTCAGCATATGTATACTCAAATATTCAGGTCCTCTATATATGTGTATACGTATATATAACATCAGTATGTATACGTGGATATGTATGTATAAATGTGTGCTAAAATTGTTTAAATTATTTTTAATCAAAAGGAATAATTTACATCAAACTTAGAATAGTGGTTACCTCTGGTAAGGCAGATAGCAAAGGAGATGTGATTGCAGAGGGACACACTTGGCTCTTAAAAAATATTAATGTTCTATTTCTTAACTTCGGTGGCAGTCAGTCTTGTTCATTTAAAATTATTTGATAACAAACAATAATGCCTTTTATACACTCGTTTGTTTATATGAAAATCAAAACTATAGACACGGTAGACTTGCTGACTTTTGTCCAGGTGCGCAGCTCTGGCCTTATCAGCTGGAGCCAGAGAGGCAGGATCCCCAGGTTCAAAGTCTAGACATCTCTGTTGGAGGAATCATCTAGAGCTGAGTCCCTCAGGAGGGGCTGTAGATGGACGCAGTATATCTATCTATCTACCTATCTATCCATCTATATGTAATATGTAGATATATACATGTAGATATATAGAGAGATATGTATATGTTACAGGATCTTTTTGACTTTTATAATTGATAGCCAGCCATTCCTTCAGATATTAATAATACTTTGGAATGATTTTTTTTTCAGGTAATTGATAATACCAGAGAGAGATACCAAATTTTGCCACAGTTCTGAGAGATGAGAGAAATGGCTTTTAAAATTCAACTTTATCATTATCACACACACACACAAGACATAAAAATGGTAAACATTTATGCATATATTAAGTATATGAAATATGCATAAACAGGAAATGTATAGACTGTGAAATGCATACAGCTATATAAACTCTTGTGAACCTGGAAACGATACACACAGATACAGAACACATTTTTATCTTTCAACTTACTTTACAGAGAAGCGCTCAACTATTCTCTTCCCCTTCTCATCCATTCTCAACACTACCGCTAGTTAATATTTTCCCTTTAACTTTATCCTCTGATTAAAAACGTCAGTGGCTTCTCATTGTAAAAAAGATAAATTATTGGGACTCCTTAACTTGGCATTCAGTGTCGTTCACAGTTTGTTTCCATGTCACTCTGCTCCATGCCTCTACACTCTGATCACATTGACCTTCTTAATACTGCTTAACCCTCTAAAACTCTATGCATTTATTGGAATTATTCCTAGATCATTCTTACATTTTGTATCATTAGGATATATTAAGTTAAAGTGCAGAAGCAAAGAATCCAAAAATCTCAGCAGCTTGAAAGAAACCCAGGTTTATTTCTCAGTCATGTCATAAGTGGATAGAGCAGGTACCATTTGGGGCGTTGTTGAAGGAACAAGGAGAAAAAATATCATAGCAAATCTCACTACGTACTAAAGCTTCCACCAGGAGTTGGCCAAAGCAAGTCACACAACCACTTCGAATCAACGGAGAAGAGAAGGATGATCTACCCTTGGGGAGGGGCGTGTACATTGCTGAAGAGCCTGTCTATTTCTTTTCCACCTACTTTTCCTTCAGGACCAGGTCAAATATTTCTGATTCCTAAAAGCTTCCCCGACTTTCCTATACTCAGTCTTCCCATTTATTGTGCCCTCAGATCACTTTTTATCTACCTCTGAATGTTATTTATAATGATGGGTATCTTGTTTTTTTTTTATTATTCAGTTTTATTGGTCAGCCTTATTAAAGTGTAACATAAAAATTATAAAATTTACTGATTTGGGGCATAAAATTTGATGAGTTTGACAATAATAAACAGGCACACATCAACCAAAACAATCAAGATAAAGAATATTTCTATCACCCAAAAAATAGCCCTCATGCCCCTTTGCAGTCAACCTCCTCCTCCCAGCCCCCAACAGCCACTGACCTGCTCTCTGTGACGCAGCTGTGCCTTCTCTGAATTTCATTTAAACGGAATCGTACAGTATATAGCTGTAGTGATTTGAATGATGATCCCACAAAAGATATGCCCATGCCCTAATCTCCAGAACCTGTAAATGTGATCCTTTTTTAAGGGTCTATGTAGATATACTTAAGTAAAGAATCTTGAGACGAAATCATCCTGGATTATCCATGCGGGCCCTAAGCCAACGACAAGTGTTCTCATAAGTCACAGGAGAGAAAGACATGTGAAGACAGAGGCAGAGATTGGAGTTATGCCACCACAAACCAAGAACACTTGGAGTCACCAGAAGCTGGAAGAGACAAGGAAGCATTCTCCCCTAGAACCTTTGGAAGGAGCACGGCACTGCTGATAGTTTGATTTCAGACTCCTAGACCCTAGAACTGGGAGAAAATAAATTTCTGTGATTTTAAGTCGCCAAGTTTGTGGTAATTTGTTATGGCCTTAGCAAACTAGTATGTGGTTGCTGTGTCTGGCTTCTTTTATTTACCATAATAGTTCCGAGATTCATCACAATCATTGAAAAAAGATATTCTTTAATATATCTTGCAGTGTTTTGTTGATTTTTCCATACCTTTTGCTAAATTTATCCCTAGGTATTTTATATTTTTGATGCTATTATAAGTGGATATTTCAGATTACTCATTATCATATAGAAATAAAATTGATTTTCTGTATTGACCTTGTATCTGATAATCGTACTAAACCCAATTATTAGTTCTAGTAACTTCTTTCCAGATTCCCTAGGGTTTTATACTTAAATGACCATGTTGACTATGAGTAAAGACAGTTTTCCTTTCCAATTGTGTTTTATTTCTTTTCTCGTGTTATTGCACCATTAGGACCTCCGGGTCAATGTTGAAGAGAAACAGTGAGAATGAACATCTTTGCCTGTTCTTGATGTTAGGAGGAAAGAATTTATTCTTTTGCCATTTAATAGAATGTTAGCTGTAGGTTTTTCATGGATGCCCTTGATCAGGTTGAGGAAGTTCCTTTCTATTTCTAGTTTGCTAAGACTTTTTATCCTGAATGTATATTGGATTATGTGAAGTGCTTTTTCTGCATCTGCTGATATGATCTTATGTCTTTTCTTCTTTAGTCTCTTGATATGGCAAATTACATTGATTGATTTTCAATTGTTAAACCAACCTTATGTTCCTCAGATAAATTTGGTTCTAATGTGTTATCCTTTTTATATTTTGTTGCATTTGATTTGCTAAAATTTTGTAAGAAATTTGCATTTAATATGATTATTGATATGATTGGGTTTAAGCCAAATGTCTTTCTATTTATCTTCTACATGTTATCTCTGTTATTTGCTTTATTTTTCCTCTTTTTCTGCGTTCGTTTAAATTAATTGAATATTCTTTATTATTCCATCTTATCTCCTTACGTGTTTTAACTAGTTGCTTTAGGGTTTGTAGTATATCTTTAACTTATCACAATCTATCTTCAAAGAATGTAATACCACTTAAAATTTAGTATAAGAATCTTACAGCAGTATACTTCTACTAAGCCTCCCAACCTTTATGATATGACCAAATATTTTACTTCTACATGTTTAATAAAACCAATTATGCATTGCTATCAGTTTTAGTTGAAGTAGTCAATTATCTTCTGAGACATTTTCGAAATTAGAAAAAGAAAGATCTTCTATATTATCTACGTTTTACACTTCATGTCTTTGGGTAGATGCAAATTTCTATCCTGTATCTTTTTCCTTCTGCCTGAAGAACTTCTTTAACATATCTTATTGTGTAGATCTGTTGTTAATGAACTCTTCAGCTTTTTTGTGTCTGAAAGATATCTTCTTTTTGCCTTCATTTTTGAAATATATATTTACTAAGCACAAAATTTTAGATTGAAAATATTTTAGTACTTCAAAGATGTGCCACTGTTTTCTTAATTGTATTGCTCTTATAAGAAACCTTCTGTTAATCTTATATTTATGTCTCTGAATGTGAGGTATCTTATTCCCCTACTGCTTGTAAGATTTTCTCTTTGACACTGGTTTTCAGCAATTTACTTACCACGTGCTTTGGTGTGGTTTGCTTCACATTCCTTTTGCTTGGGGTAAGTAGACATTGCGGGATCTGAGTGTACAGAATTCATGAAATTTGGAAATATTTTTAGCCGTTATATCCTCATATCACACACACACACATACGCACACACACTCTTCTCTCCTTCTGGGACTCCATTTAAAAATATGTTAGATTGTTTTATATTGTCCGGGTCACTGAAATACTAATGCTTAATTTTTATTTTCAGTCTTTTAGTTTGGACAGTTTCTATAATGCTCTCTTCAAGGTTGCTAATCTTTTCTTTTGCAGCATCTAATTCCCTGTGAGTCCCATTTAGTGTAATTTTTATCTCATATTGTGTATTTTATCTCTACACATTCAGTTTAGGTGTTTTCTATATCGTTCATTTTTTTCCTTCATAATATCCATGTCTTCTTTCACCTTTTGTACATATGACTTATTTATAGTAGCCATTTTAACATCCTTGCTTGTGAATGCTATCATCTGTGTCATTTCTGAGTCTGTTTATATTGATCATATATGGTTTTTCTCCTGCTTATGGGTTATATTCTCTTGCTTCTTTGTTTGCTGGGTAATGTTTGATTGGATACCAGACACTAGGTATTGTGAATTTTAAACTTTTAAAATTTTGTTGTATTCATTTAAAATATCTTGATACTTTGCTCTTACATGCAATTTATTTACTTGGAAATTGTTTTGTCCTTTCAAGGCTTGCCTTTGAACTTTGATAGATGGGCCAAAACACTTTTAATCTTGGATTAATTTGATCCCACTACCGAAGCAATATCTTCTTCAGGGTGTTACTTGGTGCCTTGTGTATTAGGAGGTCTTTTCACTTTGGTTACTGGGAACACAAAATATTCTCAGCCCCGTCCGAGCTACAGTGATTATTCCAGTTATTCCTCCTGCTCCTTTTCTGTGGTTCTTTCCTTTCTTGGTAGTTTCCTCACAAGCAGGCATTGAGTAATACTCACCTAAAGACTTGAGTGGAACCCTCACCTCAGAATAGTGCTTCTCTCTCTCCTTCCTCCACATCTCCTCTTCTTGAAGCTCTCCTCTCTCTCTCTCTTTGCCTGGAAATTCTAGCTATATTGGTTTCCCTGAATTCACAGCCTTTCTCCCCAACTTGGGGAGATGGCTGGACTCTCTCTGAGTTCCGCACTGTGGCCTGGAAACTCTCTCTAGGTAGTAAACTGGGATGATCATAAGCTTCACCTCATTTGTTTCCCTTCTCTCAGGAATGACTGTCATGCCCTGCCTGTTGTCCAATGTCTACTACCCTCTACCCTACAATTTATTTCTGTTATTATCCAATAACATGACTAAAAAGACTGTCCTATATATGCTTTCAAAAAATAATTAAGCAGGCATAGCCCCTGCCCTGAAGAATTTGAAGTCTAATGTGTCCAGAATTGAACAAATGCCATAGATTAAGCTGGCTAAATTCATCCGTCTCCAAATTCCTACAAAGAGTTTTTAGAAGTAGAAGTTCATGTAATCTCTGCTGCCAAGTAAAAGAGCAGTCATGGGTCGTCTTGTCCTGTCCTGCAGACAAATGCAACAGATACTGAGGTAAAAATGACAGAGTGACTTGCCCAAACACACAGGAGTTAATTAGTAGAAAAAGTGAGTCTAAATTCCAGGTCTCATGACTCTCAGTCCATTACTCTTTTTTCTTCACTATTTTTCCCCCTTGATAAAGACAACTGCGTGTGCAGATCTCTCACTTGTAAATCTGGGGGATAATGAAATGTCCTTCCCTCAACCATAAAATCAAGGAGATGATGATTCAGTTGGATGCTGAGAAAATATTGGTATGGAATTATTGCTAACAATTGCCCCACTCTTAAGCAGGACTTGACCTAGGATACCGGATGGTTACCTCTGCCTTCTCCACAGCCTTCTAGAGCTTTCCCTGGGGTGTATAGGCAGTATAAATAGTGGCAAAGTGTACAGAGTCTGTGCTAGGCAGACCTAACTTTGTTTTCCTTCTCTGCCTCTTCTAGACTCGGTTTCCTCATATGTAAAATGAGGATAATAAAAGTACCCCATCATGGACATGTTGTAAGGTTTAATTGGCTCAGTACATTGAGGTGCTTAGCATTTACTCTGAATCTTAGTGAGAAATCAATAACCGTTCATCATTATCATTGTTTTGTTAATATCGTGACAATATTTCCCTAGAACATCTTTATCTTTGACAGCAGAAGCTGAGAGTGGTCTCTCCTTGAAAGTCAAAAACAGGGGCCGGCTCCGTGGCTGAGTGGTTAAGTTCGCACGCTCCGCTGTGGCGTCCCAGGATTCGGATCCTAGGCAGGGACATGGTGCCACTCTTCAGGCTACATTGAGGCGGCGTCCCACATCTCACAACTAGAAGGACCTGCGACTAAGATATACAACTGTGTACAGGGTGGGTATGGGGAGATAAAGCAGAAAAAAAAAAAAAAAAAGATTGGCAACAGTTGTTAGCCCAGGTGCCAATCTTTAAAAAAAAAAAAAAGAAAATCAAAAACAGCCCATTATTGTGTTTCTTTCCATTTACTTTTGCTTAGGCAAGCCTCTGTGTGGTTTGGTATAAAGTCAAATACTTTTTGTTCCACTTAGAATGATTCAAACCCTCATTATGCCTGGATACCTGTGGGTACACCATAGGGATGTAACACCCTTTCAATTAAACATTATAAAATCTGTAGAAATCTTGAAAGAAATGCAGAAAACAATGTGAAACTCACAGTGAGAAGCAACAAATAGATCAATTGTAGGCTGAATAAATTTTCGCTCTTGATGGCACTAATTTAGTAGGGTTTCGATAAACTTCTTTTTGCCATCTGCTGTAGCTTTAAATTAAATAAGCCAGCCAATTTTCTAACCCAGATGAAAAATCAGGCAAAGACAATGAACGCAGACGTCCTCTGTTGCCTTCAATACAAGTTGAATGCTTGGGTTATTGGCTATTCAATTATACACATGAAACTGCCTGGCAACTTCAAACTGATTCAGCGTTTCACCGAGGCCCACTTCACATCGTTGTCCTTGAATAGCGATTTTGACTGTTCTTTTGAGTCATGCCTGGCAGTGGCTGCCAACAATCTTTTCAAACTCTGCATTGCCGCCAGGTATTTGTATAAAACAGGAATATGCTGGATAAAAATATTGTGCTATTTGGCATAGTCTTAACACCATTAACTTAGAATGCCCTGACCAACTGCTGACCAGTTCTTGCTGTTAAAGGGAACGAAGGAGGGAGGCAATTTGTTAGGGCAAAGCAACCACCCTCTACTTCAACCCTTTTCCCAACCACTTTAGTGGAAGCACGTGGACTATAAAGGTTTCTAAATCTCTAACATAACTTGACTTTATATTTGGCAGAGAGAGAAGAAGATAAAAATATAGACATGGTTTCGATGAAAACTGATGAAGACTAGACTTTTGATGGTGAACATGCTATAGTGTATACAGAAGTCAAATTGTAACGATGTACACCTGAAATCTATATAATGTTATAAACCATTGTTATGTCAATTAAAAAAAGAATGACTGACCCATACTCAATTATTACAGGGGCAAAGAAAAGATTTTACCAGCAGGCATTAGCATGGGTAAAAAGCCAAGAGACAGCCTGATGAATGTGAAACACCTCCATTCTAATTGCAACTGAAATTGCCACCAAGTTTTCTTGATACCAATGGCGTAGCCTTTTACGAGTTATGCGAGTGATGTAATGTGCTCTGGAAAATGTTTTATTACTGCTAACACAACCAGGATATGAATCCTAGAGTTGAATTCTCTTATATCCTTTTTTTATGTCATTAGTTCGGCATGAGAGAAAATCACTGTAAATGAAAAATATATATTAAGGGAATAAAAATGCTTTTTTCACAAATTAACCAGAGACTATTCAAAGGCAGAAACTTTCTCTTCAAAATGAAAAAAAAACACAAGCAGTTCATTATCTTTATATTTATCTTAATGGATCATTAGAATAAGGTAATGCAATCAGCTGAATGTTAGGAGAAGAAAAATGATCCCTTCTTCTTTCAAAACCAATTTCACACTGTTTTCATTCTGACCTGTATTTTCTTTTCCAAGTCTGTTGTTTTTTAAAAGCTGGATTATAGCTTTTGTGTCCACGCATAAGAGTGCACACAAACACGTGTGTGAGGCGTGACCGTGAATAATCATCACAAACATTTGTTGAGCACTCACTGTTTGCTAGGCTTTATGTGCGTTGTCTCATTTGGTTTCCACATTACTCGTACAAAGTGTGGACTATTTTCCACATTTATTTTACAAATGAGAAAAGAGAAGAGGAAGCTTGTTGCAACATGTAGCTCTTTCACTCATAAGCATGCTAGACTAACACAGAATTTCATAACAGTGTTTCTTACCTGGTTTTGTCCCAACTGGCCACCATAATCTTCTCTGAAAAGTTGGGAAGGAACCACACAGTTTATGTGTCCTTCCATTTAAGCAGGATCTTAACAGATTTGTGAGAACGTCTGGAGCACAATTTCTATTGAGACCTACACTTATAAATGACAATTTATAAAGATTTAAAGGAGTTTTATATCAATTTATGCTTCTTTCCCCTAAGAATTTAGCAATGCCCCTTATCCTCTGTGTCAAAGAAAGGAATCTGTCCCGGCCACTGTCAACTCTCTCTTAGGCCTCCCAGGCCAACTTGTGGGGGCATCCACTTCTTGCTTCAGGCACCTTCAAATCACCCACAGTTCTTCAACTTTGTGCATTCAGAGAGCCCATCAATATTTCCTGCAGAAAGTTTGGCTTTCCTCTAGTTCATTCTGGAAAAAACTGGCTGTGCCTCTGCTAGTTAACAGAAAAGTTCATGTGATACTGCAGCTCTCTGCCTCTCTCTAGCCTAAATGTGGTCTACCTGTGCCCTCTGTGATGGCATGTTCTCTTCGGTGGTCCATTTTCTTTGGTTTCTCCTCTCCTCTGGGGAACTCCACTTATAAGGGGTCCCTTCCTCTTTGGAACCTGAACTGAGAACATCAGCCAGCACAAATACCTGCCCTTGAAGAACATGATTAACATGCGACAGCAGCAGTCAAGGTTATTACTGATAAATCACTTTGTGCTCACGTAGCAGGTGGGCAACAGTTTCATCCTTGATTCCACATTACAATCCTACTATTAGCCAAATTACAAATTAAAAGGCTTGAATTTTGGTCATCACTACACTAACACTGTAGGTCTACACTAAGATGTCCTGAATGCTTTTTTTTTTTTTTTTTTTGTATCCCACTGTTAATTATCCCCACATAAGAATCCAAGTGCCTTAGATATGCCTAAGAATGGTCTGGACAATACAATGCACTCCCTCCGCAACTCCAAAGGAGTGTGCTGTTGCATCATACAAAAGTGGAGGAAAAAGGTAAATCCTCTCTGGTGATTTTAGAACAAATCAGTTCAAAAAGAAGAGGCCATTCTTTGATGTTTGAATTCAGGGAATTGTAAAAGAAAAAATTTATAGCCATGGAGAAAATCCGGAAGAGGAAATCTGGGGATGTGTCAGTTATGCTAAGCATTTGTCTCCCTTTCTTTGAAGTTCAAGTTTCTTCACACGGAAAGATATTTTTCTGTGGTATTGCCAGGCTTTTAGCCATGGTTAGATTAAGCAATACAAATGCTTTGTTTTTGTAGAGTACCTTTCATCTGGGCTCTTTGCGAGACTTAAAACACACACATGTTAATCCTCACAGTGTTTTATTGTATATGTATACTTCTATATTCCTTAACAGGAATTCAACAGACAATGTCATATAAGTGTTGATCTTCCTCTTATGCGAGCAGAATCTTAGTTTCCTGACCATTTTCTAGTATAACCAATTTTTCTGTTTTTTTCCTCTTTGCTTTAGTTATCCTCAAAGCATTTCACCACATGCTTTTACTTTCAATTTATTTAACTGTGTATCTTTCTGGATACTTATTTTGCCAATCTGAATTATATAGCTTTGCCATAATGCTTGAGTTATTTTAAAGCCATTTTCCTCAAAATGAATTTCCAAACTCTGGTTTGAACAAAAGTCCCAAGGGAACCATCGTAGCCTCCACCCGAAATTTGTCTGGAAGTTTTATTGAATGTGGATGGCTGCCTTTGTTCTGGCTCATATTTTCAGCTGTGTTTCTAATAGGTCCTTTTCTTCTCTCAACAGTTTTGAATGTTTTCAAAAAGAACTTAGGTTTTTCAAGAAATAAAGGTGGGTAATTTTATTTTATTATTCTGTATAGTCTTGCTGGGTTTTATAGCCAGCAAGTGCTTAGAAAGTGCTATTCCTTTCCTGCACCTTCTTAAACACAGAGATCACCATCATACTCATACATGTTGGTCCTTAGCTTTGTTCTAGGCAAACTGATGTCTGGTTTAAAATGAAAAGTCTGGCACTCGGTACTAAGGGTCAGCAGACTGTGAGAGAAGACTTCTATAGAGAAGAGAAGAACAGTTCTACACGGATTGGAGGCAGATATAATCCTACTTTCTCTATGTAATTTGAAGCCTGATGCCTGAATGTAACTTATGTGACCATTGCACAGGGAAAGTGGCAGCTTTTAAAGCAACTTGGATCCACATGGTTTGACTCTTTTCACAGCTGTCTACATCTCTGCGGCACTCAGAAACAAACTCAGTAAAGAACTGGGTCAACACACTGTTTGTGTGACTTGAGCCAATCACTAATGGAGCCCAGACTCTGTGTCCACCTGGGTATCAGGATGAGTCCCAAAGCAGCTCCCCATACAATGTAATATAGAAGGTCCTAGGGGGAGTCATAATCTGAAATCTTTACAGATGAGAAGAGACTCCAAGAGGAGAACATTGACGGCTCATTATATACATGACTATTGCCCATCAATGAGCAGAATGGACAGGTATCCAGGTAAATTCTTGTCCTACTGTCACATTTTTCTTGAGTGGCCTCAATCACTCTCAGAGTTTTAATAATCACTTTTTTGCTGATGATTCCCAGTTCTGCATCTTCAATTATGATCTCTCTTCTCATTTTCAGAACCACATAACCAACTGTCTCCTAGTCACTTTGACTCTAATTTCTCACTAAATTGAATTCATGATCTCTACTACACCTACTCCTCCTCCTGTGTTCTGTATCTTAGGCATCATCATATCATCATGGTTGTAAAAACCAGAAATTCAATAGTCAAGCTTGAGTCTCTCTCCACAGCCCCACCACACACACATACACCCACACACACACTCTTCAAAGCCACCTATTGATTCTGCCTTTCAAACATCTTTGAAAATCAATTACTATGCTCCACCCCCACTGCCACCACTGTAGTTGAAGTTCATATCATCTCTAGCTTGGATAACTCTTAATACCTTCTAATCAGTTAGTCTTCTGGCCTCCATTCTTGCTCTTCCATTGCCATCTCTCCAGACTAGCCTCTTAATGGTACCTAAGTTTTTACAATTCCTTAAAGATTGTATTCTTTCCCAAGACTGCGTTCACACAAGCTGTACCCTCCAGGTGGAAGACTCTTCTGTCCTCTTTGGCTGGCAACTGCTACTGATCCCTCAGATCTCAGCTTACATGTCACTGCCCTGCCCTCCAAGTCTGAATAAGGCTTCTCTCCTTTGTGGTCCCTGGATTGTACTGGATTTTCCTGCTTGCTTGTTTGTACTCCCAGTGGACTGTAACATCCATCAGGCCTAGAACCTAGGCTGCCTTGTTCACCACTGTGTTGCTAACATGTAGCACAAGGTTGGGACACAAATGGTGTTTGGTAAATGTTTATGAGCTCAGAAGAGGAAGAGAAGAAGGAAAATAGGAGAAGGAGGAAGATGAGGCATAACCCAATCCACTTTGTAAATATGTAAATAAGTATGTAAATGTGAATAAATGCATAAGTAAGTAAATCCTTAAAATCAATGTTTTTTCTTGTGATTTGCTTCCGTTATAAAAGTAGACTATAGATAAAGAAAACAGCTTAATTTAAAGCCCTAATTAGCTGGTTTCTGGTAAATCAATTTTTAAACTATAGATTTATTCTGAAAGTCTAATTTTTTTTTTCTGAGGAAGATTTGACATGAGCTAGCATCTGTGCCAATTTTCCTCTGTTCTGTAGTATGTGGGCTACCGGCCTAGCATGGCCGCCAACAGAGTGGCATAGGTCCCCGCCCGGGAAATGAACCCAGGCCGCCAATGCAGAGCGTTCTGAACTTAACCACTAGGCCACCAGGGCTGGCCATGAGTAATATTTTTAACACATAAGAGGAGACTTATGTTTAATAGAACAATATAGTGGAGGCATTTGTAAAGTATATAATCTTCTCTATTTACGTTTTTTTAAAAGTCCAGATTTCATAAATAGCATCTGCTTTGAGTGAGGTGTATCAGAATAACCTAAAGTGGTCAGCTCCTTTAAGAGTTTTCTGGAATACTCTTAGACTCATCACCTTAATAGAAAAAAACAGTCACGACAGGAAGAGTGTGGGGTCCATATTTAAGCCTGAATTTTTTTTAAAAGATTAGATTTTAACAAAAGTATGATTTTTCTTACTTCTCATTTTAAATCCATTTCAATGACCACACCAGTGCACCTTTGAGGGTCAATTAAAATCCCTCTAAATATAAATCCACAGATGACTTAGTGACCAAAATATGCTGAGTGTATGGTATGAATGCTATCTTCTTCATGCTCTAACTTCCAACCCCATTAAGCCTGGAAGATGCAAACCAATTTTAATAAAATATTGTTACATTCATTTTTCAAAGTCAAAGTGCAATTTCAGGGGTACAAACAACAATTTGTCCATTGTCTTTTCTTCACTCCAGATTATTCCTAATTCCTGTGGTCGCTGGCACCACTTCTCCCTCATCAAAAAAATAAATAAAAGGAGAACAGAGACCAAGCACAATAGAGCTCATGAGCACGCTTGTCAATAGATATATCCTGCTCTTGAGAAGGAGATCCTGGGCTGTACATTTAGGACAAAGTTAGCAGTTGAAATGTTCTTTCTCAAGCACAAAGAAGTAATAAAGCACTTAACATTGCTGTAATCAAAAGAGTAATTCCCTTCTGCCTGATTATTGGATAAAGACTTAATTAGCTTTCCCATTGCGGATGCCAACAAATCTATTGTTCAGACAGAGAGGCCAAGAGCCATGAGGTCTGCTGAATCTCTCTCAGTTTCCTATTTGGATAGGAAAAGAGATTTGCAGAGGCTCAGTGCACAAACTACTGGGCAAGACCAGGCATGCTGGACTGTTGTCGTCAGTCTTCGGACAGTCAGGAACAAAACGACACTTGTGCCAGCAAGTAATTATGCATTTTAATTGGACTTTTTCCTTCTTAATATACACAGTGTTAGAATTGGGTATTTTTCTATTCTTAAGTAGGCAGGATCATGGCAGGATCCACTGGAACTAGCTCTCCCATGCAGGGTAGAGTGCGATGCAGAACTTGAGAGAGAGTTTCCACAGGGATCCTTTGAGTGTATCGCTTGTTCTCTTTATATTCAAAACCTTTACACAAGGTTTAATTGTTGAAATTGTTAACAATCATTTAATTATTTTAAAAACGAGTTATGTATTTGACTTAATTGTAAACAATCCAGTGTTTTTTTCTCTCACCACCAAACCGCTGTTCATGATCAGGATGAAAATTTATTTTCATACTTGTCTCACTTCACAGAGATCGGTTAAGATTTACAACTACTTTTGTTGCTTCTCATTTCTACTATGTCCTTTATTTACTTAGTTTGGGGTACTTCAGGTTACTATTACCCATAGCTATCTTACAGCTAATAAATTTTTTTAAATTCTCTTTTCTGCTGAGGAACAAATATAACCAAAATTATTTTTTCATAAACATGTGGGCTTTTGCTTTGATTTTTAGTATCTGTGGGCTTGGGCATAATTTTATTTCCCTTATCAGCATGCCATCTGCTTTAAAAAAAATTTTCACTAATTATTTACACTCTTTATTCCTTGCTAAGATTCCAAGACACTTTATCTGTATTAGTCTTAATATGTTTTATGATAGAGTCAGGACTTTGTTTTTAATCTTTATATTGCCAACACCTGACATAGAAAATAGCTTATAGTTAGAATTCAATAGAAATTTGTAAATAAATGCTGATTGAAAGAATATATTATATTACATTATACTAGTTACATATTTTTCCTTCCCTTGAGTCATTTTTGTGTCCCACAAACTATAAGTTCAATAAAAGATGATCAATGACAAATTAGGTAGTAAAGTGGGCATGCAAAGAAGCAAAAGTTTGCCCAGGTTCAGGGACCTTTGTCCCTATGTCTTTCCAACTCTTTTTGTTTCCCCTGAGAAAATGATGATGACTCTTCGCCCCTTCTTGAATTCATGAGACCCACTTACAGGAGGGAGCAAGTGAAGCCAGTGGGCAGCAGAATTCATTAATAGGCGAGTTTGGGCAAAGGGCAGAGCTTAGTGAATGGATAGCAAAGGTCACCAGACTGTTTGCCCCAACCGTAGTAGATGTGTAGTGTGTTACGTAGGTTTGCATAAGTGCGGATATTTCGATGGTAGCCAAAACATGCTAATAATTAAAGTATGATATTTATATTCTTTCTCAAATGGTCATAACTTGACTCATTATGTCTGCTCTTTTGAAGGAAAGGCATTTAAGATCCCTGTGGAGTAGGAAAGCTTTTCCTGTTAATTAAATCACTTAATGTCAGCACAGATGTAAACTCGCAACTAATAATAGGCATTATTTGCAGCAAAGAGGGAAAAAATTCTTCCTCCCATTTTCCAACTTCCCATTCCTTCCTGGCTTATGACTGGAAAGAGTAAAAGAGAAGAGTAGAAGAATATCCCAGATCAGATATGATTTGGAGCCCATCTGTGCATCCACAGTCTTAGCCTTCCTAATACGATTCGGTTGAGCCTAAGAACTGAATTCCATCATGGGTGGCCAAATGTGTGCATATGTTGAGGAAAGAGAAGTTGGAAAACAAATGTTTTATTATGTGTTAGTCAATATATTTTAAAAACTAGGAAGATTTTTTAATGAATATCCCGCCAGGAAAGAAAGGGTTGATTTGCTGTTTTAAACTTTCAAACACCTAAATAGAAAATCAAACGAACAGTAGAACCATATTTACCTAGTTAACTTTGTCACTGAGAGCATTAATGATTTCTCTCTGTGAGGTTTTCAGTTCTTGACGTGACCAAATTAAAGTTTTTCTCAATGTGTGTTGGGGGAGGGGTCACTTTATTTTGTACATAGCTGGCATCCAGGAAGTACGGAATGATTAACCAAGAGGAATCCATGAGACTTCCCAGCAATATTTGCTACACTCTATTATTATTTCTTAGCTCACAGAGAGGGTAAAAAACACAAGTAAATGATTTGATGGGAAGGTAGTCACATAACCTTAGGCAAGTCCAGTGCCGCTGTACTCTGAGATGGGGCGGTGAAGACGGGAGGCCTGTTCACATAAGCCTGGAATGGACTTTGTTGAAAGTTTCAAGGAAGAAACACGAGATACTGCCCATATGGCTCTTTGGCAAATCAGAGCAGGAGAGGATTATTTCCTTTGACGCAGTACCCAGACCCTCTCCATCTATGGGGCTGTTCCCTAGTCCATAGCAGGGTAGGACAAAAGGGAAGAGGGCACTTCAGGTCATGAACCTTTGTTCTTCAGATTCTAAAACCACCTGGGTCAGCTTGGGGATTACTATGGCTCAGTAAACAGCAATAGTGAAGAGAATAAACTTGTCTGTCTTGTTCAGAATTTTATCTATCTCCATTAGCTGGTATATGCACCAGCATTTGTTGAAAGAATAAATGATTATGAGGCTCACAATAAGACTTGATTCCACTTATTGAGCACTTATTCAGTGCTTGAACCTGTGCTAAGCACTGAATTTAATCCATTATTTAATCCTTGTGTATTCCACAGGGAACAGTTTCCTGGAGTTCATTTTATTTTCACTATAATAGCTTCTCTGAAAAGTGGTGGTCAGAATGCTTTATGGCAAAATTAAGTGAATTAAAATTTAATATTGGGAAGTTTCTTCACTAACAAAATTCTTTTAATAGTCATGAAAAACAAAGGCTATAAAAGTTTAAAAAAATCTTTGTGTGAATTTATAAATTCTCAAGATTATAGAGAAGGGATTTTTGAGGTCATCTGGTCCAGTTCCCTAATTTTTTGGAGGAAATGAGGCACAGATTAAATTAGACCCATTGTCACAAAGTTAGCTGGTGAGAGGTGGGAATAGACCCCCTAGACGTACAGGTCCCAGTGTGCTTATTCTGTGATGTTCTTTTACTGCTCCCTTCAAGACTATTAGAGTTAATAAGTACATAGTGATTACTAGAACCACAGTTCACTACATCACCCCAAGACTCTGGGATACCTACAAAGAGATAAATACTGTCACGAATGCTGATGTATTGCTTAGTGAAGATTCCCAAGAAAGTGACTGTGACCCAGATCAGTGGAAGGGAGAGGAATTAACTAATAGCTACACTACACCTCAAATTTCCCATGAACTCTTATCTGTGCTATTGCCAGTTAAAAATAAATTAATGGTGAGTCCTCATGGAAGGTTGTCCTGCATCTGACTTTCATTTCATCCATTGGTTGGATCTCCCCAGCAAACATTTTAAGAACCCCAGTCTTGTGTCCCCAGGGAAAATTGCTTCTTTGGCCAAATCACTGTGTGAGAAGGAGGAAGCTGTGGCTGGAGCCTGAGGCCAGAAGTCAGAGTTTTGTAGCCTTGCAGAGGTACCATGGGCAATGCTCCTTCCAAGAGGCTGAGCTCCTGTTCCTCCAGCTGTGAATGGGGGAGCAGCCCAGCATATGCTGCCAGCCCAGTGTTACAAGATTGGTTATAAAACACTTGCAAGCATGCTCATGGTTTAACTGTAGCATTACCTAAGCTTGGTTATCTGGTGATAGGGACCTTTGGACAACCCAGAACACAACTGGAAAGCGGCAATCAGTTTTTGGAGAAAGAGAAAAACCACAGGGATGATGACATATTCTTATAAGTGCAGCAAGGCTGATCACTCTTCATATGGTCTTTATCAAGCCATATTCTGAATGAAGTTTCAAGTGCTTCCCTCTACCTCCAGATAGGACCATATTGTAACCTTTTCCATTTATTGAGAACCTATCCTGGTGTTTGTTTTTGCTTTTAAGGTTTTTAAAGCCCAACTTGCCAATCTTCCCAACACTCAGTTCACACACAAGAAGTTTACTCCATTCCCAGCTCCAAGACTGCTTTAGCTTGAAAGGATGCATTTGAAAACCAAACAACTCAACTCCACGTTGCCTTTATGGAGGTGGAACATTAAGACAATATCAAGTCATTTTTCAGTTGAATGATTGATTTTTTAACAAGATGCACTTCAGGATGGACCACTCCCCAGTGAGGAAATGAGAAGACACAATTGTCTTTGGCTCTGATGAAGAAGCCTTAATTTCAGAAGTATCCATAATTCTGATCTTTAAATTTCTTTTAGCAATAAGGACTCACAGGTAGTGTGAGTGTGTCTAGTGTGTCAGATAACATTCCTTCTGCAGTAGCATGGTGGATCCAGCCCTGATTTTAGCTTTATTTTTTTCCTTAGGTCAAGTAACGTCAGCTTCTCCTGTTTATTGAGGCTTACCTTAGGCATGAATTTTTAAAAACAAAATTCAAGCCTACTCAACAGAAAATCTCTTGTATTTCATAAGGTCTGCATCAGGCAGTTTTGATTTAGCACCTGTTGTCTCTCTTCAAAGGAGTGATTCAGACTCATGTGGCCAAAGGCTTTCCTGGTGTCAGACTCGTGACTAGTTCCTAAGCTTTCAGTGTACATTTATGAAGGTAGAACTCTGCCAGCTGAAATATTTCACTACAAAGGTTTGCTCCTTAGTCTCATTATGTAGCTATAGAAAATCAAAACAAGAGGCATTTGGGGCATTTGGCAGCCAATTGTATGAATGTCCAGGCAGAGGGTTGTGGTAGGTGGCATAAATCTTTCAGAGAGGGGCTTTCTCCTTACATTACTGACTAAATTGTATGACAATTCGGAATTTATGAAAAACTAGTTTAAATGTCAAAATGAGGTCAAATCAGGATGAGAATATTGTAACCAGGTATAAGATTAGAGAGTAAGCTGAAGAAGGTAGCAGAAAACCATTTATCAGTTTGAAGCTATTACCTCTTTTGCTGTCGTAATCAGATTAACATTCAAGTATTATAACCCCAGCTTCAAACAAAATTGGTTTAATTCTCTCAAATACTTCAAACTAGCTATCATTTTTTAATGGAAAAAAGCAAAATTTCACTTCTTGATAGAGAGAATTAGTCTTACCTAATGATTTTATAATCTTTATTTGCTTCTTCAATCACCAAATATTTATCGAATATCGAGCATATGTGCAGCACTGGGCTGGGCCCAGGCAGAAGACCCCTAAGGAATGTGCCAAAAGGAAAGCTAAAAGGAATAGCTATGAACATTTGATAGGAATACTCCAAACTTTAAAACAAGTTCACCTTGATAGCCCCACCTCTCAGCACATTGCCTGTGTCCTTGAAAGTAGATGCCCAGTAAACCACCACAGAATGGCTAAAAAATGAAAGCAAAGGGAGAAACATTGTGTGTTCCTGTATTCCAGAAGACTTGCAACAGAAAACTTCACAGGATGGCTGGATATATGGAAGCAGAGGGCGTTTGAACTGAGAGGAAGAGTGAAGACAGAAGCCTGATGTCTACCACTGAGAATGACCCAGATGTGTTTGGGTTTGGTGAGTGGGCAGGCCTGGCTAGAGAGGATGACAAGGTCCAGAAATATGATGGATCACAGATGTGTTGAATAGATCAATACGGGATATTTTCACTCATTCTTTTACACTTTAAAGTCACTTACATTTTCGGATCAGAGAACTGATTCAACTAACACGTTAGTTCAGGGAGCTGGATTTGAAAAGAACATATAAGGCGGCTTACAGAAGGTAGAGAAAAGGATGATTTAATGGCTTTAAAACGTATCTGTGAAATTATCGGCAATCCTTCCTCCAAAAAGTGGAGCCTAATTTCCTTCCACTTGAATGTAGGCCAAGTTAAGTGACTCACTTCTAACAAATCGAATGTGGCAAAAAGAATCGTGTGTGACTTCTGAGGCTAGGTTACCAAAAGCCTAGTTTCTTCCTGACAGTCTCTCTTGGATCCCTCACTTTGGGGAAGCCAGCCCCTATGTCATGTGGACACTCAAGCTGCCTTATAGGAGGCCCATGTGGGGAGGACAATGAGACCTTTCACCAACAACCAGTATCAGCTTGCCAGCCACATAAATGAGCCACTGTGGAAGGACATCTTCCAGCCCATCAGGCCTTCAGATGACAGCATCTCTAGGGTTATCTTGACTGCAACTTAACTGGAGAGATCCTGAGCCAGACCTCTCAGTGAACCTATGCCTGAATTTCTGAGATATAAAAATTGTGAAGATAATAAATTTGGGGATGATTTGTTACACAGCATTAGATAACTACTGCAGATGGTAAGCTTAGCTTAAAAAAAAGGTCGTTCTAATAACCTAGGACCTGGAATGTGATCTTGGCCATGAGAACAGTAAGGAATAAATAAACACAAAACATTGTAATGGACAAGACTTAGTGGCTTGTTGAACAAAGGAGGTGAGGAAAATAAATAAACCAAGATCGTTCTGAGAAAGTATGAGAACAGTAGTACCCAGGAAAGAAATATCAGTAGGGAGTGGATGGGCAAAATGGCTTTAGGGGAAATCACCTCTTAACCTTGTAACTGTAAATAGCTATACTGCATCAGAAGCTATCGTGAGAACGATAGAATGTTGAATTTGGAAGATTGCTTAGAGATTGGTTAGTTAACAATTGCCCCATTTCACATTTTACAGATGAAGCCAAGGCAGTCGCTCAGGACCCTGTGTTTAGAAGGACCCCATGCTTCTTGGTTTAATGCTCTGCTCTTGCCCTCTTGAAATTCTTACTAATTTTTGAACAGAGACCCTGCATTTCACTTTTCACTAGGCCGGTAAGTTAAGTAGCTCCTCTTGTGTCCCCTCCAGACTTTGCCAGTTAATTCTGGAGGAATTACTTGATGAGTGTGGGATTATCTGTTCCTCATATAATTCAGCTTTGGAGATGAGAGAGAATGGTTTGGGTTTTACACTATTTCATCATTTGTCACTAGTCTTAATGTGTTTCCATGAGTAGCCATTTTCCAGGTGGTGAATCATCACGATGACAATTGATCCGAGATATAGATCTCCTTTAAATTGCTAACAAGTGACATGCCTGATTCTTAAACGTGGATTTACCTTGAGAGGAGATGTGGGGTTCCATTGTGGAGATGCTGTCACACCGGTGAAGACTGAATTTGCTACCTGTAGTAATGCATGATACTGTATGGTGTGTCTTAAATCAACACACGTCATACACATTTGCTGAGACTGATATAACCTTGGATGAAATAGTGAGGATATGACATTTTTTTCCTCAAGGAGTTCTAGTTCATGATAACTAACCTAGACATATTTTTCCAGAACTAATATTATTGAGCAAGAAAAAAATCTCATGCAGAAAGAAATGTAGTCCTTTTGCTAGGTGGCAAAGAGTATGAGAAGTAGAATATAGGTACTTAGTCTTGAAACACAGACTCCAACATTAAACTTGTAAGAATAATAGTTCTACATTGAAATGCATCTCTTAATCTCAGCATCTACCTACTTCATTCTTTTATTAATAGTCAATGAGTGTTACATAGAGGCATTTAAAACACTATAACTTTATAAAATATAAAGTATTGGTAACCATATTTTATTTCTAGAATATTGTGATTTAATTATTAATGCTTGTAGTTTCATTTATTCAGGAGTATGAATAAAAACACACAGGGCACGTCTGGTAGCAAGAAATGGCAGCCAGCAACCATCTTTAAGCGGAACCACAATCATTGCTTTGAAACACAAAATTAAACATTCGGAAGCAAAGAATGGTGAAAGGAAATGGAGCATGTCCACAGGGGTGTTTTGTGTTTGAGGAATTCGTTTTTATAATTAAGTAATTTGGGTGGCAGAAGGGTTTTTCTCCTGACTACTGAGCATTGTGTGCTTCTTCCCACACTATTAGCAAAAAAGGGATCCTGTTTTGTTCAACTAGCATACAATACTGCAATTTCATAAGCACTAGAGTAGGCTTCAGGTCTGTGGACTCCCAGAAGGTTCGTGGGACTGTAGAAAGTTGATAACCTCTCCTGAAGTTTGATGTAAAACATGATGGGATGTAGGTATATAGGGTACTTCTCTGCCTGGAATGTGGGCCTCCTCTCTGCCTGTCTCATTCCTACTTGACTCTGAAGGCCCAAATCAAATCCCACCTCTTCCTAGGAGCCTTCTCCCAGCCACAGTGCTCTCCTGCCTCTCCCTGCTCTTGGAAAGCTCTCCTCCCTTTAGCCTCCTGAGGCTTTTCTCATCTACATCATTCATCTGTCCTTTGGCACATTTTGATCTATTTCCCCAATATATTGACATCCCAGAGGGCAGGTATCATTTGTGTCTTGTTGCCTTTGTATTTCCAACATAATATACTGGTATTGGGAGGCCTTCCGTGAGTATTCGGTGATGCTGTTGCTGTTGAGAATGTCTCTGTCTTAAAGGCTCTCCCCTGGCACGCTCCACAGGATCTGAAAAACTGCCCCAAATCTCCACCTGTTCAGCATGCTCCCACCTTCAGGTTGACCTCATTAGATTCCACCCATACTTCAGGTTTCATTGAATGTTTCACATTCATGAATCGTGTTTATAACATGTATTTATCTCCTCTGTGTAGACAAGGAGTGCTCAGATCTGGATTTGGGGAACAATATTTCTAAACGACCATAAGATTGTATGGTAAAATTTGTCTGAGGTTTTAAACTGTTATTTCTCTACTGTCATTGAATAATAAATAAATCTCCTGAATACGCTTTAATCTACCCTAAAAATGCAAGTATTCACAGAAAAAGGTGCCTCCCTTTCCTTCAATGAAACTATGACACAAGGACTGGAGATACATAATGTGATGAACAGGACTTGCTTTAGAAATGTGCAATCCACTCAGTGTACGTGTGCACGAGATTGTGTGCATGTTTCGTATGTTTATGTTCTTTGTGAGATGGTTTTTCTTCACCTCCATTGTAGCACATACATCAGAATCTTCTTTGTATTAAAGTTGTTTACACATTTATTTGTCCTCCTCCACTGAGTTGTAAATTCCAAGGGATGGGGGCCAGCTCTTTTTTTTTTTGGAGCCTTCCACCAGGTCAAGCAAGCACACACAGTGGTTTGCATATAGAAGGTTCCCAATAAATTTTAGCTTAATTTGAAAGAAGGCATTCATAATAATACGAACATTTAAGGGGATACTTATTCAAGCACGGCAAGTTTTGGCAAGAAAGCCACATCAGGCACATGCTTACTTAAACTGCTCCTTCCAGATGATCAGGGAGGTTGCAATTGCCTATCAACAGAAACAGCGTTTCCTCCTGCTGGGAAACATAGCCGACATTACCAAATTGGACAGTTCTAAAGCAAAGAAGATGCCGAGTCCAGTTGGCTGGCACTTGCTTTCCTTGATTAATGCACAGTCAAGTTCTTCCCAATGAGTCCTTAAAACAGTGTGTGTCTCTAAACTGTCATGGGCAGATTTTCTTTTAGACTAAAGGCCAGAACTATGCTTTCTGATCCAGCTCTGTGCTTCAATCAGTTTTAACGCATTTAGGTAGCATATCCCCTGCCCCAGGGCCAACTCCAAGTGCTCTGCAGCTGCTTGCAACATCTGTGAATCAGTTAGAGTACCGCTTGGGGTAGTTTCATTTTCTGTCAAGCACCCAGAAACCAATGCCCCAACGCAAATAGGACCAGAAAGTATCTACAAGAAGCATAGACTTCTGACTGAAGTGCCTTGACGTGGGCTCTGAGAACCCATTTCTTCTATCCTCAACCCCACCTTTTCTCTACATTGTGGGAGGCCTAAGTTAAATGCCTAAATTAAATTCAGTTTGCTGGAACTTTCAAAAGACTGTTGTGGTTATGTGAAACTTTCATCCAAATAAAGAATGGACTTCTTTTAAGTTTATCTAATCACTGAAACCTTTTTATTTAGATGGTCTCTGACAAATATAGCAGGGGAAAGACTCTGGAATTGAGTATGTAGTACTGTCTTTTTTCTAACTTTAGGGTAACAGTTATCCCAAAGCTCTTTACAAAACACTGAGAACAAAAGTCCAGCCATTTTTAAACTAAAGATACTAGCCAAGTACTGCGGAATAACTAACCTTTTCTATTTCCTTTAAAAGGTTTATATATAAAAGCATATTAAATAGCTTTTATTTTCCTTTTGGAAGAAGAAAGGTTAAAAAAATCCTGCAAGATTCAAATATCCATTCCTCCTTAAACTCTGCCCTTCTTCTGGTTCTGCCCACTCCTCTATCCTGTCCCATTCATGAACAACTGCACAGGATGTCTACAAGATGTCTACTTGCTGGTCAATTATCCTCTAATATGATTCACTTTCTAGGTTCATGCACATAAACTAAATCCCCAATGGACTTTCCCTTACCTCCCACAGATCTATGGGATGCTCTATATTTTGAAGTGCCTAGCAAATTACTATCAACTTAACATCCAGCTACATTATATTTATCTTAAGTTTACTATAGAAATTGAGAAAATAATACATCTGATTAGAGTAACTACTCAAGGGAATTAAGATGTGGGTGTCTCTCAACATATGCTTAGCTTGGAGAAAAACGAAACTAATTATCTAGATGCTCTTAGTAACTACCAAAAGATAAAATCTCCCAAGGAAATTACAATACGTGCCTTCATTCTGCTAATCTCTTCTGTCAGACAATCTTACTGTGTTTTGAAATTATTTACGCATTTAGTCACCTACTTCTCTCCCATCCCCAACTCCTCGCTACAAGTTGTAAAGATCATTAGTTGTAAAGATCAGAAGAGTGATATACTTGGTAGATCTACTTGGTGAATCTCCACAGAATTCACGGTTCACTTACAACCATGTAAAAAGGCAAATAAATAGATAGTGACTTGAAATACAAATTAGGTGAAACGTAAGTTTATATCCCTTCCTCCAAAAGTCCTTCTACCAAAATATAATATTTGGCAAAAACTAGGAAAATTTTTCTTGAGCTTCGACTTTGCTAGGTCAGTGATGCTCATACTTCAACCAGAATCGTGTGGCTAGCTTGCAAACATCCAGGCCCCTGGGTCTGTTTCAGAGGTTCTGATTCTGTAGCTCTGGCTACATACAGGTATAGCACTCCCCCCAACCCCCTACCTCAAGGTGATTCTGATGCAGGTGAGACCTCTCTTTAATGAAACATACTCTAGGCCAGTGGTTCTCAAACTTTAGTAGGCATTAGAGTCTTAAGAAGAAATTATCAAGACACAGATTGCTCGGTGCCCCAAGTTTCTGAATCAATAGGTCTTGATGGGGCCTGAGAATTTGTATTTTTAAGTTCTGGGTGATGCTGATGCTGCTGGCTCAGGGACCACACTTAGAACCACTGCTCTAGGCTCAATTAGTATATCTGCTCAATGCGACGCAGAAAACCTATGTATTCCCAAAAGCTTCAGCATCCCCTCAAACCAGCCCCCACCTACCTTTCCAGTTTGATAAGAACACCTACTCTGACGCACCCTATCATCCAGCCAACCCAGGCTCCTTGCCATTCCCTAAGGGTTCATATACTTACATATGTATATGGGCTAATGCCTCTGCTTGTAACATGGAAATCCCAGCTGTTTGCAAGACCCAGCACAAATGATCTTTTTGAGAAGGCTTCCCCAACCTCCCCAAGACAAAAGAAGTACTCCCTCCTGGGCATCCACAGTACCCAGGGTTAAGCATGGTTTTTACCTAGTTCAGTGGAGGTCTGTTTTCTCCACCAGCTTATTAGCTCCCCAAGATTAGGTTTCAGACAATTGAGCGTTCTCCCTGAAGCCTAGCAGAAAGCATGCCAGCAGAATTAAAACTGAATTGACCCATAGTCTTTAACACAGTGATTCTCAACGTGAGCTCCACAAACCACTGGGGTTACTTAAGATCCTGTCAGAGCTGGCACTACAAGGTCACAACCATTTTCTTTCTTTTTTTTTTTTAAAGAATTTATTTTTTCATTTTTCTCCCCAAAGCCCCCCGGTACATAGTCGTATACTCTTCATTGTGGGTCCCTCTAGTTGTGGTACGCGTGACGCTGCCTCTGCGTGGTTTGATGAGCAGCGCCATGTCCGCGCCCGGGACGCGAACCAACAAAGCACTGGGCCGCCTGTAGCGGAGCCCGCGAACCCAACCACTAGGCCACGGGGCCAGCCCCTCACAACCATTTTCTTAATAGTAGCTTAATAGTAATAGTGATTTCCTTTTTCACTGTGTTGATATCTGCACTGATACAAGCCATAGTGGGTAAAACTGCTGACATTTTAGCATAAATCAAGACAGGGCCCACACCGTGCTAGCAGTCTTGGTATTCCTCACAGATTCATATTCACAGGGGAAAATCGAAACAGCCAGTTTCACCTAAGAACATCCTTAATGAAGCAGTAAAACATATTAATTTTAGAAAATCACAAATGTTGAGTACAAATCTTTTATACTGTGTGATGAAATGGAAAGTTCACATAAACACTTTTCCTCATATTCCAAGTACAGTGGTTGTGACAGAAAAAGCACAAGTGTGATTGTTCGACTTGCAAGTTCGATCAGCTGCTTCTCTCTTTATTTTTTTGGAGAACGTCAGTCTTACTTGAAAGAAAGAATGACACACTCTAGCTACTCAGACTTGGGTATTTGACAGATATCATCTCAGAAATGAATGAACTAAGCCTGTCATGTCAAGGAAAACAACTGACAGCATTTGTTGTCAATGATAAAATTTGAGCTTTCCAGAAAAACTTAGAAATTTAGAAAATTCATCACTGTGAGCTTGACAGTACCCAATACTTAAAGATAATGGTATTAACAAATGTGATTTTTTTTTGATATTGTATAATGATGTGTGTCACCATTTGGAAGACTGTGTTAATTCAGTGAACAAATATTTTCAAAATGACCGAATCATTCATGTGTAAAAGACCCACTTGAAGCCCAATGTCAGATGATGGATGTTAATGCAACAGATTCCCCAAAGTTCACTGATGTGGTTTCAGATTCCACATTGCAACTGACTTGGAAAGAGCTACTGCTTGTTGAGTTTCAATGCGGTATCAAAGAAGAATGTTCATAGTTATCTGAATAGGCTATTAAAATATTAAAATACCCTTTCCAACTATATGTTTGCATGAAGCTGGCTTTTCTTCATATACTTCAATCAAAGTAACATATCACAACAGATTGAATGCAAAGGATGATACGAAAATCTAGCTGTTTTCTATTAAGCCAGATTTAAAAGACATTTACAAAATGTAAAATAATGTCACTTCTCACACAATGGTCTTGCTTTGGAATTAACTTTTTTATAAATTATTTTTATTAAAAATTTTTAATGTTGGAAGCAACCTAGGTGCCCATCAAGAGACGAATGGATAAAGAAGATGGGGTATATATACGCAATGGAATACTACTCAGCCACAAGAAATGATGAAATCTGGCCATTTGTGACAACATGGATGGATCTTAAGAGTATTATGCTGAGTGAAATAAGTCAGAGGGAGAAAGTCAAATACCATATGATCTCACTCATAAGTAGAAGATAAAAACAACAACAAACAAACACGTAGCGACAGAGTTTAGATGGGTAGTTACCAGAGGGGAATGGGGGAGGGAGGAGGATGAAAGGGCGTGGTTAGGCATATGTGTGTGGTGATGGATGGTAACTAGTCTTTAGGTGGTGAACAAGATGTAATCTACACAGAAATCGAAATATACAACAATGTACACCTGAAATTTATATAATGTTATAAATCAATGTTAATGCAATAAAAAAAATTATAATTTTTTTATAAAAACACATTATGAATGTTAACATGTAATATGTTTTTATTGTTCTAGATGAATTAATATGTATTTTTTATTTTTCTGCTTTTTTATTTTTTATTATTTTTATTTTTATTTATTTTATTTATTATTATTATTATTATTATTTCTAATATAGTAAAAACTTTTGGGGGTTCTCAATAATTGTAAGAGTATGAAAAGGTTCTGAGACTTAAATATTTGAAAACCACTACTTTAACCTCTCCACATACAAAACTTTGCAAAAACATACATTTGCCTTCTCGGGCATATCTGACAAGGAGGCTTTCAACGGGATCATGACAGCAGCACAGTGGCTTCTGTCTTTGTTGTTCTGGTGCTGCGTGAGGAGGGGAGGTGTCCTCAGCTCTTTCCCTGGGCAGCCTCTCACACACTCAGGAATTTTATGCCTGTTTTCTGTTGAAAACTGCAATATTTAAGTTGTTTTCCCATTAGCAAAGGAGTTGGCACTGTATGTTTCTGTCTCACTGAGGAACAAAAGGTCATATTTTCTAATAAAGACTGAGCTCCAGCTAACTTGTGAGGGAGAGAGAGTTTTCTGAAGACCCTGCCATTGCCATGTAGAAAAGGAGATACTTCCTTTGCCTAAGTGCACATGAAGCCCTTGTGCCAAGGTCAGAGACACATGTGAGACACAGATGCAGTATGTCCCAAGCTACTAGGGGGAATGGATGGCATCTTTATTAAAAAGTCTCTAAAAATATTTCCCTGGGGGCTGGCCTGGTGGTGTAGTGGTTAAGTTCATGTGCTCTGCTTCAGTGGCCTGGGGTTCTCAGATTCAGATCCTGGGCACAGGCCTACACACCACTTGTCAAGCCATGCTGTGGTTGCATCCCACATACAAAATAGAGGAAGATTGCCACAGATGTTTGCTCAGAGACAATCTTCCTCAAGCAAAAAGAGGAAGATTGGCAACAGATATTAGCTAAGGGCCAATCTTCCTCACCAAAAAAATATATATATTTCCCTGGACCTGGTCATAACTTATACACCTAGCATTGCATTATATACCCAAGCGAGAGGAAAAGGAAAAAGGAAAGTTGTGGAAGATGAAAGGACAGAAAAAAATTCAGGGAGGGAAGGAAGGAAGGAGGGAGGGAGGAAGTGGGGAAGAAAGGAAGGAAGGAAGGAGGCAGGGGAGAGGGAAGAGGAGGGAAAGAAGGAGAGAGGGAGGGAAGGAGAGATGGAAGGAGGGAAGGAAGAAAAAGAGAGGAGAACAGGAGGAAGGGAGGGAGGGAGGCAGCGTTAATTGAGCAGTGACTATATTTTAGGCACTGCGTTATATGCTCTCTCTCGAAAAAAGAAATTAGGGTGCAAAAATGTTAGGTTATTTTGTACTACATACCTAACAGGGGTGGTGCCAGCTTCTCTCTCTCCAAAGCACACATTCTTTCCACAATGCTGTGCCACCTCTCCTCAAAATGTTTACCAAGTTTTTATTAATGGTGATAAAATAAAACGACTTCTACAAGTTAATTCGAATCTTCAAATATTTTTACCCTCTGGGATACAGATTTATGTATCATCTAGAGAGAGTCCATACACTTACATACGACAGAGATGGAATGGTCTAGCTAATATTAAGTAAAATTAAGTCAAAATTAAGGCTAGGGCTATTATCAAATCACTGATGTTCAATAATTTTTAGCAATTTCATTAAGTGTTACTACCATCTATGGAAAGCAAGTTAATGAGAGAATTTTCATTAGTTCTAAGGAAGCTTTCACACTCATACTTCAATAGCAAGCCTTTTAAAGGGCATGCCAGGTGCCAAGGGCAGGAACATGGAGTTCTACAAGCATGTCTCTGAGATAGTCATTATTATCCCCATTTACCAAGTGAGGATATGACCATTCCGAGAGATAAGCGATTTGCTCAGCCAAACAACTCCTGAAGGGCCAAGCTGGGTGGCGAATCAAGATATTTTTATCCCAAACCCACACAGTTAATCTCTATGTATACGATTAGCCAGTGTCATAATTAGCCATATAATGTTGGCATGATCTTAAATCTGGGCCGCTGGATATGGTAATGAGAAACTACAGAATTTTATCTTGAGAAGTCAGTATATGCTGCTATGATTATTGTTATTTGAAATTGAAAATTAATTATTTTCAAGTCATTTGCAACTGAAGCGTATCAGGAATCATATGAAACTCTCCCAGCTGCTGTAAGATTGAATTAGAGTGTATTTTCTAATAATAACAAAAACAACAGCTACCCACTAGTGTGTGCCTGTATCATTCTGAATATTCATGTAACTATTAGACCCATTTTATTTTATTTTAAAGATGGGCTCTGAGCTAACATCTGTTGCCTATCTTCCTCTTTTTTTTTGATTCTGTTTCTCCCCAAAGCCCCAATATATAGTTGTATATTCTAGTTGTAGGTCCTTCTGGTTGTGCTATGTGGGATGCCGCCCCAGCATGGCCTGATGAGTGGTGCCCTGTCCACGCCCAGGTGGACTGGTGAAACTCTGGCCTGTGGAAGTGGAGCATGAGAACTTAACCAATCGGCCACAGGACTGGCCCCTGTTACAATCATTTTATACCATTGTTTAGATGCAGCTGAGGCACAGAGAAGTTAAGTAGCTTTCCTAAGATCCCAAAGCTAGTAAATCTACCGGTGCTTCCAACTGAGGCCATCTGGCTTCAGAGCCTGTGCTCTTAAACAGTGAGCTCTCTCTATTAGTGCAAGCGAATCACACATACACATATGTAAGTTAAAAAATACAGGAAGACACAAGACCGCTGGTATGGACTCATCAGCAATGTCAATGTCATGGAAGGCAAGGTAACTATTCTAGAATAAAGATTAAAGAGACACGACAATCAAATGCAAAACATGATCCTTAAATGAATCCTGGTCTAGGAAAATCATATACACGGTTAGAAGGAACATTTGGGGGCAATTCTGGAAACTTGAGCATGAACTGTATATTATATAATAGTGTTGTCTTAATGTTAAATTTCTTGGATACCATTATGCTATTGTGGCTACATAGGAGAATGACTGTCTTCTTAGATGCTGCACACTAGAGCGTTTACAAATATAGTCTTATGCTATCTGCAACTGTCTATCAAATGTTTCTGAGAAAAAAAGTATATGTGTTATATATATATATATATATATACACACACAGAGGGAAGGAGATATGCGTATATGTTTATATATATATATATGTTTATATACACACACACATGCACACATATATGTACACATACAGAGTGAAAGATAAAGAAAATATGGCAAAAGTTAAATAACTGTGTGTGGGTGTGTGTGCGTGTGTGAAGATTTCTTTCTTTCCCTAAAATCCAAGAAGCATCCCCCTCCTAGCTATTGACTTCTCAGTCTTTCCCTGGCCCCTGTTTCACTCATGTGCCAACTTGAATATAAATTCTTACAAAATAACTCTCATTTTAAATCCTGAACAGATTAGCTCCTTCCTTGAGGTTCTAAGGTCTCTCCTTTCCTGACACCCTGATCTCCACAGTTCGTTTTCTTAAATAGCTTATCTCTGTTAAAAAACAAATTTTCCCATGACTCATTCTGGGTGAATAACATCATCTTTCTGACACAGAAGGGGTTTGCCTAAGTTTGACATGCTTTGCTCATTGAGGAGCTGTTTGCTGGGATGAGGGGCACAACGGGGTTATAGGGCCCTGGGATGCACTACAGGGGGTGGTCTGCAGTCCCACAGGGATTTATAAAATTCTCCTGGAACTTTACAGATGTTGATGAAACACTCAAGGAAAGATTCGCCTTTTTCACTATCATCACATCTGCATTCTAATCTCTCGTCTTCTGTTGGCTTTTTACTAACGAGAAGAAAGCTACTTTCTGAATTTGATATATCATGCCTCTGTTTTGGAAACTGTCTTCTGCTTCAAAGCATTTTCCTAAAATCTCTAATCAGAATCTTTTGCAGAAGTGAAGGGTATTCACAGTCACCATCTTCGGTATTCTTACGGAATCTTATATGAGGATCCCCAAAAAAATTAATGCAAATTATACTCATATGTGATGAAAAGTAAAACTATGTCCTTTATGAGAACTGACGGTAATTTTTCAAAATGTAGCCACTTTGTTTCTCCACACTGTCAGCAATAAGGAAAAAATGCACATCTCCTATTATCTCTAAATTTTATTTTCGCCCCTTGCTGATGACCATGGAGAATTTTAATTCTTACCTTTCATCAGTCGGTCTGATTTTCTTGAATCATTTGACATTAGTTTCTTTCAGGCATTATGAAAGGAATGAGATAGAGAAGTGGAGGTAAGATAGAGGACAAGCAATAGCCAGTGAGCTGGCTTTTCAAAATGTGTGGAGAAAGTGTTGGAAATGGGATACACCAGGGATGGCAATCACAAATGTGCACAGCAGCCAGAAGGCACCGTGAAAGAGTGAAGCAAGTCTGGGTATAAAAACTGCTCTTCCCTTTAACAATTGGAATCCTTCCAGGTGTTCCCCTAGAAACATGGGGCTCTTTCAGTTGAACTTTTTTTTCTCACTTTTGCTGGCAACATGGGCACAGAAAAATATTTTTCTAGTCTAAGGAAAACAACAATGCAAGTGAAATAATAAATAACAAATGACAGGAGGCTTCAGGGTCAGCGAGATAACAGGGAGCCACGTGAGAGGAAACCACTGCTGGGTGAAAGCGGATTATTGGCAGGTGGGAACTTGAACCCCATGGGGACAGACCATGATTTTTAAGAAAAGCCAAATACAGATTTTAGGGTATAGTCTAGCAATTTTTGAAAAAAGTCTATAAGCTGCATTCAATTTCAATGCTAAGGCTGCCATTGATGGCCCCTATTTTATATATAAGTGAAGTGACATTGTATCAGACATTGAAACATGAACTATGCTATTGGCTTAAACTGTAGTAACAGTATTAGAGATTTAACATTGCAAAAAGTATTATTTCCTGGAAGATTTGTGTAGATGATGGAGATGGTTGTTGTCTCCTTTTTAAGAATGCTGTTTGTGAGAAGAGTATACATCAGGACAATTTTGAGAGCAGTCTCACTTCGCAGTAAGAGTGTAAAACCCCATGACAATCAAGGTCCTGTGGCCATTTTAATTCAGGAAGAGAATAAACCAACCGACTCAAGCAAAGGAGTAATTTCCACTTGGTCTGAGAGCATTCACCAACTTACACCAGTTTAAATACTGCATGATAGAAGGCAGGTGGCACAGCTACAGAAAAACAAATCACTTTATCCCAAGTACAGCACAAGATAAGTGCCATGAATTTCCAAGGACAATGCTAAGAGTTGCCTTGTCATAGAAACAATGAATGATACTATTTGCCTTTCCCTCTGAGTGGAGCATGATGTGTTTGCTTTGGCAGCCACATCCGGCACATGCAAGGAGTCCTGACACATAGGATTTCTGTGAATCGCCTGCCCTTCCGTTGCACTAGTCAACAGGAGGCAGGAGACAGGGTGAAGAGGGCAAGTGAGAAGCCACTCTGTCATCTACCCAACTGATCTCTTTCTCTAGCTGTAAATCCTGAGGTAGAAATTGGCCTATGCTCCCCCTATTCCTCAAATATGGAGCACGAGTTGGTTTCACGACATCTTCTGACAAAGGAACCCCACAGGTGTGGGAGAGGGCCTGAGGAGGGCTGGGAGAAGCTGATGGCCACGATTTCTTGGCAGGAACTTGTGAAGCCCCTAGTCTACTGCCAAGTGTCCCAGCTATGGCTCAGCTCCTCTCAGCCTCCTGGTGGCTTTTCTCATTCCACAAGGAAGCAGCTCATTCAATGAACCATATGATGGACAGAGAGAATCTACCTCCCCTTTAAAATTAAAAAGAAGAGAAAACAACAGTAGATAAAATGATAATTTCCTAGCTTTTGTCTCTTCTCTCACTTTCTAGCTAAGTGGCCAGTGATGCTGATGATTTATTCAGAGTGTGAGGGACAGGATTTCGGTGCCTCTGAAACCACTTCTACTCCCCCTTCTGTCTCTGCTTCCACCGCCCCACCACCCACCCCAAGGACTTGCCTCAGGACAGAAGAAAACAAACTCCATTTGGATGGATGGCTATAAAAAATAAGCAAGACTGAGAGCTCATGTATCTCGCAAAGAGGATCCGTATCTCCAGCCTGAAAAAGGCCAGCAGTAAAGGACCAAGGCAGCCGGCCGGCAGTTAAGTAAGACAAATGAATGCATTTGTTCTCTTTTTCCCCTCTCCTCTTCTTTCCTCCCCTCCCCTGCCCTCCTTTTCCCTCTTCTCTCCTCCCTTCCTTTCCCTCTCTTCTCTCTCTCATTATCTCTCTCTATCACTATCTCTATCTTCCTGTCCCTCTTTCTCTCTCTCTCTCTCCTCTCCCTACCCAAGAACACTGAAGATTAATGTGTTTATCATATCCGAAAGAAAACAGCATTTGGGCAGTCTATTCTCACTTCACCAATGGTCCATCCTGACCAATCTGGTACCTGCAAACTGGTGGGGATTTTTGTTTTTCTTAAATCAGGCCCTACCTTTAGCCACAGATCACCTTGAGATTCCATGTACTGGAGGTCCACTGAGCCTGTGGGCCCAGCTGGGATCATATTTCATAAAACTCCCAAATATTTCTTTGCGACATGAGGTTCAAGAAAGGCAGCATGAGCAGAGCCCTGGTGTGACTGCTCAGCCATTTGTGATCATCTCCAGCAACTCTTTGTCTGGTTCTAGCCAGAAACTTCAGGTTATAGAGGAAATCTTCATAGCACTTTCTCAAGGACAATAATTGGAAGCATTGTTCTTTTAGAAGCATAATGATATATATGATATATCTCAACAAACTATATGGATGCCAGATGGTATTGCAAATATTATTGGTGTTCCACCCATATCCCCGGATATCATACCATATCCTGATTTTGGTGTGCTCCCTCCTATTTCAGGGGCCAAGATCTGCATCTCTTTGCTTTGAGGCTTTTTCCAAAGTCACAGAAGGCTTATCTGCCCAGCTTGAGTAGAAGCAGGACATTAGATGCCACCCCCAAGCAGCCTACAACCAATGACTAATGGAAGTTGGTGTAAAAATACCCTAGCTTCCACTCCACTCAGGAGGGGTAACTATGAAACATCTTCCCAAGAAACCACTTACACTTGAATTCCTGGTACAAAGTCTATTTCGGGGGTAAATCCAACCATGAAAGAAGATGATAAATGCTATGTTAAAAAATAAATAGGAAGAGAGGATGGAGAGGGCCATGGGAGGTAATTTTAAATGAGGAGATCGGGGAAGGCCTCACCGATAAGACATAAGTGATATTTGAGGAAAGGCCTGAAGGATGTAGGAGAGAAAGATATGTAGATATGGAAGTGGGGATGTTCTGGATAAAAGCAACAGCAAGGGTAAAGGCCAAGAAGCTAGTAAGTAGAGCAGTGCCATGGGCTGAATGTTCGTGTCCCCCAAATTCATATGTTGAAGCCCTAATCCCCAGTGGGATGGTATTTGGAAGTGGGCCTTTGGGAGATAATTAGGTTTAAATGAGATCATGACACTGAAGTCCTCTTGATGGTATTAGTGCCCTTATAAGGAGATAAAGGGAACCAGAGTGTTCTCTGCCGTGTGGCGATACAGCTAGAAGGCAGCCACCTATGAACCAGGAGGAGAGCCCTCACACAAACCCGACCATGCTGGTACCCTGATCTTGGACTTTCAGCCTCCAGAACCAGGAGAAATAAATGTTGGTTGTTTAAGCCACCCAGCCTATGGTATTCTGTTATAGCAGCCCAAACTGACTAAGACAACTGGTCATACAAGCAGGGAAAGACAGGAGATCAGTGGGGGAGGACATAAGAGATGTACTAGGCACATCTAAGTGGACACTTTCAACTCCACCATTTTATATTATGACCACACGTTAGTGATTGTGGGTTCTAACATCTAAACCTGATTCCAAAGTATACCCTGTTACTTAAAGTCAGGAAATGGGGTAACAGCAAGCAGAGAAGCTGACAGCAGTGGCAAGGGCTGTGTGTGAACATTTCAGGATCTCCGCAAACACTCATCTGTGGTTTTTGTAAAGTAAACTTTCTATATTGACTTGCATGCTTTCCTATTGTTAATTAGATCTTATTGCTAGGCTTCAGGGGTGCTCTGGGAGCATTCACGTTCCCAATCATCAACTGATTTGAACCCTTTAACTTGCTCTTTCTGGTCCAATGCAATTATCTTTTGGCATCAGTTTCCTTGTCTGAAAAATGGACCCACCAGCCTTGACCACCACTGACACCAGCATGCCTGTTTGGAAAACACTCAGCCATTCCCTTAGGTGAGGTCAAAAGAACAGAAAGAGTATGAAGGGGGTTGAGGATATAACTTTTAGATTGTTATGGGGAGAAGAGACTCCTCCTACTTTTCTAAAGCCACATGTCAGAGAAGGGAATTCCTTCTATGCTAATCCAACCAAAAAGCCCATCTTTGCATGAATTCTTTCAATGATGGAGACCTCACTGCTTTGCAAAATGGTCATTCCAGTTCTCATGCCCGATTGATTATATTAAAAGTTCTCCATTATTTTGAATTAAACTCCAAAGAACTTTCTAAGCAACTCAGAAGAAGCATCTCTTTCATGTGACAATCCTTTACATGATTGAAGAAAAACAACCTACCTGCCTTCTTTTCCCTCTGCCAAACATTGGGTCAAGTCTATAGAATGTTCCACATATGATGTGATTGCCAGCTCTTGGACATAACTTAGATGATTGACTTGTCAACAACAATATTAACTGTAAAGGTTACTGCACACTTGACGCTCTTCTAAGTGCTTTTACTTCAATTATCTCATCTAATACTCAAGTAGTCCTCTGTGGTAGGTACAATTATTATTTCCATTTTGTAGATGAGGACAATATGAAATATAGAAGCTAAACAATTTGCCCAAGACATATAACCAGTAACTAGTGGAGCCAGACACTCAAACTTGCTAGTCTGACTCCAGGGCTCATACTATTCTCTATCACTCTGCTCTACCACCTTTCCACTAACAAAACCACGACTAGCAAGTATGAGTCCAGACTAAGCCTCAGACCTTCTGCCTCCCAGTCCAAAGCTCTTTCCACCATGTCACATCATCCTGACTGCTGATGGAATGCCCTTGGGAGAAAGTAGGGGGCCTTGGGGAGGCAGAACTAGGGTATAGAATTCCCAAATACAAATCCCCAGGGGAACTGGATATCTATAGAGCTTTTACTTCTGTTGCCACAAGTAATCTTCCCCATTTCTAAATTTAGTCAGGAAAATTTACATTGGCAAAGACAGAAAGGCAGCCTTGCTCTAGAAAAGACTCCAAGATTCTCCCTAATTCCCACACCTTAGGCACCAGTGAAGACAAAGCTCAGGGAAGTCCTCACTTTGAACCAGGAAGGAAGCAATGGCCTCCTGCCACAGGTCCTTGTCACCTGAGGCTATTGAGATGGTGAAAATTCAGAGGTGAAAGCTTCCTTTGTGTAGTGTTTTCCTTCTTGTTGAGAGGTGGAGTAAGGAGAAAGGGATGGCCTCAGCTTTCAAAGCTGAATCTGAAAGATTTCATCAAGAAAGTGAACTTTCAGGAAGGGCTCATGAGGAAAAATCTCAGAGAAAAGAACCAAGGAGGGAGACAGAGATGACAATTGTCAATGGTATTATTCCACGGCAGCAGGCAGGGTGATTCATCTGATGAAAGTCAGCTCATGTCACTCTGCTCAACACTCTAACAGCTTCTCTCTTCCTTCCCAGGAGGTTATTCCAGAAAGGTGCTTCATAGTCCTTATTCAAGATTCTGCTCAAGTTATATTATGAAAGAAGCCCATCCTCACCCTCTGACCCAGTTTAACCCCCCTCCATCCCCTTTCTCTGCTTTATTTTACTTACTAGTGTATATCACCACCTGATGTATGGTTCATTTATTTTTTTGTTTTTTGTCTCTCCTCCTCCCAACCCCAGAATATAACACCATGGAAGAGATCTCAGACTCAGTCTAATTTTTATCCTTCTGTAGCCCAGCACCTAAAACTGAGCCTGGTATATGCTGACAGATGAACGAGTGAAACAATAAATGAATAAAACTAGGAGGAAAAGAGGAAGCAGATGGGTAAAGATAATAGCAAAAGGATGAATGATTCCAATAGCAAGGAGACCTGAAATCTGAGATTTGTAACCTGAACATGGATAGGAAGATGGGACAAGGTGAGAGGAACTGATAAGTCTTTAATGGTTTAAAAAATAGAAACATTCATCTTGTCTTCAAACCTATTGAGGGCCTATTTTAATACTCTTTCTCTCTGATCTCACACACAAAAAGATGATTCCAATAGCTTCTATTTATTGAGCCAGACACATGATCTGCAGTAGCTCCAGTCTTCACATGACCCTGAGAGCAATAAATTATTATCCCCACTCTGCAGATGAGGAAAATGGGGCCAAAAGTTAAGCAATTTATTCACAATAGCCAAAAGTTGAAACCAATCCAAATGTCCATCAATGGATGAATGGATAAACAAAATGTGATATATCCACAAAACAGAATATTATTTAGCCACAAAAAGGGATGAAGTAATGATGCATGCTACCACATGGATAAACCTAAAAACCAGGAGGCTATGTGAAAGAAACCAGACACAAAAAGTCACATATTGTATGATTCCATTAATATGGAATAACCAGAATAAGTAAATCCATAGAAACAGAAAGCAGATTGGTTGTTGCCAGGAGCTAGAAGGAGAAGGATGGCGAATGACTGCTTAACAGGTGTATATGAGGTCTTCTTTGGGGGTGAAGAGAATGTTTGGGAACTAGATAGAGGTTATGGTTGGACAACACTGTGAATGTACTAAATGCCATTGTATTATATACTTTAAAATGGTTGATGTTACACTCACCTCAATAAATTAAATTAAATTAAATTGAAAGGTTAGCAACGTGTATGATGTTAAAGTGAGTTCTTCAAGTTGAAAGAATGCTAAACAGTAATAAGAAATTATATGAAAGTATAAAATTCACTGGTAAAAGTAAATATATAGACAAATACAGAATACTGTAATACTGTAATGGTGGTGTGTAAATCACTTTTGATTTTAATACGAAAGTTTAGAGATAAAAGAATTAAGAATAACAATAACTACAAATATTTGATAATGGATTCACAATATTAAAAAAAATGTAAATTGTCACATCAATACCACAAAGTGTGGAGGGGGAAGAAGTCAAAGTATAGAGCTTTTATACATGATAGAAGTAAAGTTATCAGCTTAACATAGACTCATAAATGTAAGATATTTTATATAAGCCTCATGGTAACCACAAAGGAAATACCTATAGAAGATAAACAGAGAGAAAGAAATCGAAGAATATTACTACAAAAAATCAACAATATGAAAAAGGAAGAAAGCAAGAGAAGAAAAGAGGAGCAAAACAGAAGACAATTAACAAAATGTCAATAGTAAATACTTTCCTATGAATAATTACTTTAAACATAAATATGTTAAACTCCCCAATCAAAAGAATAGCTGAATACATTCAAAAAAACAAGAACAAATTATAGGCTATCTACAACAGACTCACTTCAGATTTAAGGACAAACATAGGCTACAAGTGAAGAGAGGAAAAAGATATTCCATATAAATGGTAAAAAAAAAAAAAAAAAGGAAGGAGAAATCACTGTACTTATATCAGACAAAATAAACTTTAAGTCAAAAACTGTTATTAGAGGCAAAGAAGAACATTACATAATGATAAAAGAATCGATTCATCAAGAAGATATAACAATTCTAAATATATATCTACCCAACAACAGAGAACCTGTTGACAGATCTGAAGGGAGAAATAGATAGTAACACAATAATACTAAAAGACATCAATAACCCACTTTCAACAATGGATAGAACATCCAGACAGAAGACCAACATGGAAATGGAAGACTAGACAATATCATAGACCAAACAGACCTAACACACATATACAGAACATTCCACTCAACAGCATTAAAATGCACATTCTTCTCAAGCACACATGGAACGTTCTCCAGGAAAGAGCACGTGTTAAGTCATAAAACTAGTCTTAACAATTTTAAGAGGATTTAAATCATACCAAGTATCTTTTCCAAAGCACAATGGAATAAAACTAGCAATCAGTAATAGAAAACTAGAAAATTCACAAATATGTGGAAATTAAACAACACGCTCTTGAATAACCATTGGGTCAAAGAAGACATCAGAAGAGAAATCAGAAAATTACTTGAGACAAATGAAAATGAAAATACAACATAACAAAATCTTATGGGATGCAGCAAAAGCAGTACTAAGAAGGAAGTTTATAGTGATAAAACCTACATTAAAAAAGAAGAAAGATCAGGGCTGGCCCCGTGGCTGAGTGGTTAAGTTCTCGCACTCCACTGCAGGTGGCCCAGTGTTTCGTTGGTTCGAATCCTGGGCGCGAACATGGCACTGCTCATCAAACCACGCTGAGGCGTCCCACGTGCCACAACTAGAAGGACCCACAACGAAGAATATACAACTATGTACAGGGGGGCTTTGGGGAGAAAAAGGAAAAAAATTTTTAAAAAGTCTTAAAAAAAGAAGAAAGATCTTTAAAAAAAACCTAACCCTAAACCTCAAAAAACTAGAAAAGAAAGAAAAACTTGGCCCAAAGTTAGCAGAAGGAAGGAAATAATAGAGATTAAAGCAGAAGTAAACAACATGGAGAATGAAAAAATCAACAAAATTAAGAGTTGGGTTTTTAAAAAAGATGAACAAAATTGAAAACCCTTTAGCTAGACTAAGAAAAAAAGAGAGAAGACTCAAATAAATGATATCAGAAGTGAAAGAGGAAATATTACATCTGTTACCATAGAAATAAAAAGGATCATAAGAGACTACACAAGAGAACCCTTGTGTGCTGTTGGCAAGAATGTAAAATGGTGTAGCCATTATGGAAAACAGTAGTAAGCTTCCTCAAAAAATTAAATACAGGGCTAATATACAATCCAGCAATCCCACTTCTGGATGTATATCCAAAAATTTGATATGAGGATCTCAAAGCGATATCTGCACTCCCATGTTCATTGCAGCATTAATCACAATACCAAGATATGGTAACAACGTAAGTATCCAAAAGTGGATGAATGGATAAAGAAAATGTGGTATATACACACAATGGAATATTATTCAGCCTTAAGAAAAAGGAAATCCTTCCATATGAGACAACTTGGATGAACCTGGAGGACACGATGGTGACATAAACCAGTCACAGAAAGACAAATACAGCATGATCCCACTTATGTGAGGCACCTAAAATAGTCAAACTCATAGAAGCAGAGAGCAGAATTGTAGTTGCCAAGGGCTGGGGGCAGGAAGAAATAGGGAGTAGTTGTTAACAGGCATAAAGTTTCAGTTATGCAACATGAGTAAGTTCTAGAGATCTGCTGTACCACATTGTGCCTATAGTTAACAGTACTGTATTGTACACTTAAAACTTTGTTAAGAGGGGCCAGATCTCATGTTAAGTGTTCTAACTACAATTTAAAATAAAATAAAATGAATATTCACCATGTATCAGAAACCTAATTGGAAATTTACCTGATAGCATGTTTCCAATCATATGATTTCTCAGTTTTACAATCTGGGAGGTGGAATTCATAACATCAGCCTGTGCTTATATCCCACCCCCAAACCCCACCCACCACGCACACACAGACATACACACAAGATAGAGATGGAGAAAGCACATAAGTCGGAATCAATTTTTCCCCTAGTGCCAATTGGGCACTTCATGAGGAACATTCACTTTACTGTCACTTAGGGTTTATAAACTTTAGCACTGGAGCAGAGAACCTTGTTAAAATACAAAATCAGATTCAGAAGATGGAGGTGTGGTCTGAGATTTGCATTTCTCATAAGCTCCCAAGTGATGCTAATGCAGCTGGTCCAAAGACCACATTTTGAGTAGCATAGCCTGAAGAAACCCATGTAGATATTGTAGAGACTAACAGCCATTGCATTTTATCAAGCATGCTCAGCTCTCTCTCTTTGGGTTTAGGAGACATGGATCCTTATCAGTCAACAGTCCTCTCCCAGCATCTTCCTACTGCATGTTCACATGGAGAAAATTATTCCCATTCCCATGTTCATAAAAGCTGGCTAGCCTAGCTGCTTATCCACTAGTGTGGGCTTCTTTGGAAAGAAAGAAACATCGTCTCACACTAGGAATGCCTTATATTTACACATGGTTTCTAATTTACCAAATGCACTCACACATGTCAACGCCTATCAGCCTCACAATGATCCTCAGAGGTAGAACACAGGGGTGTACTATAAACCCATTTGACAGAAGCGAGCAAAACACACTTCAGAGTTGGAGTGATCAGGAAAGGCTTTTAGAAGAAAGTGATATTGAATATGAAGATCAAGAATGGATAGAGATTCGAGTAGACAAGGAGTGGGGGAAATAGCATTCCAAGAAGGGAAGATGAGATTCAAACATGTCGTAAACATATATTTAGCCACTACTCTAAAACTCAGTATAATCAGCAGGACCAAAGATGTTTTAATTATTCTGTGGGAAGTAGGCACCATTAAAGAATTTTAATTCAGAGCGTGATGTTGTCAGATTCACTGTGGAAGCATTTGAGTTTCACATAGGCAAGGCTGGTGAAAGCAAAGCCATCCGGGGGATGTTGAAGGGGAAGAAGTGAAAAATGATGAAGGCATGAACTGAGGCACTAACAGTGGAAAGGGAAAAAAGATATTTACAGGATTTTCTGTGTGATTAGATGTAGGATGTGACAGAGGGAACATTAATAGTTGAAGCCATCAAAAAGATATGCCTTTATATCTCAAGTGCCATAAAAATGTGCATACCCTTTGACCTAACTATGTCTCACTGGGATTTCAGGCTAAGGAAATAAATCTTCCAAAGGCAAAATCTCTTTATACAAATATGTTCATTGCAGCATTATTTATAAGAATAAAACTTTGGAAACAACCTAAATGCTCATAACACGGTATGATTAAATAAATTATTGTGCAATAAGATTATAATGACATTATAAGATTAAAAAAATTATTTGAAGGATAGTTTTAAAAGACCTAAATAAACAAATATATGTCTCTATTTCCTGGGTGGGAAGAATTAATGCCTTAAAGATATCAGTTTTTCTCAAATTAATAGATAAATGTAATTTGGACAAATTGATTCTAAAATTTTATGGAAAAATAAATATATCATATTTATCAAGAAAATTTTACAAGGAAAGACTGAAAGACTTGCACTAACAGGTATTATAATATACTATTTTTACAATACAGTTGTCAAAATTTTGCATTATTGGCACATAAATAGGCATTCCAACCAAAACAAAGTAGTGTCCAGAATACATGTAAATGTATGTGGAAATGTAATGTATGATATATGATACTAGAAATCAGTGGAGAAACCATGGATTTTTCAGTCAAGGGTAATGGTATAACTGACTATGCATTCAGAAGAAAATAAATTTAATTCTCTAGCTCATATAATATTTAAAAACTATTCCTAGGATAATTAAAGATTTATTTTTAAACAGAGAACTTAACAATATTAGAAGCAAAGAAGAAATCCAGAAATCACAGGGCCTTAATAGAATATGCTTCACAACTTTGAGTAGGTAAAAACTAAAACATTTTGTGCAGTAAAACAGCCCATAAACAAAATCAAGAGAAACTCAACAGACAAAGCAAAATGTTTACAACATATTTAACAAAGTGTTAATATGTCTAATAGTAAGGAGACCTCAAAGATTAATTTTTAAAAAGATAAACATGCTAGAAGAAAAATAAGCATAGAATTGAACAATCAGAGCATTAGAGAAAAAAATCAAATAATAATAAATATGAACTCAAGAGACCGTGAATTAGAACAGTAAGACACCATAGTTTGCTTATCAGACTGGCAAAAATTAGATTGATAAAATCCACTGCTGGCAAGGATATGAGAAAACATCTTTGGTAGAAATGTATATTGGTAGGAGTCTATATTACTAAATATTTTGGGAAGAATTTGGATGTATATATGAAAATTTAAAATGTTCCTACCCTATAACTCGGTAATCTCACTTCTAGGACATTGTTCTGTAACATTTTTGGAGAGCAATTTGGCAGTGATCTATAAGAATTTTAGTTCTCATTCCCTTTCACCCAACAATGCCATTTTTAAGAATCTATCCTAAGGTACATGCAAAAATAATCACGGCAACACTTTTTACAATAAAAAGTTGAAATTACTAAAGACCTAACAATGGAAGAATGCTAGAATAAACTGCAAACTAGGCAGCCATTAAAAAGAATGATTTAAGTCTACAGCTAGTAACCTAGAATATATAATTTCATTAAGCTTAAAAAAGACAAGTAACAGAAACTATTCCATTATTAGTTTAAAAAAATATATGCATGTGTATATAGAGACATGACTATATACATGTAGGAAAAAGGATAGATATGCCCCCATATGTTAATGGTGGTCACCTCCGGAGATGAGATTGGATGAAAGAAAGAGGGTGTGTGATTTGGGAGGATTATATTTTACCTTATAAATAGAGATTTCTTTTAACAGTGCTGGGATTGTGCGTGATTTTGGACTGTTTGGTATTTTTAGCATTTTCTTTAAGAAAGGAATGTAGTCTTCAAAGAAAAAAGATGAAGGACCAAAGAGAAAACTGTTCCCATTTGGGAAGGAAGAGAAAGAAGAGGAGCCGGGCCGTAGGAAAAGCCGACACAACAATGTCACAGACTGCGGGCAGCTGAGGGAGGGCAGGACCGAAAGCCCAGGAATGGGAGCCTCCAGAGGAGGGAGTGAAGGGGCACACAACGCGCAGAGAAGCTGGGATGATGCAGCTAAGAGGGTAGATGATGAGGATGAGTAGTAGTGGTGGAAGCTGGGGTGTACAAGGGATTAAGGCAGTCATTTTCCACTCTGCCTGTGCATCTTGGTAGAAACAGAGAAATCAGGGGCCCACCCCAAACCTCGTGAATTAGAAGCTCTCAAGCGACACCCAGACACAGTGCATTTGAAACACTCCTTGGATGATCGTGGTGTGCACTCAAGGTCGAGAACCACTGAGCGAAGGCATTGAGAGCGCAGTGAGTCAGGGAAGCTGAGGACTGCAGGTCATTCTTTCACTAAGTCTGACAGATGAAGAAAGGAGGGAATTCAGTTGTACGGCCACCAAAAAGGTTAGCAGCTTCAAGGAAGATGTGAGGATATTGTAGGCTGATGAAGAAGCCCATGGGGCAGAAAAGATTAAATATGAGAGGAAAGTGGGGGGAAGAGGAAGGGAAAAAAAGGAACAATGTTTCTAGACTTTGTTATTTGTCAGGTATTTTACATATGCTATCACCATTATTATTCTTTTTACTGGTGATTAATAATCACCATTATTATTATTTTTGAGGCATATATTACTGCATTCGATTCACCATGCAGCAAGTGAAGCTTAAGGAAGCCAAATGAATGGCAAGGACAAAACCCATGCCAATAGCTGGGCTCCTTCCTCTGCATTGGGCTGTGGAACACCATCTTGGAGGCAGTGGGCAGGGATGGGGTCCCCGACTCAGCTGGAGGAGTAGCTTGGATAAAAGGAGGAACACATCCACTGAGACAGAGATGAGACACAGTTGAGCAAAAAGGGAACACTCATAAAGGGTCAGAGCATGTTAGTGTGTAGAGAAGGAAGCAGTGGCAAAAATTGTGGGGCAAAGCAGAAGCTGAGGTTCACCTCTTCCTTCATCATCTCTGTAAAGCTGGGGCGAATGCTAGTGGCTTAGGGACAGTGCCTGCATGATGCACAGCAGAGGAGAAAGCCAGCCTTGCCCTTCTCTGCCAGTGAGACGTGCATTAGTCACTCAACAACCAATTTGTCACCTGCTGGAAGCCATAAGCACAGAGGAGCTGAGCTGCCCGCAGCTGACTGGAAACCACAAGGAGGAAAAGCAAGGTCCCCACCTTCCAAGAGCTGTCAGTCTACAGTTACCCAGAGTGATGTTTTTTTCACCAGCTGTTAAAATTGCCTCATTAGAACAACTCCACAAACCTCAGAGATCCTTTGCTTTGTAAAGGTCATATAGAAATAGTCTACCATTGACGATCCCTGGTCAGCCAGTGGTTTGGAAAATAATTAGGGGTTGCATACCCTCCTGGCCACCCATGAGCAAAAGTAACTACACCCGGATGACCACAGGAAGCATTTGAAGGCTGTGCATGAAAGACACATCTCCCCTGAGCTAAGAGACACAGACGGAGTCTACGGCTTAATTGCGCAGACCCATGCTATTGAACAGGAAGCAGCAGGTGATTATGCTTATGCAGGTGCCTCTGGACTTCGAATCCAAAAGGCTCGCCAAAGCATCCTGGGATTTCCAATGTCTTCCTGGGGCCTGGACAGTGGTTGCTGCTGAATGTCGTTTGCCAGTTCTTCCAGAATGGCTATCAATCAAAGGGGGAAAGCTCAACATTCTAGTAACATTTATTTTTTGTTGAAACTCAATAGTCTTTGTTTAAAATATCTTCTTGGTGCCCCTCTGGGTAATAAAACAATCAGATGCGATGTTAATTAATGGCATCAAACTGACACTAGCAGCTTACTCATTGAGGGATAACTATTTGATTCAGGCAGCTACCACTATTCGTTTCGGTACTTTGCAAGAGAGAAGGTGGCAGTGGTGCAGGGTTTTGCTATTAACAACAACAAAAAAGCCAGAACCACATACAGCCCTATTAGAAAAGATAAATTGTATATTTGTGGAAAACCACAAAAGGGTGGATTATTTAGGCACGACTAATGTTCCTGTGTAATACTTAGATGGCAGAGAATAACCACAGCACCCTGCAAGTTTCCGCTTTGGAGTTTCAAAAAAGAAAGCAAAACCTGCTTGGGTCACGGACTGTTTATTTTCTTTCGCCCCTATCACGCTGACCCCTCCTTCTTCTCACGGAAGGTGAGACTGAAATCTCTGGAGCCCCCCTCCAACGTGGCCCCGCTGCCGTTCAACGCTATTCAGAAATAAGGAAAGAAATTTGACAGGGAGACACTCCACATCTTGGTTGCCAGGAGAGATACCATCTTTGAGGTCATTCAATTTATTAAGACATTTTTATTATTGTTTCGTCTGTTTATTTTTTGGTACCGTCTCAATGGAAGACGTGGGGCCCTGATCATGCAAAACCAACCAGGGGGGAATCAGTTCTTTCTTCTCCACGTCTTTGCGGCGTTCTGGCTCCACCGACTCCCTCCCTCACCTGGTAAAACTGGCAGGCTCTGGACATTTTGCATGCTGAAGAAAATCACTGTTTTGCCTCCAGCAAGGAACATAACTGTTGCAACACTGACTCCTCCTCTACTGAAGAAAGAGTGAACAAGTGCACTGAGTTGAGCTTCTTCTCACAGAGCCAAAGGGCTGGGGACGTGGAGCCGAGACACCCATCTGGGCTGGGCTTTCCCCCTCCTTTGCTTTCTGTCTTACTCGCTCCTCTTCCCTCCTTCTGGATTTTACCGGCTGTTCATGAAACATCTTTACGCACAATGGACCTCCTCGTCCTTTTGCAGGAAGTGCTCACGGGCTGATATGGCAGACTTTGCTTCCCGGCAAAAGTGAGTAGCCACGACGGGCTGAGCCCGGGCGGACGCCGAGGGGCTGGGGACCGCGCGGACCGCGCGCGGGCGGCGGGGCTGCGGGTTCGAGGCCGGGAGCGAGGGCAGCCGCGGGCGCGAGCTGCGCAAGAAAACCCCAGAAATCCGGCAGAGCCGGCAGAGGGGCTGCCTGGCCGCGGCAACCTGTGGGAAAGCCGGGCTCTGACCGCACTGATGTCCCTTCTCACAGGAACTAGAAATACTAGCCCCCATGCCAGCTTTTACAACTGCACACATTAGTATTTTTATAAGGCATCTTCAGATGCACCCTGGAGAATGAGTTTCGGCGTAATTGTGGGATTTTCAGAATGTAAATGATTTATGTCAAATTAGAAAGAAAAATATCGGGGAGGGAGAAGAGGCTCAGACAGGTGAGGACTTGACAAAGGACTTGAGGATTCTCCCAGCAGCAGCCGCAGCAGCAGCCTCTGGGGTATCCGGTGGGGAAAGTTTAGCGCTACCTGTGCTGACCCGAAAGGCGCAGCTCCCCCCAAAAGGCAATGGGGGTAGTGGCAGGTAAGCAGCCTCCTAGTTGTACCTCGTTAGCAGAGCAAGAGACAGGCCGATTGACCTCAGCAGAGCAAAGCAAGTCGGAGAGGAGCCTGGAGGGAGCGGCGAGGAGGCGAGAGGAGGAGGCAGGTCAGGCAAACTCAGCTTGCTGGGGAGTCTGCGTCGGAGGGGAAAAGCGGGGCTGCAGTTCTAGCTCTTTGGGTAGGAACATACGTTTTAGTGACCTCTACCTGTATCCTGGGGAAGAAGCCCACGTTGCCCTAAAAACAAGCAATTTAGGATTTTCTATGACTGGACTTGAGAATGGTTGCAAAACGTTATTAATCTTGAGGGATTAGTTTGTCTTTATTCATCAAGTTGGCTGGCAAAGATTTCCCACCTGAGTCTCATGCTTCTTGGTCAGTGGAGTGCTGCTAATTCTAGCCCTGTCTCTGGCTGTGAAAACTTGGGTGGGACACCTGTCCTCTCTGAGCCTCAGTTTTCTTTGCAACATTTAGGGAAATTAATTATTCCATACATACCCCATTAAACATTTTACTTGTGCTATATGTGTGTGTGTATATGTGTATACACATTATATGTATATATATACATTATTATATAGTATATATATAATGGGGTAAAAGTGCTTAATAGTGTAAAGAAGAAATGAAAATTTTAATTTTAGAGGTTCTTAGAAATTAGGTATCATGGGTTCTTTTGAGAATTAGCTCTGAGTCTTCTCGCAAGGGAAAAAAGATTTTATTATGGAATGTACAAGTTTTGCAAGCAATCCCTGAGCGTTTGTGGACACCCCGTGAAGACCTTGCCTGAACCCCAGGTGAACATCCCTTGCCTTCCTTTTGAGGACCTGCATCAAGACCATCCAGCCAAACCTCTGCTGGTAGCTGGGCTGGCTATGGGAGTCACCTACAGCCTTCCCTGGGGTCTAGGGTCAGCCATGCTGCTGTAGGAGAAAGCCCTCCTCTCATGTGTGAGCCACCAGGACCCTGTTTCCCAAGGGCTCCACCAGTTTCTGCCCCCTGGGGAACTCTCCTCACAAACTCTTTTAATGACTTTCCTAAGGTGATGGTCCTCACCCGTGGAGTTTTCAGTCCTACAAACAGCACTGGAAAGCCACCTGCAGAGCATCGCTGTCTGTCTCAAAGAGAGCTCTTCAGATCCCCTGCTGGATGTTAGACAGTGGGGCCAAGACTGTTTTGAACGTGCCATTTGCTCCCCAGTGTATAGTAGGACTAGTAATGGTGTGCTTTCGGACCTCTGCACTTTTCCTTTAAGGTACTAGGGACTTGTGCCTTGTGGGACCTGGGTCTTCCATTGGCAGTGTCTGTCAGGTGTAGCAGAGGACACACGGAGCTTGGAGCCTAATAGTCTGGGCTTCAAATCTTCGCTCCCACACTTTGGCAAGTCACTGAATTTCTCTGAGCCTCCTTTTTCCTGCTGTAAAACGGGAAACAATACTGCCTTTCTTGCATGGCTGTTAGGAAAATGAAAAATGGAAATACCTGGTCAATATCCAATGATAAGCTGCTATTGTTTATATCAATGTGGAGTTACAGGTAAGTGTTAACTAGTCTCATGCTTTTTTAGAGCAGCGTACTCTCTCTCCTATGGGGCTTACACCAGTAGCAGAATGAGTAAAACCAGTTCTGGTCTAATTATTCTCACATGTGAGTAGTGGGTTCCGAATAAGAGCCCAGTCTAGTGCTTCGCCTCCGTCCAGCAGAGCACTCTGTGTTGCCAGCGAGTAAAATGTGTCCAGACTAACATGATTCTCAACCCTGTCTCTCAATTCTCTTTTGCCCCATAATCTTGAGTACAAAACAGCTAAATCTGTGCCTGTAGTTACAAACCTCTTGGCATGGAAACTGGAGAGAGCTCATGGCTGCATCCATCTCCAGATGCACCAGAAACTGGCTCTGTGAAGAGAAGGGTCTCCACTGTCATTGTTCACAGCATGGCACAGATTTAGCCAATTCAGCTTATTCTTTCTCTGTCTGTTTCTCTCTTTGTCTCTCTCCCTCTTTGCAGTCCTGACCCCTAAGGTGCAAGAAGTTGGATATGTAGAAATGTAGGACAGAAATATCAGAACCTTAAAAAGAAATTGGATGTCCTCAAAGTAGCCATTCAAAAGATCGATCAGGCATTCTGGCAAGGCATTCTTGGATTCAAAAATGACAGTATAGATACTTACTATTCATTAAGCCTTCAAGATGTACTAAGCACTTTCTTACATTACATCAATTAATTTTCATAGCAACACTACAGGATATGAATTATCATTTAAAGCTTTACAGATAAGGAAACTGAGGCTTATAGAAGTTTGCCCAATCTGCATAGCTGATAAAAGGCAGAAGGGGGCTCAGGTCTGTCTGATTTTGAAACACACTCTTTTTCCACTACCCTGAGCTGCCGAGCTTCCTCATCAGAAAGTTGCACCGTGCCAACTGAGCCCCAACCTAGTTCTTCTTCTAAAGGGCAAGAATAACCAAATATTCTGGATGATTTTAAGTGACGTGAACATATACTTTGCATGTGATATGTGTTCATAGGCAGCAATGATGAAATCACCTATGGAGAACAATTTTCACAACCCCTCCCACGTCCAGCTGTGAGGTTCGAGATAGGCAGTACCAAACCTCGGCAGGTGAGACTGGCTCTGGGCCACTGACTTCCTGTTGGATTCTTTTAAGTTAAAAAGAGACTGGAATTTCCATTCTCTACTACCTTTAGAATCAGGACACCATTTACATTTGCCTCTTTGTGTTAAGCATTCATTCATCCATTCAACAAATACTTGCAGAGCTCTGAATAAGACAGACAAGTCCTGGCTCTCATGGAGCTTCTATGCTAGAGATGGTGACAGATAAGAGGCAAGTAAACAAATATATAAATAAGATAATTTCAGATATTGATAAATGCTATGAATAAAGAGAGCCTGATAACCAAAGAGTAACAGGGCTTGGGGCATTAAAATAGGGCAGCCACAGAAGATTTCCATGGGAATGTCACCCTTGAATTTATACTGGCATAATAAGAGGGAGTCAGCCCGATGAAGGTGTGGGCAAAGGGCTGCCTTAGCAGAAGAAACCTCAAGGGAAAGATCCAGAAGTAGACTAAATGAAGCAGGAGAGTCTCAGATAAAATGAGATGGCCCCTTAGAAATCAATTTGGGTTTTATGTAGGGGAAATTATTGTTTGAATGCCTATTATACTATTCTAGGCTGTGTGGTGTTCTTTATACCAATTTTGTTTAATCTTTCCAACAATCTGGGGAGTTATCGATCTTATTTAATCTTCCCAACAATCTACTTTTGTCTTGATTTGATGTTGAAGAAACCCAGACTCATAGAGGGTAGCAGCTAGTCCAAGGTTACAAAGCTGGTATTTGAACCCCCTTCAAAGCCCAAAACTTTTTGCTAACACAGCATGTTTCTTCTGGGAGATAACGAAAGAACTAGCAGAAGGGAAATATCAAAAGTATATTAGGTATCTGAATGCTGACAATAATTTCTATCTGATGTCCCAAATTCCAGCTAGTGCATCTAAACTTGCACTGTGCAATACAGTAGCGCTAGCCCCGTGTGGCTATTGGGTACTTGAAGTGTGACTAGTCCAAATTAAGATGTACCATAAGTCTAAAATACACCCGAGATGTCAAAGACCTAATAACGAAAAAAAATAAAATATCTCATTAATTTTCATATTGATTATATGTTAGAATGATAATATTTTGGATGTATTGGTTTAGATGAAAATTAATTAATTTCATCTGTTTCCTTTTAATTTATTTTATTGTGGTTAATAGAAAATTTTAAATCACATGTGCTACTCGCATTATGTTTCCGTTGAACAGCTGGTCTAGACTAATAAGTTGACAAAGGGATGATAGGAAATTTTTCTCCTTTCTTCCTAACGTAACTTTTTCCTCTATTCTTGGCTCAGACCTCTCAAGTCTGTCCCCAAATTCAGTTATTCAGTGAAGCAGGAAACAAGAGAAAAGGAGGTCCCTCTGCGTCCTCCCCCACTGTCATTCTTCTGCTGAGCTGGTGATAATTTGAAGCCCCCTACATCGTATCACTATTGGATTTGATGAAATAGACTTAGCGCTTACATTCATCACCACTCATCCTCTCATTCAGGCAAATCAAGAAGCTTTCAAACATCCTGTGACCAAAGGGTCATTTTGAATCTGGATTTGCAGTTTTACCTTTAAATCACTTCCCAATGTCTTTGTCATTCCCAGCACTTTGTAAAATCCGACGAGGACACAGCCAGGGCACCATGTTTGTGTGCAAAACTCATTAAATAAATCATTTCATTGTGGTAATAACTGTTTCTCCCTCTCTGTCCTTTTAGTTAAAATAGCTTGAACAAGGTGTAGTCCAGGTTTCCAGAGGCCTGCTCCAAGGACATCACAGAAGGCCATTTTGGTTTCTTTTGTCCACTAGCTAAAGCGGCCCTTGAATAACAACAACATAAATATATGACAACAACAAAATAAAGATATGATTTGTTCCTGAAGGAAAGTTTCATTTCTTCCAAAGGGAAGAGCAGTCAGATTCCGGTATTGTTAGCGATAGCCTCTGACCTGGGATACCAGAGGCCCAGATTCCACTTTTCTGTACTGGTTTGTGTGTTACCATCACCCGCCTTCCCTCGCAGTTCTGTAGTAAGTTCAGAGTTGATGAGATAATGCCACATAAAATGCTAGTGGAGAAACGTACCATAGAGATTTTTTTTTTTTTTAAAGATGCTGTCTTTTTTTTTTTTTTTTTAAAGATTTTATTTTTTCCTTTTTCTCCCCAAAGCCCCCCGGTACATAGTTGTATATTCTTTGTTGTGGGTTCTTCTAGTTGTGGCATGTGGGACGCTGCCTCAGCGTGGTTCGACGAGCAGTGTCATGTCCGCGCCCAGGATTCGAACCAACGAAACACTGGGCCGCCTGCAGCGGAGCGCGCGAACTTAACTGCTCGGCCACGGGGCCAGCCCCCGTACCGTACAGATTTTGGCCATGATTATCATAGATAACCTGAGAACCTATGGCTTTACTTCTGTAGATGCATGCCTGATGGGGAGTGTTTCCATTATAAACACTATACAAGATGCTCTTTGAAATACACAAATAGCATTTGTTCATTTCCACCTGAAATCTAAATCTTGGAGGAAGTGGCAGTAAAGAAGCTGACATGTGGGGCTGGCCCTGTGGCCGAGTGGTTAAGTTCATGCACTCCACTTCAGCGGCCCAGGGTTTCACTGGTTCGGATCCTGGGCGCGGACGTGGCACCACTCATCAGGCCATGCTGAGGCCGTTGTCCCACATGCCACAACTAGAGTGACCCACAACTAAAATATGCAGCTATGTACCAGGGGGATTTGGGGAGAAAAAGCAGAAAAAAAAAAAAAGAAGAAGATTGGCAACAGTTGTTAGCTCAGGTGCCAATCTTTAAAAAAAAAATAAAAGAAGGTGACATGAGTGAACTTTAGTGTGTCTACAGTAACAGCAACAAATTTTTCAGCATATTCTAATCCAGGAGGTCTGTACCAGACTCCACAGGGGAAATAAAAGAGGAATAAACACGGGGGAAATAAAAGAGGAATAAAGCAAGGCCCTTGCTCTGGAAGAGCATATCATCTGGTTGGGAAGATGGGCATAAACATAAAACACCAGTAGCAATTAAGATAGAATTCTCTATGTGTTACATGAATGGTACAATTTGAGTTTGGGGATTGCAGAAGACAGTGTGTCCCTAAGCCCTAAAGAATATTGAGAAAGACCAGGTTAGAGACAGGCATTGAAGGATGGGAGGCTAGGCGAAAGACAGAGATGGAGAGGGCACACCAAGTAAGGAAAAATGCACAGGTGCACAGCAATGAGATTGTGCGTGGAGTGTTTGCTGATGTGAAAAAGAACAGTTGGATCACCAGGGAAGCTTTTGAAAAATGCTGGTACCTCAACCCCATCTCCAGAGTTTTTGTTTCATCAGTTTAGGAATGGGGCCTGGGTATCGCTGTTGTTGTTGGTTTTACTTCCCCAGAATATTCTAATGTGAAGCCATAGTTGAAAATCACTGAGCAAAAACACAAGGTCTTTATGTCATAATTATGAGAAATAAAATTAAAAGAGTAGTATATTAAAAGGGATTAAATGGACCATCAAGATATGTGATCTTTACTTGGTAGAAATTTTTTATCCTCATTTATTTATATGTAGTCTTTTTAATTCGTGGATGATTGTTGTTGATGGTGATTCTAACTACTTGGATGGTGTGGCTAAAAAGTGTAACCAGCTGCCCATTCCCGTGCACTGTGCTTTAGGAGTGCCCTGTAGTCAACCCTAGCCAAGTCTGGAGCAATTGGTATCTCACAGCTGGTTGTATTCACCAGGTATGGTGTAATCATTGCAAAGGGCTTTATTATCATGCCCATTCGTGCCCACAGCAGCTGTTTTATAACTATTTATAATCTTCTCTTACCTCTCCAACTTTACAAATTGGGAAATGGAGACTAATTACTTGCCTTGGGCCTTCAGGCTAGCTGGTGACAGAGGGGAAATGAGAATTATCAGCCACTGAATTTTCCATATCTTATTTGGCTCCCAGAGTAAGTCAGCCCAGTCTCATGTTGGCGTTAGAATACTCTGTACCTAACAATGTTATTTCTTTAATGAATGAATTAGCATCACAGATCAGTAGGTGAAAGATGCGTGCCTGAGCTCCGATGCTGTGATCATGAGTGTCAGCAGCCTGTGGGCAGCCACAGCCATCCCAGGATCCCCATTCCTACTGTCTTGGAGTTTCCAGCCAAGCGAAAGCTTGGGTGTGCATCCACTCTTACCTCTAGAAAGGGAAGGCTTCCTGATCCAGAGCTTTAAGGCTGTTCTGACTTCTCTTCTCTGAAGCTCCTGTTCACTGAAAGTATATCGATTTTTGTTACACACCTGAGGGAGAAGAAAGCACAGCATTTTTTAGAGCTGAATTTTTAAAGAATTCCTTATAGGTATTGGGAACTTCTGGGTTTGTTGTCAATGGTGAGGCTTGGAGGTCTTTAGGAAGGGTAGCGGAATAAGGCTAGAGTCCTACCACTACAGCTTCTTTAAGAGAAGAAGATCGGTCCATTTTGTGCCATCTCCAAATGGTTATTTTCTTTTACTCTGTCCTCAAATCTGTGACTGATTTAAGAACAATTTCCAAAATCTTTATCGATAGCAAAAAGCAAGCCTGTAAAACAGCAGTTCTCGACACTGATTGCACATGAGAATCATCTTGGGAGCTTTAAAAAATATAGATACCCAGGCCCCACCCATAAACACGTTGAATCAAGATTCTGGGAATGGAGCCTAGGCATCCACATGTGCTTACAGTTCTCCAGGTGATTATAATGTGCATCAGTAAGAGCTGATCTTACTGCTCAGCCAAGATCTAAATTTTAAGTACTTACTTCTTTTTCTTCTTTTGCCTTGTTTTAGGTCACACAACCGCAAAAAACCATCCAAACCATATTTGTGCTGGGTAGCAACTTCATCATTCTACTCTTTGGGAAGCATGATTTCTAGCATAATATTAACTTTTCCATCTATATAAACTGACTCCATATTCAGAGTGGCCCTGCACAGCCTCATGACTAAAATTCCTGTATGTGCAATTTGGAAATCAGGTTGCCAGAAGCTTAATAATTATGAGATTGAAAGATAAAGGTTAAGCTTCACTACCACGCATGTATTAAATTGCCCAATTGCTATGTTGCTCTTTAGTTAACCAACTCTTGCTTTCCTATCTCAGCCCTTTTAAAGCCAATTAACTTCATTGCTGTTAACACCCTTATTAAAAATATAATTGCAGCAGTATTCTCCAGGGACTGTGATTGGGTAGACTTTACTAGGTGAATTGGTCAAGAACTAACTAGGTTGTGTAAATCCCTCTTGGTCCTGGGAAATCATCTGGATCACAGAGGCTACTAGCATCAGACTGGGCTAGGGGAGTCATGAACTTTGGTTTGGAAAGAGCCAATTACAAGTCACCCTAAATATGGAAGAATCTAAGATATGGAAAGTGATTCTAGAATCAATCTGAGAATGATTATCCAGAGTCTAGTTAAGTCCAGAGACTTCAACCCTTTTCAGAAGGTTTTATTAATGCCAAAAAGCAACCAGGTTTTTGTACTAGATTTGATGGGGAGGGAAATGACGTACCCTTGCACTTTTCTGGAGCGTTAAGATTGCAGGATTAGGAGAAGATAAGAAATTGTTAAGGAGATTGCTGGGAGAAGATAGGCAAAGTCCTGCTGTTAGCCAAGCATCATGGGCATCAGCAATTTTGATTCACTTAACTTTTATGGAGGGTCCCCCATGTACCAGGGACTGCTGTAGGAGCTGGGGACAGAGTGATGAAGTTCTTGCCCTCGTGAAGTGTGTATTCCAGTGAAAGGAAACAGATATCCGCATTAAGAAACAAATAATAAAATCAAATAAGTTAGTGGTGTGAAGAAAACTAGTGAGGTAAAAGGAATAGAGTCTGATGAGGGCTGCTTTAAATAGGCTTGTAAGAGTTGCTCTCTCTCAAGACGTGGCATTTGAGCTAGAACATCAATGTTAAAGAGAAAGTCACAGAGATCAGGGAGAAAGAAGACCAGGCAGAGGGAACAGCAAGAGCAAAAACCTTGAGGTTGGGAAAGGTTTGACATGTTCAGGAAACAGAAAGGAGACCACTGTGGCTGGACCTTAGGGAGGAAGGGATAGAAAAGCAGGCAGGAAAACAGATCAGAAGGCCGAAGTCATGGGATGAAGTCAGGATTTTAAGTGCTTTAAGGAAATCATTGGGAGGTTTTAAGTAGGGAAGTACCATGGCTTACATTGCATCTTAGAGCTCTCTCAGGCTTCTGTGTGGAGAATGGATTGTACACTGGAAGCAGAGGGAGGACCTGGAGGCCATTGAGGAGCACAGCAAGAGGTGAGGATGAATCTGCTAAGGTGGCAGCAGTGGGTCGAAGAAAGATTGGGTTCAGGAGCGAATTTGGAGGTAGGGCCAGCCTGGCTTTCAGAGGGATAGGGCCAGTACGAATAATATTGGACCTTGTCCTGTCTCATAATTGCTCCTTCCCTATCCTGCCTTGGACCACTGGTTTTGAACCAAAATGGAATAACATCTAGTGCTACTTGGAAACATTCGGGATTTTGTCCTTAGCTTATTTAAGCAGGATAAAAACAAATTTCTATCCAAGGAGAAATTTCTGTTTTCTGCTTTCTACCTCCTGACCACAAAAATTTCATTCTGTCTCATAAGACCATTCTGATGGGTTTTGTTGTTTTGATTACTGTGCTTCTCAAAAGTACTGAAAATGTCACGTTCATGTTGTTGATTTACATTGTTGATTTATCTCTTTTCTGAGTATTTTGACACTTCGGCTGAATTTACCAAGTCCTTCATGCTGTCAGACCCTTACACATGGCTTTTGCAGTTTGTCACTTTCTCCATATAAATGGTAACATCCTAAAAGCAAGCATTTAATGAGCACTTAACCGTATTCAAGGCCTTGTTTTAAGACTTTCATATGTTTTAACTCATTTAGTCCTCCCAACCACCCTTGAAGAAACTGAGGCAAAAAATGAGGTTAAGCCATTTGCCCAAGATCACACAGCTGGTAAGCAGCAAAGCCAGGTTTTGAACTGAGTTTGGCTGCAGAACTCCAGGTTCTTAGTCACTAAGCTGTGCCACTTTTTACCTGGCTCCTTTTCACTCTTTCTTACGTAACTGAAGCTGCTACCTTCAGAAGTAGACTTGTTTCTCCTGCAATAACCCCAAGGTACCATTAGGAGGCACTTCAGCTGGTCAGGGCTTCCAGGAGTGGGGCTGGAGGGGAAATGGCATAATTGAGAAGCTGGACAATTCAACTCTCTAGGAGGGCTTCACATCTAAACCACCTGCCATCTGCCAAGGGGAAGAGAAACCCTGACCCAGGATCCTGGCTGGACAAAGTTGTCAACACCAGAGAACTCTCCGTGATAGGCTCCCTCTTCTCCCCTCTTCTGCCCACCACTCTTGCTTCCTGTTGTTCCCACCTACCTCTCCCTTCTCAAAGGGCTGAAGAAATCAAAGTTACTCAAGCTTTGCAGCAAATTCTAGTTGCCCTCCAGGGTCATCTGAGGCTAGTTTTTAGAAACTAACAGAAAAAACAGTCATTAATTTACTTATCACATTTTTGCTTTAAAAATATTGAAGATACTCTCCAGAGTTTTATTATTAGAAGTGAAACAAGCCTGGGGAACACAATAGAGAAGAATACAATTCTTCTCTACCTTCCACTGCATATCGACTTCCAGAAAATTCTTCTCTCAAGTTACTTGGTTTTCCAATAATCGGTGTGAAAGCAATAGACCTTCCCCCCTTCCTAATGGTAGTAAGACTATGAATTGAACAGAATTGAGATTTACACGAAGAAATTCATTAAGGTTTCTTAAACTCCATTAATGTATTCTTCTGCAATGATTATAAAGGCAGTAATTGTGATGATTCATCTATGCTCTAAGTTTTAACTTGTTATGTATTTCAATTAAATAGAAGGCATTTTCTTTTTTGTTCCGATTGCCAAGGGTAATTTTCCATAGAGATTGACATGTATTCATGGGAAGTGAAAATTTACGTAATCAAATCATCAATCTGTGTATTCAACTGTTTGATTTTCAATAAGAGTGTTATTTTAAAATGTTATACAATACATGTCAGAGATTTTCTATGGTTATATTAACTGGCAAATTCAAAACTACAGAGGAAAAAAAGAACTATAGTTATAGTTTAGACTTATCACCTTATTTACATTAGAAAGCTTGCAGTGGAACATCGATTAATTAAATAAAGTTTGAAAGCCATTTTGAGTCTGAATATCCTCCAGATAGCTTAGAATCCTACAAATAACTTAATTTTTAAAAATTCATTTTCAAACCAATAATGCAAAGTCCTCTTTTACTGGATGATTTTGATTAAATATGCAACAGAAAGTAAGGTTGAATGAAATTGGATATGTCCTAAGCTAAAACCTAGTGTTTCAGAGATTAGAGCTATCATCGGAGCAGTGTGATGGCAGCTATGTGATCATAGAGGAGTGATCCCATCGCTTCATTCAGGGTTTAACTAGAAGAGTTTTATTTTTCTTTTAGCAAAGTTTTCCGATTTTGCTTTTCAAAAGACATCACTGAAACCATAACACTGTTCAGATCTGTGACTTTTTAAATTTTATTTATTTTTGTACATGGCTTAAAATTCAAGGTACAAAAGAATATTCCATGAAAAATATGTCTTCCCTCTCCTGTCCCACAGCTACCCCTTGCCCCCCTGGGCAATCACTCTTACTAAATTATTATCAAAAATATCCCATGCATTTACAAAAATGCACCATGTATATGAATATGAGATAGATGTTCTTTTTGGTTATTTCACATCTGAGATGCTATGACTGTGTGAAACCAGAGCCTGCAGTCTGTTGCTGACCTCCCAGTGCTACTAGCACTGATTCTTTATTGGTCCTGGAGCTTCTTCTCTAAACTCAAGTATATTATGCAGTGTAGCTGTTAGAGGATGAACAGCAGTATTTTCAGAGAAGGGTTCATCTTGCCACGTATAGAAAAGGAGATGAAATTACATGAGATGCCCACCTCTGGGCATTGGTGAGGATATGCATTCAGTGGTGATTTTACAAATAATCCAGATAGAGTTGTTAAGTGTCAGGCTGAGAGCCCTGGGATAGAAGCCTACTTGAGCTCAGTCTTCTGTAGGGACTTGGGAATGTTGGGGTTCACTTAGGCCCCCAATGTGCCACATATACCTACTTTCAGGAGGGTAGAGGTACAAGCTCCTCCCTGCAATCACCAAGCCTCAGTGACGTCACGGGTCTCAGAAGTCCCTCAACAGAAGTGGATATGCTTTGCATGAGTTGGATGTCTAGAAGGATGGGTGGAGTTAAAAATCAGTCAATGGAGCGAGTCGTTTGTTAAGATTTGGAAGGAGTATGAGGGAAGGCAAAACCTGTGACCCGAAGGAAAATTTTAGAATGCACTCATTCTATCCATGGTCTTACCCCCTTCACCTTCATTTACCACCCTGTGTTAGATAGTCATATGCTTGTTATTAGTGACACCTGAGGGTAGGACGATGACTAATTCCCCTTTACATACCCTGCCTCAGAGCCTAACAAATGTCTTTCAAGTTTCAATATTCAATATAAGGGAGAAACTTATCAGAAGTGGACTTTTCAAATCATCACAGATTACAATGGTTAGAAATCAAATCCTTGTCAGTTCATATCAGTTCTAACTAAATTGCTGTTTGTGTGACCTAAAGAAATGGGAATGTGGTAATTACCTGTATAGGTCTGGACTCCAAAGCTGTAGGTAGCAAACTATCTTTTGTGTTGACAAACGTCACAGGTTGTCCATGGTCTTCACACACTAGTGACCAGGTACATGCATATTTCCTCTAGGGGATCACACAGGGTGGTCTGTAAGGCTTAAGAAATAAGTTCACCAACTTATTTCAATTCTCCTCCACTATCGTCCTACTCTGTTCCAGAAATAATTCTCTTTTGCTTCCACTTACCATACTAAGATGCCCCACATAAGGCCCCAAATCCTTTTTTGTCCCCACTCCCACTGTATTGTCTGTTTTCCTCTGTCAAACGCTTTCTCCTCTGAACTGACTGTTCCTAAGAATGTGTTAGAGAATTTGATAAACCATAGTTCAAGAAATGAACACTTCCAGCACTTGCATTTTAGTAGCAGTGATTCAACCTGAAGTCTGTACTACTGGTAGAAACTTCACTAGCAGCTAGGTGAGGGAAACGGATTTGGGTCAGGTGAAGACCTCCAATCATACTTGTAGTAACTTCTTCTGCTGTCTACATGTGGTATACAATTTCCAGAATCCTTTTTGGTATCCAGCTGAGTTCAAAGTAAGCCCTCTATTCCAGAGCCCTTACCTCTATTTCTAAACGTCAATAGATTAGGGTCTTCCCAGGACCCAGAACTTGTCCTCAGAGTGGGAGTCTTTTGTGTGTCTTGCAAATGAGAGCATTCACTGGAATGAGATGGACTCAGCACTAATCTCAGCTCTGACTGATTGGGTGAAGACGTGGAGCAAGTTAGTTACCTCTCTGCCTTTCTTTCTCATCTGTACAATGCGGATGCTGAAACATACATTCCAGGATTGCTGGGAGAATAAGACAAGATAAAGTACGTAAAACACTTGACCCCAAGGAAGCACTCAACTCATGGGAGCCATAATTTCATCTTCATCAGAGAATTCATGACTTAGTGGAGAGACCAATGAACATATAATAAACAAAACAAAATTCTAAGGGCACGGAGCAAGTGTTGAGTCTGAGTTGAGCATGAACTAATGTGTCTCTAAGGCCCTCAAAAATCCTCGTATGAACAACTCAGTTCAACTGTTTCCCTTCCTTCTTGCACTTTACCAGGAGGCCAAATTGGCATTTCTCTGGATACAAAAGAAGCTTATTCCTTGTTTCTGCCAAATCTGCTTCAAGGCTGTGCCACTAGGAAGGTATGTGACCCATGGAAAGTTTGCTAGACTTCTCTTGAGATTCAGTCTCCTTATCTATAAAAATGGAGATGATGATGCCTACATTCTGGGACGATTTTGAGGATGGAATGAGATAACGGATGAGAAGCATCTGAGAGTTGGCTTTCAAAATAAGCTTGCTCCCCTCCCCTCGCAATCCTGTGTATTTGGATGGTTTGAGCAGTGTGTTACACATGGAGGAACGGCTCTGGAATGATAACCACAGTTTGTTGATTTGGTGCTTTGTATACCCAGCCACGAATGGCACACGTTTGAGGCCCTTATTCTTGCCAAATACTGGAGAGCTAAGTTATGAGCCTTTGGAACCCAAATGTGATAAGTATTCAAGAAAACTCTGCACGACAGATGAAGCTAGGAGATTAGCTGAATATACCTTCGCTGTTTGCCCTATATTTGATGCCAGCAGGCAAATCAGAGCCAGATGGTCAGTGTGCAATTCTGAGAAATGAGAGGGCAGAAGCACCTTTTTTCCTCTAGTAAAGCCAAGGCAAATGGAAAAGCCCAGAAATATATCAGCACCAATGGCAAGCACAATGGGGAAGGCCAGAAGTGTGCTGCAAAAAATCACATTGCTGGTGAAAACACTGCTCCCCACTGGTGGTAGAGAGCCTATCAGACGGGCCTCAGACTGGACAAAGGCCTGAACAGCCAGGGTTTGGGCTTTGCAGGAACTGAGGATTGAAAACCATACTAACAAAGCATGTCTGTTCCCATTTGTGAGGGATGAAATGATAGGGGTTTTGCCACTCATTAACCCACCTGGAAGCCCGAAAAATTACAAAAGCAAAATGCCTTGCTTCCTTTGGCCACATGGAGGGGGCCTCAGACCTGCGTAGCTGTGTGCCACTAGTCCTGTTGACTATACCAGAAGGAACTGTCAGGTTTAGATGCTTGTTATTATCCTCTATTTAATTTTGGCTCTGTTTATTTCTTTCTAATTCCTTAAACATGCTTGTGATTAGTGGTATATAAAGGAAACTTTTATTTGTGAACAAAGTGTGTAATAAAAATCCAATAAAGAATGTCTACAAGAGAGACAAATGGGTATAGGAAGAGCAGTAACGTGGGCTCCAAACATCCTATGTTGTGTTGCTAAGATGAGAATCAATAACGTACAGGGAGTACTTTGAAATCTAAGGCACGAGCAAAGTGTAATAACTTAAAAGGTTGTGAATTTCTTTTAAAATAAAATCACACGTGGCTTAGGGAAATCTTCAATTGGAGCATAAGCCATGCTTATAGATTCTCATCAGCATTATCAGGAGACTGAGTATGTAAGAATTTAACAAATACACGTTCAAATGTAAAACAGCTTCTCCCCACAGAGGTATTTCACCTTTTCACTGGGACCTTTGGAACTGATATCCCTTTGGAAGCAGACAATGAACTTCAGATAGGATATGATTGTTATACAATGTGATAGGTAGCTCTGATTATCCAAGCAGCTGGGACATTATTCGGTAGCAAAGCATTAAGCTTCTCCAGGAATCCATCTTCTGTGCAGGTAGATCGCTGCTGTCAAGACTTCCTTTTCTGTGGGTGACCTTGCCCACAAAATGGCAAAATTCAGTAGGAGAGGGAGAAAGACACTGATTGTGATTGATGACAGTTGAAAGTGAAATACCTTAATGAATCTCACACTTGGACTTGGTGACTAAGTCACAGCCCTGTACTTGAAGAGCTTAATCATGGTGTCTCAAAATTTAGATCTTGATCACTAACTGCTGTGGCTTTTTTCCCCTGTGTTTTGACAGAAAATTTAAATTCTCTAGGGGATTCAATGTTTTAGAAAATATGAAGGTATCTTAATAGTGTCAACCCCAAAATAGCAACTTCCTGCCTTCTAATTGATATCATTTTGTCGAATATGAATTAGATTCAACTGTGAACTCCACTTTTAACAATGGTCTATATATTTTGAGCACTGCTATCAAAGGAGGGATCCAGGTATTTGCCCATGAGTGAAAATTCGTCCGAGAATATGTTTCATTATGCAAAGGGGCAACAAAAAAGCCCAAACAATGGAATCGTTTTCCTAAATTGTTCTTTCATATAACCTTTTAGGCAGTATAACTGTTGTGATTACCAAAGTCATGTCATAATACGTGTACACAAATTGATTTCATACCAGAGAACTTCACTGGGAAAAAAATGTCACTATTTCTGAAGACTACAAATTTGGTTTCTTTGTGGGTAAAAACACTGCTAATATATTTGGTGTACAGGAAAGTGTAGTATTTTGATCTAAAAGTCAGAAGCCCTAATTTTAGTTCCAGCTAGCCTTATGACATCACTTCATATTTCTGAGTTTCATTTCCCAACAATTCCATGGTTCTTTGTAGATGGGGAGCCAAGAATTGAAAAGCATCAAAAACAGCTGGAAACAGTCAGAAGCCTGTCTTCTCAGGATCTTCCTGAAATTCAGTAGGCGTCCTTAACTTGATTACCAAACCTCCAAAGATAGATGATCAGATGACTGGTAAACTTGCATTTTTTCAGGCTTTCATATGATCATCAGAAAATGCTGCCCTAGTCAAAATTCTGCACCTACCAAGGGATGTTATCTGAAAGAACTTAGTTCATCCTGCTTAATGTGGACCTCAAATATTGGCACGTTCTTAATATGTCCTAGACTGGAAGCTGCAAACTTTTTCTGTAAAAAGCCAAATAGTAAATATTTTAGGATTTGTGAGCCATACAGCCTTTGTCACAATTACTCCACTCTGCTCTTGTCACACAAAAACAGCTGCAGCCGATGCATAAATGAGCGAATGTGGCTATGTTCCAACAAAACTTTGTTATCAACAATAGTCAATGAGCCAGAGTTGACCCATGGGCTATATTTTGCTTATTTCCATTCTAGACTCTCTTAATGCCACAGTATCCATCTGCTGTCATAACATAGATTTAACTTATCCTAAATTCTATTTAACCTATTAATATTTTATCTGCTGTCATACTATACATGAATTTATCTAAACATTTGCTTGATCTATTAATATTTAGACATTATTAATATCACCTCATGAGTCTGTTGTCATGCCATATATGAATTTTTAAAAATTTTCGTTTATTCTATCAATATATGTAGTCAATAACAAACACACCTTGAGATAACAAGTATCTTAAGTTAATTATCTATCAGATAATGTAGCAAATCCTCTCCCTCTTCCTTAACTCTTTCTGATGCAAAGGGGTTTTACATAATTATAGCATTGCGAATAAATCTATTTATCCTATTCCTATTTTTCTTGATATTAACCGTATCCTGTGACAGTTTATTTTTGCAGCCTGAACAGTTATGGTCTTCATGATTTGTCCTCAGACAACCCCCTCTCCCTCGTCTCCTTGATTATTTTGTGCCTCCATCACTGAGTCTCTTTGGGCTTTGTGAGTCCTTGAAGTGTAGCGACTAGACTGGAACACAGTGTTCCACATCGGTCACATCATCTCTTCCTAATGATGCCCAGTCACACCTTTTGACTGCAGCAAGCAATAAACAAAGTAAAAAGTGTGAAAGTAGGGAAGAAATTGAGAATGTCCAGAGGATTTTTGGAAGAGCAAAATGGACTACATGAAAAGAAAACATTGACTCTTGCAAAACACTCTGAGCTGGCTTCTAATGCATTCCCTAATCTGTTTAAATCCTGGTTGTGCCCACAATTAAGCTTTTGGGGGAGTTGAAAAGAGTAAGAACAAAACCAACATCCTGCTTTGCCTAGGAATGATCCTGTAGTAATTCAGAGGGAAGAGCTCTGGAAAGAATTGTCTCTGATGGATAGCAACCATGCAAAGTTTACACAAACTAAACTTCTTCTGTGGGATGAGAATATCTGGGACATAATTAAGCACATGGGCTAAATAATTCTGGAATGAGCTCTGCTGCCCAGAAAGGACCACACTACTAACCTGGGAAGATCCACTTGTGCGTTGAATTCCTTCTTCTGCCCTCCTGACCCAGTGGGAAAAGTTAACCTGAATTTAGTGAGATCAGTTATAGAGGGACTGTGTTGTCATTGAGAGTCCTGTGCAAAAATTCAAATTAAAATTTATCATAATCATCATTGGGAGTGATCCTGCAAAATTCACTCAACAAACATTTACCAAACCCTTTAGACACTGTGCTAAGTGCTAGGGAAATAACAGTGGGCAAAATGGTCTCTGCCCATGCAGAGCTTATAATATAATGAGGAAGCAGGTGTCAATCAAATTCATGCACATTTGTAAGTATGGTCAGGTCAAGAAAGGAGAAGCATATTCTCTACCAGAGCAACCCTGAGAAATTGACGATTGACCTAAGATCAAAATGAAAAGGTAGAGTTTTCTCAGGAAAAAGAACAACCCATGGGAAGACACTGAGGCGGGAGAGAGCATGCCAAATGTGGGAGAATAGAAGAAATACAGTGTGACTAAACCAAGTTGAAACAAAATATGAGAAAAAGTTGGAGAATGAGAGACAGGCCAGGCCACGCAGGATCTCCAGGCACAATAGGACCTCAAGGAGCCATAGAAATCCTTTAGAGTGTTTAAAGAAGAGGGATAGCATGATCCAATTGGAATTTTTAAAAAGAACCTGCTCTGTGGAGGATATTGTGGGAGGGGAGAGTAAATGCCTATGGACTTACTCAGAGGTTAAGGCAGTTGGTAAGAAAGCTGCAGCCTGCCTACTACGATTGTTAAATTATAAACTGGAAGGTGGCCCAAGCCCATGTACCATCACACAGTTAAGATGTTTTCCTTCAGGAATATGTGGAAATAAATGTTGTGCCACACAGCTTGATTGACACTCTCCAGTGAGTTTCAATGGTTTGGGATCCCAGACACATACTTCAGAGGATGAAAAGGAGGTTTAATTAACCTTTGTTAAAGAACTCCACAGACGTGACTTTCCTTAGTGTCTGCTTGGTATTTCCATCTGCATGAATTATTTCCAGCAATAAGACAACTAATTGGTTTATCTACCAAGTCTGGTCAATTCTGAACAGTGAGTCTTAAGTACCCCAACAGGAGGTTTTTGAGGTTCTTTGAGGGTTTATTTTTTTATTTGCCTACCTCTCTGCACTCATATTGATCCAAGAGAAGAATCTTTTTTCAAGCAATGGAGTCTAAGAAAGTTTGATTTTATTTGGCACTTTGAGGAGATGGAAAAAAGTAATTTTGCATAAGAATATAAATGCTCGCTGTTCAGCATATTATAGAGTGGGTTTCTGAAGTTGGTGAAAGGTAAAACAGATTTTTATATAGCTTTAAAATTTTTATAACCTTTTTCTTGTATTATAGAATGGAACAAGGAAAACTGATATCACCCGTAATTCTAACACCTAGAAAAAAACTCACTGTTTATGTATGGTGAAATTTTTTCCTCTCTCATTCTTTAAAAAATTGTGGATGTATTGTATACACATTTTTTAAAATCTCTTTTTTAAACTTAATGTTATATGATAGTCTGTTTTATATACATCTATATCAATAAATAGTTTCTGAAAACACGGTTTTTAACCCTACGTACATTCTATTATATGAATGTACTGATTTTGCCAATTTAATGTCTAAAATAGTATTAATTTTAACTTCTTTGATCACCAGGTATAATTAATTTTTTCATACATTTACTACTCTCCATATTTCTTCTTTTATGAGTTACCTTTTCATGTCAATTTATCAAAATTTGTATTTGGCTCTCAATATTTTCTTAATTTTTCTTAACATTCTGAATTTTTTAAAAATTAACTCTTTATGTTTTGGGGATATCAATCTATTTTCTATAATGTTTGTTATAAATATTTTTCCCAATTTGGCGATCGTCTTTTAATTCTGCTTAAAATGTTTTTGACAAACAAATCTGTAAATTCTTGTGGCTTGAAGTCTATCAATTTCTTCCTTTGTGATTACTTTTTAGCTGTTCATTCAACAAATACAGTCCGCTCTGTATCTGCGGGTTCCACATGGGCGGATTCAACCAACTACAGATCCAAGGGGCTAAGGTGGTTGCATCTGTACTGAACATCCACAGACTTCTTTTTCTTGTCAGTACATATTCCCTGAATAATGCACTATCACAACAATTTACATTGTATTAGGTGTTATAAGTAATCTAGAGGTGATTTAAAGTATAGGGTAGGGTGTGCATAGGCTATATGCAGATATTACACCATTATATACTATAAGGGACTTGAGTATCAGGATTTTGGTATGGGGGAGTGTTGTTGTCCTGTAACCAATCCCCCGTTGATACCAAGGCACAACGGTACTTATTGAGTGTTATGTGTTAGGCACTAAGCAAGATACTAGGAGCAAAACAGGAAACAAGACAGACGGCTTTGCCTTCTCAGAGCTTACAGTCTGAGGAGAGAGACAGATTAACAAAACCCAGGCCATTATAGCATATCGTAAACTATGCCAAAGGAAGTACAGGATGGCAAGAGTCATCTAGTCTGGACTTTGGGGATAACGGAAGTCTTCTGGAAGAAAGCAACTTCCTTGCTGAGAATGAAGAGACAAGGGCACTGGGAATTGGGGCAGAAGAAACAGTATGTGTGAAGGTTCCTGTTCAGTGAGCTAAATGCCAAATGTCCTCTGTGACCAGAACAGGGAGTGTGTGTACGTGCGAGGGGGTGAGGGGAGCTGTGGTCAAGAGTACAGGAAGGAGAGCACTGGGGAGGCTGTAGGGTAGTCCACCGGAGAGGTGAGGACGGACGGTGGGCAGGGAACAAGTACACCCATCCCTTTTCACCGGGTAAGTGATGCTTCACTTATATATTAAGTTCTTACGCAAACCACACTGTCTATTGCAGAATAATTTACTTATTTACTTTTATTTTTATGTCAATTTTTGGGTTAGCATCAGCCTGCTTTTAAGTTTTAAGAAACATTTAAACTGGTAAGGCATGTTCTGTGTCATCACTTCTTATTTTCAAAATTGATTTATCTACTCTTGCTAACGTGTTCTCCTAAATAAACTATAAAATGGGTTTGAAAAATTAGAAAAGTATATGCATATATATAAATGTGCGTGTACATGTGTACATGTATATACACACATAAATCTCCCATTGGTAATTTGTTGGGAATGTGTTAAGCCTATATATCGGTTGTGGAAGAAATAGCTTTTTTTCTTTTTAATATTGAATCAGCCCATCAAGAAACATTGAACATCTCCCCACCTATTTGAATTTCCTTTTATATTTCTTGTTAAAACGTTAGAGTTTTATTCATAGAGGTTCTGCACATTTCTTGTTAGAGCTATTCTTATATATTTTATAATTTTAGTTTTTCATTATAAATGGATCTTTTCCTTCGTATCTTCCTCTCTGATATTGCTAGAATATAGGAAAAATACTAATGTATGTATATTTTCTTTCTATCTGACTGTCATAATTAATTATAAAAGTTTCAGTTGATTGTAAGAGTTTGTAATCATGACTACAATGTCTGTAAATAATGATAATATTCCACCTTCCAATGGTTGCATCTAATTATATTTGATGTCTTACAGCATTGATTATAACTTCTATTAAATAATAATAATAGTGAGCATCCTGTCTTAGTATCAATTTTAAGAATGCCTCTTTGTTTAACATTTGTCAGAATATATGCTGTAAGAGCTAATAAAATAAACTTGAGAAATGCTACAAATGAAATTCTCCCTCCCAGGGATTCTTAATTCCTATTAATATATTAAGAGACTGAGATCTGCAATAAAGAAACTAGTTAAACTGAGTTTAACCCAGCATTTTTGAAATACGTTTGACCACAGAAGTATTTTTTCTCTCATTTGGAAATTTACACCATTTATGAGCATCAAAATTGTATTAACTTGGGGCCAGCCCTGTGGCATGGTGGTTATGTTTGCACACTCCCCTTCAGCAGCCCAGGTTCTCAGGTTTGGATCCTGGGTGCAGACCTACATGACTTGTCAGCCATGCTGTGGGAGTGACCCACATGTAAAATGGAGGACGACTGGCACAGATGTTAGCTCAGGGCTAATCTCCCTCAGAAAAACAAAAAGAAAAGAAAAAAATTATATGAATGATCTTAATTAATACTTTTTAATTAGTTAATTTTAATTAATACTTACTTTTTTGATATTTTGTGCATCTTTCTCTCTTTTGCCCTATGGACTATGATTTGGTTTTGCTTTTTTTTTTCCTGAGGAAGATTAGCCCTGAGCTAACATCTGTGCCAGTCTTCCTCCACTTTGTGTGTGCATCACTGCCACAGCATGGCTAATGAGTGGTGTTTGTCCTCGCCTGGGATCCAAACCCGTGAACCCAGGCCACCAAAGCAGAGTGTGTGAACTTAACCACTACGTCCGCCACAGGGCTGGCCCTTTTGCTATTACTTTTTCCAGTAATTTGGAAGACAGTCATCTTTTTTATTTCTACAAGAGATTGCCCTAAGATTTTTCAAAACATTTCTGCCCATATTTTATGCTTACCAAAGACAAAGACACCGCCATCCACTTTCCTGGTTAAGTTCAGGATGAAATGATATGTTTGAACAAGCCCATCGCAGATGAGAAATATAAGCCATTTTTACTTCCTTCCAAGCCTTTTCTCAGTATTTGTAAGAATAACTTAACATTTTTAATCAGATTACCATCAGTAAATATTTTATATCACATGACTTCTCTTTCATGAATTATTTTCTCTATTCAGCAATGTAATCATGTTTACAACACACCCCTTGGCAGTTCTATGATTATCTCATTTCTGTGTCCAGCATATTGTCCTTTTACACCATAAATTTCTTATTTTTGACTCCTATTTTAATTCATCTTTCAGGCAACTAAAGGTACCTTCAAGAATTAATCTCAATTATGGCAAGTAGGTCATAGATGTTTTTAAATCTCTTGGTTAGCTTAAACAAATTTCTGTTAGCTTTCAACATAAGGACTGATTTGTCTGGCTATAAAATTCTTGTCTCACCATCTTTCTTGCCTCTCATTTTAGTCATGTGGTGGAAAAATCTGAGATCACCCGTATTTTTGTTTCTTAGTAATCTGTTGTTTTCCTGGATTTTGATAGGTTTTACTTTATAATTCAAATATTTTATAATAATGTATCTAGGTTTGGGCTCTTTTTGCTGATTTTGCATAGTACTTGTTGAATCATTTCCATTTCCAGAGTCAGATCCTTCATTAGCACTGGGAAACTTTCTCTTTTCTAAAATTTCTTTTATAATTTTGAGTATTTCTCTGGTTATAGTTTCCTTATTCTTTTTTTAATACATATTTTTTAATTTGAATGATGTTTATAGAAGTATAATTTATATCCAATGGCATACCGAGACTCTAAGTGCATAGTTTGATCAGTTTTGCCAACTGTGTATAGTTACCCACATCCTTATTAAGATATAGAACATTTCCGTCACTCCAGAAAGTTTCCCCACGCCCCTTCCCAGGCAATCCCAATACCAGAAGTAACCACTGATCTGATTTCTATCACCTCTGATTAGTTTTGCTCTTCTGAATGTCATGTAAATGGAATAATACAATATTACGCATAAGACTTCTTTTACTTCTCATGTTTTTTGAGATTTGTCCATATTGTTGCTTGTATCAGTAATTCATTTCGTGTATTGCTGAGTAGTATTCTGTTATATGACTAAACTACAATTTTTTTGTTGATTTTCCGATTTGTGGATTCCTGGGCTATTTCCAGTTTGGGGCTATTATGAATAAAGTTCCTATTAACATTCTTGTTAGGTTTGTTGTGGACGTATTTTTCCTTTCTTTTGGATAATGACCTAGGGGTGGAATTTTGAGGTCAAAGAGTGGGAATACATTGAATTGTTAAGAAACTGCCAACAGTTTTCCAGTTTTTGTGCCATTTTACACCCCTACCAGCAATGTAATTTATGAGTTCCGATTGCTCTGTATGCCCCACCAACATTTTATGTTGTCACTCTTTCATTTCAGCTATCCTAGTGAGTGTGTACTGCTGTCTCATTATGATCACTGGTCTCTTTCTCATGAGTACAAATTAACACTATTTTGCTTCTGTTTCCCATTTTATTTATCTACCATCTCCTGTCTCATCTATTCCTCTTAGGGAGTACAATGTAGGGCTTCTATATTTTAGAGAGTTCTGATTTTGTTTCCTATAGTGTCAGTTTTACCTCTTACTGCCTTAGGTGGACATATTAATACTATTATTAATATTATTCCTTTTTGGTTTCCCTACAGTCCCTCCTTATCTCACCCAGCACCTGTTTCCTTCCATCCTGTTATCTCATCACGCCTACCTGTCCTTTTTCACAGTGTCCTTTTTCTACATCCGTTGAGGATAAGAAACAGTTTTCTCAAGTTGTTTTTGAGATGATGTTTCAGTTACCTTGTTGTATACTTTTTCCACGGTCTATGCTATTTATTTTTCAGGCTTACTCATCCAGGAATGAAAATTAATTCACTTAGGACCAATATTTGTGAACATATAGTATATGCAATGTGTTCCTGAATCTGCTCATTATGTGCTAGTCTGTAAGTTTTCTGGTCCACAGCTGGAGGGCAGAATGACATGTCCTAGTTCAATATTGGCTTCTGACAGGAATGCTGCTGATGTAGCTTTGTGCATTGAGGATAGGATCTTCTCTTCCCCTACTGCCTATTCTCTTACACTCAAAGTGGAGAACACAAAAATTAACCATTTGGGGGATACCCTTCTTCCAGGGCTCCTCTTTTCTCCTCCAGTAGCCTTTTCTTGTTGGATGTATGCTCCAGCATTCAATGTGCCGCTACTCAGTCTTGTAACATCCAACTTCATTGTTTTCTGGGGGTTGAGATTTTTATACGAATATAGAACAGATGCTCTGCTGGGTTGAAGATGGTTCCATCCAGCAGAGCTGAACAGTTTTCAAGAAAGAAATGAACTGTCTCCCTACCTTCTTTGAAGCCAATAGTTTGGTTTTGTTTCCAGGAGCAAATCATATGTTGGTTAATAATTATGATTCTCAATTCAATACCATGGGTAATGATAATCCTGACATTTCTTTCAAGTTTCTGGCTATGGATTGACTGTAGGTCTTGGGTTTTGGTATTGTCTAGACCTTTCTTTCTCTCCCCTCATCCACTCCAAGTCTTCATCAGTAGTCAAAAGTAGAGACTTCTTTCCAGAAAAAAATGTCTTCTTTGGGGCTGACCCAGTGGTATAGTGGTTAAGTTCACACACTCCATTTGGGTAGCCTAGGGTTCACAGGTTTGGATCCCAGGCACAGACCTAGCACCACTTGTCAAGCCACACTGTCCCACATACAAAATAGAAGAAGATTGGCAACAGTTGTTAGCTCAGGGGCAGTCTTCCTCACACACACACACACACACGCACAAAGTCTCGTTAAATCCTTTCCAGTTTTAAGATTTTATCATTCTATACATTTCCCCCGTGAATCTTGGCTAAACTCCTCACTTAATCAAGTCCAAGTTTGTATGTACAACTAACGTGTTTCTCTATTTTACATATATAAATAAATTCAAATATATAATGAACTCTCTAGCAGTCTTTAGTATTTTGAAGTGTTGTCTTACCAAGAAAACCCTTTTACAGTTGACCAAATGTCCTGGGGGAGAAGGGTGGCAGGAAGCTAGTTAATCACATTATAGTTACTTTCTTAAAAGGGTGATAGGCATATGTTTCAAAAGATGTGGCATTATCATCTCTGAGTGGCACCTGAATCCAAATCTACTAATCTTTATTGAGGTCCTGTGATGTATCAAGCACTGTAATAGAAAGTAGACATATAGAGATGTGTAAGACATGGTCTTTTGCATTGGGTAATTCAAGGTCTTCCTCCAACTTCTACCACTGTTATGCGTGGAACTGGTGAGTCCAGTCTTTGGAATTTGTGAAGTCTCCCATATTGTTTAAAAGTCTTTTGACTCTCATACAAATGCATTTTATTATCTCTTAGGATTACATCCTTTATGTCTCCAAGGAACTCTTTTGACTCTGAAGTTATATTGCACTGTTCTATGGGGGTAATAAGATTGGTGAGTGAGAGTCTTTGAAGAATAACACTAAATAGCCCAGAAACTAAGACAGAGCCTTCAGCGCAGCTCTTGAGGCATCCTATAGGTAACCTCTGCTATGTAAAATGAGAATCTCAAATCCTGTTCCCTCAGGAAATACACCTGCTCTAGTCATAAGATTCAAAACATAATTAGACATTTCATCAACACATATGCATATATTATATTCTCTCAGGATACTTTTCCAATCCAGAAGTAAGATGATGAAGTTAAATTTCACTCTTCTTTGAGAGAAAAGTTTCACACAATTAGCCTTTGAAATACCTGTTCCCTAAAGTACCACAAAAACATTATCCCATGAAACAATGTTTCTAAGAAACACATATGTCCCTCCTCTTGATGATTTTTCTTATCACCACCAATAAAAATAAGAGCCATGTTGTTCTCTTCATGACCCACAAAGAAAAATCAATCTTGACTTTCTCAATCTTGGCTTGCAACACCAAGGATACCAAACAAAGGTAAAGTTCAAGGAGAGAAAGATCAACTACCTGCCCAAAATATTTAGTATAGCAATTCTGAGCTTTGGGTAAAAATTCAAATTCTCATGTTTGTTCACTAGAAGAAAAGAGGAGCTTTGTTATCAGGAAGCCATATCCAAGAAGTAAGTTGGTCCCACTAATACTTTGTTTGCTCCATATGAATTATTGTTCTCTTTACACAGATATTTGACAAGTTATTAGCAAAGCTGTGTTAGACTAGCACAGAGCCACATCAGATCTGTATTAACAGCCCCTGGACCATAATTTAGTAAGATTATGCCCCGCTCTGTGCCATGAGTGGTGGACAATATTTCATACCACAAATGGTCAGAATGATGTTGGATCCAAAGTTTTGGCATGACAGGATGCTGTCTGCCTCATTGTGATGATTTCAGACACAACATGTTGATTCCTGGCCATGGTAGGAGCTCAAGAAATCTTCTGTTCTCTTCCATTCAGGGGGTCTTGCTAGTTACACACTCAGCAAAATGCCCTGCTGAGCAAGGCATCACCTCTGGCATAACCCCATATTTGATACCTAAGGGATTTTTTTAACCATATTTTTCCAAGAGCCCAACTTTTATAGCACGAGAATCCATTCAGTTTTCTACTGCCTGTAGAAGAGGACAGCTCAGTCTTTCTGAAAGGATCATTCTCAAACAGGGGAGAGTTTGAGGCAACATGTCAGCAAGGTGGATTGGTAATTGGTGCTCCTTCCAGAGCCAGATAAAAGATGCAGTTGATTCAGATTCTGTCCTGTCCCTAGTACCATTTGGGAGCAGGATATACCCAGAACACAGCAGACAATGAGAAGTCATCAGAGATTTAGAACATGTTTAAGAACAAGGTCAAGAATTGGGTCATTACACAACATCCCCCCTTTGATTGTTAGAGGACAGATGCTCCATTAACAGAGGAATTTCCATTGACATTTTCAGGGACACATAAAATAATTGCCACCTGAATGTTCCAGGCTTTCAAAGGAGTATAAGTAAGGCCTAGGGCTATATTCCATTCATGTCTTTAGTGACAGCTTCATTGTTAGTATATCTTGTATTATTAGTTTATTTTCAAACGGACACCTGCATATATTTTTCTAAAGTAGAAAGGAGCCATATTATGATCACCATTCTTAAGAGACTCACCTAAAATGTGTTCATTTAATCTCTCAATTACTTATAAACAGCTGTGGCCCACCCACCAAGTGCTGGATACTATGCTAGGCACCATTATGAAAGGTGACCATTCTCCACCCTCAAGAAGCACACAGTCTAGTGGACGAGAGAGCTGTAATACAGTCATGGATGAGAGTGGGGCAGTTACTGAACAAGCAGGAAGAGAGAAAGGAGGACATTCTATAAAAGAAACAGCACACACAAACTTACAGTGATTTACATGTCCCTGATATTTTGGGCAATTGCCAAGAATTGCAAAGAAAAGCACACAAAGAAGAAGGAGGAAGTGACAGCAAGTGTAGCTGAAAAAGGTAGATTGGAGTCAGATTGTAAAGAGCTTTGAACACTGTGCTAAGTGGTTTGATCTGTGATTCGGAGGAGTCACTGTTAGCAGGAAGCTTGAAGTCAAGTCTCTTGATTCATAAGCATGGTTTTCTCTGCTAGATTACATTCATCCCTCCAAATGCTAGTGACCACTACACTGCATTTGACTAAAGATCACTCAATGGAGATATATAAATTGCCTGTTAGAAGTGATTGGTGAGTTCTCTTATTATTATCTCCCTCTTACAGATGAGGAAACTGAAGCATAAAGTAGTTAAGTCACCAATCCTAGGTCACACAACTAGTTGGGTGATCCCAGGCACTCTGGCTTCAGAGTCTTTAGTCTCAACAGCAGCACATACCCTCTCTTGACCTAGAGATCTTAACATGTTTGTCTGTGGTCTACTGATGCTATGTCAGTAAGTAAAGGCTACCTTCCAGAATAGATTTGATAACTGGCCAAGTTTGAAACTGAACGGATTAATGTCTATGATAACACAGGTCTTGGGGTCAAGGAATGAAGGATGTTCCCTTGTCATGTCTCCAAATATCTTTTTCTTTATCCTTTCATGGCTCTCTAAAACCAGGTATCTGAACTGGGCAGCCTTGCCCTGTTAAGGGTAAAGAGTACTAGAAGGATCTTAAAAGAATGTTGACAGATTTGATGAGACCTCTGAGATACTACAAATATTGCAATTGTGTTTACTACCCAAGACATTGAACATTAAAGGTTGAAAATCTAAGAGAGATATTATGTACCTGATAAATTTTGGTTGTTTTGTTTCGTTTAAACATTCATGAATAGAATGGAAAAGACATAGCAATGTAAGTTGAAGTCAAAGCAGGATAGGCAGGTTCTTCAAGTGTTTCTCTTTATGCATTGATACTAATAACGTCCAAACAGGCCCCAGGGCTGTCTTCTGACTTTGTACTTACCAAAGAAGCAGAGTATCATTTTCCTTGGAAGCCCAAATATTAAATATACTCTTATAATGTGACTCAAATATTGTGGTTTTATAAATCATCTACTGTGTTTTGAATATCTGTGGCTCTTCAGTACCTTATTAGGAATCAATATTCACTGGAAGTTCAACATCAAGACTTGTTGTGTGGGAGAAAGAAGAGGTACTCCAAAGGCTGGAAGCACAGTGGGAATTGTTACAGCAGGACATATCTAACGACATAAAGAAAAACTCAATTAACTGGTACTGGGATACACTGCAACTGCTGTGTGATGCACTCATATCCCTTTCCTTAGCAGTGTTTGAGCAGAGACTGAATAACTATTGAGGGTGCTCCTAAGGTGGAATAAGAGTATGATATCTGAGGCTGGACTAGAACGGCCTCTGGAGGTGCCTCGAGCTCTAAAGTATTATGAAATAATTTACAAGCACCGGCCTGCACAAAGATCTTAGTATTCTTTTTTATCATACTCATTTATTCCATATGAAAAAAGATATTCGGTCCACTTTTAGGAAGTAGTCTCTTCAGGTTCATTTTTATACCTCTGATATTTTAATATATGTTGAATATATAGATCTATAGGTATTATATATCTAGATATAGAGATTTATTTATTCATGTGTGTGTATATGGCAAACACCTTTACAGCATTTCATTATTCCTCTGACCATATTTACAAGGTAGAACATGGAGATGTATTTCTATGATTATATTGTAGATGAAAAAACCGGGGCCCAAGATCTTCCCACATTCTCCTGTCTCTGATGCTTGTTGGTAATGGCCCTTTGAATAGAGTACTTTATTATATATGTGGACATTTTGTTCGGTTTTAATTACAATGAAAACTCCTTAAGGGGAGGGGCCATGGAACATACAGATAACTTTTTATGGAGAGTCTTTATCTTTTGTTTTGTTACTATAGAATGCATTGCTATTGGTCAAGCTACCCCTTTCCCGCACATAGCTAATATTTGAGAAGTACATGTCAAATTGACTTGTCCTATTTGGACTTTCCCAGTCTCTTGGGTCAGATCGAAAGGAGACTATGCACAACTTACAGCTGATGAAGCAGTTGTAAGTCAAAGTGTCCCAATAGCAGGGCACTTTTCAGACACCCTGGTACTACCAGTCGTAACGAGATAGAAATAACAAGATAAGTGTGTGTAGGTGACTAAATAGGACTTCCCTCCATAAATCAGCTCTTGCCTGGGTCATACAATAAATTCTCAGAAGCATTTGCAAAACTGGGTCTTGCTTTCGTTGCCTTAAGGTGGCTGCATAAAGCAGAGATGACTGCTAGATTGAAAGGAAAATTGGTTTGTTTTCCTGTTGCAATGCTGAGAGGCTGTGATAATGGTTTGGTTAGACCCTGCTAAAGAGCCTAAAAGAAGATTTGAAGTCTACTTGGAAATGAGCTTGATTGAGGAGTCAAGTTCCTTCTGCTTTGGCTTTCCTTGTACAAGAAATCTCACCCAAGGATCAGCTATATATTTTTCAGGGTCATGGTTTTGCAAAAGACTGGGCCATTTTCTCCAAGTCACTGATTTCCCTAAGAACTGAGTGTCTTCTTAGAACTGCTCAAGTTCCCAAGGCACCTTGGTAGACATTAAATCAAGTAAACTCACTCCCAAGGGCCTGTCTGTGTTCCTAGCCAGCACAGGGTTTATCTCTTGCCGTAAAGATTCATTTATAGTACCCATCGGTCATTCTCTAGGCTATTAATTAGACAAGCACACATCAGTGCCAGCTGCCCTTCTCTTTCACTGCTGAGCGACCAAAAAAATTGGCCTGTGCCAACTCTGGTGAAAATTCCACCTTTTTTTTCAGCTAAGTATCACTTCCTCCCTTGCTCCAAAGCAATGCTTGGTATGCTGATGCCAATGTTGCTATGGATTCTCAAGATGGCACCAGGAAAGTGAGTGATTGAACTCATATCTCTGTTTGATGCAGCTTCCCTGAGTGTCAAAAGATGGATCCAAGTTTTCAGGCACTCCTGTGAGACAGAAGTTTCTTCAGCAATATACTTCATTGTTAAAACATGGGAGAAGAGGTAGAGAAGGTTTGCAGTAGGTGGATTTCTGCTCACTCCTACATACTGCCTTTCCTTGGCGGAGTACTTCTGGGGATTGTATTTTTCAATCATTCATTCACAGCAACTCCAGGAGCTTCTATGATTAACCTTATTTTTCAGAGATGAAGAGACTAGGTCAAAACAGTGAAGTGTCATGCCCATGACCAGATGGCTGAGAAGAATCCAGGCCAAGGCTTAGACTCTGGTCTTCCAATCGATGTCATGTCTAACGCTCTGTCTTCTACTCCATGGCTGCCTTCTCAGTTCCACGAAGGGAATCAAAGCCTGGAAGGATAAATACCAACAATGAGAGTAAAATTAATAATTGATTTTTAAGCACTTGCTATGGGCCAGATACTGTACTAACAACTTGATATGTCCTATTGCTTCTATTCTTCACAATTTTGGAGGGCTATCATTATGTCCATTTAAAGAAGAAACTGGGTTTCAGAGAGCACAAGTGACTTCCTCAAAGTTACACCGATTGGTAGAGACTGAATCCATCTCCAGACCTAGGTGTTGAGCCATAGAATTTGCTGGTGCCATACAGCTAAAAGCTGGGAGAAAAATCAGGGCGTTGTGAAGGATAAAAGATCTGAGTTGGAGTTCTCACTCTGCTGCTATTCATCTGTGTGATCTCGGGCAGTCCATTAACCCTTCAGACTCTTGGCTTCTTATTATAAAATGGGGCTGGTACTATTTGGCCTGATATCTCACAGAGAAGGATACGTCAGGCAAGACATGCGTAGGGTCTCTCTAAACTGGAGAGCACCATCCAAAGGCAAGGTACCACTCTTAGTGTTAGAATTGGGACTACAGCTAGTGTCCTGACCCCTCACAGCACTGCCCAGAAAGTCTGGGTGCTTCCCTCAGTCCCATACTCCCTCCACAGCTGCCAGACCAGCTTGGTTTAAAAAAGCTTGGTTCTTAGCGAATGTGTCCATAAGAGTATCTCCCTTTTCTTACAGTATAAAAACTCGTTAAGCTTCCCTTTACAAAGAGTGTATTTTCAAGCTCCCTCTCATTGGCTGCTGGGCAAAGCAATTGTCAGTCAACAAACCAGGTGGATAGAGTCACTGCTCTGAGGGTTTTATATTTTGAGAATGACTTGCAACTTTCTTTGCCCTGGAGTAAACAGGACTTTCACAGGGAAGGTCTTGGGGCAGCTTGTGGCCAAGACAGAATGAATTTGCTCTTGTGTTCAAGGTCATCAACGATCATAAGAGCTGCCATTTACCAAGTGCCCCCTATGGGACAGGTGGATTAAGAATATTATTTATAAACCTCAGATAGCCCTGTGAAGTATTTTTATTCCCATTTACAAAGGAAGAAAGTGAGGCTCTGGGAGAATTGCTCAGGACCTCAGAGCTAGTAAGTTTCCCACTGGTCTTCCTGCCAAGTCAGTCATTCTGCATCATCCAAACAACTAGCCAGTTTCAAGGTGTCGCCCCTCATCCAGTGCCTCCGCTCCCTTCTTGCCGATCATGAGACCCGCTCAGGGCCTGGAGGGCTGCACCAACAGGAAAGAAATCCTGCCTTTGCTAAAACTCACACCCACACTTGGGCTGGAGCTGAGCTCTCACCAGCCTCTCCCTCTACTTTCTTTTTTTGACAGTTTATCAAAGCCTTTGCTTCTTTCATATTCATTCACTCCCGGGTTTCTATTTAGTTGTGATGATAGATAAAATATTTTCTGAAAGGTTGATGCCTTGGAGTATAAATGAGGAATTTATGGGAAATAAAGACGCCACAGGGACTGGCCCGGTGGCGCAGTGGTTAAGTGCGCACGTTCCGCTTCTCAGCCGCCCGGGATTCGCTGGTTCAGATCCCGGGTGTGGACGTGGCACTACTTGGCACGCCATGCTGTGGTAGGCATCCCACAAATAAAGTAGAGGAAGATGGGCACGGATGTTAGCTCAGGGCCAGCCTTCCTCAGCAAAAAGAGGAGGATTGGCAGATGTTAGCTCAGGGCTAATCTTCCTGGAAAAAAAAAAAAGAAGCTCCAAAATGTTGGAGGAATTGAAATATACAAAATATTAATTTTCAGTCTCATTTACAGGTCTCCCATCACCTTATTTTGGAATATCAAGATAGGTCATTTGGCTATGGAATTGTTCAGTAATAACCAGAATCTATTTAGAGAGCTCGAAAGGGTAAAATGCACAGAGGAAGAATATATTTTCAATAACTTGTTTTCTTTTCAATTTTCAATTTTTGAAGGAAAGTTTTTAGAAGTTTTTTTTTAATTTCTCTAAATTTCATCCCCGTTAAGGTAAATTTCTAACAATAAAAATGACACCTTGAAATCTTTCTTTCCAGTCCAGCCCCGTGGTGTAATGGTTAAATTTGGCACCTTCCTCTTTGGCGGCCCAAGTTCATGGATTCAGTTCCTGGGTGTGGACTTACACCACTCAACAATGGCTATACTGTGGCAGTGACCCATATACAAAATAGAGGAGGATTGGCACAGATATTAGCTCAGGGCAAATCTTCCTCAGGAAAAAAAAAAAAAAAAAAACAAACCTTTCTTTCATAACTTTAATCACAGGAGATTAGTGGGAATTATTATTATTCCTAGCCTTATAGAACCACATAGTAAATCATAGCTCTTCCTTTCCAAAATAACGTTTATCAATGAGATACGTTGTCTATCTCATAATCATAACCACATTCACATCTGAGATAGCTTAAATGCAAATGTCTGCAAATGACACAGCCTGACTCAGAAAGAGAATAGAGTCCACATGACATTCTGTGAATCCTTTTTGTCGATGGATTTGGCATTTCTCTTGTAGCATTTCTTTATAGTTAAGAACAGTCGATTGACTTGCAAACTGTATGAGCCTCTGTAACCTTTGGTGAGGTAAGGGGGCTTAGAGCTCCACTTCCATGTGTTTTGCATTATTTTTCCTGCTTCGGAGGAAAGAAGCTCTATTCCCATGCTGGAGCTTCCTGCCCAGGGACCCTGCTTTCTCTGTGGCCAGCTCTGGAGAGCTGGAAATCCAGCCGGGCCGAGACAACCAACAGCAGAGACATGGGACACATCCTCAGCTCTTTGGAACTTCACTGTTGTTGTTATGGTGATGGTTCTTATTTAGGAACAAAGACTTCAAGGGGGACGGATCAGCTGGCTGCAAGGAGGATTTTAGGCTTCTTGTCATAAGCAAATCATCAGGCTAACAGGTTACCTGTAGAGAGTGTGTGCCGTTCACTGAGGACACCTCTGTCAGAGCTGCTGTAAACACAGTCCCAGCGATTGATTTTATAATCCAAACGAGGTAGGCATTACATAATTTTTGGTGGGGAAGAAGGAGTGGGGAAGAAAGAGAGAACAAAGAATTTAGTGATACAAACAAAGCAGGAAGCCAAAGAAAACATCTTTCAGCAGCCAAAATAGTTTCCTATTTAGAGAACTGGTGTCTCCTAATTAACCACAAATAACAAAAAATAAAGTAAGACTAAATGGCCAGGTACCCAAATAGCAGGGGCAGGGAAATTAGGGCCAGGAATTCACACTCTGCAATTTGAGAAAGGAGAGAGGCAAACAGAAGTTGGAAATGCCAATGTCTGTTTGAGGAAATAAAAGGAAGAGATTTCTGTAAGCATCCCACAGAAACGAACATTTCTGTGCAATGCTGAGGACACTCATTGAAGGTTATCAACTTTGCAATTTCTCTAGGAACTGGAGGAATGCTCCATGGAGTCAAGAGCAGCATATAATGAAGCATTCCATTTGTTTACTTTGGTGGGTGTAAGTTGACTTACCAAGCAATGCTCTGATTGGGCTAGAGGCCAGCACTGTTTCAGCAGGAACAGGGACTCTTCCCCTGGGGCAAGCCTTTCTCAACCTTCTTGCTCTCAGAGAGGTCCTAAGATGTCTGTAGGAGAAGTATAAAATTTGTCAGCATCGTTGGCAAATTCCTGAAGTAGAGCTGGGCTACCTAGAATACTGCCCTGTCTTTGGGGATCTGAAAGGAGCCTGAAGGATGTTGTAAGAGAGATTAAAGGGCTCGTTAGAGAAGAGATCCCATCAGCACGTACAGTGCAACATCCCCAGACTGCTCCGCCATTGTCAGGGCAGGTATCAGAGGCTGATTTCCCCTCTTGCCAGGACGAGCATTGTTCCTTTGGCTTGCCAGTCTCGGTCCTCATGCCATTGCATGCCCAGGAAGCACCCTCTAGGGTTGATGCAGATCCAAGGTGTCAAACCCAAGTGGTAAGGGAACCCTAAACCTCGCCTTCTGGGAGCTGTGCTGTGGTCCACAGATTGGCTGAGGATGCTTGCTCTGAGTGCCACCCACTGGTGACGGAGGCTTCCTGAAGGAAGTGGGTCTCAGCCACAGGCCCTTGAGCGCTCTCAGGGATGGTGCCAGGTTAGTCAGCTGACTTATCTTCAGCCTCCACCCACATTTATGCCCAGCAGGTCCTTCTCTCCCGCCTCGAAAACTGAATGGGCGTGATGAGGGGCCTGGCAATTGCGGTCATGAGTGACAGATACAAGTTGAGTTGATGAGTGGCGGCACATATGCAAACTCAGCCAGAGTGACATTCAGCTGAGTCTTAGGCATTCACCTGAGCCCTGACTGAGTCAGTCACTCCCAGATCTGAGCAATGAGAGAACCCTCCCATGGGGAAGCCCGGCAGCTGGATCAACCTGGGAAGCAGCCAGAAAGAGAAGAGTGGCCCTGTGACTGATTAATGTTCAAAGACAGAAAAAAGAAACACAAAAAATGATTGCAGCTTCACTTCCAATGAGCCAGTGAATCCCTTCAGGTCTCATAGCAAAGCGTACAGGTGGAGCTGGACTCACCCGCTTTCTTTCCCATTTGTGACTTTTTATTTCCCCTCATTGCTGAATTTCTTGGCAAACTGACTGACCTCAGATGAAAAAAAAAAAAAAAAAAAAAAAAAACCCTTGAGGTCAGAAGAAAGTGGTTGGAAAAGAACCTACACACCCCTACTCCTGAGACCCATTTCCTGGGGGGAGGTCACTATGCCTTCACTTAGTCTGTTTGCAAACACACTGGATTGCTCTGCCACTGGTTTGGGGCTGCTGCCCAGCCTCCCAGGCAGGAGTCCCATGCCTCCCTCCTGCACAGCAATCCTCACATGGTAGCCTGGGAGACTGAGGAAGGTTATTTCAGCAGAAACAATTCTCCCGAGGAGGCAAGTCCTACCAGCTAGGAGTTTTGTTCAGCTTTTGCTTGCTGAGGTCCCAGCCTACTCCCCACCCTATATTCACTTTCCTTCTGACCCCTTGGCGGATAGTATTGCTTTCTCCCATGCAAGACTCCTTCACCTTCAGGCAAAATAGGCCAAGACCAAACCAGTTTCACATTTTAGAGTGTGATTTTGTAAGAACTTCCAACTAGGGCAGCCATGGGCAACCTCTTCAAAGGAACAGGAGGAGTTGTCTTCTCCCAAATGCCATTGCAATGGCTTCCTTTGGTGGCCAGATCTATGGACAGTCAGAACACATTGGGTATCTCTACTCTGATGAGCAAAACCCAGCTCACTTCTTTGCTTTCCTGTTTTTCCCTTGAGGGTCCAGGGAATTGCTAAATATGTCACACAATCCTGCCATGTCTCCTTCAGAAAACTTGGAGCCATCTCCCAGGGGAGCAACAGTTCACTGTTCCATGAGCATCCTCTCATGCTATGGAAGGAGGTAGAAGAGAAAGCTATGCCTTTCATACTGCCAGTTCCATACCCAGCCTTTCCTGGGCATGATAATGCTCAATGCAGCCAGAGGAGGAGACTCTGTGATGTCCAAGGAGAGAACGGTTGGCACAGGCTATTTGAAGGAGATTATCCTGAAGCTGTAGTTCAAATGTAATACAACCATTTATTCAGCAAGTGTTTATTGAGTATCTATCATATGCCAGGGTCCTAGAGCTATGGAAGCTATGGAACTACTACTGCAAAACCTGGGAAGTTAAGAGTCAAAGGCAAGACACTCAAGACCAGTGAAGGTTCTATGCTCAGGGCAGACGTCCCTTGGCCCCAGCCAGCTCCTGCTGTGGGGGACTGCTCCCCTTTCTGGCTTCTCCCAGTGGGAGGAAGAGACAAGGTATGAGGAGCAAGGGTGCAAGAAGTTTCTTCTCCTCAGGGAGGTCAGGCTTTGGAGAATTCCTTCAAAAGTCTCAGTTGGCCTTAAATGTCCCCAAATGTGCTTGCTCTTGTATAAGCCCCCTTTCTCTATGCATGTTCAGTCTCTGAGCAGACAGATGGCCTGCAAATAAGAATCTTTAAGAAAGTAGGGCTGTTCTTTCATTTCCCTTGTTTTTTCTCTATTTAATTTCCTCTCTTCACTTCCTTCCCTTTTATCCTGCCACACTCTTGTCACCTCCCAGGAAACTTAGTGCTCCTCCCTGCCTACGGGATGGAGCTCAAACTTCTCAGCTTGGCCTTCCATGAAGCGCAGGCTCAGTGTAGGACTGTGGAATACGGTGTCAAAATGAACCCTTGTGTTAGTCTTTTTCTGTGCCTATATTGCATAGGAGTTGATGGACTGCTTGTTCTGGAAACTTGAGGATTAGTATTTTCCTTCAAAATCAAGTTTTACTTTTTGCTTAGAGCCTGCTGAAGACTAAGGTCCTCTTCCCCACCCCTAAACCCAGGCAAACCCAATAGGCACATGTGAGCAGGCCTTCTCCTGAGTCCAGGCTCTGACCCTCGGAACCAGATGAAACAGTGTGCTCTCATGTTTCTCAGTGAGGGCTGTCTTCCCTGCCCTCTTCTCGTAACTGCACAATGATAACGATCCTCCATACTTTAATATGCAGATAAATTATTAACAGTGGGTTGTACCTTTTCCCAGGCTGTAAAAAGATGATTGGTTAGAGTCCCAACGTTCTCCTCATCACTGTAGAAATGTAGAGGAGGATGTCATCTCAGGCCACTTGCCTCTGAGACTCATAACAAAGATGTGTCAGGCTCCAGCCAGGAGCATAAGTGGGGTGACAGATGGCAGGAAGCCCACAGGTAAGAGACTTTGGTCACTTTCACCTTTCTTCATCAGTTTTGATTCTTTCCTTTCATCTTTCTTTTCTGGGACTGGAAATGGGCAGGGGGCGAGGGTATGATTAGGATGTCAGTGGTTGCACAAAGGTCTTAGGGAAAGCTCAGTGTTTTAATAAGTGAGGGGCAAGGAAGCAGTGTGTTAACATACAGACCAACATGAAGCTCCACGCCACTCTAGACCTCAGTGTTCCGGAGAGAAAGTGTGGACCTGGTGTGCGAGCAAAGGTCAAAAGGCCAGCAACGATAACACAGTGGCATGGTCACGTGACAGCCCAGTCCTGGGGAGGTGGGGAGGGGAAGCTGGGAGGGAATGAAAGATGCTGGAGTCAGGATGCATTGCACTGATATGGACTGGGGACATTGCCAGATCTCACTGGAAGGCAGAGAGGTAGACAGAGGCCAGCCAATGAACTGTGAAGGGCCACGGGAGCCCATGCCAGGATGAAGTCTGGGTGATTCGGCTGAGTTTTTTTTTTTAATTTTTTTTATTTTAACAGACCTCATTTTTAAAAGCAGTCAGGTTTTGTAGAAAAATTGAACAGAAATGACAGACAGTTTTCATATCCTCTTCTCCTCTACATACAGATTCCTCTATTATTAATGTCTTGCATTAGTGCGGTCCATTTATTACAATGATGAACCAATGTGGATACATCAGTACTGACTTTAGTAGTTTACATTAAGCTTCACTCTTTGCGTTGCAGAATCCTATGGGTTTTGACAAATGGATAATGTCGTGTATACACCATTACAGTATCGTACAGAATAGTTTCACCGCCCTAAAAACCCCACGTGCCCCACCTATTCATCCCTCTCTCCTTTTCCCCTAAACCCCTGGCAACCGCTGATCCTTTTACTCTCTCTCTAGTTTTACCTTTTTCACCGTGTCATATAGTAGGACTCATACAGAATATAGCCTTTTCAGATTGGCTTCTTTCACTTAGCAGTATGGTTTTAAAGCTCCTCCACGTCTTTTCATTACTTGAGAGCTCATTTCTTTTTAATGCTGATCAAGATCTTATTGTATGGATGTACCAAGGTTTATTTATCCATTTGAGCAGACTTGTCAGTGAAATAAAAGGCAGAAGCAATGGGAGGGGTGGATGAAGAGAAAGCAGCAAGGGCTACAGAACATGATAGAAGCAAGAAGGAGGAAGGTTTGGAGAAGTAGAAAAATAAACACGGATGCAGAGGCCTGAACTGGCCCAAGGCAGGGTTCTGGAGACCAGTGCTCTGTGGAAGAGGCCAGCTCCTCACTGATCCCCACCAGGCCTTTCCTGCTCCTATAGACAAAACCTCAAGAAGGCAGAAACCATGTCAGTTTCATCCTGAGAGCCGAACACATTGCAGACATCCGATACATATTTATTGAGCCAACTAAACCTCCAATGCCTTTTCTAAAGAGCAAGTTTGCCCAGAGACCAGAAGATATGAAGCCCCTGAGATTGGCCAGGCATCTCAGACAGGTCTCAACTGCTCCCTCAGCTGAGCCCCTCCATGCCATGGGGTCAGGCAGAGCTTGCCTGGAACATTTACCTCCTCAACCAAGAACGCATCTCTCTTGCCACCATTTGTACCTGCCTTGTGAGATATTCTGTGGATAGAACCACAGCCAAACTATAGAGAGGCAGGCAAAACAAGGGAGATTAGGTCAAACTAACATACCAGATAAAAAGGAATTCTCACCACGGATTTGGAATCCAGCTCTCCATGAGCTCATTTTTCAACTCAATTACAAGGCAGCAGAATTAGCCCAAACAACCTTCATGGAATGGGAAGAGCTAACAGGGTGATTCAGCTAAGAAAGAGCTGTAAGAGGAAGATGAGCCAGGCCCTCCACATGCTCACACTGGGGAGGAAAGAAAGTCTGTGTCACAACAGTAGCAGTCCACATGTGGGAGCTGCTGGAGCCCAGCCGGAGGGGGGCAGCTAACAGTCTGGTAGAAGTGGATAGCTCTCCAGGGGAGCTAGTAAGTCAGCTCAAAATTTGCAGGACCAATAGAAATTCACCAGTTGGAATTCACTAACTCAGTGCTGCTCCCTGGGCAAAAGAGTTTATCACCCAGACTTGTGTGTTGGTGGAAGGTCACTGCGTAAAATCAGGTCCTCTCCCAGAGTATGATACTGGCATTCCTTGTACCCCTATCACTTTCTCTTGGTGTGATGAAAAGGATGAAAGAGCCCAATAAGATGATGAGGGTATTTTGCTTTGGGTCCGTTCGTATCCTACCCATGTTCGTGTTCATAGGACTTAAACAGCCAGCACAGGGCGGAGAGCTCTTGAGAATTTCTTTCTAAGGGAAAAGGACTGGTGGCTGCTTGGCCTGAAGGCTGTTTTGAACGATGGGGCTCATCCAGAGACACACATTTCGCTCCTTGTCCCCACTGTTGTATAACTAGAGGAGTGGAGAGAAGTGTGGACAGTTAATTAGATGCAGAGGGTAGAGGTGGGGGCATTGGGTGGGGCAAGGAGTAACTGCCTTCCCACCTTGAAGCCCCCTAAATGGCAAACCCTGAGGAAGGAAGACATATCCATGGGGGGGCGAGGGGTGGTGGGGGAGGCCAGTGTTGATTCTGTGTGTTCCCAAGGCACTGGCCTCAGAGCTTCTTCAACCAGAGGGGCAGCAGAGGTGGCCCAAACACCTCCATGTAACCAGAAACGCAAGCAGGGGAGAATCAGGCTCAAATGGCAGCATAGCATCTGCCTTGAGGACAGCTGGCCTCTCCTACCACACCAGTACCTGGCCATGTCTGCTGCACCGGCCAGTCTCCAGGGTATTTCTTGCACAGATGGGACCCCAGAGAACTACCACTAAGTTCTCTGTATCCAAATATTTCTTTGAGAAAGATAGTGTCTGTGTCTCCGCACAATCTGTCCGTTTTCTTGGGGCATCTGCTATTTGGGTGCTCCCCAGCACAGAATTTTCATCTTAATTACTTGCTCTTTTGCATTTGTCTCCATGTGGGAGGACTGCTTGTGGAAATTCAGGACAAAGTCCAACGTTTGGTCATAGTGGAGAGAAAAAGAAGGGGCAGTGCTAAGCTTGGTTACTCTCTCCTGGGAATGGGCAGCACTCACCACACACATCTTCTCCCTCTCTCCTCCTCCCATTCACACTTTGTCTCCCTGGCTTTCCAGAACACTCTAGACTTACCTCCTTTTTTCATCTTAGTCTACACCCTTCCTTCCCACCCACCCTGTTTCTTAGCCACAGACGTTGAAGTACATCTAAATATCCACCCATAAGGAAGGTAAAACCTCAGTGAGGGGCCCCAGGGAACTAGGAAACTAGGAGCTGGGGGAGAGAGGAGGACACAGAACTGAGAATGCAGAGGTTGGCACCAGCTCTTTCACAAGGAGCCCTGAATTTCGAGGGAGATTATAGGACTGATACTCATGACAGACCCCAGAGCCATGCCCCGACTGTTTATAATATTAAAATGGTGAATCATTTATTCATGTATTCTCTCCACAAACGTCGATGAGGCACCAATTATATGATGGAGTAGGCCTTGACAACACACAGATAAGTGACATAAAGTCCTTGTCCCCAAAAAGCTTGTGGGTGACACTAGCACATGGACTAATAATGGCAATAATGTGTGTGATGAAGTCTATGGTCCTGAAAGACACTAAGGGAATGGTCTGCAAGAGAAAGCCCAGAACCCCAATGGGCTGATCTAGAAGAATTCATAAGGACTTCATGCCTGATCTGAGTTTCGAAGGTAACGTAGGGAGGAAGGCACTGGATGGTATGTTCCCGGCAGGAGGAGCCTGAGTATAAGCAAAGGCTTGGAGAAAGAGGGGTGGGATTGGGGAACCAGGGTGTAAAGTGGCTGGACCCCTGCGTGTGCAGGCTGGGGAGACGTGAGACCTGAGAAGGCAGAGCCACCTCAGATGGACTTTGAGGCCAGAAAGGAGGCTGAGGTTAGGGAAAACTATGGAAGGCCTGTGGACAGGAGAGACATACAATCAGATTTGCACCTACAGGAGAAAAGTCCTGGCTGCAGTGTGGAGAACAGCTGGAGTGAACGAGACAGGAGACACGGAGAGCGCTTAGGAGGCTGTTACAACAAAATCAGCTAGAATGACGTTCCTTGGAAGCCCCTTTCTCCACACCTGTCCTCCTCAGACTTCCTGAAAGACGAGAAGGCAAGCCAGTGAAAAAGGCTTTCAGGAAAATAACTCATTCTTCAATTGCGTCGTTTTTGTGCTGTCAGTGACTATAATGGCTTTGTTTTACAGTCACTGTCGTGTAAATATTTCCTTCTGATAAAAGCGAGCTGTTTGTCCAATAACCATGCCTGCTTCTGCCCAGTATTTGCCCATCGCCAGGCTCAGGGTCCCAGCTGCCTGGCACACCCTCACAGCCTCTGTCGGGAGGAAGTTTCCTCTGTGATGAGAAGCACAGAAATTCAACTGTGCTTCTAGGCTGGTTCTAACACAGGGTGGCAGAAAAAGATGAGCTAGGCTATGGCCTCACGAGGGAGACATCATGGACCACCAAGGAATTCATGTATTCATTTCTCTTTACCCCAGGACTGTGCTCAAATTAGCTTATGTCAAAGAAAAAACATTCAATTGTTTAGACCAAAACAGAATTATTTTTAAACACTGTATTTAAGAAGACAGGTTCTGAAACAAACTTCCTACCACATGTTAGCTGTGTGGCATTGGGAAAGCACTTAATCTCTCTGTGCCTCAGTTTCCATATGTAATATAGGATAATTATATTGCCCACCTGTAGCAGTTTGCTGGGGCCACCACAACAAAGGACCAGAGACTACGTGGCTTAAGCAACAGAAATGTATTGTTTCACAGTTCTGGAGGCTAGTGATCCAAGATCAAGGTGTCGGCAGGGTTGGTTCCTTCTGAGGGCGGGTAGCTGCCTCTCACCTAGCTTCCGGTGGTCTGCTGACAGTCTTTGGTGTTCCTCAGCTTGTGGATGGATCACTTGATCTCTGCCGTCATCTTCCCAGGACGTTCTCCCCATATGCATGTTTACGTCCAAATTTCCCTTTTTTGTAAGGACACCAGTAATATTGGATTAGAGTCCATCTAAGGACCTCATTTTGACTTGATTACCACTGTAAAGACCCTATCTCCAAGTGAGGTCACATTCTGAGGTACTGGGGGTTAGGACTCCAACATGTGAATTTCGAGGGGACACATTTCAACCCATAATACCACCTAATGAGAATTTTCAATGAGAATTAATTAAATGAATTAAATCTTGTAAAATAATGCCTGGCACTTAGAAGCTCCCAATAATGTTAGATCATGCTGGGTGTAAATTAAAAGCTCCCAGGTTAGTGGATGTCAGGGTTGAAATTGAGCTGATTTGCACCAGTATGGCCTGACCAGTTATTTGCGGCTTGTGTCTTTTTTTATTGGTCAGGGCTTATAACCATACCAGGTAAATATTTTGAATAACACACCTAGCTAAAAGGTGCAAGATGAGAAGGGGTCAACCCAATGAGGGCTGCGATTTTTCTTCCCCATTCTCCAGGCCGTGTATACCGCACAATGCAAGTAGCCCCAGAGGGAACAAAACCGCTGTCATTTCTATGAGAGAGGAACCAGTGAAGGCCCTGTCTTCCTGATGAGCCCACAAAAGCCAGCTTCTCCCTGTGGGTAGCTCGCTCACCTGGGAAGGTGGGGGCCCCACGCTGGGCCTTGGAGATGAAGTCAGCTGAATTGTGTCCTGGATGCACTGACCCCAGGCTGCTGGGGGAGCAGCTGACGTGAATAGAAGTGTTTGCTCACCTCAGTTCACTTCAGAATCAGCCCTTTAAAAAATAAATAAGGTGTGTTGATCTTTTGTGAGGATGGTTAAACAAATCAGGTGGCCCAAACTGAATTCCAGGTAAAGAGGAAACCTCAGGAGGCGAGCTGCTGAAGTCAGCAAGAGCTGCACTGGGGGACCCGGTGGCCTCTTGTAGAGCTTTCTGGGCACAGCAAGGTTCTTCTTCTTAGTGAGCCCCCTGACAGCTCTTGGTGGCTGCCCCAGATGACTGCAGTGGCAGGGGATTAAGGAAAAAGCATGTGCCTGGGAGAGGAGGTAGCTAACACAGTAAGCCAAAATTAAGCTGAGCTGCCAAGGGAAAAATGATTGGGGATATATAGTTTCAACTGAGGAAGGTACCAGAAAGGATGTCGCCCACAGAGAGGCTTTGAGGGGGTGGGCTTTGCCAGTGACTGACCTCCTATAACCCTCATCCCAGAAACACTGACTTCCTGACCTCCAAGGCCAAGGCAAGGTCACTCTCTCTCATGCCCCTTGAAGTCCTGTGTCTGCCTTCACCAGGTAAACAGGAAGGCTTCTGTGCTTCAGTAGGAAAACCGTAGACTGGGAGGCAGGATATCTGCTCTGATTCTGCTCTCCCAAAGCTGTGTGACCTCGGACAAGTAGTTTAACCTTTCTGGGCTCAGTTTTCTCATCTATTATTTGAGGCGCTTGGCATCATGGACTCTTCACGCTGAAAGGGATCTTAGGAATCCCGTCCAGTCCATTTGGCGGATAAACCAAAAGCTGAGGAGTTAAGTGAGTTGTTCACAGTCATGTGTTAATGAGGGGACAGGTACCTAGGACTCAGGTGTCCAGACTGCCACCTGGGACCCATTCCATTAACAGTAATGATCCCTCATCTGTTTATAGTGCCAGAGTGCTTACATCCACCCCTTGTAACAACCTTCTGAAGTAGTTATTATTATACCCGTTTTACAGATAAGGAAACTGGCTTGCCCAAGGTCCCCAGCTACTGAGTAGAAGAACCAGGACTTTGATTGCTAGTTTGGTGCTCTTCCTGCACACCAGCTAACTCGTTATCCTCAGCCACACACCACCTTGGGTGCCCCATTTTAAGCTGGCACAACCTCAGCAGGAACAAGTGTCTAATTATTGAGAGCAGATGGGCTCATCACAGGGGTGGGAGCAGGCAAGCAAGAGCACTCACTCTAAACAGCTGCAGAAAAGTGGTATTCGTCTTCCCAGTGTGAACTAGTTTTCAATAGATAAATGAGTTTTTAAGTAAGACAACTCTACATATCTGACGTTAGAAATAAACAGTTTAATCAAGGGAGGAGCAAAATGAGTTAGCCAGGTGCCCTAGGGTAGGTGGGGTGGCAGCTGCCTCTTTGCTCCACAGTGAGGTTTTTTACTGGCTCTCCTGCCCTCTCCCTCTCCCCGTCATCCCTGACTTAAAGGACCTGGCGTGTCCTGAGTAGTGCCAACACCTCTCAGGTTCTTAAGGAAGAGCCGCTTCCTCAGGATAAACTGGGACCTCAGCTGAGACGTCAGTGCCTCCTCTGGGTGAAGAAGAGACAGCCTCTAAGATCTCTAAGATCTCTCCAGAGTGATTCTAGATTAAGTTCTAATCTAGACGTTGGGCTGCACCAGCCAGCAATACAGCAAGTCTTAATGACCATCAGGTCTATGTCACACTGGGGGAGACACCTGAGGTAAGGTTGTTTGTGCTTGTCACACTACCGTGCCCAGTAGAAATATAATGCACTAATGTAGTTGGGAAAACTTTCGTCCCAATCCCTGAACAGAAAGAGATTCTGAGCAAAAAGAGATGCAGCAAAATACAATCCTGAGTCCTCTCCTTCCCGACCCAGCCTCTCACCACAAGGATCAACAGGCTAGTCTTAGAGGCCCAAAGACACCACGTCAAATTGGAGACAACTGCCCTCACTCCACGATGAGCCTCCACCTCTAGTTCTCAGCAGTGAGTATGTGTGATAGAATTTTTGCCTTCCGCCAGTGTGGCTGCCCCTGCTAGGAGCTCCAAGGTTAATTATTAACAACTAAACAAATTCACAGTGAGCCAGGACTAGCTCTTGCTCTAAGGCTCATGTATTTTCTGGAAGTACGTTTCCATGAGGACTTCGCCCCGTTGGATTCCTCCTCAGGGCCCAGGACAGAGAGACAAACATTGGGCCTGTAGTTTCAGTTAGAAGAGACCCAAGTCAAGAAACCTCAGAGAACTCACTTGGAAGATTTTTCTAGGAAAGTGGAGTTTCCTGTTTGACCTCTCGACCAGACAGGTTTTGGGGAGAATAAAATCACATCACCTTAGAAGGAAGTGGAGTAGTCTGACCTGACTTGGGGAGTATTTAAAGAGAACTTCATTCATTGTGCAAAATAGCTCTAAATGATGGCAAGCTCTTAGAAGATTCAATTTACTGGCTACATGTACCACCATGAAATTAACACATCCTGGAATTTAGATCGGAACGGACGTGGGAATTCATTTTGTCCCTTCTCAGTGTGAGTGGGGCGTCTGAAGTTAAAGGAAGGCCCAGTCTAGAGAGCAAAACTAACGACTCCTAAGTCAGTTTGCTTGCTTCCCAAAGAGATCTGAGAGCCAAGGGTGCTTCATAAGGTCCTATAACAGTTGTTTCTCTAGAGTCCTTCAAACAGTTCTCTGAAGGTTTTTATGCAAAACAAAACTTTCCTTTAATGATATAACACAATGGTGGACCTTGGCCTAAATCATGCCAAAATATCACCTAATCTAAACTAATAATGACACCTACATTTGCTGAGCATTTACTATACATGTGGCACTCTGCTAAACTGAAAATTAGCAGTCAGATGACTTACCTCCTAGGTGCCTCATGGGTACTTGTGTTATCTGGAAGATTGAATAAATACCTACAAAGTGCTTAGAACTCCCATTTCACCCATAGCCTCAGTGAGGCCCTGCTTTGGCTAAGTAGAACCAGGCCCTGCGAGGAAGGAAAAGAGGTCAGGTGCGGGCAGGGTTGACCTTATAGGTAGACACAATAGGTGAGTGTCTATGTGGTGCAATGGCCCCCGTGCCCATGTCTATTCATTCTAGTCCACCAGGTTCTTTTTTTTTTTTTTCGTCTTGAAAGTTTAAGTGTGCCTCACTTAAAAGCAAATACTCTTCTGAGGGATAACCTTTTAATCAGCCAACCATCTTCAGGAATTCTTTTACATCTTCCCAGGAATCTAAAAGAGTGAGGTCATACAGGAAGGACACAAGAAAAAGCCAACCTTCTGTGGTTGCCTCAGATGGAATGCCTGAGAATTCAGGCCATAAGTAGAGATGGTCACTTGACTTCTAGTCTAATCTACTCCAGTGAGATTTTTCCTGTAAGAATAAATTGAAGTCTTCTTGGGTTGCCTTCTTTCAGGTGGGAAAAATATTTCGAAAACTCTTATACCCTGAATGAGTGACTTGGCAAAAGAAGATTGTGGGGTCCTTCAAATACCATGCCTGTTTGTTGTTTTTCTGAGAGACTTATGTCTATAAACCTGAGGTTTCAACACTTCACTCAGTTCTAGGCTTTCTGTCTAAATCAAAACGATCACATGGCCACATGTTTATCTACAGCTGACCACAGACAAACCAATGCAGGACCAGGATTTCACTTGAGCTCTGTGGCCTTTATGTGTGAAATGAAGACAAAAACACATGGAGCCTAAGAGACCCCATTTTTTGTGTCCTGGAGACCCTTGGCCTCGATTAAATTAAATGAAGCCAATGTGATGGGATCCTTGGGAGAAAGACTCAGGACCTGGGATCAGACCACACTTTCTGGCCATGGACGGCACGCTGTGGGCCTGCCAGCTTTATTGAAGAACCTGAGGCTTAAAGCCAGGACTTCATGGGAGAGTCCTGTACCCAATTTTATAATGTACTTTTGACAAAGCGCATGGGCAACTCACAATGTGTCCGGGGAGGTGGCGGGGAGGAGGACAGAGAAAAACACTGATGAGACCAGAGAAATGTGGGGAGGAATTACTTTTGCTTCCTGTGGAAGAGAAAGCCCCAGAGGAATGTGATGTCTGCCTGCTCTTTAAAGGACTCTCATGTGGAAGAGGTAGAGGAGTATTCTGCTTTGTTCCAAATGATAAAACTAGGACCAGTGGGAGGAGACTGAAGGACAGCCAGGTTTTTCTAGCACTCCGAGCAGTCTGCAGTGCACAGGCACTGTGCAGGTTGGTTTCTTGACACTCCATGTGTTCATTTGGTGGCTGAGAAAGGGACACCAGGAGGGCAGGTTGAAGGGAATGCCTTCCCTTGGGTGGGAGATTGGACTAGATTACTCAGGTTGTTACTAACTATAAAGAATATGGTTTTATGACTTTTTTTTTTAGGTGAGCAATAAAGGTAGCTTTATGGTCTCCGTACTACACAAACTATAATTTCCCACATTAAATATTTCATGCTTGGAAACCCTGAGAAACAGGAAAGCTAAGAAGTTTGCAGGGTAATTTAAAAATACTTTCTGGTGCTGCAACTAGAAAGACCCACAATTAAAATATACAACCATGTACTGGGGGGATTTGGGGAGAAAAAAGAAAAGAAGAAGATTGGCAACAGTTGTTAGCTCAGGTGCCAATCTTTAGAAAGAAAAATACTTTCTGGGAGACCATTAAATCACAAAAGGCAGTGCATGGTGTGGGTAAGAGCAGGGCTGTGGAGGCAGAGCCCCCAGGGGATCAAATCCTGGCTCTGCCCTCATCAAGCTCCGTGAACTTGGATGGGTTACCTAACTTACTTATGCCTTCACTTTTGCTGCTGTAAGATGGAAATGGTAACACCCACTTCCCACTCTTGTTGTGAGCCTGACATCAGTTAATGCACCTAAAACATTACAACTATGCCTGGCACATGGTGTTAGTGATGATTGTTCTAGGAGGAGAAATCATCATTATTTCTTATGTCCATGAGAGAATTAAACAGCATGGCATCAGCTTGCAATAAAAAGCTTGTATGTTTCTTTTGATTTGTGATATAATGAAATGGAAAAATTAAATAGGGCTGCTTTTTTTTTGTAATAAGGAACATTTTTAGGGGCCAATTCAAGAGTGATAAATCCTGTAAACAGAGTGAATGACAGCTGAATCCCATCAAGCAGTAGAAAAAATAGAGTCCAGTGATTTGGGGGTAGTGAAACGCAAAGAGAATGGAAGAGGAGCTGGGCCCCGGGGATTTGCACTGTTTCCTGTGGCAGTGTCCTGGCCTCTTCCCCAAGAGAAATAAAAATCAAAGCTTCATCCAGATGTCTCATCTGCCCCAGTGCTGACAATTCAATAACATCTGGTTGACAACCTAATTCTATCTCTTCTAAATTTTTTTCTAACTATAAAAGCACATGTACAACCAAAGGAAAAGAGGAGGAAAAGATGCAAAAGGGCTTAGTTTTTCATCTTGATAATTGCCTGATAATTTGCACTGAGAGGACTTGGGGGTCCAGGAGCCATTCATCCCTCATTTGGTCCTTAGAGTTTCTCAGGCTCTAATGACTTTAATGACTTTACTAAGTGGGCAGCTAATGAAAGAAAGAGGAGAAAGATCCCAAATGTCCCTCTCAGGACATATTACGCAGCTCTTGAAATTCTGCCTGTTCATTTGTCCCAATGAAATAGATAGCTGGGGAAATGGCAGAGGTCTCTTGCTGTTGAGCAAAATGTTCTCCAGTTCTGGGAGGATCAATTTGTTTCCATATGAAATAAGGCAACTCTATCTTAACACCAAGTGATCAATTGCGTATGACAGGATGAGCTTATTTTTCATGCTTGCAATAAATACAATGACACTGCAGATAACTCTGGATGGTCTCTTTGGAAACTGGATGGTACCAAAAACCAGCATTTAAATTGGTTTCTTTCTCCTTGGATTGTCTATAACACCAGCATTATTTTAAAAATGCTCAGAACTATTAGGCTTCATTAGTGTGCTCTGGGGCACGATTCACGACATGGATAATATGCGCTCATCATTCACATATGCCCATCTCCTAGGACTCCTCCAACTGGTATGTTCGTGCCTATCCTCGAATTTTGAGGGAAGATGAAACACAAGCTAGAGTCAAGTGTGAGATGGAAGTTGTTTCTCCTGATTGACTTATTCTTTATTATTCCTTTTTCTTTTATTGTTTATGATGCTAGCAGTAAAACCTACCAGCATGGAAATCTATCCACTATATAGAACATTACATAACTTAATTTACAGAGGGAAAAATATTTCTGGCAGCAGTGGCACTTAACTCGAAGAGGCACTATTTGGCCAACTAACTATGGGACTTAGACTGAGGCAGAATCAGTGCTTCAGTTTCTCTAGGTCAGTTATGAGTCATTCTTTATTGAACTAGTTCATATGTAGATAATGGTTCGACTCAGCAAAATTTTCTTCACATTTTCATTTGTCTGGAAGATTCTATATATTAATCTTTAAAGAATGCCCACAAAACCCTTTGGCATGAGATCATGGACCAGCATGTTAGGTTCATTCTCCCAGGTAGAAAATATGCCACCAAAAAAATTCAGTGGATGATGGTAGAACTTGGGTCTGATATAGTGCAACATCCTCAAAGTCCGCTCTTTCCCACATATGATAGCTTGTCAATTCTACTCAACAACATTTGAAGACCTTAAAACAGCTATCAGCTTCCATGGACGATCTCCAGAAAGAACCTGGAGAAACATTAAATGTGTGTGGACAAAGGAAGAAAATGACACAAACAACTTCTACATTCTATTTGCACACACAGAACCTGGATAGTTGCCATGGGTCTCTTTCACTCCTAAGAGCCTTTCTGCTTAAGAAGCCTTTAGGATCTATTCCCTTTAATCATCAAAAAGAAATTTAATGGGTTGGATTATTTTAGCTTCCATTTTATTCCTTACTTCACAAAGAATTGCACTTAATCTGTAAATAAGTTCTGATGTTATGAGAATTAGATACTGCAAATTGGTGTTATTAAACTTATTAAGAGAAGGAGAAGGACTCTTTTAGAAGACTAACACAGGCTGAGTGGCATCTCTCACTTAATAAGCATCTGCCTAGAAATGTATCTGAACTTAATAGATACATTAAATAATTCAAAATTAATATAAGTGCACAGCACCTCTCCCATACAACCTTACTGAAATTAAGGATGCCAAATCCTTCTTCCTTCTTCTCTCACTGTTACTTCACCAGCTGGAAGTTATGGCTTCCCATTCTATTAGATTAACTAATAGCTAGACTCTAATGCCTGACTAATTAAGGTACAACCATGCCAGGTTTATTAAGAGTGACTTTGGTAAATTTTAGCCCTTAATGAGATCACTTTTGGTTAAATAAATAGAATGACCAGTGGAATTCCAATGTAAAAATTGTTGGCAGAGGTTAGCTGGTTGTTGGACGTTCAACTATATATCTCAGTAAATGTGTTAGAACAAATTTTCATTCCTATGGAACCTCAAGAATTGGACATTTTAGGACTTAACTGAATGTACTGCTCAATACTTTTGCCCGAGGACATACTAACCAATGATATATTTTTAAATACCCATTATATGCCACTACTTTTAAAAATGCTTTCAATCTTGAATTGAGGAGGTAGGAGATACATACCTTCATTAAAAATTAAATCACTGTACCAAACAATATGCAATAAATGTCAAAATGAGGAGCATAGAGGAGTTCTGTATGAAATCGCTATGTGACTCACCCAGGATAACACAGGCACTCCCTGAGCACTTGCAATGATAGTTATTTACCTGCTCCCTTGCTTGTTACTGTCCCACCACACTGGACTGGAAGCTTCATGAGGGCAGGGCCTATATCTTAGCTACCATCACAGCTATCTTATTCACTTGGCCTATAACTAGCAATCAATTAAAGATTATAGCATGGATGAAACCACACAGAGAAAGCAAATATTGAAGCATGGGCAAAATCTTAACAGACAGGGATGTTTAATGACAGGATGAACAGATGAGCCAAGACATGAAGCAAGGATTAGCATAGCAAATATATCCTTTCATTTTCTCAGCAAACGTTTGCAGGTGCCTCACCACGGGCTTGGTACTGTGTGGGCACTATGGGTACAAAGGTGAAGAAACACCATTCCTGTGGAGAGGAGAGATTTTGAGAGCAGCCTAGATGATGTGAGGTGGAAGGGGGCCGGCTGGGATCTGAAATGGTCAGGATTGGTGTGCTGTGAGGAATACAATTCCTTAGGTATGAAAAGCCTTCAGACTTTTGTCCCGAGATCAGTGAAAACCAGCAAAAGAATTCAAATTAGGGAAGGTGAAAGAGTCAGAAAGGTCTCAGAAGTTCCTATGACATCCTTGTCAGGAGACGGTTCATCACTGATGAAAACCTCAGCAAGGTGGCACACGCTTTAAGAACTCATATCTCAAAACTTAGAAAATGAGATATGTTTCCACACAGTCAGAATTTCCAGGGATGGATTATATTTTCACTTTTATTGTTTAATTTTTACTTAATTGGTATATTAATATTATCAACGGTGCTTTGTAATTTTTTCATAAATATCCTTTGTTTCTTTACATATGATAATGCTAAGAAGCTTTGGTGAGTTGTTGAAATGTGGTTTTAACATATTCATAAACAAAAATCTTTTCTAGCAAACTACACTTACATCTCATAATACAGTTCAATGGTATAATGGGACTTAGTCATGCTAAATTGATCATAGAGCAAACTTGGCTAGAATTCATCTGCTCCATTACATTTATGTAAAGTCAGACATTTTAATAACTAACATCAGTGACTAAACCACCCCGTCCCTATAATGTTTCCTATGGAACATACGGTGAACATTTTGCATTTATATATACAGCCGGATTTTAACAATGTGTATTCTGGTTGCAAAATAGTTCCTTCATAGGCCATAAAACTATCTTCAGGCACCATGAATCATGCAAACTAGAGCTAATGGCACAGATGGTTGACTCTTGATATGAGGTGTTTATGACACATAGAGCCAAACATATTCGGCTTCTAAGGGCAAATGAGAAGTCAAAGAAGATCTGAGTGCTTCTTAATATCAACTTTCCTAAAGGCTTAGTTTGCGACTGAGAGGCAAAAATCTGGTTTCAAAAACGTTAAACTTGGAATAGTAAAAAGACAAATAACTCAATTAAAAAATAGGCAAAGATCTGAATAGGCCTTTCTCCAAAAAAGATATCCAAATGGCCAAAAAGCACTTGAAGAGATGCTTGACATCATTATTCACTAGAGAAATACAAATCAAAGTCACAGTGAGATGCTGCTTTATACCCACTAGAATGGCTATAATTGAAATGACTGGCAATAGCTTGTGTTGGTGAAGATGTGAAGAATTTAGAACCTTCATACTCTGCTGATGGACATAAAATGGTGCAGCCACTTCGGAAAACAGTTTGGCAGCTCCTGAAAAAGTTAAACGTAACAGTATCATATGACCCAGGATTCTCATACGAAATATAAATCCCCAAATACTGAAAACAGATACTCAGACAAATACTTGTACATGAATGTTCATAGCAGCACTAGTCACAATAGCCAAAAAGAGGAACCAGCCCAAAAGTCCATTGATGGACAAATGATGAGGGTTTTTTTGAAGCAGATTGGTATAGTGAAATCAGTCATTGATTTCAGGGAAAGGTATGAAAAAAAATTGTAACTGAGAAAAGTTATAAGCAAAGAGATGGATGAGTCAAAGAAGACTGGGAGAGAATTAGATGATAAAAGCACACACAGTGTGTGTGTGTGTGTTTGTAATATATGTGTGTACATATATAATATTATACCTTATATATTATAATACATTATCTATAAATATATATTCACGTGAGAAAAATTCTCAAAGAATATCCAACAGATCTTAACAATAGTTGTCCCTTTTAGTGGGATTTCAAGGTGATTTAAATACTTTTCTTCCTTTTGCTTCTCAGTATTCTCTTACTTTCTGTTCAATGATGATACAATAGTTGAATAACAACAAGAAAGTGAGTGTGGAAGGAGTTGCTTGGGAAAATGTACTCTGAACAGACAGAGAAATTAGGGGCAGTTTTTGAAGTCTTACAAATAATATCCTACTTGAGGAGACTTGTCTTCACATTGGGAGAAAAATGACAAGGAGTAAGGGAGGCCTCACTTGCAGAAAAAGTTAGCATGGCACAGCCTCGGAAATGCTAATGCTTAGAAGACTTATTCTTAGAAACTCTGAAGGCAAAGCATACAAAAGGCCTTTTCTCCTTGCTTAAAAGATCCTTCCTCAGGTTAAGGCATCCACATGTACACTCTACATAAGTCACTAGGTACTGGACCCATCACAGATCGATCTATTCATCATCTCTCTATCTATCTATCTATCTATCTATCTATCTGTCTGTCTGTCATCTATCTGTCTAACCATCATTTCTCTATCTATTTTTAATCAGGATATGTCAACAAGGCAGTTGACACCTAAAAGTAATGAAAATTCATTTTCAAAGTCACAAAATAACTATAAAATCACTGTTAATATTACACGATGTGCCAGGCCCTGAACCAGAGCTGAGCATGGATCATTGACTAAGTCAGACCCCACCTTGCGTCTCTGAGCTTGAAGTCTAGTCAGGCAGGAGCCAGGAAGGAACTAGTCCTACAGGCTGGGGCTCTTAGCCATAATTTCTAGTCTGAAGCTGGAGGGTGGAGACTAGAGTCCCATCCTGGAGGAGTTCCAAGGGTGAAGTCAAGATGGCAGGTCCCAAAACAGGTCATGGAAACAAAGATCTGGCCATACAATAGGAGCCAAGACATGGAGTCCCAGCAGAGTGGCTTGGTTGTGGGGTGGAGAAGAGAGATTCACTAGAAAACTAGGCAGAAAAAAGGAGTGATAGTGGAGGGGGCAAAATGGCGACATCACTGCACTTGTGCCTGGCATTGGGCAAGAGAATGTTCACAGCAGCAGTGTTTGTAAGAGAAAAATGTGGGAAAAAGTTATTCATCAACAGGAATGAACAAGATAATTACGGGTTTTCAAATAAAATTTTCAGCAGAGAAAATTGATAAACTGGAGAAGCATGTGTTGACATAGAAAATAAAGAACAATGACACAAACCTACCCTTTAAAGGAATGCATATTAGCAATAACTTCTTTCTTCATTATTTCTTTCACAATTTGTTTGCTGAAGCATCGGTTGGAGTTTCTTTCCATTGAATGTGGTGTGTCTTTTTTGAAGGGGAAAGAGGCAGAAAAGTTTCAGTTGCTAAAAATAAAAGAGAAACTGGGAAGAATTTAACTTCTGAACTGGAAGATGGCTATCGCCAGAGGCCTTTGAGGAACGCAAGGTTCTGCATTTTGTTTTCCAATTTTTGCCCCTTAAATAAAGGGCCACAGACTTCAGGCCAGTCTTGCCACTTAAAGTCCTAAACTATTCTGCCAAATCCTTTAGAACTGAGCTGTGTAGGGTCCAACCAACCTACTTTGGCTGCTTCTCCTTCATGGGAATGACTTTCCCTGGGGCACAAGATCAGGGCTGAGGAAGACAGAAAGCAGATGATGAATGGATTCTAAGTCTCAAGTAATAACTCCATTTTCTCTGCCTGCCATTCCACCATCCCAGGGAAGGATTTCTAGATTGTAAAAGACTCTCATAAAAATGAAACCCTTCCCTCCGAAAGGTGTTGAATTTTAGCAGCCAATATCTACGTGGACGTCCCTGGAGAAGAGGACCTTGATAAATTAAACCACAGAAAGGATGGGAGGAGTGGGAACAGAGGAGTTAGAGAAAGTTAGAATAAGGCCAAAAGGGTTGAAAATTTTGGGGGCAAATGGGAGATAAGACATGTTTCGCCAACCAGACAAGTTTTTTCAAGGCTCCATTTTCTGGAGACCACCTTAAGAACAATCGCAACAACAAACCAAACCACAAACCAAAAAAGATTCAAAAGAAATTCCAAACCCCACAGCATAAATATCAGAAACTTTTTTCTGATCCACAAGGTTAGAGCAAAAATCAATTTATTACATTTTTCACAGAACCATTTCCTGAGCCAGAACTCATTTCTGCTTAAATAAAAATATTAACACTTTCTTCTGAGCAAATCAAGCCCAATCTATCACCCTAGAAGAGAAAGTGCATCTGGCAGTAAAAACAGACAATAAGTCTCCACTGCTCATCCAAGGTAGCAGGATCCATCCCGTGTGTGTGCAGAGAGAGACCTCCCGCTGCTTCAGGAGCTGAGGAGGATGGAGTGTCTCCACAGCACAGGGGCCCTCCAGGGAACAGGGCAATTTGAGAAGGACTTGGTAATGAAACTCTTTAAAAGGTGTGAGTAGAGGATTCAAAACCACAGGAGAATTCAGTTTCAGGACTAGCAACTGCAGGAGCACCCTACGCTGAAGGGGCAAGGGTGGGAACAGTTACCTCAACTCCAGAAGGCGAGTTGTGTAGATAAGGCCACCTTCAGGGAGGCAGTGACCTTCAGTCAGCCCAAGGAGACCTCATAGTAAGGCAGCAGGGGGATAAAAGCCCCAACAGCCCTCTTTCCCTCCCTCCAGTCTCTTACCAAGTCTATCTGTGGGCCAAATTCACCCTGGAAGTCAGAAGGCAAGAGAGCCACGGATGCAATCCATATAGTTCAGAGCAGGAAGCAGGGGGGTCGGGGGAGTGGGAAGCGGCAGCGGGAAGACATTCAGCACAGCAGGTCTCCGAGCTCTCAGCCCTCTCACGATTGCCAGCCCAGTCATGATTGCCGTCCTTGTAGTAGAGACTGAACGTGCACTGTGTCCTGCTTTGAGCATTTAAGTCGCCTCCAAGGTAAAGAGCCTTCCTTGAGTCTGGAGGGGCACGCACACGCTTTCTGAAGCTGTAAGGTTGGTGCTGTCACCTCCCTATGGGTTTAGATATTTTAGGGGCTCGCTCCTCAAAGCCACCTCAGCTCCTCAGCTCCTCATGCTAACCTGATTGCTGTGGTTGGGGAAAAAGAATTAGTTTGCTTTCAATATTGACATAACTTATTGAATATATGAGTCCTTTGTTCTTGACCGTCATCTGCTCCTGACTGTCCACCTGCATAAGCCCAGGCCTCCTGGTGGACCCCTTCACTCGATGCATTTGATGAATAATGCTTCAAGTATAGTCTCACCAGCATGATCAGTTATTCTCCTCAGATTCAAATTTTTCAATCAAAATCCACAGCATACACTCTGCTACTTACATTGCAGCACGCTCGCATCTATCCTGCCATTTCAATTTGGGTGATTTCTTAAATGATGAATTATAGAATCACGATTACATGTTCTCAATGGAACCTCCATGAAACAGCTTTCCTTAGTGAGATTCTGTAACACCACGCCATAGGAAATTAGGTGGCAGCATCCAGAAGAATACTCGCCCCATCACAGAAACCAAGCCTAGTACCAAAATGGTAGGCAGCACACAGGAAACTCATGCTAGAGATGAATTCAGAGAAGTGCCTCAGTTGTTTCCGTTTAAGAATGGTAAATGCAGACTATGCAAGCAAAACGGCCACCTCAAGAGATCGTGACGTATAGAAGTGGAGAGAATTCCATACCATCTGATGATTTTGGTCATTCAGTGAATATTCAGTGATGTCTAAGAGTTGTGTGATAATTCAGAAAGTCTTGGGTAAGAAACAAGGTGGAAGCTAATTCTAGTAGGTGGTGGTAAATCAATAATCGGTTAGAGTTCTTCTACAATATTTCCTCATAAGGATCAGTGCTAAAGTTGTTGCAGTGACATATAGCCCTCCAAGATTGCAATGGTCAGATAAGATAGACTATCAATGCCATGGGGGGATGTGAAATATGGGCCCTTGGTGGTCAAGCTCTTCGTAGCGATCCGTTTCACACTATCATGAATTCATGTCTTCACTATTAGTTTACATCATTAGAACACTCACTGCTCCAAAGGCATTTTCTTGAGATTTCCTGGACCATTCTAAGGAACCAAAAGCTGGTGTGCAGAAATTAATTTTTTTTCCCAAGGAAGATTAGCCCTGAGGTAACACCTACCAATCTTCCTCTTTTTCCTGAGGAAGACTGGCCCTGAGCTAACATCCATGCCCATCTTGCTCTACTTTATATGTGGGACACCTACCACAGCATGGCGTGCCAAGCGGTGCCATGTCCGCACCTGGGATCCGAACCAGCGAACCCCAGGCCACCAAGAAGTGGAACGTGCGAACTTAACCGCTGCACCACTGGGCCGGCCCCAGAAATTAATATTTTTATCTTGACCCAACTACCACACTAAGATACTCATAAGCATGAACTATGTTTTTGCCTTACTCATAAATTAATAAAGAAGGCCTTGAATATCTAATAAAATAAGACCTCCCCACAAGCTACACACACTTAGATTACGGATAATAGAGGTAAATGGTCAGGTAGAGACTCTGATACACTATCAATCTACTTTGACAAGCATTCATGTCCTGTCTTGGATCATTCAATTCCTTGTTGTTTTGGCTGAAAGGAAAGTCTGTACAAAACTTAGCATTACTCAAACTAATAAGAAACTGACTAGCTACAGTCACTGCAAAAAAAATCAGCCTAATTAGGAGACCGCTAATCAATTATTGATTTACCACCACTCGCTAGAATTGGTTTCTTAATCATCACTCAATGAACGGTTCTCAGTCAAGCACTTTAGAAAGAGAATTTATTCTGCCCTGCAATCATCCAGAGCTTTGTGAAGATCCTGCTTTCCAGGATTTGAGGTGTAGGATCCTGGTTCACTGACAGTCTAATCAGGATGTGAACAGAGGATGAACTTGTGGGCTTATATTAAAGCCCTATATCAACAATATTTATTAAGTGAATAAAGGGAAACGTAAAATTGGACCTTGTAGCATCATTTCATCAAATCTGCAGTATGTACAATCCATGATGTAGCCACCCCACAAATCAAACAAGATCTTCATACTCTCAGGGATACTTAATTGCTCCATATTTTTCTTTCACAAAGGACAACCATTGCTTAGCCTTTTCATTGCTTCCCTTGGGATGAAATATTTTCATTATAATTCAGTTCAAATATTTCTAATATCCATTGTGATTTCTTCGTAGACCTACGGTTTTTTTGTTTGTTTGTTTTTGGTTTTTTGAGAAAGATTAGCCCTGAGCTAACATCCACGTCAATCCTCCTCTTTTTCCTGAGGAAGATAGGCCCTGAGCTAACATCTATGCACATCTTCTTCTACTTTATATGTGGAACACCTGCCACAGCATGGCTTGACAAGTGATGCGTAGGTCTGCACCCAGGATCTGAAACAGCGAACCCTGGGACACCAAAGCAGAATGTGTAAACTTAACCACTGTGCCACCAGGCCGGCCCCTATGGGTTTATCAAATGTACATGTATTGCTTAATTTACAGACATTTGGGGATTTTCTAGTTACCTCTCTGATATTGATTCCTAATTTAATTCTACTGTGGTCAGAAAGCATCCTCTGTATGATTTCAACCCTTTGAGATTTCCTGAAATTTGTTTTACGGCCTCGAACACAGTCTATCTCACTGAATATTTCAAGCGCACCTGAAAAGAACAAGCATTCTACATTGTTGGCTATACTGTTCTATACATGTCAATGAAGTCAAGCTTTTTAATCATGTTATACAAACCATCTATATCTTTACTAATTTTTATTTGCGTTTTTAATCTGGTATGAAAATGATATGCTCTCTCCTATTATGATGTATTTGTCCATTTCTCCTTTAAGTTCTGGAAGTTTTTGCCTTATACATTTTGGAGCTATGTATAGATTTTTATTTCCCTGCTGAATGGAGCCTTTTACCATTATGAAATGTCACTCTTTATATCTAATAATACTTCTTGCATTAAATTCTACTTTGCCTGATGTTAGTTATAGCTACACCAACTTTCTTCTGACAAGTGTTTTGATGGTCTATCTTTTTCCATACTTTTATTTTCAACCTTTCTGTGTCCTTATTATCTTATAATTAAAGTATTTAATTCATTTACATTTAGTGTTATTACTGAGTTTATGTAACTCTGCTATCTTTATATTTGTTTTCTTTTGTCCCATCTACTCTTTGTTCCTTTTTTAATCTCTTCTTGCCTTTTTAAAAATTTTTATCAACAATTTCTTATTATTATTCCATTTGTTCTTTTTCTTACCTTGTTAATTAGGCCTCTGTTTTAATTCTTTTAGCGGCTACCCAAAGATTATAGCATGCATCTTTCACTTATTACAGTCTACTTTGTTAGTATTTTTATTCCTTCCTAGATAATCCAAGTAGCTTACAACAACTTAATGCTATTTATGACTCCTTCAACACAGTGTGTTATTGGTATGCATTTTGATTCGATATATATTGTTAAAACCATGACGTTATTATTGTTGATGTTATTGTTTTAAACAGTCAATGTTTATTTAGATTTACCCAATATTTGCCCTTTATACTTACCTTTCTTCCTTCCAACATTACATGCTTCCACCTGTGATTGTGTTCTTTCTGGCTATAGAACTCCTATTAGTATTTCTTTTAGTTCAGAGCTTCTGGCTATGTATTTTCGCAGTTTTAGTTTGGGTTTACTTCTCTGTGGTTCCCTCACTCCTAGATTATTGCCTTTCAAGACTCAGTCACCTTGGCAGCCCCAACCCAGTAAGACTGCCTCAGATCCCAGTGCATTTTATTTTATTTCACATCTATTCTCACTCCAAAAATTGCCAAATGTCTCACAGAGGCCAATATGAGAATCACCTCAGTGTACTTCCCTTCTCTCTGGGATCTTGGGTCCCTCTGATTGACTGCAATACCTTTAAAGAATCGGTGATTATCTATAGGTATACATAGAGATATGGATATAGAATACCACAAATAGTATATATATATATATGTTTTATATATATATATGTATATATATATATATTTGTAGTTGTTCTTAGCAGCATTTTAGTGTGAAATAAGCTACTCCATCTCAGCTAGAGGTGAAGTAGAACTTCTCTTCTTAGGGAAAATGATTTTATAACCTTGCATTTGCCATCATAAAGACATTCTTGAAGTCAGGTTATATGGATTCACAAGATTCTCTAGCATACACAAAAGACAGAAACCAGTATTTCTTATCATATGCTTAATGGAGTATGATGGGAGCCAAGCTTAGCCACAAACTGCCAGATGATACTGAGATAACAATGATTACTACTCAAAAACAATATAACAAAAACAACACAATCCACAGGAGAAAACAAACACAGGCAATTAATAAAGAGGTTTCTACTCTTATTGCAGGGATTGTAAGAGTTGTATAATATCGCCATTATATTTGTGCCTTGCAAGTTATATTCCTTGAAGGCCTCTTGTGAGAATCTTTATGCAGGAATAAGTCTACCCTCATTTCTTATGCCGGTACACACAAAGTATCAGAGCTTTGTCTCGTACTTCTCTTCAAGATTGAAGGGAGAACTTTAACTGCTAATGCTCTGAACATCTGCAGTAACATATCCCAGGATCTTAGCTAAATCAACCCAAAGACTCGCCCATGCAAGTTGATTAAATCCCCTGGTTAACTCTGTGGACTACCAAATCTAAGATAGTGTGGGAGAGGAAGAAAGTTGAGAAAAATCAAGACTATGCTGTTGAGAAAGCAAAATATTCCCCCATTATTATCATGAATTATTTTCCCCGAGTGTCTTTTATGAATATACAGACCATGCTATCCAAAACAGAGCTGAATGGGGCTGGAAAATGATTCCAAAATTGAAAAGACTCGAGAAAACTGTAGCACATGCCAGACTATCTAGAATTATCCACCATGAGACATGACCATGAAGCCTTGGACAGTAATTCATATTCATTGTGAAGAACTATTCCAAGACAAATACAGAAGAAATGATTGTGGAGGGCTCCATCTTAAAGTGTCCCAAGCATATCGTGTTCCATTTGAACAATCAGAACTCTGGATTATTATTTACAACACGTGAATGCTAATCGGTATCATTTCCTACCATGGACCTACATGTATTGAAGCTGTGTTTAAGAAATGTGTGGATAGAAATCATTACCATCAAGCAAATGGTCATATTGGAAATGTTGTCCTGGTGGAGCTTGGCCAAGGAGACTGACCATTAACAAGTTCCAGGTTTCTCCTCTCCCAGAACGTGACTCCATTCCGTGTTCACCAGCAGGATTCAGTTCTGCTGAAATACTCATGAAGCAGCACTGTCTTAATTTGTCTTAGCCATTTCCCACCAAAGTTTCGTACAGATTAATCAGAGGGCCAATCTTATGAAGCCGCATGGGTTGGTGATTTTACCCCTTTTGAGATTTTGTTACTTTTTTCCCCCTAATAGGATGCTGCAGTGATTTGGGCGGGGGCAAGGTGGTGGTTGGAGGAAGAGAGGAACGCACGGAGAAAGTCATCCCAGAATAGTTTTTGCCCCATTAAAAGACTGTGACTAAAGTCTCTTTGAATCTCTAAGTCCTCACACTGACTAAGTCAGGAAATGTGGGGTTTATGAAAGTTTGACAGGTCACCAATTAACAAACATTTCAAACATAACGTACAAAGTAGACTCCTTATTTCTATTTCCCTAGTACGTGAACCACCCTCAATCCAGAGACTCAAACCAGAAATTTCGGAATCATCCTTGATCACTGTCTTTCCCACCCCCTATATCTATTCCATCAGCAAGTCTTATCATCTTCATCCCTAAATATCTCAAATCCCACCTCTCCTCACCAGTTCTGCTGCTACTGCTATCATCACGGCATCCTCTCTCTGAGCTGGACTTGGTCCTCCAGTAGTTTCCTCCAGGAGCCTGGTCCCACTGCTTCCGTCATTCTTTCTACCCTCTCTCTCCACTCCATCTTACACACAGTTGCCAAAATGATCTGTAAAAAAAAAAAAAAAAATACAAGAAAGAAACTATATTATTAATTAAAACCTTTGTGGCTTCTCAATGTACTTTGAGTGCAAGCACTTTTCCAGTTCAGGGCGTTTTACACTTGCTGTTTCCTCTGCCTAGAATGCTTTTTTTCTAGCTCTCAAGCAGTTGACTCTTTTCCATTCTGATGTATCAGCTTACATAGTTCAAACTCACACAGCCCTTCCCTGGCCTCCCATTAGTAAACTGTCCTTGGCTTCATTGGGTGCCACAATACCACATTTACTTTCTCCTTGGAACTTACCATTGTCTATCATTGTTGTTTCATCAGTAGGTTTATTTGTTTTTTGTCTGTGTCCCACACTAGAACGTAGGCCCCACGTATCAGTTAACTGGCTGTGTAAGTTTCCATTCTGTGGTTTATATGTTCTTTGAGTACTAATCATGTCCTTAGTAAACCCAATAAGGGAGGCAGCCAAGGAGATTGGACAGTAATTCATGTCCATTTTGAAGAGTTATTCCAAGGCAAAAATGTCCTAGCTCCAGATAAAAATGGCTCAAAATATATCTAGCTTCATCTCAAACCTCAGTTTCAATAAACAGAGCTTCCAGCCAGATATTTGCAGCATATGAATTGCCAGAGCTTCGTAACAAGTGGAAACACAGCGCGTCTACATTTACCTGGGTTGCATTTGAGCAACGACCAAGTCTGTCCATTCATCACAATGTCCCTAGTACAATGCTTCCATATAGTAAGCAATCAGTAAATAGTTGATGCAGGCATGAATGAACTTCTCAGGAACGCTAGAGCCGGAGAAACTAGAAGTTTAAAAAGTTAGGAAACTTTGGCAGTTGAAGAGCATTAGTAAATTATTACAAACATTCTTTCATATTATAATAGAAATTTGTGGTTCGATTTACATGTAAGATTTTAGGAATACATATGCTTCATGTAGTCAAATACATCCCCAGGTAGCATTTACCGTGTCTCTGGCCTTTGCCTTACAAATTTGACTCTGACAGTGCCAACCTTGAACAAAACCAAAAGGAAGCACAACCCGCACTCCTTCAGGGCATGTTCATCTTCATATAATCCCTTCTTTTATGTAGCCTCAAAGCACAGTTCACTTCATCATCATCTCAAATCCTGGCTCCTCCTCAGGAAGTGGTGTTCATCATGATACACTGGGTCCCAGTGTTCAGGTAAAACAAATCCCACACCATTCTGGCAGGCTTGCCAGAAGGCTCAGGGCTTTGCTTGTTGGGCATTGCCAATAAGACCAGAAGACTCCAAATTGCAGAGGAAAGTCTGATCCAACAAGACCCACTGGTATACGGCATATAGGCATATAGGAACATATATGGTATATAGGCATGTTCACTCCGGGTGCCCACTGGAATATATCAATGTACTCTCTTCCCATTCACATGGCAATAATTCCTAAGCATAGTTAATCATTTCCGTTACAAACTGTCAAAATGGAGATCGGGTAGAGGAAACTGCCTGGTGGAAGCAGAGACCTGGCGTATGGAGAGGGAGAGTCTGAATCCAGTCCTACAACTGGTGTGCGGCTCACCGTGGGAAGGTCACTCCCCTTCCTGGGCTCCCTTTCTTCATCTGGAATATGAAGCTACTGGACAAGCTCATCTCTGAGATCCTCCTCAACTCTGACCCTCTTTGATTCGAGAAGCGTATTCTGAGACTGCAGTCCTGAGCAACAATCTCCTCAAAGGGTTGGGTGTGTAATTATATACTTAGGATTCTCGCAATGTTTCATAAGGTAGGAATCCAGTGAAATTCATTTTTATGCTACTTTTGTATTCCTACTTATTTTGAAGGGAAAAATTCTTGTATGCACTTCTTCAAAACATGATGAAAAATATGAAAAATGCACCCTAAAGGTCAACAACCTCCTTTGGTTAAAGACAAGGTTGGGTAAAATGAATTTGGGCTATTCCAGCTTTGTGGTTTGTTTTTGGAGCTAATCTTGAATTTAAGATCTTTTGTAATCTATCAGAAAGGTAAAATGAAATTAAAGCTTACAAAATAGTGATGCTAAGATAGATATACTTTATTTTGTGCCACACTTAAGTAGTAACCAGAACTTTTTCCACTACAATCATTAGCAAGCCTGTTGTTACTGGGGAGGATAAAAGATTGGCAGTTTTTGTGACAAATGTTAGAATTAAATGCCCAGAACTTTTCGTTATGCACAACACTCATTGGGTAAGTGACAGCTGTTTATTGTTACTGCGTATGGCATCCACAGAAGAATATGATAAGGTGCTAACCACAGCAGCTCAAGGTTTTTAAGGCCTTAAAAAATTGGCTTTAGAAAGTATCACCTTTGCTAAGTGAAATAAGTCAGAGGGAGAAAGTCAAATACCATATGATCTGACTCATAAGTAGAAGATAAAAACAACGACAAACAAACACATAGCAATGGAGATTGGATTGGTGGTTACCAGAGGGGAAGGGAGACAGGGAAGGACAAAAGGGGTGATTAGGTTCACATGTGAGGGGATGGACTATAATTAGTTTTTGGGTGGTGAACATGATGCAATCTACACAGAATTCGCAATATATTATGATGTACATCTGAAAGCTATATAATGTTATAACCCAATATTACTGCAATAAAATAAAATAAAAAAAATAAAAAGTATCACCTGGCAAACTTTAAGCTTTCCCTTTCTCACGAGACTTTTAGAACAGGAATAGAGTCAACAGCGTTCTAAGGATCACAAGGAAAAGATTCTATCACTTGCAAAATTATCCTCTGTGCAAGTTTGATTTTCCATCATGGATATGGGCTGCCAAGTGTGTTGGCTCTGGCCAGATTTTCATTAGCCAAGTCAAGAGGACAGTCGAGGCATTAATCCAGATGATCCCAAGTCAGCACAACCCCCATCAGAAAACAAAAAGAAGCTTGCCTGATGAAGCGAGGAGCCTCACCTATTAGACAGGGTTAATGCATCTTCTATGACTTACACCATAATCAGATATTTTCAGGACAAAACATTTGGCAAGCTGGATACCATTCAGCCAGTTTCTTGGATTTTCTACTTCACTTTGCTTCTGTAAATATTCCCACTATTTTGACAATAAAGTCCTGTAGATAGAGTTGTGATTTTGGGGATCAGAATGCCTCTTAAGGGTGTAGTACTGTATTCTTTTGTGGAACGATGATCCTGCAGGGTCCCTTCCCCATCATTAAGCTGTGGTCATGATGAAGGGCCATCCAAACCATCTGGCCCATGCTTTTGAACCAGCATCAAGCCTTTGTGAGATCAAATCATTTTAGAGCTGGAATCAGCTCTATAATAAGGGACAAGAGGAAAGAAACAGGGCCCTAAGGAGTTAAATCACTTTCTAGATCTAAACAGGTAGTGGGGCATGAAGCCAGGATGAGAACGCAAGGTGCTCCTTCATTGTATCATTATGCCCCTCTGATGGCTGGCGAGCGATAGCAATATAAGTCACAGCCTTGGAAGAAAGATCTTTGTAGAGTAGGCATAAGCAAACTATTTTTGTCATGGGACAGATAGTAAATATTTTTGGCTTTGTAGGCCATGTGGTCTCTGCCACAACTACCCAACTCTGTCATTGTCATGTAACAGCAGCCACAGACTGTATGTAAGAGAATAGGCATGGCTGTGTTCCAATAAAACTTGTTGAATGAATACTGAAATATGAATTTCACATAGTTTTCAAATGTCACAAAATAGTATTCCGTTTTGGATTTTTTTCAATTATTTAAAAATGTGAAAACCATTCCTAGCTCATGGTGGACTAGATTTGCCTACCCCTATTGTAGAGTCACATATCTTAGCCCCTGAGGGAATTGATTCTGTGTCCTGGGTAATGTCCATCCTCTCCGGCTCCATTCCATACCCCAGAACCTCAAATCTCGCTTTTCCTCAGTAGAGGGGCTGTCTTATTAGACTATGAAATTAGGTCACTTTTACATTTTATCTCTGAAGTGCTTTATTTAATAAAAGTCATCCTAGGTATGACTAAAGTCACAAGTTCACTTAGAAAAGGATCAAAGGGAAGAATTCCTTCTGACAAACAGAGACCCAACTACAAATGCCAGTTCTGTTGTTGGTGAGCGTTGATGTCTTGGATTGCACTTAATAACAGAGGGCAAAAAGAGAGTATGAATGTGCTTGTTAACATGGCCTTAGTGGAAAATACAGAAAATGCCCAAAACTCCTTGCTAAGATCCTTAACTACACATTCGTGGTGAAAGGAAATACTTGGGTTTGTGTGTAAACAACTGCCTCAAGGAATTTGCCACATTCCTGGGGTCAGTGGAGTTCTAGTGACCCATTCCTTGGACAGATCTCATTGGTTTGCTAACTTAACATAACAGCCAAGCATTCCCTTGAAATTCAAGGACCTTCTCTCCTGCTGACACTGTTTATTTCTATCAGTTGGGTGGACGGCCCTCTGGGAAAACTTTCTAGTTTTTTTCTGGGTTGAGAATAAGCAGATGCAGCCTGTGGTTTTTCTTTTCTTTTTTTTTAAATTATTGTATTGAGGTCATAATGGCTTATAACATTGCGTAAATTTCAGGTGTACATTATTCTACATCAGTTTCTGTAGAGACTGCTCTGTGTTCACCCCCAATAGTCTAGTTTTTGTCCATCACCATACATATGTGCCCCTTTACCCCTTTTGCCCTCTTCCCACCCCTATTCTTCTCTGGCAACCACTAATCTGTTCTCTTTTTCATGTGTTTGTTTATCTTCCACATCTGGGTGAAATCATACAGTGTTTGTCTTTCTCTGTCTGGCTTATTTTGCTTAGCATAATACCCTCAAGTTCCATCCATGTTGTCGCAAATGGCATGATTTTGGGTTTTTTTAATGGCTGAGTCATATTCCATTGTATATATATTCTGCCTATTTTTTACCCACTCTTCCATTGATGGGCATTTGGCTTGTTTCCACGTCTTGGCTATTGTGGATACTGTTCCATACTGTTTTCCATGGTGGCTGCATCAGTTTGCATTCCCATCAAACAAAATTGACAAACCCTCAGCCAGACTCACTAAGGAAAAAAGAGAGAAGACTCAAATAAATAAAATCAGAGATGAAAGAGGAGAAATTACAATGGATACCACAGAAATAAAAAGGATTATAAAAGAATACTATGAAAAACTGTAAGCCAACAAATTGGATAACCTGGAAGAAATGGTTACATTTTTAGAATCATACAACCTCCCAAAACTGAATCAAAAAGAAATAGAGAATCTGAATAGACAGATCACAAGTAAAGAGATTGAGACAGTAATAAAAAATGTCTATAGTTTTTCTGACTTGGATGAAGGCAATAGGTCTGAGATAAGGGAAAAGGGCTTTTTACTCTTTTTCCTTTCTTGACCGGAGTATCCTCAGAAGAAAAGAGTGGGCCATGAAGTTTTTCTGGAAGCCAAGAGAAGGCTGAAGGATGCTAAAACAATTAGTTGTCCCACTCATGAATTTTGGTGGAACTACCACAGAATGAAGGGCTATAGGTGACCATTAGAATTAGAATCCAGACCCCTATAGGGAGTACGAGGCCCCAAGGGCCACCAACTCATATTGCTCTTGCACTGTTGTCAAACATGATACCTCACTAGAATCACTTATATTGGTATAAAGTTGCCAACTATAATATTTATAGTTATAAAGACTTTTTGGTTGCAAATGATGGAACCCAACTCAAACTGATCCAAACAAAAATAAATACATTAAAAAATAAATACCATTAGCTCAAAAGTCTGAGCAAACTATTGGTTGATCTTCAGACATAATTGCATCCAGGATTCGAGCAACATCATCTCTCCTTCCCTTTCTCTTATCTCTGCTTTAGCCTGTGCTGGCTTTGTGCTCCGTCAAGTTTTCTCCATGTAGAAGGAAAGATGTGCTCTAGCCTTTCCAGGCTCATAGGGTCCTCCCAGCTCACAATCTCAAAAGGAAAGAGCTTCTCTCCCAGCATCTATTTCTGTCTCTGTAAAAGGACCCCAAATGTAACTCTGTAAATGGACTCTGTAAATGGACCTGCTTGAGTCGTGCCCACCCTTGGACTTATCAGTGAGTTCAGAGGGATAGAATGCTCTGACTGGCTAGCAGGGGCCTGATGTTCACCTGTTTCCTCTCACTAGAATCACATGGAGTGAGCGAAGGAAGTTCTGAAAATGAAAGAACGTGGGGCAGACACAAACTAAAAGCTGTGCACTACGCTAGTAAATTATTCATTTGTGTTTAGTAACAATGTGGTTTTCATAAACAGTAGCCACTCAGAAGCCACCTAGTGAGTCATCAATTATCTCTACGCATTGCTTTATCTTTCTTAATTCCCTGGGCTTCTGTTTTCCTTCCTTTCTCTGGGTTATGAGCTGAAGTAATACAAATGAAAAAGACTCTAGCTTGCTTTCAATACTCTCATGGTTTAGTTCAGGAGGGCAGCACATAAGCAGCCTGCATACAATGATTGCATTAGACCGTGATAATTGCTCTAGGTCGTGGAGATCCATTGTCCCGTGGCTCAAAGACGACAGAGATAAGAGAGTTCATCTTCCTCTGCTGTTGTGACCATTTAGACAGTGCAAAGACTTTGATGCCAGTACTAATATCACTGCTTTACAGAAGTCAGCCCTAATTCAGACAAAAGGGCCATCACTTTCAGCACAACCCACAGGTTCTCTGAATACCCAAAGTATGAAGCTAGCAAATATCTGGCTCACAGAGAGACCTTAATAGCATAGCAAGAACATAATAACAAAGTAATGAATTTTTATTTAATGTTTTACTGGAAAATTAATCAGTAGATTCCTCAGCTGAGAAGGAGGTATTAGGTAGAACACACACAAAAAAGTATTTTTCAAGGTGCACTTTAAAGACTACCAAAACTCATCCAGAGTAATGTTAAAATACGAAGACAGATGACTTTTTAAGAAGGGAAATTACTATCTCTAGGGAAAAAGGGAATAAAATCATCAAGATGTCATTCCTTTGGTTCTTCCCTCATCTTCTTCAGGCTTTCCAGTGGCTTTCAAGAGATAAGGCTGTGTGTGTGTACTCTAAATAGAAGCCTGAGGGTTTTGGAACCTCAGACACACTAAAATGAGGTGTCTGCATGAATGAGGGCCCTCAGTCCCGTCCAGAGTGAATGTGCTGTGATCCTGTGCCCACCTTCCTGATTTATGGGCTTACATCGGATGCGGCATAAACAGCCCCTAAGAGCCAGCAAGCTCTGTTCTGTTAAGGGAGAGGGCAAGTCTTCTCCTGGATGAGACATCTCATCACCCAGGAAGTGGTTAGTCAGGCTGGATATGGCGGTGTCTGCACCGCAGCCCCCCTGAAGCATCCGTGAGGCCCCCAAAAGATCCATGCCTTGCATAGACAGTCAAGAAGATATTGTCCTGATACAAATTTGGACTGCCAGTGAGTTCTACCACAAGACCTGGTAAGAAGTGCATATTTCAGACCCAAGATATTGCCCTCAGCCCAGCTACATAAAGTTCCATTCACAGACGGATGAAGGATTCAATATTTTTGACATTTTGAGGAAAGCTGAGTCTAAGCACCTTAGATATCATTTCTTTTACACCAAAAAGCTCAATCAATATAACACTATTCCTGGATAACTATTTTATTTTTTTTCCACGTTATGTCTGTCTGGAAAGACTGTGAAGGTGGTGACTACATTTTATTTCAGGTTTTCATTCCAGCTGGAGCACACAGCAGGCTCTCAGTACATATGTGTAGAATGAACGAATGTTATTCATGGAACTCAAGCAGGAAGGCAAAGTTTAAAAAAATGGTAGGGAAGATTGGTATTGCTATATAGTATAACAAACAAATCTGGCATGGAAGGACTCGACAGCTTCTGAGATAAAATAAGGTCTCCTTGGAATCTGGAGAAGATTTATGATTTCCAAAGTTTAGCTCAAAGGGCTGTGATTCAATAGGAAAGCTTTGAAGGACAGTCTACAGGAGAGGGGCAGCCTGGTGTTGATGTATCCAGGGACAGGACCCTCAAACAGGACATTTCCGGGACTATTTCTTGGAACCTCATTGGCTTTGAATTGGAAGCTAGACTGGGGATGTAATGAGACATCCTGGGAGAAAGAAGGCAGTTACCAGACCTGAGGAAGCTTTGGTGAGAAGCAACCTCAGCTAGGCATCTGTAGTTCCGTGATAGCTCAGCCCGCAGTCCACATGGCCCCCTAAGAATGAAGTGTTCATGGTCCTAACCAAAAAGAAACAGTTATGAATAAACCTAATATTGGGCAGCTGTCAGCCAGTAAAGTCCTGTTTTTCCCCCATTTTCTGCCTCTGTTCCAAAGTGCAGGTTACTTTATGAACCACTGAAAATTGCCCCACCCCCACCTTGAATCACTGTGTAGGTAGCCTGTCTTGAACACATCTGACTAGTAGAAAATATTTATTCTCCTTCCAAATATTTTCAGTCCAAGCACCACGTTTATAAGAACTTCCCCAACTAGTATACACTTTATTGCCATCTCTACCTATCCAGGCTAAATGAAATGAAATGAAATAAATAAATTCCAATTACTGAAAGAAAATTTTTACCATTCTTTAAAGTCTCTAGTCAATTCATGGCTCTTGTGAGTTTAAGGAAAGAGTCAGCCAACCAGGCAAATGAAATAGAAATGCTTGCATCATAAATCTTCTAAATCTAATATTTGGATCTTTGCCGATCCAAAAGCAATAAGGCAGAGATACCATGGGCTTTGGAGGTGGAGAGATCTATGAACAAATTCTAGCTCTCATACTTGGAGGCTGTGTGACCTCAGGGAAGTTATTTCAACTGTCTGAGACTACACTGTAACATGGAAATAATAATAGTGTTTATTATAGTAGACTAATATGATTAGTTAGAAGTTAAATGGCATAACACATGTAAAATAGTAGGTACTCATTAGAAGATAACCACTGGCCATTCGTTCATTCAACAAATGTTTATTGAGTGTCTGCTATGTGCTAGGGGCTATTCTTAGTGCAAGGGAAACAGCAATGAACAAAACAGAAAATAACTCCTGCCCTCAATGGAGCTTATGTTCTCTGTGTAGGAGGTAAACTAAACAAATATTATGTCACAGGGTGATAAGTGCTAATAAAATAAATAAAAAGAAAGGAGGAGTGATATGGAGTGTCCATGGGAATGGATGCAATTACAAATAGAAGGGTCACAGAAGACTAGACATGCTTCTTATATTTGCAGGGCTTGGGGGAAAAGTACAAACGAAGGACTGCATGCTCTGTGGCTAAATATTTGATAAACTGTGAAATCAAATATGGACCATGGTCCGACCTTGACAATATGCCAGTTACGTCTTGGAAGGCCATGCTCATATTTGGAATTCTCACATCCTTCAGACTTCTGTACTAGAATGTGAAAGGTTCTGACCCCAACCAGTGTCCCTCTCCACTGCCACTTATTCTCTTCGTGCCTCCAGCGAGATCCTATACCATGTGAGCTCTCAAACACGTGCATGTGGACATCCAACCCGTAAGTACAGGTTCCATCCAGGCACCCCATAAACAGCTGCTTCTTGGCCCTCCTCTCAAGGCCTAGGAGTGGCCCAGTGGAAGAACTGTCTCAGAAATGGGCTCAGGGCCATTGGGGCAGGGAACTCTGGGTACTCAAAATGTTCTCTAGAAGTGGGAAGAGGAGAGTGGGCTCTAAGCAGGCACCTCTCCTTGGCCCTGCACACTCCTTGCCCCATTGGAAAGGGATGATGAGAGCAGGGCCCTCTAAAGGGGGAGATCCGGGACAGATGCCCTTCTTGCCTGTGTCAGAGGGCAGAACTGGTGAAGAACCTACTGACATGGTAATTTTGAGCAAAGACCCAAAGGAGTTGAGAGAGCAATCCATGGAGGATATTTGAGGAAAGCATGTTGGAGAAATCAGGAATGGCAAGTGCAAAAGCCCTGAAGTTGAAACGTGCTTGATATGTTCCAGGAGCATCACGGAGAGCAGAGTAGCTGGAGTGGAACAGTGAGGGGGCTGGTGAACAGTATGAGGTGATTTCAGAGATGCCTGGACGTCAGATTCTGAAGAGTCTTGTAGGTGATTATAGTAACTTTGACTCTCACTTTGAGTAAGATGGGAAGCCACTGGCAGGTTTTAAATAGAGAAGTGATAGCATCTAACTTAGTTTTTAAAAGAATCATACTGCCTGGTGTTGGAAATAGACTGCATAAGGCAAGGAGAAGGACAAAGAGACCAGTCAGGGGACTAATGCAATCACCCAGGCAAATGGTGACCTGCTTAGACCAAGGTGGTGGCTGTGAAGAAACTGAGAGGAGGTTGCATTTTTAAATCTCCTTTAAAAGTAGAGTCAACAGAATTTGCCAATGGATTGGATGCGAAGTAAGAGAGAGGAAGACGAGTAAAGGATGACTCAAGGCTTTTTAGCTTGAACAGCTGGAGAGATGAAGTCAATATTTTTATTTACTTTGCTTTTCAGTACATAAATATAAACTATATTACTGTTGACATTAAAAAAACAAGCATCTGGATGATTTGCAGCACAGTAAAAACAAAAGTTTCCAAATAAGAAGAGAGATGAACTTGTACTGTTCTGCCTACGTAAGCAACGTGTAAAACTGTGTGCACGTGTGTATTTTTGGGTACACTAATATTCACAGCTGGAAAGAGGTTTGCAAAATCGTGAATTCTCTTTTGTTTGAACTTCATTTTGTGCCTTTAATCCAAAGGTCAGCACGTAAAATTACTATGGTACAGTGGATTGAGCCCTTGGTCCTGGCTTCAAGTCCTGGAAGTAGCCCTTATTTGGGATCTCCAGCAAGTCCTTTAATCCTTTTAAGCCTCAATTCCCACATCTTAAGAATTCGGATGATGGTTGCCCATTTCATCAACTCTGAAACAGCGTCCAAATCCCAGGTGTCATTAACTACTAATGGCCTCCATTTAAACAGAAGTTTAGTTAAACAAATATTTGGTCTTGCCCGTATTATAGTTTATACTCTTGTTCATTGTTCTTCCTTGCTATGAACAGTTGATGATTTTTTTTTAGCTGTGGTTTATGTGAGCAAAGAGGTGAAACCAGTTAGCTCAATTGGTTATATTCTGAAATTAATGAGGTGTTCTTTTTGTGTGTGTTCACAAATTAGCCTCACTCTGTTTCTTGGCCACACTTCTTACCTCAGCTTCACAAATGAGTGGAAGTTATTGCAACATGAATCAGGCAAGAGAGTGTAAATCCATCACTGTTATTGAGAAAACAGTTCAAAAAACAAGCACTCCTGCTGGGAGTCAGCAATATTTTCTTCGTATTTGAAGGGCATAACCTTGAATCCTTTGTGATGATGGCAAAGAATAAATAAACACATAAATAAATAAGTAAAATATGGGAAGGACAGTGTGAGATGAAATACCTCTAAAGTTAAAAATGTGTCATGAAGTATTTAGCACTAAAATGGTTGAGACATGATTTTCATAGCCTCCAAGAGTTTCTACACCTTAGGTTATTTGAGCTTCCACTGCTGGCTCTCAGAATCTTTTCTTCCTCAAATGTAAGCCAAGAAGTTAGACCCCTTTACTTCCAAGAGGTCTCCCAGCTTAAGAGATCTGTTATTCCATGAGTCTTCTACCGGAAAACCGTTCCTCCCATTTGGTTGTAGGAAATATATTCACATATATTTTAATTAATCCTAAACTTTAGAATCCAATTTTGGTGAACTTCAGTTATCCAAAGGTGTCAACAAATCCTCTGGGATCTGAGAAAATTATTATCAAAACCAATTAAAGGAACCATCAACTCTGTGTGATTAATTTTGAAATCTGTCAGCAGGGCTCTCTCTGGAGGCAGGGAACCTCATCATCAACAGGCTTTGTTGTAAGTGAAGCAGCCTGAATTTGGATACTGTTTCAGACTTAACCAAATGGGCAACCATTATCTTTGGGTCCAAGGACTGCATGGGGACAAGGCAGCTGGCTTCCCATAGCCTTGCGGAACTAATAACAGTTTTTCTTGTGTGTGTATAAGTGTGTGTAACAGGGTAAAAAGATGTAGGCAGCAGGCAGAGAGATGAGGAAGGAATGGGAAGAAAAAAGATAATCACAAAAGCAGCAACCCCCCTGAGCAAATCAAAGAATTTCTTAGAATGCAACACTGCCTGTGTATGCGAATAACTGGCTTGCACATCAGTTCCTTTGTTTGCCTGTTATATAATAACAATCATTTTAGTGTCATTGATGAAAGCCCAGAAGGGAATTCCAGCTTACTGATCAATTTTGCTTACGGCTTTTGTGTGGAATAAGGCTTCAGACATGATGGTCTAAATCTCTGGCCCACAAACCTAAACAGGCAGATTTGAGACTAGTCATTACATATCTTTTGATATGAGAAGAAGTCCCAAATAGGCCTCAGGAGCAAAATGAAAGGGCAAAACAAGGGGGCTGGCCCTGCGGCCGAGTGGTTAAGTTCACGCACTCTGCTTCAGCGGCCCAGGGTTTCCCTGGTTCAGATCCTGGGTGTGGACATGGCACTGCTCATCAGGCCATGCTGAGGTGGCGTCTCACACAGCACAACCAGAAGGACCTACAACTAGAATATACAACTATGTACTAGAGGGCTTCGGTGAGAAGAAGGAAAAAAAGATAATTGGCAACAGATGTTAGCTAAGGTGCCAATCTTTAAAAAAAAAAAAAAGGGCAAAACAAGAGGACAATCCAAAGCCTTTGCTTAGATCCAGATTGCAGCTTTCTCAGCAAATTACCAAGAAGCAAACTGATGGCTAGAGTTTGTAATCCAAGTTAATGTGTATAGCTTCGTGTTGGAAACATTGCTACTATTACCTTTCTTATTAAACTATGATAATGACAAGCACACTTTAGGAAGTGCTCACAATATACCAGGCATTTTATACACAATTTCCCCTCCTCAAAATAACCCTGCACGTTGGATGTTATTATCCCCATGTTAAAGATAAGGAAACTGAGACAGAAAAGTTGTTTGCTGAAGGTCAAACAGCAAGTTAACAGAGGAGTGCGATTTAACTCCAGCTCTTGCCAACAGCAAGTGCCATGACCTTTCGCGTACCCCAGCTTGCCTTTGTTAAATTGTGGGGCTCTTAGCAAGCGTGCACATCACCCTAGTGTGGGGGCCCTTATGTACTTCTCTCCAGTCTGCCTGTCTTGTCGCTGTGAGTGAGATATGAATGACATGGAATCATCATATGTATCATTGTCTTCAGTATATAGTTGGTTCCTTGCTCCTTTGTTGGAATATTTATTTTGCCTTCTCTGCAAACTAACAATATACCATTTTATATTTACTCTGGGATACATATCTCCCAACGCGTTATGAATAATGAAAATTGGCCCACAAAGTTTAATTAAGAAGCTGGGAGACCTTACTCAGACAATATTTGCACTAATGTGGATTCGTGGTATCCATTTGTCCCTAGGGCTGTAGAACTTTAAAATTAAGCTAATTAATCAGTATTATTGTTGTGTGCAATGTTGGCAATTGTCTTCTACGCTTTTCCATTCCTAGCATCCAGGATTCTAAACATAATGTGATGTGAACTCCTAAGTTGTTCTAGTGGTTTTGTTAAAAATTTTTTGTACTAATAATTTGAAGGGGAGGAGGAACATTTACTGAGAAGTCTCCCAATTTACATGGCAACGTCTGAAACTTACATCTAACATAGTAATGGCTTCAATGCAGGCTATTTCTGAAACATCAACCAATCATCCCACAATTTGAGCTTCCCCGTTTTCTTCGTAGCATGTTATCATGTAAATATCACGTAAATATTTTTTAATGTACCATTTGTTTCCTTGAGGCACAGAAGGATACAGTTATTTGCAAAATAAATCTTGCCTGGATGAAACAATAAAAATTGCTGTGCAATAGTAAATTCAGTTTATTAAACCTTGCATATATGAATGAGGTACTAGGAATGTGGTTTATAGTTAAGGAGAATGGGTCACACAGATTAAGCCTGTAATAACTTCCCCATTATGGTGGTACCATACAAGGCACTACTATCAAAAACCTGAAAATACTATTTTCACCTTACTTTGTTATTTACTGTTTCTGACTGTCCAAAAGAACACCTTTGTATTAGGATGGGCTTAATTATGGTATGGTAAAAACAAATTTCATCAATATATTCCAATTACCAGTTGCTTGATAACAAACCTCCCCAACTTAGTGATGTAAAATAATCATATTGTTATGCTCATAAATTCCGTTGGTCAGGAAATTAGATACAACACAGTGGTGATTTCTTGTATCTGCCGTGTAATGTCTGGGGTCTCAGTTGGGAACACTCAAATGGCTTGGGGGCCGAAATCATCTGGAAGCTTCTTCACTCACATGTTTGGTGCCTGGCTGAGATGACTCAGGTTAGCTGGGACTCTTGACAAGAGCACCTACATGTGAATTCTCTGTGAGACTTGGTCTCTATGGTGGCTGGATTCTGAGAGGGAGCATGCAGAGAGCAAGCGTTCCAAAAGAGTGGATGCTCCCAAAGAAGCTTCTTAACTTTTTCTGACCTAGTCTTGGCAGTTACTCAGCATTACTTTTGCCACCCAGGTCAAAGGGGAGGGGAAATAGAGTCCACCTCTTGATGAGGGAGTGGCAAATTCACACTGAAGAAGACCGTGTTGGATGGGAGATATTATGGGCCATCTTGATCATCTTTGGAATATACCATCTGCCATGCATTGGCTTTCAACAACAAAGGTTTATTCCTTGTTAAAACAAAGTCTGCTGTGAATCCAGGCAATTCTGCAGAGCAGATGTCCTCCTGTTGGCTTAGAAATACAAGCTGCTGCTTCCGTCTTTCAGCTTCTCCATATCAACTCACGATTCCACAACCATTGCTGCAAGGGAAGAGCAGCGTGGAAGATCACACACCAACTGTCAGATACCACCAGCTGCGAGGGGCATAAGTCACTTCTCACATTTCATCGCTCACATAGTTATGCCTAAATTCAGTGGAACAAGCAAATGTGGCCTTCCTGAGTGCCCCAAAAGAAAAGAGAGCTAGAAATGTTGGCAAATAGCAATAATGTTTATCACAGCCTCAGAGATATTGGCTTCATGGTGAAACCCTGTAATTCCCTTCAGTGCTGACTTTTGTACTTTGCCAAATCAGTTCATTCATTCTTTCATCCATCTAACAAATATGTTTTAGATGCCTATTACATACAATACATCATAGCTAGTTCCTGGAAGCAATTCAGCTGCCCCCAAAAGGCATGTAATTTTACTCCAAAAAACCAACTGAAACTTCAATTGCTTTGTCACCAGCTCCTGTTGGGGGAGAAGACGTCGCTCTCAGATTCTGCACCCTCGTATTCCCTCCAAGGCTCATGAAATAAGACTTTTTTCTATCCTTACCTCCCATAGTCATTTGATTTTATCATTTTCATACACTTTTTCTTTCAATATTCATCATCTCTCTTCCACTTTGAAGGCCTTAATTTCATGACAGACTACTGAAAATGTAACTGTATTTCCAGAAAATGCAGATGGTGATTATTAATCGGACACTGCCATGGCAATCAACTATATGATAGATTAAATGGCTTTAATCCAGTTTAGAGTTATTATGCATCATTAGTCTGACAGCATGGTTCCCTTTGTTATTGTTTTAAAGGAAATTTAGACATCAAGCCTGCAAACAGTGGCTAAGTCTGGCCAGAAAGCTCCTATTTTCCAAAAGCAGAGTTCATAGACACATTTCAAGAATGAAAGAAACAAAAACCAGCAGGAGCTCTGTTTGGGGCCAGTTTGTTTTTTGGTTTTCAATTAGAAAGTTGTGTTTCTAACGGAAAACCATAGAACAATCCTCACTCCCTGGTGAGAGAGAATGAAGAGGAAGAAATTAACTCCATGATAGACTGAAACAGGATATTGTGGTTTTGGCTGGGAAGTTACCTTCCTGAGTAAGTTTGGGTATGTAAAAAATCACTCTTACTCTTGGTTTATCCATGCACTAAATCATACTATGGAATTTCCCTCTGAAATTTTCTAAATTATTGAGCACTTGGGGGAGTTCTTAGTTAAAGGTAAATAATAGGAAATATAAACAATGGAAATCATTGGAGGTACACACTAAAAATAAAAAAAATCTTAGGGGCTAGCCTGGTAGCATAGCGGTTAAGTTCATGTCCTCCACTTCGGTGGCCCGGTATTCGCAGGTTTGGATCCCCAGTGCTGACCTAGCACCACTTATCAAGCCATGCTGTGGTGGCATCCCACATAAAATAGGAGAATATTGGCACAGATGTTAGCTCAGCGACAATCTTTCTCACACACACACGCACAAAAATATCTTCAAGATGTGTTTAAATAAATGTGTGGCTGAAAAAACCATAAATCAGGATTGCTAATGCTCTTCAGCAGAGACCCCTAACTTTTGATGTTCACCCACCATGACAAGAACCCTTGTCAGAAATTGTATAAGAAACTTAGTTGTCTCTAGTCTATTCCAGTTTCATATGTGTGAGCTGGGTGAAAACTGGCTATTTATAAGATTATTGACATAGGTTTTAATTTGCTAAAACTGTAGGGCTTCCTTAGGTCTTTCAAACCAGGTCAACCACTTACCCCCTCGATCTGGCATACCACATGTGGCTGAGCCAAAAGGAACAAACAGATGTTATCAAAACCATAAGCAAAACTGACAATAGGCATTCTGATGATAACTTTATCTTTTAATGAAATCTGAGGTCTTTCAAGGTCAGGCAGATGTAAACTAAACTGGATGATGATTATGCTAAAAAGACAGTTACTAAGAAGCTCAGCATTTTGAATTCCAAGAATTTTAGATGTATCGTGGTAGATAAAGGGCACCAACTTCACTTATTTGGTCCTTTGGCATCCAAAGCACTCTTTTTGTGGTCGGAAGCTGAACTTTTCAAGGTCATCTTCTTGCATTCTTCTAAAACTTTTGAAGGCTCACCAGTCATAAGAAATTAAAGAAACTCTGGATGCATGTATATTTTTATGTACATATCTTGCATCTTTAAAAGCCTACATGGATATATACTTTTTGTATGTGTGTATGTGTGTGAGGAAGATTGGCCCTGAGCTAAAATCTGTTGCCAATCCTCCTCTTTTTTACTTAAGGAAGATTGTTGCTGAGCTAACACCTGTGCTAATCTTCTTCTACTTTATGTGGGATGCTGTCACAGAGTGGCTTGCCAAGCAGTGCTAGATCCACACCCAGAATCTGAACCTGCAAACCCCAGGCCGCCAAAGCAGAGCACATGAACTTAACCACTACTGGGCCAGCCCCTGTAGATATACTTCTAAAATCCCCAAACATACATGCTACCTGCAATTTATTTCTTTTCTATGCTTAAGTACAAATAATGACACTTTTAAATTTGAAACTAGGAATTCCCTCATTGGCAATATCAAATTCCTGTAAAATGCTAATTTAAAAAATTGTCTGTTTTAAAATCAAGGTTTGAACTAAATGGCTTCTAAGATCTCCTCTTTCTCTGAGAAAAGGGAAGGAATTACTATTTATTGGGCATGTACTGTGTGCCCTGTGCTCACCTACAGGATCTTATTTAATTCTCACAACAACCCTATCTGGTAAATTCTTCTCTTAGAAATGAAAAACCCAAACCTCCTAAAGATTAAAATTTATGCAAGTTTGAAACATTTGAGAGTTGTAAAATTATCCACCTTAAGTTAGTGCTGTATATTTAGCTAATTTAGCAAAAACACCTTTCCAAGTTTATTCCTTTAAAAATGAGTGGAAAAATTAAACCTATGATTAATTCTCTGTTGTTTCCCTATCTGTATTGTAAGGGAAACATAAAGTAAAAACACAAGTATATTTTACATATCATTCTCATAAAGCTTTAAAAAGCAATTTTCTTCCAATTCTACCATGGAAAATTCATTGACATGTCCCATCTGTGATAATCTTTTTATCCAGTTGGTTTCATGAGAAGTGCCATATGTATTTGACAAAACCTTGTTTTTTGGTTTTTTTCCTTTTTGCCACATTTCATTGTCTGTTCTTTTTTGAGCATTAAAATATATTTGTCCAAGTATAAACCAAGATTGCTCTTCAGGAAGTCAATACTGATTTGAGAGGTCGGCTCCGTGGCCGAGTGGTTAAGTTCGCGCACTCCGCTGCTGCGACCCAGGGTTCAGATCCTGGGCGCGGACATGGCACCGCTCATCAGGCCACGTTGAGGCAGCGTCCCATATCCCACAACTAGAAGGACATGCAAATAAGATATACAACCGTGTACATGGGGGGGTTTGGGGAGATAAAGCAGAAAAAAAAAAAAATAAGATTGGCAACATTTGTTAGCCCAGGTGCCAATCTTTAAAAAAAAAAAAAAAATAGTGATTAGAATTTCTTCCATATTCTGATTCTTTTAAATTTTGGTTGTTTTAAGTTTGCCTTTCCTGATTTGGAATTCATCCTTTATTTTTGGTCCTGATTTTTGCAAAAGCGTTTTTCTCAACTAACCCTGAGCGCATCGTACAATCACAGCTTCTAGCTATCATGAGTCCCATTATCATTCAGTCCCCTCTTTAACTCTGTCTCCAAGACATAAAATTCTCTGATTGTCAGCACCTACTTTGAGTGAAAAATGGTTGAACTGTCTCTGTATTTCATTTCAGCACGGGAAAGAAATCTGCTTTTTATAACTGTGGTTTCATAATTCCTGAAATGGGAATGATAGCAGATTCCTGTGAACCTGAGAAAGCATCTTATGCTTCCAGAAATGAGGGAAGAAATGAAGTAATGATGTCGCGTGGGCACAGGTGGAAGCAGTGCTACTGAAGCAAGCAGTAAATCTCAGCAAAAGCTGAGAGAGACGGCAACTGGCAGCAGAAGAGTGGGTCTCCTGGGAGCAGGCAGAGTCACAAACCAGACCAATCATTTTCCCATCTGTGGCTGTCCAGCCCCTATGATTGCATTAAATCTTTGCTTTACTTTCTAGCTGGGTTGATATAAGAAATTGTGAGACAAAAACTATACCAAGAATCAGGGACCTATGATGAGAAAGAAGGGACTGACTTTTAATGGCTTGGCAGATGGAGTAGTGTTGGAAGGAGGGGCCAGAGCTCACTTTAGCATCCTACTCTACTCCCCAACATCCATTCCCATCCCAGAAGTTTAGGGACTGGAGTAGGGGGTGTGTGTGTGTATGTAGTGTGTGTGTGTGTGTGTGTGTGTGTGTGGTGAGGTGGTTGGAGGTTCTTTTCTGTTCCCAGGCCAATTGGATGTCTCTACTTCCCTCTTATCTTCATCTTCAACTCTTTTCCAAAAGAATGAAAGACGTCTTGCTTCAGAAAGGTTTAGGGGGATTGAATAAGTGCATAACTTGCATTTGCTAAAAAAGCTGACTTGATTGCCCTGGTTAATTAAACAGTTGCTCTGGCAGAAGCACTACTCTCAGAGAATCACTGAGGCTGTCTTTCATCACTCTAAGCCTATTCTGAGGCCTCCATCCTCTCCTGCGGAGAGAGAAATAAAATTGCCGCATTTCTAAACCATTGACAGCATGTGTGGTGCCCTGCCCAGGGCAAGTGCGCCAGATTTCGTATTCTCAGGAGTTATAATGATGTCACACACATGGGGGAGACGTTGAGGTGTTCCCCAACCTTCAATTAGGAAATAGGTCACCAGCCATAAACTGAATACAATGGTGTTTAAGAAAGAGCTCTGTTAAAGTGTGTCTCTTCTTAGGAATGTAAAGGCCTTTCTGGGAGGAACGTAGTCTCTGATTTAATAAAACAATGTGCACATTGCAAGGAGATGTGTGTTAGGAAGAAAATAGCTATACTCGAAAGCTGACAAGCCTGTATTGCAATTAATTTGCTTACTTGTCTGTTTCCCACTACACTGTAGGCACCTGGAAGGCAAACATCACATTTATTACATCTGTATACGATCCCTATTATGTCCTCCACCCAGCAGCTAGTGTAGTCCCTTCTAAATATTTGGTACTAAATGTGTCATATAGAATGCCTACATTGACTAATTGGTTGGTTGATAGAACCACCTCTGTCAGTGACTGGGCAAGTCTGGCTTTGGAAGAATACCGTCAACTTAGATTTGAAGATGGCGGTGAAGGATTTGTGAAGATTCTCGGTCAATGAGTTCACACAATAGCTTAAGGAAATTTTATGCACTCTGTGTGAACAGCCATGCTTAAAGCAACTAGTAGCTTAAGCAACCTAATTAATTTGGAGGAAAATCTTTCACCACTCAACAACATTAAAATACCATCTGCATTGCCTGTATTTTGAAAAATATTTCAGTATGAAACCCAGCCCTTCTAACTCTCACTGAGCATGCTGGTTTGTTCATGATTCTTCCTCCTCCAGGCTTCTCCTCATGATTATTTTTATTAGGAAATGTTTAGTCAACATGTGTGGTACTTAGGACTAATTAGAGTTGGGAAAAGTGAGTGAGGAAGTAACCAGCCCAGCGCAGCTACTGTTTCCTTCTGCTTTTAGTTGTTTTATTTCACTGATGAATGTTTCCCTCAACCATCCAAAAAGTCAACCAGATTCCAAAGTGATTTAGAACTCACCAACAGCCTTGGCTACAAAACTATCCCGTATGCTATCTGGGCTCTCTAGCTCCCTTAATGAGGAGTCAACTGCACGAGGCATTGAATATGACCAAACTTGCTCTCGAAATTGAAATGACTTTAGGAATGTAAAGGCCTTCGTGGGAGAAACTTAATCTCTAGTGTAATAAAACCATGTGCACATTGCAAGAATATGTATGTCATTAAGAAAATAACTATACTCAAAAACACTATGAGCACTATGAGGCCGATGCTCACTAATGCTTTTTTTCTCTTAAGTTGATGAGTCAGAAATAAACAAACCTTAAACTAATAAGGTAGAACCAAAAGAAAGCTCAGATTTATTATATTACTGTAGCCAAAGAAAGGCTAAGAGCAGTTAAAAGCTAACCTAGTATTCCAAGACTTTCATTCCATGTGAGTTACAGGGACATTATCTGATTTGGGAACATGAAAGTCCACATAAATAACAAGTATGCTGTAAGAGGGAAGTTTTTTGCAATCAATGCCTGCATTAAAAAAAAAAGAAATCTCAAATGAACAACCTCATTTACACTTTAAGGATCGGAAAAAAGGAGGACAAACTATGCCCAAACTTAGAAGAAGGAAGCAAATAATAAAGATTAGAGCAGAAATACAGGAAATAGAAAATAGAAAAACAATAGAAAAAAATCAGTGAAACTAAGGGTTGGTTTTGGAAATATAAACAAAATTGACAAACCAATACCCAGACTAATTAAGAAAAAAAAGAGAGAAGACTTAAACAAATAAAATAGGAAATGAGAGAGGAGCATTACGACTGATAACTACAGAAATATGAAGGCTCATAAGAGACTAGTATGAGCAGTTATACACTAAACTACTGGATAATCTAGAAGAAACTGATAAATTCCTAGAAACACACAACCTGCGAAGACGAAATCGTGAAGAAATAGAAAGTCTGAATACACATACAACTAGCATGGAGATTGAATCAATAATCAAAACCACCCAACAACAAAAATTGCAGGGCCCGATGGCCTCACTGGTGAATTCTACCAAACATTGAAAGAAGAATTAATACCAATTCTTCTCACACTCTTCTAAAAAACTGAAAAAAAAGAATGCTTTCAAACTCATGTATGAGGCCAGCATTGCCCTAATACCAGACACCACAAGAAACGAATGCTACAAGCCAATATCCCTGATGAATATAGATGTAAAAATCCTCAACAAAATAGTAGCAAACTAAATCCAACAGCACATTTAAAGGATCATATCCCACAAACAAGTGGGATTTATCACTGAGACGCAAGGATAGTTCAATATATGCAAATCAATTAATGTGATACGCCACTTTAACAAAATAAAGGATAAAAATTGCTTGATTGTCTCAGTAGATGCAGAAAAAATGTTTGACAAAATTCAGCATTCTCCCCTGATAAAAACTCTCAACAAGCAGAACAGAAGGAAAGGACCTCAACATAACAAAAACCATTATGACAAGCCCACAGCTAACATCGTACTCAAACGTGAAAACCTGAAAGCTTTTCCTCTAAGATCAGGAAAAAGGCAAGGATGCCCACTCTCACCATTTCTATTCAATATAGTACTAGAAGTCCTAGGCAGAGCATTCAGGCAAGAAAAAGTAATGAAAAGGAATCTAAATTTGGAAGGAAGAAGTAAAATTGTCCCTGTTTGCAGATGACGTGATTTTACATATAGAAAACCCTAAAAACTCCATGAAAATATTGTTAGAACTAATATATGAATTCACTACAGTTGCAGGATACGAAATCAATATACAAAAATCAGTTGCATTTCTATACAACAAACGAAAAACTATCTGAAAAGGAATTTAGGAAAACAATCTCATTTACAAGAGCACGTCAAAAAGAAGAAAATACTTATAGGGGTAAACTTAACCACGGAGATAAAGCGCTTGTACACTGAAAACTACAAAACCTTGATGAAAGAAATTAGAGAACACAAAAACAAATGGAAAGATAGCCCATGTTCATGGATTGAAAGATTTAATAGTGTTAAAATGTCCACACTACCAGAGCAATCTACAGATTCAACACAATCCATACCAGAATTCCAATGGCATTTTTTAGAGAAGTATAAAAAACAGTTCCATAATTTGTATAGAACCACAAAAGACTGTGAATAGCCAAACCAATCTTGAGAAAGAAGAACAAAGCTGAAGGCATCACACTTCCTGATCTCAAAATATATTACAAAGCTACAGTAATCAATATGGTACTGGCATAAAGACAGACATAGAGCAGAGGGACTGAATAGAGAGTCCAGGAACAAATCCATGCATATATGGTCAACCGATCTTCAACAAAGTTTCCAAGGATACACAATGGGGAAGAGAGAGTCTCTTCAACAAATGGTCCTGGGAAAATTGAATGTCCACATGCAGAAAAATGAAACTGGACCCTCATCCTTACAGCATACACGAAACTCAACTCAAAATTTATTAAAGACTTAAATGTAAGACCTGAAACTGTAAAACTCCTAGAAGAACACATAGGGGGAAAACTTCACATTGTTGGTCTTGTCAGTAATTGTTTGGATATGACACCAAAAGCACAGGCAACAAAAATAAACAAGTGGGACTACATCAATCTAAACACTTCTGCACAACAAAGGAAAAAGCAGTACGAAAGAGCAACGTATGGAATGGGATAAAATATTTGCAAATCATATATCTGATAAGGGATTAATATCCAAAATTTGGAATGAACTCCTACAACTCAACAGCCGAAAATAATAATAATAATAATAATGATAACCTGATTAAAAATTGGACTAAGGATTTGACTAGACATTTCTCCAAAGAAGACATACAAGCTACCAAAAGGTATGTGAAAAATGCTCAACATCACAGGTCCACAGGGAAATGTAAATCAAAACCACAATGAGGTATCACCTCAGACCTGTCAGCATGGCTATTATCAAAAAAAGAAAAAGAAAAAAAAGACAACAAGTGTTGTCAAGAATGTGGAAAAGTTGGGACCATTGCACACTGTTGGTGGGAATGCAAAGTGGTGCAGTTACTAGGGAAAGCAGTATGGAGGGTCCTCAAAAAGTTAAAAATAGAACTACCATATGATCTAGCAATCCCACTTCTGGGTATATATCCAAAAGAATGTAAATCAAAATCTTGAAGAGGTATTAGCACTTCCATGTTTACTGAAGCACTGTTCACAATAGCCAAGATGTACAGACAACCTAAATGTCCATCAGCAGATGAAATAATGAAGAACTGTAGTATCTACATATAATGGAATACTATTCAGCCCTTAAAAAGAAAGCAATCTTGCAATATGTGACAACCTTGATAAACCTTGAGGACATTATGCTAAATGAAATAAGCTAGTCACAGAAAGACAAATACTGCATGATTCCACTTATAAGAGGCATCTAAAATAGTCAAATTCATAGAATGAAAAAGTGGAATGGGGGCCAACCCTGTAGCCAAGTGGTTAAGTTCACGCACTCCTCTTCTGTGGTCCAGGGTTTCGCCGGTTCGGATCCTAGGCGCAGACATGGCACCGCTCATCAGGCCGTGCTGAGGCGGCATCCCACATGCCACAATTAGAAGGACCCACAACCAAAAAACATATATACAACTATGTACCAGGTGGCTTTGGGGAGAAAAAGGAAAAATAAAATCTTTAAAAAAAAAAGAAAGTGGAATGATGGTTGCCAGGATCTGGGGGGAGGAGGTACTAATCAATGGGCATAAAGTTTCAGTTAGGCAAGATTAGTAAGTTCTGGAGATCTGCTGTACCGTGTTGTACCTATCGTCAACAACAACGTACACTTAAAAAAATTTTAAGAGGGTAGATCTCATGTTAAGTGTTCTTACACAATAAAATAAATGTTTTTTGGAAAATGAGTAAGCTCTAGTGGGTGCTTAACTGTTTATTTTCCTATCTCAACTCCTTTTGCATTAGTCATTGATAATAAGAAATGTAGGCTATTTCTATTATTTTTTACACAGTTTTGTAAAGTGAAGTTTCTAAGCAAAGACAAATGAATTTTGTTTTGAAGTATTAAGCTTTTAGGTATTGTTTCATTCAGTCCGCAACATTTGTTGTGAGCTGGCCATGAGCCAGGCACTCAGCAATGTTTTGGAGATACACAGGTGAAGTAAGACTCCTATCTTCAAGATGCTCATATTGGGCAAGGCAAACACCATTTTTTTTTTCTGAGTTGCAACAATGGAACAATAATAGTGTGTACAAAGTGGAGTAGATGCATAGAGGAAGCAATGAAAATGCTCAAGCAGAGTCCAAATTACCCTCTAATATGTGCTCTACCACAAAGGGGCTCTTACAGGGTGAATTTTGTGGGAATAGGCAACTTCTGAAGATTCATCCAACCTTAAGGTTCTAAGAGCTTTGTAGAGTGGGGACTGCTGCCCTTAACCACAAAGGAAGGCAGTCATTTAGTGTGCGGTTGACATAAATTAGGTGTTGTCCACTTTTTCTTGTGGTGATTCTATCAAACAGAAGAGCAGACGCTGAAGAGCATTTCTCTTCTAGCCTTTGTTTTTTTCATTAAATCACCTTCAGGCCAACTGGATGCTCCAGCAACAGGTGTCAGAAAAAAACAGGTAGGTGTTTCCGTGTAGTCAGAGAGAGGCTGCACTCTGTTACCAGCTTAACATTTATGAAATCAATTTTCTGTACCTGCCAGATCAGGTGAATATGAGAACTAGGTTTCCACAGCCCATCATATTTGCTCCTGGGTAATTTGACAGGGCAGATATTTTCTCACGAGTATAGAGCGGAAAAGCACTCTTCTCCTAATATATTCATTCCTTGCCTCATCATGCTGGTAAATAATATGCATATGGTAATTTGAGAAACACAGTGTTCCCACGGCTCTTTTTTTTATTCCTGGAACTCTGTCTTTTGTAAATGCTGCAAAAATCAAAGGCAAAATTACCTCAAAATTTCATTTTTCCTCCTATTCTCACTTTTTGATGCCCACACAACACATATAGCACATACTTCTCTGTTTTGACCAGTGTTTTTAGACAGTATAGCCCCTTCTGTTCAGACTGGTAGTGGAGAATGTTCTAGAATAACTCAATGAAGACTCATTCATTTGTTGATTTACAAATATGTATTAAGCACCTACTGTGTGCCTGGCACTATGCTGAATCTTAAACATAGAACAATGAGAAAGATGGAAGCATCTGATTCAGGGGTCTGTTTTTATTTTTACTTTTTCAAACTTTTCCAAAATCTGTGGCATCATACAAAGACAAAAGAGAACATGAGATGGATGCCTTAAATAGAAATGGATTAATAGTGAATGAGAGAACTCAAAAGCTCTCCAGAACACATGACTTCGATCATCAGCCGTGAGTAAACTGATAAGCTGGGAAAAGAGCATGATTGGGCCCATGGATTTGGGGAGGAAGGCCCCATTTATAGACTTGGCATATTGTAAGCAGACACATAGATCAGTTTTCTTAGAAATAAGTGAATGTGTTTTACTGAGAAATGTGTTTTACTGAGAGTAGCACTTAATTTATGTGTATTTAAACTGTCAGAATGTTTTGTCCTTTGTGGTCAGTAATTGTTTCATTAATTCATTTAACAAATATTTATTGACTTACCACTGTGGATCAGTCAGCTGTTGTCACAGGCATTGGGAATTAAGGGTTCTACCCTCCTTGAGTTTACATTCAGATGAGAGGACAAGGAAAACCAATAAAGAGACAAAAAAAAATATACCAGATATTAGAACTTGTGATATGTGCTATGAAGAAAATAAGCGATGTGGATGCATGTGTGTGTGTATGTGTGTGTGTAAAAGGACACTTTACATAAGATGATGGAGTGGAGCCAATTACGCAAATAAAGCAGGAAAACAATTTCAGGCAGAAAACAGAATATTTACCTATTGTTTCCAAAAGATAGCTCTGCGTAGACAAAAGCACTATACAATTATCCAAACCAGGAGATGACAAATCCTGCTGACCATGTGTTTTTATAAATAAAATTTTAGTTCTGTTTTTGTAAATAGAGTATTTCGGAACACAGTCATGCCTACTCTTTTACTTATTGTCTGTGGCTGTTTTCAAACTACAACAGCACAGCTTCATTGTTGCAACAAAGACGCTATGCCCTGCAAAGCTGAAAATATTTACTATCTGGCTCTTTACAGAAAAAGTTTACCAACCTCTGATCTAAATCACCAATAATCACTACATTCGTTGTCTTTCTTATTCTGTTGTCTTTAGCCCTGTGAGTTCAAACCAAGGGTTTATGGAAACTCTGTTAAAATGCACTTAGTGGGGCCAGCCCAGTGGTGTAGTGGGTAAATTCTCACACTCTGCTTTGGTGGCTCATGGTTCGCAGGTTTGGATCCCGGGTGTGGACTTACATACCGCTCATCAAGCTATGCTGCGGCAGCATCCCACGTACAAAATAGAGGAAGACTGGCACACATGTTAGCTCAGAGACAATCTTCCTCACCAAAAAAGAAAGAAAAAGCACTTAGTGAGGATAGCCAATGTTATTGAGTGAAGTTGTCCCAGGCACTCTTTTAAGCACTTTACATGAGTTGCATTACACTTAATGCTCACAACAGCCCTATGCAATGGGCTATTATCTATTATCCCTCCAGCTTACAGATAAGGAAACTGAGACACAGAGAGGTTAAGTAACTCATTTGATGTCATATGGCAAGCAAGTGGTGGTGTCAAGATTCAAAACCAGACGGCCTGATCATAAACACTATCCTAAACTGCCTTGATGATTTTAACATTCTGCAACTCCACCACCATAACAGACCCCATTGCTTAAAACTGCCTATCTACTCCTAATTTGCACGAGTAAACAAACATCTTGCTCCAAAGAATTCACAACTTGCTTTGCAGCCAGATTTTACAATTCTTCCTTGCTCAGTATTCAGAATATAAAGAAAGCTTTCAAGAAATGATATAATGATATGAGGTGGACATGATCCCTGTCCTCATGGAATGGTGGGGATAGGAACCAGTAAAGAGAAAATGAACATACAGCATAGTGAGTGTTATTGTGAATAAAGTGCAGGATGATAGAGTAATCCAGAGCCATGACACTAAGTGGGGGTGGAGAGCAAGGTCAAGGAAGGCTCCCTAAAGGACAGATTTAGAAGGTAAACTTTATTGGACTTGGAGTATGGGGAGGGAGAGGATTGGAAATTAAGGAGTCAAGGATGACACCTGGTTTCATCACTAACATTTTGTTGAATTATTAGCCTTTTCTCAGTATACATTTCTGTACACATCTGAAACTGATACCCATCCATTCCAATTAAGACACATTCTGTAACTTTTCATGGATGCTATTGTGTTTCAAGATAGCAAGAGAATCAATCCAGCCTCACTTTGCTGTTAACCAGCTGGGGGATTTTGGAAAAATTACTGAACTTTGCTCAGCCTCAGTCTGTTTGTCTTCATAAGGATATTGAACAAAATGAGTTTTGTGGTTTCTTCCACCTCTAAAATTCTACCTTTTTAAATCCTATCCTTTTTATAATGGTTTCCTAATTTCCATGGCTTCATGTGGAATTTCCCAGTTTTGAACCTTAAGATGGTATATCTGTTAAAATTGTATTACACTGTGTGTCACACCAAATCTGACTGACGAGGAATGGAAGCAAAGTAGGGCTTTTCTTTTTCTCAGACATCCAGGATCCCAAGTCAGCTGTTCCATCTCCAGCTTTGAGTCTGGGATCCCAGCAAGAAGAAGGGATATATCAAAAAGGGCAAAAGTCAGGGGCTAGCTGAATTGACTTTCTTTGAAAGAGCTTTCCCAGAAATTCTTAGTGGCATTTGCTGAAATCTCATTGAGCAGAACTGTGTCCCATGGCCACCCTAGGTGTAGGGGAGGCTGGGAAATACTCTTTCCTTCAGTTGGGTACACTGATGCGCTAAACAAAATGAGGATTGTTTGGGTAAGGAAGAAAGGGAGAAGAGATGTTGGCTAGGCAACTTGCATCATTTGCTGAAGGTTAGTTAGATGTAATATTCAAAATATTTAAAAACAGGTCTAGCATAGCCACTCACCAATCAGAACAGATGCTGCTCAGCACCCTGTAGCTGTACATACCAGCTGAATGGCAGCCCTCACGTTTTTCTGCTTGGCATTACAGATACGCATCGCTTAACAACAGGGCTCCAATCTGAGATGTGCATTGTTAGGTGATTTTGTCCTTCTGTGAACATCATAGAGAGTACTTACACAAACTTAGATGGTATAGCCTGCTACACACCTAGGCTGTATGGTACTAATCTTACGGGACCACTATTGTGTATGCGGTCCGATGTCATTATTTTATTATGCAGGACGGTATAGTCATTGCATACAGTTGTCATCCCTCCTCCTCCCAAATAATGAGGCCTAAGTCCATCAAGGACAGGGCTATCTTTTGCATATATTCTTCCCATTTCCCCAGAAAGTGACATTTACGTACAGTAAGTGTTCGCATTTGTTGAAAGGAGTTGAATTATTCATATTATAATCCAAGGACGAGATAACCAGGCAAAGAAGTGTTCAAGTTATTACCTATTCTGTTTCCTTGGACATGAGTGACTCCTAAGAAAGGTGTCTGTACAATCCTAAATGCCACAGTACAATTGATGGTAACACTAGCAGATGGATATGGACTTTGAAGGTTGTTCGATTTCTTACAACTATTCAAAGTATTGTCATAGATTTAGAAAAGTAAAAAGAAGTCTTTCTGAAATGAAAAGCTTCAGGCATAATAGAGGTTCAGAAAACTTTCTCTTCATTTCCTAGGTTGAATAGAACTAATAAGGAATCCCCCCCCCCAACCCTGTTAATATAAAGAATCAAATAAAATCGGTTACTTAAAGAGTTGCGTCTGGTTCTTCCAGCCTGTAATAAACTCAAATCTTGAGTAACCATAATGCTCAAAGACTGGGATGGAGCATTTTACTTAATTTAGTTTTCTTATAAATTTGACATTAACTCAAAAAATTCATGTATCAATCCTTATTCTTTTAAAAAGAAGTTGTATGTTTTATGTTCATGGTTTAATTTTCACCAGTTAAATTTTTTCAAGTGCTTTTATTTTTTCTGCTTTACTCATTTTTAAAGGATGTTTCAGTTTCTACTGCATTTTTTCATTTGCTCTAATTCTCCAGTTTATTCTCCATTTCATGTGTTTCTTGGAATGCAGTGCAAGGACATCCAAAATTATTTGGAAAATTAATGGGCTACCAAGAAAAAAAAGATATATGTAATATCCAATTTCCAAATTGGGTTTGGCAAGACCTATCTTCGAATCATCATTTCCATTAAAACACCTCTCAAATGCAAATTATTCATTCTATGGCATAATAAAGGTTAGACTATCATGGATGCTGTGTTTCATTACTTCATCTTTAACCTCTTGCTTTGGCTCCTTTAAAATTCGAGGTATGTACTTACATCTGTGGTCCTCTAGGGAAATCTCTATTTTTATGTTCCCACCTGGCTAACTTTCCTTATTAATAAAGTATGATGGGTTATCTTCTTTGTAATGTACACTTTCAATTCTAAGACGAACATTTTTATTTTTACACATTTTATTGTCTTCGAAATTGGGATACATCTTTAAATCTGGGGCATATTATAATTTAATTGGAAGATTTTTTTTCTTGGCAGTAAATAAAATAACAGTAGCAAATAAAACAATTGATAGCTTCTCAGATGCGTTGAAATAATCTCCAACAGTAACAGTGTACTTTTAAGAATTTCTGAATGATCCAGGCGCTTACTCTGAACTGTACAATTGTTCCTGACTGGTGTCATATTATATCTTAACCAGAATGAGGTTTAAATCTTTGAAAATAGGAAATAATAAGTGTATAGACATTCTCCCTTTTGATTCCCTACACAGAATCGTTTTTCTCAACTACAATTTTTGAATCTCGTTGACTTATGTCTTGCAAATAACTAACAAAACCAAAATATACATCCGTTTTAAAGCATGTCCTGTTTTCCAAAAATTTCCAATTCTCCTTTCACTCCTCCTTCACCAAAACAGCAAACAGATCACTAAGCAGCTTCCTGGCTGCCCATCTACTCAACAAGAATGTCATATTACGGTGATAACTTCTCTTTTTAAAATTGTGATAAAATATACGTAGCAAAATTTACCATCTTAAGCATTTTTAAGTGCCCAGTTCAGTAGCGTTAAGTACTTTCACATCGTTGTGCAACCAATCTCCAGAACTCTTTTCATCTTGCAAAACTGAAACTACTGTGAGATCTTTTAAAAGACACTTCTCTAGTCTCCAGCTTTTAACTACACTGCCCTTACCATTTTCATCAGAACAGTTGCAAATACTTCCAAGCCTCAAACAAGAGGTTTTAGTCCTAGCCCACTCCAGATTAAATCATTAAAATTTTAAATATTTTTTTCAAACTTTATTCTCTTTAAATATGTGTGCGTGCAAGTGTAAATGGCTGTTTTAGTCTATAAAATTGGATTAAACATTTTGCTATTTTAGCACTTTAATATTTCAAATGTTTCCTACTGGTTGGCTCCTACTGAAAAGGAATGCGTCTTTCCCTTAAACGAGCTGACACATTACGGTAATTGTTTCCACATCTCATATCTTGTCTCCACATCTCATATCTTGTCTTGCCTAGTTATTTAATGATGCTAGGTTTCTTTGAAGTCAGAGAATGGCCTTTCACGGTACACATTCAAATGTGGAAATGAATCAGATAACTGTATCCTTGTTGAAGGAGATTGTTTTAAAACACATGAACCAATAGGAAGACAGAATGGTGGGAGACGATGGTTTTCTTACTGGATTTCTAGGAGCCCTAGACCTCTGTGCTGGTGCCCCCCAGAGGGGACGCAAGGTTCAAACAGGAGGCCAAATGTATGAGACTGTTGCATGTTCTTTCTTGTCCCCTTTCAACTACTCTTATCTGTTTTATATTTTGAGATCTCACATAGATTTTTCCATAAAAAAAAGAAAGCTATGCTGTTTTTAAAAAGTTTTGAAAAGTGGAGAAAGTTCAGACTTTTTATTTAAACAGATGTGGGATCAAATGATAACCTTAAAACTTGTGTAGTCTTTAGACCAATCACTAACCTCCAAGCTTCATTTTCTTTGAGTAGAATGAGGACAGTGAAAGCTATTATCTTTAAGTCACTGTAAGGATTAAAAAATAGTCATGCACCACATAATGATGTTTCGGTCAACGATGGGTCGCATACATGCAGTGGTCGCGTAAGATTAGTACCATGTCGCCTAGGTATGTAGCAGGCTATACCATCTAGGCTTGTGTAAGTACACTCTGTGATGTTCACACGACAATGAAATGGCCTAAGGACACATTTCTCAGAACATGTTCCCGTCATTAGGCGACACATGGCCGTAGAGTGTTACATATGCCTCGCGTTCAATTCACATCCTCAATAACTTGGTTGAAGTATCCTGTGTCAGACGTCACAGGGTACTAGACGTCACTGATCCACAGTCATTGATGTGATGTCAGCTTTTCTCTTCTGTCTGTCTCCTACCCATCTGCCTCTACTATAGGAGCCTAACGAAGAGTTTTAGGTAGGTGCCTTTTTTTTTTTCCTGTGAGGCAGTAGTTCTCAAAGTGTGGACCTCAGACCAGCAGCATCAGCATCAGCTGAGAATGTATTAGAAATGTAAAATCTCTGGTCTCACCCAAACCTATGAATCAGAAACTCTGGGAGTGGAGTTTAGCCATCTGTGTTTACCTTTCAGGTGATTCTGATACACACTGAAGTTTGAGAACCACTGTAAAGAATAGACTCACATGGACTGACCCCCTACAGTGGGAGCAGGTGAGGTATGGGGTAGGCCAGTCAGCAGCAGAGACAGGAGTCTAATAAGAACTGGGTCTCTCAAACACTGGAAACCAGATCCAAGGTCAGTTCCACGGACCTCAGCAGCTGGCGTGGATAGGTTTTCACCCTGCTGCCACCTTCCCCATGAATCAGCCAACTTCTGGAGCAGCAGTTCTCAACCAGGGGCAATATTGCCTCCCAGGGCATTTGGCAATATTTGGAGACCTTTTTTACTGTCATGACTGGAGAGTTAGTACTGGCATCTAGGGAGTGGAGTCCATGGATGCTGCTAAACATCCTACAATGCACAGGACAGCCCACAACAAAAACTATCCAGTCCCAAATGTCAGTAGTGTTGAGGTTGAGAAGCCCTGCCCTAGAGATCTTCCTCCTGATCGACTTGCCTCTCTTCCCACAACTGACTAACTTCTTTACCTCGTACTCTACAAGCTCTTAGACTGGCCTCTGTGAACCCTAAGGAGGTCCGTGGATGGGCCTCAAGGAGGCCATAAATTCCCGAAAATGCTTGCAAAACATTGTCATTGTGTGCGCGTGTATATTTATTTATTTATTTATTTATTTATTTATTTATTTATCTCTGTGTGTGTGTGTGTGTGTGTGTTGTGTGTGTGTCTGTGTGTGTGTGTGTGTATGGTAAGGTTTGGGAAAGGGGCAGTGTATGGATTTCATCAAACTCTCAAGAGGTTTTTCTATGCGAATTCTATGTGTTATTTCTCTACCTCAGAGTTCTATTCATTCGCCACTTCAGTTGGCTAGTGCTTTCAACCTACCCTGGAATCATGGCCAGGCTGCTGCCTTTCTACTCCATAACTTCTAGGCTTCTGCTCTTACTGCTGCTTTCTTTTTCTTGTTACATTTCCCAGTTCAAATTCCCAAGACAAGGAGTCTGAGTATCATGGCTTTCCCATCTTTGGACAGAGCTTGTCACATGGGATTCCTTCATGAGCCCCTGACAATCATATACAATAGCTGCTTGGGATCCTGGGCAGATCCACAGCAAGATGAAAAAGGCCAGTGGGGAGCAATGGCACTCGGGACAAAATATAGATGTCAAGGCAGGCTCCCTCAGAATGAGCACTGGTTGGGGCACGCACCACAGTCACTATGTCTAACAAAGATGGTGAGATAATCCAGAGGTTGGATTCCGGCTAGAGAAGCCACAAGGTCATCTGGAAAAGCAAGAAGGGCATGGGGTCAATTTTAAATAGAATGCAGAGGGCGGCAAGGACAAGCAGAGGTCCAGAAGCTGGTGAGGAGGGGTCATGGAGGCGAGTGAGAAAGGTAGGTCTGGTCACAAGGAAGAAGGGTCAGGGCCCAAGTGGTCAACATAATGAAGACAGAATAAGCGCAGAGGCAGAAGCAGAAATGGATCAATAAAATCAAACAGATCAGCAACGTTGAGGCCATTGTGTCTCCCTGTTGCTGACTTACCAGAGGCCTTTCTTTCTCGCCAGAAGCCAATCCACGTAAAAACTCGGTCAAGAGGCTTGTAGGACAAGACAGCCAGAAATGTTGGATGCGCTGAGGAAGCCGAGGACAAGACAGGAAACAGCTCTGAGGGATTTGTCTTGTCCTTTGGGCCACTCGTCCTCTATGTGCATTCCTTCTCTCTCTGTCCCTCTCTCTTTCCCTTCGCTTTTCCCATAGATGGTTTCACGAGCACAGAATTATTTTGTTTTTCTGACTGAGTAGTAAAGAAGTTTGTTTCCTAATTCCTAATTTTAAAAGAAACAGAATAGAACTCTCTAAGAAAAAAGAACACAAAACTCTAAATCACTTTAAATTATATTTTTATTCATGTAGCCTTAAATGGATTATTCTTCTTTGGGTCAGTATATTCACAGAAAAAAAATGGTCCTTGACTCAATCTTTTACAGATGGCTTGGGTAACTGGGATGCATTATGGCATCCCCAAGAAGTACCTTAGAACAATGATTCTCAAACTTTGTCACAGATTAGCATCCTGATGTTCAGGTGGTGGCACCCCACACCATTAAATCAGTGTGTTTGGTGGCAGGGGAGCCAGGAATCAATACATGTTAAGGTTTCCTGGTGATTATAATGTGCAGAAGATTTGGGGAACCACTGCCTTAGAGGTTGTTTTAATAAAGCCCCCATATTGACTTGCTAGCTTGCCACTTAACATTTTACCAAAAAAGTAGATTGTGACAGAAAGCACTTTTCTTATTCAGTTAATTGAAGTAAATTGAACCTGTGTTCTAATTTATTGCCAGGAGGCGACCAGCTGTGTTGTTGCTTACTTCAGACAAAACACTGGTGGGACTAGCATTTTTGGCATCCTGTAGTCCAAACAATTGATTTACCAACTGATTTTTGGTTGTTAGTTTAATCTTGAAGTTTGTAACTTGGTATTTTAATTTATTCAGACCCGATTTTGGAGCCTGGGGATTTTCTAATTTATTCACCACCTGTTCGCCAGAGTCATTAGAGAACAATGAGGGCTCCCCTGTGCCAGACCTTTGTGTGATAATCTAAGGAAAAAGTAGCCATCAGAACCCCTCAAGCAACACCTCCCCATCTCAGTGAACATTTCAAGAGCTCACCCCATTCTAACACTGTCTCAGCTTCCTGGTTTCTTTTCCTCTTCATATGTGAAGAGTTTTGTTATTCGTTTTTTAATAAACAATTGGAAAGACAATAGGGCCTGTTTCTAAGTGCATTCTATTGTGATGGCATGTTCTCACGACCACCAGGCAAAAAAGAGAATGTGTGACCTTTTCTGTGCTCCTAGTGACTGTGTCCTTTGCTAGCTCATCGCTCCTCATCTGCTAGTATACAGCCTTTAAGGAGAGAAAGCAAACCCTGTGAGGAAAGGATTGGACTTAGGGCAGCCCAATGTCATAGGAAAAACCTAACACACAACTTAATGGTCTCTGAGAGCATGACAGATTAGTAGAAAGAAAATTTAGGCTAGTTGGTCTCTATTTCCACAGAGGACACAAGCTTAAAGCACAGTTAATTGGGAATTTAGTGAGCCAGAGACAATAACTTGGGAATTAAATAATAGATTTGACTACTAAGGAAGCCTGTGGCATCTCCATTCCTCAAGAGACAGTCTGCTGTGGAATGGGGATCAGAGGGATGGGTCACAATCCTACCTTGGCCTCTAACTTGCCGCATGATCATGCATGTTACATGACTTTTCAGGGCCTCAGTGGCCCCATCTGTCCAGTAAGAAGTTGAGCTGAGTGATTGCCAAAGTCCCTCATTACGCACTACTGCACTATAATATTTAAAAACAGGGCCAGTGGGCCAGCCCCAGAGGCCTAGTGATTACGTTCAGTGCACTGCACTTCGGCAGCCCACGTTCAGTTCCCAGGTGTGGACCTACATCATTTGTCTGTTAGTGGCCCTGCTGTGGTGGTGGCTCACATACGAAAAGAAGATTGGAGATGGATATCAGCTCAGGGGAATCTTCCTTAGCAAAACCAAACAAACAAAAACAAAAAACAGGACCTGTGGCTTTCTGTCCTGAGTAGGTATTAATAGAAGCTGATTATCTGAGGTTCCTTCCAGCTCAAGAATTTACACACTAATTCACCAATTTGTTTTCTATTTTCAATGACAAAAATATAGTGAGATTCATTAGATGACACCAAAGAATTATTAATAATTCCATTAGATATGAAAATAACACTATAGTTATGTAAGAATATGGTCATAATTGCTACATATCAGACTGAAATAGGTAGGGACAAAATAGCATGATGTCTGGAGTTTGCTTTTTAAAAAATAATAAAATAGGGGCCAGCCCAGTGGCACAGCAGTTAAGTTTGTGTGTTCCGCTTCGGCAGCCAGGTTTCGCTGGTTCAGATTCCCATTTGTGGACATATGCACTGCTTGTCAAGCCATGCTGCAGCAGGTGTCCCCTGTATAAAGTAGAGGGAGATGGACATGGAAGTTAGCTCAGGGCCAGTCTTCCTCAGCAAAAAGAGGAGGATTGGTGGCAGATGTTAGCTCAGGCTAATCTTCCTCAAAAAATAATAATAATAATAAAATAAAATAATATATCCGGATCTCACAAGGTGCCTTTTGGGCTGGCAGCCTTTCTCAATATGGACTCTATGTTCTAGAAAAGGAGTCAGGAACCTGCAGATGTTGATGGTCTGAGTGTTCTAGACACAAGGCCAAGAGACTAGATGCTTTAGAGGGCACAAAAATCTTTTCCTGAAGATCTGGGATGTGGAGGTTGAATTAATTTACCTTTTCCTTCTTCCATATTATACAGATAGGTTGGTAGATGAAAGCAATTTCCCCTGAAGATAATGAAAGCCCTGAGAGGTTTTAGTGACTTTGCTGGGGACACATACTACTGGCAACATCAAAGCCAGAATGAGGATTGAAGGGTGACTACCTCTCTTCCATACCTCCTTCCACTCCTGCTGGGGAGTATCACAAGTATAAATATGCTTTTGGCACCATTTGTCCTGTGGAATTTTTGCATCTGTCCAGTACTCAATCCAGTATACCATCTAGTAGCCAGCTTTGGTGGTCTAGTGGTTCAGATTCGGCACTCCCACCACCACAGCCGGGGTTCATTTCCTGGTCAGGGAAACACGCCACCCATCTATTGGTTGTCATACTGTGGTGGCTGTGAGTTACTGTGATGCTGAAATCTATATGAATGATGTTTCAATGCCAGCAGAGTCACCCATGGTGGACAGGTTTCAGTAGAGCTTCCAGACTGACAGACTAGGAAGAAGGACTTGGCTGCCCACTTCTGAAAACATTGGCCACGAAAACCCTGTGAACAGGAGGAGACCATTGTCTGATAGAGTGCCAGAAGGTGAGGGAATGATACAAAAAGATCGGGCAGGGTTCCACTCTGCCGTACACAGGGTCGCTAGGAGTTGGAATCAACTTGATGGCACTAACAACAACCAGTATCCAAGTCTCCTTAATCATTTTTAAATCTCCCTCTAGTGGTTGGAGCTGTCCTTTAAATAAAAATTAACAAGACCTCACAGCAGTGAACTCAGAGCACCATCACTGGCCTCTTACAGGACATTAGCAACTTTCCCACTGGAAGGGGCATGGACACTGCACCAGACTAGGACATGTGCTGTGTCCACATTAGTCAGGCTGACCAAACCCTTTACATTCCAACTATTTTCACTGATTAAAAAATGCTATCAAATTTTAAATTGCTTCATAAAAATGTATGAATTGGTCACAGTAAAAGTGTTTGTATAAGCCCACTCAAATACAAACCATCTGACATGGTGAGAAGGTTTCCAGTTGTGTCCTCTGTTGTGGCTAAGCTCCTGACTTTACACAGTGTTAGAGCTAAAAATCCACTTCTGTCTGGAAAGTGATTTTTGCCAAGGATTGAGAGAACAGCCCAAGCTCTGTGCCTAGTGCCAGCCCCTTCAGAAACACATGTCCCATCCTGTGTGACATGCTCCACAGAACCCAAGTGATTAGATGCTGCCAAGGCAGTGATGGCAGAGCAGCCTCAAGCTTGCAGTGGGAAGGGCTGCTCAGGATTCCTGACATCCCCCAGGGCTGGCCCTGACTCTGTTGGCTCTTCCCCCTCTCAGCTCTTGCCCCTCTGCCAGCCTCATTCTCTGCTCTGCCAAGAAACCACATTTGCTTTGAATCTAGCCATTTTGATGTTGCAGGTGATCTGAAACCAAATCAAGCTAAACCAAACAAATCCAACCAACCACCATCGCAAGCAAGTTATCCAATTATTGGTTTTTGCAATGGGGGAGGGGCCATAAGGGCCATGCATATCACAAGACAAACATTAAGCTGCCTGAAGAGTTAGTTTGCTGAGGGGTAACCGGCAAACAGGTTGGTGCTCATCAGAGCTGCACAGACTGGTCACTGAGGATGTTGGGAGCCGGTTAACCCTACCAGGCACCCCTGGTAAATCCAGCAAGCTCTGTGCTTTCGCCCTCTGCATTCTGAAGCAAGCATCCAAACTTTGCCTGGCTTGTGGCATGCCCAGGGTAAGTCACCGGGCTTCTAGGATTCTAGGTGGATTTTCTGGGGCCACAAACTCTCTTCTGTCTCAAGTGTGTTAAGGATCAGGTCCTCTGGGGAGTGGGGGGACAGTGAAAGTAGGTTTGCAGAACCCAAGCCCCATAGCCCATCTCACCCCACTGCTTGGCACTTTCCCTGCCTTCTAGGGTTGGGAAAGGGAAAGTGGAAAGGAGTTCAAATACTCTGTCACTGACAGAGGATAGAAGGTGAAGGGAAGAGGAAGAAAAGAGAAGGGGAAATAGGTGTCAAAGGGAAAAAAATTAATAGTGAGTAAAATTACATTATACGATATAATGATCTCTGAATAATAGAGGGAGTAGAGTTAGCCAAGATACTGGAATATTTGCAGATTTCAGGGCCTCCTCCTATCTTAAAACCAGCTGACCCCCAACTCCACATTTGCCATGCTTGATCCCTTGACATTTGTGTAAATCCTCGCTACCCCTCTTGGCCCAGAGACGCGGAATGTAGAGTAAGGGTTCTGCTAGACTTGCACAAGTCCATGATGGCTTATCTCCTGGCAGCGCATTCAAGCATGCAGGAAAGCTGAGTGGAGAACAGGACTCTCTCAATATTTAGAAACCGGGTTAGGATTTCTGACAAAGGATACGATTTTGCCGTTGACTTAGTTGCTTGTACAGTAAATGAAGCAAATCAAAGACACTAAGGAGAGAACTTTTTTCTCTTGATGCCTAAATGTCAATCCTAGTTTTTCAGAGTTCTTGCAGTTGGCATTCCGGCTCCAGTCTAACTCCTGCTGTAGTGCAACCTTATTGAAATAAAAGCTGCCTACATTTCTGTCCATCACGTTCTGTATTTATTAACAAGTCCTGTTCCCTTTGCAATCTGGAGCCACAGAGGCCCTGTTCTGAATCAGCTGTAATTTGGAACGGTGGGTCCTCGGCAGCAAGGTTTTAGAAGGGAAAGAAAGAGAATTCAGGGAAGGGGCCAGACGTGGAATCAGATTTGGTTTCCTGAGAGTTGTACTTAATAAATGGATTGCCGATTATCTCTGGAACTCAGACTTTCCAGGAGTCAAATACTTGAGGGACAGGTTAAAAGTGAGGACAAGATTAATTATCAAGGCTCTTGGGAGCTGGGGGCAGGGAAGAGGGGGGATGAATGCTTTCATCACTTTATTCCAAAAGAGTGTTGCTGGTAATGAGGGCTGCTGAACGTGAAAGAATATCTATTGTCATTTTCCCAAGTAAGCAGAGGAAATAACACGCTAGTATTTCTTTTAAACAGCTTTACTGTGATATAATTTACATACCATAAAGTTTACCTGTCAAAGTATACCACTCAGTGGTTTTTAGTACATTTACAGAGTTGTGCAACCATCATCATAATCTAATTTTAAAACATATCATCACCCCAAGAAGGAACCCAGCGCACCTTAGCAGTCGCTCCGCAGTCCCCCTTCTCCCCGGCCCCCAGCCCCTGGAAACCACTGATCTATTTTCTGTCTCTGTTGATTTGCCTTTTCTGGACAATTCGTGTAAATGAAATCATTCTATATGTGCTCTTTTGTGACTGGTTCCCTCCACTTAGGATAATGTTTTCGAGGTTTGTCCATGTTGTAACATATATTAGCACTTCATTCTCTTTTATTGCCAAACAAGGTTCTGTTATAAGGATATACCACATTTTGTTTATCCATTCATCAGTTGATATAGAACACACTAGTATTTTAATTCAATGAGCAAATTGCCGTGATCTCTGTAATCGGAGTTGAATACCTTTTTAGCTGTAAGTATGAGTTAATAAAACAGTTAGTGATCTTCATATGTTGGATTTAAGGGAATTTAGTATTGATGCAAAAATAATTTCTATTTAAGTTTGTGGAGAATGGATGTTTGCAGGATGACCTAATGATAATAGCGTAATAAGGTCATGATATTTATATTTGTGTTTTTCAGTTATCTTAGCACCATGGATCTGTGTTTAACAGTGTTCACTCCTCCCCTCTAACAAAACAAGTTTAGAATGTATGACTCTTTGTAATGACATGCACATGGAATATAGCACTTGCCTTTGTGTTCAGCCAAGTTCACAGCTGAGTTTGAGGCCAAGCTCCACAGCTGGTCTGCTAGGGGTCTGCTTCCTGTCCTGTTTGTTGTGTCAGTTTCTGTCTTTACCTGCTTCCGGCTCAGGTACAAATGAGGAGGCATGGAAAAGAGAAGGGATAGGGAGAAACGAAGGTTTCACAGGTCTTAGACATTGCCCAGGGATCCCTGCTCAAGCACGTCTCACTCAAGTTGGCAAACCCTTGGTGCCCATTCTTCTTATATGGGGAGCAGTGGCCAGACTGAGGGCTCTGGACTCCTGGGATGGCCATTTCCTATCTTTGGGATGTTGGACAAGTACTTGATCTGTCTCTTTATTGTTCTCATCATCAAAGTGAAGATACTAATGGTCCTTATTTCCTAGATATGCTTTGAGGGTTCCCATAATTCCTGGCACATAACAAATGTGCAATTAGTGTTAAATGTTAATATTATTAGCATGTATTAATTACTTGCTATTTCCTGGATACTGTGCATACTGGATACTGATCCTCACAACAATCCAAAAAGGTAGCTAAAGGTGTTCCCACTGTACAGATGAAGAAAGTGAGATTCAAGGAATTTATATGTAATCCTCAAGGTCACATGGCTAGGAAGTGGCACAAGTCATGTTTATACTGCTTTTGGTCTGGTTCAAAATACGCACATCCATTGGACTGTGATGCATATATGCACCGAATCAGGCTAGCCAATATGTTGTATACTGCGATATGGCCATAATAACACACACAAATTTGTTTTAATAAAAATGAATGATTAATGCAGTTGGGCCTCTATTACATCACCGAAACTCACAAGAAGGAAACAGAAATAAGAGCCTGGGATGAAGCTGTTGGAACAAATAGAAAGCTTTAAAAAACTCAAAGTAAAGCAAATCATCTGGCTAGATGCTATGTCCTCCCAGCTCTGGGGAGCCAGACCCAATGGTTTGTGGAGACTAAAAGAAACTGTACGTGGCACTCTCAAGCTAAAAATGGTATGTTGACTCATTCCCATAGGCTAGGGAATTAGTCTGTGGTGCCCATGTTGATACTCCAGTTCTGAACTTAATCGTTTAAGGTGTTCCCATTACCATCACTACTCACCCACCAACAGCACTTTTAAATTAGTCTTAAGGACAAAAAAGTAAACAGAAGCATAGTTTATCATTCAACTACCCCTAAAAAAAGCAACATCTGATAGTCAAGCAACTGGACTTAAAAACAGAAGTGTCAAAGTTGACATATGCTAATTATTTGCTGCTGCATGAGGGTCATTAGCTGTGTTGCCCAAAGAGCGAGGGAGAAAACAGTTCAAGATCCAGAGACAAATAGCATTTAGATGGTCCCCAACTGGCTGAAGGGAGAGGAAAACTAAAACAGATTTTCCCCCTAACATTTCCCTCTAAATAGTCTGCCTGATTATACAGCGTGAAATAGGAACAATTTTGGCTACTAATCCTAAATAATCCTAAACCTTGGATACTAAAACCAGGAAATATTTGTTCTCTTATATTCGTAGGTAAAATGCTATTCTCCATTTAGATTACCACAATCTTAACAATCTGCTATTTTAATTAAAAGAGTGTGTTCTTTCCCCACTTACAATATTACTGGCTTTAAACATATAAAGAATCTTTTCATAAACCCTTCATGAGGATTTAGAGATCAAGACAAAGTAACATTTTAAGAATGTTCTTAATATTGCAATCAATTGGGGATTATTTTTTTAAATCAATTCCTTGAGAATTCTGGACAATCTTTTCATCACTTGGAGGTTGTTTTGTATTATCCTTTTAATTCAGAGTGTAACCCTAGCTTTCAATGCTCTGAGCTTCTCTGGGAAGGTGGATTTCCACTTGTGGTCTCTGAGCTAAAATAAACAGAAAGCCATTTCATTCAGGTCCACCGCTGGTGGCCACTTCATCCCCATGTCCAACCCATGTTCACCCCAGTCAAGATGACTGTTGGCCAATTTGTGCGGACTCCCATTCATGCCATGGCTATTCCCTGGACTGGAACAATCCCTCTGCTTTTGAGCGAACCTGATTTGGTGCTGTTGTCCTTGTAAGATCCAGCTCTAAACTCTACCCTTCTCTGTCAGTCAATCAAGAATACCTGGACTCTGGTTCTTTTAAAATTATCAGTAGTCCTCTTTATTCATTTTATACTCATGCCCAAGATTTGAAGTAACCTGCTTTAGATATGGCTCTGCTGTACTGTGACCTTGGGCAGGTTATAACAATAATAAAACTAACCTGTCACAGTGTTTCTCTGTATACCATATACCTTCACTTATTAAAGTTATTACCCTCAGAGAATATCAATTGACCTCGATGCTTCTGATAAAGCTAGCAGGTGGAAAACACCTTGGAAAATAAAAGCAGTGGACAACTGCAAGGGTAGCCCTGTTAATCTGTGGACTAGTAGGACTAGAGTTTCCATGTGTTGGTCTAACTTTGGTTTCAACTCTGGCCTCCAGAGAGGTTCCCATCCTGGATATTTGTCAAGAATGAGAGGTCAGAAATGCCAAGACCAGGAGGTCAGGGTGAGTATTCTGCCAAGGATCCTCATAAGGAACTTCTTGGAAAGAAATGAATTTAGGAATTTGGCCTGAATATCAGTAGCTGGAAAAGGTCCTTGAATTTTCCCAGCAGATATCTAAACCCTGAAGTAGGGATTATAGACTACAGCTTAAATTTTAAGCCTCTGGTCTCCGAGAATCATGGCATTTTAGAGTTGAAAGTCCCCTTACTGGTCTTCCAGCCTGATCCAATTTGCTAATCCCCCTAGGATTTCATATAGTCTCTGCTTAGGCATCCACAGTGATGAGGAGCATGTCTCCTACCAGAGTGGTCCATTTCATCCTTGGGGCATAATAATCATTGAAAAGTTATTCTTCCTCTTGAGTCCAGGCTTTCTGGCTTATTACATAACCCATTTGTTGTAGTTCTGCTCAGTAATGGGCAAATGGAATGTCCAGCAAGGCACTTCACTATCCTTTTATTGAACCCAAATCTGCCTCCATGTAATTTCTATCAGTTAGAGGATCTCTCATCTTGTGCCTTTGGATATATTTTCTTAGTGACCATAGCAGCCTTGAATGGTCTCAGAGACAACACACAAAACCCCTAAGAGTTGGCACATCTTCCTTCCTACTCTTCTATATCTCCTCTGTCTCTTCCTTTTCCTCTGACATCATCACTCAGCTCTCTTATAATTCTTCTGTAAACTAAGCATGAACTTATACACGGAATGTAGAGGATTCCAATTGAAAGAGCAGAGGAACTTGGTTCAAGCCCTGACAAATTTCTCTAAAGCCTCATGATGATAAATATTATTATTCACCTGGTGGGGGAGGAAGAGTATAATGCTAGAATATAAGTGAATATTCTTTATAAATTGAAATGTACTGTAAAGTCTAGAAGACCTCAAGCATCGTGTAGTCCTAGCTCCTTGTTTTATACTACAAGACATTAAACAGAGAAGAGATGTGACATGTCCAAGGGCCACAGGACCACTTAGAGGCAGAGCTAGAAATGGAACCCAGATTTTCCAATGCACAATCCATTTCTTCCTCTACTGCCTCTCTGTTAAACAACAAAATCAATAAAATCATCCATGCACAGACCCTAAGGCGTACCCAATGCATATTAGATGCTCAATAATTATTTGTTGAAGAAATATGTTGAGTAAAAGAATGCATGAATGACTAGTACTTTTTTTCAATGATGACATTTTATAGGGTCCCTACAAATGTCACTTGTGTTTTTAATCATTTTTTAATTAGCTCTCTATTAAGAAGCTTTATTCTCAAAATGTATTTGTGAAGATTAAGTGAGACAATGCATTAAAGTGCTTAAAAACAGTACCTGGCAGTCAACAAATGTTAACTAATTATCTCTGTTTTCTAGCCATTTTTCTAAATAAGACCCAGCTGATGCTGCAAGCACTCACGCATCTGAAAAGGACTTTGCAATCTACTAACAAAAGGAATTCTGAAATTGCAAAAGTATTACTACTATTTGTCAGTTCCTACCTTGTGCCTTTTACTAAGCCACCCACCCCCACTCCTGGTACCTGGCACCCAAAAGGACACAAACAAAGTCCTGGATTCTTTCACTTCCTCCTCCGGGCTTGTGTTTACTCAGCCCCTGACCTTTGGGCTCTGTCTCCTCTTCCCAGTCAGCACTTGCCTATTGGATCTGACAATTTATTTGGCTTTACCTTGTTTGACCCTTAACTGTCTTGCTCCCTCTGTCAATCTCCATCTCAATCTCAGTCAAGGTTTTGGAATTTCCCTTTGGTTTCCTCCACTCCCAGGCATCCCGGTAGCTCTACTCTTGCTAAACAAGACCCCTTCCCTTGACCCAAGTTGGTAAGTTTGCCTCTGCCTTGTAGGGGGTCAGAAACTCTCCATATTGTAGCATTTGTTATAAATATTGATTTTTTGATATTTTGGGCTGGGCAATAGAACTTAGGCTCTTCACGGTTCTATTTTTCAGGAAAGGGAAAAAATGGAGTGTTGCCAAGAGTTATTTTTTCTTCTTTATTATTGTGTTAACTGAACTGGCTCTTTCCACCCCTTTCCATCTGCTGCCCCTGGTCTCCCAGTTTGATGAGCTCAGATTCAACCTGCCCATGAAAAGTGATTCCTGAGTGCTTTATTGGGTTATTTTCCCTTCAAGGGCTTCACACTGGTAACCTCAAATCACCATGGTGATCTGTATCCGTTGCCAGAATGCTCAGAGCTTCCTTCTGAATCTCTGGGCATATCTGACAATTTATCAAGACTAAAGACTAAACTTGGGCTAATGTTAGTAAGTAAACAAGAAAGAGCTTGGGTAAATTCATCAATTAGGATTATACCCAAAGTTCTGGTGTGGACAAGAAATATTGGCTATCTTTTTAATTTCTGTGTCTTGTGATGGATTACCATTTAATATCTTCCCATTTGTTAAGGGTATATCTACCCCCACTATATCCAACCCTGAATGTTAAGTTCCTCCAGAGCATGGGCTTGATCTGTTTATATTCACAGCTCTATCCTCAGCACCTAAAATAGTGCTTGGCCAATAGCAGGCAACCAATTAGTGTTTGTTGAATACTGAAGAAACAAATGAATAAATGATTGAGAAGCAGGATAGAGTTGTGGTCAGACCACAGCATTTGGCATCAAAGAGATTCCAATTCAAATTTTGGTGATGCCACTTCCGAGCTATGAGAGTTCTCTGAGTTTGAATTTCAATCTCTTCATCAATAAAATGGGGGTGATAATAATACCTACCTCATATGTTTTAGGGGAGAATTAAACAAAATAATGCATGTAAAGTTCTGAGCACAGTACCTGGCATATTTTCAGAACTTGATAAACGTTGACTATGTCTATTCTTTGCAGTGAAAATCCTCAAATGTTGAAGCTTATTAGAGGTAATTGAACTAATTTAACATGCCTAGTAGTGATGAGTGTACTAAAGACATATTAGTCTAATTAATCGGTCAGCAAGATTTTACTTGAGGAGCCAAGTTGATGAAATATGTATTGATCACACCCACCGTGTTTAAAGCACTACGCTAGGCTTTCAAGAATGGCAGGGTGCAAAGATAGATATGATATAGTCCCTTCTTCCTAGGAACATAAATCTAGAAGACTGTCTATGTGTGCAGTATTATGCTGAGTATACATTAATATGAGTCATCGTTACCTCCCACATCATCTGATTTACTCTTTGTGCTCTGCAGAATAATATTCTACAGCACTCAGCCTCTCCTTTGAATTCTTACAATGACAAGAAACCCACTGCCTCATAAGCAACTCTTTCTTTTGGGAAGAGTAATCACCTTTAGAAAGATCTTTCCTAAAATGAGCACAAATCTACCTCCCTATGGTTTTTACACATTGATCCAACTTCTGCCTTCTGGACACACCCAGAATAAATCCATTTTTTCCCTTTATAACAGAGGTCAGCAAAGTAGGACCTGCAGGCCATTTCCTGCTCTCCATTTATTTTTGTAAATAAAGTTTTATTGGAACACAGCCAAACCTATTTATTTACATATTGTCTATGGCTGCTTTTGCACAATAGCAGCGTAGTTACAACACAGAATTTATGGCCCTCAAAGCTGAAAATATTTACTATCTAGCCCTTGAAGCAAAAGTTTTTTGACCTCTGCTCTATATGACAGATCTTCAAACACTTAAAAGACAACTAATCTGTCTCCTCTTAAAATAGGAAGCCCAGAGCTGAGCCTAGAACTCTAAGTGGGAGCTAATGGAAACCCAATGAAGTAGCACTATCACCTCCCTTGTTCTGGCCACCATACTTCCAATTATGTGGCCAGAAATCAGGTCAGTCTTTGACTGACACACACAATACTGGAGTATATAAAGGACTAAATCTCTGAGATTTTTTTCCCCAGGAGCTTCTGTTATGTCTCCTCACCTTGCATTGGTGTAGCCTAGTGTTGGAAACTATATACAGAACTTTACATCTTTCCAGCCTGTCCACAGCAATCAGAAAACAATTCAGCATATATTTGAGGGCCATATCAGTCAGGGTCAGACAGGACAAAGATCACATACTCAGCTGGGATTTTTAAGAGAATATAATGAAGAGACAATTTCCATACTTGTGGGCAGGGTTAAGAGAACTGACAAGGGAATGTGTCACTCCCCTCTCTGCATAAAGGGGAATGGAGAGGGAGGGATTTTGCTGGGGCCCTGTGATAGCTGGAGCCATGGAAGAGGGGCTGCCCAGCTGGAGCCGTATAGTGGAGACACAGTCACTGCTAGAACCAAGTCAACAGGAAGGCAAGGAAGGAGGGAAATAGATACGCTGACGTCCTCTTCTCCTATCCTCTGGCTGCCATCATGGAACCCATCCTGAAGCTGGAGGGCAACAGAGCCACAGAAGTCAGCCCACAGGGCACAGAGCAACGTCAAGAGTAGGTGTGGGAGTTGGGGCAGAGAATGACAAGGGCTAAATGGTGCACCAGGCATTTTGTAAATGCTGACTGAATAAACAGATGAAGGAATGAAGAAGTCCTGGCACTCAATAAATGTTTGTTGAACTGAAGAAATGAGAGAAAGGACCATGATCTCCTTTAGGTCCCCCTGCCCCAGAGCCCTCACTACTGCTGTTCATTGTACCAGGCTTTCCACCCACCATGCAGCACTGCTCCTGTGTGCCACCCTCTCCGCCCCCTTTTCTAGCCTCTGCTGACCCCTCTGGGTTTCCTGCAAAAGTGTAAAAACAGTGGATTTTATTTGCGATATAACAGAGCAGAACTAGGGTTGCTCTAAACAGAGCTGGGACATTATCAAAGAGAGGGCTTTAAGTCCTGAAATGATTCCCAGAATCTAAAATGCCTTCTAAAACGTTCAGAGTTTTCAAAATGAAAAATTCAGCATCCCTGCACTGTATGGAAAAAAAGTGGGGACTTCTGAGAAAGCAGCCCTAGACATTGGAGTTACAAGCTCTGGACTCACTAGACACCTCATTACTGACTGCCTTGGGGGCTGGCCTTTTTAAGGCTCAAATGACCCTTATCACATCATCAGCTTTTATTGCAAAGATGTCTGGGCTCTCCATTCATTATGTCAGTAGTGGTAATGTTGAGAAAGTGGGGTGTGGGAGAGAGAAATTCTCAATGGCATGAAGCCACTGGTAGCTATCCACAGCTTTCTTGTCACTTCCTCCTCCATCAGTTGAGTCAGCATGGAGAATATTCAGCGCTCAGTTCTTCAAGGGATAATTCCTAGGATTCTGGATTTTGAAGACATAGAAATTATTTGAAAGCATTGTTTGGTCTGCTACTCTAGATTGTTTGTTTTTGCATGGAATGTGCAAGACCAAATTGAGCACTAAATTCGGAATTGTTGTCCACACATTAAAGCAAATTTTAAAAAGTAACTGCAGACCTATATGAGCCTATTTTGTCTTCAAGTCCTGAAATCACTTTTGTTCTAACTCAGATCCAAACTATTAGAAATTGTCGCCTCATGCCTCACAGACCCAAGTCAGTCAGTCCCCAGAGTTTAAAATATCTTATACAAAACCTGGTGTCAGATATATTGGAAGGAGCAAGATTGGAACCGCAATTCCTGCTGGGCACAGCCCAACTGATGTAAACCCATACCTAACAGCCCACGGAACAACCTCATCCTCCCGGAAAGTTATTCACACTTTGAAAAGCATTCTTCTGCCAGTGCTCATGTGAACCCATGAGAAACAATTGAACTCGAGCTTCGAGTTGGAGTGGTCAAATTCAGCCATGGCTATGACAGCATTTGTCATTAAATTTTATTCAAAGTCTCCAGCACCAAATTTCAGAAAATCTAATGCCAGTTAGGATGACTGACAACATTTGAGTAAGATCTGTAGATTATATGATGGTACTGTATCAACATTAATTTTCAGATTTTAATCACTACACTATAAGAGAAAGGGCTTGTTCTTAAGGAAACACACTGAAATTTTAAGGTGAAGGGGCATCATGACTGCCACTTACTCTCAAATGATTCAGATAAGAAAATTTTTGGTTACAGGAAAGAAAGAGAATGATAAACCACATGAGATAAAATATTAACAATTAGGATATCTGGGTGAAAGCTCTTTGTAATTTTTTTTTTACTATTTTTGAAACTTTTCTATAAATTTGAAATTACTTCATAATAAACTTGCTAGAAAATTAATTCCAAAAAACTACAGCTGTCTTATGCTGGTCCCCGAAGCGCAGTGATGTCAGCCATGCCAGTGCTGCCGCATGAATCAGAAATGGCATCTCCTGTTTTATTATCTTTGAGCTAAAATGAGTCATTTCCTCTTTCAGCTAAAGAACTCTTCTACTCATGGAGGCGAACACTAGGATGCTTTCCACATGAACCCTAAAGGTAAGGGGAACTTGACCACGTGTCCCTCTGTCACACTGCCCAACTGTCCTACTGTCCATTTCATCCAGGCAAGGGGCAGGGACTCACCTACCTGGCTCACAGACGGAATAATTCCAAACCAGTCAATGTCTGCATTGTCTCGTTCTGCTGTGCTCAAAAACTTTTCAATCTTCCCAGCCTGCCCTGCTCAGAAAACCCTTCTCTGTTTTTTTCAAAGAAAATACAAAAACTCTTAATAGCTGCTATTTTCTAGTAGTGCAATTATGGGAGATTTTCATTTTCTCCTTATATTTTTCTACACTTGAGAGAATTTCAACAATGACTGTGTTACTTTTAAAATCAGAAAAATAAACATTGTATTTGCTTTTATTTCTCCAAGCAGCTCTACGTAAATTCTTGCCATAGCTCTCTGTGCCCCCTGCAGCCCCCTAATGTTGTCACTGCTGCGTGTGCCCTCCCTCGCAACCCATTGACAGAGTTTATGAAAAGACTCATATATGACAGGCTCTGGATCTTCCCTGTCTACCATCATCAAGGAAAATCACTTCATGGCTCCATGGGCCCCTGACCCCCAGGCACAATCTGCGGGCTTGGATCTCACAAGCTGTTGGTTGACTCTCCCCACCTAGAATGTCCTATTTCTATTTTGGAATTGGAGTTGGACAAAAGTGCTTAACTCACATTTACTCCCTTCATGCCAACTCAGATACCATGCCCCTATTCTATCTCCCTAGGATGCCAGGTGACAAATAGATCATAGGAAGGGCTACACTCCATTTTACAGATGGAGAAACCAAGCCTTATGGCTTGCCTCTATATATGCTACAGTAAAATGGGATCTACACTCACTGAGACCAACTTGACATGTGTAACCCTTAGGATGAACTCTCTCTTTGAGAGGAAATTAAGGACTCATGAAGATATGAAACTGACTGGATCATTGGTAGAAGAAAATTCTAACCAAAATTATCCTAAGATTTCCTGAGGCCATCCCAGGGTATTTACCAGTCTTTCAACATTGAAAAATGATAGCCCTTTGAGGGCCGTACAGCTCTTCAGTGTCAAGAACCAAGCCCAAGCTTTCCCTCTGGGCCAGAGGTTCTCAACTTCAGCACTGTGGACATTCTGGGCCGGATCATTCTCTGTCGTGGAGGCTGCTCTGTGCATCCCTGAGATCTTAGCAGCATCCCCGGTCTCTACCCACTAAACGCCAGTGGGACACACCCCACCCAACTTATGACAACCAACAGTGTCTTCAGACATAGCTTAAGGTTCCAGGGAAGACAAAATTGCCCCCTAGTAGTGATAGTAAAATGTTTCCAGACATTGCCAATTGTCCCCTGGGTGGGGGCCGAATCACCCCCACGGAGAACCACCCCTCTAAGTTACCTCAGCCCAGCAAGAACATTTGTTTTCATGCAAAGGGACTGAAATGTATGTGATCAGAGTAAACATTTGCAGGAAATGCAGAAGGGATACTGTAAGCTGCCAAAATGCTTTGGCATAAGAAGACCCTGTGGCATAACAGCCCTGCCCAGGAGTATTTGGTAACATTGCGACTGGTGAATCAACTCAGCCAGATGACCAGCTTCTCTGAGTTTCTTTCTCTTTTCTGGGCTTCCACCTCTTGATGCAAAAAGCCTCATAAGATGTGTTTGAATGGAAGGCAAACCAAGGAGAACAGGGTAAGGGTGAATGCTGCAAGTAGTCCTTCCCATCATGAGGTCAAAGAGATCCAGAGTTCATGTAGTCTGAACTGTGCTGGAAAGCACCAGGGGCATTTGGCTGCTATTCTTATTTGTGTACGTACTTGTTTATAGACCGCATTATCCCATGAAAGATGTGAGACTTAGTCTCCAATTTACTTCATAACATGTGATGTGTTTTAAACAAATAGGACTGCACTCTGGGCAATGACTTAACTAGAAATCCCTTTTCTCCATTCCTCAAAGAGTGTAGAGCAGATGAGGTGGTGGTAGCAGGTTTACCTAAGGTACCACTTGGCGAACCAAGGCCTCAAGAGTAAATCCCAGAGCGCTAACTAAGGTTGGTATATGCTCTTCCTGCTCAAGCACGCCTCTTATTGCCCAGGTTTATCTCCTTTCCCTGCAGCCACCGCCTCCCCAGTTATCCTCCACCCTTTACCCAACCTAGTGTTTGGTTTGAAAGGCTGCTTCCGATGCCAGTGGGTACCTGTGAAAACATAGGGAAGAACTTGAGAGCAATTATGTGGTCGTCCAAGAGAAACAGAAACTCAGCTCAGTTTCAAGATGAAAAGAACATCCAGAAAGCAAGGTTCATAAAAGAATTCAGAAGAAAAAGATCGCGACAAAATTAGAGGAGATTAGACTTAAGGGGAGAATTGCAATTCCTGTCGGAGACTCTGCCAAAAGTGCCACTGTCCATTTTGTGGCCTATAATCTGGTTTTTGGTCTCTTTGAGTTAACTGTTTACCTTTAATCCTGTCCCAATGGTAGTGATCACTTCCTAACCATCTCTCCCTGGCACCTCCTCCGCAGGGTGGAACAGAACGCCACTCTGGCTGGTATGCCAGGTTCTTTTGCAAGAGCTTGGCATCCTGTCAGCTCTGCCGATTCCAACCCTCCCACCTCCAGCCCTTTCCCAGGCTCCCATATGCCCAGCTCTGACCTTAGTTCTCTCTAGATTCCAAGAGGCTAGGAGGAACTTAGAAAAAGCTCAGGGCACTGGAGAGGATGTGTTCCTCCATAGAGTGTGCTTTGAAGTGAGTCTAAAATTCTATGCCCATAATGTTTTCACCCACCATGCTTGCCTGCCAGAGACCAAATTCCTACCATTTGAGCCTCTGCTTTGGATAAAGCATGGAATTGCTCAAAACCTATGTACTTATCTAAGAGAGCTAAGACCTTAATTTATAGATAGGGATTTGTTATTAGATTAGCTTGTTTACACTCCTCTAAGAAGATGGCTCTGGAATTGGGACACAGAACACATTAATTGTGATTGCAGTGGAGAGACTAAAATGATCGAGGTATTGAGCTCCAGACCTGCACTGTCCAATACACTAGCCACAGGCCACATGTGACAATTTTAATATAAATTTGTTGAACTTAATATTAAAAATTCAGTTCTTCAGTCACACTGGCCACATTTCAAATGTTCATAGCCCCATGTGACTAGTAGCTACCATATTGGGCACAATATTGGCCACATTTCAACTGTTCATAGCCCCATGTGACTAGTAGCTACCATATTGGGCACAATATTGGCCACATTTCAACTGTTCATAGCCCCATGTGACTAGTAGCTACCATATTGGACACAGATGCAGAACATTTCTATCATCATAGGAAGTTCTCTTGGGAGCCCTCTTCTAGGCTGTGGGTGGTACTGGCAATTGGGAGTTCTGGAAAACAGAGGGAGCCTAAAACCACTAGCTCTGTAGGGAGGGATGGAGAAGAGTAGGAAAAGGAGCAGAATTCCAAAGGGAAAGTGAAGGGGGACCAAAAGCAAACTTTGTATGCTTTGCCTTGGGCCCAGCCCTGAGCAAACTTGCATCAACCCCACCATAAAGCTCTTTATGTGGACACCAGCGAGTAAAGGAGCGTCCGGGGTTGGCTCTGGGACCCATTTCCTCCATTGTATGGCCCCTAGGATCTGTGAGCTCCTTGTGAAGCGCCTTGGCAGCATAAGGCAGCCCATCAGTATCCAAGTCCACTTAGAGCTGGGAGCTCCCAAATCAAAAGACATTCAGGGGAAAGGAGCACCTTCTCCTTCTGGAGTTAGACCTGCCTTCAGAGAATCTGAGGGATGTGGGGGGTCTGAGGAGCAATTGTTCTTCCTTACTGATAAAAGCGATACAGTCGCATGGAGCATTTTCACAATATTAATTCCTCTCATCCTCACAATAATTGGCTGTGGAAAACAGGCCAGATGTGACCCTCTCAACACTTTCTATTAGAGGAAATTCAAAACCAGAAAGAGGAAGAGACTGACAAAGTCAATTTGACTGGTAAATGGCAGAACCAGCACTAAAGCCACCCTCCTATCTGCAGCTCGCATTCCCTCTCTCAGGGGATGAGGGTTACTTTGTACCTGTCCACATCCCTAAGTGTGTCAACCCCAAAGGGTGCGACCTACCCTCTGATGATATTGCGACTTCAGTTCACATTCAACCCCAAGCCAGTGATGAAGCCCCTGACAGTCTCGTGGACTCTTCATTACCAAATGACCCATGTGAGCTGCCAAAAGAGAGGACAAAGTGGATTCACGGCTAGAGAACAAGGGCATTGATGTGACTTTTCCTGGAAGACCCCTCCTAGACAAATGCTGATATGCAGAAAAGGGTGAAGAGGAAATGGTGCTTGTGGCAGCTGTGCGCCAGACTTGCTGAATCCATTTTCCTGTGCACAAGATACAGGAAGATACTGCTTTCCTGGCTCCCAAAACTCTGAATCTGCAGTGGGAGACCCTGGAACATGCCAGTGGCTTTTGCTTGCTAGAAAAGGATCCAGAACACTGGATCAGATTAATCCATTTATAGGCCTTTCAAGAGTTTGTAGCTAAATATTTATGACATTCTCAAATTTGAAAGAATCTCTCACTATATGGGAGCCATTTACATACATGGCTGAATAGCAGATCAGATTCCATATTTTCCTTTGACATAGCATGCACATACATGAACAGATCTGCAGAGTGATTACTGGACTTTCACGTCTAGTGAGCTCTAATACCAAATCAGCCATTGTCCAGAGAACTGGAAAGAAAAAATCAAAAGGATACTCAAATAGAAAAAGCAACAGTGAGGATAGCGACAAAAATGAAATGATTACTTTAAATGTTCCCAAGAAAGCAATACCCCTTAGCAACATACCACTTTGTTCCGTTTACAGCAACATCCTGATACTTGTTAATGTCCACATTTCTGTACCTCTAATCCACTAGAGTTGAAAACTCCCATTTCATCAATTAGACCACTGAGCTGTCCATGCCAGACTTTGGTGAAATCTCCCTAAGGCCAGATGCCCGGCTAAAAGTCATTTAAAGAGTAGTCATGTGATACTCACCGAAGAAGTCCCGAAGTTCCAGGTTTGGTTTAGCAGTTCACAATATCGCCCCAGTTGCAGACTCTTTCCGTTTAGGGAAAGCTTCTTCTCCATCTCTCTTTTTTAAAAATTTTTTTTTATTTTTCCTTTTTTCTCCCAAAGCCCCTCAGGTACATAGTTGTGTATTTTTAGTTGTGGGTCCTTCTAGTTGTGGCATGCGGGAGGCTGCCTCAGCATGGCTTGACGATTGGTGCCATGTCCGTGCCCAGGATTCGAACCAGCGAAACGCTGGGCCGCCAAAGCAGAGCACGCGAACATAACCACTCCACCACGGGGCTGGCCCCCCGTCTCTCTTTTTAACAGGGAAAAAAATCTTTCCCAGCAGATCTCAGAAGACTTCTGCTAAGTCTCGGTGGCCAGAACTGGGTGGGATAGCCACTCCTAAACCAGTCACAGACAGACGGGAAATGAGATTACCACCATTACCTTAGACTGAAAGCTCCTCATCCCCTGGGACTGGACAGTGGACAGCTGACAGAACTGGGCTCTGTGAGCAAAAACAAACAGGGAAATGGTTGCTGGAGAATCAACCAGCAGTGTCTGCCATACTCAGTTATATGAAAGGACGGTGCACAGAGAAAGAAGAGGGGCTTTCTACTCCTCGTCCCTGAGGCAGCCTCCCCAGGGACGCCCCCTGTCTCCTTGATCAGGTCAAATCTGGCACATGCTCTGCCATGTACACTGACTAACACATTTCTATATTCCACCCCAGTGGGGACCTTTTCCACATATTTACACCATTAAGTGCCAGGTTTTCTTTTCTTTTTTTTTTTTTTAAAGATTGGCACCTGGGCTAACAACTGTTGCCAATCTTCCTTTTTTTAAGGATTGGCACCTGGGCTAACTGTTGGCCAATCTTTTTTTTTTTTTTCCTGCTTTATCTCCCCAAAGCCCCACTGTACACAGTTGTATATCTTAGTTGCAGGTCCTTCTAGTTGTGGGATGTGGGACACCACCTCAACGTGGCCTGACGAGCGGTAACGTGGCCTGACGAGCGGTGCCGTGTCCGCGCCGAGGATCCAAACCCTGGGCCGCTGCAGCAGAGCGTGAGAACTTAACCACTCGGTCACAGAGCCGGCCCCAAGTGCCAGGTTTTCATCAGGAGATTGTTTTGTGGTGTCAAATTTTAGTGGGGACAGGGGCTGGCCCCGTGGCCGAGTGGTTAAGTTTGCGCGCTCCGCTGCAGGCGGCCCAGTGTTTCGTTAGTTCGAATCCTGGGCGCGGACATGGCACTGCTCATCAGACCACGCTGAGGCAGCGTCCCACATGCCACAACTAGAAGAACCCACAACGAAGAATACACAACCATGTACCGGGGGGCTTTGGGGATAAAAAGGAAAAAATAAAATCTTTAAAAAAAAAAAAAAAAAAAAAAAATTTTAGTGGGGACATTTCCCCCTCAACTACAAAAGTAATAACTTTTTATTTTATTTAGATATTTTAGCAGTATTTTATTTTATTGCAAAAGTAATCATTTGTTATTTTAGAATTGTCCTTCAGGGATAACCACTGCTAATATATTGGTGTATATATCTCTCTCCAGTCTTTCTTCTGTGCACATGTGGAGATTCATATATTAGAACTGAGGTCAAATACAACTACTTTCTGTACCCAGTTTTCTTTTTCCTTTTCACATCTTTCCATATCATTAAAATTTTTATCACATTATTTTAAAGATTAAAGAATATTTTTTGTATGCCTAAACCAGGATCCAGTTAAATAAGCCTTTACAATTTGATATTTCGATTTTTTGCAATATTCTCTTTTTATAAACAGCACTAGGGGGATTCTTTCTGTGTGGAATTGTTTTTGCACACCTCTGTTCATTTAGGATAAATTTCTAGAAGTGTATTTTCCGATTCACATTGTATCTACATTCTTAAGGCTTTTAATATGTATTACCAGAAAGTTTGCCCCAATTTACACTCAAAAAGGCAAGGCACCAGTTCCACCTCTACCGTTGAACAGCCAAAAGTTTTTGAAAACTGAGTGATACCATCCTGAAATCTCACAGGGTTGGAAAAAGAATATAACAAAATATTTTGTATGAAAATACTTCAAAAACTGAAAGTCTTATGAAAACACACATTGCCGTTATTATCCATTTTTAAACCACCCAAGAAAGACAAGGCTTTACCTCTCTCAACCACGTATTCCAATGATTAGCAGCTCTTCAGAGAATAAAATCCTTACCAACTGCCCTCTAATTGCAACTGACATCCAATAAATTTCACTTATTCCAAACCACTTATTGAGCACCTGCTGTGTACTGAGTTTTGCATTAAGGATGAGGAATGTAGAGGGAAAATATCAATACAGTTCTCTACATCAATGAGCTACTAACCTGAGTGGGAGTGGGGAGAAAAAAAGATAAATCAGGATTCATTATCCATTCTATAATAGGGTCAGGTCCTGGGTACTCTGTAGACAGGGCATCCCCCACTGTTGGGAGACCCAAGGAAGACCCTGCCTAAAGGAAGGAAAGCTGAAACTGAGGATGAGAAGGCAGCTGGGCTTTGCTTCGGTGGCCGTATGCCAATCCTTATTGCTACTGAAGCAGTAGGGAGAAATCACATTTTTCTTGCAGCTATATTCCTGTATAGAAAGGGAACCATTTCTATGGGCAAAGACTTTAACAAGCCAACTGGTGAGACGACTAAGACTCCCATGGAGCATACTTTGAGGAACACTCGATGGTTATAATTTCTCGAGGAATCGGCCTGGCATGCTTCGTCAGTGAGACATGCAAGCTGAGGCCGAGAGCAGGATTGCTTGCGACTATGGAGGGGATTTTAGAGAGATGTAGAAGGAAGATAAAGGGCAAGATAAGGCAACTGACAGAGAGAGAAACTTTGGAGGGAAGACAGAGATGCCTAATAAGGAATTTAGCCAAGTGTCTGCTGTGAAATGTGGTACCTGTCTACCCACAAAATCCTTGCTCTTGTTCACTGATGAAGTGATATAGGGCTAAATGTGGCCTCCAGATGGGTGGGGAGCGGAAGGTGGAAAACTAAGGCTGCCTGTTGGAAGCTCTCACATCTGATTTACTAATCCTACATTCTGTAAGCTTATAAGTGCTACTGTGTGCTCAGAAGACTTCCCTTAGGCAGGAAACCTCTCTTCGGAACTGCACAGGATATTAAAGTAAATGTTATCTACTGCTCTTCCCATATTGACCCACTGGGCCCATTTGGGCTCCATCTGCCTGGCATATGCACAGAGCTTTTAAGAAAAGGCAGGGATTATAATGGGGTCTTTCAGGCAATCAAGGACATTTAGAAATGCATTGCAGAAGTCCAGGTGTAGCTCAGTCCCCTTGCTTAGGCACACCCAGGAAAAGCATCCCAAGCCATTTCTATTTTGACTTGTAAATAAATTGGCAATCAACAGAACTGCGGGTATCAGCAAAGCAGCAAACTTTACTTCCAAATTATATTGTTGTGGAAATATTAAAATTAATTTCTGTCTCTGAAGCTGAATTGAGAAGCGTGGGAATATGACAATAGGATGTCTACCAGACCAAGGATGAAATCATTATGGATAATCTTCCAAGAAGAGTGTTTACAAATATAAGGAGAAATTGACTACCCTTTTGGATATTTTTTCTTCCCTTGGTCATTTCAGAGAAGGCTGTCTGTAAGACACACCATCGATTATATGTTATGCAAAGAGGTGATGTTATTATTGTAAAGTGAGTCAAGAATGATCTACTGGGTTCTGCCAGGCCAATGTCATGGTAGCCAGATGTGCAGCCATTTGCATACACCCACTCTATTTTAAATTCTGTTGCAAATACGTTGGCACAGGAAGCCTAGCAACCAATTGGTAGTTAGGCCTACAGTTTGTTGATGTACACTAAGGGGAGGGTGGACTTATTAAGAAATATATAAAAGGATCCTTTTATAACTGACAATAGCACTCACCTTTTAAGATGTTAAGCATTTTATATCATATTTTTTTAAGTGGAGTTGTCTTACTTTAGGATACAGAAATGCATCATTATTCAAAGCTCACTTTATCCAGCAACCACATCTCAGTCGGCTTTGTCACCCATGTGTCCTCAAGTTCAAATTAATGCACATAAATAGTCTTTTTGGAGGAATGTATAGGGTTTCAGAACATATCCCTCAATAATATGGAGGGCCTATTGATTAATGAGAAGAACGTGTCATAGAACTCAAGGTCAAGTGCTCTTTGAATGATCTGTGAATCAGAATAATATATTACATATAGCCTTATAAAAATATTGAGTCAGTCAGTCAGTCATCCAACAAGTGTTGTTGAACACCTGTGGACATATATAAATGTGACAGTGTGTAAGGGCTGAAAATGTAGAGGAAGCAAGACACAGGTTTCTCTGAGACTTGATGATGTCATTTGAGATGGAACAGTGGCAGTAGGCCAGACGTCAGAGATTTCCTTCTTATTCACAGTTCTTCTATTTGGCTAAATATAAAAGTTACCATCTAAACTAAGCCGTACTGATTGTCTCTGGATTATCCCTGGATTGGTCATGCTAAGTAAGGCTAGCCATTATAACGCCCAACCTCTCTATATCTCAGAAGCTTCACAACCGAAGGTTCATTTCTCACCCATGTCACAGTCCAGTGGCATCAGCAGGGGATGCAGGCTCCTTCCATCTATTGGCTGTATTAGGCCCTTAGTACCTTGAAGTCCTCAACTTCATCTTCCTCTTGCTAATAATGGACCATAAAGAGAGAGAGAGAGAATGAGAATGTGTGAAAAGTTTTAAAGACCAAGATTAGACTAGAAGTATATCATTTCTGCTCACTTTCAGAGGCCACAGCTCAATCACCTGACCATACCTAACTGCAGAGGAGTCAATGAGCTACACTTCAACTGTGTGCCCAGAAAGAAAAGAAGAACCAAATTCTGATGGAAACCAGAAGCCTTTACTACTCCTGTGAATGGTCTCCCAGGGTTCTAACCAAGGCTGTAGGAAAAAGCAGGAATTAAAGAGAGGAAAAATGCTTTTGACACATTCTTGAGAATTTCTTCTTAGATGTGTCAACTTTCTCAGATGTGCACACAACCTGCTTTCAATGCTCTAAAGATTTTCCCATTAGGCACTTGGCCATGGCACTTCATCTATCCAGGCCTCAGTTGCCCCAAATGTAAAAGTGAGAGGTTGGATCAGAGCCTTTCAAGTCTTTTGGCTCCTTAAATATCCAAAATGCCATAATTCTCAAACTCCTGCTGTTCATTTCCTCCTGAGACAAATAAACAGAGAGCCAGAGAGGCAATAAAATAATTCAATCTTTTATTTTAATTTTAACTTCACATCTCACTTCCCAAGCCCAAGTTTTTAGAAATTGAAATATGCATAATAGACAAGGCTGTCACCAATAAAATAGTGATTATTTTTATGGCAAAGTAAAATTGTTTTGTGCTTGGATAAACAGCACGTTCATACACACATATATAACACACACAGAGATCCCGCTGTGAAAAAATAATCTTGTTTGAACTGTCTTGCAAAACATATGTTCTCCTCCTACTCCTCTTGCCCTGTATTCATCAATTTTGCAGTGGTAACAAACGATGCTTTCTCACTGACTTACAGCAACATTTCCTCTTTGCTCCTTTACATAAGGACAGTGGATCAGCTGCAGGTTGGTGTGGCTCTGCTAGAATTGGCTAGACTTACCGTGGGCTCCTCTGAATTCTACCTGCCTTCTCATTCTGTGACCCAAACTGAGAGAGTAGCCATTTTCTAGGACATTCTGAGGGCATGTGGAGAACAAAGCAAGAAGCCCTAAGCCAAACCATGTAATGGTATTTAAGGCTTCGGTTTGGACACAGCAAAAACAATTGCCACCACTCCATTGACTAGAGCTTTTCACAAGATCAAGTCCAAAGTCATTGAGATAGGATGCGCACTCCTCCCACAGGATGCATGAGTATGTCCATGACAATTGATAGGATATGTAATCCTATGGCTGGGAGGAAGCAAATAGTTGGGGACTATAATCCAGTCTGCTCACTCCCCCATTGCCTCCATCAAAGTTCTAAATGTAGATCTTAGTCCTTCTGCTGTGGAAAGTTTTTGGCTTGGAGAAAGTTAGGAGGGAGAAGCAGTCAGCAATGAGGGAATGGAGAGATCGTAGCAAACATTTACATAGTCTTCACTAGGACTGGTCACTGTTTTAAGCTCATTGCAAATACCAACTCTTTAATCCTCATTATAGCTCTAAGAGGTTGGTCCTAGCATTAGTCCCATTTTACAGATGAGGAAACTAAGGGACAGAAAAGTTAAGTAAGTTACCTGTGATCACACATCTAGTCAGTAGTGGAAACAGGGTTCCAACTCAGATAACCTGGCTCCAAAATCCCTATTCTTAAATACTGTGAGGGGAAGAAAAATGAGAGGATTCCAGCTCCTATTTTAGGAGAACAAGGAAACCAGTACCCTCTAGAAGGGGCAGACATTATTTCAGTAAGACACAAGTATTTTTTTCAGAACATACGTACAACTGAACATTCTGAGATCATTGGGGTATAGGCCACTATGCTAGGCACCATCCTGCGTGATCTCTTCCCTCATGGAACTTACAATCTGCTGGAGGGAGACACACCATCAAGAAATAACTAGGAAAAAATACCGTAGGTCATATGACGGCAAATCTGAGGAGAACAGTAAAGTGGGACAAGGGGATGAGGAATGTGGAGCAGTGGTGGAGATGGATTGCAATTTGAAGACAATGGTCAACAAATGCCTTGCTGATAAGGTGACATTTGAGCAAGGGCCTGAAAGAGATGAGGAAGATAAATATTTGATGAATGAATGAACAAATGAATGAATGAGCACCCAAGCATATTTAGCTATCCCAGTGTGACATCAAAAAAAAAAAGAGAGTGCTTATTATTCATTACTTCTATCCAGCCCAGGCCACCCTCTCCCCTAGTGCGATTCAAGCTGATCCTCTGACTGAGTCCTGCCCCTCTTCCTCTCTCACTTGGTTGCTGCCACTTCCAATGCCACAATGAGTTGCCCTCAAGATGGAAGGGGGCACAACCATGATCTTCTCTTTAAATGTCTGAGGAATGATTTCTGATGAGTATGCAGGGGTCAGGTGGTGGCAGTTGTTCACATTGTTCTGGGGTGCAGGGTGGGAAGAAAGGGGTTGATTTGGGCTGTTATTATGATATGTCTGCATGCACATGTGCATAAGAGGAGGCTGAGCGTATTTGCTCAGCAGGGAAGTAAGCCAGATGTGAAAACAGGGAGAGCTAGTAGAATTACGGAGCAATGAGTAAATGAGAAAGTGTGAAACTTTGGGTGGTGTGCAGAGGTTAAATGTGGTTGATATTGAGAATGCAGAGAGGGGAAGAGAGGGTCTGCTTTCCCGTTCTCTGAGAATGAGAAGGATCAGATCAGAAGGAGCTACAACCTGGAAACCAGTCATTCGTCCCAAGAAGAGCAGGAGAGTGGAGAATGAGAGGGATGGCCCTGGACGGAAGAAGGCTAGGCGACAAGCTGAGCTGCAAGGAGACGGTATCAAAGCATTCAGAAAGAATCTGCCAGGAATTCAGAAGGATGATCCAGCCATGCCATAGGAGTACAGGAGCCAGCAGATGTGGGGATGCAAGCCAACCCAAGGAGTCAGCTGCTGATCTGGGCACTGGGCAGACATCCAGGGTCTGATGTGCCTGGTTGTGGCAGAACTAGGGTCTTGACAGTTGACAGGGCAGGATCGCATACCAGGGAACAGGGCAGAACTCAATGCAAAGCTTCCCTGGTCTTCTCTCATTGGACAGACATTCGTCCCAGAGCCTACAGGTAGGGCTCGAGTGGCCCCACTCATGGAAACCCGTGGGCGAGGAAGCCATGGAAACCTGTGGGCGAGGAAGCCAGGCAGGTCAGGGCACTCTCCAGGTTGTGTAAGATGCACACTGAAAATGTTCTATCACAGAAGCCCCAGGCTACAGTAGGAGGCGCACTTACGAGAGTCAAGGTGGACAGAGTTTTTTCATTTCTTTAGGTTATGGTTAGGTTTTTTTTGTTTGCTTCTTTTTATTTTGGTTTTGTGTACGATGTTAGAAAGCTGATTAGTTAAGCCATTGGGGCCCCACTGACCTCTGATGCAGTTGTCAGAAAGGAGCAAAATAATACCCTGCAGCACCAACATGCAGAGGCAGCAACTGGTGGGCCTGACCAGACCCCCTGGGAGGGCCAGGTTAAGTCAGCACAGGAGAGGGGTGCAGAAGTGGAATAAAGAAGACCATCTCCATGAGACAAAAAAGAGGGAGGAAAGGAGTCTGGGCTCACAGGGTCTCCCCTGGTCAAGGAGAGCTACCTGCAACCCTGCATTAAGCCGGCCAGAAAGTTTCAACTACCCCCACATCCTCCTCTTACATGTGGGAACATCAAGCCCAGAGAGGTGGACTTAGGGGTGTGCTGGCAAATGTTTGACAACTGCTCTCTGAGAAAAAGAAAAGAAGAAAGAAATCCGGATGTGCTGCATTTGCCAATTCCCGTGGTATAAATATTCCCACTATGACTGATTTCAAGCCACCAACAAGAAGCCAAGTGGCTTACAACATTCCTGAAAATTGAACAATTGCTTCCAATATGAGCCTGCTCCAGTGCAGCCCTGATGAGAGGTCTCTTGGCCTCACAGCTCCTGCCATACTGAGCCCTCCTCACAAGAAATGCCCAGCCCAGGTCTTTCCTCTTAGGAAAATGCCCTTTCTAGGCCCAGACGGTGAAGGAGAAGCCAATTCTACCACGTGCACAGTGTCTTCCTTCCCTGCTGCTTCCCGCTAGAGCTGGGCTTTCAAACTTCAGCTTGCACAAGAATCGCCTAAGTCCTTGTTCATAGAGCCCTTTCCAGTACAAACTTGCAACTAGTCGATAAACAAGTCCTGGAGATCTAATGCACAGCATAGTGATTATAGACAACCAAACTGATTTATAAACTTCAGTCTTGCTAAGAGACTAGATCTTAATTGTTCCCATCAAAAAAAAAGATAATTATGTAATGTGATAAAGGCGTTAGCCAACGCTACAGTGATAATCATATTGCAATTCAGAAATGTATCAAATCAACGCGATGCATACCTTAAACTGATACAATGTTATATGTCAATTATAGCTCAATAAAACTTTTAAAAAAATTTTTTTAAATATCCCTTCCTAGGCCCCACCCTCCAAAACTTTTGATCCATTATATCTGGGATGGGTGGTGGTGCCTAGAACTGACTCTAGAAACAGTGCCCCAGGAATATTCATTGCGATCAAAGGACCTTCCCTGGATCCCCAGAGCACCCCGCATCAGAACCGTCTTTGGGTAGGGAAGCGTGCTGGGGGAGGCCTTTATCAGGCAGAGGGCTGCCTTAGAGGTCTCAGAACCCAGGTCCCCAAGGTCCTCTGACCTTTCACCCCAGCCATGGCCAGGTTGGCTTTGTGCATCTGGAGCTCCTGGAAGGTAAAGGCCATTGCTCTTCCATAGCCATCAAAAGCACAAAGTGTGGTGGTTAACGACACAGATCCCAACTGTTGAGTTGGATTTTGTGCATCTGGAGCTCCTACGGGGTAAGGTCCATTGTTCCTTTGAAGCCTTCAAAAAAGCAGAACACTTGGCAGTTAACAACAAGGAGCCCAACTGCTGAGTTCCTTTCCCTCCATACACTGCTTACGTGCCGTGTGACCTTAGACAACTCACAGAGCCCCTCGGGGTCCCAGGGTCCTCATCTGTAAAATGGGCATATGAATAGTCCCTACATCTCAGGCTCGTTGGGAGGGTGAAGTGAGTTAACAGAGCAGCGCCTGGCATGTAGTGTGTCCTATCCCAGGGTTTGCTGGTCTGATCACCACACAGTTCTGAGCCCCCTGGAGGCTCCTAGGTGAGGTTGTTGGTTTAAAACCACTTGCCCCTTTGAGCTTCAGTTTCCTCATCTTTGAAATGAAAGCAATGATAAAGTTGTAGAAATAATTGTAATAATTATTATTACTATAACAATAATGGCTTACCTGTCCACTGCACAGGATTATTGTAAGAAAAAAATGTGAAACAAGATGTGAAAGTACTTTATAAACTACAGATCACCATGTAAATAAAAGTTTGGTCATTGTATCTCTGAAATTGTTGCTAATTTGAGGCAGAACTTAGAATCTAAAGACTGGATTCCAATTTCTGCTGTGCTGCCTGCACTGTGTGATGGTGGACAGAGCTGTTTACTTCTCTGAGCCTCAGTTTCCCTTTCTGTCAAATGAAGCCTCCTAGCAGAGGCGTTGTCTCTATTAGGCAACATCATGCCAGTCAGTGGTTCCCAAACCTGGCTTTCCATTGGACTTATCTGGGGGGATTTTTTAAAATGCCTGTGTGCCAGTGGGCGCAAACCTGAAGCCATAAATCTAAATCTCTAAGGACAAGGCATAGGAATTGGTACTTTTAAGAAGTTCCCTGCATGGTTCTAATGTGAATGTGGAATTGAAAACTGCTGATGTCTGTGGAGCAGCTTTGTAAACTGTAAAACATGATGTACCATTTATGGGTGTTTTTAAATGGTATTAACTGGTTTATGATCTTATGAGGGACTAGATCCTCTGAAAATCAGGCCAACGGGTATTTGCCACCATCTGTCTGAAGAGTGGCCTGGCCGGGGAGAGTTGAAACTCACCCAGCTCCTATTCTTGCCTCTTGCCTTCAAGCCAAGAAGGCTGAGGGACAACAAGCCTCCCTTAGCTCAAAGATGCTGCTGGGAGGCTGTGGGAGTGAGTGGAGTTGGTGTAATCGGATTTGGAAGTGACACCTCCAATCAAGGGGATGCGTTCAGCATTCTGTTTTATTAAAGTGACTCCAGTGCAAAGGGGCATACATCACAGTGTGATGATTTACTCCACTTAGGTTGGGAACCAGGAGGTTTTCCCATTGAAGTCCCCATATGAGGGACCAATCCTGAGTCAGCTCCAATCTGGACAAACGCTGTCTCTGCTAAGTGTCAACCTCCTCTAGCACACGGCCATCATCATGCACAGCACACTCCCTCCTCTTGGAGGAGTCTTCACAGAGCACAGAGTCTTCAAGAAGTTCCCCCCTCAGTGGAACCATTTTATATCATTTTATATCAGCCTGTAAACTATTTCTAATAACTTTCACACAGCCATGATGTTCTGACTAAACTACTGGGCTCTGATGTGATGGACATTTTATATAGAAGTAATTCCCTTGTGGAAAGTTCCAGATGTTTCCCATCAAAAGGTATCTCAAAACAGGGACTAAGATAGAAACCTGTTTGAGAAGCAATAAAATATAAATTTGATAATGGCAGTGATAAAAAATAATAATGGATTGTCATGTGAACAAGGGTCCTGCTGGGAAAGTTGACAGACAAATGTGTAAGTATGTTGTCTGGGCTGTCATTGCTGTGGGCATGTGTTTGCATGCAGCACAGGAAGACCAGAACCTTCATCCCCCCACCCTCAGGCCAGGGCTCTCTTAGCACTACGTCCTCAACTTTCATTGTCTGCGTTAAAGAGCAGCTGCCATGTTTCCTTAAAACCTCTTAAGATTCCCCTGTCAAGACAGAAAACTAAGCTGGCTCCAAGTCAAGTGTTTGATAATACTAGCATAGGCCCAGTTCTTCAGTGTGCAGAGTTTCATCCCATACCTTAGAGTCTTGTTCTGCTTTTCACCTTTAAGCCTTCATTGATTCACTTGTCCATCATTGACCACTGACTTGTTTAATGGCCTTAATCTTGAGCCTGGTGTGAAATATCTAATCCTTCCTGCTGCTCTCCCCACCCTGAGCAGATTGTGTCCTCTGTTTCCTGAACTAAATGTTGGCATTCTACATTGGAAAGACAAACCAGACTCCTGGAAATCAAAGAATACATGTGAGGTTCTCTCCCTGTTATTTTAGCCTCAGGCCATCTAACCCAGGTGGAGCAGCAGGTAAGGAGAGCCAGCAAGTAGAGCACCTCAGCCTGGCAGACCCCAAAGGAAGCACCTAACACAGTTCCTAACATTTAAAACAATGGGTGACTTTATTTAAAATTTGCTTGCAAGAAATGAGAGTTTTTGAGTGTTTAGGACAAGAAAAGCATTTGAAATTTAATTTGCATTCATAATCAGGAGATATGGCAGGCAAGGTCCTATCCATTTAGGGTAGAGAAATGAAGCTGGGGAGGAGCGCAAAGTGGCTGTGAAGTGTGCAGGGCTTCCCTCCCATCTGAGTCTTGATCAGTCTTAGCAAAATCCAAAGTTTGCCAAAAACTGGAAATAACTCAAATGTCCATCGAGTAGAATTAATAAATAAATTATGGTCTTTCGTGCAGTGTAATATGGATGAAGATGAGTGAGGCGAATTGAAAATGAATTTTGTACAACAACATGTAACAAGGATGAATCACACAACAACGTGGAATGAACAAAGTTGGACGCACACTCAAAAAATGCATATTGTATGATTCTGTTTCTGTAAAGTCTAAAAGTAGGCAAAACTAATCTGTAGTGTTAGAAGTCAGAAGAGTGGTTCCCACTAGGAAGGGGTAGGTAGAGATTGGGAAGAACACTAGGGATATTTCTCGGGTGCTATTAGTGTTCTATTTCTTGACCTGGTTGTAACATGGGCATATTCACTTTGTGATGATTCATTGAGCAGAATACCTATGATTTGTGCATGTCATTTGTGTGACAGTCTATAAAGAAACCAAAATCTTAGATTGGGCCTTCTTGTCCTTTGGGAATTGGGCTTGCAAGAGCTAGGTAGGTGCTAGGTCCATTTCTAGAGTCAGGGGAACTGAGTCAAAAATCTCGGTGGAACATTGGAGCAACAGTGACAGAGGAGGTAGGATGGGTGGATGGAACTCACTTCGAGGATCCTCTGATACCAGGTCTTGGGAGTAAATCCCACAAAATGGTAGAACTGAGATTGTCAGCATTCAGAATTGGCTCAGGGGTTGGGTGGGCCAAAATATGCAGATAGAGACTACCAGTGGGTAGACGGTGGGGAGTGGTGTGTTGGGAGTTCAGATCTGTTATTTTTAACTCTCAGGAGGCCACACTGACTCCTCTCCTATGGCATGCTCTTTCTCTGTGGATAGTGTGATTGGCCCATGCCATGAGAGTGTGGCCCTGATTTCCCATCTGGGGAGAGTGGCTCTTGTTTCTCAGAAAAGCAAGCTGCCAGGGCATAAATTGCCAGACATCTTTCTCAACTGTTGGCCTGTGTAGAAGAGACTTGGCTTAATGGAAGAAGGTGATAAAGGGAAGCTTCTGGAAAGAGAGAATCTGAACAGGATCAGCATTGATGCAGAGAAAATGAGGAGGAAGAGGGTTTTTGTGGAGGTCACACCACAGTGGGAGAGAACATGGTGGGAAGGTATATTTGAATACGATAATGGAGGGAGCACAAAGATAGGAGAGTCTTTGAGGATTCAGAAGCCAGGAAGCCAAGGCAGCTCGTCCTGGGCAAAGCATGGGGGCTGCTGACTTGCTACAACCCTGCTCTTCAGTTCCATGTCTTGCATTTTTAAACCACAGTCACACCCAGGGAGCTAGTGAGGAGTGAAGCCAAGATAATTGTCCTCAGGCAGAGGTGTGGGGCTGATTTTTTCCTAATTGGACTCCAAATATTTGGAGCCATTTGCCACTAGAACCATCAATAAAAGTAGGCTGTGGGCCTTCTTTGGGTGTTCCAGTCCCAACTTGGGTGGATAAGGGGGGCCCGTGATCAAGATCCTGCTGGCAATGGGGAAGTGGACTCAGAGAGACAAATACCAAATTTATCTCCAGCCTAATGTCCACCAGCCATGAAAAAAAGGTCAGTGGACAGTGGGAGGTGTGCCTAGTGCGGGAAGAACCATAAGGTGTGATCAGGGTTAACGTTCAGCATAGCTCCCTTAGGAGTGTGCAGTTGTAATTGTAAAGGCTTACTTACCTCACTGCATTTGCCCTGCTGGGCAGTAAGATACGGGATGAGCTGGGAAATCATTATTAAACTCAGCACCGACCCCACCGTGAGTCCCTCCAATTCCCTGGTGCAGGCGTTTCAAGGCATCAGAAAGTGCATGGGAGCTAGCAACCAAATTCCAGGATCTCTTAGGCAATCCCAGAGGAAATGGGTTTATTTTTAGTCCATAAAATACTTCCTGAAAGAGTTTTTATAAGAAAACTTTGTTTAGAAGAGTTTCTTGAAGCCTGGACCGGCACACCAGGAAGTATAGCGATGACAAAATCAGCTCCTGCCTGCCCCCAGCCTGCTCCATCCAGACGTTTCTTCTGCAAAACATGTGAAGCCCTGATTTGGAAGAGATGTCTGGATAGCATCTGACCTCGCCCCAAAGGTGTGATTTATAGCACGCTGATCTCAAGCATTTTGATGCAATGTCCAAAAGAGCAGAGAAGTCTCATTAAAAGGATGTTATAGAACTTCTTCAGCCAGTGGGTGGAATTTCCATCCCGCAGCCAGGATGACATTACCAGACGCTCAGGACAAAGACCTCTTCCAGAGTTATATGTATCTAAGGAAGCTGGGTTAGTGAGAGCAAAGCCTTTGAGATCCTCGGCATAAATGGGGCGAGTGGTGGAGGTGACCTCCTTGGGCCCTGACTCCTGGCTCTTCTGACTGCATGCCTGCTCAAGGCTTGGCATGCTGCTCACTTCGGGTCACTTGCTGTTGTCACCACTGTCTCCCCCATGGAAGGAGGAATAATTGACCCATCCATCACAGAATGCTCACATATCAGGATGATTTCTCAGATGCTCTAAGGTTTGCCACATTTCTCTCTCCCAATGGCGTGGCTGACAATTTACTAAATCTCTCTGTACTCCAACATCCTCCTCTGTTAAAAGGGAATGGTAACAGCTTGTGCTTCTCACGGGGCTGTTGTGGGGGCTGAATGAAATTTCAATGATCGGGATACTGAACGCAGTGCCTGGCCCATAGTAAAATCATGCTGGATATGACTTTAAACCCACTAGGAGCCTTTAACAATTTGATTTAAATTAGATGGTCCAAGGGGTTATATGGAGCAAGTGGTTTAGAACGTGTGACCTGGGGATGGGGAAGGGTGGGCGTTTGGAAGGAATCCTGGAAGAGCAACTGGAAGATCCCCGAAGAGCAACATCCTGGCTTCCTCACAGGAGACATTACTGAAGCAGGAGCCTCATTATAAGAGAGTCCTTGATGGCAACTGTGAGTCCCAACCTCCGTTGTCATTAAAGTTTCTAGTCTGTCTCAGAGGGAATAGGAGCAAGTAGAGAAAGCCTTCAAGAAGTTGTCCATTAGATGGTGTCCAGATGGCAGATGGAGAACTGCCCTCTGGCCAGGAGGAATAGGCAAAGGTTGGTCTTTTTGGGTGTCATCAAACAACACTCATCATTTCAAACATCCCAAGATGGGCAGCCTTGCTCCCTGATGTCCTTCCCTTGATTTAAAAAAAAAAAAAAAAAAACGTAAAATTTAAAGGGAAATGTAAGCATGTGTTTCCAAGAATTTTCACTTAGTTCATCAAATCTATTGTTTTCTGAGAGTTTGGATTCCAACAAGACTAATGAGCCTTTTTCAAATGTCTTTTAAAATCCTTCTTTCTTAGAAGGATATTTAGAGGCTTTGAAAGTGATTCCAAGGGTGAAAATAATGTTAATAATAAATTGCTCAAAACTCTAAACCCCAGCAGGTTCAAAATGTACTTAACATTCCAAACCCAAGGGACTTGAATTATTACTGGAGTTTGTCATTTCTTGTTTATGGGGCCTTTCTAAAGGGAAGGAACAAACCACAAAGAGGTTCACTAGAGTTCACTGTGTGGTTCACGGCCATCTCCATAGCCCAGAAGGCTTCCAGAAACTTCTCAGCCTGAACCTCCTGAGGAAGCCCCCCTAACTTAGTAGCATCAAAGAGGCCAGATTGGAGTCACACTGAGTGTACTAACTTTTCAGCCTGGCTTATTTGCGGCTGGTGGATGAAAGGCCCCTGAGAACAGTTCTCTTGTAGGACATACAATCTATGTCACAGAAAATGGGTGATATATTGTTTGTTGACTGCAAGGTGGAAAGAAAACAATTCTTCTTTGGGGTGTGTGCAAAGGAGACCACTGCTGCAAGGCTGACCTCGAACGTTGTCATCTGATGACCTCTGGTGGTGGAATTTTTCCCAGCATGTGCGCATCGATGCTTCTGAGCCAAGCCATCCAACCATGTTACATTTTCCTACATTCCTTTCCCCCTGTTTTGTCATTCACATTAAGCAAGGAGCAAGAATCAGTTGCAAACACCCAGAATAAAGTGGTGCATGTACCTGACTGGATAGTCATTTCAAAAAAGTTGCCTGATGCCTTCTTTTTCAGTGAATCTCTGATAACTTTCCTGTAGAAAGAGAAGGAAGCCAACATGAAGGAAAATGTGGCATCCACAGTTGTTTTCATTTTGCTGCTTTTTCTCAACATCAATCTTCTGAATGGTAAGTAAGAGATCGTCCTGCTGTCTTTAATTTTCTGGGGTGTTTTTCAAGAGGGTGGAGAGTCCATCACAGTCCTCTTGCAATGCAGTTATGAGACATGAAAATGTCCATGTCGTTTGCTGCTTTTAAATTATTTGCATTTTTTAACATTAAAATTAATGCAAAAGAATTAAGACAATGAATGCAAAATCTTGTCACTGTGCTCTGACTTCCATCCTCATTCTGGGAGTGCTGTGGAACAGCTCTACAAATGACAGGACCAGAGTTTCAGTCCAGGTTCGGTTGGTTGCTACCTGTGTAACCTTGAGCCACTTATCTAATCTCTCTGAGTTTCCACATTTTCAAAGTGAGGATAGCGATGTTTCCTTCACCACAATAAATGATGTCTGTGAAAAATCTTTGCAAAACCTTAAAGAGAAATAGGGGCTTGCTGTTACATGGTAGGAAACTGGTACAGCCCATTCTGTTATCTGTGTTCATAGAGGAAGTGAGGTTCACAACTAAACTAGAGGGTGGGTACTAATGTGTACTTCTATACATATGCATCTGTGTATGGTTCTGTGTGTGTGTGTATATGTCATGTGGGCTCTATGTGGACACGTGTGTATGCCTATGTGTATGGTGCCTATGTGATTGTCCCTCTGTTTGTGTGCATTTTATGAGCTAGAGACAGTCCATTAATTTTAACTGTCTCCTCTCAAGTGGGCCAAGGAAACAGTTGACTAATTGTAATTTCCCAGCTTTACCCTCCTCTCCTGACATTCCTAGATGTACTACTAATAACCAGTGAAATGTGAAAGAGATGAGCTTTCAGAGAGACAGAAAGGAAAGCAGAGATCAGGATAATCCACAGGGAAACGTTAAGTACTGGAATCATCAGCAATCACCTTAATTGGCTTCTGAGTGTGCTTATTATTGAGCCATAGGGGTTGGAGGGTTTTTTGGACAAACTTTTCTTTCTACTTCATGCAGTCCTCCCCAGCCACAACAAAAAACAAAAACAAACAAAAAAATTGCTTCGATCTGTGAAATTATCCTGAAGAAATTTTCCCTAGAGGACAAGTAATGTTCCAAATCTTAGCAGAGCTAGCCCCAGGCCGGCCGGCATGGAGCTTTAAGGTTGTCTATAATTCTTTAATTTCAGGGGGCTGGGAGCAGGAGGGTAGCTCGGCTCCAGCTGACATTATCAGCCTGGTGTCCTTGGCCCCAGCACGTGAATCACATCATACCATTCCATTAAATGATGTTTTTCTGGCTGGTTTTGCCTGATGCCCCCCTTCCCATCCATGTTCTCCTCCAAACTTGCTCTTTCTGATCTGGTGCTCAGCTGGAAGTTCTGGCCTAGGGGCGAGCATGAGGGGTCAAGAGACAAGTGTGGGAGAAAACAGAGTCAACCCCCTAAGTTGCTGAGACCGACACCTGGAAGCTCTCCTCTCTGCTCCTGACATCCTGAACTAAGCGCTGGGGCATCCAGTTCAGCCAAATGAATGATCGACTGGAGTTAAGTGGATGGAGGTGTTGGGGCTCCCCAGGGCAAACTCCCAGGGCCACTCTTTCCCTCTTTGGACCTGACAGAGAAGGGAGAGAAGAGGGGGCCAGCTCTTCAAAAGCTTTGGGGATTGGACAACTAATAAATTTGATCCCCTTGATGTTGTATTTTCCACATGTACCCCATTCAGACCTTCTAGCTTCCAGCTGGGATTGGATACAGCTCTTAGATAATAATGGTAGCTCATAAGCAGGAGAGAAGCTACCCACTCCCTCGCCTCTTACCATGCCTCTCACCCCAAAAAGAGCCACAAAATTACAAGGAAGCCCTCTGCCACCTCACCACATTAGAGGCCCAAGGAGAGAGGGGGAGATATAAAAGAAAAGAAACTGAAAACCAAGATTCAGAGATGTGGGTGGGAGAATGGGGAGGTAGCAGTAAGACTGGATCACAGGTCAAAGCTGAATGGAATCAAGGAAAAGGGAAAAGAAAATGGAAGAAAAGGCGAGAGAAGGGGTGAGGGGCAGGAAGCAGCTGAGGGAGGAGCATCAGTGATACAATGAAAGAACAAAAGATCAGAGATTGAGTTCACTGTGTGGGAATGGCAGAAAGATGGAGATTAGCGAACAGAGTGGAGAAGGGCCAGAGAACATTGTATTAGCAAAGCATCCTCAGGATGACACTTGTACCCAGGGGAGAATTCGTTTTATGGTCACCCTTATGCTGTGGGAGGGTGTCAGCTTTATAGACTCTGTGGGATGACAGAGGGGCCACATATTCTTCAATCCATAGTATCCATCTCACTCTTGATGCTCACTCTTTGTTGAAATTTTACAATTAGTCACTGATCCTAGGTTGCTGGGATCTGCATCTCACATTACACAAGCACACACACACACATGCACACACACAACACCACAAAGCTCTCTCTCTGAGTCCTCCATTATAAGGGCAGCCCACAGAGGTGTGGGGCTGATGCTGACACTCTGGCATTTCTGAGCACCTCACCTTCAGCCTACTCACCCTGAGACCTCGTTGCTGGCCTGGTCTCACCAACCTGCTTCTGTCACCAGCAGAATGGTCAAATGGTGGAATGCACCTTAATATTGACTCCAGCGGCTTCTGGCTTTTTTCTAGGACAGTCACCTCCTGGTAAACCTGAGATCATTAAATGTCGTTCTCCAGAAAAGGAAACATTCACCTGCTGGTGGAAGCCTGGGGCCGATGGAGGACTTCCTACCAGTTACACGCTGACTTACCACAAGGAAGGGTAAAAAGTTCTCTTCTTTCCTCTCAAGCTTCACAAGAGTGTTCTCACTCTTCAGGCCAAAAGAACCCTGGTTCCAAGTTAGAATTATCACACTTCCCCGGATTAACACTACTAAGGTTCATACCACTGGGGAAAGGGACTCGAACACCATGCTCACATTTTCCTGTTAATGTCCTCGAGGCACTCTCTCAGGGTGAGTAAGCTCATGGGCCACAGCAGCAATACAATATAGCAATGTTCCCATAGCCTGTCGCAAGCTTCAGTTGCAGTCCAAGGTCGCATATAAGGGTTTCCTAAGTGCCAGTTAATTTTAGATACTCATCTCTAAACCTTCTGTCATTTATAAATTTTTTTTTTAGTAATCATTACCTTTGCACATAAGAGGACTATCATGTAATTCTTGACACCATGGTACATTAGCTTTTCAAACTTGTTTCATGTCCAAGAAAATAAAGAGCCCTATTAGGAAAACAAATTGCTGATCCAGGGTCCATGACCTCCCAGAGGGCATATTTGGAGCTACAGTTGCAGTGCAGACTAAACGAGGTCATCTCTGAGCGAGGACTTTGTTATATTCACAATGAGGCCTGGGAGTCCCAGGAGAGCTGTCTCCTTCCCCAGTGATGAAAATATTTTCTGGTAGCAACAGCTGGCCCAGTTCCCAATGAATGCCCTTTGTTGTACACAAAGCTGTCATCCCTTCTGGCACCTAAAGGGGCGTTATATAAACAGATTTCAGGAACTCAAACGGGTAACCAAAATGGAACAAGCCTCCACACCAGTGTGGTGTGTCTGGCGTTGAGGCCCCTCAGCCTAAATGTCAGCAGCCTAATGAGGCACTTGGGCCTGAAATATCTCCTGTCACAATCACTTCATTCTGTTGCTGACTCAGTGCAATCTGAAATATGCTAACATCAGTTTTTATCCCCTTTAATCTTTTTTTCAATGAAATACAATTCAAAACATTTGTGTAATAAATGCTGTATTGTGCATGGCCTCCCAGTGTACATGTGCAGGAGAAAGTCCCGTTTTCTGAGATGACCCAGTGACAGTTCCCTGGGTATGGTGGCGCCTTGACCATTGGAAGCTCAAGTGTTTCTTGGCAGGGGGCATATATCACAAAGCCCACAGAAACCTATAGATGGGAAGGGCCGATGAGAGGCAGAGTCTCTGAGGCCCTAAAGTGACTCTTCCACCCCTTTCTCCAGCACTCTCTTCTCTGTCTCCCTCCCAGCTGCCATTGGCAGCTTGGGGCCGACATGGTACAGAATCTTGGGGCGCTGTTCTTCAGCTCTGGTTTTCTGCATTTGGAATCCTCCATAGCCAACCATATAGATCTATTAAAAAAAAAAAAAACTAGACTCTTTTTATACTTTCTTACTCGTTGTTACATAGTATATTACCCGTTGCAGAGAGACACTCACCCATGAATGTCCGGACTACAAAACCGGTGGCCCTAACTCCTGTTACTTTAACAAGAAGCACACCTCCATATGGACAATATACATCATCACGATAAACGCCACGAACCAGATGGGAAGCTGTTCCTCGGATCCGCGTTACGTGGACGTGACATATATAGGTAAGGGGAAGGGCGGTAGGTGAGGAGTTTGTTACTCCGTTATGGATTTACCAGTAGTCAAACTCAGTTGAGTCTGCTTGGCTTTTGGATGGATTCCCAAAGAGAAAGATGAGAAAATTCACGATATCCTTGTCAAGTGAGTATGTTACACCAATTTTTATCAAGTCATTCATGACAGTAGGACTGGCACTTGGGGTCCTTGTGTTTCTGTGCTTTCCCTTGATCCTTCTTCTCATCCTCTTGCACCCAGAAAGAATGTTCTATTTATACTTCCCTTATCAATCCTTCCCTCTAGCCCTCCCCCTGCAACCAATGTCCCTTCTCCCTTGGCAAGCTGGGATTTCTTCTCTCTCCCCGTGGAAGACAGCTGCTCCATGGAGTAGCAACTCTTAGAAGGAGTTCAACTGCTTCTACACCCACAGGAATTGTTCCAACTGCTTTGCCCCAAATTCAATTCTCCGAATACATAGCCTTCTTAGCAACTGAAGCTATTATTTAAAAATAAAGAATTTGGGGAGTAAATACTGCTGCTTGAGCAGCAGGCTAAAGGCCAAGACCACAAATACAATGTTTGGAGAAGTCATTAGCAAAGTAGAACAAAGTCAGCCTGAGAGCTCTTCCTTGCTTCTCCTGTTCAACATTGACCTGGAGGGCAGTCAGGCATAATTTTAGTGGCCTGTATGGCTTAGTTGGGATGACAAAGAGAATCTTACGACAAGAGACTGGGTTCAGGCCTCATCTTGTATAATAATCTAGGGTGTAGCTAATTAGCTTCAAAGTCACCCACGTCTTCCTGATTTATGTACACCACCCAACAAGGAAAATCAGGCTAGGACCATCAAGTATTCACTTGTATATCATCTCATTGGCATGTTATCAGTAGTTGATCCTTAAAAACTAGAAAAGCTTCCAACACCACCTGGTACCCAATTGGATATTTTCTCCCACCAGCAATTCAGTGCAATGAGCATGAGGGTGGAAACTGAATTGGATCTTAGTTTAAGAAAATCAAAAAGGTAACCCCACTGACAAGTCAGAATAAACTCCAGTCATATAAATTTACTTAAGATATGAAGCCTTTAAGATGCTAAATGCCAAACAATTCCTTTTTCATGGGCTCTTTCTTGAGTTGCCTTGCCCTCAAATGTTAAAGTATTTAGTATTTGAGGGCAATACAGTGAATGCAAGAGAAGTTTCTGAAATGAGCAACTGCTATAATGAATGTGACTCACAAAACATGGGCGCCCTGAAGACCAGCTGAGTTTAAAAAGTGAAATCAATGAGTGATCACACTCACGTTGACTCTGGAAGTAAAGTCTCTGGTGAAAGAATGTGTTGGACCATAGTTTCAAAATAATAAAGGAAGCGTTCGTGGAATGCACATATAACCCTGCAGCATACAGTGTTGGTGACAGGCCATGGAAGTTCATTTAAAAATCGATGTGAACTGCAATACACTTTCTATCCACTTGACTCTCAACCAGTGATAACCTCCAGTACAGAATGACAACATTGGCAGATAATCTCTCAGAAATAGATTCCAGCATTGTTGCCATTGAGCAATACTGAGCTATACTGAAGACACTTGAAAGCAGTGATTCTCAGCTGGGGGCCCTGTTGCCTCCCACGGGACCTTTGGCAATGGTAGGAGAGACTTTTTTTTTTTTTGCAAGGAAGATCTGCCCTGAGCTAACATCTGTGCCAGTCTTCCTCTACTTTGTATGTGGGATGCCTCCACAGCATGGCTGATGAGTGGAGCAGGTCCGCGCCCAGGCTCCAAACCCACGAACCAGGGCCGCAGAAGCAGAGTGCACAGAACTTTAACCACTAGGCCCTGAGGCCAGCCAGCCCCTGCAGGAGACACTTTTGATTATCACAACCCAGGGAGGAGGGTAGGGGTATAACTGGCATCTAATGGGTAGAGGCCTAAGATGCCACTGAGCATCTTACAATGCATAAGACAGCTCCCATGACAAAGAATTATTTGGCCCAAAATACAAGTAATGCTGAGGTTGAGAAACTTTACTTTAACGGATTCATCCCAAATGTTTTACTTGCCGTTTTGTACAAATCTTTTTTGATCAGAGGCATTCCTCAGTATTATGTTTAACTTAAAACTTATATTAAATAACTGATGTTTGTTTAGTAAGTACATGTAAAATAATCTTTCATAGGTATTTACTTGGTAACATATAAGCATTAGGATTAGTGGCAAATTTTCCAAAGTTCGTTTTTAGGCAGCCATAGATAATAATGCCAAGTTCACTGTAGTTACACTTACTTGTGTCCCACCTGGTGTGGAGCCTGATTTTAGGAGGTAATAAATGAAGAGAGACAATATCACTGCTCCAGTCAGGTAATTACTCCAGTCAGAGAGTAAGTAAATAAGACTGACTTACTGGAGTAAGGCAAGCCAGCGCCCTAGACATCTCATTCTTAAGGAGGTACTCACAGACCTATGCTTGAAGGAACCTGAGAGCAAGTGTCTCCTGAATATTTTTTTATTATGGTAAAATACACATAGCATAAAATTCACCATTTTAGCTGTTTTAAAGTTGTGCGATTCAGTGGTATGAGTTCATTCACAATGTTATGCAACCATCACCACTATCTAGTTCCAGAACACTTTTATCACTCCAAATGGAAACTTCATACCCATTAAGCAGTTCCTCAGAATTCTCCCCCTTACCCCAGCCCCAAAGCAGCCCCTAATCTGTTTTCTGTCTCCATAGATTTGCCCATTCTGGATATTTCATATATATGAAATCATATAGTATGTGGTCTTTCGTGTCTGGCTTCTTTCACTTAGGATAATGTTCTCAAGATTCATCCATGTTGTAGCATGTATCATGTACATGTAGCAAGTACTCCTTCCTTTTTATGGCTGAATAATCTTTCATTATACGGATATTGTTTATCTGTTCGTCAGTCAATGGATATTTGGGTTGTTATCACCTATTGACTATTATGAATAGTCTTGCCATGAATATTCATGTGTCTCTGTTTGAACACTTCCTTTCAGTTTCGGAGGGTATACACCTAGGAATGAAATTGATGTGTGACATGATAATTCATGGTTTAACTTTTTGAATAACTTCCAAACTTTTGTCCATAGCACCTGCACCATTTTACATTCCCACCAGCAATGTATGAGGGTTCCAATTTCTCTAGCATTCTCACCAACATTCTTTATTTTTCCTTTTTTGAATTCTAGCCATCCTAGCTGGTGTGAAATGGTATCTCACTGTGGTTTTGATTTGCATTTCCCAAGTGACTAAGGGCATTGAGCACCTTTCATGTGCTTGTTGGCCATTTGTACCTCCTTAAATTTTGCACCCTAGGCATCTCACTTGCTTCAGCCTAATCCAGACTCAATTGATCAACCAGATCAAATGCAAATAATCAAGTGCAAAGTGTCCTATAACCATGGGGGAGTGAACTGGTAGAGAGAGCTGCCTCTGAGTCATCCAGTTCTGTGTTCAAAGACCACTTTTACTAAATATGGAGTTTCTTTCACATCTGCAGTTGAACCAGACCCTCCTGTGAATCTGACTTTGGAATTAAAACAGCCAGAAGACAAAAAACCCTATCTGTGGATGAGATGGTTTCCACCCACCCTGGTTGATGTAAGATCCGGTTGGCTCACACTCCAGTATGAAATTCGATTAAAACCTGAGAAATCAGCTGAGTGGGAGGTGAGTCAACTAGAAGCTTTTGTAAAGAACCATGTCCCTTGGCAAAGATGAAGCCCTCACAACGAAGAACAAGTCATTCCTCCTAATTATTGGGTCACCATGTTGCCCTCCTGATGCTGATGTGGCCCACCCAGATGTGGAAGGGAATTCTCCCCTCTCTTGGGATTGATGGGGGCTCATCTTCACAGCTCTCCAAGGGCTGGTTAGTTCCTTGGACTGAACAGCCTCTTTCACCGGATTTCCAACCCACCTCCCTCAAAGTGTCTTAGATCTAGACACTATGAGAATACTTAACCGGTAGTAAGTGGGAGGAAAAAATCTCAGTGTAACCAGGCCACAGTCAATGGCATTTTTATTTGCTTTGAAATACTTGAATGTAAAGAAATAATACAGTAAATTATAGGCATTATGATATTCTACTCTTAAGTACTTTAGTACAGGTCTCTTTTAAAAAGAGAACACTTCCAAACACAACCAAAATAATATGATCACACATAGAAAATTAATTAAAATTCCTTAGTATCATTTAATAGACAGTTTATACTTTCATTCCAACAATTGCTTCAAAAGATATCTTTAACAGCTAATTTGTCCAAAGGAGAATCCACTCCAGGACCACACATTGTGGCTAGTAGTTATATTCCTTTGGTCTCAACATACTCAAGAGACTATGCCGCTTGTCCCATAGAATGTCCCACCTTCTGTATTTGTCTGATTAGTTCTTTGTGAGGTCATTTAGCTAGTTTCTCTGCCCTTTTATTTCCTATAACCAGGCATTGGATATAAAGACTAGATTAAATTCAGGCTGAACAATTTTTGGCAAGAATACTTCAGAGGTGATATATCCTTCATATTGCATCATATCAGGAGACACAAACCATCTGGTTGACCTACCATACATGATGCTAAAACTGACCCCTGAATTATGGCGATCACAACCTGATCCCTTGATTGTAAAACCATGTTTCATTTGTGCACTGTTGTTTCAACATACATGAATGCCCAGTTCTCTTCCACCTAGGGGCTTTATACCAATGAATAATCCTTTTATCAATTACTGCGTTAGGGTTTACAGAATAGCCATTTTCCAATTTTATTAACTAGTTTCCTTCTATGAAATAGAATTTTAAAAGTGAGAGGTGGGAAACAGAATATTTGTCTTTCTGAAACAGAGTTCCAAATGGATAGATAGGAAATTGGTTAATTCTTATGTGAGCAATGTTTATAAGGAGGAGCGGATGGGCTGAGAGGGTGGAATGGTATCTACTAAGTCTGATTGTCTAGCCTCACTTCTCCCATAATTTATGATCTAAGGGAAAAGTCTCTTTCTTTATAATACAAATTAGAATTACTTCTGTCTTCCTTGTTCCTCCTTAGATTCATTTCGCTGGGCAGCAGACTCAGTTTAAGATTCTCAGCTTATATCCAGGACAGAAATACCTTGTCCAGGTTCGCTGTAAGCCAGATCATGGATTCTGGAGTGAGTGGAGCCCAGAGAGCTCCATCCAGATACCTAATGGTGAGTGTCTCAGCTACCTTTTGCTTATATTCCTAAATATTTTTAAAACAGAATGAATTCAGTAAATCTGCATGTAGTACTACTAACAGAGAAACTATTTTGGCCCTTAGCCAGAAGAATGAGTAGAGGTGGGTTTATCATCGCTCCACCCAACACAAAGACATTTGGAATCATAGCATTGCTCCCTGGGTCACTGTCAGTGGGGACCAGTTCCTAGGATAAGGCTGCAGACGTGGGCTTGGCATGTCTCAAAGGGTTGTAGGGTTGGTGATTCTGCCCTCCCCATCTACCCCTTCTTATCATTTAGTCAAGGTCATCATCTCGTTCTCCCAGAATTTGTAAGGTGGTATCCCATCTCAAAGACACAAACTGATTTTCAGTCTCTGATGTCAATTACGTGTTGGTCTCTTAGTCAAGGCACAGTACATAAGAGGCGCTCAGTTCTAACTAAGTGCCATTAAACATGGCAGCTTACAAGAGAATGATTCATCTTGCGTTTCTAAAGTACTTGACGGTTTACAAAGTCTTTACTTTGTTTGGTCCTCCCAACCCTCTCAGATATTGAAAGAGAATATAATTACCATTAGAAATTAAAAGTGAAGAAACTGAAGCTCAGTGAAGTTAGGGGTCTTGCCCAGAACCACACGGTGATGCCTAGCTCTTCTGACACCCTGCCTGGCCAAAGTATCAGGGCTTTTACTGGACTGGCATACTGGAAAGAGCCCTGAACTGTGGGCCATAAGACTTATACATGTATCTAGTCCAGCCCTGGCTCTTACTAAATAAAAGCAGAGTCTAGAGGCAGAAGACCTGGGTTCAAATCCCAGACTACAATTTTATAGTTCCGTGCCCATGGGTAAATCACTCTTTGAGCTTCAATTTCCTCATCCTTACATACAAGGCAACGTATGTAAAAGCTTAACACCATTGATGGCTTTTAGTAAGAACTTAATAAATGTTAGTTTTTATTATTACTGCAACTGACCACGTGGTCTTGGACTTCCTTTTTAAGGATTAAATAAAATAATATGTAAAAGGATTTTGAAACTTTTAGATTTTGAAATTTGTAAAATACATGCAACATGTTCAAATTTAATAATATTGGAAAAAATTAAACCTGTCATTCATGCTACTCTTTTTGGATTACTGTTCAAATCAAAGGAGGTGTAGGTAGGGGGGAAAACTCTTGTTCAAAAGTTTCGTTCATTAGTTATGTTTCTTTTTAATGATGGTGTATGCGATTAAAGCTTTCTGGCTGTTTGCTTTTTAGATTTCACCATGAAAGATAGCACCGTGTGGATCTTTGTGGCCGTTCTTTCTGCTGTCTTCTGTCTGATTATGGTCTGGGCAGTGGCTTTGAAGGGCTATAGGTACTTCACTGTCTATCAACCCTCCTCCCAATATTCATGGTTCTCAGGAATAAGGGTAAAAAAAGACACTACAAAGATGATGGAAACATTCAGATAATTCAAGCACCTCATTTTAGCCATCAGCTGCCATGTGTTGACCCATAAAAAATCTTTTATAGTGCTGGCAAAAGTAGCAGAATGGATTCATCTGAAGCTGGTGCTCTTTGCATCCAACTGAGGCTCACAGTTATGAAATAGTAAAAATCTATCAAGAGCAGCCAAAAAGCAAGGGAAGCAAATAGTTCAAATAATCCACTCATTTCAGAATTAGCCTCCTCGATTAGCCAGGGCTCATTTTGATGTAGGCCTCTATAATTATTAATTGTTGTCATCATTGATTGTTAGTGTCACGTAAGCCCAGAATTCTAAGTCATATCTACCCATAGTCCATGTAGTAGCTACTTGGAGATAATACTAATCTTTCAAAAATTACAAAGTGAGAAGATGAGCCATTTATTCTATCTCACAAATTATTTTATAGCATGGTATCCTGCATCCTTCCCCCAGTTCCTGGTCCAAAAATAAAAGGATTTGATACTCATCTGCTGGAGGTAAGTGCCAGAGGTGGAGAATGTAGTATGACTCACTGCTTTGTAATAATTAATTTTACACATGTGCACACAATCCCCAACAATTCAGCCTAGCCGGCTCAGTCATCTTGTGCAGCTGTCTCTCCTGTTTAGCATGTGTGTTTACAGAAAGATTGGGAGGCATGAAGGTACTTACCATCAGGGACCAGATGTCAGAGGGTAAGGAGAGAAAGCCAAGAAAACATGAAAACACATAATAATACTTACTAGATTTACCAAATCTGTTCACAATCATAGAGATAAACATTTTGTGCAAATAATCAATTTAGAAAGAGGGAAAATATTTGAATAATACAAAACACGGACCCACCACTACCTCCTCTATCATACTTTGGTAAAAGTTTCTACTTGAATATTCCTTACAGAAGGCCATAGTAACAGAACATTCTATTGCAATTGTTTCTCATTTTGAGCACTCAGCTGAGACTGGATGAGTACAGTAAGGCTGGTGTTTGCCAGGGCCCACTTAGTCTGATTCAAGAGGGAATTAAATTTAAGTGTTTTGAATGAAAGGAGGGGTTAGAATATTTTAAATTTCTCTCCAGGTTGAAATAGATAATTTCAATTTGACCTTAAGCTTACCACTGATGTATATAAAAACAGTGACCTGCACATTAACCCAGCCACTGTGAGGCCAACAGCTCAAGAATGTGAAAAGTGAGCCCCACAGAACTTAGCTTGACTGTGTTCACTTTGATTGCAAATATCAGTGCAGGGAGTACAGCCCCAGAATTTGGGCTCCTGGTCCAGTGCTCTTAGCTCACCATCCAGTCTCTAGCACTGATCTTTAAAGAACCAGCATGAACAATTCTACTAAGTAAATTAACTACTCTCCAGCTCGAAATCCAACCTTGTAGCCGCAGAGCCTTAATGTTAAAATAACTGCTCTGTGTCAAAAAATTTTTTTTTGTATTCTTAATCACATAACCTCTAATCTTCAAAAGAACTCTCCTGGATGGGTCCTATTATTCCCGTTTCACAAATAGAGAAACTGAGGATCATAGAGCAACTTGCCCAAAGTCAATACCCTTTAATAAGTGATAGAGTCAAGATTTAGGCACTGGTAGCTGACCCAAGTCAGAGGATCAGGAACAAGAGTGGAGAATAAGAGAAGGCGGGAGGAAGAGGAGGGGGAGTGGGGGAAAAACGGAGAGGAGGAGGAGGAGGAAGAGGAGTAGGAGGAGAGGGAGACAACATGGAATTTCAGGGAGAGAGGGGGAGGAAGAAGAGGAAGTAGAGTTGAAGGAGAGGAAAAAGTAGCATAGGAGGAAAAGGAAGGGGAAGCGAAGGGAGAAGCAGGAAGAGGAGGAGGGAGAGGAGAAGGAAGAAACAAGAATCGAGTTACCACCACCAGACCCTAGAAGGTGGTGGAGGAGGTTGGGAAGCCAGCAACCACATCGCAGAGCCAGTGAGTCCCAAAGTGGCACATGCATGCATGAGCACTGTGGTTCTAGATGTTTCACAAAGTTTTGTTGTTGAATAGTTATATGTTTATTACATGTGCTATACTACTTGCCCGTTGAACTCATTATTGCTAGAGAAACTAAGTTAAATGGTGAATTGACTTAAAGAAAAATATTAGATGAACAGTAGTCCAGGAGATGGTTATTGATGGCCTGGTACACAAACGTCTAAAGTTTGGGAAACTCTGCAAGGCTGTTACCACTTCCTGCTGGCCCGTAGTCACAAACTCGGGCTTGGCCGTGATGCTGATTTGGAATGCTATGAAACTAACAGCCATCTCTCCTTGTGTCTACGTTTTAACAGAAGGGCAAGTCTGAAGAACTACTGAGTGCCCTGGGGTGCCAAGAATTCCCTCCCACTTCTGACTGTGAGGACTTGCTGGTGGAGTTCTTAGAAGTAGATGACAGTGAGGACCAGCAGCTGATGCCAGCCCATTCAAAAGAACACCCGGGTCAGGGTATGAAGCCCACCCACCTGGATCCTGACAGTGACTCTGGCCGGGGCAGCTGCGACAGCCCTTCCCTTTTGTCAGAAAAGTGTGAGGAACCCCGGGCAAATCCCTCCACATTCCAGACCCCTGAGGGCATTGAGAAGCCGGAGAATCCCCCAAAAAATGTCACCCATACCTGGGACCCCCAGAGCACAAGCTTGGAAGGCAAAATCCCCTATTTCCACGTCGATGGATCCAAATCTTCAACATGGCCTTTGCCACAGCCCCCCAACCAGCACAATTTCAGATCTTCTTACCACAACATTGCTGACATATGTCAGCTGGCCACTGGTGCAGCAGGTGCATCAGCCACTTTGTTGGACAAAACAGACAAACATGCTTTCAAATCCTCAAAAACCATTGAGACTGGAGCGGAGGGAAAGGCAGCCGAGCAGAGAGAGGTGGAAAGCTTTCCTTCCAAGACTGACCAAGACAGAGCATGGCTGCCGCCCCAGGAGAAAACTCCGTTTCTCTCTGTTAAAGCCTTGGATTACGTGGAGATTCACAAAGTCAACAAAGATGGAGCACTGTCACTGCTCCCGAAACAGAAAGAGAACAGCGACCAGACAGAGAAGGCCAGCACTCCTGAAACCAGTAAGGAGTACGCTAAGGTGTCCCAGGTGACGGATAACAACATCCTGGTGTTAACGCAGGATCCGCGAGCTCCAAACCTGGCTTTGTTCGAAGAACAAGCCAAGGAGGCTCCACCATCCCTTCCACACAATCAAGCTCAGAAAGACCTCGCCTCCTTCACAGCACCACCAGGCAACTGCAGACTCCAGCTGGGCGGGTTGGATTACTTGGATCCCGCAGGTTTTATGCACTCCTTTCAGTGACAGCTTGATTAAGAAAAGGATTGGTTAAAATGTGATTTTTCTTCAGGTAACACTACAGAGTATATGAAATGCAATCTGCTAGAGAATGCGCGAGAAGCTGTTTAGAATGACACTACTAAAACTCACAATTTGCTCCTTTTCATGCTCCATTTTCAACCAGTTGCCTCTTTCTCCAACAGCTGATTCCAGAACAAATCATTTTGTTTCCTCACTGTGATTTGTAGATTTAGTCCTTGCTATTAGTTATAAAATGGTGTATTCAATGAAATAAAAGCACATTGCCTAGTATTCTTGAGGGACAGTGCCAATAGGTATATCCTCTGGAAAAGGCTTTCATGGTTTGGTACGCAACAGAAGGAAATGAAATAGTCAAAATTGTTTACCACAGGAAGATGATAGATATGAGAAAAATATCATGGAAACCTCTTTTGAAAACCAATTTCTTAAGCTTTGTACTCCTCTTCATTTTATTAGAATGAACCAATAACAACACAGTTAAAGAAAGAATACATTCTAGAACACCCAACAAATTGTTTACATCAGTTCTTAATACCTTAGTGATGCATTGCTGATATGCAAATGACAATGATGCCTCCAATTTTTTCTGAAAATAGTTTGAACTTGTTAAACACGGATTTTCTCCCCTAAATTGTATTTCATTCTAAAGCCTCTTGAGAATATAGTTTCGGAAAGTAAAATTTTCTTACATGAGAGGCAAATAAGATTCATGTGGTAAATCCTTCTAAAATGCTTTTCTGATTTATTTCAACATGATAGATAATTTATTATACACCCTAGTCTTCTCTTAGTGGAAAAGAAATCCCAAAAGACTAACTTTAATTTAAAAGATAATCACAGCAGGATGCTAATGGAATACTGCCTTACTGTACATACAAATTCCACTTTAATATAAACCCATAAGTTTAACAATGTATTTTTGAAGACTATTTTTCTATCACTTAGGTAAAATAAAAGACTATTTTCTATCTTCCCAGTACAGCTGTTTACGTATTCAGCGGGTCCCCGGGATTTTATGCTGTGACGTTATAATGAATATTTACAGTAAATAGTAGTATATGCAGTCCCTGTTTGTGGAGTAAAATGCCATACCAACCCAAAGCCCATGGGGGAATAGGAAGCGGATGACACTATTCAATTTCTAACACAGTGTAGTATAGTTTATCTGATTCTTTTTATCTCCAGGTTGCTTTAAGCAACAACCGCCAACCTAGAGTTTTAGGGCTCTCCACAGATCAGAAATTTCTTCTCCTATGAGCTTTGGGCTACTCTGGGGCTTCTGCTCTTCTCTGGGTGAATCTTCATAAAGCAACGATGAAAACGGAGTGTGACAACACCTAACATGCTGTTTCAGAGACAGAGTTTTTGTTTTGTCTTGTTTTTCTGAGCAATCTTGAGCAGCAAAGAAATTTTAAGCAAAGCCAGAAGTTAGTTTCTGTCTGGAGTAGATCCATTGGCAAAATCTTGGCAGAAGCAGAGACAGCACTCATGTCAGAAGTGTCCAAATAAAAGTTCTAAGAAACCAGATGTCTGTGGAGTGTTGGGAACCGCTACAAAGGCCAGGGTATGAGAGCAAGATTCTCCAAGTTGGTTGCAAAGGTAGGCTCCTGAGCACACACAAAAACCTGGATCTACATTTTAAAGAAAGCATCCGTGACTCATTGAACTGCCTCCCTCTGTTTTTGATTTTGCCTAATGCCGAATCCGTTCTCTACGTCCATTCCCATGGAGAACTTGAGCTCATCTCTGTGAGTTAACTACTCCACCCCAACAAACCAACATTGATAGAAACTGGACTCAGAGGTGGCCTGATGTTTGAAAGTGAACACTTTCAGAATTCCAAAAGTAACTGATCTGAGGCTCTGTTCTCCCAATATATAAACATCTTAGGAAGGAGGGGAACATTTGGGAAAGTTGTCCAAATTCATTCAATTCCCTAGATCCTTGGTACCAAAATATGGTCTGAGGACAATCTACATCAGCGTCACCTGGGCACTGCTGGGAAATGCAGTCTCGACCCCCTTGCCCCGGACCCAAAGAATCAGAACCCACATTTTACTGAAATCCTCAGATGACTCATGTACACACTGAAGTTTGAGAAGCACTGCCCTAGATAACCATTTCCACTAAAGGTTATTTTAGTGCATGAAAACAATCCTCTCTTGGAAAGTACAGGTCAAGTCTGTTTGACTTCACTAAACAGCCCTGTTTGTAAGGAGAAGGCATAATTTTTAGAAAATCTATTAGTGGTTTAAGATTCACATAATGGTAGAGAATGACCTGCAAACAGACACACAACTTTCAAGAGGGCCAGGGAATATATTCCACTCTAAGAGGCAGTGACGAAAACCTCTGTTCAAAGCTAATACAGAGTAAACCTTTCCCCAAATACTCTATTCTTCTCCAAGATGTATATCAATCACTCTGATAGTTTGCAAACCTATAAAATCTGCTTTTGAGATATAATTAAGCATATATAAAAAACGTTTTGGCTAAAGACTTAGTTTGAACTAAATCCCTAAAAATCACCAATTAGCCACTCATTAAGTCAAGTCAAGACTATAAATCTGTGGTCAATTAGCACTCTTTATCTAGATTAAGGGGTTTTTTTATGGTCTACCATATTTCCTATCAAGAAGAGCGCTAGTCAAATGGAAGGATGCAGACTGGGGGTCAAGAGACCTGGGTTCCAGTCCTAACCGTGTTTTCTTAGATCAATTCCCTTCTCTGGGCCTCAGTTTCCCCTAAAGGAAATTTTGGACCAAATAATCTCTAATGTCCTTTTAAACTCCAAGTGCTTGATTCTATGACTATTGAGTATTTTCCAGCCAAGATAATTTGAACCAATGCCTTGTATCTTAATTAAGCTATCAAATAATTGCCCTTCATCATAGAAATACAAGTACTCTTCAGTTACGTGCTCATTTTATTACACTTTTAAATCATGAGTTCCAGTTGGTTTTAACATACTGCACATGCATTTTATACATTATGTAGGTAAGGAATCATAGTCTAAGATTATATGCAAATAGGTATGTAGAGAGAAGAAGATGCATGAGATTTTTTTTAAAAGACATATTGAATGAGCCTCTAATTTTTAGAAAAAATGATCTTTCACTGAGTCAAGCCATGCTCATTCCTTGCTGAGTCCAACAACTCCAAAACTCTTTTTTTTTATATCTGGCTATTGATTCTGCTTTGGTTTTTTCTCTCATCGTGGATTATGAACCACCATTACACAGTTGGTTTTTATGATCCTTATGCTCCGAGTTATAAAAAGTCATATTTTTATAAACAAACAGCTAAATATTCAAGTTACAAAGCACATGGAAACTGGTGGTGGCCAATGGATGATTTATGGAAGCTTACGACCCAAACTGCAAAATGTTCTCTAGTCAGTTTTAACAAATGGGTATAAGGCACCCCAAGATGAGCACAAGTCATCACCAGCCACGTTATTTAACAGACTTTCCATTCTCCCAAGTGCCTAAGACCAATCCTGGTCGGTGGTTATGTACCAAAAACTTGCTTTCACTGGTTTGGTCCAAAGGGGGTCAATCCCTTACCACCTGTAGAAGATCAAGGAATTCAACTCCTTGTCCTGTCGGGACCCAACTGAATCAGACAATCCTGTGAGTTAATGAAAAACCAAGGCACCTGAGCTCCAGGGAGCAGTTTGGCTGTGGAGGAAATCCGGCCAGCCGTTTCTTGAAGCCGCACACTGCTGCCCATCACTTGCAGAAAAACTAGGCCCTGCCTGTAGTAACTTCCCTATCTCCTTCGAGTAGACAGGAAAGAAACAGATTTGTGCACATCATACAAAGTGCCTTTCTTTACTTTTATTTTTTTTTAAGTTTTCTTTTTTTGCAGGAAAACTGTATCAATTGGAAGGTAAATTTCACCTTTTTTATGTAAATGAATATAGAAGCCAGAAAGGGAGTGACAAAATGGTCTAAGATGCAGCTAGCAACAGTTCAGCAGACTTTTGAATGTATTGCTTAATTGAATTACCACAGAGCTGACGTGGAGAGTGTACTCACTTTGTCTGATAAGAAATCGGTTCTGGCTAGGATTTGGGGATAAGACTACCACCCCGCCCTTCAAGCCTCTCAAGTTAAAAACATACCAACACACTTTTGAATGTCTTTGAATTGAATGCCTGGGCCTGAAAAGGACATTGCATGCACAAGGGAACTTTGCATACACACAGGAAAATGTCAATGACTGAATTATCGTCCCCAGTGTTGCTAACGTAGATTTGCCATTGATGAAAGCTTCATGCGAACTTCAGGGGGAACAAATTTCCTTTTCTACCTTTTCAGCTCAAGCACAATAGTGTCATTGCTAGGGTAGTGGTCTGGGCACTCAGTTTCCAGGTCTGGGCCACATTGCTGCCACTAAACAGGCCGTGTGGCCCTCTGCATGTCCTTTAAATTCTAGCCACCAGTCTCCTCACCTGTTAAATAAGTGGGTTGCCCTAAAATGGCCGCTTCCAGCTCTAACTATCTTTGATTCTCATGATCTAGGTGGCATCCAGGGTTTCAGGTCAAAGGCCTAGGTGCAGTCAGGAGAGCATTGCTGACATGCCTGTAACTGGAAGAAGTGACCAGTGTGGCTGTGACAAGGCTTAAGAGAAAAACAGAGATCCATTCCTCCAAGTCAGATTGATTTGATTTAACATCCTTGCCTCTCCCCTTCTTCTTAGCTGTCCATACTTGTGGGCTTTTTACCCTCTCACTCCAGTGCCTATATTTTTCTTAAGAGTTAATTATGTGCAGTAGCAACCATAGGATCTGCAAGAAACTAAATTATTCATAAACAATGACTTTGACCCGGCAAAGGACTGAGTCAAATGTTAAATCTGTCACACAGATATCAAGGCCCAGGTTGAATGTCACGAGTTACCTTATTTAGAGATTTGCATGCTTAGAGATTCTAGCTCAATTCATTAATTACTTAATTAATTCAAAAGTCATTAATAAATCCAGGCTATGTAGATGACTTGGTCCTGGAGGTCTGAAGCAGAAATGTAAAAATACACAGTGATTGCTTGAGAACTTATGATCTAACCAGAAGTTCTATTTATAATTACGGCCTGCACTTATTCCAGGATTAGCAGATACATCATCTACAAATCAAATCAAAGTTCGCTCCCTAAACTTGTGTTTTTCAGGAAGGTGATTTTTGGTCTGAGACCATCATGGTGTCTATTTCAAGGAAAGGAAAAAGAAAATAGGATGTTTCCAGAGGTTTGGGCATCTCGGGATTCCACAAAATGCCGAGAGTAGCCCGCTAAACCAAAATTTCATCAGACATGGTGAATCTATTACGCATTCAGTTTATGGCTAAGAGATGTACGTGACTTACAACATCACATGCCTGCACCGCTTTATCCACATCAATTCCTTGATTATGCTCTGATTTCAAGTCAGGAAGCATTGAGCCGGGTAAAATGGAAAAACATATCCTGTTTTATGTGGTTGTGGTCAACGACTAGAGAGACCCCTAGATAATCTTAGTCTATTAGTTGACTTTTTACCTGCTGCTGATTAAAAAGAAAAAAGCAATTAACTCTAAAAACTTTGACTACTGAAATAGTAATATCAAAAATAACCTTTAATAGTTAAGGTCAAATTATGCTTCTCTTGGATAAACTTCAAAATACAATCTGAGTTTTTCTATGCAAATTTCACAAATCCTGGGCAAAAGAAAATCTTTTCCTTATGTTACCTGAGATTGAAAAACTATATGGCAAAGATACTTCTGAAAAAATGATTTGTCTTATAAAATTCCCAATAAAGTGATTTTGAATTTTCAAAAGTAACTACCTCCCCTTCTTGTCCTAATGTCCTTCCTTCAAAGCTGCTTATTGTTTAGAAACGAAAGATGTCATGTCTCATTCTTTCACTGGTGTATTTGACGTATTTGCCATGTGACACTCCGGACTTTAAGTAACCGTTATGTTATTTTATATCGCTTTATGTAGTTCAAAACTGTATGATACATTGAAATATATAATTCTCATCATGTAATACGAATGAAAATAAGTATTTAATGACTTACAATCTATCCATATGTAGTTTCAATATGATAGTGTCTATGTAAAACAAAACTGAAAAAATATGTAATCATGTACTTCTGTAAAGCGTGAATGTACTAATTTTTTCTTAATCGTTTGTCTAGAAGTAGTATAATATGCCATTGTACAGCTGATCTGGGGTGTGAAGTGTTTAAAGTACAATCCAAATTTGTGTAAATGTCAACCCTTCAGCTTCGCTTCATGTGACCTCTGAAACTTCCTGAGTGTTATTTGCTTCAATAAGGCTTGCTTTTGTGCTTGATCATTCATTTTAAACAATTTAAGGGTCTCATGGGGAAACCAAAGCAATCTAGAACCAGCCTGTTGGGTGATCTCTGTCTCCTGTTAAGCCATATTGAAGTGAAGATGATGTAATAACATGAGGTTTCATATTTTCAAAGCTACCACTACCTCTGATTTTTCTCTTTCCCTAGAAAATGCCAAGCAAAATTCTTCAACATTAAGTAGGAAATTAGAAGTGATTGTTACAATAAATTGTTGAATGGCTTTTTGTGTGTGTGTGTGTGTGAGGAAGATTGGCCCTGAGCTAATATCTGTGCCCATCTTCCTCTATTTTGTACGTGTGGGAAGCCACCACAGCATGGCTTGATGAGCAGTGTTTAGGTCTGCACCAGGATCCGGGCCTGCAAACCCCAGGCCACCAAAGCGGAGCATGCGGACCCAACCGCTAAGACACTGTGCTGGCCCCTTGACTGGCTTTTTTACATAAGAACCCACCTTCTAATTCACCACTTTGCAGGTTTATGCTAGGTTTTCTCAATAACCATTTTTACATTTTATAAAAACTGAATGACAAATAAGGAACAGAAATAATACATAGTACATCATCAGATGCAAAGCCAACAAAATCATAGAGTGCAGATTTTTTCCTAACTATAAGTCACCTCAAGGTGGTTGTCCAAAGCCATGATAATGATATCTCTCACAATTTGATTTCCCTAGCCCCCTAGAAATAAATCTTTTCCTTATTTGATTTTAGCCATCAAATATATTATGATATGGGAAAAATCAGCCATATATCAGAAATAATCTTATTTCAATTTTAAATTTCATTTTTATGTATACTTATAGTAATGCCTATTTTTTTTCTTTTTAAGCCTTAAAGAATTACAGAAGACTATAGTCATCTGATTTATCTCGCGTTCTTAATTCTGTAAATCTTTGGTTATTGCACATTGTGCTTTCTGGTTTTCATGGATTTATTCATTTGTCTCTTTCCATTTTGAGGAGACAACATGGACAGTTCAATCTTTGTCAGTAGTATGGGAAATTATGCTAACTGCATTATAACATCTTCATTTTTACTGCACGCCAAAAACAATGCTTGCCAAACAAAATCTTATACATCCTAGTAAAATATGGTCACTATATTTCTATTCATGTTATTGAAAATATCCAGCTCAGTGCCTGGCTCAATAAATGTGTTTTTCCCTTGCCTACCCTTCCTCTATTTTTTTTTATTTGACGTGGAAATGAGAAGAGTAATATGTGTGTGGTTGAAGCAATTTTCTTGAAGACTTTTTGCTGCTAAAGGATCTATAATCCTAAAACTGTTTATGTTAGATCAAAACAATTTTCTTCCTTTATCTTCACCACTCCATATGATTGCAAAATATAATTTCCCTCCTTTATCCCGTTCCTTTCACTTGAGAAGCTGTGAAAAATAAAGCGAGATGGACCCAGGTACATGGGGATCAAATTAGAGAAGTTCGTTTAAATATTGTGAAATAAAGGAAAAACCAAACCGTTTTAAAAAAACGTGGGGGGAATCCTTTCAAATGATATGATTCATCCATATTACTAACAACATCTTTTCTGACAAAATCCGTTGGATTAAGTGTAAATGAATAACCTCTTACTTTTAATGGGTTTAGATCTAGAAATTTTCACCTACCTTTCATGCTTATGTTACAGAATTATGAAATGATGTGAGAGTTTGCTTTACAAATTCTTCCCTGCCTCCTAACTCTCTAACATCATGCCTTACAGCGGAATGAGAAATTTCTCAGGTGAGTAGCACACTCTAAAACTTGGCTTCAGTCAAAGAAATACAGATTAGCACATGCTTATATTGGTGTCATCTGCCTTTAATTCTTGGACACATTTTTACTTTTAAGCTGCAAAATTTAGAGTGTCCGTCACCAGGCACAGCATTCATATAATTAATGATGAGCTGGAAAAGTAATATGTACCTAATTTTCCAAAAGTATTGCATGTTCTCTCTCCTAAAAGAAAACAAATTATATATTGCCACAACTTGCCAGGATCTCATCTGAAACCTCAATGCCACCAGACTTCCTACAACTTACTAACCAAGCTTTATACATTCTAAACCCGCCCCCCCCCCCCCGCCCCCGTTTTTAGAGACTGGGAGATATAACTTCTGTTCAGTAGAAACCTTGAAATCTTGGGGGTGGGAGGTAGGGTGGGACTGGGGAGGAGTATGGAAAATAGTCATTAAAAAGTCCTCAACAGGGACCTTACTTGTTGGATTTACCACTGAGAATCTCTCCAAACCCAGCAGGTGAAACTGAACCTGTTCTCAATATTGTAAAATATATTCTAAACTGGAATTCTATCTACACGCTTCTCCACCCACCCTGCCCCTCCATGCCTGCTGCCCAGGTTAAGGCCCTCTTAATCATTTTGCTCTTGCTATGATCAGGTTCACATTAAAACTTATGCTTACAAGCTGACTGGAAGCACAGATATTTTTTTGAATGCAATATTTTTAAGAAAAGGCTAGAGGACATCAGTCAAACCAAACACCATATGGATGTTGGTTGGCAAACACTGGTATAAGAAAAGGGAGCTCAGGAATATTTATCACTGTGTTTAGGAATGTGTTTGAAAGAATTTGTAAATGTCACAGGCACACTTTCAAGGTGACACACACTCACCCCATAAGTTATTAAAAATTGCAAGATGAGCTTAAATGACATTTGCCGGTAGCTTTACTTCACGTGATCAACATGGATATTGTTACTAAACTATGGAAACTCATGATGTGTTTTTCAATCCTTTTTCAGAGCAACCGCTTTTGCAGTGGTAGCAATGTTTAGTTTAAATGGAATCAATAAATTACTTCCTAAGCAATGACTTTTGGAGGATCTTTATATATATAGATATATGAAACATATTTTATGAATAAGGTAAGTTTGAGAAGTTTTCTCTTTGCTTGAATGAATTTCAAGACATTTTTTAAAAGATGGCTTAGAATTAAGCCTCTCTGGAAATAAAATACGCAGACACACGCCAAAATATTTGTCTTAGAATACTAATTCAAGGCATATTTTTTTCAGGCACACATTTTTGTGCCTGTCTTTCCACAACTTCTCTGATTTCATTTTCCTACTAATTCTAAATCAAAACTGACATCTTGCTTTCAATCCAGCTAAATTCTACATCTTTTCTCTCCACTGCCCTCACGTCCCCCAGTCTCTATCCATTTGCCAGACCCAAACCTTAAAGTACAAACATGCTTGGAAGCCCCCAGAAGTTTCTTCGGCCTGCTGAGAACAACCAAGAACAATCAAAAGGAGTTTCCAAATCCACAATATACGATCAACTTTCCCAAATGAAGCTTAAGCCACAAACCTCAGTGCCAGGGATTCACATTTTTTTTGCTTCTTGCTCACTAGAATTATCTTACGTCTTCACTTAAAATTCCAGCTGTGATTTAATCTTCCATTTATGATATTTTATTTGTTGCATAAAATATTTCATATGCACTTGAAAATTACAGAGGATGACATAACAAAGATCAATTTACCAATAACCAAATTTCACAAATATTAACATTTTACCATATCTGTTCCATGCCTTTTTTTTAAATAAATGAAACATCACAGATGCAGTAATTTATATCTCTCAATAACAAAATTCACTATCTCCCTCTCCTGTTATGGTAGCCAAAATCCTGTAGTTGTTATATATCCTTACTGGTTGTTTAAAAAATGCATTTACATCATATATATGTATCCATAAACAACATACATAATTATTTTGGTTGTTTAAGAATTTTACATAGATAATGGAATATATTATTATGCACCTTGATTTTTTTCATTCAGCATTGAGTTTTTGAGATCCAAATAGCTCCAATTAATTGATTCTATCTACTGTATGCAGGTACATACAAAAATACGATTATTTATTAATGTCTCTATTGATCAACTTTCCATTACCACTATTGTAAATGATTCTGCAACAAACATTCTCATGCAAGTCTCACTTTGAGTATTTGCAAGACTTTCTGCAGGATATGCATCTGTCTAGAGGTGGAATTGTTGAGTCGTATGGAACACACATCTTAACATTTCCTCAATATTGATAAATTTTTTTCCAAAGCAGCTGTACCCAATCAGCAGTATAGGGGTTTCCATTCTCTCCTTAATCATTACCTGGTATTGTCAGATATTTTAATTTTTGACGATTTGATGAGCATAAAATGATGCATTGTTGCTGTTTTCTTGTTTCCCTGTCCTACTGAATCCATTCTGTATCTGAGTAACTCTTCCTTTACCTGCCGATCTACTGTGCATCTTCGTCATCTTCCCAGTCTCTACATATGCCTGAGTCCTAAGTCTGGACTTCCATTACAGTTCCTTGGCCTATTTATGAATCCCTGTCCCCATCTTCCACTGTATTATTACCCAAGTTTTATGCAGTCTTGTATCTGGTAAATTAATTCCTATACCTCCATACCTTCTTCAAAATTATTCTGACTCTTGTTGGCCATTTATTCATCACACAAATTTTGAGATAAGCCTATCAAGTTTCCTAAAAAGTTGTGCTGGGAATTATATTATTGTTAATTGAATTTATGTATTAATTCTGGAGAAGTTACATCTTTACAATATTGTGTCGTCCTAATATTCAACATGGTATATCACTTCATTTACTTTAGTCTTTAATAAAGCTTTATGCTATCGTTCATAAATATCTGCATGTGTTTTCTTAGATTCATTCCTAGACACTGTATAATTTTTGTTGCTATTGTAAATGGCATCTTTTAAAAAATTATCTTATTCTAAGTGGCTGTCGCCCTTATGCAGAAACCACTGATTTTTTCATATCGATCCCGTATCCTGAAATTTTAATGAACTCTAATTATTAGTTCTTGTAATTTGTAAGTTTTCTTGGGTTTTCCATTTTTATAATTATATTATCAGAAAGTAACAACTTTGTTTCTTCTTTTCCAGTACTTATACCTCTATTTCTTTTTCTTGATCTATTTCTTGGGGTTGGATTTCCAGTACAATATTGAATATAAACAGAATAGTGGACATTCTTTCTTGTTCCTTACTTTAAGGAGAATTCCACTAAAAGCTCACCATTAAATATAGTGTTTCCTGTAGGCTTTTGCAGATACCATCAGTTATGTTAAGGAAATTCCTTTCTATTTCTAGTTTGCTAGTAATTTTTTTGTCTTGAATTGGTGTAAAACACTCTCATTATTTTTTTCTACATCTTTTGATATGGTAATGTGGCTTTTCTCTGTTATTCAGTTAACATATAAATTATTACAGATAATTAATTTAGAGAAAAAACTCTAATGTTAAATTACCCTCACATTCTTGGGATAAATTCTACTTGGTCATGATGTAGTTTTGCAAACTTTGCTATATTCAATTTGCTAAAATTTTATTTAAGATTTTTGCGTTTATGAGATTCATCTATTTTGCTGCTTAAAACATTTTTCTGAGGTGACTTGTAAGTAAGTTAAAATCTTCTGGGATTATGGAAATTTCTCTTTCTCCTTGTAATTCTGTCAATTTTTGCTTTGTATATTTTGAGGGTATATTATTAGGTGTACATAAATTTAAATACTTAATCTTCCTAATGAATTATCCCTTTCTTTATTAAATATGATCCCCTTTATCCTTAATAGTTTTCTTTGTCTTAAAACTTTTTTTTTTCTGACACTAATATTGCTACACTAGCTTTCTTTCTGGTAGTAATTCTCTGGTAAGTCTCTTTCCATTCCTTTACTTTCCATTGTTTTACATCATCGTGTTTTAAGTATGCCTCTCATAAACAGCACATAGCTAGATTTCATTTTCTCATTCTATTGGAGAATTTTTTCCTTTAGGTGATAAATCCTTCTCCTTTTTCTCATCTAGTGCTCCCTTTCTTCTTTTTTTTCCATCTGAATCTACTTGCAATTTGCAATTTAAATCAACCAACTCTGTAATAAGCATTATAGTAACAGGATATAAATAAAGGTCCTAGTCAGGTAATTTACTATATCTGAGGGCTCAAGTTTAGGGGCAGCTCTTCTCCCAGACAGGAACAACCCAGGTCACAGTGAGCCAGAGTCTGATGAATCACATGCTGCTGTCATTGGAAGAAACAGTGTGCTTTGGTTGGGAAGTTCAAGGGAAGGAATAATTGGAAAAGTCCAACTGCTGAGAGAAGGGCCAAAGCAAAAAAATATTTCTGCCATATATTCTACCAAAAAGAGATTGATTTGGACTTTCCTTTTAAACACAAGTCTTCCTCAGTGAAGCTATCTGTCAGTCATTTGACCATATCCATTATTGAACCACGCTTGATGCACATTATGTACCAGGCACGGGGCTAGGATACAGAAGCATCATGGACGTGCTCTCTGCCCTACTGGAGATTATAGTCTAGTGAGAAGGCTGTGGTAACCCGTGTGTCCCCAGGTCTCACCAGACTGACTTTTTAAAAATATTATGTCCAAAAAAATTTTTTAAAAAAAGGGCTGACCCCATGGCCAAGTGGTTAAGTTCCCTCGCTCTGCTTCGGCAGCCCAGGGTTTCGCCAGCTCAAATCCTGGGTGCGGACATGGCACCACTCGTCAAGCCATGCTGAGGCGGCATCCCACATGCCACAACTAGAAAGACCCACAACTAAAAATACACAACTGTGTGCTGGGGGGCTTTGGGAGAAAAAGGAAAAATAAAATCTTCAAGAAAAAAAAATTATGTCCAATAATTCCAGATAAGCCTTATTCAAAAAGAGTTAGTGCTAATAAATAAATGGAAGGACTTTGCACCCTTTTTCAAGAAAATCAGTACTGCATGAAACCCTAAGGGTTCTAGTATCTGAGCCACATCTCCACACAGTTATTCTCTTCTAACACTCCTGCCACCCCTGCATCTCAGTCTGACCACCCTGCACACATCATCCTTCATAGTCCACTCGCTGTGAATGGAATACCTGTAATATGAGGTTTATGTAAATTAGGTTTTATCCGAAATCCTTCCACATTTTTTCCCTTTCCTTCAATTCCACAACTTCTCAATGAGTTAGGAAAGGAAAAGGATTCCTTTGGAAAAGCTGTTATTTTCCCTCAGTAACTCTGATGGGACTCTGCTCTATCGTTGGCAGAAGGACTAAGGGCAAAGAGCTAAGTCCAGTTACACTCAGGACTTAACTGATAAATCATTAACAAATGTGTCTACAAAAAGACCCTCCCCTTACAATTATTAACATGACAACAGTCTTCCCAGGTTTCCTCATTTGCCAGTTATCTTTTTCAAGGAGAAACTCCAATATTTTTCTATCTGATGAAATACATTCTGTACCTTCAAAGTAATTCATTATCTAGGAAATAGAGATAGCAAGAGACTGACATCTTACCCTCTTATTTACCAGTCCTGTAATCTGGGGTATGTCCTCATCTTCTCTGGTCTTATGTAAAATGGAGAAAATTATACCTGACCTGCTTGATGGAGAGAGAAGAAAAAGACACAGAGCAGAAGTCTCGTAAAGTCCCTTATGACTGAGAGATAAAATCTGTTTAATAAGGATGATATCTGTGAACCTAGGGTAAGATCTTGGAGTGATAGTTCAAGTGACTCCTAGATTGAGGATGAAGATCTGGAGGGAATCTAAATGTCCTCTTCAGTCAGTTTTCAGACTGAGTGGATATCATGGTAATTCCAAAAAGATCAAAAGACCCAACATCTTGGAAAACAATTTTCTGCAATGTTAGTTGACTCATAAATCGATAACATCTTACTGGAGTGCATTTAAAACATACATACATTTTGACTTAGAAATCTTTCTTCAAAGAGTTTATCCAAAGAAAAACATAATTAATGTAGTGCACAAACTTCTATGTCCTAGGATGTTGGAGAAAATATAGCTGTCCATCAACACGGACTTGGTAAATAAAATATATGGAGACTACCAGCTTCATCTCCAACACGCAAAAAGCTTGGAAGTTATCATTCCCATTCTTACAATAAGAGGAAGCTGGACAAACTGAAAACCAATGATTTTTCTTGAATCCATCAGAGAAGTGAGGTCACAGAGTGAATTGTTACTCTAAAATCTAGAAACATAGACAAACCCTAGAGTCACAGCAGAGACCTGCTTAACTTCCAGAAGCCACTGAAGCCGTAACTGGTAAGAACACTTAAGCCGTAATTTTGACAAACTGCTGGAGGTTGAGTGGGGACTAGTGTGAGAATGAGAAACTCCCTGGTTGCCACAGTCTTAGGAGGACCCTAAACCCTGAGAGGCCCTACCTGCACAAACATCACCAGGTTTTCAAAGTGAAGATCCCTTCATTGCTATGGATGGGGAAGGCAAAGGGGAAAAGTAATCATTGTGAAACACGCTTAGAGCCTTCACTTTTAACAAAGATCTATTCTCCAGGGAAGATGACTTTGCCAGAGTCCTACATCAGCTGTGGGAAGGACGTTCCCCCTATCCCAGCCCCCTCTATCCTTCCAGTCTCATCTAAGGGGAAACAAAAAAAGAACATAGTCAATAGGGAGAAGGGCTTCAAGGAAATAGATTGGAAAAACTGAAGCCAAAGAAGGGAGGAGAGGATGGGAATTTTTTTAAGTTACGCTACTGGAGAAACACTTGTGAAGACGACAGTCCAAAGACAGAGGCCCACTAAAAGACTGAGATCTAATCATAAGATTTTAGAGCTCTAGTAAAATAAATAGAATTACAGCTGAAAGAGCTGCCAGACCCTGACTCTATTTAAGGAGAATTTCTTAGGGAAGCCCTAAGACAATGGGGGACACTAAAACAAGGACACTAGAGGAATTTGAATTTGAATCCTCCAGCACCTACACCTACAGCAAACATTAAACACATCCCACCTCCTAACCAGATTAACATAAAACCTCACCCCAAAGGCTTAACTACCTCAGATCCTATTACCCAATGCATCATGGCAGTTGTCATCAAAAGGTTGCAAGGCATGCTAAAATGATAGGAAAAAAACACAATCTGAAGAGACAAAGCCAGCATCAGACATGAACTCAGATATTGGAATCACCAGACAATTTAAAATAACTATGATTAATGTTAAGGACTCTAATGGAAAAATACCAAACTGGTATTGTAAGCAGAGAAATGGAAACTCTAAGAAAGAATCCAAAGGAAATGCTAGAAATCAAAAGCACTGTAATAGAAATGAAGAATGTCTTTAGCTATCGTGAATAATGCTGCAATGAATGTAGGAGTACATATATCTTTTTGAATTAATGTTTTCATGTTCTGCAGATAAACACCCAGAAGTAGAATAGCTGGATCATATGGTATTTTTATTTTTAATTTTGAAGAAACCCAAGTGCCCATCAACAGATGAATGCATAAAGATGATATAATATAAATATAGTATATACAGTGGAAAACTACTCAGCCATAAAAAAGACAAAATCATGTCATTTGTGACAACATGGATGGACCTTGAGGGTATTATGCAAAGTGAAATAAGTCAGATATGGAATGACAAATACTGTATGATTTCACTTATATGTGGAAGATAAACAAACAAACACATAGATAAGGAGAACAGATTGGTGGTTACCAGACGTGAAGCAGGTGGGGGGAGGCTGAAAGGGGCACGTGTGTATAGTGATGGATGGAAACTAGACTCTTGGTGGTGAACCCGATGTAGTCTATACAGAAGCCAAAATATAATGACATTCCCCGGAAATTTACACAATGTCATAAACCAATGTTACTTCAATAAATTAATTTTTAAAAAAAGAATGTCTTTGACGGACACATCATTAGACTGGACACAGCTGAGGAAAGAATCAGTGAGCTTGAGGATAGGTAGTAGAAACTTCCCAAACTAAAATGCAACGAAAAAAAAGCATGAGGAAAAACACATAACACAGCCTCTAAGAGCTGTAATCTTAAGAGGTGTAATATATGGGCAATCAAAATACTAGAAGGAGGAGAAAAAACAGAGAAGAAGAAATATTTGAAGTAATGGTCACAAACTTTCCAAAATTAAGTAAAATACAAAATGGAATATTATGAAAGAATTAGGAAAGATGACTCGGATCTATGTGGGGTGTTTTTACACAAAAAGCTATGTTTTTGCGTGACAAGCTATATTATTGACTATAGGTATTTTTTAATGGCATGCACAGACACAAATATACATGTAAAAAAAGATTTATGAAAGAGCTTTTACTAAAATATAATGGTCAGATTTGTTGTGATTTTTTTTCTTCCTTATGCTTTTCTAGGCTTGAGTTTGTTTGTTTTAACAAAAAGCATGTATCGTATGATGCTAATCAGAATAAATGTTTTTGCTTTAAAATAACGGAGACACAGCTTCTCACTTTGAAGTTATTCAAAATGCAGTGTTTTGCTTCCCCACTCCAGGCAGCCCCTGATGTTGTTGGGTGCCTCTCACCATGATGATCTCTAAACTGATAGCCCAAGAACAATCTCAAGTCAAGGGAGCTTGCAGCCTGTAGTATTCACAACGCCAAAATTGATCACCTCCCCGTGGAGTTGAAGAACATATGCCAGATTTCAGGAACTCAACGTTTTCTCACTTTGTTCAACAGAGTGAGAAATTGGGCACCCCAGGGAGAGGCTATGTTGCCACTGTCCTTGTTGACATGGGTCATTCCCATAGCAACTGACCAGCCACATCACATGACTGTTGCCTACAGTCCGTAAAGCAGAAAGGGCTGTGAGCTGGGATCCAACAAAAAAGGGGACAATTGACATCAAATTTAAAACGCTCTCTGTGCTTACCTGGTGCTCTTGCCTCCTGTGGGCATTTGGGGTAAAAGGTTGTTTCCCAGATGTTGGTAGAGGATGTGACCAAACCAATTGTCCTCCCTGCATGGTGATACAAGAAGGTCACCTTGTATGCTGTTCACCCGTCCCCACCCCCTTACTCTGCAGCTCCAAATGCCTTTGTCACTGTCCCCCTTAGGTACTACCATGCAAAGGTACATTGACTCCCACTCTGCAGTACTCATAGCAGCCTGGATGGATGTTAAAAACATGACTCTAACCCAAAAAAAAGGACATATATTTACATAAATTAAAAATACATTCACCCCAAACAATATATATTTTACAAGAATACATACCAACAAAAAGATACATATTAAACACACCAAAGAGTTACCCATTGGTGATTAGGGGTGGGAGGAGGCAGGAGTGACAAATGAGAATTCAGGAAATTAAAGTGTAATAAAAATAAAGCACCCTAACTCCTCAGCTCTCAACTTCTTGCCCTATTCGGACACCTAAAGGGATGCACTGTTATCCAGAGCCTTCTCTAGCTATTTGATGCCCCTTCTCCTTCCGTGTGGAGCACCCGCTTCCCCATTAGTCCCCCTTCTCTTCCTCTGAGACCCCCAATACCAGAACCAATTTCTTTATCCATTCACTCCACGCATATCCTCTCTCTTTCTCTCTCTCTCTCTTACTCACACCCCTCGTTTCTCAACCTCTGCCCTTCAACTATGTCTTGACCCTCCCCCACACCCATCACCTCCCTCCTGCAGAGAGAATCTCACCCTGATGAGACCCTGATGAACACAAAACTAATAAAACTAGTCCAGAAGATCTTTGTTTTGCCTGACCACCTTCTTTCTCTTTTCCCTCTCCCTCTCTCCTCCTTCCTTCCCCCCTCCCTGTGTCTTTTACTCCCCTTAGGCACTATTGCCAGCCCTGGAAGCTCTGGGCTTGGTAGAAGTGGTGGCAGTAATCACTCCAAGACTCCCCTCTAGAGCTCCTCCCCTTCTATTCTAATCTCAAAGTCCAGCCTTTTGGTGATCAGTTGGAGCCCTTCCTCTGACCTGCTCCCCCAGGGGTTGCTTCCTGCCTTGCAGAGATGACTCTGGCCTGGAGACATTTGCAGAGAGCTTTGCGCCTGGAGACCTCCTCACCCAGGATCCCCAAGATGTGCCCTTCCTTGAGCCGTGAGTGGAAACCAGGGGGATGTGGGTCAGCAGAGGGTCAGCAAGAGGGGAAGGGCTGAGCTCTGGAGCCTGTTGCCTGGAATTCTGGAATGTTTGACCTAGATGGGTCTTAGAGACCCGTCATCCAACACAGGTTCTCACTCTGTCAAATCCAATGCCCTCTTCTCATGTCCAATATTTCCTAATGCACCCTTTTGTCCTGCAATGAAATTCATAGATAATAAAACCTGACTATATACAATTTAAAAAAAACTGTATGATATCTTAGCTGTAATATAAAAAATAAATAAAAGAAGAGCAATTCAAAAAATAAAGTATTAACTTCAATATAGAGATGCTCAAGGACGACTACCTTAAAAGACATGCAGCATCCTTACAAATTTACACCATGACCCAAGGAGGGGGTACCATCCCTTCAATTACCAACAAGGAAACTGAGACTCAGAGAAGTGCAGTCATTTACCCAGAGACACCCAAGAAGCCAGGACTAGACCCTGAGCCCTCTTCTTCCACTCAGATTCTCCTCTCTCTACAGCAGGAAAAGAAAATGCAAGGAGACCCAGGGTAGTCAGCCAACGGTGGCTTCACATATTATGTTTGAGGTGCCTGTGATTTTCACATGTATCTTGTTTCACTAGAACTCACCTCCTCACCAATTTTCCTCATGCAAACATGAGAATAAGCAGCCATCTGCACGTTTATGTGCCATAGTGAGACCCTGTGCCCCACAGGCCCTAATCAGGTATAGGAAACCCTTTTCCATTGCCCATTATGATTAATTTTGTCTTCACTTCCTCTTCATCTTTCTTTTTCTTCTCTCCTTCCTTCATATCCTATTTGCTTTTTATCCCCCTGACAATTGAAATTCTTTGAAACTTAACACATGTCTGATGCTTTAAAAGATTATCTCCTTTCCTCTTCAACTGAACTTGTTAGTGAGTACTGTTACTCCATTTCACAGATGAGGAGACAGAAGAATAAAGAATAATTAAGAAATTTGGTCAAAGGCAGAAACACAGAAGCAACAACTTGGGATTCAAAGCCAGGTGTGTCTCACTTCGAAGTCAGAGTGATTCCACCAGGCCCTCTCTTACCCACTCTTCTTCCAATCCTGTTCAATTTCTCTTTCCCTCAGTGATGGGTCTTTTGCAGGCGCCACTTAAACCAACAGGTTCTGAGAAGGAGCTAGAATTATACCCATGGTCTTAGGCTCAGTACAGAAGACACTATACTGAAAGTACTAGTTGTTGACAGAACAAGAGAAAATACCCTCTCTGCCACCCGCTTCTGCTTTCCCACCCTAACCCCTGAGGGTCGTGGAGCTGGGCAGATGGTAGCAGGTGTCCTAGAAATGGTAGGTGAGGCTTGGTGCCTAGAGATCTTGATCAACTCACTGGGGACTCCTTAACGTAACTCCGCCAAGGGCTACAGAGGAGAAGTAATCTTGCAAACCCATGCCACGTAGACACGAGTGTCATACTCTTGATCTAGCCTTTCAAAAGCCTTTGAGGCTTTATTTCTACTTTCTCACCTACTGTACCTAGATATATGCCTGCTTGTGCTTGTTCATCCAAACACACCCTCATTGAACATACCCTTCTTAAGAACCCATTGTGTGCAAAATATACATTCAATCAGAAGTATTTGAGCAGCTACTATGCACCTGGACCATAGACAGAGCCACGGGGAGCAAAACAAAACCACTGCCCTTATGTATCCCAGTGGGGAAGACCAGGCATGAACAGATAAACAAGTAAATATGTAAAAAACATTCAGTAGAGATCCATGCCATGAATAAAACCAAACCAGGGTGAGGAGATAGAAAAATAAAATGAAAGGAGGGGGCAGCAGAGTCTGTGTTAGATAGGGAGATCACTAGGTGTTAAGTGTTATCAGATATACAAAAATAAATACGTCTCAATCCTTGTATATCACCTACATATATACTGGATGATATATGTGTGCATAAAGGATTCAGTCTTGCCTCTGTTTGACATACTCAATCCCTTTAGGGCTAAATATATACTCAAAGTTATAGAAGCAATTTGTTTTTGGTATAAAAGATTGGAGAAAATATCTCAACGGTGCCTTCCTTCTTACTAATTAGCTAACAATTGTTAAAGGTGTAACATTTCCTGAGAGGTGGGGTATATGCTCAAAGGTACCATTTTCCAGTCATCTGCCTTTGCTCCCACAAGTATGGCAAATGGATGGTAAATAATGCTCATTTCCAGCTGAGAAACTTCCCAAGACTCGAGCAACGCCTTTCCTCAGAAAAACATCAAAATTAGCCCTAATGGATGGTCTCCGGCCTGCACCACCAGCAGTGCTCACTGGAGACTGAAGAACTGATATAACCCTGCAAAGGGCCAGGAGGGGTGGCCTCAGGGAAGGCCTGCTCCTAAAAGGGAAGAAGGATTCACCAGCCCCAGAATTAGGCAGAGCTCTTGTTTGTGAACCACAGCAACTGGCCCCGCTTTACTTAAGCAAAAGAGTATGTACTGGAAGATTATGGAGGAAGGGAAGGGGCTGAAAGAATCAACAAGAGAGAAAGGAGGTGGGCAGGAGTAGGCAGGAAGAGAAGCCAAGGAAGGTCCAGCAGGAATAGCAGTAACTCACAGCAGGAACAGCCTTATAAGCGTGTCATGGGTCTGATGAGAGCGTCCAGCCATTCTCTCCATCCAGGTCATTGGCTCAAGACTTCCAGGCCTAAAGAGAGGACATCTCATTCACCCATCAGAGATCTCACACCCATCCCTTGATTTCCCCTTTGGAAGGCAGGCATCTGGTATTGTTATCCTGTCACTGAGAGCACACGATTTTGCAAAGGTGGTTCCCCACAGAGAGACTAGGGTGCTATTGACCATGGTAAGGGGATTGGATAATACTGAACAGCAATGACGAGCCTCCTTCATAACTTCCAGTAGACCATGGCACAGGTTAGGAAGGGAGAAGGATCTTCTCTCAGGTCCGAGAGCTGGTAGCTCCAGCTCAATGAGGAGCAGATGAGAAAAATTTCTCCCCAACCAACCACTGCCTCTCATTTATCCAGACCGCAACTTAGTCTCAACAGGCCTCCATGGGAGGCAGCATCTCAAGCCCTTGACCCTATGGGAGGCCCTCAAAATTCCAAATGCCCCACATTTAATCCTCATTGACTTGGCTCTAAGATAAATGATAAAATCTTCCTTTCCTAACTCATTGGGTATCTGAAGTATCAAAAGAGATACTCAAAGTGACAAGTCTTTTTAAGCTAACTAAAATACTATGCAGAAATAAGACGTAATTAGCATTTTAATAAATCACCTTAATATTCTACCGACTGACTTCATTACGTATTTTCAAATATTTTATAACCTTTTTTTTAACTTGAAAGAGTAACGAAGCCCTTGATAAATACCTTCTCTGTGCCGAAAGCTAGTTATGCACACTAGAAAAATCTTGAATGTTACAGAGAATTTCCCCTGGAATTTTTAAACGCCCACAAAAATTTATTTTTCTCACTTACCTTTCCCAAGAGTTTTTCACTTTTTGATATTATGATTTTGGGGGAAGAAAACAAAGTTAAGGTGACTGGTCTGCTATAAAACTCTATGAGAATTAGGCAACTGGAAAATCAAACTCCATTACCCACCTGGCATTTGTTATACAAGGGGGTGGTGTTCTCCAAACTGAATGCCATCTTTAAATGTCTTGAGTTTTCCAGGTGAATTGAAGTGGAAATTGGTGAATTGGATGAAAATCATTAGCTGTCATCTGTGTTTGGCATCAGGCCTAAAAAGGCAACACCAGACCAGTTGAAATGATAAAAAGAAAGAAAAAAATGCCCTTTTAGAAATATTCCTGGGGTTCAGTTCTATTAGTTCAGATTCCAGTTACCCCTTCCCCCACCCCTCTTGGCTCTATCTTCCTCCCATACACATATAGCCCCCGTGCATGCACACACAAACAGGCATGTGTGCACACACAATTCCCAAGAACCCAAGAGAAGCTTTATTAACCCCCAACTCTTATGTTGTCCTCAAAACATAAGCTATTTTGAATAAAGAATGCAAGCAATCATCTAGATATTTAGATTTTAATTTTTTTCTGGTAAATAATGAAAACCATGGCACTTCTGTTTCTTTTTGTCCATAAATTATTATTATTACTATTATTTTTTGAGTTTGGGTTGTTTAGTCAGAGAGGAGCTATGAAAGGAAATAGACTTTGAAAAGCTATCTAGATTTATTTTTCACTTATTGACTAAGTATTTTTCCTACTTGCTTGCTTGCTATCCATCTTTATTCTTTTCTTCCTTCCTGAGGACAAGACTTTTTGTCTCTCATTTGGGGCCCTCATTGCACCATCATATTCCTATCAGTTTGATGAATGAATGAATGAATGAGTAAACCTACCTCAACTGTTTAAAATTCAGGCTTTTCTTTATGAAATCTTTCTCTCCAACTCTCTTCCCCCTCCAGCCTACTTTCGTAATTCCTATAACCTTGAAGTCAAGAGACCTTACAGCCTCCTCAACGGGCAACTCCAATTTTGCAGATGTGAAAATGAGACTGAAGGAATAAAGGGAATTTGAATTCTTAGAAACACTCAGAATTTTTTCCCCATCTCAGAAGAGTAGCTAATGTAGAGAGACACAATGAAAAGCCTTTCAAAAGGTGAAATTCTCAGAAAACTTAAGCTATCATTTTTTGGTCATTTCTATGCATAGATAGCCAAAACTCACTTGCTTTTAAAGTAAGAGCATATTAATGACATTAGTGATTATTTAGAGCAGAAAAGTGAAAGAGATCTCTTTGAAAGAAAACATATTCAGAGCTGTTACTTTCCAGCTTCATTTAAAAACAATTTTTCATTGTGTTTCTCGGGACTCTGACTTCATAGCCACACAAAACACCAGCATTTCATCCAGGGATTCAAACCCTCGTGCTGAACAGGAGACATCATTTCCTCAGCTCTCTCCACTTGTACAATTAGCATGACACTGACCTTGAATTTTCAAAATCAGCAGCATTCTTTTCTGAGAGTACTTATAAGGTGTCTAGACGTCTCTTCCAGCTCTGATATTCTTTGGTTCCATTATTAATCCCACTGCTATGAAAAGGTCAAAATCAGTGCTGGAAGGGGAGGACGAAGGTGGCCAATGAATATGTGAAAGACTAGGCTGGGAGTCAGAAGCTCGGACTATTCGTCTTGTTCTGCAGCTAACTAGCTTGGTAACCTTGCACAAATTAATTTACCACTTTAGGCTGGTTTCCCCATCTATAAAATGAGCATTTTAACACACATACACACACAAAAAAATCTTAGGTCCCTTCTAACTCCAAATAATGATCCCTCTGGCTCAGCTAATCTTTGCCTTATCATGGTCTTGTGTTGCCAGGGTCTTTGTGTTGCCATGTTTTGGAGGAAGGTTTCGTCTTCCAGATCGATTTACATGTATTTGTTAACACCGTACATTGCCTAGTACCCATCTCTCCTCATTCCCTGTAAGAATAGTCAACAGCTATTCATTCCTTGTTCATTGAGAGCCAACCCAGTACCAGGACCTGGGATAGGCACTGGGACTCAAGCTCTAGACAGCTCAAAACCAGAAAGCACCTCTATAAACAAAGAGGATGTATTCCAGCAACACACTGCACCAGCAGAGGTTTGGCCAATGGAAAAGAGAATTGTTGTTGACACGAGGCATGGGGGAAGAGCTTCCCAAGCCTGTAAGAGACTTTGGTGTGAGAAACAATGACTTCCCCCAACATCCTCCATGCCTTTCTTGACTAGATTCAACAGGAACTATCTTTTTTTCCTCCAGAAAATTTATTATTGAGATACTTCAGCTTTTAAATCCAAACCAAAGGCTGATTTAAATGATTTTTTTTAAACTAAGAAATAAAATTGCCTAAGGACCTTGATTCAGGTTAACTATAGGTGATTCATACAAATGTGCCTGTGTGAGGGTTAGCTGAGGATTCTAACTCACTTCATTTTTCATAGGAGCTTTCTGGACATCTGTAACCAAGCTTGGTGTTCACACAAAACCCAGAATGCCTCCGTGTGACTTCATCCCTGAAAAATACCAGGTAAGAATCAGAACTTCAGGAAAACTCAAAAGAGGTGGTTCTTCTTGAAAGGGCTAAATTGTTTCCTCAGGAAGGACCCACCTGGCCCTGCCTGCCGTTGAGCCATCCCATCCCAGATATTTTATCACTTAAGTCATTGGGACCATCTGAACCCTCTTACTCCATTCAACACTATTGTATGAATTGTGTGTTTATGTGTGAAAGATACAGAGGCAGAGGCAGAGACGAGACAGAGACAGAGAGAGAGAGAGTACAAGAAGGAGACTATCCATCACCATATATGTATCACAGTGATATAAATATAGATATATACACACACACAAACACATATATCACAAGTGGGATGGCACACATCTGCTTTTAAAAATGTTATTCTGGGGCCAGCCCAGTGGCATAGTGGTTGAGTTCACACACTCCACTTTGGCGGCCCTGGTTTCACAGGTTCGGATCCTGGGTGTGGACCTACACACTGCTTGTCAAGCCATGCAGTGGTGGCATCCCACATAGGAAATAGAGGAAGATTGGTACAGATGTTAGTTCAGTGACAATCTTCCTCACCAAAAAAAAAAAAAAAAAAAAACAGTTCTGCTTTTGACTGTCTCATATGGCAATGCATGATCTGACCTTCCTGAGTCTTTCATCAAAAACTATAAAGTTGAGGGCCAGCCCCATGGCCGAGTGGTTAAGTTCGCGTACTCTGCTGCAGCAGCCCAGAGTTTCACTGGTTCGAATCCTGGGCACAGACATGGCATCGCTCACCAAGCCATCAGGCGGCATCCCACACGCCACAACTAGAAGGACTCACCACCAAGAATATACAACTATGTACCAGCGGGCTTTGGGGAGAAAAAGGAAAAAAAAAATCTTTAAAAATATATATATATAAAAAGTTATCATTTTGCTCTCAGGCCAGTAGATTGTGTTCTCTCCCTCTGTCTTTCTCTTCCTTTCTCTCTCTCCAACTCCTTTATTCTACATAATACACATAGGTTAGAAATTACGAAATCAATAGATAGTCAGGAAGGACCTACAAAGAAGGGAAGTATAGGAGAGAGGTTTGATAATTAAAGACATGAACATCACCAGCACTTCATTTTTTTATTCTAAAAAAGAAAAAAAGACATTATTTCAGACATTTACTTCCAAAGTCTTTTTTTTTTCCACAGCTAAAATCAACTCAAAGCCAAGGCTTTTCATTGAGAGAGAGAAAATTTCAGCCCATTTCTTTATACTTGATCTAGAAAGAGATTAAAGGCCCACATTAATAACTTCCCCTACTTGAGAGAAAGGGCCTTGGTGTCCCGCAAGGAGGACATTGGACAAACACTCCCACTGTGAGCACAGGCAGCAGCCCTATGGTCAGTCAGTAGGGAGGCGGGGCACAGCAATACCTACTTGCTGTCGATCTTGTAAGAAACGTGGAGGGGCTGGCCTGGTGGCACAGCGGTTAAGTTCGCACATTCCGCTTGTCGGCGGCCCAGGGTTCACCCATTCGGATCCCAGGTGCAGACATGGCACCGCTTGGCACACCATGCTGTGGTAGGTGTCCCACATATAAAGTGGAGGAATATGGGCATGGATGTTAGCTCAGGGCCAGGCTTCCTCAGCAAAAAAACAGGAGGATTGGCAGTAGTTAGCTCAGGGCTAACCTTCCTCAAAAAAGAAAAAGTGGAGATGGGGAAAAGGAAGACTTTAAATACTTAAATCTTGCCTATCTACAGTCCCTTGCCTATCAGCGTGTTCTGGAGATCAACAATCGACATCTCTATCCCCCGCGGACGGCGTATTTTGCAGAGCCTTTGTTGCTCCATCAGGGTCACATGGAGTGGCTATTTGATCATGAGGGAAACAGATACCTGGACTTCTTTTCTGGGATTGTCACTGTCGGTGTTGGTCACTGCCACCCGTAAGTATCCTTAAAATTCTGGGGTTTTCACTCCAGAAGAATATGTGGGAAACAGGTCAATGATCATGTTAGTGATTCAGACCCCTGGTTAAAAGCTCTCTCTCTTTAGGCATACCCCAGTTTATGGCTGGCATGCTCTCTACTATTTCCTGGGTAACAAAAAAATCTTAACATTGCACTTTTTCTCCGCTTGACAATACAAGGTTTAGTCATTCTCATTGCACATGCAATGTGGCATGAACCACGTGATTGGAGTGTTGCTGTGTGTGTGTTTCTCCCCACCAGGAACAGCTTTCCAAAGAGAGGGAAAGCACTGGGAAAAGGCAGAAGGAAGAGAAAGGCAGGCGGTTCTCAGAGATCACGGGGGCAGGCGTTTGAGTGCAGGATGATGAGAGATGAGAAATCACTTCTGCCCTGAGGGTCTTCATCAACTCTGAACGACGGATGAGGAAAGAAAGAATGATAAGACAAAGATGTAACCATAGCCAGAAATTTACATTGGAAGTGTACGGCTCCATTAATCTTGAGATTCTCTGTGACCTTGATCACCAATCCACACACACAAATAGCCTCGGCAGGTCCTGCTGTGGTCCTTTTGCTTTCTGTGCAGCCATGTCATTTTACTGTCTATTCTAGCTTGCCTTTAATAATCTGGTCAATAAAATTCACATTAAGTGGGACAGAAATAAAGCAGCAAGCCTAAATAAATCGAATAGGTTTGGGCCCTTCTGTCAACATAGGAGCAAAAGGTCTTTTCTGCAAGCAGCTGTCAGGTGGTGAGGAGTGAGTTTTCCCTCGGGGTCCAGCCTTCACTCTCTGCCACCACAGCCTTCTTCCCGTTTCTGTCCTCAGGAGGCACCAGTCCCATGCGAGGTCCCAAGGAGCACGCAAATAAACTTCACGTGAAATTTAAAACGTAGGAGAAACACACATGAAAGAAGTAAAGAAAAACAAAGTCGAGAAAAATTTTAAGCATTTTCGTTGAATCCTCCCAATAATATTCAACGTTGTCCCTGTTAACGAACCGCTCTCACTGGCTTTCATGACCTTTGTGCTTCTCCTGACCTCCCTCTGGCCCCTCAACTTGCCCCTCTGACCCGCTAACCCTGGGTGTCTCAGGCTCTTTCCTTAACCCTCTGCTCTCTCTCTCTACTCCCTTCACCTCTATTAATCCCCCCCCCAAATCGGTCCCACCCCATGTCCCCACCTCTGGTCATTAGTTGTTACGTTTTCAGAAGCCTTACCCAACTCTGTTTTTTCAGCCTTGGCCCCTCACCAAGCTGTGATAATAACTCTAATAAACCCTGAGTGTGCATTAAAATGCCCCATATTTCCCACAGCCTCCAGAACATCCCCCGCCACCCTGTGATATTCCACCACCAGCTGAAATTCAGCATTACCAAGACCAAATCTATCATGCTTTCCAAATTCTGTTTCTGCTCACGTATCCATTTATTCAGGGAGCCGTTATGAGCCACCTACTCTGCGAAAGTCCTCTTCTAGGAGCCGGATAGCTAAACAACTGGCTGTGTTTCTCAACCAATCCTGGGATTTCCCCACCGTTACAGGCAAGAGTGTTGCAGCCATCTTTGACTCTTCCCTGCCTTTCCTTCCTTATAACCAACCTGATACCAAGATCTAGCTTTCCCTCCACTGAAATGCCTCCTCTTCCAGCCCCTGTCACTAATTCCCACCAACGCCAGTCTCCTAGGAGCTGCTTCTCCTCCCACACCTGGAAGGCTACCCTCCCCTTCTAGCTGGCCTCACCGTTACCGGTCTTCTCTGCTCCATTCTACCCTTCCATATGGCTCTCAGATTTACTTTGCTAAACAATGTTCTTGTCAAGGGTCTCTTCTGTTTGGGTTTATTGATACTCCACAATTTTCTAAAGTGAGTTCCATGGAACGCTGATCACAGGAGAGGTTCATTGGTTAAGGCTCCCATAAGAAAATAAGGTTGGGAAACACTTTAAGCTATATCTCCCTCCTGGGGAGAAACATTGCATGTTAACCTCTTAAAGGTACTGACAAGTCCTACAGTAAAGAAATCTGTTTGATCTGCTATTTCTCAAAACCATTTAACCAGTGAACTGATTTTTTTGGTGTGACAGTTATTAACGACAAACAGAACCAGTATGTAACAAACTTTAGCAATTGCTGTCTTTTAGGTCAAGTTCAAACACTTGGGCCTGTCTTTTCAGGGCATTCCAAGTCAGGTTCCACATTTCTATCTACTCTTAGCTTCCACAATCCCTCATGAAGCCTCTAATACTTCACAGAATGTGGTTTCATAGTTACAAAATGTTCATGAACACCGACCGCTAGTAAGACCCAGTTATTGGAATCTCCTTTGAAGGAAAAACTGTTCGTCTGTATACGGGTACTTGATGGATCTGTAATTCTTTAGAAGAATAAAATGAGAAGACACTCAGACTTCCATCAAGTCATCTCTATTTTCCAGTCTGTTTAAAGGGTAGTTAATGAGAAAATCTAGTTAGAAGAGATTCTAAGTTCAAACTCGCTTCTAAACCAGTAATTTCTTTTCTGAAATCTCTAACAGACAATTATTTAGTCTTCTTTTGAACACTTCTCTTCGTGAGGAATTCATTCCCTTTGGAGGCGACACATCCCACTGCCAGAGTCCTCCGGTGGTTAGAGAAGCTCTTTCTTGTGTGTGGATGAAATCAGCCTCTTGAAACTCTTTGAGAAACAGCCGTGTATTCGAGTTCAATGTCCAGCACGTGTGTTGGGAGGGACATGCCCACTGGCAGTGTGGGTCACTCTGCTCTCCTGTTTATCTAGGAAGGTAAACGCAGTGGCACAAAAGCAGCTTGGCCGTCTGTGGCATACAAGTCCCATCTTCTTCAACCTTCCGATCCATGAATACGCAGAGAAGCTTTCCGCGATTCTTCCTGAGCCTCTGAAGGTACGATGCTCCCAGCTCAAAGAGACTCGCCATCCCAGGCGAGTTGCCATAGGAAGCGGGAATGTAGGCAGGGAATTTGGCATGTGTAGTGAACATTTGAAATTAGTGAGCTAATAGCCACATCTGAAAGCAATCAAGGAGAAAAATGGAATTTACGAATTGCTGGTGAAAGCAGACAATGTTCACTTCATCAGCTCCAAGTCTCTGCCTCTCTTGGGTCGCTCTCCTCACTACCACATCTCTGCAGAAATCACTTAGCAGGAGCGCCAGCCCTCCTGACACTCCTCTATGTTCCTCAAGGGGTTTTCATCTCTTTGCTCCACAGCCCCTCTGCAAAGTCATCCGCACTTCTTCTTTCACAAAGAGTGAAGCCATTGTTTTATAAAATTAATATACCACTAAGCTCCTTTGGTCTAAGATGCACTTAGATATTTTTGCTAAATGAGTTATTTTTTGCACCTGAAATTACTGAATTTTTTAACTGAATTGAGATGTTAAAATGTTGGCCAAGGTTTGCATTTCAGGATTCAATGAGTTAATACATATGTAGCACTCAGAACAGTGCTAGGTACCTGGTATTAGCTATTATTACTACTTTATTATCTAGAAGAGATGAATAAAGTTAGGATAGCTGCACCTTAAGGTCAACCCAGGCATGTTCTTGGAAGAGCAGAAGCGAGGAAGTCAGCGAGGACACAGCACATGCCTCCCAGTCCCCGAGCCTGGAGGAACCAGTACCTTTTAGTTCTCCCCTTTCTTTTGGCCAGGATGAGCTTCATTTTTTGTTTGCTTGCTTGTTTTTTCAACATACACACACTGAACAGACAGGCTGGGATATCCTCTGGGGCTGCAGGATCAGGGAGCCCACATTGTCCCAAGCCTCCAGAATCAGGTGGGGTGGTTTAAGTTAAGGAGCCAAGAGACCCAGTCATTGAATCCACTCAGCCACTAACCACTGTGCCCTCCTCAGCAAGTCTCCCCATCTTATCATTTTGCAGAGCATCAGGTAAAGCCAATGAAAGTCCAGAATGTTTCACAACTGGGACAATCCATTAGGCATCTTTGTATCTCTAGCACTTAGCAGCTGCTCAATGAAGAGCTGCAGAATTAATGTTAAACGATGGGACTCCTGATCTGAAGGAAGCTCTCCCTCATAAGCAGAGGCTGGAAAACGCAGTCTTTACCAATTTTGAATTAATTGGGTAAAAAAGGAAATAAAGTATGAGGCCACGTGTCTTCCTTTTCCCTCCAGGTCATTTTCTTTACGAACAGTGGCTCAGAAGCCAACGACCTAGCCATGCTGATGGCCAGAGCACACTCAACTAACATAGACATCATTTCTTTCAGGTAATCACACCTTGGAATAGTCCACTTTAATAACATTGACTCACCTCAATACTAAATGCTTATTTAAAATATAGCATGGAGGGGGACAGGGACTTTCCCAGGAGTATTTTTCTAATTTTAGGTTTCAGGGCAGGATCAGTCAAATGAATTTTATGACTGGACAACATCATCCAAATTATCCTGATCCAAGGTAGGAGCTCCCTGTCTAGGGTAACAAACAGGTTGGAGTCCTAGTTATGTCATAGATCCTCCTATGGAATTAAAGAGAAGGTCATATGACAGCTTTTATCTTTGAAGACATGATATTGACTACATGGTATTGACTACAACATATGCGAAGCGGTGAATGACTGGTCGACACCCATAGAAGATCATGACCTTACCATGTCACACTGGGCCCATTTTAATCTCTGCTTATGATAAAGAGCCATATAGTTATTTCATAGTGCCAGCTGCACCAGTTTTTCATCTTTTATTCTTTTGAGGTTCAGAGGATGTATATCTAACCCAGTATATTTTTGCTCCTTTAGGTAACTTTTGAGAATCGATAATTTAATAGATTAATTATAAACATTTGATGGCTATATTAGCATTAAAAATAAGAGAAAACTAAGAATTTTGCTTACAGTTGCCTCCTTGGGTAATTTTATATAACACATTTAAACAGACTCTTACAATAAGGTTTGTATAAAAGACAGGAGTGACATAGAGTAAAAGTTGATGGAATGAAGAAATAGTCTCATTCTTTCACCTGTCTGGCCATAATTTATGTCTAAATTCAAAAGAAGATTTGATTTCCACAAGATCTGTTGACCACAGCACATCCAATACTACACAGCCTTATAAAACGCACATGCAGGGACTACAGGCATGAGCAAGCATTTGCTATCAAGAAAATATGGCAAGAAAGAATTGTGATTGACGTTTCACCTGAATAAATATGGCAGAATGTGTATGTCCAGATAAGTACTGATCTATTCAAAGCAGTCATGGTGCTACTAGAGGTCAACAAGTGTTTGTGTCTCTTCTTTCAAGATATATGACCATCCATTTGCAGTCTTAATATCCTAAATCATCTTTTAACAGTGATTTTGACTTGGGAAATTATCAAAATTCATTTGAAGCCACAACTGGTGGTTAGAATGATTTATTACTAAACATAACCCTTTCCGGTTCAAAAAGAAACAAAACGTGTTTCTTATATGCCCAATAAGGTAGCTTATGAGGCTCTTAGAGAGGAGTCCCCAAAGATGCTGAGAAACAGCTGCATCACAAGAACAAATATTTGGCTTCTCAAGGTGGTTACTTTGAAGGCCAGTGCTCTGAACATTGAATAGATGATTTCCAGCATGTTGCTAAAAGATAAGTCTCACTACTTTAGAGTAACAGGATAGGGCAGGTGCTAAGGTCAGAGTTCTTGGTCAGATGGTCTCCAAAATTCCTTTTATAATTTCAAATCTATGATTCCAGTATAAAAGATAAATAAGTAAATTCACCTGACATAGGCTTAGATTTCTTAGAAATCATTGGAGTTGAATATTAACGGTGTTCTATTTCATCTCCATACACTTCAAGGATTTTCTCTTTTGTCCTACTCACTATTCCACAGGCCGGTGACCAAAATTAACTGAATCCTATCCCCCTACTGTTTTTTCCCTGCAGAGGAGCCTACCATGGAGGCAGCCCTTACATACTTGGCTTGACAAATGTAGGGTACTTCAAGATGGAACTCCCCGGTGCAGCAGGCTGTGAATCAGTGAGTTTTGAGGGTTTTGTCTTATTTCTCTAAAGGCTTCTGGGTATGTGGAATAATTGATCAGATTTTCCAGGTATTATGATTAGATACTAATATAAAGCCTATAATTAATCAGGGGCTCAATTTGACAATTAAATTGAAGACCATTTGGGGGAAATGTTTCTTAGAAAGGCCTTCGGAGTCTGAGTAATAATTAATGATAGGGTTTTTTTATTTGTTGTGCTTTTAAATAAAATCAAGCAAACTGCAAATAAATACAGTGAAATTAGTTCTCAGAGTCTTGAATGCATAAAATTTCTAGACTCATCTTTGTACCCACCTTTTCAGCATCAGAATAAGATACCTAATTATTCTTATTCTTTCAGATTCCCTTACCCACCAAACTCTTGAGCAAGTTGTTTCCAGGCTGACATTGAAATCAGTTTCCTTTGTAGTGTGCCCACATAACTGATTTCTAAGAAAAAAATTATCTCTTCAAAGAAGAATATTAGGTTTTCATCCTAAGTCGGGGAGGAGTAAGGGAGGACTCAATATCAAATTAAGAAGCCCCCTTCCCTTGATTGGTACCATATCCTCCCCCAAACGGACTATCTCGTGTTCACCTTTTGCCAAACTCCTTCTTTTGTCCTTTGTAGACAATGTGCCCAGATGTTTTCCGCGGCCCTTGGGGAGGAAGCCACTGTCGAGATTCTCCAGTGCAAACCATTAGGAAATGCAGCTGTGCACCAGGTCCAGCTGGGCAGGGAGGGAGGAACATGGTGGAAGGTCAGGACGGGTAAGGAACACGGAGAAAGGCTGAACCATTCCTCAGTGAGCAGATCTGAAAAAACAGGAAAGGAAAAGTCCAAAGGAAACAAAACTAGAAAGTAACCCCTCACTGAATCAACATTTCTCAGGCCTGCTACCGCTGTACTATCAGAGCGTCCTTCTGGCTGTGAGGAAAAGCATCTCATGCTCTCAGAACTAAGATGAAAACAGCCCATCACCTGGTACTTAATTAAAGGAGCTCTATTAGCAACAGCTCTGCTATCAATTTTAAAATAAAACGAGTTTGGTGGGATTATTTACCAATCTCAGTGGAAGAAGCAGGGAAGGAAAAGATTACTTCTCGAAATCTCAAAACTCCAGTCAAGAAGCTCCCCCAGGGACTCAGAATGCCAACCAAAATGAGAGCATCTGTCAAAACAGAAGGCCAGTCCTGAAGGCTGCTGATATCTCTTGCAAAAGTTTTAAGGGCAGTCTCACACGGAAAGCGTCGAGTTATCAATCCCATTTTTATTTGCATTCTTTACCTGTTCTGGAGGGAGAGGAGGCGTGGAAAAAGCATCTGTTCTTTGCTAATCAGCAAGCCCCCCTCATCCGTGTCATCACAGTGCAGGACCTTTTCAATAACTGCTCCTAAGTAGTTCTGATGAAAAGAACTAAATGCTCTGGCCGCAAGAGCTTTAATGGAATAGTATGAGTCACGGGGTTGAGAGGAAGAATGAAAATGGAAATCTTAAAAATCAGCTCTGAAAGGAAGGAAATTCACAGTCATCTTAAAATTCAGATGGGATAATGGCAAAATGAGGTAGGAGGATGAAAGAATGAGCCTTGGAACAAGATGTCCTGGTTACAGAACTTAAAACTCTAAGGAAGTTTAAAGTTGTAATTCAAACTCTCCATTTTAAAGATGAAAAAAAACAAGGTCCACCCCTAGAAGGCAGGAGAGCTAAGACTTGACCCCAAGTCTTCTGACTCCAAAGCCAGTGCTCCCAAACAGTGACCTTCCTTGTTCATATTAATGTGCCAGTGGGATGAACCCAGGCTTAGAAAGAACTCTTGTTCTGCTGGCCAGGATTGAGGAGACACATGAAGTCAGGAAACCTGGATTCGACTCTCGGCTCTACCATGATTCAGCTATGAGCAAAAGCTTCATCTTCTACCTCAGTTTTCTCATTTATAAAATGCAGAGAACAATAGCCTCGTGCCCCCTTATCACAGGGCTTCACGAGATGAAGGGAAGAGAGCTTTTTGTAGAGGAAGGCAGACAATAGCAGTGGCAAACACAGCCATACCTATACATCTTATCTTTATTGCATCAAGAACTAGAATCAGTTAGATGCACCTCACAGACCTCAATCTGACTGCCAACGACCAGCATGGAACCTAGTAGGCAGAAGCACTCATGAGATGGCCATTCCTTCCATCCCTCCTCAGCGTCTGTCTCTCTCTGCATCTTCTTGCCTCCTCCCTCTTTGAGGCCTTCTCCTCTGCCTTAGGCCAACTTGAAAATACTAGAACCCCGTGGTCATCTCTCTAGTGGCATCTGGAGGCTAAATGATAGTGACAGACATCCATTTCTGCTTCTCTAAACTGTTGTCCTTGGCATAGATGAAGTCAGCTCTTTTCTTAACTCATATCTTTAAGAGACAAGAGAGATACCATATCTTTAAATTGACCTGGAAGACAAAAAGGGACTTCAGCCTCCTCTAGCATTTTTAGGGCCTAAGAAGTGTTTGGTCTTTGTTGTAAAACAGTATATTCAGGGGCCGACCCCACGGCCTAGTGGTTAAGTTCAGTGTATTCCACTTTAGCAGCCCAGGTTCAGTTCCCAGGCACAGACCTATACCACCCGTCAGTAGTCATGCTGTATGTGGGCAGGGACCCACAAACAAAATGGAGGAAGATTGCCACAGATGTTAGCTCAGGGTGAATCTTCCTCAAGCAAGAAGATTGGCAACAGATAGGTGCTCCAGTCCTCAGTTCCTCTTAGGGTTCATTCACTGAGCACAGACAGGTGCCAACATTTGTAGAAGATTTTTCACCTCCAAATTATGTCATCACTTCCTGCATAAGCAGAAGAGGGCTCCATTTTGTGAGCCTAATAGAGATGTTTCTATGGTAGATTTCATTACCTTCCTCCACCTCCTCCTCAGGAATTCCAGGCCATGAATTTCAGGTGTAACCTGTGAAGAAATTCACCTCTCAATATCCACTGCCCCCACAATGTCCCAAACCTGGTGCTGATCATGTCGTTCTTTTCTTCCTTTTGCAAGACATTTCCTTTTCCTTAAAAATGGTTCTTTCTTGGTTCCTCACTCTGCTTAACTCTTTCTATCTCACCAGCTAAAATTAAAATGTCTCCATATCTACTCTGTTCCTTGGATAGCATGCAGCAGAGCATCCACTCCTTTCCGGCTTGATGTTGTCATGGTAACACCAAGCACCAAGTCTCTCCTCAGAGCCAACCTGACCTGGAATTAGAGCAATGAGCCAATGAAGTAAACGCCAAGTGAATTAAAAAGCTGATTAGGGTCAATGAGCTCTCTCATCACTGAACTTGTGGGCAGTAGGGGAAAAAAAAATCATGAAAGATTAAAAATGAAAAAAAATCATGAAAAATCAGGTTCAAGCAAAACCTTCTCTTGGTTTGGTTTTGCCCAAATTTAAGCCATTGGGGTTGATTTTGCTTTACCATTTGATTTCTCTAGCTACAAATGGGCATCCTAAATTTCCAAATTATATCTTTTGAACATATATCTATTCCATCCTTCAGGGTCATTCTAGGCTGTTTTCTCTTCATCTCTTAATAAAAATAGGAAATTTCAATCTCTAGAGGAATAGATTTATTTGTCCACTATATCCTGCCCATCAAACAACATGTGCTTTCTAGGTTTGATATCCTTTTCTTTACTTCCTTCCACATACACTCAACCCCCAATTCCAACTAACCAAAGATATCAGGTACCACTGTCAAGTAAGCTTTCCCAAATATCACGTTTAGCTCAAACGTATATTTGGGGCCAGGTTGTGTTTTCCCCACTTTTTGATGAAGAGCCAAAGTATACAATATATTTATGCTTCAGTGTTGATGGCGATGACTGAAGGTTTCTATTCCTTATCTCTGGCCTTCAGGAAACAAGGCTGCCTCCACGCCTCTAAGAAAGTGTTAGGATGATAGGTGGCTTCCCAGACTGCTTTCACTGTTGCTGGGGCTGGGGGCTTCCATCACATCCACGTCTCCTTCTGCATCCCTTCTGCCATCCATGGATATGGGTTTAAGTTCAGAGACTGTGTGGTGCTATTTAGAACCAAAATACAGGTGCAGATAAGAATTCTGAAGGTTCAGTCACGTCTGGAGGCAGTCGATCTAGGACCAGAGGAGAAGCCTTCCTCTCCCTGGCTGCAATGGATGAAAGTTATCTAGCTCTAGCACATTCCTCTTTAGACTGAATTCTAATTATTCTGTAAAGGTATTTACTAACTCTAAAGACTCAGACACTTCATGGCTTTAAAATTGTACATCAGATTAAGTGGCAATACAAGGCAAATAGAGTTATTTTCAAATAGATTACATCCACACCCAAGTTATATTTGAATTAAATCTACCCAGTAGAGAGGATGGGTATCCCTAGGTGAAATAGCTATCTATACCAGACTCAGTGACAGTTCAGTCATTCCTTCCCCAGACAGAAAAGACTAAAGTGGTTTCTTTATGACTCCATGGCTATCCTACTCTCAATGCTGGACCCGAAGCACAGTCGTTCTGAGAGAACGTTCCCCCTCCAGAAATCGTACCTTCATATCCTGGTCTACTGTGTTCTGAGGGACTCTAGTCAATTTACTCATCCTGTTTTCTTTTTTCTGTGTTTTTCCTTGTTCTTCTGGATGCTATTCTCACGTCTTCAAATTGTTTGTTCGTTTCTTGCAGACTGCTGCCAAGCGAAAGACCAGTACATCGAACAGTTCAAAGATACTCTGAGCACTGCTGTGGCCAAATCAATTGCTGGATTTTTTGTAGAGCCGATTCAAGTGGGTATATTAACCTTAGACACTAACTGAGCTCAGTTTTAAATTATCAGAGAGTTTTAACTCATACCTTCTAGAGAATTCCAAATTATTTAAGTGACCATTGCTGTGTCTGTCTCCAAATTCAATTCATTGCCTTGATCCCCTTGGAAAAAAAGGGCCCCTGACTTTGAATTGAATTTTAAAAAACTATCTCCTGCATCCCCAGACTGAACAGCTAGAGAGATGAAACTACTGAATTCCTAAAATTCTAAAGAAAAGGAAACCCCAGCAATTTTTAGTTGCTTAATACCCACACTGTCATGGGGAGACTTTCTTTAATCTTATCAAGTCCTCTTTTGTTGTGAGTGTTGTCTCATAGTGACCCCACATACAGCAGAGCAGAACCCTGCCCGGTCTTTTTGCACCATCCTCTCACCTTCCGGCATAATATCACACAATGCTCCAGTGCTATTCACAAGGTTTTCATGGCCAGTTTTTTTTGGAAGTGGGTGGTTGGGCCTCCTTCCTAGTCTGTCTTAGTCTAGAAGCTCCACTAAAACCTGTCCACTATGAGTGACCCTGCTGGTATTTAAAAATACCCATGGCATAGCTTTCAGCATCACAGCAACATGCAGCCACCACAGTGTGACAGCTGACAGATGGGTGGTGTGGTTCCCTAACCGGGAAACAAACCCAGGCCATGGTGATGAGAACACCAAATCTTAACCACCAGGACTGGCTACCAAGTCCCCTTAACGTACTTTTTTCTAATCTCAGAAAAGAATAAGCATTTGCTTCCTTTTCCCAAAAGGTATGGCATCAGAGTAACACCCTTCTTTTCACCCATAATTGAAACAGTTCTAGAGACCATTTTAAAAATTGCTAGTATTACTAATGCTAACGAGGATAATTTTTTGTAGCAGTTTCACAGGGCTGTTATTATAGGTCTTCTTGGTTTGGTGCTTTTCAGGGGGTGAGTGGAATTGTTCAGTACCCGAAGGGGTTTCTAAAGGAAGCCTTCAAGCTGGTGCGAGAGCGGGGAGGCGTGTGCATCTCGGATGAAGTGAGTGACCCTGGGAGAGGTGTGTTGTAGTGCGGCAGGGACAGGCAAGGCAAGGGAGAAAACTTTTAACTCTCCTCTGATGTCCAGGCAGAAAGCAGCTAGTGTGGGAACTCCAAGATAGGGGTATAAGTCAATGAAGCTTTTGCTGGTTAGCTCATTGGTTTGTTAATGGATTAGTTGGTTCATTTAACAAGTATACCAGAACTTAAACATCCAAATTAAAGTCTACCAAATAAGTTGCTAACGGGCATAGATGATGCTGCCATCGCTCAAAACACTTTTAAAATTTCTATCTGGGGATTGCATCAGGGGCAGCTTAAAAATCACATGGGAAACTTAATCCCATAACAAAGTTTTCATCTCAATTTTTGCCAAAATAGTATTAACCAGCCTGACAGCATTCATCTTACCTTAATAAAAAAAACTTGTTTGGAAATGATATTTAAAAAGAAAACACATCCAGACTCTAAGTTAGAAGAGGGCCACCATATAGATACCCAAAAACTGGTTCCAAAAAAATTCTAAAATAGCTTGAGTTAAGGCAGTGTTGTTGGAATAAACACAGTGCAGTGCCTCCAATGGGACACTTTGAAGAGAATAAAAGTCATTGGCTCTGTGAGGCGCTGGCCTGTGTCTTTTTTAAAGGGATCATTTTACTTATAATTGCACCTCAGATTAGAGTGTATCAAAGAAAGCAGTCTTTTGCTTACTGAGAATAACATGTGGAACAAAAGACCAGAGGATGCCCACCAGGGCCACAGAAGCGCTCCCGGCTGATCCCTGGGTGGCCCATCATGATTCTACTAATAAGTGATCAGACCTACCAAGAGCAGGTGGAGAACTTGCGAGTATGTTTCACATCTGTTTCAGTCCTGCCATCTGCCTGAACAGTTTTCCTCAGCTAAACCTAGAGTGGACTTGGGGCTGCCCCCTTGGCGGCAGTCTTTTGCAATTTCTTCATGCACAGCCAGGTCTCTGTTATCCCCAAGTGGACCGGACCCCCAGCTGTACTACACAGGGAGGCGTGGGCCAGCTCCTCCTGCCATGTCCATCCTCCCTTCCCCCACCCGCCAACACAAGTTTAGGGAACGTGAACTAATCAAAGTCCTAAGCAAAGTCTACCTGCTATTAAAAAGGAAGAAGAAACGTAAATTCGGTCAGTTTACAGTTAGATACATCAGTGACGAGAATAAGCTTTAACCTTCAAAATCATTACACAGTGAAGCTGCCACAGTTGGACTAATTAGAGGAAGGGAGACTGAATTCAAAGAAAATATGAATTTCAGAATTTTCTGAGATATGTGGTTTTATCACTTACAAGAACGTAATTGGAAACTATGTAACACGGGGTGACCTTAAGAAAGACTGTCTTAATGACTAGCTAAAGATAACAATAGCTAGAACTTTCTGAGTGCTTACTACATTATCAGACACTGTTCATAATGCTTGCATGTATTAACTCAGTTAATACTCATAACAATTCTATAAGGTGTGTCCCATTGTTATTATTCTCATTTTATAGATAAGGAAATTTAAGTCCAAGATGGGTAAGTCACCTGTCAAGTTAATGCAATTAGTGGGGACGGAGCCAGAACCCAAACCCAGGCTCCAAGACAAACCAATCACTGGGCCCAGCTGCCTCTCAATGACAGCATGGTGGGGTAGAAAGGCAAAGGATGGAGAAAAACAGGGGGCAAGGGTAGAAAACCTGAATGCAGGGCCAGTGCTGCCACCATGTGATCTCACACGTCATCTTAATTAGCTAGCCTTGGTTTTCTCCTCTTTAAAATGAGGAATTTGGAATCGAAGATAGAAAATTGGCCACCTCTGAGGCCAGTTGGACAGCCAGTCTTTGCTGGTCTGACGTGAACTAGATTTAGATTTGAAATTGACTGTTTTTAGGCAAGGCATGACCCCCAGAGTCCCCATCCCTGCCCATTGTCGTAGACCCAGCCTGCTTCTGTCACTAGTATAAGCCCCTCACTCGTGAAAACATTTGAGTTTATGAACCTTAGAATGAATCATCTCTGTTCTACTGAAAGATTCTATGAAACTGATACTTCCTAGGTGACCAAACATGGTTTACAGTCCTATACAATTTCATGCGTTATCCAAGCATTCTGATTTTTCACCATTTATTTATGGTACTTAGATAGGTGGAGTGAAAAACAAAGACAGGCAGAAAGATAAAATGGATGGATTTTCCATGAGCTTCCTAAATTATCTTATTTGGGAAAATTCATCAGTTTTCCCAGAGGCCCATCACTAGGAAGTAGGAGACCCAGGACTTGAGCCCGGGTCTGTCTTTTTCCCGTAACTAAGCCCTTCTCCTACATTGTTTGCCAGCATCTAAATCTAACCCTGAAATCTGACTTTGCAGCAGCACCTAGAGAGAGCAGGGAAAATGAGAAGGAAGGTTGAGAAGAAAGCTTCCTCTTTCAAGTGCATTTCAGAATCCACTTCAAGTGTCCACACCTCTATCCCCGACCTGCACTGTGGGTGTGTGTAGAGAGACAGACACAGACAGACCAAGAGACTGAGAGCCAGAAAGAGATCAAGGAACCTTTCCCAGAAAGCCTTTGGCAGAAATTTGCATGGAAATGTTTGGCTGTGCGGCTTTATTCAGTTAGGCACTTCTGCCGCTTCTCCATTCGTTCTACGAACACTAAGTATCCACTTTTATCGGGCACTCTGCTAGGTGTTGTGGATAAAGAGGTATAGGATACAGTCTCTGTCAACAGCACATCCACTGGTGATAAGAGTCCAGGGTGAGAGGTTCTGATGGCAGCATGCTCAGGGGCCCAGACTGGGAGTCGTACTGGGACTCAGGAAAACCTTCCTGGACCAAATGATTATGAAGCTGTGCTTTGAAGGACAAGAGGAGTTTGTGAGGTGAAGAAGTAAGGAGAGGGCCTTCTAGAAAGAGGAAACAGCATGCAAAAAACAACTAAGGGCAACTTAGTTCAATCCTGAGTTAACTGGCTCAGCTGGGTCCTCCCCATGATATCATTCTCAGGAGGAAAAGGAGATCACAGGGAAGAGGATGACCGGCCTATCTGGGCCAGTTGGCAGGCGCCCTGCCCAATCCACTTACTCTATGTACCTGCTTCATCCAACCTGGGGCGGATGTAGCTTCTCTGCTCACCTCCTCTGCTGCCTGATACATGGCAGATCCTTATTAAGGATTGCTAATCATGCATTATTTATACTACCTTCACAGCAGCCCTGTGATGTATCGCTATAAGTATTTCTACTTAGAGTTAACACAAGTTCAGACTTAAAAAACATATCCAGAATCACACAAAGCTAGGTAAACAGCTTTAGGTGCCTAAAAGCTCAGGCACAGATTAAGTGCTTTGTCCATAACAGTATGAGGATGGTGATGATGACGGCTAGTGATGATTATGCTGAGGAGGAGGAGGAGAGGGAGAAGAGAGAGGAGGAAAGGGAAGCGATCAGAGAGTCAGAAAAACCAGCATTTCTTTAAGGTTTCCAGTGTCTTTGTATCTGTTTCCATCAGGTGCAAACAGGATTTGGGAGGCTGGGCTCTCACTATTGGGGCTTCCAAACCCACGACGTTGTGCCGGACATTGTCACTCTGGCTAAAGGGATTGGGAATGGCTTTCCCATGGGAGCAGTTGTGACAACCCCAGGTAGGACCTACGAGTTCGTGTTTGCTTCTGGGCCTCCTGCCTCAGTGATGGTAGGAAACGTATGTTGGAACTTGTGTGGGTTGGAGACAGTGAGGGGAACTAGGCATGCATTTCCCAAGCAATGAAAAAGAGACACAGTCCGTCTGCCAGATTGAGGAACAGATGGAAGAAAGCCAGCCCTTTCTGCTCTTGCTGAACGGAAGACTAATTCTCCCACTCCCACAATGAAATGTAGGGTTCTACCACACTGACAAGATAGTGGAAAATGTCCCACAAAAACAAAACCAACACAAGAGATCCTTGTTAGCCAACCAGAAACCAATCCTGAAATTTCTAAGGGAATCATATTATGGAAAAGCTTGTTACTTGGTCTGGCCAAACCAATAAGCTATGAAATCAAGGTCCACTGCTGATGTCTCATCAACAAAACAGCCAAACATCCTACAGTCTCACTTAGCCAGAACATTAGAGTTAACTGTATTTTCCATTTTAGTGAAGTTTTACAGAAAATGTTTTTTTTTTTTTTTGAGGAAGATTAGCCCTGAGCTAACTGCTGCCAATCCTCCTATTTTTGCTGAGGAAGGCTGGCCCTGAGCTAACATCTGCTGCCAATCCTCCTCTTTCTGCTGAGGAAGACTGCCTTTGAGCTCACATCCATGCCCATCTTCCTCTACTTTATATGTGGGACACCTGCCACAGCATGGCTTGTCAAGCGGTGCCATGTCCGCACCTGGGATCTGAACTGGCAAACCCTGGGCTGCTGAAGTGGAAAGTGTGCACTTAACCACTGCGCCACCGGGCCAGCCCCAGAAAAAGATTCTTATGAACCACTTATTGTTGAAAATCTTAAAATTATCTCGTTTGTTTTTCCCACTAATAGTAAGCCCATTTCAGAGGTACTAAAGGATAATTAAGTGCCTTGTGATAGCTCAGTGGTTTTATTGAATGAATTAAGGTACTAAAATGTGGACATAGAAGGTAAAGTACAATGAACCAAATATATACTCACCCTGAAACAATCCGCAAATTATCTACTAAATCTTTGATGTGAGATTTTTTTCTTTGATATTTCTTTCTTAGTCCCAAGAGTGGAATACAGAAAAAAGGTTTTGCTAATGAAAGGTCTATGTAAATTCCCATAAATGAAGTTTTAAGGTACTTTTTAATTCACACAACACATTAAAGATTTTGGTGTCAAAGTTCTCATTGAGTAAAATAAGCAATTTTTCCTTATCCATTGCGTTAGTCAGCGAGGGCCACCATAACAAGATCCCACAGGGTGGGGGCTTAAACAACAGACATTTATTTCTCAGAGTTCTGGAGGCTGGGCGTCCAAGATCAGGGTGCCAGCAGAGCTAGTTTCTGGTGACAGCTCTCTTACAGACGGCCACCTTCAGGCTATGTCCTCACATGTCCTGTTCCTTGGAGAGAGAGTGCTGGTGTCTCTTCTTCTTCTTATGAGGACATCAGTCCTATTGGATTAGGGCCCCCTCTTTAAGACTTCATTTAACTTAATTACCCCCCTAAAGACCCTATCTCCAAATATAGTCACACTGGGCTTCCACATATGAATTGGTGGGAGGGACATAATTCCGTCCACAACATCCACTGTCTGGTGAGTAAAGAAAGAACTGGATATGATGCCATGAAAAATGCTAGACATACATACACACACCATGAAAGTAAATATAATCCAAATAATGTGTTGAGAGATTATAGATAGGAATGTGTCACTCTTTGCTCACTTTTTACTTTCTCCCCCTAGAGATTGCCAAGTCTTTAGCTAAACGCAGGTTTTGCTTCAGCACCTTCGGAGGGAACCCCTTGGCCTGTGCCATTGGATCAGCGGTGCTTGAGGTGTGTTCCAGCAGCCACATTAGCATCACTCATTTCACAAAATGGCGACTTCAAAACCACACACACATTGTCAGAACTCTATCACATGATATTACTAATGTGAAGAGGTGATTGCTTGTCTATGAATTTAAGTTAGATTTTATTATTCTGCCCCTCCCCCTTTTTCTAAGATCTATTTTGGGTACTTGAAGTATTGGATACAAAATTGTATATACTAAACCTCAGATGCACAGGAAATAAAAGAATTCCCCCTAGCCAGCTGGTAGCACTGAAATTCATTATTTGAGTGGTATTTTATGGATAGCTACCAACAGTTATCCTTGACTTCCATTTAATTTTGGCCCCGTCTTGTATATTCTTCCTTCCCTTTGAGGTGCTGTCATAAATTAAAAGACTAACGAGAACTTGAGTTCTCTGTGATTACAACCAGGCAATTCAGCTGTTGTTCAACCCCACCCCAGTGATTTTGTCTGGGGTCTCATCTGTTGAAAAAGATTTTTTAAAGGCCCTTGCTAATATGCATAATGGCGTTTGCTTAAATAAGTACAATGCATTTCTGGAAGAATGTCCAAAAAGTTAAGAACAGCGGTTGTTTGTGGGGAAGGAAACTTGGTGGCTGGGGGACAGGGATCAGTGAGGGTCATTCTACCATATACTCATATACTTTCTGATTTTTGAAGTAGACATATGATTCACTTATTCAAAAAATTAAATTTCAAAGCATTTTTAAATAAAAAGTCAGTCAAAGCTGCCTTGCTAATTAAAAAGCATCTTCAAACATGATTAAATCGTGAAATGAAAAAGCATGAATAGGAACATGTCGTTTCATTTCGTAGACACTGCCTACTTTTTTTTTAAGTGCTGTTTCACTTCAACTAATTTAGAAGACACAGAAGATTTAGGTGAACAAATAGGATTTAAAAACATCAAGGTGTTCCCAGAGTCATGCAATTATTATCAGCTAAAGATAAATGTAGTATATTGCATGTATCTTGTCAAGAAGCACAGGTCTCTGCTGTGAGTGGAAGGAAGTGAAAATCCTTGTATACCTTCAGTGCCCTGGCTCTGAGCCCACACAGGGCTCCGCCCAGCTCCGGAGGCCAGGGCGCTGCAGTGGGGCCCTTGGACAATAACACCCTATGTCCAGCTGAGGGCTGCTGGACAAAGATCGACAAGCTCCCAGTAGAGCGAGCATCTGTGACATTTCTCTCCTCAGAGCATTTGTCTTATTCACCACTGTATCCCAGTTCTCAGAGATGCCTGGCAACAATGAACCTCAGGATTATGGACTCTGTCTTACAAATTGCATTGAGATGTGTCTTTTATTCTTTCCCAAATTCTTACCACTTCTGAAGATGAGGAAGTTATGGGGGAAGTCTCCCACCTATGAAGACTTTTTTTCTCCTTGAAGTAAATGTTTCTGTAGTATGTGGTATGGCCATACTAGACTTTGGGTTCCATTTGTCTGGTCAAGTTCCTGTAAAGAGAGTCATATACATTTACCTCTCCTTAAATGTACCTTTCTCAGTCAATTTTAGAACTTTTTTTTAATGCAAGGTCATTTGTGGCTTTCTCTCAACAGGTGATTAAAGAAGAAAATCTACAGGAAAACAGTCAAGAAGTTGGCACTTACATGTTACTGGAGTTAGCTAAGCTGCGAGATGAATTTGAAATCGTTGGGGACGTCCGAGGCAAAGGCCTCATGATAGGAATAGAAATGGTGAAGGATAAGGTAGGTTCTGATCTGCTGCTCTCTCTCTGGCTTCTTGGGGGCAGCGAGAGGTAAAGGGAGACGCCTCAGCTGCAGGTGCTTCATTCTTTCTCAGGGAGAGAGCACAGAGGACAGCAAGACTCAGCAAAGCCCGTTAGAGACGAGCAGGGAGTGTTGAGGATAAACAAAACGTTAGCGGGTCATCAAGAGTTCTAGACGGGTGAGGGAGGGCATTTGGAAAAGGAATTGATATTATTCTTGCCAGACTAGGCAAAGAGCACTGGTGATGACTGAATAGTTAGAAATATGGGGAAGGGACAAAATTGTTTAAGCAGAAAGAGCCAGGAGAAGGTTGTGGTGATGGTTTAGGGTGAGAATGATAAAGATCTATAGGGTTTTGTATTTGCTTGTTTGTTTGTGAATGGATTTCAATCTCTCAAGGAACCAGGGAGGAATGTGACTTTCTGATGACATTCCCCACTCTGACCCCAGACACAGTATGAAAACTGAAAGTAGCATTTTCCTCCAAACCAGTTATTCCTCCCAAATTCACTGTTTGTGTTTCTCCACTATTATCCACTTCACTATTCTCTGAATTACACAGCCTCAATTCCACAAAATAATCTGTGCCTCCTTCTCTCCCCTTATTTCTCGTGTCAAGGCCTGTGGATTCTTTCTTTACTGTGTCTCACATCCTTCCCTTTGTTTCTACTGTTGCCCCTACAGTCCATGTCAATAGGAAATTGTCTCTTTCCTCCATAAAAGCAAAGCCTAGATCCTCTGAGGAGAGCAACAGTAGGAGAATCTTGGCTCAAGGAGGAACAGTCAGACTAATCCTTGGCCCTAACTCTTGTCCATGGGGATCCAGCTCTCCCTTGGGTGACTTCTTGCTACTTGATCTTACTACACCATGCTTGCTTAGGAGTGTTGATGCTCAGTTCCTTCAACATTCAGACAAGACCGTGGCTATAAGACACTTCCATTAATACTGCACAGCAGAGGTAGTACAAGCTGGAATGCTTCAACAAGATTTTAAAACTAAAGGAAGACAACAAGAAAATAAGAGTAATATGAAACATGGCCTCTGGCTCACAAGCTGTAACATACTTATCTCTACTTGTGGACCAGTCAAGGGTTGTTCTCAGGTTCAGAAGAGTCCATGCTAGTCTCCAGCTCAGGTGCTCCCTCAAAGATAGCCAGACTCCTAGAAGGCTAGACTCCACAGAAGAAAGCCCCACGAAAGAGGAAGGGTTCCATCCCTTTCCCACTATTCCAAACCCAACTTGTGCATGCTCAAGGACACATGAGCAATGACGCTTGTCAGAACTGGATCTGTCAGGATGAAACATCAGAAGCCTCCCAGATGGCCTTAGATACAGAACAAGCTAAATTCTGGTACATTCATTCTACAATGGCATAGATATATATGTGACATGGCAAGATGTGCAAACTGTACTAGGGAAAAAGCAAAACAGCCTGTATAGTAGTATCTATATGATGAGCTCTCTTTCTCTTCCCTCTGCCATTTGGTAGTTGTAAGCTTGGGCTCTGGAGGCAGACTACCCAGGTTTAATTCCTGGCTCCTGCGTTCCCTACTTCTAATCATTGTCCCCTCAATGCCATTCACTTTCCTAACCCAAATGTCCCTCAAACTTTTCTCCAAGCATGGAATACAGCACTCTCCTCTCTATCTCTACCTACCTAAGGAAATCCCAGCCTTTCCCGAGATCCAAATCTTTATCACGTCTCCACCTCTTAAGGCCTTTGTTCCTCCCCCAATCCCGGGGCTCCAGCCATCAGAGAGTCTCTCTAGCACTCACTAGCTAAGAGTTCTTCTCAAAAGATCTTTCAAACCAGGTATTTGTTGACTCAGTTTTCACATGTAAATACCTTATTTTCCTAAATAAGTTGTACATTTTTGAGGCCAGGAAACATACAGATGGTAGGTGCTTTATAAGGGCTTGTTGATGGATTTCAGGCCCCTGCAACGCCTCAGACCACATTCATGTAATTATAACAGCTCAAAACTGTCCAGCATAACCCCAAATCGAAACTCCCATACACTGCGAGGATGTAAGTTGGAACAGCCCTTTGAACAGCAATTTGTCTGTCTCTGTCAAAATTCTAAATTTCTTTTGACCAAGCAATTCCACTTCTAAAAATGTGTCCTAAAGAAATGCTCACAGAAGTGTGTAAAGATATACATAAGCAGGGATGTTTGCAGCATTGTTTATAATCATGACAAATTGCAAACAACATAAATGCCCAACAACAGGAAATTGAACGCATTACCAACAAACAATTAAATACTAGGTAACCTTTAAGAAGACTGGGTCCAAATACACTGACATGGAAAAACGTCCAAGGGATATTGGAAATTGTTAAGAGCAAATTGAAAAACATTATAAAGTATGACTTTTTAAAAATATGCATATAGATGTATTTGTGTGCATAGAAAAAATGGTTCACATCAAATTACCAGCAGGCAGTGTCCCTAGGAGTAGGATTGGGGGAGGGGAAACTTGCCATTTTTACTTAATGCACTTTCATATTGCTTTAGGGTTTTTTTTTCCCAATAACCATGGATTACTTTTATAATTATTTAAATGCAGATTTGCCTCCTAAAAGGGCAAAAAAACCCCCAAAAAGTAAAAAAGATAAACGTGAAGCTACATTATACACCCAACGAGAGGTCAGTCACTAACATGCCCAGTTGGTTATCAGGCATTTGGGATGTAGGCCTGAGCACAGGGCCTGGGCAGGCTGTCCTGTGGCTGTGCCTTGTGAGAGCTTCCCACTCTGCTTTTCTCTGTGGAATGCATACAAGACGTTTGATTAGTCATAGCAGCTGAGGCCAGGGGGTGATAAAACGGGCAAGGGAGCAGGGAAGGCATTGGCCCAGACCAGGATGAAACCAAAAAAACTCTACCTCCCAGATCTTTAATATCCACCAAGGCCCCACCAACCCAACTTCCCATCATGAAACCTTTCCAGAGGGTGTCGGGCCCCCTCTCACCTCTCATCCCCTAAACCATATCGAACCTCTTTCCAGTTCTCCCAGTTTAGTCCTAAACTATTTTGTAGTGTTTGTCTCCCCTGTCTAGTAGCGGAGAACTTCATGGGCAAGCAGGAGTGCGTGATGACATTTTAGGATAGCTGAGAAGACCTGGTCTTTTCCCCCATCTCACGTCCTCCGTTATCAAGGAGTCTAAAAGTTTGAATGTTATTTTCCTTATCCTAATGCTTTAGGACAGACAAAAACTGCAAACATCTCCGGGAGGTCCAGTCTTATTCTGTGCTCCGACACTGCCACTTAACCAGCAATAACAGATTTGGGGAGCGAGTTGGATCAGGGATTGTGGGGGGAAGGGAATGGATAGTAAAGCCTAGAGGGCGGGTGGGTAGGAAGCCCACAGGAGAAGAATGAAGCTGGGAGCACCAGAGGGAGCCCTCCTCTACTGCACCATGGTCGCAGGGGCTCGCTCACGAGCCAGGACCAGGCCAGATGCATCTGAAACCAGAGAGCCAGACCCAGTGCTGATGATCACAACGGCAGTGCTACAGAAAAATGAGATACCAGCGGCGGCACGGCACTCAGCACTCAAGATAGGAGCACTGCAGCAGAGTCCTCAGCCCAGGCACCCAGGAGCACTTTACAAATACAGATGCCTAGGCCTGCCCCAAATATTCTAATTCGAGAGGCCCAGCGTGAGGCCCAAACAGCGGGAGTTTGAAAAGCTTTCCAGGTAATGCAGACACACAGGCCTGAAATGACTAAGTTCGAGGGGGGCGTTTGTAACTCACGGACTCGGAAGACAGGAGACACACAGAAAGGGCACCAGTCCCCAGCCCAGGGTCACCAAAGGGGTACTGGCACATCTGCATCCACAGGGAGGAGCCAACTTCAGATGCCTAGTGACCTGAAACAGCCCCTTGGCTCTCAAAATGCTTACCTTTCCTAAAGCTGAAGGATTAAGTTTTGGGGGAAAAACAACAAATCCACAAGCGGGGAAGATAAGGACAAACAGCCCCACCCCAGCTGCCCAGTCCATGCTGTGGCCCAGGGAAAGGCTGGACTGGTTCTGAGCCATTTCCTGGACTTTGAAATGAGCTCTTTACATGGGCAAAACAAAGTGAAGAGCTGAGCAGAATTTCCACGTAAATAAAGCAGACTGCAAATTCAGCTGTTAAAGAACCACGCTCCCAGAGTCGCCATTAGCAGAGCCAAGATTCATTCGACTTTATTGTATCTTTGGAAATTTAGGATGAGCTGAGATAAAATATATATATATATATATTTTTTTTTTTTTAATAACTCCCAAAAAATCCGGTACAGCAATTAACAGCTTTATTCAATTACAGGAGGAGAGAGAGATGGGGAGGGAGAGAGGAGCATTGACTGCTTGCGTTTCTTTCTTTTTCTCTTGGGAATAACGTCTTTAACAATTCAAACACCAAACAGAAAATATTTTTTAAACATATTTACAGATGAGCCGCCAGCCTCTTCCCCCGGAAGAAGTCAGTCAAATTCACGAGGACTGCAAACACATGGGGCTTCTAGTTGGCAAATCCGGCATTTTTTCTCAGGTAAGAGAAAGGCTGGTCTTTACCTATCACTTTAGATAGGCCTCTCTGTGATGTCCCAATACTGGTCACTTTTCTTCACGACTATTCTAGGGGACCCAGTCTCATCTCCTCTAGGCACAGGTGCTCAGGTATTTTCCAAAGAAAGGGGCAGTGCGGCCTTCCGACCACCAGGAGGCGCTGTGTGAAATGGTTTGGTTATAGCGGTTCCGTGCAGAACAGATACAGAGGACACTGTGACAGGACAGCAACGAGATGCACAGACAAACCAGAGGATTTACAGTATAGGTCATAATAGAATCATAACAGTCATGCAATGGATAGCATGTCTTATGTATGAATTCGTTCTAACCCCTGTAAGAGCAACCCTAGGCGTTCTTGACTCAGCCTTGGGCTCTGACTTTGGGAACCCTATACTTGCTAAACCTTGGTGGCTGCTATGGCCAGGAGCAACCTAACAGTGTTGGCAGGCCCAGGTGACCCTGCAGGAGAGGTGGGGGACCACCCTGGTCGGGTCTCTAATGTGGAACTCAAAATCGGCCAGCCAGCCCCTCAGGCTGGGAGCTGCAGAGACCAAGCTCTCCCTGCCCCCTTCCTGGAAAAGCCGGGTCTGGCTGCACAGTCAGGACCCCGGGTGGGCCTGCCCGGTGGGCATGGGCTGCTGCTGCTGTCAGCAAAGCGATCTACCCTAAATCCCTCACAGCAGCAGGACCCTCCCCAGCGGCTGGCTCTGGGGCAGAGATTTAAGATTTGGGTAACTTGTGCTCCTCGCCTATTATTGTTCTTATCCTTTGTCATCTTTCTTTCCCATTTTAAACGTCCTCGTCCTTAGTCATTCATCCCAGTTTCCCTGCTCCATTCCTGCCTGTCACTCTGTCTCGGTGAACGCTTTTGCCTCGTACCTCTCAGAGAAAATTGAAGCTATTAGGCAAGATCTCTATAGAAATCATCTGTCCCCACATCCATTCCTTACCTCGTTTCCTGAAGGTTCAGAGAATGGGGTGTCTCTCCTGTTCAGACCCAGGTCTCCATGTGTGCTCTTGAGCTCAACGCTCCCTCCACCTGGCTCAAGGAAACATGTTTGTGTTCTCTTGTATCTGCAGCTTCCCCTCGACTTCTCCTCTGACGGTAAACAAACCGGTTCAAAGCACTCCAAGCCCAAACCAAACCCCCTCAAGCAAAACCAGGATAAGCACTTTTGCTGGACATGCTCGGGGAGTTTTTTCTAGTCCTGGTCCTAAGTATTTTTCTGTACAAATCAGGAGGAGTAATTTAATGATTAAAAATCCTAAGATGCACAACTTATGAAGACATGAAAGAATTAATTATCCACTGGCTTAGTTATTATTTCGTTATCTAGCAAACATTTAAATGTTAAGCAGGAGTTGCTATGCTGGGTGCTAAAGCTACAACGATACGGAAGATCTGGTCCCTCCCGTCGTGGTGCTGGCGAGAGAGAAAGACACAAAAACAGCAAATTACATTACGATGTAGCACGCTCATAGATAGCTATAAAAAGGGGTAGTAAAGGAGGAAAAAGAAAAGACCCCTAGGCCAGCCTTTCTGACTAAGCTGAGCCTTAAACAATGAGATAAACACTCAAAGCACATGTACAACTGTGGCAGAGTGCAAAGAGCTGCATGCACACTGCTGCGGCTGGAGCATAAGCCTTGAGGCAGTGGGGGGTAAGAATAAAAAACACCTCACTACTTGTCAGGCACTGTTCTAAACAACTTGTCTATATGAATTCATTTAATGCTCTCAGTAAGCCCATAAAATAAGTACTACTAGGGGCCGACCCGGTGGCGCAGCGGTTAAGTTCGCACGTTCCGCTTCTCTGCTGCCCGGGGTTCGCTGGTTCGGATTCTGGGTGCGGCCATGGCGCTGCTTGGCAGCCATGCTGTGGTAGGCGTCCCACGTATAAACTAGGGGAAGATGGGCACGGATGTTGGCTCGGAGCCAGGCTTCCTCAGCAAAGAGAGGAGGACTGGCAGTAGTTAGCTGAGGGCTAATCTTCCTCCAAAAAAAAAAAAATAAGTACTACTATTATCCTTATTTTACAGATGAAGAAAAAAAGAGCGGTTAAGTAAATTGCCCAAATCACACAGCCAGTAAGTGGCAGAACCAAGACCCAGACTCAGGCAGTCTGATTTCTGAATCCATCCTCTGAGGAGGATAAACCTGAGGGGACGAGACTGGAGTCAGGGAGTCAAGGTGGCGGCTCATGATGCTGTTTGAACTTGAGCCGTAGTAGTAGGGAGAGAGGAGACATTCAGAGGACAATTCTGGAATTGGAAATGCACAGGACTTGGATGTGAAGAACAAGGAAGAGGCAAGGATGAGTCCCTCACATCTACCTTGGTTTAGGGAGTGCGAGGATGAGCTCAGCTTTCAACAGGCTCCATGTGAGGTGTTTATGGACATCCGTTTCTTTAGAAAAGTCTGTAGCTCAGAGGAAAGAACTGAGGTGAAGATCATGATTTGGGATTTGGGAGTCATCAGCATATAATTGGAAAGATGAGAAATTCTCCTGGGAAGTGTGTCTAGATGAAAAGTGCAGTGAGATGAAGATAGAAACCCAGGTAGCATCAACATATAAAGGGCAAGTGGAAGAAAAAGTGCCTAGGCAGAGACAAAAAAAAAAGGGTGGAGACACGTGAGAAGAGGTAGGAGAGTGCGGAGTCATGGAAGCAAGAGATTGGAGAGGTCCGGGAAGAGGAAGGGACCCAAGTGCCAGATGCAGCAGACAAGGTCAGGAAGGATGCTCATTGGATTCTGCACTTAGCAGGTCACTGGCAACATGAACTAGAGTGGTGTCAGAATGTTTATAGGGGCAGAAACCAGCTTGCAGTGGGCTGAGATGTGAACAAGGAGGGCAGAGTGAAAAATAATGGCCAAGAAGCATCAACCAGTCTGTTTAGTAAATTTGGATAAAAGGAGAGGACAGCGCTTGTACAGTAGCTAGAAGGGATCCAGGGAGTCAACACACTTTTATTTGGTATGGTTTGAATTCGGGTTACAAGAGCTCAAAGCCTGTTAGTTTATAGGCTGAGGGGAAGTTGAAGATGCAAGAGAACATGGGGATGTTTCTGGGAGTGAAGGTGATGGCAGGATCAAAGACCAAGGGCACAGGTGGAAAATTTCAAGTTGAACGGTAGAGACAGCTTGTTCTCTGAACCTTCAGGCAGGGCTGTAAGAATGGATGTGGGAGCAAACAAGTTTATAGAAAGATCTTGCCTGACAGCTTCTGAAAAGCATGAGGCAAGATTGTCTATGAAATAGACAGAGGCGTGGGAGTTGAGCAAGGAAATTGAGAAGAATGATAAAGGTTTAGAATGGGAAAGGAAGCTGACAGAGGACAAGAAAAACTGGGGGGACCAGCAGAAATTAGAGACCCTGCATATCTAGTGGTGTCAGACTGCCCAGCGTGTGATCTTCTCTAATACTTCTCAGCTATCTATGTTGAGGCAAAACAGTTCAATTAGAGCTTTGATCAGGGCTGGGACCTTGCCACGTGGGTGCAGCAGCAGAAGGGTAGAAGTGCAAGCAACATACGGGGGCAGGTGAGAGAGCAGTTCAGACCATTCACCGTGTGCTCCAAGCTGGGTAGGAAAGGAAGGAGGACATCTGAGTCAGGCGATAGACCTGCAGATAATGGAGGAATGAGGAGACTGACACTTTCATGAGAAAGGCAGATGGAATGCGAATCAGAAATTGAGTTATTCCGGGTGAGGAGGAGGCTCATGGCGCTGGCCTTGGGTGTGAATGGATGCAAAGGAACAGAGATGAAGGTTCTGGGAGTTGTCACAAGAAACTGAGAAGCGAGTTTGTTGGGTTGTACACACGAACATGGAAGTCACCCTGGGTGATAGCAGAAATGGAGTGTAGATAAGTACCTAAGACCTCAGTGAAGGTGATAGAAGGACCAGGAGGTGAGAAGATGACAAAAAGGAAAAGAAGCAGAGCCAGATGGCACCAGAAGTTTTACAAGGACTGGAGGATGAATGGCTTGGGTACAGCACTGGGGAGAAGGGGGGAGTCCAACCCACGGGGAAAAAATGTAAGAAATGTCGTAAAAACAAGATTTGGGATTCTCAGTTTAATGCATTTCCTCAAAGTCAGATTTGACTCTATGATGATCCACTGCTCTATTTCCCTTTGTCTCCTCAGACATTCCGCATTGCACCCCCAATGTGCATCACTAAACCAGAAGTTGATTTTGCAGTGGAAGTATTTCGTTCTGCCTTAATCCAACACATGGAAAGAAAAGCCAAATGAAATTTTTAAAAATAAAAAACCACAAGCCTCAAGAACTTCCCACTTATGTTCAAGGGTTAATTTGAGGAATTCCAGAACCACTAGTCTAAGGCGGTTGACTGCCTACCAGCCATATTTCTTAACAGAGCCTCTATTCTCTCGAGAAGTCCATCCTTCAGGAAGGGGCCTCTGTCCCTAGCCCAGAGAATAAATACCAATTAGTCTAGGTAAGTTACGGTAATTTGATTCCCCTTTGCAGTGATTGGTTTATGCATGATATGTGACATATTTTTGGACAATTAATCTTGAAGGAAAATCTTTTGGTGGAGGTGCCTTCAGGGAAAGATTTCTCTATTCTTCACTCTTCATCCCCATCTTTGGAAGAGACGTCTACTTCTTACACAGAAGCATCAAATGTCATGATGAGACTGCTGGAACTATGTCAGCCATTTTGGAGCCATGAGGACAAAGCTTTTTTGCTAAGGTTGGAAGGTGGAAGGAAGCTGAGTCCTTAGTGATGTCGATGAGCCACTGACTTAAGCAATCTGGGAGCCACCTTACTTTGAGGCTCCTGGTTAGATGAGATAATAAATTTGCTGTATTGCACAAGCCTTTTTGGTTGAGGTTTTCTATTATTGAAGCCATAAGCATCCTGAGAAATGCTGTAGAAAGTACCCCAGGTAGATAACTGTGCTGTTCTCCTTTAACTCCCTTAAAATGTCTATCAGAGCCTCCTCCATTCCCATTGCCCTCATCCTGCCCTGGACTATACCCTCGTTACTCCTGTTGCAACAGTCTTCAAGACCAAAATTTCCCAAATGTTAGTCATTAAAATACACGTTCATAGTGCTTTTTTCTCATATGTGTATACCACCTGTCTTAGGATTGACTTAATATTTTTCCTTAATTTGACTTTTTTTGTTTAGATATACAGTCAGCCCTCAGATCAAAGGCCTATGAGGATTACATCTGTACTGAACATGTACAGACTTCTTTTTCTTTATTTGCTAAACAATATAACAGCTATTTACATAGCATTTACGTTGTATTAGGTAGGATAAGTAATCTAAAGGTGATTTAAAGTATCCAGGAGGATGTGCATAGGTTATATGCAAATATCACACCTTTTTCTATGAGGGACTTAAACATCCATGGATTTTGATATCTTCAGGGGGTCCTGGAACCAATCCTCCGTGGACCCTGAGGGACCACTGTATTTGATAATAACCTTTCTATAGTTATAACAAATGAGAAATCAGTACTACTTGTCCTAACTGGAAAATAATCATAAAAATAGGGTGAATACAAAGCAATGTAAATCAGTTCTAGCGAGACACTAGGCAAATGATCTCAGCCTGAGGCTGCTCTCTTTGTTCAAGAAGATAAGAGAGTCTCTGAGGGGTGTTAGAAGAGACTAGCAAACTGAGATCCTCTTCTTAACACAAACAGAACAGGACCCACAGAACTGAAAGGGAAATAACTTTCCCAGCATGCAATTTGATGTTTATTTTAACTGTGTTCCACTTTGAAGCCATGTCTTAATGATCTCCCCCCTGAGGTGTCTGTTCCACTAACACAGCCTATACCTCACTGCCAGATTTGTCTCCCTCAAGCGTTGACCTACACAGGCATTCCCTTACACAAGCCTTCCAGTTGCTCCCCAGTGTCTCCCGGATAAGATCAAACCCCCTTAACAAGGAGCTGAATGCCATCCAGTATCCAATATCCAAAGAGAGCAAACACTTTAGAAAGGCTCTGTTTGGGCACAGTGGAAAGATTATTGGATTAAGAGTCAACTGACCTGAATTCCAAACTCAGTCCTTCTACTTACTTGCTACAGACGCCTTGGAGAAGACTTTTAACCTCTTTTTAACCTCATTTTGTTCCCAAGCATATCAATACTTGCCCTTGCTACCTCATGAGATGGGAACCAAGTGAGGTAATGGATGTAAATGTGCTTTGCGAACTAATGAACTATGCAAATAGAAACTACTTCCCTTCAAGCAACATTGCTCTTCTTCCCTTCACTACAAAATCTCCCACGAGCAGTTTTTGTGCTCCAATTATCCTCCCTGCCTCTCCTCCATGCCTCAACCACTAGGATCTCATTCCTGCCTCTCATTCCTTGGAAACTGCCTTCTCCAAAGGCCACTAGTGGTTTCCTTATGGCCCAAACTTAGTGTTTCCTTTGTTCTTTCTAAACAACTGCTCCTTCTTGAATAAGATTTCCTTGGCTTCAGGGCTGGCCCCGTGGCTGAGTGGTTAAGTTCAGTGCTCCACTGCAGGCGGCCCAGTGTTTCGTTCGTTCAAATCCTGGGTGCGGACATGGCACTGCTCATCAAACCACGCTGAGGCAGCGTCCCACATGCCACAACTAGAAGGACCCACAATGAAGAATATACAACTATGTACCAGGGGGCTTTGGGGAGAAAAATGAAAAAAATAAAATCTTTAAACAAAAAAAAAGATTTCCTTGGCTTCTGCACTGTGGTCCTTCTATCTCAGATTGCTCCTTCTCAGTCTCTTTCCTGGCAGCTCCTCAACTACAAGGTTCTGTCCCGGACCACCTCTTCTTCCATGCTCTGCTCTCTGCCTATGGGTAACCTCATCCACTGTGGAAATGTCACCTGTCTTGACTATGCTGATGACTTCCAAATACTCATCTCAGTCTCCACCTTTTTTCTGAGCCTCAACCCCAGAATTCTAGCTGTCTGTGGCTTCATTTGGATGTCACAAGGACACTTCAAATTCAACATATCTAACATAAAACACACTAAATCTCTCTCTTCCGATGAATCCCTTCTTGATTAATGGTACCCCTTTTGTCTCAGACTCACAATTTAGGGCATTATTTTCCTTGAAGTTATCTTTTTTGTCCTTCAAATAACTAAGTCTCATGAATACTGTCTCCAACATAATTTTTCCAATATGATCCCTTTATACCAAGACTGCCTTAATTTGAGCCATCATCACTCTCCTAAACTAAACTGCCTCCTAACTGATATTCTGGACTCCCTCCCAATCCATTCTTTACACTGATACCAAAGTCACTTAAGTAGAGGATAAATATGATCACATTTCTCATCTCTTGAAGCCTTTGAGGGTTCCCACTGCCCATGGAACAAAGTCCAAACTCCAGCTATTATGGCCTTCAAGAGCCTTCACAGTTTGTCCCAAACCACCTGTTTTCTCGGCTGCTCTTTCCATGTCATGCACATTGTTTCTTTGCTCCTATACTTCACTCTCCCTGGAGTTTCCTTCCTCTCTTCTTTCTCAGTGGAAATTATGAGGTGAGGAGGATGGGACAAGAAAACTGACACTTACTTCCTAGTTATTCTTCAAAGCCTTCCCGCTTTCAATATTCCTTTTATTTTAAGATAAAGGAAAAGGGAAGACCAATGTAAGTAAAGTTTATGATAACCATTTAGGAATTTAGAAAAATAGTAAGAGGAAACAATACAACACAAATTTAAAATAAAACAAAAACAAAAATATTTTCATGCTCAGGCCAAGGTTCCTGCTGGTGCCAGGACCTCCTCTCCTGGAGGAAGGGGGCTGAAGGATTTAGTTGTTCAGATAAATCTATAGAACATATTTCTATGGCTTCTTGGGTCCTCCAGGATCTTGCGTTTACCTACCAGTACACTCTGTTAGTCTCCCACCTCCAGGGACATGAAGAATAAAGGCCAGCAACAGGATTCCCGAAGGTAGCCAGGTCCTGGGCCTCATTTCTTGACTATGAGGCTTGCACGGTTCTATCCCAGTGCCTGTTGATCAGGATTAACCACTCCTCGTCCTCGAAGAGCAGCTGGGGATTGAAGATGGGTAAGCCATCAGAGGCATGGAGCAGAAAGGGCAATAACTGTGGCCTTAGAGTGTTGATGGTCACTCACTTCTTTCACAAGTTTCTAATCATGATGGAGTCCTCGTCTTTCCATTTGGAGCCGTGGGCAGGACCATTCCATTCCATTTTCTGCTCTACCCACAGGAGGTGGGATGTAAGCCAGCTTACATAAGGCAAGGAGGCCACATTCTTGCCAAGCTCTCTTTTATTTCCTGTCTTGTTAAAACTCTCTGAAGTGAAGATAATGAACACTTAGCTCAAGTAAACTTTTTTCCACACAAGGAACATATTGACAGTTAATCATGTGATTAGAATATAACATTGAAATCTTGGCAATTGTTTAAAAGCCCTTGAAATGCCAATCTACTCAGAAGGGAGTAATTTAAAAAAACTCACATCAAGCTTTAGTTATACCATAATAATAATAATATAAAGAGATGTAAAATACATAAATTGGTGATACAGTATTAAACTATGGCTCTTATTTGTGTTATAAAGCTGCATCTTTTATATCAGTGTAGTTTTTAATTTGCCAGTAATTTGAGCTAACCTCAAAAGGTATTTCTACACTATGGAAGGACTTAATTCTTCTTCCGTCTTTAAATCCTACTTAAATCTCACTTTTCTTACAAAGAACAACAAAAGAATCCCAGAAAACATCACAATCTTTGCCACTTCATCATTAGAGTTAATGCTAGAGCATCACAGTTGTTGTTTGAAGCAGGGTGCAGGCTGCCGGACCCTGCATCAGCAGCTTGCTCTGGCTTAACAAAAGCTGAAACCTCACTTGCAAGTGAGGTACAGAGAGTAAAAATGGCACACCTTTGCCCCATTAAAAACGGGAATAGTAGAATACGACACCACAAAGTATCTCAACACGGACAAGAGGACCACCTAACTTAGTAAGAGTGAAGACACAGAAATGAAAGCTTAATTATACCAACCCCTTTAGGTGTAGTTAAGATCAAGTCGCTACCCCTGGGTCAGCTTGGTGGCAGATGTAGGGAGTGTTTGGTAGAACTGAAGGCGTTGTGCTAGTAATCCATGATGGAGGAGAGACGTCAAGAACACAACTTAATACAATTTAATCAAGAACTGGTTAAGGAGGGTCATTGCAAACAGCAACTAATGAAAACAGAAACTTTTAATTCAATGGGACGACAAGACGCAATGGAGGGAGCCTGCACAAGCTCTCCACTGGACTGGTTTTGGGCAAGTTAACCTCTCTGAGCTGAAGCTTCTTTGGGTCCAAAAAGAAGATAATATAACCCTATAGAACCCTTGTGAGGATTTAAATAAGAAAATATACTGGCGGCTGCTCAGTTAAAATTAACTCTTTCCTTAGCATTGCTTTCCTTTGGACCCAGAACTTCCTTAGTTGGCACTTGGCTCTCACCATCTTGGACTAGTGTTTATTCTTGTGTGTGTATCTTATCTCCCTAAGCAGACTCTGCACTGCTGGCGGGGTGACCTTGTCTTCTCCATCCTCATGTACTTAAGACCTAAAGCAGTGCTCCTCGCAGAAAGGCAAACACTAACTCCTAGTGGTGCTGTGTGCATTTTAGCCATAGATGCTACAATGTCACCAACAGTTTAAGGCAGCAATGAGCCCATCTGAAATAAGCAACAGCCAGTTGATATGGGTTTTTATATGTGTGTGTGTGTATTCATGAACACATATTATATATATATTTAGAAACATATGATATGTAAAGAAATATGTATTTAGAAATACCAAAATAGAATTTTGGTAATAAAGTACCAGAGATTATTTTAGAAGAAAAGGAAACCACCTTGGATGAAATGCGAGAAGGACATAATAACACAGGAGGAATCGAGAGGGTTTCCAGACGATTTTTATTCATTCTCCAAGGGGGTCTTACAATTCTTTGCACTTTCTTCAGGGCCCCAGTTCACACCTCTGCCCTTCTCACTCTCAGTAAGTGACTTGGCATTTAATTTATCAGAAAAACATTGAAACCATCCAGCAAAAATTTTGATCCTTATCACTCTCCTGCTGAATACGCTCTAATGCCTTCCTACTTGTCTGTCCCTTGCTTCCCCCGAGCCTGGTGCCCCTGTGCCTTTCCCTGGCTTTCCGCTCTCTGGTCAGGCTAGTCTCCCCATCTACCTCAGGGCTTCTGCACACCATCTTCTCTCACCTGCAGTCCTACCCTCCCCAAGCCCCCAGGTGTCACCTGTTACCACTTCCTCATCCTTCAGAGAACCCATATCCACATTCACAGTCAGGTCATTATTTCACATGAATCTTCACCTTTCCCCCCAGCATATTCTCCAAGATCTTGCTGCATAAATTGTTCATTCTCTGCTGGATTTTCACCTTCTACATTCTTCTTCCTTTTTTCCCCTCAGCCTGTTGCCATACTTGTCTCTCTCATTTAAAAAAAAAAAAAACTTCCTTCAAACATATATCCTCTTCCTAAAAGCGATGCTACTGGGAAAAAAACTGTAGGCTCCCATGAACCTACTCTCGCAAAAGTGACCAATAACCTCTGTGATGGTTAATTTTATGTGGCAACCTGACTGGGCCGTGGGATGCCCAGATATCTTATTAAACATTGTTTCTGGGTATATCTGTGAGGGCGTTTCTGGAAAGGATGAGCATTTGGTTAGGTGGATTGAGTAAAGCAGATGGCCCTCCCCAATGTGAGTGGGCATCATACAGTTTGTTGAAGACTTAAGTAGAACAGAAAAGTAGAGGAAGATTGGATTCGCCCTCTCTGCCTGACCACTTGAGCTGGGAGATCCATCTCCTCCTGCCCTCAGCATTCGTGATTCTCAGGTCTTCAGTCCCAGACTGAATCTACACCATTGACGACTCTGGCTCTCAGGCCTTCGCATCACACAATTGGCTTTTCTGGGTCTCCAGCTTACAGACAATAGGTTGTGGGACTTCTCAGCCTCTGCAATCATTTGAGCCAATCCTTATAATAGATCTCTTTCTAGATATATAGATAGATATCTATCTACATTTTATATGTATAGATAATATATAGATAATACATAGGTCCTATTGGTTCTGTTTCTCTGGAAACCCTGACTAACACAACACCCTACTTGCCAAATTCAACAGAAAAGCTTCAGCTCTCACCTTACTTGGCATCTCTGTGGCAGCTGCAACTATTGGTCATCTTCTTCCTCTAAAAATTCTCTCCCTCTCTGTTTGGTTTTATGGCTCCACAGTCTTCCATTCTCTTACTACCTCTTGAGTCTTTTGCGTTCTCAAACATTGGTTTTTGTTGAGTTTGCTCCTCAATGCTGGGTACTCCAGGGATTTTTACTGCACCTCCTTTTTTTCCTCTTTGTATACTTTATCTGGGTGATTTCATCCATTACCCTTGGTGGCTTTACTATCTAGATGCTGAGGATTCACAAACATATCTCCAGTGCAACTTCCCCCCGGCTTACAGACTCACGTTGTCAGCAACTCCTGGAACATTTTCCCCTGGGTACCCCATGCACTCTCTTCCTCCACCCTGGAGCACATATGCTTTCCTGGGCTCAGGAGACATTGACTGAGCCAACTCCCTTCTTGCTGTAAGTGCCTTGTGCAAGCAATGTCCCCACCCACCCAAGCCAGTCTTAACCAAACTTCTGAGTCTTGCCTCCCTGCCATCCCCTTGTGCAGCCCCTGTAACCGCTGATTACAGCTTTCTTGCCTCTTGTGCCGGCCCCAGCCCTGGCTGTCACGGCTGATTGGGAGTTTCCTCGCTAGCCCTTGACACACTTTGGACCGTCTTCATTCTGCTCATTGCTCTGTTCCCTCCCTTGTCACATTGCCCAGGTTGACAGTCAACACCTCATCCTCACCCATGCAAGAATTAAACAGTGGTTGTTCCTGTTATCTAACTCTCTCTCTGCTCTAACTAAAAGCCCCAACTTGCAGGCATCATTGATTGCCAGTTGAAGCAAATTTTTTAAAAAGCAAGGAGGTAGGAGGAGAGAGTGGAAACTGTGCCAGAAATAAAATATTTTTAGGATTTTTTTTCTTCCTGTGATGGTACTGGGGGTGAGGAACGTCAAAATAGTAAGTGAACTTTAGCAGAGGTGTCATTAAAAACCACTGTTCCAGCTGAACTGGTCTCCAGCTAATTCCATTTAGCACTGCTACCCACTAGGACCTGGCACAGGGGACTGACCCATGCTCCTTGGATGGTCCTGTGTCAGTTCCATCAACCCAGGCAGGAGAGCCCTCTTTATTCTTGGTAATATCCCTGGAGTCAACTCCTAGTCCCTGGGAGCCATCTCCAGTAACCTGCCTGCTTTCTTTTTTTTTAGCAACATCCCACCTTCCTTCCTCTTTTTAGCAGGGAGCTCCTTCCCTTCCCAGGAGCATTGTCTTCCTCTACCTGTCTATCTCTTCTCATACTTCTTCAAGCACAATCCTTACCCCCAGAATCAACTCCTCCCCTACCCTTCTAATCCTTCCAGACGATTGTGGAACAAGGCAGTGGGTTTTGGTACAAGGAAGCAAGATGCATTTTCATTCAATCCTTTCAGTGTAGCAAAGAAAGAGAAAATAGGTTTCTGTATTAAACTTTAAAAGATTCAGATTTTGCCACTCTTGAAAATATCTTTCAGAAATCCATGCTGTTTGGTTGCACAAATTTAAAAGAATATATCTGGAAAAGAAGAACAAAGTTGGAGGAATTACATTTTCTGATTTCAAAACTTACTACAAAGCTACAGTAATCAAAACAGTGTGGTACTAGCATAAGAACAGAAATATAGACCAATAGAATAGAATAGAGAGCCAAGAAATAAATCCTCATGTATATGGTCAATTAATTTTTGACACGGGTTCCGAGACCATTCAATGGAGAAAGGATAATCTTTTCAACAAGTTGTGTTGGGCAAACTGGATAACTACATGCAAAAGAATGAAATTGGAACCTTCCCTTAAAACATATACAGAAATTAACCCAAAATGGATTAAAGATTTAAATATAAGAGCTAAAAACTATAAAACTCTCAGAAGAAAACATACATAAAAATCTTCATGACATTGGAGTTTGGCAATGATTTCTTGGATATGGCAACAAAAGAAAAAATAGACAAATTGGGCCTATTCAAAATTAAAAACTCTTGTGCATGAAAGGGTATTATCAGGAGAGTGAAATGACAGCCCACAGAATGGGATAATATATTTTCAAATCATATAGCTGATAAGGACTAAATATCCAGAATATATAAAGAACTCCTACAACTCAACAACAACACAACCCAATTCAAAAAAGGGCAAAGGACTTGAATAGACATTTCTCCAGAGATGATATACAAATGGCCAATAAGCACATGAAAAAATGCTCAGCATCACTAGTCATTAGGGAAAGGCAAAGGCAAAACCGCAATGAGAAGTAACTTATAAACCATTAGGGTGGCTATTATTAAAAAGAAAAAAACCCACGAGAATATAAGTGTTGGTGAGGATATGTAGAAATTGGCACCCTTGTGCATTGCTGGTGGGAATGTTTTCCGCTATGGAAAACAGTATGGCAGTTACCCAAAAAGTTAAACATATGATCCAGCAATTTCACTTATGGATATATATCAAAAAGAATTAAAAGCAGGAATTCAAACAGATATTTGTACAACCATGTTCATAGCAGCATAATTCAGAATAGCTAAAAGTGGAAATAACTCAAATGCTATCATTGGATAAATGGATAAACAAAATGTGGTATATACATAAAATGGAACAGCATTCAGTCTTAAAAAGGAAGGAAATTCTGACTCATGCTACACCATGGATGAACCTTGAAAACATTATTCTAAGTGAAATAAGCCAGCCACAAAAGGACAAATATTGTATGGTTCCACTTCTATGAGGTACCTAGAGTAAGCTAAATTCAGAGAGACAGAAAGTATAAGAGAGGTTACCAAGAACTGGGAAGGGAAGAGAATGGGTAATTACTGTTTAATAGGTATGGAGTGTCTGTTTGGGATGATGAAAAAGTTCTGAAAATGGATAGTGGTGACTGTGCAACTTTGTGAATGTGCTTAATGCCACTGAATTGTACACTTAAAAATGATTCAAATGGTAAATTTTTCAACAATTTTTAAAATTTTTGAAAAGAAATTTTGAAAAGAATATTCATGTGTAGGGCATGTTTCGTCCAGCAAGGATAGAGTGAAGGATTAACAGAGAGATTTAGACTACATAAATACGTGGAATGACAGAGCGATTTAGTCGCTTTATAGCAAATAGGTCTCACTTCTCCATTTCTAGGTGAAAAAAAATGTTCACTGTAGCACAGAGAACTCATGTCTTTTCTTCATGCGTGGGTTTCTTAATATCAGACGTTTGGTCTCAAATCATTCCTGGAACAAGTAAACGCACCAATACATGTATAAATAAATGTCAGTCCAAGCAGTGGTGCCCGATTCACTGTCCACGGAGCGCCATCACCAAAGCAGGGGAGAATCTTTTCCTCAAGCAACTTCTCTCATTTGTAAAATGAGCAGGTTGAACTAGATAAACGCAAAGGTCCGTACCAGCTCTAGCATTTTGCTACTCTCTGAAATGTTAAAGCAGCAGCAGGACACAGCAAGAGGGCTTTGATAAAGTCCTTCCTGGAAACAGAAGTAAGTGAGTTCTTGAAGTGATGAGTCCTGAGGCTTTGGGCATCGCAGACTTGTTCAGGTCTGAGGTCTAAGATCTCCCGGCAAACAGACACGTTCTTAAGGGCTGTAAGGATGCCAGAGTGGTGCTACTGATGAGGGAAATTGGAAAGCGAGTCTCGCAGACCTGGGGATATGGAAGACTTTCTTTCCTTGAAGGCATCGATAAATGTCTGAGGCTTTTCTTGAATGCTCCAGACCAGGCATAGGCTTGGCTCAGAGCAAGCCTCAGGAAATCTGTCCTGATTACGGTTGCTCGGCATTCTGCCAGCCAATCTGCTCTCAGGTTACATTGTTTCTCATCCTGTGGTGAAGCGCTTATGGCACGAAGTCCCAGGCACAACTAATAAATGATTAAGATGAAGGGGAAATTAGCTTAATAAGGTTACTATGCATTAAAAATAAATAAATCAAGCTTTAGATGTTAAAGCTTCCACAAAAGTAATGAATCAATTCCAAAAATTCCAAAATATACTAATTTTAAAAGGTATAATGACATTATTAGGGGCCCCCAAAAAGGGCGATAACTTTGGGGGAGGGCATTACTACATTCTCTACTGAGGTTGGCTGTGCTGATACTGGTAGGATGACAAAGAATTAAACTTGAGGTTATATTACATTTTTAGAAAAATAAGACCTGGTCCTAAGAACCCGAAGTTTCCATTTGAAAATGGATCATGGGGTCAAAGCAGACCCAGGCCTTCCCTAAGTATTTCTGCTTGCCTCTTGCCCTCCAGTGCAGAGTGGTTTCACAGCTCCTGCGTAGTAACGAATAGAGTGTATCCTTCCAGAAGTTCCACTGTTTTGCTCTTGAGGCAGGATACAGTAAGTGTCAAATGGAGGAAGATTTCAGAGGAAGAAAAACTGACTCTGACTGAGGAGGTATTCGGAAAGCTGCGTGGGAAAGGAGTTACTTAAGCAATATTGCTCTAAACCTCAGTTAACAGGGGCCCCTGACCTCGACCCTCAGCCTTAGAGGGGTCCCATTCTGGCCTTCCTTTGGCCATACCCCTCCCTAGAGATCAAGGAATCAACAAGGCCGTGAGGTCTAAGATCATAATCTAGACACCCAGGACCCCAGAATTCCAGAATCCCCTGCCCAAATGGTTCCACGCTCACTTGCAGGGTCCACATGGGGTTCTTCCTTGGGGGTCCACTCCTGGGGCAGCTGGTTGCAAAGGTTTAGATGGAGCTTGGACCTGAGAGCTGGGATATCTACACAGACACACACAAAGCAGGATGGAGGTGAGAGTGAGAAGAGAGGCGGGGTGAGAGATCAGGGGTCAGGTCTTCCCATGCCACCACTTTCTGGTAGGAAATGTAAGGAATCTGAGAACTCAAAATCATTTGGGTCCTTATAAATTTATAATTGCCAAGATAGGAGGAGAAAGCATATTTAACTTAATAGTTTGTTAGCTTGATTTATAACTTTGAAACATTTCAACATATGGTATGTGGGTCTCCATGTGTTCTCCTCCTCCAGATCCCATAAATTCTAGGGGCGTGCCTACACTTAAAGGATGACTCGAAGGAAGGGTAGGATTTGGAAAAGCAGAGAGGAGAAAGAGAGGTTTCAGATGGGTGGCATGCAGTGAACAAAACAATGGACTCCTTGTTTGGCTCCCTTGGAATGCCATTTCTCCAGCTAAATATTGCTAAGTATCTTTAATTAATTTCCATTATACTCTGGATTCGGAGTTCCTGAATGTTTCAAATATTACTGACATTACCACTTTCAAGGCTCCTGTCCAATGTGCCCTCCTTTAAGAGCAGCACCCAGAACCGAACACACAGTGGAGGAACCCCACCTCCCCTGTTCTGGACCCTGTCTGGCTATTAACACATCCTAAGGGCAACAGACATTCCTTGCACTCAGACTCACGGTCATATTGTCATCAACTCTAATCCCCACTTCACTTCCATGTCTTATGGTTAAGTCATGTTTTCCCCATTCTGTTTTATTCTAGGTATATTTTTAATGCAAGTCATCTATGTTTCGATTACCTGCTCTTATTTTTTTCTAGAACTCATCTGCAAGCACTTTTGGATCCTGAGTCCAACATCCCAAGCCTTTCTCATCACCTGGGTGGAAGCCCTGGTTTGGCATCTTCCCAGGGAGGCAGTGCAATGGTAAAGAACTTGGGGTTTGGGACCACACAGCCCTGGGTTCAAAGCCCAGTTCTGCCACTTTCTAGTTGTATGACCTTGAACAAGTTACCTGACCTCTCTGAGCCTCTGTTTCCTCCTCTACTCAAGGAGGCTAACAGTACCTTCCTCAAAGGAACAGAGAGGATACTGTGTGTGAAGCACATGGTGCATAGCAGACATTAGATAAATATTAGTGAGATGCCTTTCATCTTTTTTGTTACCACAAAATTTCTATAACTTGCAGTAAAGAAGGTACTAGTTTTCTATTGCTGCAAATAAATTTCCACAAACTTAGTGGCTTTCAATAGTGTCCATTAATTTGTTTAGGGTTCTGTTGGTCAGAATTCCATGTAGGTCAGCTGGGTTCTCTGCTTAGGGTCACACAAGGCCTTGGCTCATATCTGGAGGCTATAGAGAAGAATCAACTTCCAGGCTTATTCAGGTTTTTGGTGGAATTCAGTTCTTTGTGGCTGTAGGACTGAGGTCCCTGTTTCCTTGCTGGCTGTCAGCCAAGAACCCCTCTTAGCTGTGTAAGGCCACTTACATTCTGTGGCACATGGCCTCCTTCACCTTCAAAACCAGCAACGGGCATCAAATCCTTCTCATACACTGAAATCTCTCTGACTTCCTCTTCTGCCACCAGCTGGAGAAAATTCTGCATTTCTATGGGCTTACGTGATCGAATTTGACCCACCCAGAGAATTCCTTATTTTAAGGAGAACTGTGCCATATAACATAACAACTACAGAAGTGATATCTCATCATATTCACAGGTTCTGGGGATTAGGGCAAGGACTCTTAGGGGGCCATTTTTAAAATTTTCTCCACCACAAGAATAAAATTCAGGAAATAAACAACATGTGCTGCTGGGATGAAATTCCAAAAGTACAAAAAGGTGAAAAGAAACTCTCCAGCCCCTACCTCTTCTCCCACCGCCTGGCTCACCTCATCAGGGTAGCCGCTGTTAACACACTTCAGCCACCATAGATCACCCAGGAATTGTGCTTTTTTTAACTTAACAGTATATCTTGCAGATCATTTTGTAGCTTGTACAGTAATTTATTGGCTCAATGGATATTTAGGCTATTTAGAATATTTTGCTTTTACAAAAATGGCTGCAATTAAAACCTTTCTACACAGTGTGAATATATCTTCAAGATACATTTCCAGAGTGATCATTTTTGAGTCAAAGATTATATACATTTGTAATTTTTATGGCTTGCCTGTTCTTCTGCACCCTCTCAACAGAATGTTTTCAAACATCTTGAATTTTGCAACTTGATAAGTGAAAAATGGTATCTTCCTGCCTGCGTATTTTTTTTTAAGATTGGCACCTGAGCTAACAACTGTCGCCAATCTTTCTTTTTTTCCCTGCGTTTTTTTCTCCCCAAATCCCCCCAGTCCATAGTTGTATATTTAGTTGGGGGTCCTCCTAGTTGTGGCATGTGGGATGCCGCCTCAGCATGGCTTGGTGAGTGGTGCCATGTCCTCGCCAAAGATCCGAACGGGGGGGGGGGGGGGGGGGACCCTGGGCAGCCGAAGCGGAGCGTGAACTCAGCCACTCGGCCATGGGCGGCCCCTTGCCTGCGTATTTTGATTTCCCTTACTTGAGTGAGCCTGAGCACCCTTTCTGAAACTAAGTAATTCGAATTTCTATGACTTCCTGCTCCCGGGGCCCGTGAGCTGCTGTTCTGGTTGCAGTCTTTGTTCTAGTTGTTGTTGCTTACAGTAACCAAAGTTAGTTTTTATTACTTGTGGTAAAAGCGCTTCACTTTTACAAATTATAATTGCAAAACGCCTCAGACTGCTGAGCCTTCAGGGGCCCACGATCTAGCACTCTTCTTCCCGCCTGGGTTCTAAAACAATCGAGAGGCAATGGACTAAAGCAGACGGGCATCTAAATACCAGCCGTGTTACCCAACGTGTGTGGCAACAATGGCTTCCCATCGCTAAACCCCAGGGGGAGACGGAGACCACCCAATCACGGCAGCACTGCACCGCCACGGGCCTCGCAGCCGCGCCACCCTCCCCCTGCCGGCCACCCCATCAAAGGGCAGAGTCTTTACTGCTTTACTCACTGTGGGCCTGGATCAGACCAGAGCAATCCCACTCTACAGGCGCACAGGCCAGGCCAAGGAAGGAGAAACGCGGAGGGGCGGGAAACAGGCCGAGCTACGCATGCCCACTTCCTCTCCCAAGCCCACCAATCCGATAACCACACGTTCTCCTCTAAGGCCAGACGAGTACAGGGACAGGGAGGCTGGAGAGTTAACGTTCAGCAGGACGGGGAGATGAGTGGGTCACCTCCACAACTTGCACTAGTATAATGCTGCTTTGAGTCTGTCTCCTATAAAGTATGGGAGGGTTTGAAAAAGTATTAGGAAGCTGGTGAATTTCAAATTTCCTTTTCAAAAACAAATGAACTGGATGCTTCCCTCACCCCAAAGCTACACGATTTCACTTGAGAAGGGCCCTGTCGATACTGAGGGAGGAAGTTGTGCTCAATCCAGAGCCTGATGGAGAACACTAGGTGAGGGCAAAACTCATGGTTTGAATATTCAGGAGGTTTTAAGGGTTCAACCTCTCATCAAGTGTGTATAGAGCCAGTGAGGGTGTGTCTGCTGTTGATGGAGAGCTGCGCTCTCTCATTAGATGACTTCGTGTTGGGTAAACACAGCCAGGACTTGGCTGTACCAAGTGGGAGAGCCTACTGGAACGGCCCCATCAGCGCAGCTGCAAGTGGAACCATACTAGGATTCAGCATACCCAACAAAGGATTTGCTAATCCCATTTATTTTCCACAGAACAGCACACAATGAGTGGCCAGAGAGCTCTAATCAGTCTGCTTTCTCTGTGTGTGCTCTGAATTCGGCTTGGAATTCAGTTCAGGGAGTATTTCCTAAGCACCTCCTGTGGTTCCAGCACGTTGCAGAAGATAGAAAAGGAGGACAGAACCCCTCCCTGCCCTTAAGGAGTTTACTGTCTAGTTGAACCCCAGACTCATCAACAGAGCAGCTGTGCCCCAGGCCCAGTACTTGTGTTTCACAGGCATTATCACTTGGTCCTGGCAACAACCCTTTGCACTAGGTGCCTGTCGGGGGCAGCCTAATGCACCTCCTGCCCCGAAGATGTCTACATTCTAATCCCTGAAACCTCTGCCTGCTTCCTCACAGGGCAAAGAGGACTGTGCAGAGGTGATTGAGGGTCGTAGATGGGAAGGTTATCCGGGATTATCCAGGTGGGCCCAGTATAATCACAAGCGTCTTTCTAAGCAGAAGGAGGTCAAAGTCACAGATGTGACAACTAACCATTGCTGTCTCTGAAAATGGTAGGGGGCCACAAGTCAAGGAATGCAGGCGGCCTCTAGAAACTGGAAAAGGCAGGGAAAGGGACTCCCCCCAGAGCTTCCAGAAGGAACGAGCCCAGCCACCTGACACCTTGACTTTTCCCCGGTGAGACCCATCTCAGACTTCCGACCTCCAGAACTGTAAGGAATAAATTTGTGTTGTTTCAAGTCACCAGGTTTGTGGGCATTGGTTACAGCAGCAATGGAAAACTAACACAATATGGTGACACTCCTTTTCTCAGTGAGGTTAACTAATTTGCTTAAGGGAAAACAGCTGGGGAGCAGCAGAGCTGGGCTTCAAACCCAGGTCCGTTGACTTGCAAAACCCAAACTCTTTTTTCAGAAGTACACAGTCCTCCATCGCATAGAGAACATTCCAGTGAATTACAGGACAACACAGGCAGCCTAACAAGAGGGTTACAACAAAATAGACACTTCTTGGCTTTTAAATATGTCTGTTCTTGACCGAGGATCCCAGGGAGTTGGTGACATGTCCAAAGCAAAAAGACTTCCAGGTCTCCAATAGGAGCAGAAGGGCCCCGTTTTTACACGTTTCTGTCCTGCTCAGCCCCTTCCATTTCCCTTCTCTGGGGGCCACTGAGGAAGCTGACTTGGGGTTCCGGGGACAGGAAGTGGCCATAACGGCCCCTTGCAGTGGCCCCATAACAACAGAACTCATGGAATCAAGGAAGGTCACCTTTCTGGCTCCTTATAAAATGGTGAAGAAATTGAGATCCAGAGAACAAAACACCCTGTACAGGGATTTCTGGGTAAAGATCGATTGGTAATTAAATCCTTGTTCCTCAGAACACGTGAAAGGAAAAGGAATTGGAATGGAATGGGAACTAGGATTTAATTGGCATTTGTGTGCCAAGCGCTCCACTAGGCTATTTGTGTATTTCATGTGATTTTTAACTGCTAACCTATGAAATAGATAGTATCGTCTCCATTTTACTTTAAAGGAAACAGGCTGGAAGCTTTGACGTGATATGCCATGCTTAACAAAACTTGTAAATACAGGAGCTGGGATTTGAACCCACGTGGACCTAACTTCTAGACCCTTTCTCTCTCCACTCCGACCTTTGTAGAAGTGGAGGAAATACTTTTCTCTGCCTTTGGGCTCTGAGGTGTCTCAAAAGGCTCCTTGCATACCTACCATCAGACCGTCACCAGCTCTGATGACTTACTCATTGTTATCCAGGACGTGAGGAGGCAGGCTCCTCGGGCTGCAGGACCAGGAAGGACCCAGGTGGGGGCTGCTGGGATGACGGAGTGGGGACTGGATCCTGGGCCCTGTCTGGGCCCACCTCCAGCTACCTGAGGGTATTGGACGCTGGAAGCCAAGGGGGCCTGAGTTAAAGGTATCACCAGAGGGCGGAGAGTAGAGAAGATGTCTCTGTCGGGCTGAACAACTTTCTCTCAGGGTGACCCAGATTGTAGGACACACATCTCAGCTAACAAGCGGCTGCAGACAGGCCTGCCCGCTCTGGAGAAGGGAATTTCTCCTCAGAACTCCTAGTGGGGATTTGCCATCTGCCTTGGTGCTACGCTTTCAAGTTTGGAGAGAAGGCATATGCACGCAGTACCAATTTTTTAAAAAGATGTTCAGTGAATGAGGACTTTGTCTCCGATTACCCACCTCCCCTCCCCGCAGTGGGCATCTCCAGCTCCTTTGGCAGGGAAGTTCCCGGAGAAGCGGAATGGCTCCATCTAACACGGACTGCTCACGGGCCCTCAAGAGATGTTGACAATGTTGGCTGCCGCTGACTTTGTTGCTTTTTGTTCAGTGAAGTTACCAAGAAGGACCAAAAATAAACACAGCTTGAAATGATTAAAAGAGTTCATCATCTGTGTTAATAAAATAGTCTGGAATTACATTAAATGCCTAAATATTTGGTCAGTCTTGGATAATGTGAAAATGGTGTGAGGCTCCCAGGCTGACTGTCACAGGTTGCCAGACGGGATGTGTCACCCAGCCTGTCCTTGACCAAAGGCCTACTGCAGCTGCTGTCAAGAGAGCATCTCGATGTCACTCGCAGATAAGGACAAGCCTATCTGTTGTTCAGAAGAAAATGGTGTCACTCAAAACTATTTTCAATTCTTTCAAGTTTAAACTTCAGTTTAAATTTATGTTTCTTTATGATGTGTTGTAGACAATTTTATGGTTTGGCCTTGCCATATTGGCACAAGTTATTCTCTCTGTGAATAGAACATAAGCAGATACACTTTTTTGGGAGGGCGTTCTGGCATGCAGATTAACATTTACATGGGGAATCCCTTTGAGTCAACACTTCCCATTTTAGGAATTTATCCTAAGGGGGAAGAACAAAATACAAGCAGCATAAAGGTAAGTGTAAGGATATCCATCAGAATGTCATGGTGGAAAATCAGAAAACTGTATCATGCAGCCTTTAAAATGATGTTGATACGTAATAGTTGACATAGGACATGTGCATATTAAGTGGCAAAGCAAGTTTTGAAACAGTATCTGGAAAACAAGCTCAGTTTTTTAAAAAAGTATCTCTGCCTAGAAATAGTCTTGGGATTACACATTAAAATGTTGAGGGGCCGGCCCTGTGGCCGAGTGGTTAAGTTTGCACACTCCACTTCGGCGGCTCAGGGTTTCGCTGGTCTGGATCCTGGGCGTGGACATGGCACCGCTCATCAGGGCACGCTTCAGCGGCATCCCACACAGCAGAGCCAGAGACACCTACAACCAGGATATACAACTAGGTACTGGGGGGCTTTGTGGAGAAGACAACAAGAAGAAGATTGGCGACAGTTGTTAGCTCAGGTGCCAGTCTTCAAAAAAATAAATAAAATGTTGATATGTGTGAGATTCCAGGTTATGTTTGTCTTCTTTATATTATTCTGAACGTTTTGCAAAGAACATCTTATAATTCCATTATTAAAACACACGTGCATGATTTTCAAACCAACATGAAATCAGTTTTTGAAAAGCTGTTGCTCCTTTCTAAAAAAGATTGAATTCCAAAACAGAAATATGACAAATTGTCCCTGACTGTCTTGCCTGCAACACAAGAGCCTGACTTCTAAGATCTTCAAAAAGTACTTCGCAATCGGTCAATCTGGCAAATTAGAACAAAAGTATCATTGCAGGAATTCAGAACAATGAAATGAGTGCAAACAGGTGTGTCCTAAACACAAGGTTGCCAACAGAACAGAGCTTCAAAGTAAGCCCGCGTGGCTGGGATGGGGGGACTGGCGTGAGCTTGTTTGCCAGGAGGCGGCCTTGGCGACAAGCTGTTGGGCTTCTCTGGAGCTGCAGGGAGAATCCAGCCCAGGAGCCTGCTGTCCCTCAGGGACTCCCCTGGCAGGGGCAGGCATCCTTCCCTGCATTTCTGACGGAGAACCCGGACTGTCCACTCGCGGGCACAGAGAGCACACCACTTCCTAAGGGATGAATTCCACTGTTGGACGGAACTGCTGGAAATTCTGCTTCATCAGATGCTGAGACTACTGTCACCTTTGGACTCATAAAAGTATGAGTTCTTATCAAATTTGAAAATAAGAAAAGTACCTGAAGAGAGATATAAACTCTATACCATTTTATCTAAGAGATACTATGACCTTTTCATTTTTGGAAATTGTTAGAAACTTTCTCTAAGTGACATTCAAATGATTTGTAGTGCAAAGGATAATCTGAGCCTTTTCTATTTTCAGAAGGCACCTTGTTATCTGAAAGGGCATCAGTGATGTTGGGGCCCTGACTGGTTTTAATGGCAAAGTAATTATGTGTACAAATTCACAGAGCTGCTAACATAATTAGGATCACTGATCTTCAAGACAGTTTCTATTGGTGTCCCACAACACATGGAATAGCATATTTTTAGCTCTAGCCTGTAAGAATTTTGTTCCATTTGGGCCCAAAAGAATTTCAACATATACAGTAGTACTTTTTTAATACACTACATGATCAATATAATCACAGATTTCTCTCCAAATTACCACTTCATTGTTTGGATTATTTCAGAACCCAAAGTTAACAGTTAGAAAATTATAAGCAGAAGAGATTATTGAAAATAAGTAAAAGCTAACACTTACTGAAGGCCTACTCTGTGCCAGACACGGTGCTCACACTTAAAGGCTTTAATCTTTAAAACTGTGCAAGGTTGGTCTCACCCCTATCTGTAAAAAAAGTAAAAGGCTTGAAGAGTGTAAAGGACTTGTCCAAGATCATACAGTTAATGCTGGTGCTGGAATTTGACTTAATACCTCCCAGAGTAAAGAGCCCACATCCTTGCCAGTGTCTCAGCTGTACCTCTCATTTAGGTAACCATATACCTGCTGACATGGGAATCAATCAGGATTTGAATTACCTGCAACAGAAAGCACAGAACAGCAGAGGCCTCGGCAGTGTAGGAGTTCATTTCTCTTGAGTGCAGAGGCAGGGAGTCTGGGGCTCACAGGGTCCCTCTGAGGTGTTAAGGCCTAAAGCTCCTGTGCTCTTTTTTGCTCTGTACTGTGAGGATTCATGGTCCCAGACGGAGGCTAGAGCTCCAGCCCTTGCGTCTTCGTCTAAGCCAGCAGGAGGAAAGAATAAGGACATCCCACATCTTTAAGGACATGCCAAAAGTTGCTCAGATCACTGCCCAGAACTTACTGACAGCTAGCTGCAAAGGAGGCTGGGAAGGTCACCTTTATATTCTAGGTTGCTTTGTGCCCAACGAAGAATCAGAATTCGAAGGAAGAAGGGAAGATGAATATTGAGAGACAAGTAATGGCCTCTGCCACACTGTGCTTACAGAATATGCCAAGAAGAAAATGTAGATGCTAAACCCTTTATATCCCTGTCATGCAGATGTATTTCTGCTAAGAAGTGGACCATCAATTTGTATTTTTCTGGATGTTTGAAGTATTTCATGAAAACCAGAGTAACAAACTCTCATTACCCACCATCCATAATTAATAGATGCTAACATTTTCCTTCAGAGCTTTAAAAAAATTGACTCATGGGCCAGCCCCATGCCCTGGTGGTTAAATTCGGTATGCTCCACGTTGGCAGACTGGGTTCACTTCCCAGGCGTGGACCTACACCATTCATTGGTGGCCAGGCTGTGGCAGTGACCCACCTACAAAATAGAGGAAGATGCGCACAGATGTTAGCTCAGAGCAAATCTTCCTCAGCAAAAAAAGAAAAAAGAAAAAAAAATTGACTCAGATGAGGTCCCTTCTGCTCCCACACCCCAGCACCATTCTTTTCCCTCCCTTTCCAGAAGCCATTACTTTTCTGAATGATGTAATTCCCATGAGCGTCTCTATATTTCCTCTCTATAAATAACAATAGTGGTATTTTGAGAAACTGCATAAATGGCATACATTTCATCTTCTCACAGCTCACTTTCATTCAATACTTTTTCCAAGGGCTATCCACTGATACTACAGATCAAGGTCACTCATTTTAACTGTTCAGTTGTTTACCATCTTAGAAACGCCACAACATAGCCATTTCTTGTTCATGGACTTTTAGGGTATTTCCAGTTGTTCCTAGACACAAACAGTTCAGCTGTGCACATGCATGTAACTCTCCTTGCATACATGTGCACAGGTTCTCTAGAGCATTGCTTCTCAAGCTTTAAGGAGCAGATGAAGGGCCAGCCCTGTGGCCGAGTGGTTAAGTTCATGGGCTCCACTGCAGCGGCCGACTTTCGCCGCTTTGGCTCCTGGGCGTGGACATGACACTGCTCATCAAGCCATGCTGAGGCGGCATCCCACATGCCACAACCAGAAGGACCCACAACTAAAATATACAACTATGTACCCAGGGGGCTTTGGGGAGAAAAAGGAAAAATAAAATCTTTAAGGAGCATGTGAATCGCCTAAGAAATCTTGACTGCAGATTCTCACTCAGCAGGGCCAGTGGGACCAAGAGCTGCCTTGCTGACAGAGCTCCCAGGTGAAGCCCAGGCTGCCGCTCTCTGGATGCTTCCAGCAGTGAGCCTCCAGGGTCATACCTAGAGTTGTGGGGTCACAGGGTGGACACATCCTCAACTGTCACAGGCAGCATCAAATTGAATCAATTTTACTCCAAAAGAAGTGCATGTGTTCTTATCTCTCCATCCTCACCAATACCTGATCTCATGAGACTTTTTGCCTTCTGCCAATCTGAAAGCATGAAACAATTAAAAGTCTATTTCCCTGATTATCAGTGACAATGACCGTCTTCTTATATTGACTAGTCAAGCTTTTTCTGTTCATATATTTTACCCATTTTTCTAATGCAGCAGTTCTAAGTATGGTCTGAGGACCCTGGGGGAGCCAGGAGGGTCCATGGTCCTTCCTTGTCCAATTTCCTATCTGTGTGAGGCTTGATTGTTTTCATATACTTTAACCAAACACAGAGCAACAGGCTGACTGTAGAAGCAGCTATGAGAATCTGGCTGTCTTCTATTAAGTTAATACAGAGAGCTGCAAAAATGTAAAACAATGCCTCTCTTCTCATTAAACTTTTGTTTTGAAAAAGTTATTTTCCATAATTTAACGTATTATTTTTAATAAATTAACACTTTTAAAATTCCTATCTTAATTTCTAATATAGTAAATACCAACAGATATAATGTATACACACAAAAATTCTTTTCTTTCTTTCTTTTTTTTTTTTTTGCTGAGGAAGATTTGCCCTGAGCTCCCATCTGTGCCAATCTTCCCCTATTTTATATGTGGGTTGCCATCACAGCATGGCCACTGACAGGTGGTATAGGTGTACACCTGGGATATGAACCTGGGCTGCCGAAGTGGAGCACACCAAACTTAACCACTAGGCCACGGGGCTGGCCTTGCAGAGTTCTCAATTTTTAAAAGTGTAAAGGTGTCTTGAGACCAAGAAGTTTGCGAACTGCTGTATTAAAACACGGCTGCCCTTTGCTCCTTGAATTGCAGGAGGTTCTTTCGTTTGTTCATGTATTCTGGATACCAACCCTTTGTCAGTTGTATGTATCACAAACATTTTCTCCAGTCTGAGGCCTGTCTTTTCACTTATGGTGCCTACTGTTCTTAGAAGCTTTCATTTTGATGCCATCCTAGTTCCCTACAGGGTTGTGCTTTCGCTAAGGATACTGCTCCTATTTTGAAATAGGGAACGTCTCACTGGGCTCTACAGAGAACTCCAGCTTTGGCATCACTGAATGAACTATGGAGAGAAAATGGGATTCCCCCGACCCTCTCCTCCCAGAATCACATGCTATGCATCTGCCATATCTGAACTAACTTCAATAGAGATGGGAGTTACCACTGGCCTTTAATGATTAGATCAATGTAAAAGACGTGCTCATATATTATAGAATATTCTGTTTTGCCTCAAATGAAATCAAATGTCTGTGATTCACCAAAAATAATATTCTACCCTTGGCATACTATATGTTTCTGTTTTCCTCTTCATAGTTAGGAAGGAAATTCCTATAAAACTTGACACACACTTAATTTAACATGTACACTGCAGTCTGCAAATATTTTAACTGAAAAAGATTTAACTCATTTCAATTCAACCTTTTTTACGAAGCTTTTGTTTTTAAAAAGCGGTTTCATATACACTATTTTATTTTACCATCACAATAATCCTGTATGATAATATCAAACAATTGCAAAATAAAGATCTTTTAACAAAATAGACATCTAAGAAGACAGGCTCAACAAAGGCAACCATTCTTCAAAGTCGAGTCCCATTAACTGACACCCTCAATTTTAAGAGTCCTGAGACACTCAGAAGTAACCCAATCGACCCTCCCATGAAGCAGAAACAAGGCAAATGCCCACACAGTGGGGACGGTGGACAGGAGGATATTCTCTGCCTTTCAAGATGACTTCAGATTTTTTACCGTAGAGTAACAGATGACTAATATGCCCTCCTGTTCATTAATATTCCTATTCATAATTATGGCCAATTCATCTATTTCAAATTAGAGGAAGGTGGGGGGTATCAGATGAAGCCTGGGAGGAAGAGACCGAAGATAGGAAACTGGCCAGTACTTCCCCCGAAGAGACCAAGAAAGGGGCAAAAACAATTTGGAGGAAGTAGAATAGAGTGAGACAGAAATAGAAAGGGAAGAAGGTAAAGAGAACATACATATCTCTAAATGAAAAAGAAAAAAATTGAAAACGAAGGTATAAATGCCTATTTCCAGGAAATTACACAGAATGACCCACATCACCAATACCATCCATGCAGCTTTCAGAAAAGACCTAGCTATCAGGGACTCTTGTGTTTGAGAGTTTATAGATAACTGAAGATTCCTTCATTCGAAGATTCAAGGATATAAGGATAGATAAATAACTTCACTGAAGAGAAAATACGTATTTCAAGATAGTGAGTTCAAAGTCACTTTCAAGACCAATTAAAAGAACTGCCTATTTAATCCGTCCTAAAAACTGCACTCATCACTGACCCATATACTTGACCGCACTCACTTATAATGATCCTCCGTATTTCTTTTAATATTCATCTTTGCTACAAAATAGATGGTATACATATCAGCCCTATTCAGAAATCTTTCATGAAAAACTTTCTGGGGTGGGCCCCACGGCCAAGTGGTTAAGTGTGCACCCTGCGCCTTGGCGGCCCGGGGTTTCACCAGTTCAGATCCTGGGCACGGACATGGCACCGCTCCTCAAGCCACACTGAAGCGGCGTCCCACATGCCACAACTAGAAGGACCCACAACTAAAAATAAAATACACAACTATGTACCGGGGGCTTTGGGAGAAAAAAATAAAATAAAATCTTAAAAAAAAAAAAAGCGTTTTTCTTGGGGCTGGCCCGGTAGTGTAGTGGTTGCGTTCACATGCTCCACTTCAGCGGCCCAGAGTTTGCAGGTTTGGATCCCAGGCGCAGACCTATGCACCACTTGTCAAGCCATGCTGTGGCAGACATCCCACATATACAGTAGAGGAAGATGGGCACGGATGTTAGCTGAAGGTCAATCTTCCTCAAAAAAAGTTTTCCTCCATTGAAAGATGGAAAAACAAAACAAAAAATTTCTGAAAATAGTGAAGAAAAGAAACCCAAGGCAAAATATCCCTCATTAAAAAGTCAGTATAGGGGCCGGCCGGTGGCGCAGCGGTTAAGTTAGCACCTTCTGCTTTGGTGGCCTGGGGTTCACCGGTTGGCATCCTGGGTGCGGACATGACACCCCTTGGCAAAGCCATGCTGTTGCAAGCGTCCCACATAAAAAGTAGAGGAAGATGGGCACAGATGTTAGCTCAGGGCCAGTCTTCCTAAGCAAAAAGAGGAGGATTGGCAGCAGATGTTAGCTAGGGATAATCTTCCTCAAAAAAAAAAAATGTCAGTATAAATTCTGAACCATCTGCTACCTTCATCCATCACGCTTTACAGCTGTCACCATGCCTAAGGAGGGAGCGCCATATAAATTAATTTGCTTCCACTTCCACAATTCAAATCAGAACAAAAAACCAAAAGATGTATCTTGTTGATAATTGCCAGTAAAATCTCACATTAATTCAACATAGTTATACCTTAAAGAGATATTATTCTTGAAACACACCCATACCTGTTCAATTAGTTTCTACCTCTCCTTATCATTGAGGGGAAAAAAATACAGTAATCAACAATATGTTCTTTAGAAATAATTTTAAAATCAGAACCAGTGTCATGGTATCAGGTGGAAAAAATTCAGGGGCCAGTCTGGTGGTGCAGTGGTTAAGTTCATGCACTACACTGCGGCAGCCCAGGGTTCGCAGGTTCAGATCCTGGGTGCTGATCTAGCACTGCTTGTCAAGCCATGCTATGGTGGCATCCCACATAAAATAGGGGAAGATGGGCACAGATGTTGGCTCAGCAACAATCTTCCTAAAGCAAAAAGAGGAAGATTGGCAACAGATGTTAGTTCCGGGCCAATCTTCCTCACAAAAAAGAAAAGAAGAAAAGCATCTATGACAAATTTAAAACAATCTGAGTCTTTGACAGATCATTAAGCGTAACAAAATACAAAAAAATTGAATCAAATAAAAATAATGTGAAATTAACAAAATAAAACAGAAAGGGGCACTTGTATGTGTTAAAATAATTTAATTCTCCCTGTACATTTCTGTCCATGTGAACCAACAGAAATCAAGAATGCATACTTTACAATATTTACCTGTTTTGAGACATTCAAGTCAATTCAGATGGCAAAAGTAGAATTCAATCACTAATGAAATGTTTAAAAAATATATATTAAACAAAAAAATGTTTTTACAAGATAAAAAATAATCTTCCACAATGCAATAAATTGCAGATCACTGAAATTTTAACTCTTTCGATGATTTCAGTTCAGTTTTTGGTTTCAAAATCTAAAGACAATCAAAAAGAATAGGCATTGGCAGAATTTCTATCTGTTTTTACGTTTCTCTTTCTTGCTTCGACTACTAGTTACACTGTTTAAAGAAGATGATGAAGGTGCTCTGGCATGACCTGTGGCCTTGAGATGGTCAAAAAGTTTATTCCGGGATGGAAATTCACTATGGCAGGTTGTACAGCTGATAAGAACATCATTCTGAAAAGGGAAAAAAGCATAAATAAAAGCAAGTGTTATTATCTGAGAGCAGCATTTTATATTTTCACGTCGAGATCAGATATCGAACAATTGCAAAATAAGATCTTTTAACAAAATGGACAGCTACCAAGACAGGCTCGACAGAGGCAGCCTTTCTTCGAAGTTAAGTCCCATTAACCAACACCATCAACTTTAAGAGTCCTGAGACAGTCAACAGCACGCACTACAGGGACTAGAGCAAGGCTGTAGATTTCAGAGTAATGCAAAACAGGACAGTAACTGTTCTGGCACAGTCTGGTATTTCCAATGTGATTTTTAGTTTAAAGGAAAAATAATGACAGTAGCACATACATAAATTCTCTGTTCGTCAAGGAAGACTACTGATGGACGCACACCTATGAGCAGGTGCAGAAGAGCTCACCAAATACATACTCACATCTTCAGAATTAGAATTAAAAATCTAAATTCTACCACTTAAACAGCAAGGTCCGCTGAAGAGATGTCAACGTGGTTGCCACCTACCATTGTCTGTGGTTCAGCAGGTACTTTGACAGATTTTTTTGTGTCTTTGGCTTTCTTTCCTTTGGGTTTAGGAACACTGGAAAATAAATAAAAGAATTCGGCATAATCCAATGATAATGTGCCTCTGTTAATCGTCATCTTGCTCCCAAGAAGACTCAGAAGAGTGGCATGCACTTTAAAGGCTAATTCACTAATTTTAACGGCCAAGTTAATTAATTTTCACATCTCAAATGTGAACAACTCGACAGATCACATCAGATATCAAATTTGACACAAAAATTAAGGAATTTACTTAAAGCAGTTGAAACACAAGCTAAAACAAGACCCCCAAAATATCTCTGAACTTTTATACAGCATGTTTTTGCCAAAAAGGAAAGCATGTAATACTCAATTTACTGAAACAAACCACCTTCACAGCCAACCAGTGGTATTCACAAATATCTACGACATTGTGTTTCCCCAAAAACACAACTTCTTCAAACCTGACTCAGTCTACGACAAACATTTCAACAGTTCCACAGGGAAATGAGAAAAGTAAAGATATCGTACTGCATTTTACATAAAATTAGATTTGTTCAACGTAAAAAAATTTTCTTTTATTAAGCCATGCTGAGGCAGCATCCCACACAGCACAACCAGAAGGACCTGCAACTAGAATATATAACTATGCACTGGGGGGCTTTGGGGAGAGGACAAAGAAGGCAAAAAAAATGAAGAATATTGGCAACTGATGTTAGCTCAGGTGCCAACCCTTAAAAAAAAAGATTATATGTCCTTTCTGCTGAGCTGATGGGTTTTCCCCCTGTATCCTTTAACCTAGAAACTGCCAGCTAGTGTAGTCAGCTTCTTCCTATTTAACTCCTGAACATTCCTCTACTCAATCTTCCATATGAGTTTTAATTTTCCTTATTCATTTCCTACTTGCCCTCATTTGCGCTAACCAAATTCTTAGGGTAAAATCTGAGTGCAACTGTAGCTACAGAACAGACAGGATGGATTAGAATGAATAAATTATGATAACGCTGCCCAACATATCACGAGTACACTATTCTTTGAGCAGAAAAGAAGAGTCTGTAGTAAGTTAAATGGCTTATGCATTTAAAAGATGCTGATTAGAAGTGGAACACGTTACACAGTTTTCAGCCAGCTTTGAAAGCATCAAGAAAAGGACACGATGGCGGAGAAGGCAACAGATTAACATTTACTAATTTACAAAATATCATCACAGAGATGCCACAAATATATCCAAGGAAACTTAGGATAATATTCCTAGAGAACAAGTTCTAATATTATGAAAGACAGTAGCTACATCTCTGAAGCTAATATTTAAGATCTTTATTTTAAAAAGTACTTTAGACACACACAATTTTTTTTTTCCCAAGGAAGATTAGCCCTGAGCTAACATCTGCCAATCCTCCTCTTTTTTCTGAGGAAGACTGGCCCTGAGCTCACATCTGTGTCCATCTTCCTCTGCTTTATATGTGGGATGCCTACCACAGCATGGCTTGCCAAGCAGTGCCACGTCCGCACCCGGGATCCGAACTGGCGAACCCCAGGCCACTGAGAAGTGGAACATGCGAACTTAACCACTGCACCACCGGGCCAGCCCCCCCACACACGTTTTTAATGAAGAACTTCTCCCTGGGCAGCCGGTGTCAGTGCACTGGAGAGAAGGAGCAGAGGGGCCTGCAGAAAGGCACTGGGCATCAGGACACCCACGGAGCCAGCGTCTATCCCAGCCCTGCCACTCCTCAGCAGTGAAGAAGTTACTTGAATTCTCTGAATCCTTTACTCACATCAATAAAATGAGTGGTTTTATTTTCCCGATGGTTGCCAAAAACTGACTTTTAATAATGAAACCCTTTTCCCTCCCCAAATGAATTCCCATGTAGAGGTAATATGAAAAACAAATGAAAATTTTAGCGGTAGATGAAAGCGGTGGTCAGGGGCCTAGAGCCCAGCCTGTTGGCCCACCCTCATGCCCACCCAACAGCCCCCAAGGGACCTTACAGGAAACTTAGGCCCCACAGAGCTAGCTGATCTGGGTGCACTGATCTCCAAGGGTCAGGCAGACAGGGATTAAATGCCAGCTTCTCCACGTACAAGCTTCTGTCCTCCAGCAAGTCACTAACCTGAGACAGCGTCCTCATTTGTAAAATGGGAACAAACACCTTGCATCAGAGTAGTGTGTACTTTCCTCTCCCGGGACCCCTCTCTCCAGGTTCTTCTAAGCCCCCACATCACCGCGCTGTGCAGCTCCTCGTCTTCCTCTGCCTGCAGCTACAGCCCTGCTCTAGGCTCCCATCACATCTTTCCCTCACTTACGCCACCCAAATTCCCTAACCCTGAGGACAGTCCACTGCCCCTTCACCACTGCTCCAGTGTTAAGCATTTTCACTCAGGCTCCCACTCTGTCATTTGAACTCTCTGTCACGGTCCTATGTTCAAGAACCTGATGCTAATTACTGCTCAGATCTTTCCTCAAGGAATAAGAAATTATTCTGCTCTACAGCAACAGAGGAGGGAGACAAGAAGGTCAGACAAGGAGAGGAAGGAGAGGAAAAGGAATGCAATCTCCCTGAGCAAGACCTTCCTTCAGCCAATGACAACGGCCTGGAGCAGCACCGGGAGCCCAGGCTCCTTCAGAGAAGGCCCCAAGCTGTGGACGCACATCCTCATGACCCGCACTGTGGGGCTGCACACACGATACCCATCATGAGCTTCGAAACTCGGTCAGTGATGCTCCAGGCGAGTGGGGCAGGGCCTGAGCAGTAGCCTTGTTCCATGTGAGTATCAAAGATTACTGATGCAGGACAAAATAAAAACTCGGCAGGGTAAGAGAAACAAAAACTGGATCAAAGTGACTGCTTTCTGATTTTGGCTGTGCTGCTGAAATGTCTGTGAGCACATTCCTCTAGAATTATCTTTCCAGCACGCTTCATCTGTACACATATGTATATAGGTCTGGAGAGATATATATATCTCTCTCTAAGTCACAGATACATCTAACTCACGTCATCAATCAGGGGAAAAGAGATTTTATTTGATATATAAAAAGATATCCTAACTACCAATATTAAGTAACTGGAAACAACACGCAACTCTGACTCACCTTTTAGCTTCACTTTTTGGGTCATCACACAGGTCGACAGTCTCCGAGACACTGACATTTTCTTGGGGGCTATCTTCTAATTCTTTGGCACTGTCTTGATTTAAGTTGGTATCTTCTGGATCAACCTTTACTCCTTCTCCAGTTCCATTTTCATTGAAATTATCATCATAGTTCTAGGTAATAAAACATGTAGACCTTTACAAAATAAATCATAACACTGGCTTCTTATGTTGCCAAATAGTTATCATAAACAATGATAATGTCCTGTACACTCTGGTAGGAGTATACCTTCAGGAAATAAAAAGGAGAAGCAAATGATAATTTAAGAATATGAATGCTCATTACAGAAATATTAAATTGGGAAAAATTAGAAACAATCCAAATATTCAATAAGTGAACAACTGAATGTCAGTGAAGGAAAATTATGAAGCTCTTAAAAATCATGTTTCCAAAGATATTGACTCAATTATGCAGAAAAATACGACATATTATCAAAAATAGAAGAGAGAGGGGCTGGCCCCATGGCATAGCGAATAAATTTGGCACGCTCAGGTTCGGCAGCCCAGGTTCACAGGTTCAGATCCCAGGGGCAGACCTACACCACTCATAATCCGTGCTGTGGCAGCGACCCACATACAAAATAGAGGAAGATTGGCACAGATGCTAGCTCAGAGCGAATCTTCCTCAGCCAAAAAAAAAAAAGTAGAGATAAAATTATATACATTGTCTCATTACAATTTCATTCAACATTAATTAATATCCATAGGCAAAATTAGGGATGATATTTATACTTTTCTATATTTTCCAAATGATCTGCAATGAGCACCTGTAACTTTCATAGTCAGGAAAAAAAGAAAAAACTACAGCAACAAACAGGCATTATAAAAGAAGCCTGGCAAACACATCTTCACTATGTGCAACTGTTTTGGTTTTGTTTTTGTTTTGGGTAACATGGTGCCACAGTTGCTTTCTCCCCCTCCCTCCCTTGTTCTCTCTCTGCTCACCCATGCCTTTCCCCCCTGAACTAAGAAGGTCAGCTGCAGCCAGAGATCACGACACTTCACCATGTATCTCCTAAGAACAAAAACACTCTCCTCCATCTCCACAATACCCTCCTCCTACTCAAGAGTTTACACTGATATTATCTGTTACACAATCCACATTCACATTCCAATAATGTCCTTTTTGTGTAACCTGATAGTGGATATAATCAACGATCACATTGCATTTAGTACTCATCTCTGTTTAATTTCCTTTATTCCAGAATAGCATCCATACATTTTTTCATCTTTCCTGATATTGACAATCTGATAACTGTTTTGTAGAATGTCCCACACTTTGGCTTTATCTGCCAGTTTCTTCATGATTACATTCAGGTTATACATTTCTAGTAAGGATACTGTAAAGATAATGCTGTGTCCTTCTCAGTATATTATATCAGGAGGCAAAACGACCATCTGTCCCATTTTTTACTGATTAAAGTCTGATCATTTGGTTATGGTGGTACTGCCAGATTTTTCTACTATAAAGTACCTTTCTCCTTTTTAAACTACTAAGTAATGTACAGAATGTTACTTTGAGACTGTGTGAATATCCCATTCCATAATAACTATCCACCAATGGATCTGGCATCTACCAATGATGCTTGTATGGACCATTTATTATATTGGTGGATGCAGAACAGTGATTTTCCTACTTTTATTACTCCTGCCACTTGCATTTGTATTAATTCATATTCTTCTGGAATGAAGCTTTCTTGTCTGTCTCCTTTCCCCAATTCTTTTTTTAGGCTCAATAAAGATACATGATTTTTTTTTTCTTAAAATCAATATGTACAAATCTATCAATGTTATTCCTCTTGATGACTCAAATTTTCACAAATTTGGCAGGCGCTAAGCTGGCTCCTGGGTTCTTCTTACATATCCCCATCAATTTCTGAACGCTTTCTTAGTTTCCAGGATAAGATGATCCAGGCTCACCTCATACTTTGGCCATCCCAGCCCTGAAATCAGCCATTTCTCTGAGGACCAGGCCCTGATTCCTTTCATGGTGAAGAGGATTTAGAAAGCAAGACGTGTGTACCAGGTACGCTCGCTGCTAGTGGGTGTCGCTGCGTCTAGGCCCTCACAGTGTACACTGCTGATGCACTTATTTAATCTTTTACATCATGAGCTCACAGCGATATCTCCAATTGCAATCCAGCACTACAGTGCTCTGCCTCTCGCTCCCTCGATCTGTGTCTGTATTTCCCTTCTCCCATAAGAGAATCTGGTTCCCAGTAAGATTAATATATTTACTCATTTGCTCTATCCTACAATACACACAAAATAGTTTCAGAAATACCACACCAACACCACCAAAATATCTACTGAGTAAAGTTCAAGATTTATTTTTTTGCAGTTAATTTTGTCTTTAGAGTATGTCCCGTCGAGGGTGTTCAGAGTACTGTGTTCAAGGGTTGTTTGGATTAATTCTTACTTTCTGTCAGCCAGGGTCATTTGTTTGTTTACATTCAATTTCAGTTTTCTGTGTTTTCTTTTACAATCTTTGTTGGCTTATGCAAATTTTCTTTTGACCGTACAGAAACCTCTCCCAATCTGAAGCTTCACCATTCTCGGTGTTTGCTGCTTCCTGCCCTTTAACCGACCAGTACATGTCTCCATGCTACCTTCCTCTTCAAAAAGAACTCAGAAAATATCAGAAAAAGTGATACACAAAATGAGGTCTGAGTGGGGCTTTCTCCTTGATATAACCAGAAATCATACAGAAGAGGCAATATAAAGGAATATTGCTTTGGGGGGAAAAACAGGGTGGTAAACTGAAGCATTTCGTTGGTCAGAAATGACGAACACACGTGTTTATTATTGCAGTCATAGGACCTATCCTTCGTGACTCAAGGTGAGACAGGCTTGGGTTGGGTATAAGTCCCTCTCCATTTCATTTTGCCCTTATTCTAGTGGTTCTGGCATACACAAAGGAGAGAAAAGTGTTCTAGTGATTACAGAGTCTTTGGGTGGAAGACGGTATGAGTCATTTTATAAAAGGAACATAAAATTTGCTATGTGATTTCACAATTGAAGCAAAAAGTTCCAAGTCACAATTTTAACAGTGATTAACTCAAGTGTCATGTATCATTTTTGGAATATGAAATAGATAAAAATTATCAAGTATATCATAACCATTTGGATAAATAAGCCAAATCTAAGATTTTACGAAAAATTATTAGTTTACATCTAAATTTTCTTAAAAACATTTTCAGTTTTTAAAAAGAATTATAATATCTAACACTTAATATAAGCTAATATAATTAGATTATAGTACAATGGCACAGAAATCAATTCCATTCTCTTTAAAACCACCTAATATCCTTAGTAAAATGGACAAGCTCAATTTGTTTCTATAGGTTCAAAAACATCCACAGGATTGTATTACACATATATAGCAACACAATACTCTTTTATTTAAAAATAATTCTTAAGGCAGAGACTGAATTTGGACCCCAAGTGTGAAATATTTAAACTACTTAAATTTCTGAGTAATATTAACATTTTTTTCAAGAATCACAATCATTACAAGTTTCTAACCAAATGCTCGTTTTGCAAAATTTCATTTATGTTGTTGGCAAAACAAACTTAGATATACAATGACCAACCCCTAGATCTTCATATTTTTCTGATTTTAATTATATTGACTTAAAAACTGCCATCACATGTGTCCAGATTTTTTTTTAAGATTTTATTTTTCCTTTTTCTCTCCAAAGCCCCCAGGTACATAGTTGTATATTTTTAGTTGTGGGTCCTTCTAGCTGTGGTATGTGGGGCACCACCTCAGCATGGCATGATGAGCAGCGCCATGTCTGCACCCAGGATCAGAACCAGCAAAACCCTGGGCCGCCAAAGCAGAGCGCACAAACCCAATTGCTCAGTCACGGGGCTGGCCGCCAGATATTTTTTTTAATATGGTCACTCGGCTAATTAGTATTGGGGGAATTCCACATGCACAATTTTTAAACACACCACCAATCACAATTAGGTAAATTAGCTACATATATATAGCAGGGGGAAAGGGCTGAAAAAAGAAAATGTGTTTAACTCCCTTTAATCCATTTTACACTACATATACAATTGCAGAGTCAAAGTCCCTCTCCTTAATACAGACTATCCTGAATAAAGCACTCCAAATTTATAGTTGACGTTTAATGTTAATGAAACTTTTTCAACATACCTGTGCTGGTTTCTGTTTCTTTTTCTTCTGTTTTTTAGAAAGCCTAAGAACAAATATAAATCAAAATGTCAATTACTTAGCTTTGTGAAGACTTACTAAATGAAAATAAAAAATACTGAAACACTAGTGATACAGAAAAAGTAAAACATTAAAAATACTTGAGAAGACATTAAAAGGAAAAGAAAAATACATCATCATTTTAGAAAATTCTACCAGTGGTTCAATTGATAGTAATTAGCATATCCATTGTCTAGGTATAAAACTGCTTTTAATATAGTCATAACATATTCTGTAAAAATTACGTTTGACATCATATCTTTACCCATTTCAATATTAGAAAGTTCCCTTAACTAGAAGAAATGCAGAAAATATTAGTATAACAGAATAACTTCTTTGCGATCAAACAGCATTTAAATGCAACCTGTAAATGTGTTAGGTACGATGTGACATTTTTACAAGTACTTTAGTTTTGGTGCATCCTCCACTTCTTCCTCAGAATTGACATTCAACAAATTTTCATCAATTTGAGGTCCTGAAAAATTTTCTTCCTCTTCCTCCAACTGTTGTTTCAACAAGGCCACCATTTCCCGGTGCTTCTTGGATTTTTCGTGATTCCTCATGCTGAAAGAGCAATCTGACGTGAGTAACTGCGATAGGATCACTTCATATGTGCCCAAATATGTTGCTGGATGAGCACAACCAAGTTAAAACTTACTTTTTCCCCCATTAAGTAAGCAAAATGTTAGTGATGCGACAAAGAGAAACAGAACCCTGTCAGGATCTCCTAGGCATTACGTACGCTGGAAGCCCGTGACCACCTTCTTTCTTCCTGTATCCCAGCTCTCCAGCATGCTCTCCTCCCTCTCTCCTCTTCTCTACATATTTTCTTTCTATATTGGTGGGGCAAATTCTCTATTATTTTTATTTTCTAATTCTTAAAATTCAAGCCTTCTCCACAGTTTCCTCTTTATTTTTTTCTGCTTTTTCTCCCCAAATCCCCCCAGTGCATAGTTGTATATTTTAGTTATGGGTCCTTCTAGTTGTGGCATGTGGGACGCAGCCTCAGCATGGCCTGATGGGCAGTGCCATGTCCGCACCCAGGATCCAAACCGGCGAAACCCTGGGCCACTGAAGTGGAGCACGCGAACTTAACCTTCGGCCACGGGGCCGACCCCTCCATGGTTTCCCATAATCATCAAGTATTTGCTAAGTGCTTACACGTTCCAGGTCATGCTGTGGGCTTCAAGGGATCACTGGGAAATTACAGGACAACAGTCCAATGTTAGAACAAAGACCCCCTTGGATTTGAGAAATGATGACGGGAGGGCTTGAAGTACCAGAGTAGTTTACTTCCTTTTGCTTTTTCAACAGCTGTCTTTGACCTTCTCAGGAAGGATCTCCCTTCTCACTGCCACCACATAAATGTGAGTTCAGACACATGTCTTCCCCTCTGTCTAAAACTGCACGGTCAGTGTCTACTTCAGTGCATCTACAGGCAACCAAGTAACACTTCACAAAACAGGGCTGACAATGCTAAAGCTACAGTTTATAAACAAAGTAGGCAACTGTGTTCCTGTCACCTTCACTCAGCTGCTCAGACCTGGGTTTTCTAGTTTGCGTTGCTACGCTTCCTTCCCACTAAAATTCTCCTTCAGATCAAGGTTCCTTGGAGAAACTGGAACATCTTGTGTCAGTAGGTAAATACCCCAAAAAACAAATGGGACATGTCAAAAATGCATATGAGCTAGCTTGAAAGAACTCTCACTAACCACATCTGGAAAAATTTGAATGTGAAAAGGGCAGTTATGAATTATGAAACACTGAAAGAAATTCATAAAGTCATACTACAATAGACAGATCAGTGGGGGGAAAGAAGGGCTCTAAGGCCAAATGATGGGAAATAATGTAGAAGGAGCACTGGCACCCAAAAAGCCTCATTTGGGGACCACTACAGTGAAGATGGGTACAAGCTGAAATCATCAATGGATGCTAAATCTGAGAAGGAAATTATGATGAGAAGCAAAATATTTGCATAGTTTTAAAGTGTCTCTCCACAGATTAAACATGCTATAAAGTAAAATTTGTTGCAAGGGAAAGAATACTAACTCTACAGCGAAAAAACTGGACAATGCCTTGATTGGGTGATCAAAATTATCACCACCCATGAGGGGAAGATGGACGTTGTGTGCCTCCAGGTATGAGACTGAGAGCAACACAACATGTTATGTAGTATTCCAGCTGGGGAATGCATAACTTGAAGCTAATCATGAGGAAATGGACAAACCAAAATGATAGTCGATTAAAAAAATATTTGAAAGGGCCAGTATTCTGGAATATCAATGGCATAGACAAGGGAACTGGTTCAGATTAAACGAGACTAAATAAATAAATGAAATACATGACCCTAGAATGGAAAGAAGCTCTACAGGACATTAATAAAGGATGAACTGACACAAGTGAAATATGAGCAGTAAATGAGAGAAAAGTACTATCAGTGTTATCAATTTCCTAAAGTCGACAGCTGTACTGTGATCGCGGAAGAGGACGTCCTTGTTCTTAAGGAATATACACTGAAGTATTTAGAGGTAAAGGGGCATCATGTATGTAACTTACTCTCAACTTAGGAAAAAACTGTGTGTGCGCGTGCGTGCACACGCGCAGAGCACACACAAACAGCAAAATGTGAGCCACAGGTGAGTTGGGTGCTCTAAATTCTGTTCTTGCAACTTGTCTGTAACTTTGACATCATTTCCAAATAAAAAATAAGTTTTTCAATCTCCTCCAGTGTTACTTCTGTTTTCTAGCTTGTTTCTAACCGTTCTGCCTCTCTTACTCTATTATTCTTCCCTCGGGGGCTACACAGTAACACCACCTGACTCCCACGGCCTCACTTTCATCCTTGGACCTCGTCCTTTCCTGCAGGTGTTGTGCCTCTTTCTCCTTTGCTGAGTCCTCTCACTTTCTCCCATATTCTTTCCCCCTCTTTATAACAGTATCCTCTTTAATACCTCTCTCTTCGTCATTGTTCCCATACGATAAAGTCCTTCCACTTGAGCAAATACACTTCAGGTGGTATTCCCACAGTTCCTAGGTTAGCAGGGACAGCCTGCCCGAGAGTGTGATGGCAGGAGGTGAGTGTGCCACCGACAACAGAGACAGACGATTAGCTTTGGTCTAGTCTCTCTGCCTGTGTGACTACGCCTTCTTTGCCAGAAGAAGCAACATTTCTTCCTAGAGACAGTGCACAAATCAGTTCAAAAATCAGCTGTTATGTGGGAATACTGGCACAAACAATCATCAGCACAACAGACTTAACTGCTGGTACCGATCCTTCTTCCTCCCTGGCTGGACAGCAATTCCCCAAGACAACATGTGAGGGCCAGTGATCACCTGCTACAAGCATTTTCTTTCTAGGTCTTTCAAAGTGTTACACTCTGCCTCAGAAGAAACGGTGAGTTCAAAGATACTAAACTTACGCCTTTTCCGTCTTGAAAGATTTGTCACACGCTGGGCAGTAAAGGCCATCATACAGCTCAGCATCCTCGGCCTCATCACTATCTTTACCTACAACAGGGAAGCCCATAGTGAGAATCCTGTGTGACCAGAACACAAACCTAAAACATGTTAACAAACTGAATCTCTTTAATAATGATCTAACATTATGCCCACAAGTTAGAAACTCAAATGTTTGTATTTCCTTTAAAAAACAAACAACATTATGAGGATTTGAGCTGTCCTTTTTTTGGACGAAGATTAGCCCTGAGCTAACATCTGCTGCCAATCCTCCACTTTTTGCTGAGGAAGACTGACCCTGAGCTCACATCTGTGCCGATCTTCCTCTACTTTATACGTGGGACGCCTACCACAGCATGGCTTGCCAAGCAGTGCCACGTCCGCACCCGGGATCCTAAATGGCGAACCCCAGGCTGCCGAAGCGGAACGTGTGAACTTAACCACTGAGCCACTGGGCTGGCCCCTGAGTTGTCCTTTTAAAAAGCAGCCCTGAATTATAAGGGAAGGCTTCCAAATAAATCACTTTCTCTTCAAGTTCTTTTCATAAGTCTACCCAGAAGAAGATTCAAAATATTCTCAGTCCTGAGTGTGACCAAGTTCAGAAAATCAAATATCACTTTCATAGTTCTACCACAAAGCAGTTTTTTCAACAAAGGTGTTTTAGTTTACCTCTTGAGCAAGCTTTGGTTCAAACACATTTATAACTGTAATCTATTCCTAAAGGCTTAAATAAACTTAGTTTATGCCATTTCATCATTATTAGGTGATAAAATAGCATCTTACATGTAAAGTTTAATATTGTCTTTATGGACTTTTTTTTACAAGCTTGAAGCTGTATTACAACAAAATAATCACTATCAATATGGTCCATAAAATCTAAGCAACTAAAAAGCTCAACTGAAAGTCTTTGCACAATCTCACATTCTATATCTTTATACAAAATGAACAAGTAAATGGACTGCCATTTGGGATTTCCTATGGGATCAATAAAGATCCCAAGATATCTTTTCTATATTTTACATTTTGTTCTTTATAATAAGCGATGTTAATATGATTCTGAAGGACATTTTCATTGAAATCATAAATGATCAAAACACATCCAATATTTAGTATATTGTATTATTTTCCAATTGTGTGTACACTTTCAATATATCTTATACAAGAATGCCAGATTCGAAGTCAAAATCTGGATCTAAAACTGGTCACATGTTCTCAGGCATATCTTATAGCTTCTCAGAGTCTTAGTGTGCGCATCAGTAAAATGGAGAAAATTCTATGAGCAAAACTCTAAGGGGTATTGTGTGAGGATCAAGCAAGATCTTGTAAGTGAAAGCATTTTATAAATTATAAAACTCTACATAATTATGCCCCCTCACATTTTTAGAGTTCTTTATAATTTTCAAAACACTTTCACACATACTACTTCTGATTCATTAACAGAACATTTCATTTCCTAATCATTTTGTTTTTTTTGTTTTTTAAAGATTTTTTATTTTTATAATCATTTTGAATAAACAAAAGTCTGTCATTTTATTATTTGGGCCATGAGTTTGAAAAACCCACATTTGTAGATACGGTAAAACTGATTCAACTACGTTTAAATCATTCACTTTGGTTTCCCAGAGAATAGTTAGAGACAGTGGGGACAATCACGTCTACCGCTATTCTCGACAACACCTAATCCGCCTTCTAACGTAGTCACGTGCCTGTGCTCTTGTGACAGGCAGTGAAAGGACACATTTCAGCACACCCAGGGGAGCCCCTCTACAAAGTCAGAAATGAGAGGAAGACTTTATATACAACGCATGGACTCCTTCCTTCACAATATCAGCTTTTCTGGAAAGAGTTGCTATTGAAACTTGACCTACTGCTTAATTGTGTTTTTTTAAATAACCAGTCAGTCCTACTTGTCAACATGCCCGCTTGTCAATATATTTATGCAGCCAGAAGCATAAATTGTTTAAGATATGGTCAGAAAGGAGTTTCTTAATCAAATTACTGGAATTAGACTACTTCAATAGACAATCTTTGCTTGGCTTATACAATATTGTTTTTCATTTTAATTATCTGCCACATTTAAAAATTGGAAGTCACATAAAAATCCAGATTTCCAGCTTCACTTAAAAAACAAACAAAAAACAAACACGAAAAACTCTGGTAACCCTGGCAACACTCGGCAGGAACTCAGGTGTTCTCCTGGTTTTCTGCTCTCCCATTCCCGTTGTCTTACACGGAGCCCTTCCAGTGACACCTGTAAGCATCACGAGTGCACAACCTCTGGGCATAAAAACATCGATTTTCTAAAGTTCCTTAAGGAATGGAGGAAGTTACCATCCTGCTCGTCTTTGAGCTCGTGTTCCTCCAGCTCATCTTCATCTGATCCGTCTCCAAACTCCTTTTCATAACGTGCCTCCATCTCCTGGAGCTCCTTCTCCAAGTCAGCCACTGTCATCCAGCTCTGTTCTTTGTACTGCTCTGCCAGTCTGGACACAAACAGCACAGTGTCACTGACACCGAGAAGCACGTCTCGACACTGGTTTTACTTACTCTTTAGACTTAAAACCCATCCCCTAGAGATCTAGCCTCCTCCTCCACACTGTCAGTGTTTACAAACTTCAAACCTGTGCTTAGTCAGAAGGGGAGCAAAGTCACTTAAATCTGTTATCTATTATGTGGTTGATTTTAATTGCTCTCCTAGAGAATGGGTTTGAAACATAATTCTTAGCTTCTTATTAAAAGTCTTTAGATGTTTTTAAATCAAAGTGTCAAGTAAAGTGCTAATTTTCAAAAGACGACGGGTGAGGTGGGGAGAATTTTTAAGAAGTGAATAATTTTTTAAAAGAATGCTATAATGCTCTGGATACAATGCTTTCACACTAACTCAGAATAACAAAATTTAAAGGCATTAAAATGACCCAAATATCTAAGAGCAGACTGACAGAGAGGCAGTACTGCGAGGTGGGTAAAGCAAGGCCACTGAACTGACTTCTGGAGTCCAATTCCCACCTCCACGATGCACCAGCTATGTGATTTTGGGCCAGGCTGCCTTGTTTCCTCAAAAAAAAGAGGATAAAAACCAGAACTGTCTTCAGAGAACTGTTGTGAGAAAAGCACTTAGAACAGAGCCTTGTACAGAGTAAGAATTCAATTAACGTTAGTTGTTATTAAATTCTACAAGAGTCTGTAAAGGATCTCAAATATAAAGGGCCTCTGAAAGAAAACACCCAATTCAAAAGAAAAAACATTTTGCAGTAGATGAAAAAACATCATCCAACACCAGTATTAAAAAAGAGAAGGGATGAAGCCAGGATGATTTAACCCAACGTGAAAGCACCACGTCAGGGGTCCAGTGGTTTCCTCGGACCCCCAGCCCTGTATTTAGAAAGGAGGCAGGCACCACGCACTTCGCCTGCTTCAGCTTCTGCTGCCGCCTCATCTCTTCGGCCTTCCTCGCCTTCTCCGCGTTCTGCTCTTCCACAAGTTTCCGATGAGCCTGCACTCTTTTATCTCTTTTCCGAATGAAAGCTACCAGCTGACGTACAAGCTCGTTCTTCTCTTTCCTCGCTTTGTCTCGAATCTTTCTGTTTTCTTTTTCCATGGCTCGTTTCTCCCAGCGGTTTGAAGCTTGTCGTGTATCATACTCCTCCTTCCAAGCGAAGTTCTTTTGAGTGCAGAAACTCTGCCAATAAGCGTAGAAAGGGTGGACTACCTAGTGACACAGAAAATAAGTAAAAGGGTAGTTTTTTATTTATATATTTTTTTTTAGCAAGGCAGCAAATATTAGTGATGAAAAATGTCTTCTAACCTTCTTTTTTCATCTATATATAACATTGCTATTAATCAATGGAAAAGACAATCCTTTTAAGATTTTATGGAATAAATCACTCTTCACAATAAATTTAATGAGGAAGTTAATGGGATGGGACCACGGTCAATAAATAGGGAAAAGTAAAGCAGGGAGGCCACCAGGGAGGAAGAGAGTCATAGGATGGAACTGAGAACTAGAATCTATCTTTTTAAAATAAAGAAATGGGGAAAAGACACACTGATCAATGCTGATTATAAAACGGGAACACGTTCTGCTTTTACCGTATCATAGTCACTCTGGGAATCTCCAAAAGTTGGGAAATCCTCAACATCCTCTTCTAACACCGATTCCAGCTCTTCCTTTGCAATCATTTCAAAAACATTACGATACACTGTATAAAAGCCCTAAAACACAGTAACGGAAACACAAAATTCTTAATACTTTTGTAGTTTAATCACAGAATAAGATTTTAAAATGTTAACACGAAAAACTTCAAAGTTAAACCAGGCCCAAGCTCTGGCCCTACAAGGACATTTAGGTTTCAGTTGGAGGTTTTTTGTTTTTTTTTTTTTAAAGATTTTATTTTTTCCTTTTTCTCCCCAAAGCCCCCTGGTACATAGTTGTGTATTCTTCGTTGTGGGTTCTTCTAGTTGTGGCATGTGGGACGCTGCCTCAGGGTGGTCTGATGAGCAGTGCCATGTCCGCGCCCAGGATTCGAACTAACAAAACACTGGGCCGCCTGCAGCGGAGCGCGCGAACTTAACCACTCGGCCACGGGGCCAGCCCCTCAGTTGGAGGTTTTTATATGATGACAGTTTAAATATGAAGGCAATGCTTTCACAGTTTTCAAAATGAACACTGTTTCAACTTTCTATTATAGAATAATTTAAAAAATTCTTCTTGTGTTTGAAAGTCTTGTGCTTGATAAGGAATTAAGAGTAAGCTGATTTATCTTACCTTTTCATCATCTCCATAACCAGAGTAACAGGTAACAGTGAAATAGTGAAGCAAGTCTAAGCTGTCGTCCTGATATTCTCCATCAAGCCCACCTTTAAGCAGAGCCTCTCTATGATTATCATACCTGAACAAAATGAAATTAGCATCATCAGTTAAAGCTGAATAAATAAGAATTCAAAAGGACTCCTTACTCTGAAAGAGCCAAAATATTATTATTCTACATTTTAATGTGTCAAATCCACAATCAAAACATTTTAAGAAAAATATCAACATGAAAAGACTTTAAATAATCTTTTGCACAACGGCCGATTAAAACTATGACTGCAACTTCTAATACATTACAGGCATTATGCAGTCCTAGCCCATAAGAACAGGAGACTTATTAAAGCCAGGGAATTTCCATGACTCTCCCAGAAAGGTGGCTGCATTTTCACAGGAAGTAGGACAGTACAGGACGTGATCTGGTCCACAGACTAATTATACATTTGTGATCTGGGCATTTACCAACATATACCAGAGTAAGACTCTTCCTATGTTTATGTAAACAACCTAGGAGCTTCCCACACACGAAATTACTCCTCATAACAACTCTATAAAGCTAGTTATTATCCCCAAAGATACAACAGGAAACTGAAGCTCAGTGATATTAAATAACCTGTTGCCATAATCATAAAGCCAAAAGGCAGCCAAGCTAGAATTCAAAACCAGGTCTCCTGCACCAGTAGGACCATGCTCCTACCCACTGTACAGTACTGCCTCCAGCTAACAGGGGGGTTAACAGCAAGAGCTTTGAACAAAATGACAGGGAATCCTTGGGACAGGAAAAACACCAAAGATCTAGAGAAGAGTCTAGAGCAAAAGGAAGTCAGGAAAGAACGTCAAACTTCTCAAAGGAAGGCAAAAGTGTCTCTAAGGCCAGATCTCCAAATTCCTTGGGAGGAGAGAGAATTTAGGATTCTCTGGCTTTCATATAAAAGACAATTTGACGAGAATTTCCTTTACAGTCTTTCTCTCTTAACAGCCAGCCAGGCTGAACACCATTTAACACACAGAAGACTTGAGCAACAGCACTGACTACCCAGCTGCTCTTGCAACAGCAGGACCTTGCACAGTTATGTCAGGACTTAAACCCACTCCTCTGCAGCAAAAAGTTCATCTAGAATCTGAAAACTTAGAACTTCAAACAGAAATTTTTGTTTGGAAACGGTATTCAATTACTAGGCTATCATTAGTAAAACTATCTGTCATAGATATAGAAGCTTAACTCAATTTCTTCACATAAAGTAGTTCTTTGGAAAATATTACAATTCTTGTACTAAAACATTATATTTGTTCTTTAAGGACAAGTCAACATTCTTCCTTGTCTGACATCAGTAAATTTGTCGTACACCAAAGGGACCCCATTTAATGAGAAGTCGCTTTATAAGTATTAAAGTTAAAACTAACATGCCACAACTAGAGGGAGGACCCACAACTTAGAATATACAACTATGTACCGGGGGGCTTTGGGGAGAAAAAGGAAAAAAATAAAATCTTAAAAAAAAAAAAATAGTAGAGGAAGATAGGCATGGATGTTAGCTCAGGGCCAGTCTTCCTCAGCAAAAAGAGGAAGATTGGCAGTAGTTAGCTCAGGGCTAATCTTCCTCAAAAAAAAAATCATAAATAAATAAAATTTTTTTAAAAAACCCTCTATTGACAATTGTTCCCAACAAAATACACTGGGACAGAAGGGATAGTGTGATGCTCACCACGCTCTTTCCTGAGGGTCACTCAACACATCATACGCCGCTTGAATTAGTTTAAATTGTTCAGCTGCTTCTGCGGCATTGTCCAGATTTTTATCTGTTGAAATAAAATCACAGAAATTTAGTCATCATAAAAGTAGAAGACAGAATCTAAAAGGGACCTCTCCATCACAAATGCCATAAATAGATGAGCAGTGTACAAACCAAAGAAAAACAACTAGGGAAAAGCAAAGAGACATCCAAAACAGATGATAATCAGAATCTAAGTATCTACTTGAGTAGAAATTCCATCTTTTTCTAGAAACCTCAGGGTATCATGAGTACTCAATCTTGATGTCCACAAATGGAAAGTCCGGAATAGCACACATTTAAGAAGGAGCAAAATAAATACATAAAATCAGTTATAGAAAGACTATTATTTAGTGATGGATCATGTTTATTGTTCACACTGCCTTTAAGTTTTTCTTTCTTATCAACACATACCAAAATAAATCTCATAAAGTTTTAAAAATATAAACTAATCAAACTATGTACTAATTATTCTCCCTTTAGCTGTGTTTCCTTAGCCATGGAATTCAGAAAGCATCTCTGCCTCAGGGTGGTAGCCAGCTTATAAAATGGCCCCCGATGATCCCCACCTCCTGGCATTCACACCCTTGTGTAGGCCCCTCCCAGGTTACCAGGTCTGTGTAACCACCTGCAAGCAGCAGAAACCATGATGGCACAGTATGTTACTTCTGAGATTACATTATATTATAAACGACGGCAGTTTCCATCTTGACATGCTCTCTCTCAATCTCTCTTGGACTAGCCAGCTGCCAGAGCATGAAGACACTTAGGTGTCCTATGGAGAAGCCCACCGGTGAAGAATGGAGGCCTCCGGCCCACAACCAGCAAGAAACTGAGGCCTGCCAATACCACGTGAGTGAGCTTCAAAATGGGTTTTCCCAAACAGATACAACAACGTGGGAAACCTTACGCCAAAAAGCTTTGGCTTTTTGTTCCCAGCTAAGCTGTTTCCAGATTCTGATCCTCAGAAACTGTGTCAGTCCATATAATGAATATGTTTGCTGTGTTTGTTAAGCCTTAAGTTTTTGGTAACTTGTTGCACAGCAATAAATGACTAATACACTCAGAAAGGAAAATATCTGGGGGCCAGCCTGGTGGCACAGTATTTAAGTTCGCATGTTCTGCTTTGGCAGCCCAGGGTTTGCTGGTTCGGATCCCGGGTGTGGACATGGCACCACTTGTCAAGCCATGCTGTGGCAGGCATCCCACATATAAAGTCGAGGAAGATGGGCACGAATATTAGCTCAGGGCCAGTCTTCCTCAGCAAAAAGAGGAGGATTGGCAGCAGATGTTAACTTACGGCTAATCTTCCTCAAAAAAAAACAGGAAAGTAAAATATTTTGAATCTACTATGGAGCACACCAAAGTTCTTTAAGCTCCAACTCAATACTTGCCCTCTAAGCAGAAAACATGACAGAAATGTATTCCCTACAAATAGTCTTGCAGCCTTAGCACAAGGCCCTCGAGGACTTCTTGCCTCCTCTTCTCAGGTACCATCACATGGGTCCAAAATCCTTCAGGCAGTCTCAGCTCAACAACTAACACTGACAATACTTTCTCAAGTACAGCAATTTGCCATAGCTCTTTTTGCTAAGATGCTTTAACATAAAAAGCTTTCAATCTTATTTTAGAATCATGGTCCCTTGAAATTGAAAGAAGTAAAAAAAACCTCCATCCCTGTAGCCTAGTTGTATGTGAGAAGTAGTATAGTGCAAGTCTAAATTGCCTTTCACAGCGCAGCCCATCTGAAGACAGCCAATGGGGCATCTCCTAGTCCACCTCTTCTCTCTGCTAAAGACGCCCAGTGTTTATGGCACATCACAATCCTCTACTTCAAATGCAGTCAAAGACAGGCACCAATAATCAAGAAGCCATTCATTACTTCCTTTTCTTAACACTCTACTCTTACCCACTATAGCTAATTACATTAGCTTTTAGCAACATCATCACACTACATCATTCTGAATTCACAGCTGACAAAGTTTCAAGTATTTTTCATATGACTGGCAAGCCAAGGGATAAGCGTATAATGGGATTTTTTTTTAACTGAACATAGCACTTAATCCATTCTGCGGCAGACACTAAAGGTTAGATTAGCCAACACTTTTCCCCCTTTTCTCTTGCATCCTTGATTATGGACGCTGGATAAGCTAAAATACTTGCTGCAAGCAATGGCCATGTGACATGGTTCTGACCAATGAGATGACAGCAGAAGTCTATTAGCATATTTTCTTTCTTTCCTCTTTCTTCTTGCCTTGTATGTGGACACGATGCCTGGAGCCTCAGCAGCTATCTTGAGACCATGGAGGAAAAGCCAAGAGATTCACAGTAACATCAGTGAACCACGGACACAATGCCAGCGGGCACCTACCTCCGTGCCTTCTGCTGCTGGAAAAACGGTTTAATGGCTTAATTCATTTAAGCCATTGTCATCAGGTTTTCTATTATTTCCAACTAACACCAAATTTCATCTTGTTCTGGCCCTGTTGCAGTCGAGTTCTAGGTAGTATGGGTCATTCAGTGCCCTGCTGTAATTCAGATTTTGATTACTACTTAGTGACAAACTACAAGTTGCCTCCTCAGTATCTGTTCTCTTCTTCCTAACAGAACCCTGATTTTCTTCACAGTGGTAATGTACTCAGCTAAAAACTTCACCTCCCCAGACTCTCTTGAAGTTGGGGATATCAGGTGACCCAGTTTTAGCCAAACAGATATAAACGCCTGTCTACTAAATGAAGCTCCCAAGGAAAGACTTTGTTTTCCAGATGAAACGGATGGGCTTTGGTGGCGCTCACCTTATGCTCCTAACCCATCCCATGCCTGCCCAAGGCCAGAGTACAACACCTGAAGGAGGAGCACGAGGACTGAGGCAGAGACTGCTAGTTCATCTCCTCCTTCTAGCAACAAGCGGACCCTGATTTTATGGTGAATGCCTGGTCCCGGAATAAAGACTCCACTCCCCAGTCTCCTTGAAGCGTAGGTGTGACCACATGACTCAGCTCTGATCAATAACATCTGTAAAAGTCTAGGACAGCTTTAAGAATCTTCCTTAAAAGGCAGCTAGCACACACTCTGTCCCTGCTTTATCCTTTCCTCCTCCATTCTGCTGCCTGGCATCCCCAGCTGCCACCTTGGACGACGAGTGAGGGCCCATCTGAGGACGGTGAGCAGAAAATCCAAGGACCTCGTGGAGGAGAACTGTTATACGGGGCTCCCTCCTACCTCTGCACCTCTACATGAGAGGGCCACAAACTTCTATCTGTGAGGCTTAACTGCTAACACTTGCTGTATGGACTCAAGCCTGACGGTCAGGGTGATGGAGCAGGTCTTTGATGGTTTCATCAAGCAGCTGGAGCTCCCAAGATGGGCCACCTCTGGATGTCGTTATGTAGGAAAAAAGAAAATGACTATTTAGTTTAGCTACCATAGCCAGCTTCTTGTCACATGCAGCTGAACACAATCCTATGACATCTTCAAGGTGAGAATCCAGCTAAAAAGAGTCACAATTTCCACACCTTCATCAAATCATTAATAAAATTTTTGTCAGATAAATAAAAAAGCAGAGTTCAAATTAAAGCGGAATGGCAGGAAATGTCAGCAAATAAATATTCACACATAAAACAAAAAAGGTGAGGTTTGGGGTGGTAGGTGGGTGGTTCTTCTTCAACCTTTAATCAGTACTGCACTCTGTTGTCCTGTTTCTTCCCACTCCTCCTTTCCTACCCCAAGGAAGTTTGGAGAAAGTTAAAAATTTTAAACACATAAAACACATCAACGTATCATCTGAAAATAAGATCTACTCTTTTGTTTTTTGAGGAAGATTAGCCCTGAGCTAACTACTGCCAATCCTCCTCTTTTTGCTGAGGCAGACTGGCCCTGAGCTAACATCCGTGCCCATCTTCCTCTACTTTATATGTGGGATGCCTACCACAGTATGGCTTGCCAAGCGGTGCCATGTCTGCACCCGGGATGCGAACCAGCAAACCCCGGGCCGCCAAAGCAGAACGTGCGAACTTAACCACTGCGCCACCAGGCCGGCCCTAAGATCTACTCTCCTACTGAAGCTTCTTTCTTTCTTTTTTTTTTTTTAAAGATTTTATTTTTTCCTTTTTCTCCCCAAAGCCCCCCAGTACATAGTTGTATATTCTTCGTTGTGGGTCCCGCTAGTTGTGGTATGTGGGATGCTGCCTCAGCGTGGTTTGATGAGCAATGCCATGTTCGCGCCCAGGATTCAAACCAATGAAACACTGGGCCGCCTGCAGCGGAGAGCACGAACCTAACCACTCAGCCACGGGGCCAGCCCCCTGAAGCTTCTTTCTTAAATAATTTTTTCAATCTGTCATACGGCTTTTTATTTCACTTAAATATATCTGAACTGGTTGACTATAAGGTTGAACTGAGATCTAGAAGCATGAGTGCAATAAGTTAAAATAAGCAATGATAAAAAACATGGAAAGCCCACATTTATTAGCCAAATGCAAAAGCCACAAGCTTCTCACATTGCAAATCCAGTCATCAAAGTTTAAAAGGCATTCTCACACTGTTCTTTGTGCTTTTCTCTTGATCCACTCACGCCCTTTTCCACTCCCTCCAAACCTTTTTCCAGTGCCTTCTGCAAAATTTCACGGATATCTTTTAAGCCCCGCCTTCAGTGATGCCAGGCTCCCTGAGAACGTGGTTCCCTCCAGCCACAGCCCTCATCCAGCAGGTCTGGTGCTGGAGCTGGCATCCTCCTGGTCACTGATCCTTTACTCACCCCCCGACGACAAACCAGCAATCCTTCCAGACCATTTGGCAATCCCATCTTCTTCTCCTCCTTCTCTCTGTCTATTCACCGCCCAGCTACTCCTCTTTACTCAAACTGAGAATTCTGGCACTTGGCTCAGTTTCCATCCCCAGGTCCTATCATCATTCTGGGTGACTTCAATGTACCTTGACCTCCTGGGCTCCCCACCTCCGGTCTCACCTGCTCCAATCCATTCTCCCCACCACAGCCAGAGAGATTTGCAAAAAACACAAACCTATCATTTCCACTGCTTCTAACTCTTCAATGGCTTCTCAATGCCCTTAGGTTAAAATCCACCCTACCTAATCCAGGTTACCACACCTTCAAGACCCGGCCCCTGCTGATCTGGCCATGCTCACCTCTTTCCCCTTCCTGGACTCTACCATGCTTTCTCCTGCCTCCCTCCACATGTATTCCCTGTGTTCCTGCTTTAGGTCTGGATCCAGACATCACTTCTTTAGGGACACACATCTATCCCACCCACACATACACACAGTCCAAGCTAGATGCATGTGCCCATAAGCACCTTGTATTTGCCCTCATACCCGAGTTCACTGGATTGAAATTGCCTGTTTTCCCCTCTGTCTCCCCAAAGACTGTACGTGCCAGCAGAGGAGGGACCAATCCTGTCTCATTCACACAGGGAAGAGCTCAGGGAATATTCATCAGATGAATTATTGAAAGCCTGCCCTTCACAAGGAGTGATCGTACTAGGCAGCACTGTTGGCCCTACTGAAAATACGCTCATTTCCTCAACAAAAGAAAGGTCATTCCCTTTTTTTTTTTTTTAACAATGAAACAGGCAGCCTTTCTATTTGAGGTATGTATTATTCTTTGAAGCAAAGCCCATATGTTAACCTCAGAAACATCTAACACAGTACCTTGCACGTAGAGGGAAATTAAACATTTGTTTAATGAAAGACTTAAATTACAGAGCCAGCAAAGCCCATCAAAACCATGTCTCTCCTGGGAAAGTATTTATCCCTTAAATGTATAGGCATTTTCAAACCAAAAGATAATTAGGAAGCTACAAATTATAATGACATTCGGTGAAGATATTAACAATCAGTTCCTAACAGGTTTGGTTTCAAAGTAGTTAACTGATGTTTTAGTATCATTTGCATAGTTCTTCCTTTCTTCCTTGCACTGATTTCCAATTAATCACCAAATCCACTCATTTTTCCTTTGCAACACCTCTTCAATCCAGCCTTACCCCTCCCACTGACCCCAAGCCTGGCTTACCTTCCCTGGTGAACTCTACCTGACTTCTGTCTCCGCACCTTTTGAAACCAGTCAGTTGCCTTCATAGTATCTTCCCCCAATAATAAAGCCAGCCTCAACTCTCCACTACGGAAAAAACAAATTTCACAGTCCTTAGCCTAACCTTCAAGGCCCTTTACAATCTAATCTCAAAGCTACTACTCAAAAACTTGTTAGTATTGTCATCAAAATTACGCATCCATTTGGTCACAAGCACTAATCCTCTTCCTCACACTTTTCCACCCAGAGTCAACAAATTCCCAACTTCCTTCTAATTCCTAACTCGATTTCTAATGGTAACCCCTCTTACTCTAAGAATATGCTTCTAACTATTTTTGGATTAATTTTGGATATAGCTACTGACTTCCTGCTGAGATGAACCTTTAGCTCCCTGTACCTCTTCCCTTCCAAGGTACATCAGATTTTCCTAGTTCCTCTGTTGGCAATCATTATAACTTTGTAAGTAACAAACCAAGGCCTCTACTTCTTGTTCCATCAACTGCAGACAGCACCTTCTGACTTTGGGTCCCAGGCCTTTCCTCCAGCTCTTCTCCCAATCCCTATTTCCAGACTTCCAATAAACACTGTCTTCAGCTAAACCATCCCCTAACCACCTCTTGTCCATCACAGTGCTCACCCCATATTGTTAAGTTCACTCTTCCCAATGCCATTCCTCTAGAATCCAGCTAAAGTCCAGGCTGGCTACTCTGTCAAGGGGAAGCCTCAATACCTCTCAGCACACATGAAAATTCCTTCCCCTGAACTCCTGGGGCATTTATTACTTGTTCTATTAATCCAACTACCAATTACATATGTATACTATTTTGTTTGCACTTGTATTTAACTTTTCACATCTGTACAACGTGGTTTCTCAGCAAGACTCTGAGCTCTCTGTCCTAGCATTTCAAAATCTAACAGAGTAGTGACTTGCACGTACTCGAGACCCTACAAAGCGCATATGGATCAGTTCTAATGCGAAAGCCTTTTATAAACCTCAAAAAGCTGAGACTCAACTACTGTCTTAGTTTTCCAGTCTGGAAGATCAGGTTCCATCAGAGAAGTCACACAGGCCTGGGCCACAACCAAAGAAAACATCCAAAGGAAGCACCGCTCTAAGTAAACATAGAAACTTCACTGGAGAAGACACCCAATTAAAACTCTTCATCTGCGGAAAATCCGAAGTACAGGGTCTGCTCAAACAGTCTATTAAAAGAAAAAAAAAGGCACAGCTATTTAAAAGACATTTTACTAACTCCTTTGTCGTAATCTCAATAAGGAAGGAGCCATAAATTACACCTAAGTAGTTGGGATTCCGTGATGAAGTTAAGGGCAGCAGAGGAAACACCCAGAGAAGCGGAGAGGCAGGGGACCCAAGCCAGGGACAAGCCTGAGGAAGAACTGGGTTGAGAGCTCAACTCCTCCCCAATCGGTAGTGTGCGCGAAGGGGTGGGAGGAGCAGGTGAAGTCGCTAGAATGCTGTCTTTCCCCATCAAGTGGCAATGCGGGAAGCAAGGGGCGGGGTAGGGGGTCAGGGAAGGGATGGGTGCTCGGAGCTAGCGCGAAGCCTTGGGGTGGAGGGCTGCGTCCACCGCGGCGGAGAGAGGACGCTCATCGGGAGGGCTGCGCAGGGGCCACCTGGCCGGGGACCGGGGGCCGGGCGTGGTTTCCAGGGCGAGGGGAGTTACAGGGCAGGGAGGTCGAGGCACAGCCAGGTTCCCGGAGTTATTCCGGGGAGACAGGTGGAAAGGGTGGCGAGGCCGGGCTTTGGAGAGGGGCCGCGGAGGTTACGGAGTAGTTACCCGGGTGCCATTTCAGGGCCAGCTTCCGATAGGCCTTCTTGAGCTCCTCCTCGCTGGCGTCGCGCCGCACCCCCAGCGCCTCGTAGTGACACTTCATCGCCCGGCCGGGCAGGGGGCAGGAGCCCGGGGCGGGGCCGGGGCCCGGGCCCGGGCCAAAGTGGTGGTGGCGGCGCTGGTGGCCCTCCCCTGCGGCGGGAGCCCGGCGCCCGCACCGGGCCAGCCAGCGAGCGCGGCGGTGGCGGCGGCGGCGGCGGCGCGGGGCAGCGGAGGCGCGCGGCGGGGACCGGCGGCGAGGGCTGCGGCACGCGGACGCGCGGAGGGGGCGGGGCCAGCGGCCGCGGCTCCGCATGGGCGAGGGGAGGGCCTGTTCCGGAGAAGCCGCGCGGGAGGGAGGCGGGGCCGCGGCGGGCGGGAGGCGGGGCCTCGGCGGGGAGGAGGCGGGGCCACGGCAGCGCGAGGCGGGGCCCCTTTGAGGGTCATTGTGAGGGACACAGAGTGGCGTCAGTGTGCGTGGCACGAGCTGGGCAGGCAACATGAGGGCGGAGATAGGAGTCTGATGAGAGAAGACTGTGGAAAACAGCTTGTGGTTTTGATGATAATTTCTCAATTCCAGCCCCGTTTTTACAGATGAGGCAACGCAGCCTCGAAGTAGTGAAGTGGTTTGCTCGAGCCCCCCCAACTAGCCAATGGCAGGATGCGATTGGACCGAACAACAGGTTTTTAAACTATTTTCAATTCTCTTCAGCTGCCGCTTAACGAGATCTCTAATATTGCTCGTCTTGACCAATATGCATGAGAAATAACAGTAAATAAGATGACTTAAACTGAAACGACTTGAGGGAACACACATTTTAAAATAACATACTAAATGTTTTACCACCAATGTGGATGAAACTGTGCTGACCCATTCATCCAGCACACTTTAATTCTAACTTTCTGGCCTCTAATCCTACATTTCTAGGACTAGTTTAGGTTAAGAATGCAGTTAAGGGATAATATTTAACCAGTAGTTTTCTTCTGATCTGATACACTGTATTACAGGATAGAAGATCTGTAAAACTGTTCCACCAAATTTGATAAGGTATCAAAACATATCCTAATTGTCATTAAAATGCATCAATATACCAATATATTTCATTGTAATGTGGAATGTTTATATACGTCGGTTGTTAGGTGTAGGTGCTATTTGTCAACCATGTATGGTTCAAGAGAGAAAGTTTGGCTCCGTTGCTGACAAACATCTATTGTACGGGGTCCGAGTACTCAGTTTAGGAAGGCTGTCCCTCTCTTCCCTAATATCCTGCCCCCTGCACAATCAAACCCATTCTAAACCTCATCAAGTTTCTCCACACACCACGGTCCAACCAACCCGCTCCTCAAAATTCATACACCTGCCTTTTTTCCGAAGAAGGAAGATGCTATCTGGCCCTAGTTCATTTGTAAATTGGTAACGAATAGGGACTGAGAAGTTTGAGTACAGAAAAAAATGGGACCTTTCCCCATCTGAGAATGGATGGGGGAGGACAGACAAAAAGTGACAAAAGGACGTTTTTCTTCCCCCAACTACATCTGGTTTTGCTTACAACCTCTGAGAGTCACTTGCCTCTTTTTCCTCCCGAGGGAAGAAGGATTTATTTTTGCCTGTAACATTGTATAGAAATTTATAGACAATTACACTGGATATAAATTTGTCTAAAGGAACATCTTTTCAACAGATGGACTTCTAAATGAACGTGGACTTGGGAAATGAGGAATTCTCAAATGAAGTGTCCATATAAATGACTACGAAAGGGAAGTAATTTGGGATAGGAAAATGTCTGTACATGGAAACTGATAATCAAAATTGTTAAATGGAAATTCCACTAAAACTCTACGCACACATCAAAAAGTATAAAAGTTTAGTTCTTCACTCAAACTCACAACTTGTTGATCCAGTTTATGTTTATAACCTATAATTAACCTCTTGAGATGTGGGTGTTTAAAAACAAATCCTGAATACAGCTGTCTTGTTTTTGTCCAAGGTTATATTCAATTGCCCAAATAAATAATGCCCCCCCCACCCCCCGCCGCTTAACCAGATTTGGCTTTCATCAGCCACATACAAGTATTTCAAGTGAACCTCTGACCTGAATTACCTGCGTAATGTAGATGATTTCAAGGTAAGTAGCCTAATTTAGACTCTTTCAAGATAAAGTAGCCTAATTATACACTCAAGGGCTTTCTTAGCAGAAAACTAAGGAAAAAATGAAATATAATATTCATCCTGTCTACACAGGTTTAAAATAAAGCCATAAAAGGCAAGTGGTAACTAGGAAAGACATCTAGAATAACCTTTCTATATAAAAGAGCTCTTACAAATTAGTAAAAGATATCTACTACACAAAAGCATCAGTCACAAAAGAAAAACCAATACCTAGCCAAGAGTACTCATTTTTGTTCCTATCAAAATGACATATTTCACCATTGACAGGGGCACAAGGAAATGAACACTGTAACCTCTAATGAGGTACAATATTTAGAGGAACAATCAAAATGTCTTAATGTTAATAATTTTGGACCTGAGTTCCACTTATAGGAAACCACAAGTGTTGTACAAAGTAATTTACATAACATTTGCTGCAAGCACCTATACCAGAAAAAGATACAACTGAAAATATCCAACACTAAGGGACTGATTATACAGCTATGGTATAGAGTGGAATACTGTGCAGTTAATCATGTTATATATATAACAAAGACATTCGAAAATGATTAATGTGAAATAAAATGGTGACAAATCACCACATCCATGATCCAATTTTATTAGTTACTAACATGTATGGCATATCTATCTGCCCATCTCCTCAGCAGCCGCCCACCTGTTCAAGGCCACTGGCACCCAGAATCTTGTCTTTCCCTGTTACTAATCCACTCCCAGGACCTTAAGCTCAGTGTTCTTTGCTTCAAACAAAGTTCTTTCGTAAGGGGAGAAATTCAAATATTCTAGTGCTAACAACTGTCGCACTTTTCTTCCTTTTACTCTTAATTTAATAGTTTATACCCACTGTTTCTAAATTAAATTTATAACCTACAAAATGCTTTCAACACATGTATTAACTCATTTGATTCTCAAAACCTAAGAATTTTTACTGTATTCTTTTTCCAGGTGAGAAAACAAAATCAGAGATTTGCTTTTCCGAGAGGCCTCATTAATTGGTGACTCAAAGACCCAAACTTCAGTAAGATGTTTTCCTTGCATCCAGTCTACCCGCACTTTACCATCCAAAACTATGCTCTACAAGCAAAGGGCCTGATGCTATGTCTTACAATAATGACCCAATACACGTGTTTAAATTTCAGTTTTGCTAAGCCCAAAATTTTAATGAGAGAGCAAGCCTAAACTTTAAATGTGCTACATTTTGAGTAATACCATACAAGCTTTAAAACGACAGACAGAAGTTAACTGATGAGTTCTGGTGATATTTGAAAAAACACAGACACCACTGAAGCCACAAGATTTTAATTTTCCTTTCTTTTAAATGCCACACTAATTAAAAATAAGACAGTCCTGGATAATAAAAGTATTTACACATGGAATACAAAATAAATATAAAATAACTGAAAACAAATTATCCATTAATTCATTTTGTATTTCCACTGTTCATCTTCTGTTTCATTTTTCTTTGCCTTTTGTAAATCCTTTTCTTTCTTGCTTTCAAATCAACTTTTGGCTCTGGTTTTACCCACTGTATTTCTACTGGTTTTTCCTCAGCTGGTGTAACAAAAACATCTGCAGTGGGATCATGTGGAAGAATAGTCTTTGGTTCTTTCTTTCTCAGCTTCTGCACATCTTTCACTTGCTGTTTCTCTTTGTATTTTGCAGCTGTGATGGATCTTATGATACGCCGATGCTAGAAACAAACAGATGTTTTTGAAATAAAAGTAAAGACTATATATGCCAATGATATTCACTTATGAACGCTATTTCCCTTCTCCCTGTGTCATTTAAAAAATAGTAATTTACAAGACTGTATGCAGCAAAACCAAATTCAGTTTCACAGTTAACAGAACAATAATTACTTGACATTTGGGCCAGAATTCTGGGACATTGAGGACCACTGAACAACAAAAACAGCTTACCATGTTTGGTGACTGGTAGTGAGGATTTTCATATAAAGTTGGTCCTCCAAAACTTCCCTGGAAAATCTTTATGAGATTTAAGACAAAACGAGGTCCTATTTCTACAAGAGCAGCATCTTCTTCTATGATCTTTAATAAAAAAACAATTCATTTTGGTTTGGATATACTATTCCTGAAAGGTATACTGGCTATAACTTCATTACAAATGTGCCTAAAAGAACTCATAATAAAATTAAGGTGGAATTGAAACTTGGCAAGCATCAAATCATCAATATTTTCTGAAATATATTACTAGTTACAGGTAGTTGTCATAGGAAAATATAAATATTTTCAGTGTGTTCTTTTAAAATTGAATAATTTTGGGGCCAGCCTCGATGGCCTAGTGGTTAAGTTCAACATACTCTGGCCTGGGGTTGGTTTCCAGGAGAGGACCTACACCACTAGTCGTCAGTAGTCATGCTGTGGTGGCAGCTTTTATACAAAAAAGAGGAAGACTGGCAACAGATATTAGCTCAGGGAGAATCTTCCTCAGCAAAAAAAATAAAATTGAGTAAGTCCAATTTAGTCCATATCCTGTTTCTCACAATGCAAATATTGTGGTTAAATGAATTTTTTAAACTTCGACCACTATAACAAATTGTATTAAAGCACCCTACAGGGATCCTTTTAAAATTTAAATCAACCCCTAAATTGTTTTTGTAAATCTAATTCAAATTTAAAAGGTATATAAAAGGATACATGGCCAAATTAATTTTTGAATAGGTACTGATTGTGGCACTTCTGAACTACAAATAATGTGTTGATTCAGCTATATCTGCCCTCAGAGGTTAAGAAGGTTATATTTAAGTCACATTGCCAGGTACCCAAAATAACACAGAAAGGAGCCCAGTTTACTTTATATGCTGTCTGAAATTTTATCTTGCTGTTCTCTTCCACCTCTCCACTTTTGTGCAGACTTATTATTCTGCCAAACTTCTGCTTCAAGATTTCCAGAATCATCTCTCCTCCTGAATGAGTCACTGTATGACTCACCTAATAGTTCTCACTGAATGCCTTCTACAGGGGTTATGTTTTTCTAAGTCTTAACCTCCCCTCGCCACCAAGAGATTCTAACCCCTTGGGAGAGAACCTTATGTTTTACTGAATATATAGTGACTTGTTAGAAAACTCACACTGCATTATCAACTGATAGCCATGAAAAGAAGTAGGTAGAGATCACTCAAGATATGAGACAGTAGTTATTTGCTGCTACTCTGTGGGGAAAAGAAAGATATTTAAAACAAAAGGAGTTACTATTCTGTGTCTATAAATGCTGTGTCCTAATTTATTTCAAAGCATAATCAAAAATTAATTAAAGCTAACCTGAAAGTTCCGAAACCATATCCTATTATCCAAAATGGCGAAAGTAAACACATGGTCCACAAATGGTTGGCTTTTGGGATGATACCGTGGTGTACTAAAGATCTGGTTTAAAAAAAAGACATGTTAGTTCCTTATTCTATGGCATATCATGTGTTTTAGGTAGCTAAGTTAACAAAAAGTCCAAAGGAAGACACCCATTTATAACATATTACTAAAAATACTTTCCAGAAAAGATATTTACCTGAATTAAGAGTTCTTTTAACAAAGCATAATGTGGTAATTCATCAAAAGCCTATAAAAATAAAGTGAACATATTAACAACAGCGACTGTTTTGTCTAAAATTGTGCTTGTTGTTTTTAACGTTAACTAAATTGAATTATATAACTATATCCACTAAAAAACCACCATGCAGAGTAAGAAAGTTAGATCTCACACACTAAGTGAGAAACTTACAGGGTCAAAGGACAAAAGGGGTCGAGAACCTCTCAGACAGTTTCCAGTCATCTTCAGTTCAGCTAGGGTATGAACTAGGAAAAGTATAACAACAAAAATAATTATAACTGGCACAATTATCCCAAAAGATTACTTCAATTTTCTCATAAAAAATTTTAAATCGAGTCAACTTACTATTTTGAACAAGGAATTTAGCAGATGGTCCATGAGGTGAATTTGACAGCCTGAAAAATATGAAGGAAGCTTTCTCAACTAATTAGAACTTAGAATGTCGTAAATGCTTACTACCTTTTCAGTTTAAAAGACACCATTATATGCTCGTAATAGTCATATATTTAATTTTCTTTAAAGGTTCCAACTTTTGTGAACTCCAATGAGTTTGCTTCATTCCCTGGCCCCATCTTTTTACATAAAGACTGAAAGGAGCCTATAACTTAAGAGGTACAAAGAATAAATCCATTTTAAAAAACAAGTTCCACCAAGTCTTAATTAATACATTCTCTTACCACATATAGAGATCCTGTTTTTTCTTAGCTTCAAAATAAATACATTTATTGCAGTTTTTCATTTCACAAACCTAAATGGGGCAAAGTATAGAAAAACGAAATAGTGAACAAAAATGACTATAACAATATGCAATCAATATCTAGATTTTGCCAAAAATACTTAAGCAGGTTAATAAGCTACAAAGGTCTAAATCTAAATAAATTTATTTATTCACAGAAAAAAATGCTTCAAGCTCCTCTTAGGTATTCTGCCCAAGGTAAAGTAGATGTTCTGCCCAGCTCTTTGGTAGAAGCATGGATTCTTTTTGGCCTAGCATTTTAAAGTAACTGGCCTCACTTCTCATTACTGGGAGCCTCTTCTTCTGACTACAGTCCCATGCACAAACTACAAATTACAAGGCCGACAACAAACGCCCTAGGGAAACAGTACTCTACAATTAGCCTCACCAATCTTAAGAAAATATAGTCCTTAGAGAACCAAAGCCATCCTTTAGTAATAGGTATGATTTTTAACTCCTCAGCTTTTCTTTCTGAGGAAGATTAGCTCTGAGCTAACTACTGCCAGTCCTCCTCTTTTTGCTGAGGAAGCCTGGCCCTGAGCTAACATCTGTGCCCATCTTCCTCTACTTTATATGTGGGATGCCTACCACAGCATGGCTTGCCAAGCGGTGCCATGTCTGCACCCAGGATCTGAACCGGCAAACCCGGGCCGCCGAGAAGCAGAACGTGCAAACTTAACCGCTGTGCCACCGGGCCAGCCCCATGCTTTTTGATTTTAACCTTAAGAAATTTAAGTCTTTTCTTCCTCATCTGTATTATCACTTCTGTGACTTGCTTCTATAAAATCACTAAGGGACTGATGAAAGGCAGAAGCATACAAAACTTATTTCCAGCTGAATTAAACTTCAGCATCTTGAAAGCTTACACAGTCACACTTGAGAAATATATAAAAGCAATACAGGAATGAAGTCTTGAATTGGTGTAACATTCATACACTATCTAATATAGTGTCCACAAACTCTAAACTACTTGAGACTTCAAACCTAATAACTTAAAAGATTCTTAGATACAATGTTTTATTTCTCACTTGTCTTAGAATAAACACAACACTAAGTTGGTTGTTTTCCAGTTGAGCCTCAGTTGCTGGAAACCCATACCCTGTTTTATTTCTCCTACCTTCACTTGAAATTACAATACTTGTTTATGGCCTGTCTCCCCCATTAGAACGTAAACTCCATGATAATGGGGCGTTGTTTTGTTAAACATGTTTCCACAGCATGCATAATAATGCCATCATATAGCTGAAGTTCAAAAATTTGTGCTAAATGAATAAAAGAAACCTTTCATATACAGCTAAAGAGAATTATCTTAAAACAATTCTAAGTTTTTAAAAATTTACTTTAAGATGTAAGTTTACTATCTTCAACAATACTTTGAAAATTTAACCTATTTCTAGTTTGTAACACCTCAAGAGCAAACACCACATACATCACTTTTAATACTGGCAAAATATTTTTACAATGTGGCTTTTTGGGAATATTTAATAGGTCTTTTAATTTTGTTTTATATATGATAGTTTTTTATGAGTACCTACTATGAATTTAGTACTGTACTAGACATAATGAGAAAAAAAAGAATGAAATATAATCCTTGTCCTCAGGAAATTTCAATATGCTTGTTGAGACAAATATAAGAATGATCACGAAATAATATATACTGAAGCACTAAACTATGAGATATAGACAGTGAGTACTATATAAATTTAGAAGGCAGATTATTGAAGTTAACATTTTTATAAGTATCTTTTACAAAACAATTTAGAAGTCATTGAATAACTGACCTATTTTTTATATGAACTATCTTTAGTGTTCCAAAATATTGTTTCTAAATAACAGTGTTCCTAGAATATTTTACTTTTATTACTTTCTGAAATTACCTCGTTAATCACAAATAACTTATCTTTACGATCCATTTTAGTATCTATAAAAAGAAAAAAAGAAAAAGCAAGTAAATAAAAGATTTCAAAGCTACTTCAATCCAATCACACAAGCTTTCTAGAAAATTATTCTAAGTGTTTTTATAATCTTCAGTTTAAATAAGATTTTATTAATTTCAAAATGATTAGATCTGAAAACACATGACCTCTTTAAAAATCTTCTTTGTAAGTGTAAAAATGAGTGATTAAAAAACAGTCCTCAAGAATTATATACTATGATCTAAGCAGTGTTTCTCAGACTTTCTGTATTCCATGAATTCCTTTCAAAAATGGAAACATTGTCACAAACCAAGGGCTATGTTCTAGGACTCCAGTTTAAGGAACACTCATTGAAAAAAATAAAATTTGAATGGAAGAATATTTCTTAAAATTTTGAATCATAGTTGCCAAAGAAAACAGATAAAAACTAGTTTTACATTATCATAGAAAAAATTTATATAAATTCAGATTTCTCTTATTAGTTTCAGAAATCTAAAGATATTAACAGCAGACCCCAGTTTGAGAAACACTAGTCTAAAGAACTAAGGGATTACCTAGAATTAAAACCAAAAGCACCTCCCAATACAGGCACAAAAACAGCTGCATGACAGCAATGCCTCAGTTCTACCCTAAAAACTAAATGTTCTTCACTCGCCTGCAAGACACCCCATTCCTAAAAAGAATAGCTTGGCCTTTAGAAGTAGGCTGAGCCCAACTTAAAGGTCCTTCAAATCATACTCCAGGTCCATTAATTTTTTAATAAGAACAGTTTTTTAAAAAGATGCAGAAAGCAATAGAAGGCAGTCCTGAATCATTTAGAAAGACAAACCAGCTCATGACCTCCGAGAGCATTATAATGAAGGCATTCCTGGACCTTCAAGAAATGTTTTGATAATATTATGATATCTGTTTAAGGAAGTGAAGAGAATTTTAATGAATTTTGCAAAGAATTTCTAACAAAATGTTAATTGGAAAAATCTTGGCACTGAAAAGATAAACTTCTGAGGCATTGTGGTTCTTTACCTGACAAGGCTGAACAAATGAAGTGTGATTTGAAGTAGAAATATATAAATAGGTAAGTTTATAAAAGTAAATGTTTACAGTATATGATACAAAGGCACCTGCTTTAGAATGAGGCATCAGCATTCTCAAGTCTTGCATTAAATGTCTTGTCCTGAAATTTATTCCTCTGGAAGAAAAGATGAGAATCCGTTCCTTATTTTTCCACTTGCCCTAAAGAAAAAGAAAATGTTAAAAGATTTTAAAATCTCACACTGAACCTATCTCGTTCTTTTAAAGATAGTTTTAAAAGTATCCAGCTTTTTAAATACCCTACCATCCTCTAGTTTATCAAGACTATAGCCATAACTCCACCTCTCTCCCTGTATGTGTAATTCAGGGAACTGAGATGTTTCACTATACACAAAATCTTTCCACTCTTGAAATCAGAATGGACTCCTCGTTCCATATTTCTTGCACAAGAGCACTTTAATATTAATTCACTACTTACTAAGTTCCTACCAGGAGCCAGGCACTGTTCTTATGTGGGAAGATGGTCAACAAAGAAGCAAATCAATAAAGGCAGGGAGGCATGAATAGCATGAAACCCTTAGACAACCACAACATGTCTGTCACATAGGCCATAAGTGGCAAAACACCATGTGATGAAGCAAGAAAGGAAACCTTTACAAGTCCCCATTTTGGCTTATGTTATAGACAAAAATTAGATTCCTTATCTAAAGCAGCAGCAAGCTAAAGACAGCACTTAGTTCTAATGAAATAACACTGCCAATGGAAAATTTAACTCCTTATATATAAGGTAAATAGAGAGACACAATAATATTCATAAAAAGCCTCCAGGTAGCAAGGCAAACAATCCTGACCCCTTTAATTCAATCTCTCAGCAGCATTCACTGGCCACAGCTGCCACCCAGAAATGCTCTCCCTGACTTCTTTTTGGTTTTTCTTCTTCCATGTCTCCAATTCCTCCTCTTGACTCTAAAGATTCTTTCTTAGCCTTCTTTTGTTTCTGTTCTCTCCAGGACTGAGTTCTCATAATCATTCCCATAGCTTCGACTGTCAACTCTACAGAAAGGTAAGGAACTCTCTGGAGCACTAATAATCCAAGTATTTGACTCAACACTTCAAATCCAACTCTAGAATACTAAACCTTAAATCCAGTAACTTTCCTATTTGTTTTTCTGATGATGCCACCCCTCATTTCAGTCCCCTAGGCGTTGAACATTCCATTTGCCCTTATTCTCCCATATCATAAACACTACTAAATCTGTCAACTTGTCTTTGCAATAACTCTTAATCCTTTCTTATTCACAGTGCCCTCGTTCAGATCCTTATAATCTTAAATCTCCTAAATGGCTAGTGTTCCCAAACAGAAGCTCCTCCGATAGTTATGGCAAGACTAGCACCAGCTTAACCTTTTTAAAGCACTGCTCCAATCACATCCTTAACCTCCTAGGATTTTCTAAACAAACTCCAAAATGACATAACTTTGACATTGGATTTTAAAATACATTTATGTTTTTACCTCACTATTGCCCAAATCAACCCTACACTTTAGCCAACCTGGCTCTATTTTTTAGATTTTCAGCATTTCTTCCACTTCAACACATCTGATCAGTTTTTTCCCCTCTCCCTGGTCTTGTTCTCTCTCATTTTTGAATATCAAAATCCTGCCCTTCCTTTGAGATCCAGTTCCAAGGCTAAATTATTCATGATCCCTTACCTGATTACCTTCAGGTAAAAGTGATCTTATCTTCTACACTTCCATTGAATTTCTCATATTATGACTAAGACCATAGAGACTGTGGGGGATTGGAATTGGCCACCCCAAGATATGTCTCTTCAGCATGAGGATTATTTGGGGCTGGTTACATTTAAAAAACTGCAGACAGGAAAGAAACTCTGAAAAGTAGAATTTACTGACCCTTTGTTAAGAGACATTTACATTGTAAAGGAAATCTTCCTCTGTAAAGGTGTCTCCCTCTCTATACCAGGAAGGAGGGATGATCATATCTCTAGAAACTCTCATCAACGTGGAAGGCAAGGACTCAAATCTGCATAATAATCTTACTCTTGTTTGCTGTACTTGTCTGGTAACCTCCTGAAACTGACTCCCCCCACCCCCAACATCCTCCTTTGTCTTTAGCTGAAGATGATATTTAAGGTGTTGACTTCAGCCATTTTGGCGAGTTGCTCAGGTTGCCTGAGCCTCTCCCATGTGTACATGTTATAAAGCTTTGTTTAATTTTCTCCTGTTATTCGGTCTCACGTGAATTTAATTCATTTCTCCGGCCAGAAGAACCCAGAGCGGGTAGAGGAAATGTCTTCTTCCCCTACAATACTAACATATTTCTTTCTAGTTCCTTAAGTGAAGAGTGAGAGCACTAACATTTATGGAAAGTTTACTACAAGTCCAGCTTATTCTTCACAAAAAGTAAATCACATTTTCTTCCTCCTAATTTGCAGATGAGAAAAGAGCTCGAAATGTGCCTGTCAGTTAACAGCAGGGCTGGAATTTAAACTCATCTTTACTCCTCGGAGCTAATTCCTTTCCTAGTGCTTGCCACCACATCACACAGGGTCACTGATTTTTCCTATATGCTAGAGTATTGCCAAGCGCGGGGGAAATTAATAAGTCAAAGGCCATCCTTGTCTCTACAGTATTCGATGTAGCTTTTACTTAAGGAGCTTTCAGCTGAATTAAAGTTAGGTACAATAACTTGTGTTCACCTTCTTTTGAACAAAAACCATTCACTTTTATGTGAATTCTTAGTTCCTTCTAAACTCCGACATCTCAGGAGGAAAGGGTCACGTTCTAGTTTTGCAATCCCAAAGCCAAAGAAAACCTAACTTCATATAGTGCCTGGCACGTTAAAAGTCTGTCGAATACAAAAAGAGCTCATGCTATCTAGTCTAGCTTTCATTATCTCTTGAGTTAAAGACCTGATCAAACAAATCAAGGCACTGTTCCAAGGACAGCAACTTTTTAAAGAACCGCATAACAAGGGTCAGGTGCCCTGACAGTAGCTGACTACGGCAGGACATGAAAATACCAATCACTGGGAGAGAGATGCTCGATAGCGAGAAATAACTTCAGGAAAAATAATGCCCTCTAAAAAAAATGATAACGGAGTAACTAGAAGACAGAACACTAGAACTGAGGACTCCGTTAAGTCCTTTCCCTGCGAACGGGGTAAGTGCTCTGAAGTCGGCCCCGTTGTTCAGCCGGCCGCCTCCGAGAGGGCGGCCATGTGCACAAGGGTTAGACGTAAACGTGGTGGCCAATCTGACCCAGAGGAGAACTGAGACCGAGCTCCCGTAACACCGGGCAACTCTGAAAACAGCAGAGCGGTCGTCAGGCAGGCAGCCCCAGGCAAGGCGCGTGCAGCCGCGACCGCAGGTGTCACCCGGTGGTAGCCCTCTCTACCTTGCAAACGGGGCCTGGGATACGGTCTCTGTCTTCCTCCTCCGCCTCCTCTGCCATGTCGCGCCGCTTAGCTGTCGGCGTAGCATCTTTTTCGTTTCTTTTTGGTTTCTTCGCCTGAACCGCCAAGCCTCCACGCCGTTTCCTCTTGATCGCCGCCATCTTGCCTTGCCGCCTTCGCTCTCGGCCTTCCTTCCGGCTCAGCCGCTCGCTCCCCTTTCCGATCTCTATGGTAGCGTGCGCCGGCTCTGTGGTCATCCTTCAGCTCTATGGTGCCTCTTTCCGGTCTCTGTGGTAGTGTACGCTCGGCTCTCTAGGCCTCGGGAGCTTTGTGGTGACGGTGGCCGAGGTGGCTTGCTGGTCCGAAAAGAGTGGCGGGAGCCGCTCCACTTCCTCCTGGTTTTCCCGGGAGCTCGCTTTCCCGGTGACCTGGCTGAGAAGGGCTTTCAGGCGTCCGGACTCCGCCGCAAAGGTAGGGTCTCCGCGTCAGTCAACGTGCTGCCCCGCGGCGGGCCAGTGAGCGGAGTTGTCTGAGACTCCTGGAGGATCCTCCGAGGGACCGGGGCGCGCCTCCGATCGCGTATTGTGTTAGAGGCGAGATTGGGGGCGCCGGACAGCTCAAAACCGACTTTGGGGGGATGCGTAGCCCCTGTTTGGCCTGGCGAAACTGGCCCCAAGGAGAACTACCGAGTTAGGTGTCTATTTTAATTGTTCGCAACTTTTCATGTGTTACTGTCCCCTTACTAATGACAAGGAAACTTGTCATTAGTAAGATAGATAAGATAGAAAGATAAATAACTTCTCCCAAAGTTACAGGGACAGTTAAGTGGCAGAAGTGGGGTTCTATCCTGGTCGACCGAGTTCATCGCCCCGGCCTCTCCCACTTGCCTCAGGGCGGGTTGAGATCGTGGGCCTCGCCAGCACTGATGGGGAGTTTTATGGTCGAATCTCATCAGGTGTTTCGTGATCCCCGGGAGCAGGTGCTGGCACCAGGAGCATCCCTCGGGGCCGAATGTGCCGTGGACGATGCCCCTCCTAACCCAACAGATCCAAGATGAGAATGACTACAGCTTAGTGGCCAGCCTTGACAACGTTAGGAATCTCTCCACTGTCTTGAAGGCTATTCATTTCCGGGAACATGCCACTTGTTTCGCCACTAAAAATGGAATCAAGGTTACAGTGGAAAATGCAAAGTGTGTGCAAGCAAATGCTTTTATTCAGGTATGGAAGGAGGCACCTTTAAGCCTGTGACATATGATATTCTTCACCCAGTTTAATGAATTCCTAAGGTCTTAATACACATCATTTAAGTTAGAGAACAGTGTATCGTTATTTGAATCTTTTTCCCTCCGGGTAACAAATTCTTTTCCCATCTTGTTTTAGAGATAATGGTTAATAAGAATGTCTAAAATATATTAAGCTAAACTGTAGGGCAAGCACTCTGCTGAGTGTTTCTATGTTTAACTCATTTCATCTTCAGTAATAATCCTATAAGGTAGGTTCTCTTATTATTCCCATTTTACATGTGGAAACTGAGGCACAGATTAAATGATTTGCAAACAGTCTCACAGCTGGGAAGTGGCTGAGTTGGGAAGAGAACCCAGAACATTTGTTTCCAGAGTACATGCTCTTTACCTCTACCTCCCTATTATTAAAAAAATACTTTTTTCTTTTATTGTTTATAATAGAATCTTTTATTACAAAGTAAGATTTGTATGGTTCAGATAGGATTTCAGATTTAATTTAGCATTTATGTGAACACTTAAGTGCACAGTATGACCTCAGGTATAGAGGGATAAATAAGACATGGTTCCTGTCCTTAAAAGAAATTGAAAACTAATATCACTCACGCATTATCAGGTTATTTGGCAATTTTTCCAAGTGACCTTAGCCATCCTGATGGGCACAAAAAGGAGACGAGGGAGACTCATGTGAGAGAGAGTATAGATCCAAGAAGCTAGATGAAGGACCCCTCATAAAGTTTTCCATGGGACCTAAATCACTGTTGCACATTTAACTATTGAGTAGGAGTACATATTCTAATGGATAATAACGGAAAAAGCTTATGATGTTTTGATTGGTATTCAGAAATGATTTTCATGGGGTCAGCACAATGTTGTTATTTTTTAAACATATAAAATGAAATCTAGAACCTTATGTGAGTTTTCATTCTTTGATATACATAATTACGTTTTCATCTTTACTTTTTTTCACAGGCTGGAATATTTCAAGAGTTTACAGTTCAGGAAGAGTCTGTTACTTTTCGAATTAATTTAACTGTCCTTTTAGACTGTTTATCTATTTTTGGATCAAGTCCTATGCCAGGTGAACCATTTTGTTATCATTATAATGACATAAAAGCATTATACAGAATGGTCAGAAAAATACAGGAAAAGTTATTAGAATATAAGTAATATAAACATTTCTTTAGAAAGTTAATTGCCAATTCATTTTTCATTGTTCACAATCATGGATTCTGAATTTTCACAATAAAATAGAAAGTGTGCTTATCATTCTTCCCATGTTCGCAAAAATATTTACATTCATCTTTTAATTTACAAAGCTTTTGGGATTTTAAATTTGAACTGACCAAAAGAAGACTTTGAACATGTCTTAAGTATCTTTAACATTGTGAAATAAGTTTTAATTGCTTCTTTTTCCTAACTTGTCCAGAATTACAGTTAGTGGCAGAGAAAAATTGAAACCAATTCTCCTGACTTATGGTTTACTGTGTTCAAAATTTGTTTCCTTTTTTTCTTTATGCCCTGTTTGTAAGTTATGACTAGTTTCCTAAATGCTTTCCTTTAAAATATACATATTTTTTATTTGTTTAGGGAATAGGAATGTTTTTTAGAATAGTGAATTCAGTTGCTATTGATATAAAAATAAAACTACAAGGAACCCCCAGAAGAATGGTTTTATTTCATAGGAAAGAAATGTGCAAATTAGCTAGGGAAAATTCAGTTGTTGTTCTCTAGAAAATATGTTTTAATTTTGTACTGACAATTCCATTATTATTAATTTTACATTTTCTAATGCCGTGTTCCCCAGGTGGTTTTTCATAAAAGCATCTTCTTTCCCCCATTCCTCACTGTGGCTCTCCATCCAGTAAGGGAAAGGAGCTAGACTAGCCTGTCATATTCCTCCTTCTCTCTAGTGGTTTGCAGTGTCAAAACCCACACCACCATTAATCACCCTCTCTTTTTCTCCTAATTTGATCTTAAAATTTGAGGAAATGTAAAGAATATCTTCCAATGGAAGAGGTTAGAAGGGTCTTTATCATAGTGAATATACTGACATTATAGTACAGACAATGTCAAAGCACTCCACTGTTGCACAAAGTGAACCTTCAAGAAATAGCATGACCTGTTCTGCAACAATTCCATTACTTGCAGTAATGGTCCATGTAGATTCTCCATCCTGAAACTGTATATATATAAAATCAATAAGCTATTTCTGAGGTGTTTTTGGCAAAATGGAAAATGATTTCAAAGAGTTAGATTACATCTTGTTCTGGTTCCCAGTTTTCTTGCAGTTATTTTTGGAATTATCTACACACAGTTGTCATTACGGAAGAAGTAATCCCTTCTTATAAGGAGATACATACCTATATGCTAGAAATTGGGCAGAATAAAGTATTCTTGCGGCGTTTTCTGTATCAGTTGAGGAGAAGCTGACCCCAGAGCTGTAAAGCTAAGCCCAGAGTGTGATTTGTTTCTATTGCAGGCACTTTAACTGCACTTCGGATGTGTTACCAAGGGTATGGTTACCCTTTGATGCTGTTTCTGGAAGAAGGAGGAGTGGTGACAGTCTGTAAAATCAATACTCAGGAGCCCGAGGAAACTCTGGATTTTGATTTCTGCAGCACTAATGTTGTTAATAAAGTTATTCTGCAGTCAGAGGGGCTCCGTGAAGCGTTTTCCGAATTGGATATGACGAGTGAGGTCCTGCAGATCACCATGTCTCCTGACAAGCCTTATTTCAGGTACTTGAACACAGCGCAGTGATGGTGAATGTTCTACTTCCACCTCTGCTTAGGATGCAGAACTTTTATTATCCAGCTTCTGAGAATTTCCAGAACTTTAGAGAGCTTTTACTCTTACCGCATACTTTTACAGATCAGGAAGCTTAAGACCCAGGAAGATTAGCTCACTAAAGCTTCATCATTATGTAGTGTTGTTTCTAGATGAGTAGTGCAACTCCTAATTCAGAAACTAGTGGTCTTTGCATTGTTGTATTGCTTACTGCTTAGATCAAGTTACGTCCTGAGGAAAACTGGGCTTAAACTTTTGGAAAAGGTGTTTGTATTATATGGTACATCTCTTTTTTTTCCTTTCAGGTTAGTACAGGATGGAAAAGAAAGATGTTTTCTATACACAGTTCATTCACTAGTATCTATTGGTCACCTGCTATGTGCATAGCTACCTTATTAAGCACAACAGGAACAGCTTAAAATCAAGGTGAAGAGGAGTTATGTGAAACAGCGTAGAAAGAACAAAATTGCACGCACTTAAGTACCAAATAGTATATATAAATACTTAAGGAACCAGTAGATGAGTACTTAGGGAGAATTGGTCATGGTAAGCTTCCTAAGAGAGGGCAATTTTTGGCAGGAATCCAATGTCAAAAACCATCAATCTGCTCCTGATATTCTGACCCACCAAGTTATGAGGTGGCAAGTCTTTTCAAGATTAGAATCAGTTTGGAGAGAGGATTTAAATATTCTCTTTTGAAATATTTCAGAAGATTAAAGAGTAAATGAGCTAAATACATATGGAAGAGGTATAAGTTGTTCTCTATATATCTACTTTAGAAGAACTGCAGGCCCTTCTCATAGCATTAGGCAGTTAAAAATTTGGCTCAGGATTGGTTAAAATGTTAACCAAAATGGAAGCCAGTGGAACCCTACTTAGGCAGTGATATGAATTAAAATTCTGGGCATTTTAACAGAGTATTTCAGAGGGTCCTCATTTAAATGATCTTTCTCAGCATGGCTAATTAGATGGATCATGGTATGTTTCATCTCAGTATGGGAAATGATTTGGTGGTCGGGAACTGAGAGTAAATTTTTCTGAGTAAAATTTGAGGTGCCTGTGATGCTGGGGAGCAGTTGGATGTATGGCTAGAGAGCTCAGGAGATAAGCCTAGACTAGAAATTTAGGTTTGGGAGCCCTCATGGTGGCTGGACATGGATGAGATGGCTCAGAGAAAGAGGTCATGTTAGAAGAGAAAAGATGAATCCTCAGGAAAACCAGCACCTAGTCTTCTCTCACTGTGCTCATATAGTACTCATCAATGTGCTAACCCTGTATCAAATGATCGATGAGTTCTTGCAGATTAAGTAAGCATATAAACATTTGTAAGCTGTCGACACACAAACTGCTGATATTACCAAGCAAGGAAAACCATATAACAGCCTGAAGAGCAGCCTAAGATACAGAAAAGCCGTAACTGCTTGTGGTAGTAAAGGACTCCAGGCTTGTAGCTGATGTAGATCGGGGTCTTCCATCACTCCTCAACTCTGTCCTCTGTTATATAGTTCTGATTTAAGGATGAGGAAAGGTCAGTATCAGAGTAGGATTAAGGTAATGAAATTGAGGCAAACACTCCTGGATTCCTTTGCAACTGATTTTTTTTCAAAGCTGTTTATTAGTTGTTAGTTCCCTGGTACTCCTCCAGCATCCCATGGGAATCTTTATTATGGTAATTGTTGTAGTGTATTGTCAACATTTTTTACATATCTGTTTCATTCACCAGAATGAGCTTCTTAGGAAAGTTTTTTTTATTTGGATCCCAAAGCAGCTTATTGTTGGACAAATGAATAAATGAGTTGCTCATTTTCTACTGTAGGTTATCTACTTTTGGAAATGCAGGAAGCTCCCACCTTGACTATCCCAAAGATTCTGATTTGATGGAATCATTTCATTGTAATCAGACTCAGGTCAACAGGTCAGTTCTTAATATAGAGGTTGCCACTGATGATGAAGGTGAGGCTAAATACCAAATTTCTAATAAATAATTTTTTTAAAAAAAAAACTTTGAATCTCTTGATGAAAATGTAGCATTTAAAAATCCACAGTAGGTTGCTGGGTTTACTTGGGGATTTGGGGTTCTAATAGTGAATTAAATTTTAAAAATGAAGAGAAAATATTGGCAAATTGGACAAGTAGTTGATTTTATTCTTATATTTGCTCCTTGGTAGTTCTTGGCTAATTTTCATTCTTTACTTGGAGTATGAGCACTGCTTTAAGTTGTCCAAATAACAGCTTTTTTTTCCTCTTCTACAGATACAAGATTTCTTTACTGAAACCCTCTACAAAGGCATTAGTCCTGTCTTGTAAGGTATCTATTCGGACAGATAACCGAGGATTCCTCTCATTACAATATATGATTAGAAATGAAGATGGGCAAATATGTTTTGTGGAATATTACTGCTGCCCTGACGAAGAAGTTCCTGAATCTGAGTCTTAAGTATGACAGTTCACTGTGATATTTCTGGATACATTTGTGATAGGTCATGTTCTCATTCTGGGTATAGTCCACTTCATTGTTTCTTACTGGATTTCCTAAAGGGAAGAAGTGTGGTGGAGATGGAAGCAAGGTCCCTGTTGCCTACTAGTTGCTGTGTGTTTTGTAAGTAAATGTTTTCATGTAGTCATAGGTTATCCAGTACTGGACTATCCTGTGGTTCTGTCTTTTGAACGCATGGGAATCATCATAAGCCAAGATGAATAAATCATATGCTCTATTCTATTTAAGTAGGACATTTCAAGAGTCTAAAAATTTAAAGTTTGATGAAGCCATATCTGAGATGTTCTATTATTTATTTACTATTAGAAAAGGCAAAGGCAAATGGTCATTGCTTATTTGTTGGAATTCCGGAGACTACATCTTAAAGCAGTAATTCTCCAAGTGTCGTAGCCAGATCAGCAGCATGAGCGTCACCTGGGAACTTGTCAGAAGCTCTGAGGTGGCCCAGAGATCAGGAGTTTAAAAAGCTTCCCTCCAGGAAATTCTGATGCATGCTAAAGTTTGAGAACCACTGTTCTAAGGGATACTTTTTTAAAAATAGCATTTAATTGCATTGAAGTAATTGCTTTACATCTCATTTCCTCACAAACCTTCTGAAGTTTAGCCATCACCAAACAAGTTTGAATAATTATATGATTTATTTTTAAATTATGCATTTTGAAGAAGACTATGAACAAGATATAAAGTAGTCTTCAGAGATACAGATTTTCTTTTTGTTCTCAAAACTGTTGAGTGCAGTAAGTACTTGTTGGATACCATCTCTTTGCCTTTAAGAGTTTCTCAACCAAACCAAGGTGTAGAAAACCAGTTATTAAGTGATTTTGCACTTTCTTGGGTAATTTCCAATGAAATAATTTTTGTGGCATGTAGATATTGAATAAAGTGTAATACTAAAATTGTCTGACTTATTTTTCAGTAGAAAAAAAATCTAACTTAAATGAAGTTTCTGTATGAGGTAGCAATAGCTCAGTGTCTCTAGGTAGGCAGGCACTTTGGGCCTTGTGAGTGGGACAGTTCTTCATGGGAAGAAACTGCCAGCCCATTGCAGGATTCATTTAGCCCCCTGGCCCTTAACCACTAATGCCAATCATTGTGACCACCCCCTCCACCAAATAAAAGCACCCCTGTACTATTGATAGTTGAGAACCGTTGAATGATAGTCACCAAAATTTGCAGGTGTATTTGGACCGCCCTGCCTTAAAATAGGCCACATAGCATCAGAGGAAATTGGTTTGGGGGTTATTGCAGCCAAGCACTTCAGAGAAACGCTCCCCCAGAACAGCGGCAGGCGCTAGTCATAGGCCCTTGTGCAATTCTGGGTATCTGGCCAGGGTGAGTACCTGATAACTCATAAGTCTCCCCAGCAATCTCAGGATGCCAGCTGGTACGAAGTAAGTTGGAGTTTTGTAAAGTACGGTATATGTTCAAGAAGGAAATGAATGGATCTACTAAATGTCCAAAAATATTTTGTTTAAACACAAAGAACAGAACAGATCTAAAACGTAATTATGAAACTATTTAACCAGTCAACATTTCAAGGACTACTGTTTTCCTTTAAATTTAACAGTGCAGGGGCCGGCCCGGTGGCGCAGCGGTTAAGTTCGCACGTTCCGCTTCTCGGCGGCCCGGGGTTCGCTGGTTCGGATCCCGGGTGCGGACATGGCACTGCTTGGCAGCCATGCTGTGGTAGGTGTCCCACGTATAAACTAGAGGAAGATGGGCACGGATGTTAGCTCAGAGCCAGGCTTCCTCAGCAAAAAGAGGAGGACTGGCAGTAGTTAGCTGAGGGCTAATCTTCCTCCAAAAAAAAAAAACAACAAAAACAAAAAACAAACAAACAAACAAAAAACAGTGCAGTTATTTTGGGGTTTTGTTCACTGGTGTGTATAGCACCTAGAACCATGCCCAGTATATGCTAGGCATTCAATAAATATTTATTAGATGAAAGAACATCCACTTTCAGATTATCTTCTAGCATCTTATTAGTCACTATTTAAGTCTAGTCATTTAGCTCTGAATTTATTTTGATCTAATGTATTTTTTAGAAGTTGAACCTGGAAAGAATTTGAAATAGATATGGATTTAATAAGCCTGACATTTTTGCGCATTTAAGACTTTCATTTTAGCTGCACATGTCTTTAACTATTTACAATTCAGAAGCTAATGAGTTTAATTCTTTTGAAATCACCCTAACATCAAGGTACTGATTTAATAATTTCCTCTTTGTGTGTGTTCAATTTGACCTAGGAATTTACTAGTTCAACTTTGTTCTAGTTCCTACAAAAGACCACTAGGGGGCACGCTTCCTCAGGCAGAGCCCGTGCTTTGGGGACTACAAATTCATTTCCTATGTTGCATATTGAAGAATATAATCTTATTTTTAAGACCTTTAGTTTTGCTTTTTGATTTTCTCATTTTCTTTTCAGTAAAATTGTGCTCACCATGAATGGGTAGGAATCTCTTTCCATTTTTAATTTGTTTATTCCCTGTTTGATGATGATGTACTTCCCTAGAATTGATGAAATGATTCAAAATAATTTTTAAAAATGATTTGTTAAATTCTACTTTTCTCATGAAAATAAGTCTTGTAACACAGTGATTTTATTGGAAACCACAGAATTTCTGTGGTGTTGTCAAGCAGTCCTAGTAAGAATTAGTTAGAATTGCTAAAAAGGTGGCATGTGTCATTCTCAACAGTTTAGGGTGGGGAATTTTTCAGAGAAGTGTAGACTCCCTCTCTCCTTCCCTGCCTTCACACTGCCTGCTCCTTGCCACACCTGAAACAAAATCTATTGAGTTCTGAGAAATCGGGGAAATTGTGCAGTATTTTTTCTTTTCCCAAGTATTTATTAGGTAGAGTTTTTAGACACGTGTCAGGTTACATGCACGCCAGCAGCAGTTGGCAGCTTTCCTGTGGATTTCCGAGTCCACAAGTGGACAGCTAATGCTCTAATCAGAAATGCCACTGGCGACTGTTACAGGTGCCTCTGGCATCCATATCTTAGTCACCACCAGGGTGGTTTTTTTTTTCCTTTTTCTCCCCAAAGCCCCCCGGTACATAGTTGTATATTCTTCGTTGTGGGTCCTTCTAGTTGTGGCACGTGGGACGCTGCCTCAGCGTGGCTTGATGAGCAGTGCCATGTCCGCGCCCAGGATTCGAACCAATGAAACACTGGGCCGCCTGCAGCGGAGCGCGCGAACTTAACCACTTGGCCACGGGGCCAGCCCCACCACCAGGGGTTTTGATAATTGGCAGAGTGAATGTTTGAAGTAGCCTTTCTTTTTGAAATAAGTAGTTTGTTGATCAATATAGTAGATATTAGTAGTGGTTCTCTCTGGTAAAGCTAGAGGTATTCAGCATATGTGAACTAAATTATTTCATAGTAGTTCCCCATCCTTGCGTGAAAATGCTCTAAGAATCTACTGAGGCCTGTAGTCTGTACCCTTTGGCCTGGTGCCTGAGGCTTGACCCCTAAATGGTCTGGCTTCCTGCCATTTTGTCCAAGGATTTCTGTTTGCCTGTTGCTGCATTAGGACAGTCCCACTCTGCAATATTAAGTTCACCTCAAGTGGACCTTTCATAGAAAGCAGTGGATGAACTACTGGAACAAGTAGGGCTTCATTGACCTTACAGAACAGGCTGCATAAATTTTTTTGCATGCTTGCTAATAAATGTTTATTAAAACCTGTATATAAATACATTCTTTTAATTTGTTGACTTTCATCATAGTTTACAAACTTTTTTTTAAAAACCAAGATTTGTAATTTATCCTATCAAATCTCAGTTTCTTTGTTATTTCTCAGGTTGACATGTCTTGCTTGGGAAATCCTTTCCTACAGCATAACTAAAATAAGCCTTTATATTCTATTACATTTATCGTCTGTTAGATATTATATTTTGATCTATCTGGAATTTTTTATGTGAAGTGTGTAAAGTAAATACACAACTTTTTTATCAGTTTTATAGCTGTGTAGTTGATTTGAAATAATATTCTTATCATATATTAAATTCTCTATTATTTACCCCCAAAAAAACCCCCAAAACCTGTATATAGGATAGTTTGATCTGGGCTTGAATGTTTTTTTCTAACTTGGTACAGAGATTGTAGGAAAATAGCCAACCCTCATCCACCTCCAGAATTTCAGTGTCTGTTAGCTAATTAAAAAGAATGTAAGGGGACTGGTCCGCTGGCTAGTGGTTGAGTTCGCACGTTCCACTTCAGCCCGGGTTTCGCTGGTTCAGATCCCAGGTGTGGAGTTAGTACAGCTCGTTAAGTCACGCTATGGTGGAATCCCACATAAAGTAGAGGAAGATTGGCACAGATGTCAGCAACAATCTTCCTCAAGCATAAAGAGGAAGATTGGCAACAGGTGTTGGCTCAGGGCCAGTCTTACACACACACACACACACACACACACACACACACACACACACAGTTGTGTATGCCCATATTGGCTGTTAGAAACATCCGGATCATCCAGATTGCTGGTTCTCACCTACAGTTTTCCAAGTGAGAATGCAACTTTGTATTAGGTTGTGTTGTGCTGAACATTCTAATGTTGACTTTCTTAAAATTTGGTAATTTTACAAAATAGTTAAGTTTTAAAACTTTTGGGAACAACATAGGTGCCAATTTAGTATCTTGTCATGTATGAGGCTATGAAAACTGTACCATTCATTATCACCACCATTTCACAAAATATTTTAACATCAGAATTTCAGAAAATGGACTGTTAGCAACTCTACGCTAACAATAAAGAAAAGCAAAATATTAAAAAGAAAAACAAAATGTTAAAAACAAATTTCAAATGCAAGAACAGCGTTACACCATAAAATTTTATTTGACAGTGTTACACTTCATGCTATTGTTTTATTGATACAGGTTTGTCAGTTTGGAGACCTCACTTTGGGTTCTCACAAAACAGTAAAATTTTAAAAACTTTAGTGCCACCCAAAATGGAGCCTGAATGGCCACTTCTTTCTAGTACTTTGTTTTTATCACAGACACTTAAAAATCCATTTTCAACTGGATATATGAAAATGGAAGCAACTCTTCCAGGGCAGCTTTAGTCAGTTCAGCATGTTCTGGGTAAGAACAGCAGTCCCATCTCCAGACAGGGCTAAAATTAACAGTGACAGGCTGGATGACCAGTTAATAAGCACTGCAGAGAAGGTCAATGGAATATAGCTGCCTTCAGCCAGGGCTGCAACCTGAGACCTTGGTGCTGAGTGCCAAGCCTAAAGCCTTCTGGGAATTAGCTAAGGGAGAGCGGCAGCTGCCAGGAGAAAGCCGACCAGTCTAGGGCCAAGCCATTGGATTAATTAGTGTATATATACTGCTGCAGTAGAACACTGCTTACTACTATACCTCAGGTACTGGTTGATTATTAGGTCTTACAGACTGAACAAGTGACTGAAATGAAGCAATTTCTTGAATGAAGAACGAAAATGTGGTTCCATAAGCACTGAGTGACAGAGATGTTGATAGACACATGGATCCCCAAAGACACAGGGTCTTTGAGCTCCATTAAATCAGCTCAGGTAACAGAAACAGTGAAAAAGGAAAAAGTTTTTTATAGTGAAGACTCAAATGAATCTGATTTCTCCTTTGTCCCTGAATGCACAAAGAAGAAAGAAATAGAATTCGAGATTGCCACTTTCTTTTCCTGGATACACAGTGGTTCAGGGGCTAAGGATTTTTTTTTGAACCACCTCGGTGAGCATTCCTTTCCTAACACAAGCCTTTTTAATCCAGTTTGGTGGGGGTAGCATAGGAGGATGGAAAGAGAATGATCATGTGTGATGCAGGAAGTCTGCCTTATAATTACCACACTGACCTTGAACAAATCACTCTCTGTTGTCCCTAGTTTCTTCATTTATAACAATCAAAAAACCCTTTCTGGCTCTAACACGGTATGACTGTAGTACATCAGATCAGGGCAACTGTTTCAGAGGGTCAAACATTTTCTCACAAAGCACTCTTAGTGACCTCAAACAAGTTATGATTAAAACTACTTCCAAATGGCATATTCAAGTGTTCAACAGTAAACTACTTAAGTATTGTGGGATTTTTTAAAAAATCAGAATTGAAAAGAATGAAATTAAGAGTTAGAAAAAGGGAAATGGAAGGTAATGGAGTCCCAGAAACGGAAGAAACTAACTTAAATGAAGCGGGTGTTTAAAAAAAGCTTTCTTGCCCCCAGGTTAGTGATCAGGATCCTGGTTTCTAGTGGCTCTTGGGTATTTTACCTGTGATGCTGCTGCTGAGTGGACCTTTTTCCCCCGGGGTCCTTAGTTGTTCTGCTTTTGATCCACCACTCTTATGCGTTGATGAATATATTTTGTGGTCCAGAATTTTTGTCAACAAAGTTGGCTTTATTGTTGGCTATCTTGTATAGAGGTTTTCTCTTTACTCATAACAGAAGACCTAGAGGGAAAGACAAGACCATTTGTGCATTGTTCTTGGTTCTCGCCTTCTCTTCTTCCCAGCACGAGGTCAGTGCCTTCTTGAGCTCGAAGGCTGAGCTCAGTTTGAGGCAACTGACAATTTCTCCATGTGACCAGAGCCCAGAATGCTGACTCTTGTAATAGGGCCTCCAAAAGGGTACTAGTCTTGGGTTTTCTCCTTAAAGCGTAGGGAGCTCTTCCCTTGATTCAGATGGCAAACCACCGATATCTAAGATACTGGAATTGCTTTTAATCACAGCTTAAAAAACTTACCTAATTTAGGGCCTTTTATATAGTTCATGAGTTTTTAGGTGATCTCAAGAGCCCAGAGATTCAGAGCCCAGAGGCCCTATAAGCGCTAAAAAGAGGATCTGTCTTCCCCATTTCCAGCCATAAAGATTTCCAATCTCTGATTTCTTAAGACTGGAGGAGTTGGGCTGGAGTTAGAAGTAATCTGGTCCAAAGGACTGTGATCCAGAAACACGGTTTCTATTAAGTGTTCTTCAGTCACCTCCTATTTAGACATCAAGCCTGCAAAATGTGTGGTTTTCATAGCCCCCATTGGGCTGAAAAAAAAAAGTGTTTCCACAGAAATATGAGAGAGAAAATTTTATGAGCAACTTGAGAGTTTTTTATTTGCAAATCCCACTAACGACTCTGATTCATTCTTGTCTAATGATGACTGTGTAAACTACAGAAAGCTATCTGGCACTTTAACTTCCTTCTCAGTAAACCAAGAGAGAGGGTGATTCCAAATTTGGAGAAGAAATCGGCACAAATTAAGTCAGTTGCCCAGGGGTCTCATAAAATCAGAGGTGGGCAAAGATCGGACAGGGGTCTCTGCTGGGACAGCACCTGGACATCAGCCTCAGCCTTCAACTCTCCCACCACAAGGTGGCAGCGTTCCGCTTGCCTCAGCTCCTCAGTCGCTGAAAGGACGCTGATGTCCAGGGTGTGTATATTCTCTTCTTTGGATGTAAGGAGTTGTGTCAGACTGTCTTGTCTACGATATTATCTATGTTTCCAGGGGCTGATAAGCTCTAGTTCACTTTTAAGATGTTAGCCAGCAAAATGTTTTCCACACCAGCTTGGTGGGAGCTTTTCACAGTTACTAACCCTTAATCTTCTTTCGCGTCATGCACCAGTGGCGTAACTAGAGAGTATTAAGTCACAGCCTAGCTTTCAGTAAGAATAAAAATAGCTGTTAGTTGTTATTTATCACATGATTACTATGGGGTCAGACACCCCAATAACTACTTTATATACATTATCTCATTTATTCTCACAGCAACACTGAGAAATGGGTACTATTCTCATCCCCATTCTGCAGATGAGGGAACCAAGATTACACATAGCCAGAAAGTGGTGGTTCTGGGGTTTGAGCCCAGGCTCGTCTGTCTCCAGAACTAGAGCTCATAACCACCATGAATCATAAAGAAAAATTAGTTCACAGGGATGAAGTTGAAGGATGTGCTGAAGTCATGTTTGTATGATCAGACAAAATAGTTTGTTGGTGAGATAGTCATTGTTCATAAAGACCTTATTATATCCTGAAGTGAGGCCCAAATCTTTACCAAACTACAAAAGCATTCCTGTACCTTCAGTTCAAGCATGTGCTACACTCCTTGCTTTAAATAAAAACCAAACCGTAGACAGTTTTCTCATTTGATTTAAAGATAGTGTAAGGTTTTATTTGCTAAAACCTAAATCATTGACCATTTCAAAAAGAATTCAAGTATATATAAATACAGTGGCTTTTTAAAAATTAATTTGGTCCCAACGTGCCAGTAGGGAAGTTTAATATCTTAAAAGTTCAGAGAAGTCCTTCAGGAAATGAACTTGTGTCACTGTATAACCCAGTTTGGCTTTTTCCTGAACTGATTTCTGCCACAGAGGCTTTCTCCCTCCTCCATCCCTTGGAATCAGCATTCCTTGCAGTGCCCTTTAGGAAATGCTGTCTGGTACAACAGCCATAAAGCACTTACCATTCCTTCGATACACTGCCTTCGGTCATGCCTCTATACCTTTGCATATAGAGTTCCTTCTTCCTGGAATGGCTTCTCTTCTCCATCTGGACGAACTGTTACTCACCCTTCAAAAAACAGCTCAAATGTAACCCTCTGTATGAGGTCTTCCGGCCTGCTTAGATTGTCTCTCCTTTCTGCTTGCATTGCCCTGAGACTTCGACTACAGAACTTATACTTTTCTTTATTTCTCATTTATTTATGTTTATCTCTTCCACTCTTGTTGCTTCCTTACGAGTAATGATCATGTTTTATTTGTCTGTATTACCCACTGCAGCTCTAACTGCTCCTAGCGCTTAGTAGTGCTCATCAGATGTTTCTTGAAGGAATAAATACAGATGAGGAAACTGAGGCTCAGAATGTTTAAGTGACTTAAGGTCACTTAGCTATTTCAGAGCAGAGTTGGGATTCATACACAAGGTGCCTTGCTCTTTTTGCTAAGCCTAGATAGCAGATTCGTGGCAGAAGTTCAGCTATTGCCCCACCCATACCCCACGGCAGACAATACTAATAAATCAAGCTCCACCAGACCCAAACTTTTGCTCTGGAGCTTCAAGCATCACTCTAGGAAACCACTAACAGAGTGCGCCCATGAAATGACATATATTTGCCCTCCTTGCCTGATTCCACGCTATACCCACCTATGTATTTTTGTGAGCATAGCAGAGTTGCTGTTGATTGTAAGTGCTCCCCCCACTGCCCTGCTAAAGACAAGGTACCCTGTGCTGGTTCTTGGTGGCTCAGTAGCCTCTGTTCCCCTTCAGGGAGTCCCTAAGGTAGGGAGCCAAATCTTCCTAAACTTTCATTTCTCTATCTGCCCCAAGGCCTCCAGCTATTCCTAAAATCCTGATTTGGAAAAGCTGCTGCCCTCTTGGCACCCGGATGCTAGAGCAGATGGTGCTTCCCACCCATTCATACACCAAGGTTGGCCCAAATATTTTCCCCCCTTAATTTTGTAGAGGCAGCGTTGGAATAATTACTAGTAAATGATAGGAAACGAATACCAATACAGCAGCCTGGAAACAGTCCAGCTTATGGAGCAAGAATTTCATCACTAAAGTCTTGCCCAAGAATGTTTTGGCAAACACAAAACTTACTGAGCATATCACCTATTCTCCTACCTGCTGCAGTTATCTCCAGAGATAATCACCCCGAATCCTTGATTTCCACCCTACTTTTCTGGGGCTTTGCCTCCCCAGCCCCTCAGCCCAGAGGAGGCTGTTCCATTTGTTCACATGACCAAGAGGAAAGTAGGTCACTCCTAGATTAATGGGCACTGAAGCACCGGCCCTCTTGCCCCTCCTGTAAAGAAAAGATGGTTTTCCTTGCTCCTGTTGGCTTCTACAGCTCAGGAGCCATCAAAAGTTATACCAAAATAACTCTGTGGCATGCAGCTGTCCCAGAGCTGTCTAACGAGGACAAAGATGAAGTTGATGCCCCATGCTCTCACACTTGCAATAAGTTTGGATGACTAGCTAGAGTGGTAAAAATAGCTAATATTTGTTGAGCACTTACTATAGACTAGATGCCGTGTAAGGGCTTTATGTGAATAGTCTCATTTACTCTTCATTATGTTTGATATTCTAGAGACTATTCTAATCCTCATTAGAGAAAACTGAAGCTTAGGATAATTTGCCCAATGATACACAGAAAGTGGCAGAGTCTGGATTCAAACACGGGTCTATCTGACTCTCAAGTCCATGACCTTGAGTACTATATTCTTCTAACAATTAGAACTGTCCAGTAATTGAAGGGGCCACTTTGATAGGTAATGAGTGAATCCCTGGTTTGGGAGGTATTTCATCAGGTACTGGACAAACAGTAATCTCAAAACTCTGCTCCACCAATATAGCCCACTCTGATGTCAGTGGCGATTTTCGATTTGCCAATATAATGGCTTCTTATTAGTCATCATCCTCTTCACATCACCACCAGCATTTCTAATTAGCACATACCATGTGTCAGGCATCTTCTGAGCAGTTTTACTTACATTAACTCATTTACTCACAACAACCCTATGAAGTAGGTATTATCGCCATTTTATAGATGAGGAAACTGAGAAGTAAAGTGACTTGTCCAAGGAAACATAGCTAATAAATAACAGAGCTGGGACTATAATCCAGGCATCTGGCTTTAACCCATTCTCTTAACAATACATTGTACTGTCTCTTGATATTTGATACATATGCCATACTTTTTTTAAAAATGTATCTTTTATTATCACAGATATATAGGCATACCTCAGAGATATTGGGGGTTTGGTTCCAGGCCACCACCATAAAGCAAATGTCACAATAAAGAGAGTCACACAAATGTTTTGGTTTCCCAGTGCGTATAAAAGTTATGTTTACACTATACTGTAGTCTATTAAGTGTGCGATAGCATTATGTCTAAAAAAAAAAACAATATATACCTTAATTAAAAAGTACAAGCTAAAAAATACTAACCATCATCTGAGCCTTAAGTGAGTAGTAATCTTTTTGCTGGTGGAGGGTCTTGTAAAAAACTCAATATCTGCAAAGTGCAATAAAGCAAAGGGCGATAAAACAAGGTATGCCTGTAATATATATTTGTTGTTTTAAAAAAGTCATATAATATAGAAATATACAAAAGTTGAAAGTTCCCCATAGTCCTGTGAACCAGAGATAACCACTGTTACCTTCACTAACTACGTATTTACATATATTTATGGGTTAGACTATTTTTAATGCTCACTAATATGTACTTTTTCATGTTTTTACCCCATCAATATATCTGTGATATTTTCCTGTGACTCTCCAAAGCTCTACTTTATGCTTTTGAATGACCATATTATATGGTCATAAACATGGACTAGTGTTTCTACTGGTGGACATTTAAGTGTTTTCTACTGCTTTGCTATTATAAGTAAATCTTCAAGTAAGGGGTGTGTGTGTGTGTGTGTGTGTATGCATTTGTGCAAGTATTTAAAAAGATTCCCAGAAATGCTATTTCAGAGTCAAAGGATACGTGCATGTAAACATTCTATTAACTTTGCTAAAATGTCCACCAAAAAGGTGGTACCAACCAACAGTCCATCGACAGAGCAGTGAGAGGGCTGATCTCCCCACCCCTCTGACAGAACTGGGTTTGTATTACTTGTATTTTTCATTACCACAAATAGTATGGGTTAAAAATGGCATTTCATGTTTTGAATTGGTTAATTCTGTGTAAGATTGGAAATTCTGCTTTGTGTTTATTGACCGTTTGCACCACTTCTTTGAACTCCCCTGCGTGTCTTTTATGATAGTGACATTGACTCCTTCTGCTCTGAAACTTCCTCCTCCTATGAGTTCCTTTCTGTTCTTTCCTGACCCTCCTAATTCTCTAAAGACTCTTTCTGAGTCTCCCTCCCAGTTCCTTCTCCTGCATGACCCCCAGGTAATACGATAATAATAATTACAATAATTAACATTTCACAGAGGCTTACTATGTGCCATATGTTAAGTAAAGCACTGAAAATAGAGTGCTCTTATTATTCACATTTTTTTAGATGAAGAAAGGAAAACTTAGGAAGTCACACTTTAAGTGGGAAAGCTCAAATTCGAGCCCTATCTGTTTTGATTCCAAATCACCACATATATGCTCTCCAAAATAAGTATGTGTCCTCCAAAGTTCTGTTCTAAGCCTTCTCATTTCACTTATACATATTCCATGGGTTTCTTATCCATTCCCTTAATTTCAGAATCTATCTCCTTTAGCTTCTGGTCCATAACTATTAGCCTATTAGACATTCCCAAGTGGATGTGTTGTGGGTACCTCAGACTTAACACATCCCAAATGGAAATCATTATCTTCCTCAGACTTCCTAGGCCTCATCTCCAGCATGTTCCTATTTATGTTCCTTAAATTACAACCACTCAAGGCCACTTGCTTTTCCTCAGAAATATCAAGTATCTCCATGCCACTGTGCTTTTGTTCTTGCTACTTGAAACGCCCTCCTCTAGTTTCTTTCCTACCTGCTGATATTTTACTTTCCTTTGAAGACCCAGCACCTGCCCTCAGCATGCGCAATTCTGCACGCAGGTTTCCAGCCTCACAAGTTCTTACTTGTCCTCTATGTTTACATTTCTATTAGAGCTTTACTACAGACTAACTTGTAATCTGCTCATGTGTGTCTGTTTTCCTGAGAGGACTATATCTTATATTTGTATTTCTAGTCCTTAGAAGGAGCTTGATATGTAAATGATTAAAACTGAAGTACATTTGTGATTTAAGGAAAAGACTAAACAACCTCAAAGTTTACTTCCAAATCTGAAATTGTCTGTGCCTTTTCTATACGCTAAAATCTTATTTGAGGCCCTTGCAACTATCATTTAACCTTGGAATTAACTCCTATTTCAAGGGACCAGTTCTGCTTTCACTTCTTTGCAGAGGCTTCAAAAGCCAAGAATTTGGGCTCCTGGCAATGAAAGTCCAGTGAGTGTTGTCACTGGGTTTCCGGAGGACGTGGGGTGAAAAGCACAAGAGCACACTGGAAAACTAGCAGAGTTCCAGGACATCTGGGATGGATTATTCCAGCGAGATGCTCGAGCAAAGAGAACAATTCTTGTCCTGGTTTTTTTTTTTAGATCTGGGCTTTGGCAGCTTCTCCTGTAGCTTTGCTCAGCAGTTCTTGCAGAATGAGATACAGGCTTGTTTCAGGGAAAGAAAAACCTTTATCGACGCAACTTCTTCTACAGGAAAGTCCTTCAAAAGACATTTCTTTTCCCCTTATATGGACTTTCTTGGTCTCTTTGTCATTCACAGAGAGAATCAGTCTCCAAGCACCTAAAGAAACTCAAACTACCTGGGGTCTGAATTAGGTTATACCAATGCCTCCTAATTTCTCCTCCTCCTACGATTCTTTTCAAATCACAGACAAGGAACGAGGAACAGTAAAAGACTGGAAGGAAAAGCAACTTCAGGCTACTGAGGAAATAGATTCACTCCAGCTCTTCCGAAGTTTCTCTTGTTAAATACAAGCTGAGGAGAACTTTAGCTCCAGCTTTGAGGAAACATCACGCATTTTTTTCCTCTGAAATTACAGGTTTTGTCCTTTCAGTTTCATTGTTATTACTTTCAAAGCACAAAATGTACTTTAGATATGTTCAGAGATTCAAATACTCAAATATATGACATATGTTAATACTGCTTAAGAATTATCCCTGATTTCAGATATTCTGACCTGTTGCCCTGGAAGCAAAAGGCAGCATAGTGCAGAGAAGAGGGAGAGAAGGGTGCTTTGCTGACATTTATTGAACACATACTCTGCCAGGCACTTTTCCTATGCATGTTATGTACATTATTTTATTTAAAACTCACAACAACTCTATGTGGTATACTATTATCTGCATTTTAGTGATGGAGAAACCAAAGCTCACGGAGGTTGAGTGATTTGCCCAAGGTCACGTACTTGGTAACTGATGGAGGCAGCTTGAGACGACAGGGCTGACTCCAGTAACGCCTGTTCTTTACCCATTACTCTTCGTACAAAATAACAATAGTTGGAGTGATCTACGGAAGTTTCCTATTTAACATTCTGACATATCTCCAGCATCTCAGAAAGATTATTATTGTTATGATTTTATTATTATGCCAACATTCACTGAGTATTTAAGACCTGCCAGGCCCTGATCTAAGTGCAGTATTATATACGATCTTTTTAACTCTCAGAAAACCTACTTTTGAGGAAGGTACTTTTATTTCATTGATGAATAAATAGAGGATGAGAGAGGTTAAGTAACTTCAACTAGGTCAGAGAGCCAAGTGTTGGAGCCTGAGTGTTCAATCCAGACAGTGTGCCTTCAGACTGTAAGCTACACTGCCTACAAAGAGCACATTCTGGAGTCAGACCTCGGTTCAAATCCCAGCTCTGCGTCTTCCTGGGTAAATTCACTTGAACATGTCAGTCCTCAGTTTCCCCACATGTAAAATGGTGCTCTGGAGACTTACCTGCTGACCAGGTGTGTCCAAATATATTCTCAAATTCATCCAAGTCAGAATCCCTATTACATAGTGAAAGGAAGTGCATTTTTGAAATATGGTAGATCTGGGTTCAAGTCTTACTACACTTACCAGCTAGGTGAATTTAAATAAGATACCCAAACTCTGAGTCTCAGTTTCATCACCTGAACATGAGAGAGAAAAATCCTTACCTAATAGGGTTATTTATGGATCAGAAATAGTATTTGTATTTTACAATGCCAGGGAATTAGAAAGAATTCAACATTATAGTTATTATTAATATTGTTATGGTTATTGATTAAGAAAATACTTTTATTAACACCAGCAGGCAGGGGGCAGAGTTCTCCCGTATGCCCTCCTAACTTGGGCATTACTGAGAGAGGCTGGAGACCCTCCTCCCCTGGATAATGACAAGGTGAGGACAGTCTTCTGTTGGTCCTACTGCAGGTGTGGCTGTGAGGTGGATGGGGATAGGAGGGTCTGAATGTATTCTCTGTGCTCATCTTGTCCCCTACCTGTCCAGCCGGGTGAGAAAGGTACCGTTTGTGAGCCAGCTCCAGTGAACTGCGATCAGGGCCCTAACTCTCACCCCATAAGGATGCCCTCTCTGTCAGAGGGCTCTAGGGGAAAGCACATGGCCCTTAGAGTCACACTTGCTTGGGGCCAAACCTCCAAGACTAAGTGAATTTAGGCAAGTTCCTTTACAGAACACTGGCCCTTCTGTCAAATAAGAACTATCATATTGAGTATTCGTAAGGATTAAATACTTTATGAATAGGACCTAGCTCAGTGTTAGGAATTTAGTATACACTCACCAAATTTTAATCCTCTTCTTTTTTAAAAGGGAATAGTTCAAGGCTAACATCATTCTGAGATGAAAACAAACAGCAAGGATAAAGAAGGGAGCAAGTCTACACAAAACACTCTCCTTGGCTTAAATTCTAAACATTTTTAAAAAGAATCTGAAGAGGTTCTTTTATTACTAACACTATATCCCAAAAAAAACTTGCCTTATGTTTAGGGACCTAGATTTTGAATATTTAGGAAGAAAAATAACTCATTTAATGTATTCATTTACTTTGTATAAATGCATGTTGTACCTATCACAGGCTGTCAGCTGAGACACTGTCTTGTAGGATTTGGTTATTATGCTGAGCATGGAAAGAAATATTATAAATATTAAATATTACTGCAGCAGACCCCTATAATATTAGGTTCTGAGAGACCACCAGAAATCCACTAGTTACCTCCTATATAGGATTTGTCCAAATCCATAGTACAGGTTGGCATTTTGCCTTACTGGCAAGAATAATAGAACTGAAGCACCCCTAAATGAATGAATCTGGGAGAGGCCATTCTATCCACATATCCACACTGATGACCTGGTTGATGGCCAGGGCCAGAACTCACCTCTGCAATAGAGTAAGGAGGTTTTTTGTGTCTCTGCTTTTACTATGCTCACTTCCATATAAAAGGATTTGAATCATCAGACACTGTAGGTGAATTGAGAAACATAAGAGGTTAAAGAGAATCAGGTAGTAAGCACCTTAATTATAAACCAGACACAGGAGAGCAGCAGTGGAACTGAGGTGTCACAAGTTTGCATTTCAAATGCCTGCACTACATTTCCTCCTGGTTTCCCACCAAAGAGGAAAAGGAGTCTGAATTGAAGGCTCTGTACCCCTCACACTGTATGTGTATATTATACTTCACTGCACCTACCACTGCCATATGTGGCTGTGGATAACCAAAGTCACAGGGCTGAAAGCTGACAGCATCCCTATTTAAAACATGGTGCATTAGTGGTTTCCATCAGGGTTTCCCAAATAGCTGTAACCAAATGGATGGATAGAAATGAAACCTGTGTATGTGTCCCAAATTTGCCTTGCATTCTCATGCTACATCATTTTATTAGGCAGTTTTCCATTTAAAATTTTATTGCTGACCTCTCTTTCCAATCAAGATGGAATTAGAGGGACCAGATTTACCCTCCCCTTGAAACAAACAAAAAAGTTAAAAGTAGACAAAATATATGAAATTATCTTCAAGACACTGAACATCAGGCAGAAAAGGACAGTGATTCCGAGAGAGAGAAAATAAGTGAGATAAACCTTATGATTGCCCCAGAGTTACTCCTTTGAGAGTGTTTCCAGGCCATGATGCAGGGAAGGGGACAATATGGAGCTCAGCAGACTCCCTGAATTGAAGCTGTGGAGCTGAGGAGATTCACAGGGCAGAGTAACAGGAGGCAGCTGCACAGGAATATCTGCAGTGCATCCCCCTCAAGTATTCAGCAGAGTACTGATTAAAACATACATGTGTGAAAAGTGCCCAAGGCTGGGGAGAGAATCATCTGAAGGATGGAGGGATACAGTGCCTGGCATTTACACAGGGCCAGGTATACTGCCTGTTCCCACCAGTCAAATGGGAAAGCCTCATTGTTCATGGAGCCTTGGGTGGGGTACTCAGAAGGCTTTTGCCTCAGTAATGGGGCATAATTAGCCCTTGACTAAATGATGCTCTAGTCCCATCTAACAAATCTTAAAAGCAAGACCTAAAAGGACCAAACTGTAATTTTGGAACTGAGTTCCAGAACAAAGTTCAAGAATACTTATAAGAATACAAAAATACTCAACACCAAACAAGGTATCCAAACAAAGATTATAAAGCATGCAAAGAAGCAGAAAAGTGCGGTCCATAAAGAGAAAAATCAGTCAATCAAAACAAATACAGAATTGACACAGATGTTAGAATTAGCAGAGAAGTATGTTAAAACTGTTATTGTAATTTTATTCCATGTGTTACAAAAGTTAAATGGGGACACAGAAAATATAGTTTTTAAAAAGACCGAAATCAAACTTCTGGAGATGAAAATCACAATGTCTGATAGGAAAAATACACTGAATGAGATTAACAACCAGTTTGACATTGAAGAAGAAAAAATGAATGAACTTGAAGACACAGTAATAGGAACTATCCATGAGGAAAAGTCACAGGTTATCTCACTAGGTACAGAAAAAGATTTTCATAATATGAAACATCCAATTTTTAAAAATCCAACATCCATTACTGATAAAATTTTTTTAAAAACTCTCAGAAAACCAGGGGTAGAAGATAACTTTATCAAGCTGATGAAGAGTATCTATGAAAAAGCCACAGCTAATATCAAACCTAATTATAAAAGACTAAATTCTTTTCCCCTGAAATCAGGAATTAGACAAGGATGGCTGTTCTCGTCACTTCTCGTCAGCATCTTACTAGCTGTTCTAGTGAGTGCAACAAGGCAAGAAAAAGAAATAAAAGGTATCCAAATTGGAATGAAAGAAGCAAAACTGTTTATTCACAGATGACACGATAATCTATGTAGAAAATACAATGGGATCTACAAAACAGCTACTAGAACTAACAAGTGAGTTTAGCAAGGTCATGGGATACAAGATCAGTATATTAATAAATAAAGTTGTATTTCTATATACTAGCAACAATCAGTCAGAAATTGAAATTCAAAAATAATACATTCAAAATAGCATTAAAATATGAAAAATTTAAGGATAAATCTAAGAAAAGATGCACAAGACCTGTCCATTGAAAAGTACAAAATATTACTGGGATAAATTAAAGAAGATCTACACAAATAGAGTGACACAATGTGTTCATGAGTGAGAAGACTCAATATGGTTAAGACGTCAATTCTCCCCAAACTAATCTATCTATTCAATGCAACGTCAATCAAAATCCCAGCAAATTTTTTTGTAGAAATTGATATAGTGATTCTAAATTCCTATGGAAATGCAAAGAACCTAGAATACTCAGAACAACTTTGAAAAAGAACAAAGTCTAAGGAGTCACACAACCTGATTTCAAGACTTGTTTTAAAGATACAATAGCCAAGACAGCATAGTATTGGCATAAAGATAGACAAACAGATAAATGGAACAGAAGAGAGTCCAGAAATAAATCCACATACACACACACACAAACTGATTTTTGACAAAGGTGCACAGATAATTCAGTAGAAAAACGAATGTTTTTTTCAATAAAAATGGTTCTGGAAAAACTGGATATCCATATGCAAAAACAATAAACTAAGATCCATTCCTCGTACCATATAGGAAAACTGACTCAATGGATCCTATACCTAAATATGTTTTAAACCTAAAATTACAAAAAAATCTAGAAGAAAACATAAGAGAAAAATCTTTGCCACTTGGGTTAGGCAAAGATTTCTACGATAAAACACCAAAAGCACAATCCATAAACGAACAAATTGATAAATTGGACTTAATTAAATTTTAAAACTTCTGCTCTTCAAAAGACACTGTTAATAAAATGCAAGGACAACTTACAGACTGGGAGAAAATATTTGCAAATCATATATCTGATAAAGAAATTGTATCTAGAATATAAAAAGAACTTTTAATAGTCCATCATAAGAAAACAAACAACTAATAATAAATGGGCATAAGATTTAGACAGACATTTCAACAAACAAGATACACAGATGAAAAATAAGTACATGAAAAGACATCCAAGGAAAACACAAAACCACGATGAGATACCACTAGATACCTAAAATGAAAAACACTGACCATGCTAAATATTGGTAAGGAAGTGGAGGAACTGGAATTCTCAAACCTGCTGGTGGGATTCTATAACATAACACAACTATTTTGGAAAACTTTGGCAGTTTCTTATAAAGGTAAACATAAACCTATCATATGATTTCACTCCCAAGTATTCACCCAAGACAGAAAAAAGCATGTATCCATACAAAGACTTATGCATGAACATTCATAGCAGTTTTATCTGTGATGAACCTAAACTGGAAACAGCCAAACGTCCATCATCAGGTGAATGGATAAACAAATTGTTGTGTTCATACAATGTAATACTCAGCAACAAAAAGGAATGAACCACTGATACACAATAACATGGATGAATCTCGAAATAATTATGCTGAGTGAAAGAACCATTATAACCGTGTAACTATATGATTCTACTTATATAAAATTCTAGAAAATGCAAATTTATCTATAATGACAAAAGCAGATCAGTTTTGGCCTGGGGGTAAGGTTGGGGGAGGGGATGGAATTAATTAATTACAAAGGGGCACGAGGAAACTTTTGGGGGTGACTCATGTATTCATTATCTTGATTGTGGTAATGGTTTCACAGGTAAGTAGAGATGTCAAAACTGATCAAATTGTACACTTCAAAATGTGTGTAGTTTACTCTATGCCAATAAAAATTATTCCATCACAAGATTATCACTGTTTAATGTTTGTCTTTTCTATGTCTTCTCACTCCCACCCCACTACATTTAACTTTGATTCTTTTTACGTGAAACCTGAACTGACCAAGAAAAAAAGCCAAAAGTGTCACTAGGGTTATGCATGCATGACCTTCTTTATGCTGTATTCTGTCTGCCAAAGGAGTTTCCTCTCAACATCAACTTTTTCTTAAGTCTATTACTTTCTTTTTAATTCCATGAGCAGTTTCCAACCCCTAGAACGGCATCCATTCACATAGTCTATTTCAGAAACTTCATCATCAGCATCCCATTGCTGGTGGATATCCAGCATGAGGATGGTTTTCAAACCTCGAAACAACAGCCCTACTGTCAGAATGCCTTTCTATTCCTCTGCTCCTTTCTGGGCTGGGACACTGGAGTAGGGCAATGTCTGAAGCCCCAAGGATAAAAGCTCATGACAAAGATGCAGCCCTTCCCTACCCTTGCAGTGTCCTAAATCTCTAAGTTGAATCCCTATTCCAAACGGAGAATGTAGCCATGCCATCAAATGTTCATTGCTAGATAAAATCTAGATAGGGCTCTCCTTTCATTGATTTTGAGGAAACTCTTACAATGTATATGCTGGGGTCTTTTTTCATTTCAGAAAAGCTGTGTTCAATGATCTCTTTGATTACTGTTTCTACTCCAAGTATTATAGTTCCTCTTCAGAGATACACACAATTCTTTGGCTGAATCTCTACTCTGTCATCCAAGTCAACTACTTTCTCACTGTAACCCTCCTCTCTCCTTTTCCTTTGCATTCTAGGAGAGCTTTCCAAGTTTGCCATATAAATCATTGGTTCTTAAAACTGGCAGGATACTACACCTCTAGAAGTATTAAAAATTCAGATTCTGGACACAACTCATAGGACTTCTGATTTGATGATCTGGGGTAGGGCTCAGGAATCTATTTTGTTGGCTTTATTTTTGTTTTTTTACTGACTTGCAATTCTAGATTTGGGAAATATTGCTCAACCTCACTATGACATTTTTAAGCCTCTCCTCACTATTTTCAACGTGGATTTGAGTTTTATTAGATTTGTGGTTTCCCTGAAATTCCTTCTTATTTCACTCTTAGCATTTTAATCTCATCTTTTGATCTCAGATTGTCATCCTTTCCTTTTAAAGTTTTCTCTCCTTATAAGTTTCTGATCCTATTACACAGATACTGTGCATATGTTCATGCTTCCCTTTAAAAAGCTATTCTGATCCCTATCCAGTCGTGTACTGCATAACGACCTTTCAGTCAACGACAGACCACATATAAGATTAGTACCAGATAGCCTAGGTGTGTAGTAGGCTATACCATCTAGGTTTGTGTAAGTACACTATACGATGCTCACACAATGACAAAATCGCCTAACGACACATTTCTCAGAATGAATGCCCGTTGTTAAGTGACGCATGACTGTACCTTATTTTCATAAGATTTTCTTTTTCTCTGAATCTGCAAAATGAATCCCCTTTCTCCTGTTATTTACTATTTTCATACTTATTTTCTGATTACATTTAGCTAACCTGAAATGAGATAAAATCTCTTCTTAGACCTGATATTTGCCAATGCACGTGTGGATTGCTTTTGACTCTGTTCACTTGAAGACTGGTTGATCTTTATGAACTTTGCCTCTGATATTGAGCAAACCTGGGTTTTACGCAGAGACATCACTACCGATCTTATCAAGTCTTTAGCTGTGGTCTGTCAGGATAGTGACTGGTTGAACAACTGTTCGGGCACACCTCTTGCCACATGCTGCTACTAGGAAATAAACTTCCAGGGTTCTCTGAGCTCCCTGGAAGGGGAATCAGTACTTGGGTAAGGATGGCTATATATGGTGTTCCTGATTCCATCCAAACTTAGGTGCTTTCACAAGATTCTGCCACTGCCATACCTAGATTCCAAGATGAAAGTGTTACTCTTTTAAGATACTGGTTCAGGCATGGACACAACAAAAGTTTCTATATCATGTTCTCCCTCAGCACATCTAAGAAAGCAAAGAATTTTCAAAACAGAACACTTTACTTTAAAAAAAGAAAAGAAAAAGAGAAAGAAGGAAGGAAAGAGAGAGAAGGGAAGGGAAGGGAAAACACACACACACATACGTACTGTACATACATACATACATCACTCCTCACATTGTGCTTATAGGCCCGGGAGAAAATGTAACAAAACCAGCCAGTATTCACCTTCCTTAGCAGCTGAATTGCCTTTCTGAGCTCTCCTTTGGCAAAGCAGATCCTGCCCATATTATAAAAAGTTTCAGCCATTCTTTCACTACAGTCACCATAGCTGATCATCTGAGACTTCAATGAAGCCTTTAGGAGTCTGTAAGCTTCCTAGGGAATTAAAAAAAAAAAATCATCTTGGCAATTCTGAAAGAGCATGCTGGTGTTATTCCATGAGCTCTATGTAGGAGGCACCCTACGGCACACTGACATAACCCACCAGGATCAGTCAGTTGTGATGGGTTGCCTAAGTAATTTGTTTCTATGAGGAGTTCAAGTTCCCAGATTATAATTAATGGTAATAGTTAATTCATATGTATAATAGTACTTAACTTTATGGCTACCCCATGAGACAGGAACTATTATTATACTCTTTTTATAGATGAAGGGATGGAGACTAATAAAAACTAAGGATCTGGCCCAAGATCACACAGCCTATAGTTGGCAGTGACAGGATTCAAACCAGACAGTCTGAATTCCACAGCCCTTGCTCTTTTTTTTTTTAACTACTCTTTATTTTTAAAAACTTCAAACTTTCAGAGAAACTAAAATAGAAGAGAGAATACCCCTATTTTCACCTAGATTCACCAATGGCTATCATTTTTCCACATTTGCATTGCTGGATTCTTCTCTTTAAAAAATTATATATATCTATCACTATATTATGTAAATAATATTTTATATATACCTACATGTAAATACATAGATATATATTTTTTAGTTGAAAATAAGTTATAAAGATACTTCATCCCTAAATAATTAAGCATATATCTTCTTAGAACAAGAACATTCTCCTACATAACTACAATAACATTAGCACTCTCAATAAATTTACAATGATATAACACTACTAACTAATAAATGTTCCACATTAAAATTTCCCAATTGTCCCAATAATGTTCTTTATAACTTTTAAAAATCTAATATCCAATCAAGGATCACATATTGCATTTACTTTTGATGATTGTTTAGTCTTTAATCTGTAACAGTCCTGCCATTTATTTCACAATACTGACATTTTTTATTTTATTTAATTTTTTGCTGAGCAAGATTCGCCCTGAGCTAACATCTGTTGCCAATCTCCCTCTTTTGTTGCTTGAGGAAGATTAGCCCTAAGCTAACATCTGTGCCAGTCTTCCTCTGTTTTGTATGTGGGTCACTGCCATGACATGGCTGACAAGCAGTGTCAGCTCGCTCCCAGGATCCGAACCCACGAACCTGGGCCACTGAAGCGGAGTTTGCCAAATTTAACCACTATGCCGTGGGGCTGGCCCCCAACACTGACATTTGTTAAAAGTCCAGGCTGCTTGTCTTTTAGCCCAGTTCTCACTCTTAACTACTTACTATACAGCATATGATTTAGACAAAAGTTAGGGATACATTGGAAGTTATCCATAGAACAACATTGCTTATAGTGATTTGACTTCCCAATGTGCTTTCTTTAGAGGGAGTGAAGCAATGGAGTTATTGCTGGCATCATCAAGAACTGCACGTCACCTTCTGCCTGTATTATCTCTGTTGACATTTATAAACAGAGCATTTCTCTGGAACTGGGTTGAACACGTAACCATCATCCTTCACATGTGGCATGTCAGAACAAACAAAGATGTCAATTGCTGCTGCTTTTCAGGAAACATTGCCAATGATTCAGGAATCTCAAGGCTCTATATTATCTTTGGGTTTTTCAGAGTACGAAAATGTGCATATAATTAGATTACTTTCCTGTTTATTTTTTCAGTGCACAAGTCTTTTGCCTCCTTGGTTAAGTTTATTCTTAAGTATTTTACTCTTTTTGATGATATTATAAATGGAAGTGTTTTCTTAATTTCCTTTTCAGATTGTTCATTGTTAGTGTACACAAATGCAACTGCTTTTTGTATGTTGATTTGGTATCCCGCAATTTGGCTGAATTTGTTCATTAGTTCTAACAGATTTAGGGGGAATCTTGTAGGGTTTTCTACATGTTCATTAGTTCTAACAGATTTTTGGGGAACATGTAGGGTTTTCTACATGTAAGATCATGTAATCTGCAAACAGAAGCAATTTTACTTCTTCCTTTCCAATTTGGATGCCTTTTCTCTCTTTTTCTGGCCTAATTGCTCTGGCTAGTACTTCCAGTACTATGTTGAATAGAAGTGGCAAGAGTAGGCACCCCTGTCTGGTTCTTGATCTCAGAGAAAAAGCTTTCAGTTTGTCACCACTGAGTCTGATGCTAGCTGTGGGTTTTTCATATACAGCCTTTATTATTCTTAGTTTGTTAAGTGTTTTTATCATGAAAAGGTATTGAATTTTTTCAAATGCTTTTTCTGCATCTTTGCAATGATCATGTGATTTTTATCCTTCATTCTGTTAATATAGTGTATCACATTGATTGTTTTTCATAAGTTGAACCATTCTTGCATCCTAGGGATAAACCCCACTCGGTCATGGTGTATGATCCTTTTAATGCACTGTTGAATTCAGTTTGCTAATATTTTGTTGAGAATTTTTGCATCTATATTCATCAGGGATATTGCTTTGTAGTTTCCTTGTAGTCTTTTTCTAGCTTTGGTGTCCAGGTAATGCTGGCCTCATGAAATGAGTTTGGAACTGTTTCTTCCTCTCCAATTTTTTGGAAGAATTTGAGGAGGATTAGAGCTAATTCTTCTTTAAATATTTGGCAGAGTTCACCAGTGAAGCCATTGATCCTGAGGTGTTCTTTTTTTTTTTAAAGATTGGCACCTGAGCTAACCACTGTTGCCAATCTTCTCTTTTTTTTTTTCTGCTTTTTCTCCCCAAGTCCCCCCAGTACATAGTTGTATATTTTAGTTGTGGGTTCTTCTAGTTCTGGCATGTGGGACGCCGCCTCAGCGTGGCCTGACGATCAGTGCCATGTTTGTGCCCAGGATCCGAACCAGCAAAATGCCGGATCGCCAAAGCGGAGCACGCAAACTTAACCACTCAACCACAGGGCTGGCCCGGCCCTGAGAGCGCCAAACTTTAACCATTAGGCCAGCAGGGCTGGCTCAACAATTATGTTTTTGAATTGATCATATTTACCCGTTTTTCCCCATTTTGGACAAGCCATTTGCAAAATTCTTCAATTGTCGTCAGTGTTTCACAATCCTCTGGGCCCAATGTTGTTTGATATGCACTGATACTTTTTATAAAATATATTTCAACAGCATCTACAAAAAGAGAGAAACAATTATTGAAGGCAAGCTATTAACCTTTACAAGCGTCTAATTTCAGCTTTGGCTCAATTAATTAGACATTTTCATGCTTAAAGTCCATGCCTGTCCTCATCTCAGGTCTCATAAGGAGCCTCAAAACGTCTGAGATATGGTTTGATGTGTTCTGATTTTATTCTCTTGAGGAAATGCATAGCTTTTCTGTAGGAAAAGAAAGTTTATGCCTGAACAGTCTTATCCTAAGACTCAAAATAACCACCATATTAAACTCCCAGGTGCAGTGCAAAACTATATTTTTAGCTAAATCAAAGTCTGATAGAGATTGCTGTTTACTGGGGTCCGTTTGGTGTATGTGTGTTGGGGGGGGGGGGCGGTGCAGAGAGTGTGAGTTTTGGTTTTAAAACTATTTCAAATATTTAGTTGTTATTGTTTAAAAATTTCCTTTTAATGTTGTCTTTTATTCCAAACATGTAATCAATCTGCAAAATGCAGAGAAGCAAAAATAAAATGAAAATTGTTATCCATACACATCACTCAGGAACAGGCACTGTTCACATTTTTTTTTTTTTTACCACCGTATTAAGGTATAATTTATTCACATTCACCCATTGTCATTGTACAACTTGGTGAAGTTTTAGCAAATTCATATATAGTTATGTAATCATGATCAAAATCCAGTTAGAACATTTCCATCATCCCCACAATGTCTCTTCATGGCTGGTTGCAGTCAATGCCTGCTCTCATCCCCCATCTTAAGCAATCTCTGATCTTCTTTCTTTCTCTCTGTATTTGACTTTTCTAGAAATTTCACATAAACGGATTCATACAATATGTTATCTTTTGAGGCTAGATTCTTTCATGTAGCATACTGTTTTGGGGGTTCATCCATATTGTTTCATGAATCAGTACTTCACTCCTTTTTATTGCTGAGGAATTTGCTATTTTATGTATATACCACATTCTGTTCACCCATTCACAAGTGATGAATATCTGTGTATGTGTATATAGTCTATTATATTTATCCACATACTTATCAGTTCCACTTCTCTTCATTCCTTTCTGTGGATTCGAGTTACCATCTGCTGTCATTTTCTTTCAGCCTAAGGGCTTCCTTTAGTATTTCTTTAGGGTAAGAATGCTACCCACAAATCCTCTCTGGTTTTGTTTATCAGGAAATGTCTTTATCTCACCTTCATTTTTGAAGTATAGTTTTGCTGGATATATTATTCTTCATTGAATTTTTATTTCAATACTTTTTGAATATATTATTCCATCACCTTCTAGCTTCCATTATTCTGATGAAAAATCAGCCATTATTCATATTGTACCGAGTTGTTTTTCCACTGCTGCTTTTAAGATTTTCTCTTTGTCATTCAGCAGTTTGATTGTGTGTCTAGCTGTGGTTCTCTTTGTGCTTACCTTCCTTGGCATTATTTCGTGATCTGCAGATAACATTTTCATCAAATTTAGGGAGTTTGGGCCATTATTTCTTTAGATAATTTTCTGTCTCATTCTGTCTCCTCTCCTGGAGCTCCCATTACATGAGCATGGGTAGACGTGCTATTGTCCCACAGATCTCTCATGCTCTGTTCATCTTTCTTCAGTATCTCTTCTCTCTGTTCTTTGGGTTGGATCATTTCTAGTGACCTACCTTTGAGCTATTTCATTCTCTTTTCTTTTTTGCCATCTCATATCTGATGTTGAGATCATTAATAAGCTTTTCATTCAGTTACTATATTTTACAACTCTAAAATTTCCACTTAGCTGGTTTTTAATAATAGTTTATATTTTGCTATTGAGACTTCCTATTTGCTAAGTAATTTTCAACATATTTTAATTCTTTGAACAGTTTGCTTTAATTCTTTGAACATGTTTATGATAACTGCTTTGAAGTCTTGCTAAATCCAACATCTAGCCCACTTAGAGTCAATTTCTATTGACTGCTCTTTTTTTTTGAGTATAAGCCATAGGTTCTTGTTTCTTTGTATTTTTGTCTCTTTTTTGTTGAAAACTCTTTTTTGTTGAAAATGTTTTAGATAATATATAGGAGCAACCACAGATTCTGATATATTTTTGTGGGGTTTGGTTTTGTTTTTTCCAGTAAATTGCCTAGACTTAAACTGTAGAATCTACATCCCCCATGGTGTTTGGATGTTAATGTTTTTGCTCTGTTGTTGTTGTTTTTAATAGACTTTATTTTATTTTATTTTGAGGAAGATTAGCCCTGTGCTAACATCCACCACCAATCCTCCTCTTTTGCTGAGGAAGATTGGCCCTGAGCTAACATCCATGCCCATCTTCCTCTACTTTATATATGGGACACCGGCCACAGCATGGCTTGATAAGTGGTGCATAGGTCCATGCCCAGGATCCAAACCAGAGAATCCCGGGCTGCCAAAGCAGAGTGCATGATCTTAACCACTATGCCACTGGGCTGGCCCCAATAGACTTTATTTTTTAAGCAGTTTTACAATCACAGCCAAATTGAGTAGAAGGTACAGAGATTTTCCATATAACCCTGACCCCATATATACACTTGTGATGGTTAATTTTATTTGTCAACTTGACTGGGCTAAGGGATGCCCAGATAGCTGGTAAAACATAATTTCTGGGTGTGTCTGTGAAGGTGTTTCTGGAAGAGATTAGCATTTGAATCAGTAGACTGAGTAAAGAATATCTGCTCTCACTAACATGGGCAGGAATCATCCAATCTGTCCAGGGCCTGAATAGAATGAAAAAAAAGGTGAAGGAATGGTGAATCCTCTCTCTCTCTTCTTGAGCTTGGAAATTCATCTTCTCCCGCCCTCAGACAATGGAGCTCCTGGTAATTGGGCCTTATGACTCCGAGACTTAACACCAGTGGCCCCCTCATCCTCCAGTTCTCAGGCCTTTGGCTTTGGACTGGGACTTACACCATTGGTTCCCCTTGTTCTCAGGCCTTGGACTCAGACTAAATTATACCACCAGCTTTCATGGTTCTTCAGCTTGCAGATGGTAGATCATGGTCCTTCCCGTCCTCCATAACCACGTGAGCCAATTTCTATAATGAATCTCCTCTTATATCTATCTATCTATGTATCCTATTGGTTATGTTTCTCCAGGGAACACTGACTAATACAGATTTTGGTACCAGGAGTGAGCTCAACACCGTGGACTGCTACTTACCAAGGCCAACCTGGTAATGGCCACCTCTGAGTGCCCAATCTGCCAGCAACAGGGATAAACACTGAGCTACCAATATGGCACCATTCCCTAGGGGATCAGCCATCTACCTGGTAGCAGGTTGATTACATCGGACCACTTCCATCATGGAAGGGACAGCATTTTGTCCTTACAGGAATAGATACCTACTCTGGACACAGATTTGCCTTCCCTGCACTCAATGCTTCTGTCAAAACTACCATCCATGGACTTACAGAATGCCTTATCCACCATCATGGTATTCCATACAGCATTGCTTGTAATCAAGGAATTCACTTTGCAGGCAAAGAAGTGTGGCAATGGGCCCATGCTTATGAAATTCACTGGTCTTACATGTTCCCCACCTCCCCAAAGCAACTGGATTGATACAACAGTGGAATGGCCTCTTGAAGACTCAGTTACAGTGCCAGTTAGGTGACAGCACTTTGCATGGCTGGGTCAAGGTTCTCTTGAAGGCTGAATATACTCTGAATCAGCACCCAGTATATGGTGCTGTTTCTCCAATAGTCAGGATTCATGGGTGTAGGAATCAAGGGATGGAAATGTGAGTAGCACCACTCATTATTACCTGTAGTGACCCACTAGCAAAATTTTTGCTTTCTGTTCCCACAACACTATATTCTGCTGGCCTAGAGGTCTTAGTTCCAGATGGAGGAATATTTCCACCAGGAGACACAACAATAATTCCATTGAACTGGAAGTTAAGACTGTCACCTGGCCACTTTGGGCTCCTCATGCCTCTGAATCAACAGACAAGGAAAGGAGTTACTGTGCTAGCAGGGGGGACTGATCCTGACTACTAAGGGGAAATTGGACTACTACTCCACAGTGGAGGTAAGGAAGAGTATGTCTAGAACATAGGTTATCCTTTAGGGCTTCTCTTAGTATTACTATGTTCTGTGATTAAGGTCAATGGAAAACTACAACCCAATCCAGTCAAGATTAGTAACGGCCCAGAACCTTCAGGAATGAAGGTTTGGGTTAGCCCACCAGGTAAAGAACAATTACCAGCTGAGGTGCTTATTGAAGGCAAAGGGAATACAGAATGGGTAGTAGAAGAAGGTAGTTATAAATACCAGCTGTGACCACTTATAGAAATGAGAACTGTAACTGTCATAAGTATTTCCTTCTTATTTTGTTAGGAATACATTTGTATATGTATATACACATATTAAGCAAATATCTTTGTTTTCTTTTCTCTTTTATTCCTTTACTATGTATCATAAGATGTATTGACTTTATATCAGTATTTAATTATCATTAACTTTACATCATAGTTTTCAAGTGATAGGATATCAGAAGAGTAAACATCATTGAAGGACTTTATCTCCTCTTCTGGGGAATGGATTAGTGCATTTTCAGTTGTACCTAGGATAGTTGTTTTATATTGGGCAGAATTATGACCTTGTTATTGTCTTTACTTGGAGATTAAGTATGTTTAAGGAGATGCATATAGGTATCAAGTTGACAAGGAGTAGATTTGTGGTAGTTAATTTTGTGTCATTAATTTAGTTAATTTGTGTCAGCTTGACTGGGCTAAGGGGTGTCCAGATATCTTGTAAAACATTATTTATGAGTGTGATTGTGAGGGGGTGTCTTCAGGAGAGATTAGCATCTGAATCAGTAGACTGAATAAAGAAGATCCACCCTCAATAATGTTGGTTGGCATCATTCACTCCATTGAGGGCCCAAATAGAACCTCAAAAAAGGCAGAAGAAGAGTGAATTCCCTCTCTTCTTGAGCTGGGAAATCCATCTCCTGCCATTGGATATCACATAGTTGTTTTAAATTCCCAGTCTGATAATTCCAACATCCCTGCCATATCTGAGGATGGTTCTGATGCTTGCTCCGTCTCTTCAAACTGTGATTTTGTCTTTTAGTATGCCTTGTAATTTTTTTCTTGATACTGGACATTATGTACTGGGTAAAAGGAACTGCTCTGCACAGGCCTTAGGTAACATGGTGGTAAGGTGTGGGGGAAGGGAAGCATTCTACAGTTCTATGATTAGGTCTCAGCCTTTAGTGAGCCTATGCCTCTAGGCTGTGAACTTCACAAGTGCTTCTCGGTCCCCCTCTGCCTTAGTTAGGACAGGATGGAGAGGGCTTGAGTTGGGTATTTCCCTACCCAACCCCAAGAGTTAGGGTCTGGTAAAATAGTTTCTCTTGAGGACAGGCCTTGTGAAGCAGAATGCTCTGGCATATTTTAAAATGGTTACTTTTCCCTTCTCCCTGCTGGGAGCAAGGGGGAATTTTTCTCCAATATTCACTTTGAGAACCTGGTCAACCTCCTGGAGGTGAAACTCACGAAAGTGTGGGCCCCCACCCCTCCCCCCACCCTGACTGGGTACCCTTGGAATCTTTAACTCTCAGACTTGTCCACAATGAGCTTCCAGAAATTCAGTTCAGATTTTCCTACCCCAGTACTGGCTCCTGTGGAGACTGGTAAATTGTGATTCTCTGTATTCTCCTGTCTCTCCAATTTTGGGGGCATCAGTTTGCCCTGTGACCTCATTTCTCTGACAGATATAAGAAGAGCTGTTGATTTCTCAGTTTGTTCAGCTTTTTACTTGTTGTTAGAATGAAGTGATGACTTCCAAGCTCTTACATGCCAGAACAGAGACCAAAAGTCTTTGCTCGGGTTTTCATGCTTCTTTTTATTTTTAGTCTGGATTTCTGGGGGTGACCCCTGTGTTTCCATAGCTTAGTGTTGACCCACTGACTTGGGAAGAGGTTGTGCTCAAATACCTTTAGATTGTCCATCTTTCATCCTCTGTTGATTGATCTGTATGTAGATTGGGGAGTGCATTCTCAGCTCTGCCACATTTCAAGTCTCCTTTGGTCATTACTTCCCACTGGACTCTCCAATCTCCCCTGCATTGTGGATGCAGTCTCCCAGTTGGCCAGGGATGTTGGGAGAGCTTATCTAGCCTTTCTATGGCTCCCTCATTTCCAGGTCCTTTGGGTTAAAATCTCTGACTGGCCAGCCACTCAGACCAACCAAAACAGCAACTTCAGGCTAGAAAATATGCAGGCTTTCCCCAGTTCATTTCCTACTGAGTTCACCACTTTCATCTGATAAATCAATGGGTTTTTGCTCCTTTCTCCAATCTGAGTCAGCATCCTCTGCCAGCAAAGCTGATGGTTCTCCTGGCTAGCCCCATGCTGATAATATTGCTATTCTCAGGGACGGAGCTGGGGCAGTGGATGGACGGCAGTAGCCCCAGGCAAGAAGCCCAAGAAGACTCTTTACCCAAAGTCTAACAGTTTTTTGAGAATAATTTGCAATTTGCTGTCTGCTTATCTATTTCCAGTGCCCTCACATGGTTGGTTTGACCATTTTACTTAGCGTGTGTGTGTGTGTGTGTGTGTGTGTGTGTGTGTGTGTGTGAAGAGGCCTCACAGACCTCTTCACAAAGCCATAGTCAGAAGGCTCTACCTTTGTTTACATTCTGATGTACATTTTGGTGCAATTTTACTTACTTTGCAGTTCATTCTTCATGTTTACATATATGACTATAAACGATAGTATTTTTTGTGTCTAAAAATGCAAATTATTTTTTCCTTAATACTGTTTTTTAAATTAACCTTTTTATTTATAAAATCTAGTCCTTTTAAAGACTATAGAATTCCATCTAGTTAATATACCAAATTTCCTTTTCATTTATTGATGACATTCAGGTTGTTTCCAATTTTTTACAAACAATGCCACAGTGAACTTTCCTTATATGTGTATCCTTTCCAGTTTTACTAGATATTATCAAATTGGTGTCCAAATTTCATATCAGTTTACACTGTCACTCTCACCAGCTATGAATAAGCAGACCTGTTTACCCACAATCTGGCAAATGCTAGATATTTTCACATTTTCAAAATTTTCATATAGATGAGTGAAAACTTATCTCACTGTAGTTTTAAAATATATATAGTTTCAAGATGTGTGACCTTCTGCCAAATTGCCCTTCAGAGAGTTTGTATCAGATTGCTCTCATCAATCCTACATGTTATCATTTTTTAAAATTTTGACAATTTGATAGGAGAAAACTGGTATCTTTGCTGTTTTATATTTCTTGGTTATTACTATGATTGAAACTTTTTTCCATATGATTTGGCCATTTGTATTCTCTATGCAATGCTTGGTTGTTTTTTTGGCCTATTTTTCTATTGAAAAGTAAATGTAAATTTTAGCTCTTACGTTTAGGACAATGATCCATTTCGAGTTAATGTTTGTATACAGTATGGCAGTGTATTATTATTATTATTTCTTTGGCACATAGACACCATTTGTTCCAATTCCATTGGTTGAAAAGACTATTCTTTTCACATTGAATTGCTTTTGTACCTTTGTCAAAAATTCATTGTCAGGGGCCAGCCCGGTGGCACAGTGGTTAAGTTCGCACGTTCCGCTTTGGCGGCCTGGGGTTTGCCAGTTCGGATCCCGGGTGTGGACATGGCACTGCTTGGCAAGCCGTGTTGTGGTAGGTGTCCCACATATAAAGTAGAGGAAGATGGGCACGGATGTGAGCTCAGGGCCAGTCTTCCTCAGCAAAAAGAGGAGGATTGGCAGCAGTTAGCTCAGGGCTAATCTTCCTCAAAAAAAAAAAAATTCATTGGCCATATTTATATGGGTCTATTTCTGGACTCTCCATTGTGTTCCAATGATTCTGTTCTCTGTCTGTCCCTTCACCAACACCAAACTCTCTTGATTACTGTTGCTTTATAGTAAATCTTAAAATCACGTAGTATGATTTCTCCAACTGTGCTATTTTTCAAAATTGTTTTAGCTATTCTAGTTTTTTTTGCTTTTCCATATAAATTTTAGAGTCAGCTTGCCTATATTTACAAGAATTCCTACTGGGATTTTGATGTAATTGTGTTAAATCCATGGATTGATTTTGGAAGAACTGACATCTTTATTATACTGAGGCTTCCAATCCATGAATACAGTATGTCTCCATTTATTTGGTCATCTCTGATGGCTTTGATCAGGGTTTTGTAGTTTTCAGAACACAGATCCTGTACATATGTTGTTAGATTTACACCTAAGTGTTTCATTTGGGATGAGGGGACTATTCTAAGTGGTATTTTTAAAAATTTCAGTTTCCAGTTGTGCATTGCTAACATATAGAAATATGCCTAGTTTTTGTGTGTTGACCTTGTATCCTGTGACCTTGCTAAGCTTAAACTCACTCAGTAGTTCTAGAGGTTTGTGGATTCCTTGGGGTTTTCTACAGAGACAGTCGTGTTGTCTGCAAATAGGGACCATTTTATTTCTTCTAACCTATGTGTCTTTTTCTTGCCTATTGCACCGACTAGGATTTCTAGTGCTATGGTGAATAAGAGAGTGAGAGTGAAAATCTTGCCCTGTTGTTGATCTTAAGAGGCAAGCATTCAGTCTTTCACCATTAAGCACGATGTTAGCTGTAGGGTTTTTGTTCACGCCTTTTGTCAAATTGAGGAAGCTCCCCGTCCATCATGAATGGATGTTGAATTTTGTCACATGCTTTTTTTCCATCAATTGATTAGATTATGTGCTTTTCATCTTCGGATTGTTAATACGGTAGAGCACATTGATTCAGGTTTGAATACCGAATCAGCTTGACATCCTTTTTTCCCCTTAGCTTTATTGAGGTATACTTAATATACCAAAAAAATCATATTTGATGTATCCATTTTGATGAATTTGGACGTATACATATACTCATGATACCATCACCACAATCAAAGTAGTAACATATTTGTCACCTCCAAAGGATTTCTGGTGTCCCTTTGCTTTTTTTTTTTTTTTTTTGGCAAGAGCACTTAACATGGTATCTACTCTCTTAACAGGTTTCTAAGTGCACAATACTGTAATGTTTTGACTTTTTGACATCAGTTTTAGGGACAGTAAAATGTTTCAAGGTCACGTCTCTCTTTTTTTTCCCTTCTCCCTAAAGCCCCCTACTCCATAGTTGTATATTCTAGTTGTGAGTGCTTCCGGTTGTGCTACGTGGGACACCACCTCAGCATGGCCTGATGAGCAGTGCCATGTCTGCACTCAGGATCCGAACCAGTGAAACCCTGGGCCACCGAAGCAGAGCGCATGAACTTAACCACTCAGCCATGGGGCCAGCCCCAGCTCATGTCTCATTGTGGTTTTTTTTTAAATTGAGATCATGTTGGTTTATAATTTTACATACATTTCAATTGTACATCATTATATTTTGACTTCTGTATAGACTGCATTGTGTTCACCACCAAAAATCTTGTTGCCCCAGCCCGACATTCTCAAGAAAAAAACCCTCACTTGATCATGGTGTATTATTCTTTTTACATATTGCTATATATTTTGTTGGAGATTTTTTATGTCTATGCTCATGAAAGGTATTGGTCTATAGTTGTTTCGTTGTTTTGTTTTTTTCTTGCAATGTCTTTGCGTGGTTTGGTATCAGGGTAATGCTGGCCTCGTAAAATGAGTTGGGAAGTGTTCTTTCCTCTTCAATTTCCTGGAAAAGATTACGTAGGATGGGTGTTGTTCCTTCTTAAAATGTTAAGTAGAATTACCCAGTGAAATCATCTGGGCTTGGAGATTTCTTTCTTAGAAGGTTAACTAAAAAAACTTTTTTTTAATACTTAGGATCTATTCAGGTTATCTGTTCATCTTTTGAGTTGTTTTTAATTTTACTTATGGTATTTTGTGGCAGCCACAAGTTTTAGATCTTTTTATAATTAAACCTATCAATCTCTTCTTTTCTGGTATATCTTTGTGTACTCAAAGAGTTCTTCTTTCTCCAATTTTTAATTTTAGTACTTTCTATTCCTGTACTATGTTCTCTTTGGGGTAATTTATACTGTTCAGTTTTGATGTAAAAAAAATGTTAATCCATTTGGAATTTGGTGAATGACAGGAGGTGAGGATCCAGATTCTTTTTAAGTTAAAAAATTAGTATGCAAGAAAAGAATAAGGCAGCTTGGGAATCTCCCAACTCAATAATCATAAACTTTTTCTTGCTTAAAAAAATTTCCAGGGGATTGGCCACATGACTGAGAGGTTAAAGTTCCACGCCATCTGCTTCAGCAGCCTGGGGTTCACAGGTTTGGAGCCCAGGTGCAGACCTACTCCATTCGTCAGCCATGCTGTGGAGGCGTCCCACATACAACGTAGAGGAAGGATGGCATAGATGTTAGCTCATGGGGAATCTTCGTCACACACACACACAATTTACATATTCACAAATAGATTATATTTCTTAATAACTATGAAGACTATTTAAAAAACAACCAATATATAGATGGAGTACAAATACTGTGAGTATACATGAGGAAATTTTTTAAAGGAGCAGGATAATTAACTAGAAAACACAGAATAAAGAAGTGTTTTCAATGAATATTTATGCTAAAGAAAACAATAATTAAAATATCAAAATAACTTTGAAAACTAAAAATGAATATTTATTCAATGACATGGGGAAATACAAGAATGGAAAAAAGTAGGATGCAAAACTTTCTCTACAACTCTTTCTCTCTCTCTCTCACTCTTTCTCACATATGACTGGAAAATAATGTATACCAAAATGGATTACTTTTATAAGCAGAGAAAAATCAACATTTTAAAAATATTTAAATTACATCTTCACAAATCCCAAATTCCTCCCGATGGGCCATTGAATTCCTTAGTGTCCATTAGTCTGATCAAGCCAGCTGAGCATGGGATACTGTCCTCCTTCACCAGTTCCTTGGTGTCTTTCCCAAATCCCCACTTGCAAAAGGACGACCTTCCCTGAGAAAGAACTACTGTTGAAGGATGAATTCATCACTTGGCTTTCCTCTAGACCCCAAGTACCTCACTTCTGAAAAGAGGTCAAGAAAATTCTAGCTGCTACAAACATTCCCTCTTATAAGCCAGAGGAAAAGTGTCAAGGAGACTGAGAGTGGAGGAGGATGAGAGGAGGAGCCAGCATTTTTCTCTTTTATCACTGGATTTCCTCATCAACAGATACAGCACAGGCCACATTCATAGCGTGTATAATCTCCACTCTTTATGCAGGTGAATTTTGCTGAGACTCTAAGAGAATAAAGGAAATAGAAATCAGAAGCTCTTATTGGTTTTGATGTTCCAACTAATTTGGGAGGCTACTGTGCCTAAATTCATATGTAAATCCTTTTGTACAAAATGGTGTCTGGCCTTATCTTTCCATCACAGGCATGAACAGCTAATTATAATTTGTCTATATTGATAGATAGACCAATCCCCAGTGTTCTTCCCTCCCATGACTGGGAAATAATGATAAGTGCAAGGCCACCTCTTCCACCTACCCTTGTGTTGGATCTCTCCAGACATGGCATAAGCCTTGGCTAGTAATGCACTTGCCTCTGCGGTTTGGGGGCTGACTTCAGTGAACAAAGAAACACAGATAGAATGGGCCTGGAATAGAGAAAAATCACAAGATAAGTACTCAAATGATGGTGTTTCACTGTGGATTTTCTAGTAGTTTTCATGGAATTGCTAGTTGATTGAGAGCTGATATATATCTAATCGTGGAGTTACATGAGAGATGAGTTTGAGTTCCGGCTCTGCTACTTCCTAGCTGTGAGTCTTGAGCAAGTAATTTCACCTTCATATGTAGAAAGAATATATAGTTCCCATTGATTAGGGTTTGGGCAAGAGTAAATGAGATGATGCATGCAAAGCACTGGGCTTAGTACCCATCATATGGTAAGTTCTCAATAATGTTAGCTATTATTATTTTTTATTAGGTTTCATGGCAAAAATAAAATCATAACTTTAGCTCAGCCTCTCAAAGTATCAAAGGAAGTCTAATAAATCTTGGATCCTAGAGCCATACTGCCTGAGTTCCTGTCCTTGCTCAGCCACTTACTGTGACATAAGGCAAGCCACTGACCTCTTCAAATACAAAACAGGGATGACAAAAGTAGTATTTGTCAAAGACGGCTGTTGTAAAGATTAAATGAATTAATAGATGTAAAGTATTTAGAATACCACCTGGAATATAGTAAGCATCAGAGGAGTGTAGATTTTACTATTGTTATTATTTGTATTAAAATGGAAGGAGTAACACTTTGGAAAGAGAAAGAAGAGAGAAGACATCCAGTCCACACCCACCAGCAAGAAAAGAACCACCTGTGCTTCATATTTCACAGGTCAAACACCGTGAGGTGTTTCAAGAAGCTCCAGAGATCATCAACCAGACTCTGGAGCTAAGACACAGGGAAGAGTTGTTATGAGTACAGGTCTGGGGTCGAGTTTTCTGAGTTTGATCAAATCCCTGCTCCCCAACGGGTTAGCTACACAACTTCAGTTGAATTCGCTGTAACTCTCTGGGCTTCAGTTTCCTCATCCTTAAAATGAGATAAAGTAATAATGGTGCCAACTTCCTAGGGTTGTTGCATAGATTATATGAATTAATATATCCTCAAGGGCACACAGTAGAAGTGCTCCATAAATTTGAACTATTGTTTTTCATTGTTGTTGGGAAACACTGATTATTTGCTGTTTTATACATTTTGATCTGACCACTGCTTTAAAAATGTCTTGGACACAAATGCCAGATTGGCTTTCTCTGTAAGCAGTGGGCTCCCTGCATTCCCTAACATCTCTCCGTTGCATGATGTGAGTAACCTGGATTTTCGGATTGTCTGCAATGCCTTTTCTCCAGTATCAGTTTTCACAGATACTGCTGGATTACATTGCCCCTTTTCTATGATACAGGAAATCCAATATTTGATCCACTTTTGGCTATGGGAGATATGTGAAGCCACAAGCAGGGTTCTCATTTGAAGAGAGAAAAGGTGAATTTAAGTAGCAGTTTCAAGGGAACTTTCAAGGGCACTGTTTTCATTATGGCAGACTCAACATTCCTTCTTATGTTTTGGTTTCCCCTGGACATTTGTCAAATTAGTTACCTCCAAGTGAAATACTCTTTGTTAGTTTAACCTTAGACTTGCAAATACAACCAGCTAGACTAGCTTAAAGGACAAATGACAACATTACACGAAAACATCACGATTTTTCACTTAAAAAGCCCTTTGAGTTTGCTGAAGACTTCAGTTCAGCTGCTGCTGTGGCTTTTTTCCTTGGAGTAGACTCACTCAGCTGCCTCTTCCTAGCACCCACAGAGATGAGGGGAAGCCTGGGAGGGGAAATGCTGTCCTCAAATCAGGTCGCACAGCAGATACACCTGCCCTGAGTCAGGGTTCTCTGTCCAGGTTATTTAAGGTTGAGGAAGGGCTCTTGTGTGGATGTGGAGAGAAATCAATCCCACCCCTTGTTCTTCTAAGAAGCCCAAGTTTCCCTGGGTCTGGGGCCAAACAAGGCTATCCTGGTGGGGTTCCAGTCAACCCACCAACCTGTTGCAAGTACTGGATGGCCTGGTCGTGGTTCCTCCGCAGCTGCTCCATCTGAGCAATTTCCTGGTACAGACTGACCAGATCCAACGTCCTATCCCCCTTAGCAGCAATAACGTTGCCAATTGCCTTTTCAAAGTATGCCAGAGCTAGGTTCAACCTATGGATGGCCAAGGAAGCTCTACAAGAAAAGGGACAAAGACGGAAAGTCACAGAGAGGCCACTTACTTTGCAGACACAAAAGGAACTGATTCTAAGAACTAAAGAATTTGGCCTTCACAGACCAATCATCTGAGTGGTTGGCTCAAAATCCAGCCTTGCTGTAAACAAATTCCTACCAAGCTGCATTTTACCTACCAGATTCCATGGACTACCATTCATCAAACGCATTAATATATCATGCTACCGTCTAATTTTATAAAAAAGCAAATGGAAAAAATGGCTTCCCACATCATTTACCCATAAACATAGACTTTCTAAAATCAAAATCAAAATCAAACTTTAGCACCTCTGGCTCCCTCTCTTTCAGGCCAAAGCAAAGTTTTGCTTTGTTTTGTTTGACTTATTTTAGTTTATTCCTCCTCAGTTAAAAATGACAGAGGATAGAGAAAACAATGTAAAGATTCCCCTAAAAGGAGGTTAAATAAATTATGGCACATCATACAATACTTCAGACATTAAAAATTATGTTTTCTTTTTAGACTAACTACATGGGGAGAAATTCAAAATGTCGTAAGTTAGAAAAAAGTTATAAAATCGTACTTAAAATATGATCCTGACATACATAGATAAACAGGTAGATAGATATAACTAAAATGTTCAGAGCAATTATGTGTGGGTGGTGATATTACAATTTCATTTTCTTCTTCATATCTATCTGTATTTTCAAATTTTCCAAAACAAAATGGGGAATATAATTTTTTTAAATGATAATAAAACAGTATTTCATTAAGGTTTCTCTTTCTAGAGATAGCAAGACACAAAGAGAAGGAGACGGGTAGTTCAAAGCTGGTGCCCAGTTATTAGCTATATGGTCAAACTCCAGGCGCTCATATTTCCTTCCAAGTAAAACAAGGTTAAGAGTACCTAAGTTACAAGGTTGTTGTGAAGATTAGATCAAAAATTATATGTAAAAACGCCTAACATATAGTAGATACACAATCAACATGACTTCCCCCTCACCCCTTGCCCCCATCTTTGTATTCCCAAGTTGAATGGAAAATATATGTGTATGTATAAAATTATTTTATATAAGGCATTCTGCAACAGTTACAATTTATTTTAAGATGGAAGTTTTATCCTTCCTTTAAAGATTAGGATTAATGATCAAAAGAGCACTGGCATGTTATCTGATAATTCTTTACAAAAAAATTGTTTTGATCAATCAGACCACTATTTCCCTCGACCACAAGGACAGAAGTTATAGAATGATAATGGCCCTCATCAAGAGCTTGTAGGGAGACATTAGCCAAGCTGTCTCGCCTGAACAATCTTGCCTTATTTTCCCCACCTTTAAAATGGGAAAAGGGATTTGCCGTTCTAGATATTTGGTCAATATCAAACACAACTCAGTGTTGTGCAGACGATGAGCTATGGATTCAGATGATCCAGTTGACCACGTGATCCAGTGACAATGCTGGCTCTTCTACCTGTTAGCTCTGTCACCTAGATTCACTTAATCTTTCTGTGCCTTAATTTTCTTATCTGTAAAATGAAAATAAAAATACCTACCTCATAGGCCTGTGGTAGAGGACTGAATGAAATAAATTATGTAAAGCACTTAGAGCAGCGTCTAGGGTGTAGTTATTCTTAGTAAACTTGCCAACACTTAGAACAGCGCATGCACAATAAATATTGTACTCAATAAATATTGTGGAATAAATGAATGAAATGTGCATTAGAATTTATTATGAAAAAGGAACAAGGCTATCTTTCCTATAAGGCACAAAAACCTTTGCCACTACCCCATGTGACAGCAGTAAACATTCCCTAGACTCTAATTTATGGCCCTGTGGACTTAATAGTCTGATTTAGCTCTGGACATTCGGACATCTCCCCAACATTTCCCAATGACTTCTAGACTCATCTTGTTTAGAGGATACAGGCATGACTCATGTATTTCACTTACTTACCACTCAGTCATCTGCCCTCCTGTACCAAATGCTTAGAGTTTTGGAAACAGATTGTTTTCAAGGACATGAAGATATCTGAAAAATCTAGGGAACAGTAAACTTTTTATTATTCTCTTTTTCTTGTGATAATCTGATGGGCCCACTCTCATATCTAAATATTCTGATTCTCAGAGGATCCCTAACTCAACGGCAAAACAGTTCAGGCTTGTTCAGGCTTGAACAAATTCCATGAACTTTGTTTCTATACAGAAAAGAACTTTCCTTAAAATGCATGTGTTGTGCATAGCTTTCATGGGCCTCCAACAAATTATCTTCATTAAGAGTTCCTTCCTCATCTTTTAAGATGTCATACTTAATGACAAAAGTAGGTGGCAATTCAGAAAAAAAGGTAATTTTAGAATAAGTGTGAGAGGCAGTGTCAGGATGGGCTAAGAGTCTGTGGGGTCAGATCAAAGATCCAACTCTTAAAGCTCGTCACCTTGGACAGTCTGTTTCACCTCAGTCCGTCTCCTTGCCCTCTCTCTAATGACATAATAATTGCACCAACTACCCCAGTGGTGGCTGTGAGGGTTAGATGGACACTGCTCATCAAGCTTGGACCATGGTGTACGTGTTTGGTAAATACAAGCCTCTTTTATTATCATTTGAGGCTCTGAGAGTTTTGCTCTGAATATTTTCCTCCCTTTATATAGACAGTACAGAATAATCATGTGATTCCAGGCCTCAGTCATAAAGCCTAGGCTTCTCTAAGCTCAGATCTTACCTGCCCAAAGCAATTGTTAGGTCTTTCTCTGAGACTTGTAATCCACAAACGCCTCTCCGATATAATTCTTTCAGCTCCATCATGTTTCTCTCTGCCTTCTGCAGGTTGAAATAGGCCTCTCTGCCAGTGAAACAGTCAAGGAAAATGCCAGGCACACAAAGTGCCCCCACTGCCCAGGGACCACAGTTAATAAACAAACAAAAGGGCCCCTTGGGGGACCAGCCCCATGGCTGAGTGGTTGGGTTTGCGCGCTCTGCTTTGGCGGCCCAGGGTTTTGACAGTTTGAATCCTGGGCATGGACATGGCGCCGCTCATCAAGCCATGCTGAGGCGGCATCCTATGTGCCACAACTAGAGGGACCCACAACTAAAAATACACAACTATGTACCGGGGGGCTTTGGAGAGAAAAAGGAAAAATAAAATCTTTAAAAAGAAAAAAAAAAGGGTCCCTTGGGAAAACAAAGGCATATTTGAAAATGGGCACTTCACTATGCTCTCTATTTTCCGTATGTATATGTCGTCAAGGGAGAATTCTTTAGAAAAGGAACAGGGCCTTGGGTTTCCGGTGGTGGGTGCCTGAAGCCAGGGCTGGGGTGGGTAGTGAGCATTTGGAGGAATGAACAGAAACCGTCAATTACACTAGATTTCCTTTAGCAGCATCCACTGTGTGACAACAGTTACTCATTTTTCCCAAATTGCTTCCTGTGAATGGTAAAAGAGAGGAATTAATTTTGCTGAAAGGGACTTTCTGGGTCATTTAGAAAGTCCAAGCAAAGCAGGTTTTTGGCGAGAGGCAAATAGCAGGAAAGAAAATCCCCTTAATTCCCAAATATCCTTCTATTTCCCACATTTTCAATAACCCCCTGTTAAGGGCATAACAGAGGAAGGCCACATATCAGATTCTGCAAGTTGAGTATCAAGACCAACAAAGTAGAGAGGGGGTCGTGTAGAGAGGAGAGGCTGGGGGACACACGGGCTCAAAGTAGGCTCATGATTACTCATAAGCATGAAATACCCTTCACAGTTTTCACATGGGGATGGCACCCAAAAGGCTGTCAACATCACAAGCTTTTTGAGGAGAGGCCTATATAAAAGTTCCCCTCTGGGGATGCAGAGAACTATTTCTTTTGTTTATTTTGGTTGGCCTCCAGCTTCATGGGCAGTATTCTTAATAGCATTTCCGAAAAACTAAAATGATCAGGAGTCCATTAAATCAGAGGTTTTTGGCTACATGTTACAATCACCTGGGGCGCTTTGAAAACTCTCAGATGCACCCCAGACCCACTAAATCAAAACCTCTAGGGGGACCCAAACAGCAGTAATTCTTAAAGCTCCCCAGGGGATTACAACATGCAGCCTGGTTTGACAAACAGTGCCTTAAATCACCACCCATTCTCCTCCTTCTACACCACCACCACCACTACCACCCATGTCCTCATTGCTAATACTGATTTTCTTGAGCACTCAATGAAGAGCAGGACAAACTCCAAAGACTTTCAACGGGCTAAGGGATATATCCCCAGTGAGATCCCTCCCATGGCTCCACTCAGAGCTTATATGAATAGACAACAGGAGGAGCATTCATACCTTACTAGATGGAGATAAGAGGCTGGTGGAGGGCCTGGATGTTGGAATAGAGCTACAAGGCCTTGGTTCCATCTCCCACCCTCCTGTGCGAGAGGATCCATCTGGCACGTGTGGCACTTGGCCCTGACCACCAGACCCAGCTGGGAAGAGAAGGATATTGGTTCTGCAGGAGCCAGGCCACCCCCAGGGTGTAGTAGAGCATGACCAGAGCTTCCAGGATTTCCTTTCTTTCCTTGTCTGAGGTCGTTTTTCCCTTCCAGGTCAGCAGTGTGTTCTTGGCAGACTCAGCATGTTTCTTGGCCTGAGCTGGGAGGCCTGGGGGGTTTCAGGGTAGGTGGCAAGAAGAAAAACATTAAAAAGGTGTGTTCAGTCAAAGATATTCCTGAGAGGGGAGAGGTGGGCAGTGTGGTTGTTGTATGGTCTATAGTATTGGTTCCCAAAACTGGTGGGGCATCAGAGTTATCTGGAATGCTTGTAAAGAATACAGAGTCCTGGGGCTGGCCTTGTGGCATAGTGGTTAAGTTGACACATTTTGCTTTGGTGGCCTGGGGTTCATGGGTTCAGATCACAGGTGCAGACCTATGCACTGCTCGTCAAGCCATGCTGTGGTGGCATCCCAAATACAAAATAGAGGAAGATTGGCACAGATGTTAGCACAGGGACAATCTTCCTCAAGCAAAATGAGGAAGATTGGCAATAGATGTTAGCTCAGGGCCAGTCTTCCTTACCAAAAAAAAAGAAAGAAAAAAGAATACAGTTTCCTGGGCCCTAAGACCTACTGAGTAGAGTCTCTAGAGGAATGGGGTCCAGGAATCTATATTTTTAATTAACTCCACAAGTGCATCTCATGTAGCCACCCTGGTGTTAGTCTGTGGACCTCTGTTTGGAAATCACTGATGGAGAGAGGAGTGGAAGCTGAGGATCCCATTCCCAATTCTGCTGCTAATGCCACGTGACCTCTTCAACCCACAAAGCTTCTCCATCATCCTCCAAATGCAGAATGACAACAATAATTATAGAAGCTGCCCCTTTACCAAACACATGGAGATGGGCCAGGAACAAACTAGGTTATGCCACAGAGTGCTATGCTTTGAGCTTTCTGGCAGAGGCATTCTATAAATAAAAGGACCTATAAATACAATTACTTCCATCTGGGGATTTTTCCAACCCAGGATGAAGCTGGTGATATTAATTGGTCACACACAGACACGCACAAAGAATCAAATTTCTAAACACAGTGAGGCTCCTCACCAAGAAACTAGATAGGACCTGGTGTGTCTCCCCTTGTCTTCTAATTAAAGGCTAGTGCTCCAGGGCACGCACTTGAACTGCTGTTCATTCAGTTAACAGAGGCAGACTTGGGAAGATTCAGTTACAGAACTATTTCCTCATCTTCCAGCCTGGCTCATGTCCAGTGATCCCTGATGGGAAAGGGGAAGCCCTGGAGAAAAGAGAAAGGCCAGCAGAAAACATTATCCTAGTTCTCCACTCTGACGAAGACAGTCATGGCCGGCGTTCACTTTCAGCTCTCCTCTCTGAAGCACCTAGGGTCTGGGGAACACATTCACCCGGGCCCAGTAGGCCCGCTGTGCCTCTCATTCTCACTTCACATTCCCAGTCCTCAGCGTGCTGTCCCTTTGGCCCCGAGAGCCTGGTTTCACAGTGTGCGTGTAGTCAACAGCATTGGGATGGTTTGAAAGGACTTGCAATTGATGCCTGCAGCCCTCCTATGGGCCAGATGTGCAGGACCTCCTCAGTGAGTTGCAACAATGAGAACAAAGCTTCTCTGGAAGAGCCCTAACAGTGAGCCTAAAGCCAAGAAGTCTTTGCAGAACACTCAGAAGATGCCTGTTCTATAGGTTTCAACCAAAGAGAAAAATGGACTCTGTGGTGGGCTGTGTCTTAAGTTACCAGATAACAGTGGTCCTCAAACTGCACTGTGCACCGTAAGCACCCTGTTAAAATGCAGATTCCTGGGCCTTACTGCCAGTAGTTATGGTTCACAAGTTCTAAGGTGAGAACCAGGGATTCACATTTATAACAACCATCCTAGGAGATACTGACGCAGGCGATCTGAAGACCACACTTGGAGAAACACTGAGTTAATAAAATCTTTATAGAGGAAGTGGGACTCATCTCCTTTTTGAAGAGTAGGTAGGATTTTGACTGATGAAGAATGAGAAGAGGTTTCTACTTGGAGTAAACAGCCTGAGGCCAAAAAGAAAGAATAAGCCAGTGTGTGTGTGTATTTGTGCATGCACACACGGATGGGGTGGATTTGGGGGTATGTAGGAGTGTCAGAGAAGGCAGAAAGTTGACCAGTCTGACCGAAGGGGAGGTTTAAATTTAAAAACATTTAAGGTGTGAATTGGACAGGTAACGTGGAGTCTTGGATGCCAAGATGAGGAGGCTGGATTTGATCTGTTAGTAACAGGGAATCTTTCTGTGTATTGAAGAAGATAGCGGCAACAGAAAACTGTTGGGGACATCAGACCAAGACACTAAAGTAGGAAACTGAGAGAGTCTTTCTATCAAACAGGTTCTTTTCCACAGCCAGGTGAGCCCTTGGGCATGTGTCAATAAGGAATGCAGGAGCCAAATTTAGAAGCTCTCCTGGGTTTGTAGGAAGGAGAAAAGTGAAACTGGATGAGCTATTGAAAACCACCCCCAAGTCAGCACAATACTCCTTCTGGGCTCCTGAACAGAAAACAAATAAGACAGCTGCTCTGAGGCTTTGCCAGTCTGCGCCTCCCCGCCCCAGAGTGCCCAGCGCTGGTCGTGAAATCTCCCGAGGACTGCTTTTCTTCTAAGCTCAGCAGCTGATTAATTACAGAGTTCCTTGTCTCCACTTGACCATGCTCCACACTGTGGTCCTTCTGATGAAAAAGCTGAGCTGGTGACCAACGGGGCTTAAGCAAACTGAACTAGGATCCTGATTTAAAACAGCCCATTAAACTTTAAGCCCCAAAGGGGAAAATCACTCCTTTCACCCTCCCAGAATCCACTCGGGTCTCCACAATGGGGTGCATGTACCCCTACAGGTGTGCAAGATGCCACAAGGGTGGAGGGGAGAAAACCAAAACTCCTCTGCTACATTTTCATCTTATCTTTTTTGTTTTCTATTTTGATGAATATTTATAACATTACATAATATATTAGTACCATTGTATGTAATTTATAATAAATACACATATACAGAGAGTGTTTGCTCAAATTTTTTCTAGTAATAAGGGAGCTAATTCTCAAGAGTTTGGAAACCACTGCTTTAGACAAATGTTTTCCAACATTTTCAAGTATGAAAAAACTCTTTTTTTATGTTTACAAAAAAATCTCACTTGGTGATATTTTTATAGCATTTCCTACGTGAGAAAATTCATGATGACAAAAGTACCATGAATCAGCATCAGTAAAACTTTGAAATGAATAGGCTTTTTATTAATTTCAAGAACACCTTCTTTTATGTAAAAATAACACTCTGCATATATGTATATGTATAAGACGTATTTTCTCTCTCTGGGGAGGATGCTCACAGATTCATGCTCTCATTCTGTAACTCCAAGCCCCATCTCCTCAATTCCAATATCCGCTCTGAGATGGAATCATTTTCCTTTACTTGCCCTCCCAAGCCAAGGACACCACCCCTCTCCCTGCACCAAGAGTGCAGTAATTACAGAAGTAAAAGTCAGCATGGCAGCAAGATCTGCTCCTGGCGTCGAATTCAGAAATTACAAGGACATATTGATGAACTGGAAAAGAGGTCCAGAGATTGTCCACTAGACAGGTCAATCGCTTGCTTTCCTTTGGGATGAGACTCCACCACTGACGTCTGTTACTGTGACTCAGGCCAGAGAGAATCTGCTCAGAGCTACCCAGTCTGAGGAGGTTGCTGTTGTCACCTTAGATCATCATCTGTATTTAAGTTAGCGTGGCTCAGTGATTAAGAGAGCAGGGTCTAGAGGCAGCCTTCCCAGGGACAGATCCTGGCTTAGCCACTTCCTACTATCCATGTGGCCTTGAACAAGTTACTCAATCTATCTGTGCCTAAGTTTATTGACCTATAAAATGGTAAAGAAAATACCTTCTACCTTGTAGGGTTGTTGCAAGGATTAATTTAATTAATTCATGAAAAAGGATTAAATAGTGCCTGGCACATAAGAATGAAATGAGTTTGAATAAATATTAGCCATTATTTATTATTACCAGGGTCCGTTCCTCTTAAGCAGTTTATTATATTTGTCCTTTGGACACTTTTCATAGAGCTGCTTATAGAATCTTTATAAAAGGCTGCATTCTCAAATGCGAGCTCCCTTCAGCCAGGTACTAGGCTGCCTGCAGGTCAGATCACCTGGCTTTTATCATTCCCTGTTGTTCCTGGACCAGTTTTGTTTTGTTTTGTTTTTTACCAACTAGGCAGAGAAGGTAGCGCTCAAGACTTACGCTTCTTTTTCTGCAGTTTGCAACAATTATAATAGAGCCCCAGATACCTGGAAGGTTTCCAGTAAGAACAGGCTGACTATTTGTTTATTATTAATAATTAATTAATTAATAATCAATTAATTGCTTCATTAATAAGCAAAATATCAGGACACTGCTTGTCCACGTTACTGTATTCTCCTTCCTGAACTCTTGAAAACAGTTCACCGCTAGGTGACCCACCACGCTGTTCTCTGATGCCCTTTTCTCAGCCGCTGAAACACTAGGCCCATTAGGATTACCACCAGGTCAGCTGGCAAGGGACTTCCACTTCCACTGTGCCTCACTCTATTTCACCAACCAACAGCCTTTTATACTCTCTGCTTTGCAAAGACCCCTCACTGTCCCATGTTATTGAGTCCTGAACCCCATTCCATCAACTGCTCCATCTTTTAAAACCTGAATACTCTCTCTAACGGGCTCCTTTCTCACTGCCTAAAATCTTCCTGGGTCTCCTTCTAAAATGATCTTCACGGGATTTTTCCGCCTTCTCTAGTTACCTCCTACTTTCCCTCATTCTTTTCAATATGTAGTATGTAGCATACATAGCCTAGTCTGCTGGCCCTGGTTTCTTCCCCTCATCCCTGGGATCTGACTTCTGCTCCACCCATTCTGTGGAAGATGTTCTCGTGAGGCCCCCAAAGACCTCCTACTAAATAAATCCAGTCACATTTCTCAGTCCCCATCTTGCAGCAGCCTCAGACACCCTTGGTGACTTGGCTTCTCCTCCTGGCTCCCAAAGCACTAAACCAACCTGGTTTTCCTTTATAAACCTTCTCTAACTGGTTCTTTGCTAACTCTTTACGAGGATCCTTTATTCCTTCCACTAATGTGTCCATTCTCCAAGGGTGTGTCCTTCAGTTTCTTCCTTTTCTCCTCTCTTTCTCTCTCTGAAGTTTTATCAACTCCTATAACTTCAACTATGGCCTCTATGCTTATAATTTTCCGTTTCCCCTCCCTAGTTCTGGTCTCAAACATTACTCCATGTTTATGATCCTCCTTCTCTCCTCCCAAGTTCTGGTCCCAAATTTCCAGCATCAAGTAAAAATGTACTAGTGGATTCCTCTATTGCAATTCAAAATCAATACATCAAAAATTGAACTCACCATTCCTCTCCCTCCATCCACTTCCCTTTCTGACCTATTTATCTCTGTAAACAGCACCTTCAGGGGCCTGAAACTTCATGGTCATCTGTGGGTCTCAATTTTCCTCAACCCCAAATGGAACACCAATTCTTCCTTCACAGTCTCCTTTTTTTAATGATAATTTTTGAATAAGTGATACATTTCCATGGTTTAAAAGTTAAAATTATATAAAAAAGTAAATCTTGAGAGTTCTCACATCCAACCCTGTTCACAGCAAGCACCCTCTAAGTAACTTGTTTTTGTTTCTTTCTTGCGTATCCTTCAGTGTTTCTTTACGTAAATATAAGCATACGCTCTCACATCTCTCCCTCTCTCTGTCACACAGAACCAGCATACTGCATTGTGCATCCTCCTTTGCCTAATAATGTATCCAGGAGCTCTTTCTCTGGTAGTATACAGAGCTTCCTCATGCGCTTTTAAAAGGAGCATATATCCCATCATGTGTATTGGTCCTCTGGCAGTGGGTACACATAGTTTCCAACCTTCTACATTCATAAACAATGCTGCAAAGAATAATCTCATCCATATGGTATTTTCTAAGTGTGTATTTAGGAAAGAGTCCCAGAAGTGGGATTTCTGGTTTAAAAGGTAAATGCATCTGCCCTTCATAGACTCTTAAATCCTTACCCTCTCACTCACTCCCCCTGTCACCAGCCTGGTTTTACACCTAGATGACTGAGATGGCTTCCATTCTAGCTATCAGTGCTGGATTGACCTGTCCAAAAGCACGCTTTGATTTATTCATCCCCCTGCTGGAAAATCTCCAGTAGTCCTCCTGGCCTACCAAATAAATTACAAATTCCTTAGTCTGTATTTAAAACCCACCACGGTCTGCCCGACGTCCCCTCCTTTCCAGGTTCAGCTTCCCGTCCTCACCTCACCTGGACAGGGCTGTGACTGCTCTCTAAGCACCTATGCTTTCCTACCTCCAGGCCTTTGCCCAGGCCTTGTTCTTCATCAGAAATGCCCACCTCTTCTTCTGCCTACCCAAACCCCACTCATTTTTTAAGGGCTTTCTTAAATGGCACCTCCTCCTCAATCTATCACTTGCCACCCTCAGCCAGAAATGATTTCACCCAACTTCCCCAACATCCTGTACTTAAGTCAATGACATGGCACTTGCCTTATGGCACCTTCTATCGTAGTTACGTCTGTCTGGAGCTCATCTTTCGCATGAGGTTGTACATTCTTTCAAAGCAAAGACTGTGCCTTCTGTACCTTAGATTTCCCAAAGTGCTCATCACGGGATTTCGCACACACGAGTCTCTCACTAAATACTCACTAGTAGATGGTTTATTGAGAGAAATCAGCCTTTTGGCTTGACCCCCCTTCCCCAAGCCTGGAAAAGGCTCACAGGGAAATGAGGCAAGCAGGTCTGATGGCTATAAAATACGCACGTGTGCAGTGAGGCATGAACGCAGATGCAGACACCCCGCCCACATGGAAGGCTGGCTCATAAATTCTGTCCATTTTAGAGCAGTTGTAGGATTAATGACAACAAAATTAAGTGGAACTCAGCAAGCCCTCCATCCCTCTTGAGGGTTTGCTATTTTTCAAGCTGTTTTAGTCCATGGACCACAAACTTTAAAAAAGTTACAGCGAAGGGACTTGGTAAGGACTACAACTGAAATAAGAGGCACTGGGCTCTTCTCAAGAAAAGGTCAAGATCATAATCTATTCTAGAAAAACTCCAGACTAGGCTTCAGAAAGTGTGGGTTCAAGGCTGAGTCCTCTTATATTATGTGGGTACTTCATCTAATCAGGAAGCTGTTTTTCCCATCTAGAGAAAACAAACACACACAAAAACCTTCCTTTACAGGAAAACTATTTTTGTTAGTTTTTTGAGGAAGATCAGCCCTGAGCTAACATCTAACAGCCAATCCTCCTCTTTTTGCTGAGGAAGACTGGCCCTGAGCTCACATCCATGCCCATCTTCCTCTACTTCATATGTGGGACACCTGCCACAGCATGGCGTGCCAAGCGGTGCCACGTCTGCACCCGGGATCTGAACCGGTGGACCCCAGGCCCCCGAAGCAGAACATGCGCACTTAACCACTGCACCACCAGGCCGGCTCCTACAGGAAAACTTTTTTCCCCCTCCAACCTACTATCCAAATGTGGTTCTCCATTCACGTGGCAGGAAGAACTGAATTAGGGAAAAAACGATGGTGTTCCCACCATCTTTTGTGATATGACCTGTTTACCTACCTTGACTCAGCCTGGAAGCTAACTGGGAAAGTAAAACTCAGTCAGTTTGTGGCTATTCATGGAAATGGTTAATTTCAGAGGATGAGGGCCAACCTCCCTCTACAGATGTACCATAGTTATCTCCCCAAAGGGAGGTAGCATCTGGCCTGCCCCAGGTTCAGACAAATGTCCCCCTCAAACGCTTCTGGTACCTTCCTCTCTGGTTCAAGCTGCCATCATCTCAAGTCTGAATTTCAGCAAAAGTCTCCTAGACAGTGTTCCTGAATCTGGGCTCTCCCAGGGCCAAGGAGTGTACTTGTCCATACCAAACCGAGTGCCAATGACTTGCCAATTGCTGATTCCATGGGTCTCTCTTCAGCCTTCACCTCACTTCTACATTTGACCTCTCTTCTACCATTTGAAACTGTTATAAGCACACTGTAATTCTTTTTGAGACCCTTTCTCCTCCCTTGGCTTCCATCACATGGCCCCTCCTGATTCTTCTATTTCCTTTGCTGGCTCGGCTTCCGCTACCCATTCCTAATGCCCTCATACTGCAATCTGTCATCTGCCCTCTTTCCCTCTTTTTCCACATACTTTTTCTGATCAAGCTCATCCACTCCTACAGCCTCAACTTGCTCCTATGTGCTAATCCCTCCAAAACTGACATCTTTCCCAAGCTCTAGATCCACTTCTCAACTGTTTACTGAACATCTCTCCATGGATGTTCCACAGGTACCTCACCTCAGCCATGATCCAGCCTGTCTGAAACCCAACTCAGCAGCTTCTTCCCCCTTCCCCTGTCAACCTGTGCTTCCTCTTTAGTTCTCTATTTCAGCTAATTGTCCAGGTCATGCCCTATTCAACTTCAGCTCTTCCCTCAGCTTCTGACCCCATATGTAACTGTCCGCTAAATGTCACCAGTCCCACATACTATTTCTTCTGCATTCCAATTGCCGTGGCCAATGCCCTCATTGACTCTCAGCTGGGCAGGATAATGGCCTTCCTCTTTGTTTTCTCTATCAGTTCAACCCATCCTCCAGAGTTTCTCACTCCACAATATAAGTTTGATTATGTCACCACCTCACTTAAAACCTTTTAATAACTTCCCAAACTCCTTAATACCTGGGCCCAAATTAACTTTCCAGTCCCATTACTAGTCATGACCTGTCTGTCCTAAGATGTCTTCTGTTCTTCCCTCTTAGGTCCAGAGAGAAACTACAATGTTCTGTATAAGGAGTTTCATAGAGAATGCCCTCACCTCACCTCCCACTCCTCAGATCAACACATATGGAAGGCCAACTTTGTGCTCTCTACCACTCTCCTCAAAATCTCCATAGTAAATCTGTACTCATCCTTCAAAGGCAAGACAAATGTCACCTTCTCTCTGTAGCCTTCCTTGACCTCCTGTCCCAGTGGCAGAACCACTGATTTCCCTCATTTGTGTCCCCCAGAATTTTGTTCCTGCCTTTATTATGGTGCCTATCATAAGACCCCTGTATGCTCCCAGAAGGCAGGAACCACTAGTAGTCATTTATGTATCCCCGGTGCCTAGTACGGTGCCACCAGGCTTATAACAGAAACTCTGTAAGTGTTAAAGTAGCACATTGCTAAATTTGCCTCTTATCATGAAGGCGGCAAGTTTCTGAGGAGATCAGCCTGACTGGAGTAGAGAGATCCCACATGAGAGATGACGTAGCTCCGTTAGGGGAAGAGTTTGTTTTGCTGAGGGCCTTCCTATGTCCCTTGAACATCACAGACAGGTGGCTGCCTGCTCTGCTGGTAAGGAAGGACTCCCGCCTCTACTTAGCCATGTCACGTCAGCCTTCTCTCAGAACACAACAGATGTGGCCTTAAGTCCTGAAAGGGCCTCCCTGTGACCTCACTGTGACTCACAGCATCACTGTCCCCAATGTCAACCACTCATAGTGTTGCCACATCAACAGTCCACGAATCTAAAGTTACATTCAAAACAAGCTCAAAAGGGCCCAAGGAGCCCTAAGAAGGAATATACTTAAGTTCTAAGCTTAATAAGTGAGGATTGAATTCAATTTTAACTTTTTCAAAAGTTCTGATTTCTGATATCTAGACTCATTATGACCCAGGTACATTGGTTCCCTTCCCCCATAGCCCTCAAATCTCCTAAGCCCTTAAATCATTTCTCTCGTACTGTAAGTTAGGCCCCGCCTCAGGACTCAGGTCCAAGGGGCACTTAAAAAAGCCCCAGGCCAGTGGCTTAGTTCTATCAAGCAGCAACTTGGCTGATCCATACTGTGTACCAGGGACCGTGCCAGGTCAAAGGAGACCTTGTCTCTGCCCTTAGAGAGCTTCTACTTCAGAGGCAGAGGCATTAAAACAAAGCCCCTGTGAGTCTAATACGTACAATGAGTTCCATGGTAGAAGTGTATGCAGTCCATGCAGGCGTACATGGTTGGATGATGGCCAGAGAGCCTTGAGGTGGCTGTGTCTTTGGTTCCAGAAATGTGTTGTTGCCTCCTTCAGTCTGTCAACAAACATTTATTGAGCCTCTACTGCCAAGTTCCTGCCCTTGTGGAACTTACACTTGGGTTTCAGTTTTAGCAAATGGATTCCTATCTTCTTCTGTACCAGAGTACCTTCCAGAAGCACCAGTTCTCTAGAATGAGAGCTCTGCCTTTCCCTCAGCCAGACCTTCCCGGAACTTGAGTTCTCATCTTGGAATTCAAGTCATATTACTGAGTCTGCCTCCCCAGTGCTGAGTGTACATACCTGTCCATCTTCCCCGTTTTGGCCTGTAGCTGGAACCTCTGATACTGTCCTTTGCCCACCGCGCCTCAGTGTCCTCATCTGTAAACTATGGATAACAATAGTATCTCCCTCCAAGGGATATTATGAGGACTAAATGAGACTCGCTTGGCAAATGCTACGTACTTAATAAATTAACTATCATGACCATGGTTATCATCTTTACTTCTAAGATCCCTGCCACACTGCCTGCCTCATCAATGGACCTTCCCTCCTCTTGACGAGGTGTGAGTTGGGGACAGGAAGGGCCCTCCCCCCAGTCATCCCCACCCCCACCATGGTTGTGCGTGGGCTCAGTTTGGCCGTCACAGGCTGGCCCACCCAGACCCAGCCAGGGAAACTGAGTACCTCTCAGTGTCAGATAGCCATAAGCCAGGCAGGCCAAAGCCTGTGCACATTTCCAGTGTTCTTCCCCAAAAATAATCCGAGAAAGGATAGCGCAGCGAATCAGCTCCTTGTTTGCTTGGGTATTCTGCAGAGAGCAAAGAAGTTATTATGCTTTTTGGAAAGGAGTAAAAGTTCCCGCCCACGCTCTTAGCACTGGAAGGTGGGACTGAATTCACCTGTCACCTTTTTCTCTTCTCTTTCCCTCCATCCCACATCTAATCCATCAAGTCCTGTTGGCTCCACTTTTTCCTAAGTCCTAAAACTAAGCTCTTCTCCTCATTTCTGCCATGACTACCTACTTCAAGCCATGCTCATCTCTCACCTGGCTGACCACCAGCCCGTCCTGGGCTGTTCCACTCCTGCCTCCCATGGTCTACTTTCTACATCATGGCCAGGTGACTTCTTTTAACCTTGTATTGTGAAAAACTTTAATGATATACACAAGTAGTATGGAGAACAACTCACTCAACTTCATCAGGTATCTCCTCCTGCTCTATCTTTTTCACATCTATGCTCCTCATCCACCTACCCTCTCCCTCTATTATTTTCAAGCAAATCAAGATATTAAGTCATTTCCTATTTCATAAGTATTTCCAAAAGATATGAACTTAGAAATATAATCACAAAATTATCTCACTAAAATATTAACAATAATTCCTTAATATCAAATATCTAGTCTTATAAATCTAAAAGTCACCTTATAAATCTAATATTTCTTTTACAGTTTGACTGTCCCTACATTGACATGTCTCCTGAGTCTCTTTTCATCTACAGGTTACACCTCCAACTCTGATTCTTTTTATTGCAAGTCATTTGTTGAAGAAACTGGGTCATTTGGTCTAAGGTGTTTCCCAAAGATGTAAAGTTTGTTGATTGCATGCTTATGGTGTCATTCGATGTGTCCCTCCATTCTGCTGACAGCCTAATTCTATCATTCCTTCTGCATATGTTAGCTGGAATAATTCTACAAAGAGAAATCTCCACTCATCTACTTTCTGGCTACCAAGAGTAAAGTTCAGATCAGAAGGACAGGATACGTGATTTATTCTCTTTATTTATCAGCTTGCAAAATAATGAGTTTGTTCACTAGCATCCGCCAATGGTGACCAAATAGCTTGTTTTTTATTTTATTATAATGATATTATAATATTTTTATCTTATTATATTTTATTATTATATTTATTATGGATTTTTAAAACATATTTGATGTTCCTGAAGATAGCAAACTAATTTCTAAATCAGTGTTTCTGCTCCCACCATTCCCTCTGCTGGGGACACTTTTCTATGTCGTTCAATCTCTCGTTTCATTTTCATTTTGTTCGCCTCGGAGAGGCCTTGCCTGCCCACTCACCCCATCACTGTCTATGGATTTACCTGTTTTATTTTTTTCTTCCTGACACTTACCTCTCTCTGATATAACACTATTATTTTTTTGTTTGCTTGTCTATTATCTGTCTCCCCAAATAGAAGATAAGTTCCTCGAGGACAGAAGTTTGTCCCTCGCGGTCACTACTGTATGCCCAGTGCACAGAGAATATACTCACTCAACACTTGCTGCATGATCCTCTCTCTATTAGCAAGGATAAGGATGGGGTGAGGAGAGAGCTCCCTGCCCCTGTAGAACTGAGGGGCAGAGCTCTCTAAGAAATCACGGAATTGCACCTTCAAGTTAAAGATTTCAGCGACTTTACAAACACAGTCACCTATATTAGCTGCACTAATTGACAAAGTCAGGCATTTATTTCCTGGTGAGGTGAAAACAGCACTTCAAGGACTCGAAGACCCTGGAGTTTCCCTGGTTCTGATGTTTACTGATTGTGATGTGTTTGTTAGGCAAGATCACCCCGAGGCCCAGCTTTCTTTTCTACTTGGAAACCTATACCACCTACCTCATGGGGTTATTGTCAGGAAAATGAGTCAGCATCCAAGTGATCCAGGTTTGTTAAGAGCTATCTAAATGTAACCCACTACAGTAAGACACAGGTACGGGAGTCCACCGACTGCTCCCTCCTGACCCAGCTCCTCCCTAGCCCATTGCTTCACCTGCTCCCAGCTCACATACACGCATGCAAACACTGTCAGACGGACATTGCTCTCGTGCTTTAAAAACATCCATTCAGTCAGAATTTTTGCGAGTTCTCCATGGGCTGACCACAGTAAATACTAAGTTCTATTTTGAGGAAAAGCGTAATAGCATGAAAAGCCACTGGGATGGGAGTCCAAACCCTTGAGGTCTGTCCTGCTCCAGACATTCTGTATTCATCCATCCCCAGACTTCCTGCCCTGGAGAAACCAAGACAAGCAATACGGGCTCTGGAGGCCAGCCCTGCCCTGCTGCGGCTGCTGCCCATCCTCCTGCCCATCAGGGCTGTGAGCACCAGCTGGGCTAGATTGAACCCCTAAATCTAAATCTTTGTCATGATTCACACTGGTCAAGGAGTTGTCAGGCCTTCAAAGCCCACACCTGCACTCCATGGCAGATGCTACTTGTCTGTGTCTAGAGGTGACTGTGAAATACCAATGAGCCCAGGCTAGGATGACTGTCCTTTGCAAGTTCTCTGGGTGATGGACAGAGGTAAATTTACAGATCTATCCTTCTAGGGGGTGTCAGCTTCTATCATCCGCCTCTGAGGTGCCTCTCAGCCTTTCCTGAGACTCTGCAGACCTTTTTTTCACACATGTCCTTTAAGTTCATTTTTTCCTTGGCCAGGAATGGCCACAAAGTCAGTGTGTGAACTCCCCTGTGGATAAATGATGCTCTGGGAGCAGGCCAGTGCCTGCGTTCTAATAATGAGGGTCACTGTCATCCTATCTCAGGTTCCTGGATTTTGACTCTCGCTAAATATTTGCTCTGAGCTCCTAGTTCCCAAGTCCTTGCCTCGCTCTTAGAAATGTCCACCTGGCCTCTCCGACCTCTGCTGCTACCTCCCGTCTCTTGGGTTTGGGTTTGCTTATGATTCCACTGGGACCACTAGCACCTTTCCCAGATCCTTGCCAGGCCTGAGCCTAGACCTCTGACCCACTACCCTTGTTCTCAGCCTCCTGCCTCACTATCCTGGCCTTCTTGTTACCCCACAGATATCATCCTGAAACCTTTCAGGAGAAATCAAAACAATGTTTTTTAATTAAAGGTAATCAAACAGCAACAGGAAGAACCAAATATTAATTTTAGTTTAAAGCTCGGGGCACAAATATTCCAAGGAGGAATGCACAGCAGCCCAGGTGTGGAACCCAAAGCGAGGCTGGCTACCCAACTATGCTCTGCTTCGTTCTCCCCCACTTACAAAGAAATAAGGTACCCTCCTCTGCTTCGTGTGCTCCACTGTGCAGTTAAGTCAGAGCTTCTGTAATCATGGACATACTATTAAATGAAAGCTAACACCTAGCAAGTTTTTTGTTTTACCATTTTCCCTTTAATCAGCTGAGCGATTTTCTTCTGCGACTGGGCCAGTCTCTCTTTGGGAGGAGACATGCAGTCTGTGGTCTTCTCCTCCTTGGCCTTAGTGTCTTCTTCACTCTCTCCAGACCCAGTCGCCGGATACAACTCATCCGTCTGCTGGTGTGCTAGGATCCTGGTTTGCTGTGAGCTGTGGATACCAGAGAGGGACATGGAGTCATATCTCAAACAAGGTAAAACTGAAGGATAGAGCCCTCCCAACTGGGGACTAGAGATATGCTTTCTAACATAAACTGGAAGGAATAAAGGTGATAAACTCATGTCACCTTCAAAGCCCAGCACAGAGACAGCAATGTAGGGGTTCAAATGAAACAGATTTGGTAAACCACCGACCTACATCAGAGTTGTAGTTCTGCTGCTTACTAACCATATGACACTAAGCAAGTTAGGACTTAATTTACTTCTCTGTAAAGGGAGGTCAATATGCATACATATCTGATGAGGTTATTGGATTAAATGAGATAATATGCATACATCATGTATCATAGTGCCTGTTTTTTAGTAAGTGCTCTTTTAACCTTAGCTATTATTATTTTTAATAGCTCCATGACTCAGTTTCTTCATTTACAAAATGAGAGTGTTGTATTGGAAGATTTCAAAGATCCTTCATGTTCTAAAATTCTGATCCAAACCAGGAAACAAAATGGATACAATGAAATAATGGAAAGGGAACTAACAGTTTGAGGCTAGACCTCACCTGTCCTCTTTCATATTTCTTAAAAGCTTCAACATGTAGTGGCCAACTAACTATAGACGATGTGGGCCCAGCAAGGAGAGACGAGGGAACCTCACCCTGGGTCAGGAGCAGATTCAGAGGAGAAATGGCCTTCTCAGTTGCGTTAGAAGTAAATGTGTTGAGAAAGAACTGAGTAGGTTGAAAATATGCCCCCTTTCCCTCACCTGCCTCTCTCTCTCACACACACACAATGTACATCTCTGACTTCAATGCTGAACATAATCATGAATGGGTAATTAGAATGGTAAAGATAAAAGTCAAAGAGTTAATCTCACATTACAAAAGAGATAAGTATATCCTAACATCACCAGAAAAATCAATAAAGTGATCCAGAAGAAACAGAATTCTGAGATCTTGAGAACAAGAACCATTTATAATTAATTATAAATAAGTCCCCCAAAGGAATCACCTTTATATTCGCAATAGTTTTTAAAAGTTCAACCATTGCATAGTTTGTTTTTTTTTAAAGATTTTATTTTTCCTTTTTCTCTCCAAAGCCTCCTGGTACACAGTTGTATATTTTTAGTTGTGGGTCCTTCTAGTTGTAGTATGTGGGATGCCACCTCAGCATGGCTTGATGAGCAGTGCCATGTCTGCTCCCAGGATCTGAAGTGGCAAAACCCTGGGCCGCTGAAGCAGAGCGCATGAACTTAACCACTCTGCCATGCGGCCGGCCCCCTTGCATAGTTTTTAATACAAAATTTACCTTCCTTTCCCACTGATTAGATAAGTAATGAATGTTCACTGTACAAAAAAAAGGAGGGGACGGCAGCCAGCCCCATGGTGTAATGAAGTTTGGCATGCTCCACTTTGGTGGCATGGGTTCGTGGGTTCCGATCCTGGGCACAGACCTACACCACTTGTCAGCAATGCTGTGGTGGCAACCCACATACAAAACAGAGGAAGACTGGCATGGATGTTAGCTCAGGGCTAATCTTCCTCAAGCAAAAGAAAAAAGGGAAGATTCAGAAAGGAAAATAAATGTCAAGTATAATCTTTTATGCCAGGTTTGAAAAATGACATGTTAATATCCATACAGAGTCCTGTTCTCAATAACCTATCCAGAAGCATGTGGGCAAAACAGGTCATGTGGATAGGAGAGCAACGTTTCTTCAGGATCGTCTACTGCCCACATCAGAAGTGTGCTTTCAGAAGACATGCAAACTCATTTAAAAAGCCAGGGAAGGCTGGCACTGCAATCCGATCAGAAGACGGTTGCTAAATTTGCCTCTTCCTTCCCTGGTGAATTCTGTATTCCTCCTTCAAGACCCAACTCAGATGTCACCTCAGCTAGAATTCTCGCACTAGAGTAGCAGTAGATACCCCCTCAGGGCTTGCGAAAATTTCCTCCAAACCTCTTCTATGGTGTGAATCACATTATAGTCTCATTTTCAAATTTTATTTGCTTTGTGTCTGAGTCTTCTGTGCTTTCTAGCAAGTAAACTCCAATAGGGCCAGGTCTGAGTTTCATTTGTTCCTGAAACCCTGATACCTGGCTCAGGTAAAACAAATGATGGCTTGTTACATGACGAACAAAGGAGTGAAAAAAAGAAAGTGCAAAGTCTTTAGGATGCTTCAAAAATACTGCGGGTAGGCAAAATCTGTGGCAAGAGATCATAACTGAAAAAAACGAACAGAAAGAAAATTTAGTCCCTCAATAGAAGATTTTGCTTAGGCTGCATATTTCACAGACCTGGAGCGGAAGTTAAATCTACTGGGGTCCCCGAAGAGATAGCTAATTACGGAGATTAAAAATGATTAAGTCCTAAATATTTTAAATTCAGCCTTGAATGAAATTAAGCTGAGACCAAGGCAGCAAGCTTTAGCGGCAGGGACCTCAAAGGAAGAAGAACCATCAAAGTCTTGATAAATGACTTCACAACGTAGAACCCTGAACTAGCTTTGAACATCTTGTTATGAAACAGAAGAAAGATAAATGGAGACTATTGACCTGTCAGATACTGCAAAGGACAGTCAGAATAAAGAGAACAGGCAGGTTGAATGAGAGGCCTGCCTTGCCAGGTTTCTAACTTATTGTATATGTTGCCATCATAACTATAAATTCTGACCAGTAATATTAAATATGAATTATCTGACTATTTCCAAGACACTCTACTGTGAACTCCACATTTATAACTTCAACTTTTATAGTTATATAACCCTTAACCTCAAGATTTTTTACAAGGTAGTACAGAATTAAATTATCCAGTACAGGAACCACTAGCCACATGTGGCTATTAAATACACACAATGGGGCCAGTGTGAATTGAGATGCGCTGTAAGTGTAAAATACAAACTGAATTTTGAAGACTTAGTATGAAGAAAAAATACAAAATGTTTCATTAATTATTTTATATAACATTTGGATATATTGACATAAATATACTATTAAAATTATATTCACCCGTTTCTTTTTATGTTTTAATATGGCTACTAGAAAATTTAACATGACACATGTGGTTCGCATTTGTGGCTTGCATTATGGTCCTATTCGATAGCATTGGTACAGAGCAATGGTTCTCAACTACGGGTGAGTTTGCCCGGGGGACATTTGGCAGTGTTTGGAGACATTTTTGCTTGTCACAGTTGGAGCACTGCTACTGGCATCTAGTGGGTAGAGACCCGGGATGCTGATAAACATCCTGTGATGCACAGAACAGTGCCCTACAACAGAATTATCCAACCCAAAATGTCAAGAATGCTCAGCTTGACAAACCCTGGGATAGAGGAATGGTTAAAGAATGGACTCCAGTCAGACTCCTCCATCTGAATACCACTTATGAGCTGTGTGACTTTGGGCAAATTGCCTGATCTCTCTTTGATTCATATTTCTTATCTATAAAAAAGGGTAATAACAGTACCTCCTTCACAGGGTTGCTGAGGGAATTAAATGAGTTAATAGGTGTAAAGTACTTAGAACAGGGCCTGGCACATAGTATTTGCTCAATAAGTATTAGCTATTATATTGTGAAATTTTTTATTTATTGTCTCTTCTTGACTTTTTATTTCATGCAACAATTTTAACTTACTCACTTTGTTATATTTAATTCCCTATGACTTCACCAATCTTGTTATAATTAACCTATCTTCATAAAAAAAATTAAAATTCCCCTTAAGTTTGGAAAAAACAATTATTTCCCATCTTGCACAAGTACAAGTGGATATTACAGCAGAATTGTTATTAAAACACATCACAGGGCCAGCTATGGTGGCCTAGTGGTTAAGTTTTGGCAGCCCAGGTTCGGTTCCCAGGCATGGACCTACAGTACTGTGTTAGCGGCCATGCTGTGGCAGCCCACATACTAGAAAATAGAGGAAGATTGGCATGATGTTAGCTCAGGGTGAATCTCCCTCAGCAAAAAAAAAAAAAAAAAAAAAAGCACTAACAACAAAAAAACACATCACAGAAGCTCAACCTTTTCTTCTGTGTAATATGCATGCAAAGCTCCTCACCCAGATTTGCCTTAAGTGGGAGATCCCAGTGATTCAGGTCAGTGAGTGAGTGTAACGTCAAGGTTCCATGGTACTTACAGATGGAAGCAGAAGTCCCAGTCGGTGTCATTGCTGACAGTTGGGATGCGGATGGGGCCGGCTTGCATCTTCTTCCTTCAAGAATGACATGTGAGGTCAGCTTTGGAAGAAAAGGCTTAGAAGGCTGTTCTATTTTCCCTCTGATAGACGCTATTAACATGAAACTGAAACTGCCCAAAGATATAACCCATCCTAATTCCACAAACCACCTATGCACACTCATGAATGGAGACCCCCGGAAAGCAGAAATTAAAGACATTTGCTAATTAAATCCCTGAATTAACTTTCTTTCCTCTAATTTGTATGCCATATTACCTCCAAAATCCCTGCCTCTTTTTCACTCCTTAAGCCAGCAGATTTACAGCTCCTGAATCATGAAACTATGGTTTCCTACTCAAGTCAGATATTGTTTTTGCAGGTAGGACAGCAAGATGGATCCAGGCAAAGCAACCAGCCCTCAATACTAAATGAAATATGGCCAATGTATTAGTTAATGCTCTTTGTCCCTAACGCCATCCTACTATTTAATAGGTGGTCCTAGTTAAGGAGCTAAAACATATGTGTCTATTTTGGTTGCTATTGTAGGGGAGGAAGACTTTTCCTCTACCTAATGTGGGTTCATCTGGCCAGAGAACGAATTAAATTCACATGAGACAGAATAGCAAGAGAAAATTAAACAAAGCTTTATGAGGACCATGGCCCAGGGCCTTTCTTCCCGAAGGAAGAAAGGGCAATGAAGAAGTGGGGTGCACAGAGTGGTTATATACCCCCAAACAGGTGCTTCACATATGATTAAAATGTCCCTCCCACAATAGTCACAAGACTGCCCTGTCGGCACAGCACTTGATGGACACGGCAGGAGGCAAGTCTATTGTCTTGAGCTGGGTGGTCACAGGTGAGAGCAGCAATCACTTCCTAGCCTAAGGAAAGATGCTTAATTCTTAAGGAAATGCCAACATTGGGAGGGGGAGTTGATCATAGGAGATTACCACACAAGTACAGTAAACAAAATGCAGATTTAAGTCCTTGCCTTTGGCATTGATTAAGACTTTCTAGAGAGAAGGTCATCCCGTTTCTTCTTCCTGGCACAGAGGGGGATATCTTTACAGATGGAGCTTTCCTTTACAATGTAAATGTCTCCTAACAAAGGGCAAGCAAGTTCCACTCCTCAGAGCCTCCTTCCCTGTCCCAGTTTATCAAAAGCAATCAGCCTCAAATAATCCTCATGCCAAAGAGACATATCTTGGGGTGGACAATTCCAGTCCCTACACTATCATTAGCTGAGGGAGGAAATGGTTGAAACTCAGGGCAAAAAATCTGATTTATAATTATTTGTAAAATTCAACCCTCATAGCTATCCCTATCACTTAAAACCAAATCGAATGCATTTATCTCTTGAACATTAATACCCACCAAGTCGCTCCTCATCTCACCCTGCAGAATGTCACTCCTTCCCACCTGAGCCCTGACTAGCTCTCTCTAACTCAGGCTCCAAAACATCCACAATCCAAAACCCAGAAGGGAAGATTCACTAATTTCTCTTTCTAATCTCTACTACCAAAACTATGGCCAGGGAGAGGGGTTTGACTTCTCAAACTCCTAAACTCTGCTCCTGTGAAGTTCCACACGGCCCTGAACGCTAATACCACACTTCGGAACCTCTCTCAAGCGCAAATCGCTTCCTTCTTTTCGGCAGTGGTTTCGGCGGAGCGTCGTAAACCCTGAACCCGACATCCCGAGCATCGTCTGAGCTTCCCAGGCTTCTTTCCTGCGGGCGGCGCCCGGCCGCAGAGGCTCTGGCCCGAGAAGCGGGCGAGGGCGGCCGCGTACCTGGCCGCGGGCAGAGAAGCCACGCCCCGGAATAGCCTCCCCGGCTCCCTCGGCCGGCAGCTCGGCTTCCTCGGGCGGCGTCAGCGCCTTGGCCTCGGCGGACCTCGTGCAGGGCGCCGCAAGGGTGTCTTGCGGAAGCGAGGCGCTCAGCGAGGTCTGCCTTTCCCGCCGCCGCCAGGGCTCTGGCTCGGGAAACAATGGGGTTGCCATGGGAACGGGACGCTGCAGGCCGAGCCCCGAGCGGCGGCTCCTGTAGCCATGGTGACGCGGAGCACTTCCGGACCTGCGGAATCTCCGGGCGGCTCAGGCCAACCACAGCTCCCGCCGCGCCCTCTGCTTCCCGGTTCCCGCGGGCGTGAAGCCCGGGGCCTGAGGCTCGTCCCCAAACTTCCCTCTGCTGCGGCGGAATCCTCCACTACTGTTCTTAAAGGGACTTCACCTCTCGGAGTTGAAGACGCAAGAAGAGGAGATAAATCCCATCAAGGGGTGGAAAAGAGCGCCGGGCTCCACGACTCTCCCTATTTAAAGCTACGACTTAGCGGGCTGTATCTGGCGACACCCAGCGCCCTCCGCGCGCCCCTTCGCGTACTCTGCACCCCTCAGCTCCCTGTGTGTTCTGGCTCTGCGGCCAGGGAGGAAAGGCTCAGTTATAAGTATTGACGGTGCTGGCACTGTCTGTGTTCCCTCTCCCGGTGTGATGTGAGCTATGCATGGTTAGGAAAGTGGAGTGCAGGAAGGGGAGTAGCTTAAGAAATGGACCACTAGTTCTACCAATGGTTAGCAGTTCAGAGAATATTTTCGAGCGGGGTGGGCACATTTGGCAAACACCACATAGCTAAGTTGTGCAGCCCTATGTTATTATACTACCCCTCTTCAGTGGTCCGAAATACATACAGTGGTGACGATAACTCAGATCTGACTGGAGCCAGGGCAATTGTGGCCAATACCCAAATGAACAGCACCGGCTCCGGCAGCCTCTTGTTTGAGAGTGTTATCATGAACCCTACAATGAACTGAGGGCCTGTCAAGTCAGACCTGGGATGTCCCTCTCGTTTTCAAAAAAGAGCAGGCTCGGTAGAGAAAGGAGGAAAATATTTACTAAGAACTTGAAAGCTGGTGTTTACATTTAGTGTTCTTTTCAGTTCTGAGGTTGAAGTTTCATTGCTATTGATCCAAGACTGCCAAGATAGCCTTTCTGGATTTAGGTTGGAGGAGCTATTTAAATGAGTTTGCTTAAAAATCTCTTTAGTAAAACCTGGTAGGCCTGTTAGCTCAAGGTTTAAATCTGTACCCTCAAGCTCCTAAGGCAAAACTTTAGAAAGATCCCACTCCTTTTATGCTCTGTTTTCTAAGGAAACTCTCAGAAGGAAACAATGATGAGAGCAATGAGCTTGGCTTCAAGAAGTTGAGGTTCTTGGGGCCGACTGGTGGCGCCCCGGTTAAGTGCGCACCTTCCGCTTCCACCGCCCAGGTTTGCTGGTTCGGATCCAGGGTACAGTCATGGCACCGCTTGGCAAGCCATGCTGTGGTAGGCGTCCAACATGTAAAATAAAGGAAGATGGGCATGCATGTTAGCTCAGGGCCAGGCTTCCTAAGCGAAAAGAGGAAGATTGGCAGCAGTTAGCTCAGGGCTAATCTTCCTCTAATTAATTAAAATATAAAAGTCAAGGTTCTGGTTTTGACTCTGTGTGGCCCAGGGCAAGTCACAGTCCAGGGGACCAAATTTTTTTGCCTATGCACGGACAGTATTTGTACCACTTACTTTCTAAAACCCTGTTCAGTTTCGAGATTCCATGAGGGTAAACTGCAGATTTTTGTGACTCTGTGAACAATAATTAACATGTATGGTGATGAAAAGGAAGAACCAGTTTCCTGTCCTCCAACACTTATTTCCCTTACCCGCGTTAAGTTGATCATCAAGCTGAAAAGTTGTAGTTTTCTCTCATTCTAGGAGATGGCTATGAGGTTGTTTCTAAGCATGTTAAACATGGCTTCTCTTTCCTCAACACTAGCTTTTGCTGATCACTATAAAGGGAAGTATGGGACCAGAACAGGCGCTGAAGTCCGGTTCCCAAAGCCAACACACTGATTCCACCAACGTCTAATTAGCTCCGGCCAGAAGCATGTTGCTCTGATCTGTAAAGATTAGAAATCAAATTAAAGGAACTTTAAAGACTCTTAGCATTCCAAACCCCTGTGCTGTTTTTTCCTTCCCTCGCCATCTTAACCTGGCCTCAAAAGTAAGCTTGGTTAGAGTCGATGTGCATGAGGTTCGTTCACAGACTCTGGGTTAGAATCCTCGTAATCTAGGTGGATGGTGCTTTCACGACGTGCTCACTCACATTCCCTCCCTTGATCCTGAGATTGAAGACCCCAGCATTACTGTTGCAGAAATCTCACAGAGGAAGCACGTGGAGAGGTACTTCTAGACTCTTCCAATCCAGGTCAAATGTGATTATCGCCAGATTATTCCAACTCCAGGAACTGTGAAACTTAAAAACAAGGAAAGCCAAGTAACCTTTCTCTTGGACTGTGTAATTTCTTGAAACAGATTTTCTGGCCTCTCAAGACAGGGTTATATGCCTTCATTCTGAGCTCCCACGGTATCCTGTCTACAGTGTCATCATGACACTTTCCACACTATATTGGTCCTCTCTGTTTACTTTCAAGTTCTCACTCCATGCATCTTTCCATCCACCCAGACAGAAATGCCTATTGAATACCTACTGTGTGCCTGATACTGTTCTAAACATTTGGGAAGCAATGGTTGACAAGTAGATAAAGATTTTGCTCTCCTGGAGCTTCTCTTCTACTGGGTGAAGAAAAACAGAGGGCTGCTAGTAAACAATATGACATCTCTGCAAGTTAGAAAAAGGCACATGGCTTAGTGAATAGGCAGCAATGTCGTGTGAATTAGGAAAAAGTGTCTTCTCCTAGCCAGACTCGGGCCCCTGCCAAGGGCGAAAGCTTTGGGAACAGAGGACGGGCTGGATTTCAAGACTCACTCCCTCCCTCCTTCAGCTGGATGAACCACCTTACATGGAAGTGATAAATGATATGGAGAAAAATAAAGCCAAGAAAGGGATCTAGAAAGTGATGTGAACCTGTGGGGAGGCTGTGCTAGGTTATATAGTGTAGTTAAGGAGGGCCTCTGAAAAAGGTGGCATTGCACAGAGAACTCAAGGAAATAAGGGAGCAAATCATGCAAATGTCCAGAAGAGCATTCTAAGATGCTAACAGCTAGTGCAAAGGCCCTGAGGCAGGAGCAAGTTTAATGGATTCAAGGAAGAGCAAAAGGGCAATTAAGAATGAGAGACAGGAGAATGGGTCAGTGGAAGAGCAGGGCATCAGGTCATGCAGGGCCTTATCAGCAATCTATACATGTAAATATCCATCCACCCACACACCAGTGAATATTGAATACCTACTAGGTGGCAGGCCCTGTTTGATGAGCTGTGAGTTCCTTGTGTGCAGGAGCTATGTTCACCATGGAGCCCTTAGCATTCAGCACAGTTCCTGGCATATTATCAATGTTCAGTAACATTTCATAAACTGAGTCATCTTCATGAACTTCCCGTTAGTAGAGATTCTGGCCTCTCAATGTGAATGTTTCCTACTGCTGCTGTTAACAAGTCACCGCAAACTTAGTGGCTTAAAATGACACAAATTTATCTCATAGTTCTGGAGGTCAGAAATCTGCAGTGGGCCACAGATAAGGTACCAGCAAGGCTGGTCTTTTCTAGGGGTTCTCCGGGAGAATTTTGTTTTCTTTCTTCTCAGTTTCTAGAGACCACCTGCATTCTGTGGTGTGTGGCCTCTTCCTCTATCTTCAGAGCCAGCAGTGTAGCATCTTTAAATCTCTGACTCTGACTCCTGCTTCCACATTCAAAGACCCTTTGGATTATATTGGACCCAGCCAGACAACCCAGGATAATCTCCTTATTTTAAGGTCAGCTGATAAGCAAACTTAATTCGATCTGCAAACTTAATTCCCCTTTGCCATAGAACAGAAAATGTTCACAGATTCTGGGGAGTAGGACGTGGACCTTTTGGGGTGGGTGGGGCATTATCCTGCCTACCAGAGTGTGTTTAACCTGACTTAAACGCATCGGTTTAAAAACATCGGGAGGTGACCCATAGGCAACACTTAGTACCTACCTCTCCTCCTGTTAAAAACTTACATTATTTGATTGTGTCCTGCTCCTTTTTCTCCTCTACACGTCCTCCATTTATGATCTGGCAGATCTAGTCACAGTTCTTGAATATCCCGTTTCTTCCCATTTTAGGGCCTGGTTTATAATGAACGTGCAGGAATGTCTCTTTTCTTCTCTTCCACTCACCTCCATCTCTTGAGGATTTACTCCTTAGGGGAGCCTTTCCATCTGCTGGAACCCACACTTACTGCTTCCTCAACCAGCTCCTACGGCCCACTTATGGCGACCATCATAGATGAGCTCTTATCCTTTGTTTCACTAATATGCCACACATCCCCATAATGCTTGACAGTGCTCTGCCCTGAGCCGGTGGACCGAAATTGCAACTCTGTGAACGCCTTGGTTTGTTGCTTTTTCCAGCTCACCCTTTGCCTTGCAGTCTGCCTTTAACTTTGCTCAAAACATCACCCCCATCTTTGCTGGATAGTGTTTCTGCTGCTGTCAGCACCCAGCATCCCACAGTTATGCCACATTGCAAAAGGCTGTGCTTCAACACGTTCTGGGAGCATTTCCCCGCCACAGCATATCATGTGTTTATCTTAAGATGGGTGGGTTTAATTATTAAAGGCTTTGGAGTCTGTCTGAAAGTTTATGCAAGGAAAACAAATTGATGACTCTTATTCAACCAATGTGAAGAAAAGGTCATTCTTGCTCACTCACTCTGATGAAGCATACAATATTCTACTCTTTTCTCTACATTCCTGTATAATACGATGGAAGCTAGTGTGAAAATGGGCAATTTGAAAACTATCCAAACAATTCTCACACATAGGCATAGACATTTAAATAGGATAGCCATGGGATCATTTTTAGGGCTATAAAATCCTGGAAGCAGATTAAATGCCCATTGATGAGGAGGGAGTTAAATATAGCACAGTCATCCTAGGAAATATGACACAGCAGTTGAAAAGAATGAGATGCGTGTGCTGGCAGAGAACTATCTCTCTGATATTTTAAGTGGAAAAAGTATGGTCCGGAAGAGTGCATACAGTATACCTCTGTATTTAAAGGGGAAAGTAAAAAGGCCTACATGTACCTACAGACATAGAATGTCTCAGGGCATCCAAGAAACGTATTGCCTTTGGGGAGTTGAACTAAGGATTGGGGGCAAGATCAGATTATTTCATTTGTCCTCCAGTTATAGCCCAATATCTAATCATTGAGGTATGAATTTCTTTCATCCATAGAATTTGACATGTGAGGCTTTTCTTTCCATCTAAGGTGACTGGTTTGCATTTTTCTAGTTTTCATGCCCAGCTGAGTCCCCATGAAATCATCTTCTGAGCTTCTGGTTGGCCTCTGTTGACCTTCTCCTCTCACAGTGCATGCACTTGATAATTTAAAATGGCAATAACCTCATACACCATTTGCATTATTTTCAGTGATGTCTTTTGTCCTTTTTTGGGGGGGAGATGACATTAAAGTCACTGTCGTAAGTATGTGTGGTATGTCATGGCAACGAGAGCTGAAGTTGAGGCAGCAGAATTGTGTTGTGAGTGAAGAGAGGTGGCCTTGTTATGTTGCATTATGATAAATAACATTAGCTACTTAAATAATTGCACCCATTTCATTGTCATCTGTTTTAATTATGATTTCAACCTGCAAGAATTTACCCTACATTTTTCTCAGGAATGAATTATCTTTGTAACATGATAGGAGAATGTACTTTTTTTTTTTTAACCATGTGTATGAATTACCTTTTCAAAAAAGAAAAGAGAAAAAAATCTCATAGGCTTTTAAATAGTTAAAAAGACTACAGATCAACTGAGAGGCAATTTGAATGAAAGAACTGTGACGCAACAGCCCAAAAGTGGCTGATCCTGGGGGCAGAATTCAAGATGAACCCAGGACCTAGGAGATGGAAATGATGCGACACATCGTGTGAGAGACTGCGGGCCACTGCTGCCCGTGGAACATAATGCAGGGTGTAAAAACCATCAGGCCCAAATGCTATTGACCTGATCTTCGAAAGCCATACAGCTATGCTGATAAATGCACCAAAAATCAACAACAGAGATGCAAAATGAAACAAAACTTTATTTTCTGCAATACCTTCTGTAAATTACAAAGGCAAAATGCTAAACTACAGCATATAACTTTTCAATATTTAACCAGAGTACTTGTAATAAATATGCATCCTGAAACAAGATAAAAGGCTACACTTCGTCAGGGAGCCTACAAAATGTCTCAAGTCTTATACTCGGCAGCATTTCTGTGCGGGGCCGGCAAGGGGGTTGTTTTGTGTTTTCTTAAGAGCTGCGACAAAAAGTCCTTTCACATTTCTTTGGAGCATTTTCAAAATTGCTTAACTATGAACAACTTAAGAAAAGTAACACCAAGCATGAGGGTCATTTTCGCTTTGCTGTCGTTGGTCCTCATCCAGTACACATGAACACGTCATCCAACACAGCCAGGCGCCCTCTGAGCCCAGGCAGCCCTGTGGTACGTGGGCCCTGTCAGAGCAGGACGTCACTTTTAGCGATCTACTTTGGAGATTTCTGTATTCAGTTTGCATCCCTCAGTAAGATTGCTGTAAGGGAGGCTGCAAGCAAGTTAGAAACATTTTTAACCTGAAAGTAAAGTGAACAGAGATATCTTCCCCCAAGACCTCGGCTATGCACCATAATGTTTACCATATCAGGATTTTGAGTTTCAAAGTTGAAAAAACCAATTAGTACTAACAGTCCTTCCAGAGATAATTCATGGGTGCTGGTGGAGCTGGGACATTCAAAATATTCAATGGGTAACAAAAAGTATTTACTATATTGAGAAATGTGCTACAGTTCTGAGGACACAAAGGTAGAAAGTCTAGGGGTACTGGTGGCAGCTCATATTGAGTTTGGAATACATAACTACCCTTTGCTATAGCTGAAAACTTTGAGGAAAAAGTTGTATTTTTAAAAAGTCTTAAGCATGGTTACCTACAAAATATTTTGTTAATATAGTCTAATGTGAATTTCACTTATTTAGGGGTTTAGATATGAAAACATCTTTAAGAGCCAATAAAAATACTGTAGAGAAAAAAACACTTTTAAAAAACTGAGGTTAAGAACTATGAGGCATTTCTTTTGGCTGTAAACACCCAGTTTACTGTCCCTTGTTTGAAAAACAAATGTTTGGAATTCCTGAGCTTCGTGAATAACAGCAGGAGGCAAGTTTGCATAGAAAATTTGCAATACAAACAATTTACCTAAAAAGGACTTTTAAGGACAATTTGCTTTTGTTTTTAAGCTTCATATTTTAGTTAATGGTACTCATCAAACTGTGAGACTGACGAGCAGAGTGATGAGATACATAAGGCAGATGGGGAAAAAAGATGGAATTCGAGTTTTTAAATCCACAGGATATCAGGATAAAGGGTCCTAGCATGCACCACATAGCTGGTGCCGTAGTAATTTGGTTAGAAATTAAATCATGTTTTGGGATTGGAAACCAAAGGCAAAAAGAGCCCCCTGTGCTGGAAAGCATGGCCTGAGCGCAGGAGCTGAGGCAGCATTCACTGCGTGGAGGCATCAACATATCACTCAGTGAGGATGAAGCCACTTGGCTGGTCAGGTACCGAGGAGGGTGCCCACCCGCCAGCACCAGGACCAGACTCCTGCGCATGGCTGATCCCAGCTCATGAATCCGAAGGGATGACAGGGCCTTTCACGTCCGCTGCTTCGAAGTCTCTAAGCAGTTCTGAGGAGGACAGTCTTCTGGGACCAGCCCTCACAAAGAAGCCTTTGGAAAGGGAAGAAGCTAAGCTAGGTCATGGTGCATACCATGAACGAGAACAATGGCAGTGGCCGCCACCAACTCTGGATCTAACACACAGATGGACAGGAAGGGGGCAGTGTCCTGCCAAGGAATCCACTTTACTTCTTCTGAGACTGGTTTTTGCACATGGTAAGGATTTGCTTCAGTACTTTCTGGACATCTTCATCCATCTGACCCTAGGAAATTCAAACAAAAGACACTCACTAGAACCTAGGTTCAGTCCTGGCACTGTCTCCTCTAGGGAATGAGATGGCTGGCTGGGATGAAGCCCTTGGCTTTTTCCCTCTGATCTTCCAAAGGAAGATTAGCCCGATCAATTCCCACATTTCTATGAGGAATTGAGTCAAAGGGGAGCCCTGCTTCTCCTCGGGAGGATGATGAGGCTGGGTCTGCCAGAGCCCCCAGCAAAGGGTTTCTGGGGTCTCAGTGGCAAAGGTGAGCCCAGCTAGCCCAACCACCAACAGTCACAGGGGCGAGACAGTGCTGCTGGCTCCGAGAATATGGGCATGCCTGGAAAATAAAGCCCGGGCTCCTCCTTCTGATGGGGGGTAGCAACCACATCCTCCTTCATGTCTCAACAAATGATGAGGCTGCTCTGGGGATCAGGGCACTGGGTTCCTTACACAGAACCCAAAGCAAAGCAAAAGGCATTTTAAAGCTTTCCAATGTAAAGGATTCTCCTCGAATTCTTGTTTGTTCTACCAGTTTATGATCTACTAGTTTTGGGGCAACCTCTGCTGCAGTATTTTAGGATACCCAGATACTTTGGGGGCTCTTACCATACCTGTACAGCATACAGAAGATGCATTCTGTAAACCGATATGACCTCCTGGTGTTGCTTCTTGCATTCCTAGGAAGAGACAGTCTGACATTGTTAAAGAGCTTAGGAGACCTTTAAAAAACAAAAACAAACTATAAGAAAGCTGTGGTCAAACGCTACTCAAGTGATTCCCTCCACCTTATGCTAGCATATGAGGCTTTCAATATTGTTGTAGGTTCACTGGGTTGTATGTTTCTGAACACAGTATTCTTAAGGAAAAAAAAATCTGCCCATTTCCTGTCTTGGTATGTCAACTCTAGAAGAAAATTCATGTAAAAAGTAGTTATTATAATCCCAAATTTGTTGCAAAAAAATATATGTACACATTCTTACACAAATACATGGAGACATTCACACAAAGTAAATAACGCAAGGAAATATATCCAATGAAAAAAGTGATTGTCTCTGAGTGGTTGAATTACGGATAATTTTTATTTATAGGAACTTTTTCAGAGTTTTCTGTATTTTCCAACTTTTCTACAATGACCGAATATTTACGAATTTAATTAAAAGTATACTCTTGCAAAGAGAGTTATTGATCACCCACTATACAGACAGTGTTGCATAATCCCCAGGGAGTTCAATTATTCAGCTGTCAGTGTAGCAAGCAGCGAACAGAACGCTGGCACCAATTTCAAATGGTTCCTCATGGGCCAGCCCAGTGGCGCAGCAGTTAAGTTTGCATGTTCCGCTTCTCGGTGGCCCGGGGTTCACTGGTTTGGATCCCGGGTGCGGACATGGCACCGCTTAGCAAGTGTCATGCTGTGGTGGGCGTCCCACATATAAAGTAGAGGAAGATGGGCATGCATGTTAGCTCAGGGCCAGGCTTCCTCAGCAAAAAAAAAGAGGAGGACTGGCAGTAGTTAGCTCAGGGCTAATCTTCCTCAAAAACACAAAAAACAAACAAACAAAAATGGTTCCTCAGTACAGCTGTTGATGCTTCTATTTCTCCTTGTTGAACTATTATTCTAATTCTTCTCGGAGACTATGTCAAGATCTTAACTCTGGCTCTGAACTCTTCCAAGAGGAGGACTTCCCTCCTACTTCATGAAGAAAATTGAGACTATCGTATACGGATCACTTCAAAAGCCCATCAGTACCCATTCTCACCTCCTTCCTATCAGTGTCACAATATGAGGTGTCTTTCCTATCAAGGACAACCTTTGCAACCTCAGTCCTTTGGAGTTCACACATTAGAAGGTGTGCTTGGTACCTCTCTCTGTGTTGTTTCCTCTCACCTTTGGGTTACCCTCACTCAATCATTTATCTTTATCTCCTGATTGCTGTCTTCCTTTCCGCCCCTGCTTCTGTCATCATTTGGTTGACTTCAATATCCAAGTAGATGAGCCACCTAACACCCTGGCCATTTGGTTCAACCTCAGCTTCAATGATTTGCTCCTCTTTCTAGCCACTCACTCTCATGGTCATTGCCCTGCCTCTGTCCTTATTCTGAAATCTCAACTGAAGGGCTCCCAGCCTCTGCTATCCCACCGTCTCCTATCTTTCCAGCAAACCTGCTTTAGGCTTCCCCTGCCTCAGCTGTGATTCTTCAGTCCCATCAGATACTTAGCTACTTATTCACTTCTCTAGCAATCAGCCTACTGCAGTCCAGATTCCACCCTGCCATTCCACTGGGATTGTTCTCACCAAGGATACCAAGGGCCATCTAAATGCCACATCCCAGTCCGTGCTGCTTCCTACTCATCCCTTCGAGACTCAGCACAAGCATCACCTCCTGCAGGAAGCCTTTCAAGACTCACCCAGATTGGGTAATCACATTTCCCCTGTACGCCCACAGCATGCTGGACATCTATCAACGGACACTTACCACACTGAGTAGCTGGTAAGCCATCATATTGAGCATAAATTCCATGAGGGCAAGGACTGTGTCTCATTCATTTTTATCCCATCAACACCTTGTATAGTACTGATACATAAGAGCTTATTAAATGCATGTTGAATAGCTGTAAGAATGACTATATAAACTATTGGCACTTTAAGTCGGTAATAACCATTTTTTCAGAAAAATGATCTGCATAACACAGTAAGGAGCATCTTCTCCTCCTGATTATTCCAACCGTGCTAGAGCTGGTAACACAGAGGAACTGGTATTGCTTTGTGGCCAGCAAGGCTAAGAACTGCAGAAACCTGCATTCACCAATATCAAGTCCGTACTGAAGAAATCAAAAGATCCAGGTCCTGTTTATAAATGGAAGCTAGAGACAGTCCAGGACACATGGACCCTTGATTTCACATGGAAAATGTAACATCCCCTTGTCAACCAAAACCTTAACAGATATTGTGGTAGGCTAAGCAATGGCCCTCCAAAGATGTCCACATCCTATCCCCAGAGCCTGTGAATGTTACCTATACAGCAAAAGGGACCTTGCAGATGTGATGAAGTTAAGGATCTTAAGATGGAGAGAAAGATTATCCTGATAACATGAGTGGACCATAAAGGCAACACAAGGGTCCTTATAAGAGGGAGGCAAGAAGGTCATAGGGGAGGAGGAGACAGAAGGACAGAACCAGAGGTCAGAGCATGTGTACTGAAGATGGAGGTAGGGGCCATGCGCCAAGGAATTTAGGGGCCTCCAAAAGCTAGCCAAGGCAAGGGAATGGATTCTCCCCTAGGGCGTCAAGAGGGAACCAGCCCTGCTGACACCTTGACCTTAGTCTAGTGAAAGTGACTTTAGATTTATGATCTCCAGAACTGTGGGGGATAAATTTTTGTTGTTTTAAACCAAGTTTGTGTTGATCTGTTACAATAGCCAAAGGAAACTCATACAGATATGAGCAGACTTTTCTGGGTGAAATAAGGAGAAGGCAGCTTCAGATACGTCAATACGCAACTACCAGCGATCCTGGCGCCTAATAAGAAAAAGCTCTTGCCACTGCCAGAGACGGTAATGACTATCGCAAAAAAAAAATGGAGAAGGGGTGAAAAGTCAGAGTGGATGAGTGAACAAGAAGCTCACTCCCCTGTCCTGCCAATTCCTCCTTTCTCAGAGATACACCTGACTGACTTCATTGCAGATAACCACTGGAAATTCCACCAGTTCCTTCCTTTGCTCTCACCAAGGAAGTATGCAGTCAGTTGCTCACTGAGGTACAACACTCCTTTCGGCTGGGAATCTTTTTGTTCACTCCAACCTGCCTAACAGCTGAGTTCGTACGTGACCTGCCTCCCCCTCCATCCCCAACCAGGCCCGGGAAACAAACAAGCCCACTCACAGCCAGCTGGTTCTGGAGCTGTTTGACCTGCTGCTGCAGAGCGTCCAGCTGCTGACTCTGCCTCTTGGAGGAGCTCGCTGAGTAGGAGAGCTGCGAGAGGCTGTTCAGGGCCTCCTTCAACTTGGCGACTTCCTTCGACATCTCATTTATCTAGTGAGAAAGGAAAACTGTATCAATAGTCAACAACGTGCCTGCAGAAGCAAAATTTCAGATATTTCCAAGCCTCGAATATAGCTTTTATTAGCCTCTGGGACTTGAGACTTTGGAATAATTCCTTTATTTTTTAAAGAAAACTCATAAAGTGAAACAGATAACAATAACAAGATGAGGCAAACCAACAAAGCCGTTGAAGGCCATCACATGCAAATAAGGGCCGTGGATTAAATATTGTGTTTCGGTGCATGAAGATAACAGAAGATAGGACGGTGACTTCCTTCTTTTACCTTTAAGAGGAGTACTGTTGAAAAAATAAATCAGAACAGGGTTTCAGGTGTCTTTATTTGGAGACCGCTTTGTTTTGTTCAACATTGCTGACATGAGCAATCAGGAATAAGTTCTAGAACCCCTGATACCCCTGGACATCTTACTTTAAAGTGAACGTAACTCGCCCTCCACCTCCCAACTCCCGGCCCCCATGGCTTGGAAGCTCTTTCTGAAACACTCACTACACAATAATAGAAGAGAAATAGTGCTCTAATGAACGCCATTCAGAGCATCTGTCTCAGGGCACTAGGGGTGTAGAGCAGATTCAGGCGTGGAACCATCCTCCACTTCCCTCTCTGCTTTCCTCCTTCCTCTAAAGCAATTCCAGCACCATCTCTAATTGCCTGCCCCCCACATTCCTCCCTTCCTCTCCTATTCCTCTCAGAAAGGGAGGGCCCAGGAGGACAGCTTCTGTACTGACTCAAGGGAAAGCCCATGGAGCTTCGGGAAGCAGGATCAAGTCTGGGAGTATTTGGGTTTCTGTATGATGGAGGAATCTGTCTGGATTCCAAAAGAGTCGAAGTTCAAGATGGGTCACAAATGCTTTTCAGTTTGTGGGTTCACTTCTGATCCCTGACATTTGGCAGAGCTTCTGTAAAATCATTTTTAAAGGGAAAACATGCATCACATATGTGAAAACGCTTTAGTCTAAGGGAAGTGGTAGAAGATCAGTGTTTTTAAAAAATAAATGTCCAACCTACTAGTCTTAATGTGGCTTTGGGGACAGATAGAGACATGTGCGGAGCTCCTGAGCGTTCACAACAGGTTACTGCTGACAAATGCTAAAAAATGTTAAATGTTAACTGTAGTAAAAGGCTGAAGGCCCCAGGGCTTACTAGCAAGAACCCAACAGCAATAGAATCTCACCGACCTTCTTATCTTTATCCTCCTCCAGTTTTGAAGAGCTCTCAGAATATCTCTTCATTTCTGCAAGCTCTTCCTGGGCATGCTGGAATTTTTGCAGAAGTTCATTTACTTCCTGCTCTTTGGATTTCAAGACAGTCTGAATATTTTCCTTTTCCCTTTTCATTTGTGAGACCTCACTTCTAATCTGGGTAACCTCTGAATGGGCCTTCTCTTTCTCCTTTACTGAATCCTTTAATTTCGATGCCAACACACTCATTTCACTTTCTAACGACGACTGGAGCTTTTCATAGGCAGACCTGGGCACCATGGCGTCCGTCATCACAGCCTTCTCGTCTAGGAGCTGTTTCTCCAGTTTTGCCACCTCCGCTTCCTTGCTGGCAAGGTGCTCTTTAAGACCGCTTATTTTTTCCTCCATCTCTTTTGCAGTAGTCCGCAGCGTGGTGATCACTTGCAAATGTTCTGTGATGGAGACAGAGTTCTCTTTCTGCGCATCGACCAGCTGTTTGAGCTGAGTCAACTCATTTAACACTTTTGAATACTGAGACTTCATTTCGGACAGTGCCTCTTCCGCCTTAGCCCTGGATACGGTCGTCACTTGCATCAGTTTCTCGTGCTCTGCTTTATGGATATATTCAGCTGTTATGTCTTCTAGAGATTTCCTCTTCCTGTAATCCTCCAGCTCGGCCTGGGCTTCTTTGTACAGCTGTGACAGCTCACTCACCTGTTTGTTGAGTTCATCTATCATCCTGTTCATGGCCTCCTTCATGTCCCCAGCCTCATCACTGGCTTCCTGTGTCATCTGACTTTTCAGTGTATCTTTTAATTTCATGATTTCTTCTTGGGCCTCTTGGTATTTCTCAAACAAAAATGCTTTCTCTTTATTCATATTCTCAATAACAGAGCAATATGAACTTTTCATTTCTTCGAACTCTTCCACAGGCTGCTGAACCACTACACCTTTCTCCCTCTCTACGAGTTTCTCCTCTAACTCTCTCACTTTCTCTTTATTTCTTTCACTTTCTTCTAACGCCTTCTGGAGATCCTGCTTTAGCACCTCTATCTCCTCCTCGGTGATGCTGAGCTCACGGAGATGCGAGTAACTATCTGCGCTCTCAGGTGAGACGAGGCCCAGTTTCATCTGCTTCTGCACACGAAGGACTTCTTTCATAGCCTCCTCGTACTTGCTCTGAGTTTCTTTAAGTTTCTGGCTGAGGTCGGAGCCGTTCTCTGAAATCTCTGCATTATTCAAGCGCATCAGTTCTGTCCTTCTGGACTGGAGCTCGGCCTGCAGCTGTTTCCTCTCGGCTTCAGAGCTCTCCAACCTCTTCTGCAAGTCTTGCAAAATCTCTTGTAGTTGCTGAATCCTGGCATCGCTGTCAACAGTGGATTTACTCGAGGAATGTGCTAAGACAGATGGAGAGGAGTTGGAGTCTGGGGGAGAGCTTTCATTAGCTTTGCCCAGGGCTGGGGCCAAGTCAGTTTGAGTGGAATGGTAAGAGTCAAAACTGAGGTCTGCTTCTGCCTCCTTGGGAATTTTGGCCTGGGAAAAAGGCAAGAAGGAAATGGCAGCAAAGGTGTGGTTAGGTGAGCAAGAACGAGAGGACAATCCAGAACTTACACAGGGGAGAGCAGCATGAGCATCCTGCTTGGGTCCTCTCGACCCATAAAAAATACGATCTGGGACATGAGAGTCGGATTAATGACTCTAAGCTTATTCTGTGCTCTGTTAAGACAGATTATTGGTGCCACTTTAAAAACACTGGAAGTGTTTTGGCTGTAAAGCCTCTGACTCAAATTTTTCCTTTGTTTCTCATATTATTCTAGTCGCCAAGAGGGGTAAAGGACTTAGTATAGCTATTTCTTCTCAAGTTCTTAAATCTGCTAAATGATCCACTTTACTAAATGAACGGCTAATCACATATATATTTTTCATATTATAAATATCATACTATGTATAGAATTACATATAATTTAGCAATTTACAGAAATAGAGTTAACAAATAACTCAAGAAGCAAATAATTTGGAACTATAAGATGATTAAGGCTAACTATTAAAAAAGAAGAAGAAACTTAATGTAGATGTTTAAAACAAAGTATCATCTGACTAACCCTGAAAAACCCAATAGCTTGACCCTACAGAATAGTCGGTGGTAGCAATCTGTTTACCTACCTGTAATTTATCTTGTAATTCCTTATTGTGTAAGGTAAGAGAGGCAACTTTTGCTTGCAAAAGGACAAGAAGATCTTGTTGGTCAGCTTCAGAACTTATATCCAATAAGCTATCAGCACCTAGAAAAGAGAAAAGCAATTTAAAATAATATTTAAAAAATTAAACGGTTATTTCTCTGACCTCTGACAGACTCACTTTCTACCCAATCAAGTTCTTCTTCCTCATCCTATGAACTGCCCCCCGCCCACCAGCAGGACAGATGAACAATTCTTAGGTACTAAAGTTTCCTTACTGGGGTGTTCCTAGCACAGTACTAGATGCCTGGATGCATACATGCTGATCTGAAAACTGATGGATTTGCTCATACATTTTCCATTCACTGGATTAAGTGTTATACCTTGGTTGTTTATTGTTCCTCCCACGCCTAACAAGTTCCATTTCTGTGAATCCTTTTAGAAATAGCTCTGGAATCTGGTTCACTTTTTATCCCCACCACCATTACTCTAGTTCAAACTTTATCACCAAACTTGGAAACTCTGCCAACAGCTTCCTACCAAATCTCTCTCTCCTCTCCCTAGTAAAAATGTAGCCTGCACAACACTGTTTGACTAATCTTCCTAAAACACACTGTGGGAGGGCCATTTCTTTGGTTCAAGTGCTTTAATTGCTCTTTCTCCAAAAATAATTTCCAAATTCCTTTATCTGGATTAAAGCCTCTGAGATTTGGCCTCAATCTACTCTTTCAGGTTTATGACTCATGACTTCTTTCTCTAGATTTTCATTTTCCTCAGATTCAAGGTTTCCATCATACCTTCTATATTCTCAACATGGCTGACTCTTGCATTATTTATCCATACGACTGCCCTTGCAGCCTATCTCTGGCCAGATGACTCTTAGGCATCCTTCAAGACTCATGTCAGGCTGTGCCTCCTCCTTAAAGCATTCGCTGACCACCCCAGCATGAAATGGTTTTCTCTTCTCTGAATCCCACAGCAAACACGGTTGCTAAACCACCACTTTTTGACATCGTACTGGTTACCAAGCTGAATTAGCCCCTAAAGCAATGCTACTCAAAGTGCTCACTGAGGCACGACAGGAGCTTGCTCCAGAATTTTATTCAATGTTCCGCTTCCTTCATCCAGAAAGTCTTCCTATGAAAAACAAAATGTCAGCTGGACAAAACAGTGCGCTTAGTGATGTAGCTGGATGACTTTCTGGTGCAAACTCCTTATTTACTGTAGACTGGCAACAGTTTACAGACCATACTCTGAATAGCACAGATCTAATGTTTTTACTGTTACGTTTTTTATTTTGTCACAGCCATTTAACGTAAAGATGAAAACATTAATCTGAACTTGGAATGATGCAAAATGACATTTCTTCATAGAAAAGCTTACTTCTGACGTTTGGTGCCTAGCCACAGCTTCATGAGTCCCCTTGATAGGAAGGCTGGTGAGTTCGGAATGAACCGGGGGTTGGGGAGCGTGACTGTAATTCTAAGCCATAGGAATTATTTCTAAGACACAGTGGATGGTTTTTAAAGTATCCAATCTAACAATTGTTCAGTTATGTTAACATTGCTCTCTGCCAGGAATTAGAAAATTTAATATTTCTAAATTCTGTAAGTTGAAAGCTCGAAACACATATGAAATGCATAACAGACTAAGAAACTGGATGCTGGAACAAAAAGGGGCCTTTGAAATAATCTACCCTACATTATAAATTGATTCTGAAGGTACCGTACTACATTCTTAGAGAGTAAGCCACAGGATAGACTCATCAGACAAGGAATTAAACCCTGTCTTGATGAAGACAATGTGACGTGTATGATTTCATTAACACTCTATCTTTGCAGGTGTCTACTTAAAATCCAAAGTAGAAATGTTACACTGTGGCAGCCCTTGAGATCCTCAGTTGACTCTCCCATCAGGAAATAACCTGCAGCTCAGCTGAAAGGAGTGCTGCCTGCTGACAGCCTGCAGCCGGCGGAGCTCATCCCCAGATAATGTTTTCAAATGTGTAAAACAGAATGCACAGGCTACAGTAATTTAAGAGCTTATTTTGTAATATACCAAATAACAAGATCCGGCAGCAGGTCTAATAACTGCCATAATTTTTAGTAGAAATACTGTAAATGACATTTCAAGATATCTGTAGTAACATTAAGGTGACCTGACATTCTCCGTGAATTCTCTTGGTGTCAAAGTCACTGGTTTGCTAATACCACCGGGGGTTATTGCCTATATTCATAACTGAAGGAAGTGCTAACATTTGGTTAGGGACAAATGAACACAGAGATACATTATTTCACACCCCAGCTCGGAGACTCCTGAAAATCCTGGGGAAGGTTCCGTGAAGCACAGAGAGCTTCAGCCTGTGCAGTATCGGCAGGCCTGGGGTGACACGACAGGGTTCTTGACCTCCCTACACAGAGGAGCCCCCCTTGGCCTTTGCTGTCATTAAATGGACATGTAATAGAGACCGGTCAAAGGAACAAAAACAGACACTCCTTCATCTTACCTGTAGTGCTGTCACTTAGTCTGTCTTTGTTTTCCCGTATAGAACTGATCTCAGCCTGCTGGGACACAAAAATGACTGAAAAGAATGTTCCTCAAGGTAACATTCCACAAAAGAATCAAGCAAATTTTCCTCCTTGAGTTTACATAGAACAGAGTTGGTGTTATCCTACTAGAAAAAGAGCTAGAAAATCTCAAGGAAAGAAGATGATACTTGGGGCTGGCCCCGTGGCCAAGTCGTTAAAATTCCAAGTGCTCCGCTTTGGCGGCCTGGGTTTGCAGGTTTGGATCCTGGGTGTGGACCTACTCCGCTCGCTGGCCATGCTGTGGAGGCATCCCACATACAAAAAATAGAGCACAGATGTTAGCGCAGGCTAATCTTCCTCAAGGAAAAACAGAGGAAGATTTGCAACAGATGTTAGCGCAGGGCAAATCTTCCTTTCCAAAAAAAAAATTAAAATATAAGTAAATTAAAATGACAATTATTTACTAAAATATAATTTCTAAAACATTAGATGCTCCAGAGGGTACATTATCAAAATATTTTTCAGAAATTTTATCTAGTAAGTACAATACAAATATTGTTTAAGATTATAATAATTTTATGTAATAGCTACCTTAGAGGGCTATGTTGTAAAACTTGAGATGGTAAATACTACTTTCATAATTAAGTCCAAAGAAATTTTATCTATCTGGGTAATACATTGATTAAAATACATTAAAAGTACTTTCTAGCTTTATCATTTTATAAATTATCTGCTATTATCATGTTGTTATTAATATTTCTAAGAGAAATGGTAGTAAATGAGAACTGCCAGGGAAAAGTAATTTTATAAGGGAATAAAAATTTTTTATAATCTTGGGTTGACAATTGATCCTCTCAAGATTTCCTCTAACCCTTTGTCCCTGAATATCTATTAATATATTGCAAAAATTCTTATAACTTCAAAGCCAGACTCTCATTTCAAAACAAAATACACTGCCTTGCCAGAAATTACTAGGTTTCATCTAGGTGAGCCACAGACCACGATAAGAGAATTTTTCAGCAAAGGAACTTTTGTAAAGACCCACATGCTAAAAATAAAGTGGCTTACTTTTGGCAAGTGCTTATCTTTATGAAAAGCTTTTTTTTTCACTTAAAAAATATATACTTATTTTTATTTTTTCAATTATATTAAGGTACAATGCATCCATTTAAAGTTTACAATTTGAGGAGTTTTGACAGATATAGACCCATGGAACCACCCAGCTATACAAGCATCATCAAGATACAGAATATTTCTATCACCTCGAACAGTTTCCTCATGCGTCATCAGAGCCAGTCTTGCCCACCCCATTCTCAGGCAACCGCTACTCTCCTTTTGGCATCTTCAAGACCTTCTATAAATGGAATGTCATAGGATATTAATTTCTTTGTGTCTGGCTTCTTTGACTCAGCATGATGATTTTCAGACCCATCTATGATGCTGCTTATACAGAACTTCATTCTTTTTTATGGCTGAGTAATATTCCATTGTATGGATATATCTCATTATCTTTATCCATTCACTTGTTGATGGACATGTGGATTGTTTCCAGTTTGGGGATATTGTAAATAAAGCTGCTATAAATATTTCTGTGTAAGTTTTTTTGCGACATATATTTTAATTTCTCTTGGGTAAACACCTATGAGCGGATATCTAGATCATAAGTTAGGTGTATGTTTAACAAACTATCAGTTTTCCACAGTAGTTGTGCCATTTTACATTCTAGTAACAGAATATCAGAGTTCTAGTCCCTCCACATCCTCACAAACAATTGGTATTTTGAATCTTTTGAAACCTTAGCCATTCCAAACAGTGTCACTTTTTATCTTTTAACGTTTTTATTTTTGTTTCTTAAGAAATGAAAATCTTTTTTTGAGGAAGATTAGCTCTGAGCTAACTGCTGCCAATCCTCCTCTTTTTGCTGAGGAAGCCTGGCCCTGAGCTAACATCAATGTGCCCATCTTCCTCTACTTTATATGGGGGACGCCTACCACAGCATGGCTTGCCAAGCAGTGCCATGTCCGCACCCGGGATCCGAACCAGTGAACCCCGGGCCGCCGAAGCAGAACGTGTGCACTTAACCACTTTGCCACCAGGCCGGCCCCTGAAAGCCTCTTTATAATCTATTTCTGAAAATCATAATTTCTGATATTATTCTTAGAAGATTTTAGGGTACTAACTCTAAGAACATAACTTCCTTCCCCTGCCTTGCCTTGAATAGATATTCATCCTAAGAGCTGACTAATAAAATCTGGTGAAAGTGAGAGAAACGATAGGTTGATAGAATCTTCGCAGATCAATGTGCATCCAAGTTAAAAGAAAATTTATCTTTAGTAATTCTTATATGGGGGAAATAAATATATAATATACCACTGGAATTTCATTTTAATAATTATAAATTTTACTTTCTTTCCAAATATAATTCCCTAGTGATTGTTAGGTAAACAGATATTGAATTGAAATATGCCCCTATTCCTTAAAATACTTTCCAACCACAAATCTACAGAATCAGGCGGAATAAGACCTAATGGATTTTCTAAAATTTCTAAAATAAATACATATTACCTTTATAATCAGGAAAAAGTTTAATTAAAAAAATACACTTACTTCTCAGTAAAACATCAGAGAATAACAAAAATTTCTTTCTTTTTAAATGAAGGAAATGAATTATTACTTAATGAATATGGTTTATTCATCCTACCGTTTTTCATTTTTTAAATTTTTTTGTGAGGAAGATTCACCCTGAGCTAACATCTGTTGCCAATCCTCCTCTTTTTTTTGCTTGAGGAAGATTAGTCCTGAGCTAACAGCCGTGCCATTCTTCCTCTACTTCATATGTGGGATGCCTCCACAGCACGGCCAGTGAGTGAAGTAGGTCTGCACCCAGGATCCAAAACTGAAAACCCCAGCTGGCGAAACAGAGTGTGCACAGCCTTAACCACTCAGCTACGGGGCCAGCCCCTCATCCTACTCTTCTTTGTATGGAGTCCATGCCAGGAAAAATAATCAAGATGTGCTTCATGATGAGAAGGTTGTGAACCTATCACTGAGAAGTATATTCTGTTTCACCCAGTGTTATAGCACTTAAATCAAGTCTATTATGTATCATAAAATTCAATAGCAAAATTGAACACAAAAGGAAATACCTTGAAGGGTGCTTCTGCAAAAAATATTGATTCCTTTCCCGAAAGTGGTGTTGAAGTTATTGATCTTGGGGAAGACATATCACTCAACTAAAAAAACAAAATGAAAACCAGTGATAAAGAATGTTTCCTCAAAGTCTTTTCTTCTCCAGTGCTGAAGAATTAACCTATCTATCTAACCAATGCAAATTAAGTCAAGGGTAATCTATTTTCAAAGTAATTCAGCTACCTCAAATACTTTTTCCAAGTTTGCAGACTATAACTAAGTAACTTCACTCCTATATTTACTAGAATCAATTTCATAAATCCATGAAACGTTTATTGTAGGTTACAAATATTCTTAATGAATATGCTAACATATTTAAAATTACTCATCAGATGAGATATTCCTGTTAACTTTTTGAATATGGATTATTCTTTTTATGGCCTATGATTCTTTTAATAACAAGCCCCAGCCTGTTTTTATTGCCATTTCATAGATATCCATGCTTCCTCCACTATGCTGTAGTCACTGTAAGCTCAGATATGAAAGCTGCTTTTAATATTAGCCAAACTTAAATGTAATTAGAAAGGCAAATATATTTTAACAATGTTTTTAAAAACCAAGTAAACTTCATTTTCAACTGCCTCACCAGCTATCCATTCTCCCCCACTTTACGAGAACTGTTAATATGAAGAACTAAAAATAGATTGAGCTTATTATCTTAAGGAAAAAGCATCTGTCATAAGATTTTGAGACATTTTTCTTTGAGGCTTTCTAAAAAGATACTGTTCCATTCTTCAGTTTTGAAATAAATAAGAACCAACATTATTTCCACACTAATAATCAAAATCCTTCATACCACAAATTGAAATTTAAAACCACTGAAGACAATTATAAATCTGCATTTAAGGGTCAGTTCTAAACCATTTCTTTTTGGCCTAAAGACAAAAAGACAAAATTATGGCTTGGTTGTTGTATGCTTGCTCATTGTTGGTTTGCTCATTTTTACCTGGGTAGGACTGACAGGAGGTGGTGGAGCTTTGCGTTTTTTTGGAGTTCCACTTCTTTCTGAGCTTATTTTAGAGACTTGATCATGCTGAAAGTTATCACAGTCCAAAGAATGGAGGTGGGTTAGTTAGGTTAGTAAAGTCTGGGCAAACAGCTTCACCAAACAATGAGAAAAACCTCAACAGTTCATGCGTTTCTTACTTTATCCAGATCTGAAATCTGCTACCAACATAAAAATAAGTAATATGCATGCTCCAAGTTTTCTTCCAGCAGCCCATGCTTTAATAGCAAGAAAATAAAAAACACAAGACAAAACCAAATTAAGTTGGTGTGGAGAACTGGGAAAGTAGAGGATGAGGAGTTGTGTACCACAATTTAGAACTCAGAATACATTCATAGTCTAGCTTTCATCTTAATGCAAAGCAGTGATATTTCCCCCATCTTGGCATTACTTCCATTCCTTTTCTTAAAGAGTGTAAGTATGCAGGGGAGGGGGGAATGTCATCTCTGACAAATAAGTAACCCAGTTAGTACATAATAAATTCAGTATTGAGTATTTGCTGTGTATAACTTTTTCAAGAACCTTGATGTATAAACAAATAAAACAGCCAAACATACATCTTGTTAATAAAGTAAACAATAGCGACTATGTTTTTAGAAAAAACTCCAAAATAACAGGGCAAACTTCTCAATTTCTATCTGTGTAACACTAATGACATTTTAGAAAAGCCCCAATCAAAATAAAAGGAAAAGCTAAATCTCTTATTTTCATTAAATATGTAACATTGCCATGGATGTAGGTCTCCAATCCATGAGCTATTACATGCACTTGAAATATTACAAGTATTTAAAAGACTGTTATTCATTCTCAGAGTTTAAACCACAAACACTTTCACACCAATTGGAAATATTAGTACATTTCAGAAAAAGATGAATCTATAAGTAGCAAGTTTAAAGTTACATGCTTTAGCAAAAGGGTAAACCATTTAGTAAATATTTACCACTTTATAACAAGGAATCATTTATTCTAAAGATATTTCACTCAAGTGTTTTCAACATAGTCTTTATCATTTTTCTAGTGGACCACAGAGTGGTTTAATCAGAACATTTTCAAATTCCCACAAGGAGAGATGAAAAAAAATCACCTCCCCCAAAGATAAATACCTGCTTTGGTTTTGTTGGTGTCTTTAAATCTATAGAAGGAAAAGTGAAAAAAAGAAAACTATAAGAATCATAATGACTCATATCCACTTTGGGTGGCAGGATTCACTCACACTCACTCACACACACACACCCACCCACCCCATACACAACATTTAACACTTCATTTTTCTTCAAGAATATGTTTAAAAGAATAATAAAACATATCATACTGTACAAATTCCTTTATCCTTTAGGGAAAATGGAGGGGATGAACTTAAAACAACACTGGTTATTTTCTTTCACATACCAGCATCCTGAGAGATTTTTGATAACAGAAGGCTTTGAATTCCTGCCTTTTCTGAGAGTTTGGAATAATGTAAGGCATTGTGTCCAAGAGAATCTGCAAGATTTAGGTCTGCACCCTTTTTAATTAAGGCTTCCACGATGTTAGAGCTGCCGATCTCACAAGCCAGCATGAGAGCAGTTCTAGAGAAAAAAAGAGGCACTAAATTAGTACTAACAAATGTGAACACTCTTTCCTGGGAAATCATTTCATCTTCCAAACAGGGACAAGAAGATTAAGTGCCTTTAAACCTGTACTATACTTAATCTTCTAGGGAATTCAAAATGGAATGCTATCAAGGTGAAATTAAGTAGTTTCTTTAAAAACTTCAGATTAAATCAAAACATTAAACCATATTAGGTCCAATAACATAGACATAATCTTCTGAATATGATGGAATTTAATATTGGCACAAATCTTGTCTTCTCACCTCAAGCATTTGAAAGTACCCATACATTTTATTAGGACTACTTTTAAAAAGCAACCAATATGTTTACTTTTATTCAATTTTGCATGAAAAGTCATAGGAAATGGCCCATTCACTTTAGTATTTAATAATCTCATCACTGATTCAATGATGTTCTCAGAGGTCTGGGGAAAAAATTTTAAGTGGAAACAGATCCTTGATTATCAAAAAAGGCAGAAAATAAAAAAGTAAAGAAGTTAAAACCACTTTATAACAAATGATCTAAAATACAGCTGTGATATTTTGAAAGACTCTCCAGACGTGGGTATTACTGAAATCAGATGATTTCTAATTCTATGGTACCTTCCATTTTTGTCCCGGGAATTTACATCCGCTCCATGATCCAGGAGAAAGTGGCAGACCTCACTGTGGCCATTTTGTACTGCAAGAAGCAGTGGTATATTCCCATCCTAGGAGACAAATTCAGATTAAGACTTGAACTCAGACACCAAATGCCAGAATGGTAAAGGTCTTCGTTGTTTCTACATTCATTCCTGAATTGTCCTGCTGGTCTTATATTTGACTCACCATGAGAGGCTGTGCCCCAATAGGGCCGCCATTACATCTTAGCACAACTCTTTCTGTGGAATTCCACTGACTGTTAGCTTTTCCTCAGGAGCCTCAGCCATCGGGCTGCTTGCTCCCTTGGCTATCACTCAGTCTGGTGATGATGTGAGTGAGAGTGGAACACAAAGTATGTAAAGGCTCAAGGCATGTGTACCACATCTACTGAGGGATGGTTTTGGAGAAATGCAGGACTGGTTTCGTACGGCATCGGTCATTCCCACTGTCCCCTAAGCAGCTTCTTCTGAGTGAACTACAGGTATCCCACCATGCCACTACTGTCTTCTCGGAAAGCATACCCTTTCATAATCTTACTAGGTATCAAAACAGAACACAAATTAGTTTGTCTTTTACTGACACATGACTAGATAAAGAGATCGATGGAAAGAATGATTTGTTTCATATATTACAATATGACAACTGGCAATTCCTTTGGAACAAAAGAATACTAGAGCCCCATCTCATATACCAACTACATAAGGTGGATTAAGAATCAAAATATTACAATATAAAACAAATGAAAAAATACTAGAGGAATACAGAGGTGACTATTTCCATAATCCTAGGGTGAAGGGGCCTAGCTCAAATGACACAAACCATAAAGAGAAGCTTTTATTCTGCTCTTTCCTTGAACAAACCCTAAAAATGGGGTCAACAGTAATTTTTAAGGTAGATGTATTCAAAAGGCAAAGGAAAAAAGTAAGCCATTATTTTAATATACAATTGCTGCTTAAGGATTATTAAGGCTCCTCTTAAAGTAGAATTTCAGACATTAAAACCTTATCTCTGTAAAGTTATCCTTTTTGGTTATAAAGTGCTGACATTCAGGGAGTGTGAATTTATTTACAGATTCATATGCTCACTTCAGGTATAGATACATACAGGTACAGATTCATATCTCCATCAGGTATAAGTGTATGCTTAGCAATTCCCACGTTACAGCAAGAAATTTAACCCTGGAACTAGGAGGAACAAGCATGTAAATTTATTCTCACAATAGCCCAGCAAGGTTAAAACAGGCTAGAAGCGGTCTTCAAAGCTGGGAAACCCTAACCAGGAGTACCCAAGGAGGTACACACGGTGCAGGATGAAAACAATAACTTCCACTTAGATTTTTTAGTTTAAAAAATCAAGAAATTAAGCCTAATTAATCTTTAAGTTGATGGTAGACTACATATATATCCTTAGAAAAATACAAATACACATATAAAGAATTTGCATGGGGCAAAATGTTTTATTAACAACTTAGGGACCAAAGATGGATAATACTTAATTCCATTTTGCAGAAGAGGATGTAGGTTGAAAAGCAATAGAATTGTGCCACATACTTAGGTCTCTAAAGTCTTAAGCACACAGTGCTCGAAAAACCAGTGTTCATCTCCACCTCTAGTGGCCACCTGGTACTTACCAAATCCTTGAGGTTTATGGGGCTTTTGTGCTCACAAAGAACCTGCACAGCTTGAAGGCAGCCCTGTGCCGCTGAGGGGAGGAAAATACAATACCACAGCTGATCACAAAGCTACTCTCACAACGGGGTCATCAAACACTTCCGGGATGGAAAATGTCGTGTTCTACCCAGTTTGCACGCATTCCCTCCAGTTGCATTGGAGAGAGATGCTGTCAGGAAGGTTAAGTAAGAGGTGTTTCAAATTACTGTTTAATTTTAGTGTTATTCGGCAACTGCCCGTTGCCTTTAGGCAAACGTTTGATCCCGCTTTTCATAGGACTTACCTTCTCCACAACTAGCGCTAAAAGAAATTTGTAAATCTAATCATCCCAGAGTTCAGTTGTCAACGTTTTGTCACTTGAAGCTGTGTGACAGTTAGTAAGACAAAACGAGAAATAAAACTGATTGATGTTCTTTATGATCCTCAAGTCAAAAAATCTGTACCACACATTACTGGTAATCTACAAAGGTTTATGAATATCTCCTATATAAGAACCTTTAATTAATTAAAATATAATAGCCATGACAATTTTTACTAGTTGTTTGGTGGGCAATTGATGAATTCTAGATGTATTCCTTGGAAAAACTCTAGACACTTTGCAAACTGAGTAAAATAAGAATGTGTAGGAATGATGACAGATAGTAGCAGCAGGAGTAATATGGTAAGCTTAGCGGCTTGAATAAGGAAAATGAAAAGTTAGTGTTTCTTATGGCAGGAGAAGACAAGGAAAAGAATGAAAGTTACCTGCATAATGTAAAGCTGTTTTCCCAGAGCTGTCAATACTTTCAGCGGGGCATTTAGACTACAAGACAAAAATAAACAAATACATGCAATAAAATTCAGTTCATCTTTTTCCTTCAAGGTGTGACGCGACTTATTAGGAAGAGTAGAAACATGAATGAGTCTCAGTTACCACACTCCAGGGGACTACAGTCCCTGATGGGGAGGGAGACCCATCTCCAAGTAATCATGACACAGGCAAACTGTCACCCTTTGTTGCTTTGACGGTCCCTCCTCTCACTTACGTCGTCACTACATCACCACTGTGTCATCCCCACCAGCTAACAAACACGCTCTAGGATTTCTCAGTTTGATCCCACCTTTGATTCTCCCCTTTCACAGAGCCAACTGCTTGTTAAGAATTGCCCACACACGGTCCATCCTTCCTCACCTCCCATTCATTCCTGAACCCACTGCAGTTGGGCGTCTGCCTTCAAGACTCCACAGAGATGGCCTTAGCCAAAGTCACCAACAATCTTCATGTTTCCAATGACAACAAACACATTTATCCTCCCCTTACAACCCCTCACCTGTCATCCACTCCTCCCCCTTTCCAGTACCCCATCCTCAGCTCCCAAAGCACTGCCTGGCCCATCCTATCTTGGCTTTCCTCCCACTGCTCTGGCCACTCCTTCTCCTTTAGCCAAACATAACACTTGGGGGTTCCTCGGTGCCCTCTCTCTAAACTCTCTTCCTTGGTAATCTCACCTACACCCATAGCTTGAAATACTATCTAGAAGCTAATGACTCCCAAATGTATATCTTAACAATAATAACAAAAATATTGCATAAGTATTAACTATTATGTGCCAGACGCTGTTCAAAGAATTGTTTTCAGGCTCCTAAAACCCTAGTTAGATACTATTATTTAGCCCAATTTTCAGATGAGAAAACTCAGGTACAAAGAAGTTAATAATTTTCTCAGGTCACATTAAGTGGCAGAGCCAGGATTCAAACGCAGACAGACTGGGCTAGAGCCTGTGTTCTTATCTGTGGACGACAGGGCTTATCTCAGAGCACCAGGCTGGATAACCCACTGCCTACTTCACATTTCCGTTCTGAGTCTCACGAGCACCTCAGATGCAGCACAGCCAGAACTTGTGCCTGCCCTCCCCGACGCCCGGCCTGATGCTCCGAGACCCCTCCCCATCTCTGTCAACAGCACCACATCCATCTAGTCAATTAGCCAGAAACCAGAGTCGGTCATCTTTGATTTCTTCTCCTCCTCCTCCCACATCTAATTTACTATGTCCTGTCAGTTCTGTCTCCAAACACAGCCCGGGTCTACTCTCTTCTGTTTCTCCACTACCAGGACCTGGTCTAGCCAGCACCTTCTCACCTAGCCAGCTACGAGAGCCTCCCAGTGGGTCTCCACAGTTCCGCCTTTTCCCCCTTTAATCAATTCTCTGTACAACCAGAGTGATCTTTTAAAACTGTGAACGTCACTGTTTACTTACAAGCTCTTTGCAGTTCCACACTGTACGTAGAAGAATTACAGTCTGCCCATCATGACACACGAGGCCTCTACCCTCTACCCTTCTTTCTCTTCCTCACTGCCTTTGCCCTAGGCCCACTCACTGGCTTTCTTTCTTCCATGACTAGTGCCTTTCCTACCTTAGGCCTTTTGGACTTGCTGTTCTGTCTACTTGGAATGCTTTTCCTTTGGCTCTTTTCATTGTTGAGTTCTCAGCTTAAATAGCACCTCCTCCGGGAGGCCTTCCCTGAACATCCACCTCTCCCTTCTCTCTCACGGTACACTGTTAATTTTTTCTTAGTGTTGTGCAATTTGTAACATGTATTTGTATAATTGTTTACCAGATTGCAAGCTCCACCAAGACAGGCGCTGCTCAGTTCATGCCTGACACAGTGCCCATGCCCAGGGAACACTTGCTAGAAGAAAGAGTGAGGGGAATAGTGGGTTCTCAGGGGAGGGAGAGAGTTCATTTGATTTTAAAGGCTCTCAGGAGGCTCTGTGTGCCTTGTCTTGAGGAGACAGAACTTTGAGAAGTATCTCCTGCAGACACATAGTAAGAACAAAGGCCTAGAGAGGCCAGAGAGAGGAGAAAATGCAGAGGGTGCAGTGGTGAGGTGGCAGGAGATAACAGGGGTCCCCTCACAGAGGGCACAGGTTGCCAAGATGAGAGATGGAGAACTGATGAGAGAGACAGAGGACATGGAAGCCCCAGGTTTAAACAACTATCCCGAAAGAAGAACAGCATTCAGACAACTTGGAAGCGAAGGGAGGCAAGAACAGGCCACACTGGAGTGGAATGTCTGTGCGCCCTTCAGTGGTGAGAAGAATGGAGATCAAGTTACGACTCACCACGCTGTGGCCTAATTTTAGAACAGCACGAGGAACAGTTTAAAGGCTTCAAAGATTCCAGAGAAAAACCAATCCATTTGCATAACCAGATATAAAATTACATGAGAGGCTAGAATATCTGGTCCTTGCCCATGAGGATTTCCAGCTCATCAAGTTCATTCTTCCTTAAAATCAGAGCCAGATGCAAAGTCTGGATGGCTAAGCCAGGATGGGAATGGAGATTTAAAACACGAGTAAGTTTAAAAAATGGAGGTAAGACCAAGAGTGTGGAGGCAGGGGACTTGGGTCAGTCAACGATTGTCATTTATCCAGAGTGCCCAGTCCCAGAGGATGCAGATAAGAAAAGTTCTATTTTAATTGGTTTCAGGAAGAAGCCTCATAATAAAAATAATAATCAGAGATGTCGATCTATTTTTCTTGAATTTCGCTTCAGACCTGTTAAGGTTAAGCATTCCCGGCATTGGCGGTAGCTTGCATCATGTAACACAAGACAAGAAGCCGTGTGATCGACAGAGCAGGACCAGTTGAAGAATGTGACCACATTTCTGTATTAGAATTGCAAAGCCAAACTAAAGCAAGACACCGGGTCGTAGCCAGTGCTCCGAAGGCTGAGACAACAGCTCGACAGAACAGACAGTACTCCAAACAGATATTTTATTGCTCTCTGCTGTTCTTGAAAACAGCCAGCTTGCATTTTGACTGGAAACAGCTGGATGTTACTGAACAGACTGCTATTGGGATTTCATTAAATATTCATCTTTAAAGATGAACGGAAGTCATCACCCGAAGTAATCATTATAAACTTCCTGGCAAGGTTATCAAACCAGGGAGTTGGCTTAAAATTATAAAGAAGAATAAAACCAAGAACTTAAAAACCAAGAACTAAAAGCTCATCAAGTTATATTCAAGGCAATAATGGTTGAAATTCTGCTTCTCAAGGAGAGTTGCATTCTACTAATGATTGAAAGAATACCAGGATATTGGAGAGCCTATATCGTAAGGATCTCCAACAGCCCGGAAAAAATTAAGAACTATTTGAAGGGCATACGTCCTTCTGAAAAGAAAAGGGGCTGAAGAAAGGGGAGAAAAAGGCTGGATCCAAGGAAGACACTCCAAATTTTGACTAGGATGCTCTTCCCTACCAGTGTAATTGCTATGGAAATAATCTTCTCCTTGGCTATCATTTCAATAATGAAGTGCTTCACAGGAAACCCAGCTTCTGAGATAGTGTTTAAGGAGTGTGTGAGTGTGTGTTTGTCCTTTCACAGATAAGGTTGTTTTTAAATTTTAAAAGTGACACATTTCTAATTTTAAGCTGTTGCCATTTTACCTGAAGAAGCTTCTTGATGCATTCATGGTGGCTGTTCTTGGCTGCGAGATGCAAAGCACTGTGTCCTAAATGGATTTAAAAAAGAAAATTGGAAAAAGAGGCCACACATTTTAAATCTTTCTTATCTCTGTAACGAAGTCAACTACGAGGAAACAAATTGTTCTCCAACAAAGACAGAATTGTTCTTCTTGCGAGTAAGGCCTCAACTGCTTATCTGTAAAGTTCATTGTGACACAGGTGGGGAGAACACAGAGCATCCTGCCCACTGGGTAACATTCAGGGTCCACTCCAACTGCCGTTCTCTTGGGGTACAATTAAGCTCCAGGCTAGAAGCTTGCGGTGGACTCAGGACATGCAGCTTGAAAGCTCTGCCTTCAGCTGTCAATATGGATGCCAAATACCCTGTGTCCACAACAGTCAGACCAGGCTACGACAACCACAGGCCTAGGACCCCAGTAAAGGCAGCCTGCAAGCCAGCAGAGAACACACCAAACACCCACACACCTCAGTCCCCACTGTGACCTCTCATTCCTCTCTCCTCCAAAGACACTCCAGCCGTGAATGGAGATTACCTGGAGTTCTCAGATGGTCAAAGCTCTTATGGAGAAGAAGGAAAAGAGTTATAAAAACACCACCATCCTATTAAAGTAGCATTTACTTTACGTCCCCTTCATAGAACAGGACTCCAACATGAGGCTCTCTGATGTTTCTGCAGTCAAATAACATTAGGAAATCCTAATGCTATACCCAACTCCCTCCACCGCTTAATGGGCCTATACAATTCCTCTGGAAGAGGGCTTAGGGGCAGGCTTGGTATGGCTACCAGACCAGCAGGCTCCCACCCTAGAGCCTGTCCAAATTGTTCTTTGCTTAGCCTAGATTCTCTTCCTCAAAACCACCCAGCTGGCTCTCTCCCCTCTCCCGGATGCCACCGCTGAAATCCCGCCTTCCGAATAAGGCCTTTCCTGACCTCCCCATTTAAATTCCCATTCCCCCTCAACCCTTTTTATCTCTACACTCTGCTTCATTCTTCATCTTCATAGCACCAAGCACCTTCCAACACTCCCTTCCCACCGCCCCCCACTTCTCTCTCTCTCTCTCTCTCTCTCTAGACACACACACACATTTACGTAGTTAATTGTTCTTCTTTTCCCACTAAAATATAAACTCAGTGAGGACAGGAATTTTTGTCTGTCTTATTCCCTGCTATATCCCTAGTGCCTACAACACTGCTAGCACACAGTAGGCCCTCAGTATATACGTGTCCATTTGAATTAGAGGGTATATTCATTACAAATGTCTGGGGAGGGGATTTGGGGGAGGCAACCAAAGTTACCACTGCCAGCCAACCCAATATACCTAGTAAACTCTTAAATCCTGCGATTCCTGAAGTATTTATCCAAGATACCCTCAATGTAACACCTGTAAACAATCCACACTTTGGAACTTAAAGCTTGGTTTCTCAGCCTCAGCGCTACTGACACTTTAAGCTGTGAGGGCTTGTCTTGTGCATTGTAGCATTTTAAGCAGCATCTATGGCCTCTACCCACAAGACGTCCAGTTGGGACAGTCAGAAATGTCTCGAGACATGGCCAAATATCCCCTGAGGGGCAAAATCACCCCTCACTGAGCACCACTGGCTTAGAGGAACAATTTCTTTTATTTGGTGGTCCAGTTTCCAAATACCATTTCTCCTTTCTGACTTAGTCTTCACTCTCTTAACACTGACCGGAAATCCACTAAGTATTAGAGAATCCTATGACTAGGAATTACCGTATTTAAAAATTAGAGGGTTTTAGGACCACAGTGAGCTGCACAAAAGCATGTACAAGGTCAAAAGGTCGGATTCTTTGTTTTCTGAGATCGGCTGTCCTGAGAGGTTTTAAGGGCATGTGAAGGGGGCAGTTTTTTAGTGGGGGTGGGACGCTGAGAGGCAGGAATCCCTCCGCCCTCTCCCAAACGGATGAGCAACATTAGGAAATGAGGAAAACGAGACCCTTGGAAGTAAGAAGACAAAGATCTTTTCTTCCCCTTCCTCCTCCAACTGCATGAGACCCCTCCTCTCAGGATACACAATGCATAATAGTGTGAGTTCACTTACATTATGCATTACAGAGGCTTTGGGGGGTTAGCCTGGCCCCCAAACATCACTTACACCAGTGTTTCTAAGGACAAGCATATTCTCAGTTTTAAACAAATGCCTTACAGATGAACTTTTGGAACCTATCCTGATTGTAAGTACAAGACTGTTTATGTCGTGTACGCGATGCATTAACTTTTGTCTACACCGTGGACAAAAGCTGTTCTACATAAACAGTGCCCACTGGAGAAAGGCACGGCTCTCCAAAGACAAGATGGCAGGGAGATTTAAACAACCCATCATAAAATAAATTACAGATTTTCATTTCACGCCAAGTGTTCTATTCATACCTGGAAGTAAGTACTGTGTTTCTAGAGAAACAAAATTCTTTTATTCCCTGGCCCGGTGATGTGTTTTCCTAATCAGGAGCACAGAAGTATTTTTCACTTAAAAATCTGAACGAGGCATCATTCCCTGGACGACGTTACACTGACGGGAGATGCCTCTCACCACTACCATTAAAACACAATTCTCTTTCCAAATGCAAAATTTCCTGGAGGGAATATATCGTATTAGTGACAGAATGTCACTATAACGAGACAGTGCATAAGTCTGGCCCCCATTCCACTGCGGATCTGTCTGGAATATCAGGAAGCAATTTCCCTACGAGCAAGGAACAGGGCGGCCCTAATTCAAGTGCACTCCAGCAGAACTTTGCCTGTAAGTAAAAAGACCAGCACTATTTGTAAGTCAAGAGTCATGGGCTAGTACAGGTGGTTTCAGAAGCCTATTATTAAAGACAGACCAAGAAGTCTAAGCCATTCTAGCCACACACCACCTTCCCCCAAACTACCTCAGACCATAACCATTTATTCGGTTATTTAAGATCACTGGAGAAAACAGAGAAGAATTAACTAACATAAGAGAGGAATTACTGATGGGACTGAAAACATACCCTTCGAGAGCACATGAAAAATTTTAAAACCAATGAAGTCATAGGATACAAAGATACGGCTAACAAATACCAGAAGACCAAAGTTTGAGAAACCATAATTTCAGATCATAATACAGAAACATTTAGAAAAACAAAGACAATTAAGTGACTCAACTAGGTAAGAAGGTTTAAAATATTTTCTTAAAAACCAGAGTTTCAGAATGCTGAATATATTTAAACAATAAAAATATACATTTATTGGGGCCAGCCTGGTGGCGCAGCAGTTAAGTGCACACATTCCGCTTCCGCGGCCCCGGATTCGCCAGTTCAGATCCCAGGTGCGGACATGGCACCGCTTGGAAAGCCATGCTGTGGTAGGCGTGCCACATATAAAGTAGAGGAAGATGGGCACAGATGTTAGCTCAGGGCTAATCCTCCTCAAAAAATAAATAAATATGTTTATTTGATTCTTATGTATAATTTTAAATATATTTAAACATTATTCTTAGAAATCCTCAGCTTTACATCAAATTTTTATCCCTGAAGCACAAGTCCATTCACCTTGTTATATTCCCAGGAGAAAGACGATCAGAGCATAAAAGATTTATTTACTATAACCATTCTTACTATTAAATAGAGATATGAAATTATCCCTTAGTCTCCCCAATACAGACTTGCATAATGTTTTATATAGAATCAAAAGATTTTTTCATGTGTGCATGTATATCCTTTGAAACATTTTCATGGGCAGGTTATGCTGATGGTTGTAAAGGGATGGCCCTTCTGACCTCCTATACATGTGAGTTAACTGCAAGTACTATCAATGATACGACCGTTTTTGGTTTTCCATTATTGAAAATTAAAATACGAGATACACTTATGGGCTATAATTTGCAGTTACATTTTAAATGGCCCATTCTCTAAAGTGCCTGAGTTTCAAGATGAAGATTATCTTTTGTGTTTTCGCATGGTGTCAAATTTGAGTGGGATTAGGGATATAATGGAATAGAAGGCCACCCAGAAATCAAAACAAAAGCTAACCTGCACCCAGAGACCCTAGGGAAGAGCAGGGGTTCTCAAGCTCTCCCCCTTCTGAGGACTCTGTGCATTATGGTACTGCCATACCTCACCTCCCTCTCTCCGAAGTCTCTCTTCTATGAGAAAAAAAAGTTTACTATGAAAGTCATATGTGCAAAGGGATCAGAGAAAATTTAAGATATGGAGAGTGACAGAAACTTTCCATCATCCTTCAAACTCTGTTTCTACCTCTTTCTAAAGCAAAACCTTGCCTATTTTTAACTGGAGGAATTGCTGCCCAGAATTTTCCAGCTTCCCATAAAGCCGGGTGTGGCCACATGAGATCTGTCCAGTGAGACTTGACTGTGTGCCTCTTGTGGGCTCTGCTTGCCCTTCTGCTTGCTGCTGCTAGGTTGCAGACTCAGGGGGAGCCATCTTGGGCCATTAGAACAATCATGACACCCTGAAGGGTGGGGCAACAGGAGGAATCTTGGTCCCTCACGGTGCGGAGCTGAGCTCCCTTACCAATTTGGGACTTTGAACTCAGAGAGAGAAAACTCTATCTTGTTTAAGCCACCTTGTCACATTGCATGACATGTACACACTCGCTAATACAGGGAGTCTGAAAGCTGATGCTTCAGAGAAGCATCGAAAACAAACAGAAGATTCTGTGGTCTTCAATCTTCTGTTAATGTTTCTGTTTAATCCTATCTCACACCCACGGTGCTAAATGCAGTCATCCAGGGAGTCAATGTTACTATTTGTCCAGGAGAAGTGTTCTTTCTCTAAGGAAACAGACAGAAATGTCAGTTCTTAACTCAGTGAAGAACAAGGGCAGACAAATCAATGACAGGGGCTGGACAATCACGTAGGTGCAGTCCAGAGACGGCGTGGTGAGCCTAGGAGCTGACTTTCCCGCCGACCGCTACGTGCCTGTGGTGCCGTTTGGTGACTAGGCAATTATGAAATGGAGGAAAAACCCTCAAACCAAAAACATAAGTCATGAGCTTCTGCAAGTCTTTGCGTTTTCTTTTTCTCATTTATACAATGAGAGCAGTCGGCATGATGATTGTCAAAACTTTTTTTTTTTCCTTAAAGATGTGAAACCTTTTCAAAAGCCTCACGTGTAAAAGAGAAGAAAGATGATCTGGGGGCAGGAGCAATAACTATGATAATAGAGGACCCGGATGCAGTGAGCCTCACTGTGTGCTGGGCGCTGCTAACACGCCCACACTACCATCTCATCTAAGCCTCGAAGGCCATCTAAAATGATAAGATTGTGGATAGCGCATTGTAACTACACCCAAGGCATTATCTTCTGACAAGCTCCTAAGATTGTAAAGGATCCACGAAAATTCTCTGCTCAGATTTCCAAGCATTTCAAATGGAAGGACAGCGGTTAAAAAATAGACGCTAAAAACTCTTTGCTTCTCCAACTTTAAAAAGAAACGGAACCAGTTTGACCATCTCATAGACTTTGTGGCTACAAAGAATAAAAAGGGTCAGTGTGATATATCGTGAAAGCAAGCTTTTTCCGAAGCTGTACGGAGCAGAAGGATTTATGGTAACAGGTTTTTGGACCAGTTCTCAGAGGGTGTTGGGGTTGAAGATGACTGTATCTCAGTAACAATATGGCAATTCTTAAGGTAGTTTTACTGAAAAGATACCACCTTTAAGAGCTGAGCCATTTAATTCATCCCTTAACCACCATAAAAAGTGTTTTGGACCAATGATGACTACTAAGGCCCGGTGACTAATGTCTTTGTCCTTCCCTTGGCTTCTGACACGCTTTCTTGAGAGGAGAGATAAGCGGTGGGTGTTACAGCCAACAGGAAGGACATAGGCACGGGCAGTAAAAGCCCTCACATTTATCTTGTTTGTTGTGACAGAAAAAAGTTTGAGAAGTGTTCCAGATAACAGAACAGACATTTCCATACAGCTTTTTCCTTCTCTTGTTCCTGTGTTCTCTTGGCGTGTTCTGAAGAAATCGGGAGAAGTTAGTGCCTCATTCAGACCAAAGTGCCGACCTCATGACTGAAAATGGTAGGTGAGGGGGAAGTGACTGGCAGCTCTGAGAGAGTTTTGACTCATGGAATGCCTGGACAATGTTCTGGGGCCATAAAGTGCGGTGGATTCCACCAATTTCAATCAGAGTTGGAAAAAAAACGGACGGTGGCAGTTCCCACTGACCAGCCCAGAGAAGCATCGTGGATGGGTGCGCAGTGTCCCCTCTCCTGTTGCTTCTTGGAAGGCAGTGTCATCCGGTCAGCAAGGAAGCGGGCACCGTGCTGGGAAGTCCAGGTCTCACTGCCAAACACGTCACCAGGCTCTTCAAAACTGAATGAGGGATCTGGTAGCAAACACAAACTCTACCCACACAGTGTTATATAGCCACAAAAACTACGCTGCTTAAGAGCTTTTAGTGTGGGAAATGATACTGGTAGAACAGTTAAGGAAAAAGAAAAAAGGCAGGATGTAGAGTTTATTATACAATGTGATTTCAACTATGAAAAAATATACCAGGGAAAATCTAGAAGGAAATATAGCAACATAGTAAATATTTTTTCTTGGTAGGAGTAGAAGCTTTGGTTATCTTCCTTATAGTTTTCTCTATTTCCCCAATTTTCTACAATGAGCATGTATTAGAGAAACATATTTTTCACTATAATAAAATGATAAGGGAGAGGAGATGCTTGGTTATGACGGAAATAACTAGACTCCTGTCTAAAATCTATTTCTTTTCTTTCTTTTTTTTTTTTTTTGAGGAAGATTAGCCCTGAGCTAACTGCTGCCAATCCTCCTCTTTTCACGGAGGAAGAGTGGCCCTGAGCTAACATCCATGCCCGTCTTCCTCTACTTTATATGTGGGATGCCTGCCACAGCATGTGCCAAGCAGTGCCATGTCCACACCCGAGATCTGAACCAGCAAACCCCAGGCCACCAAAGCAGAACGTGCGCACTTAACCACTGCGCCACCAGGCCAGCCCCTAAAATCTATTTCTTAATATCAAGTGCAGTGAAACAAAACTATATTTCTCCAATTTATTCATTCCAAGCTAATCCGTTTACATTATGATTTTCTTAGGAAATTCTATCTTCTTAAGAGGACACACATCTCATCAAGGGTACTTTAGCCAACCATACTGCTCTATGTGTATGTGGTATGACTGTAAAAGCACTAAAAATAAACTTTAAAAACAAAGAAAATAACTGGGTCTTGGGATTAACGACGACTTTAATTAGTGCAACATAAATTAGCATTTCCCTCAAGGTAGTCACTTAGGGAAACCATTCATTCTTCTACTGGTATTGCCATTTCTCAAAATATTTTTGGAGCTCCTTGTGGCACTACTCAAGAAAAAATTTCTGTTACTGCAATCATTCCCTATTTTTAACCAAAAATCGTTCTACCAGTTTGACGCCTCATTCACCTGATTTGACTTCAAGTGGCTGTTGCCCTGTCCTAAAAAAAAATCTATTCTCAAAGAATAAAGATTCCCAACCACTGAGAATATTAAATTTTTATTTATTTATTTTTTTTGGTGAGGAAGATTGGCCTTGAGCTAACATCTATTGCCAATCTTTCTCTTTTTTATTTCTTTTTTTTTTCCTCCCCAAAGGAGATAGTTGTATATCCTAGTTGTAAGTCCTTCTAGTTCTTCTATGTGGGATGCCGCCACAGCATGGCTTGACGAGCAGTGCTAGGTCTGCGCCCAGGATCTGAACCAGAGAACCCTGGGCCACTGAAGTGGGGCACGTGAACTTAACCACTACATCACCAATAGGCCCCTGAGAATATTTAAATTAAAAAAAAAAAGTGTGGGGCCAGCCCGGTGGCACAGCGGTTAAGTTCGCATGCTCCGCTTCGGCAGCGTGGGGTTCGCCAGTTTGGATCCCAGGTGTGGACTGCTTGTCCAGCCATGCTGTGGCAGGCGTGCCACATATAAAGTAGAGGAAGATGGGCACGGATGTTAGCTCAGGGCCAGTCTTCCTCAGCAAAAAGAGGAGGATTGGTAGCAGATGTTAGCTCAGGGCTAATCTTCCTCAGAAAAAGGAGAAAAAAACAGTGCTAGACTTTTTGAAAACAATTCTGAAACACAAGTTTTCCAATTATATTTTGAGTAATAAGAGCATTCTTGCAATACCTGATTGACAACCCTCCGCCCCCCCCAAGATGACTACTCTGAGGTGGCCAGTGTTTTTTGGGGGAGGGAAAGAGATCTGTCATGGATTAATGAAAAGCCTAGATAAAGACTACAGAGTTAGGCTGATTTCATATTCTAATCAAAACTAACAAAAGCCTATTAGGAGGCAAAGATTTTCAAGTGCACTAGAGAAATAAAAAGCCATCTGTAGTTGCTTTGGTCCATCGGTGTGGCCAGCAGGAGGAGAACCCCAGGCTGGAGATCCCTGGGGCTTCTTCTCACAGACAATGTTCATAAAAGATGAAATTACACTACCTTTTCTCTCTACTTTCCTTGTTCATCATTTGTCAACACTGGCTTCACATAAGAATCACCTGGGGAGCTTTATAAAAATACTAGCTGCTGGCAACCTCCGGACAATGGAATTTGAATCCCAGAGCATAGAGACTGAGTATATATATATATGTATGTGTGTGTGTACGTGTACACTGTTTATTCTTTTTTCCCCTTCTTTCCCCCTTTTCCTCTTTCCCTTCTTCCTCTCTTCCTCCCTTCCAGTTTCCAGGTAATTTCCATACACTGAAACACAGGATGGAGTGGGAACCATGGCAACTGGTCCAGATGAGGATCATGGCTTCGGTCCACAGAGCTCATCTCAGCTAGCTGACAAAATGAGCTCCTAAACAACTCACTCCATTTACCACTTCAAACCACGATTCATAAAAACAAAAACAGGGAATACTGCCCAGTCCATACACATAGTCTTAGAAAATAATATTTTTAAAAAGGGAGAATAAGAAGCATACAGTCTCCAGCTGACTAAGCACATATGAGATGAAAACACATTTGTAAAGGCACAAACGATGAGACCACGTCAGAGCCTAGTTACTGGAGGTGAGGCTATGCTCTTCTTTTGGCTCATCTGTAGATTGTAAAATTTCCACAATGAATATGCATCACCTTTTGACACCTACTCTTGTGCTGGTCTGTTGACTTAAGAAATAAAGACCACATACCGGCAGTATCTTGGGCTGTTACATCCACGCCATGTGTAACCATGACCCTGAGGCATTCCACGTGTCCTTTCGTGGCAGCAAGATGAAAACTGGAAAAAAGATAACACAACCTCCTTAAGATTTCCTCCTTAGAGTTCCTCTCTGACAACGTTTTTTGCCTCTTCATGTACACTGACTTTCTCTCACTTGAGCTCTACAACTACCCAGAGGGTGGGTATTACTATCAACCTCATTTTACAGATGAGGAAACTGAGGCTCAAAGGGGTCCGATAATTCGCTCACTGATACTTTTTATTAAGTAATGGAGCAGGAGCTGGATCTTAGGTCTTCTAACCTAAATACTAGGCCTGAAAAAAGTAAGATTCAACTACATTGTCTCTTTAAGAAACAAGAGTCAGAGTCCCTACAAGATTCAATTCCTAAATAAGGACTTTATCAACTTTTTCTGTTGTCTAGTGCCTTCATCAAAGCTGGGGTTTTTTTTTTTTTTTTTTTTTTTTTGAGGAAGATTAGCCCTGAGCTAACATCCGCTGTCAGTCCTCTTTTTGCTGAGGAAGACTAGCCCTGAGCTAACATACGTGCCCATCTTCCTCTACTTTATACGTGGGATGCCTACCACAGCATGGCATGCCAAACGGTGCCATGTCTGCACCCGGGATCCGAACCGGCGCACCCTGGGCCACTGAAGCAGACCGTGCAAACTTAACCGCTGCGCCACCGGGCCGGCCCCAAAGCTGTTATTTTTAAGTAATATACTCTGTAAAGAGAAACCTAAGTCAAATAATAGTCAAGGTTCTTGGACAACATCAATGTCAAATCCACAGCCGTGACGTAGCTGAATAACAATAGTTACATACAACTTTCGTTAAGTGGCTAATGTGTGCCAAGCATCTTACTACTCACTGTTATGCATTCTCTCTCTCTCCATTCTCATAACAGCCTTTTGAGGTGAGTCCTATTACTAGCTCTACAGGTGGCCAGGTGTCTACACTGCATCAGGGGCAAACAGCATTAAAGAAGGCCCACAGTTATGCTCCAGAACTCAGTGCCACTTGGGAGTCCGAACCATGCTCAGCATGTTTAGACTTGCCATTGAAAGAAGGCATAACATCCAAATGCCATGCCAATCATCCCCGCAGGTCCCAAGGGTGAAGGGCACTCCTACAGGCAGAAGGAAAGCACAGTTCCACTGGGCATTCGGGCCCAGAGGCTGAGAAGGCCAAAACCCTTGGGAAGGTCCCCCGCTGGAGGGCTTCCCTCTTCTCAGTGTCCCCGTACAGCGAGAAGTTATGGAGCCCTCTGCTCCTTCCGCTGCCTCAGTTCTGTTTAGGGAGGTACCTTCTCAGGATACGTGCCGTGCAGCACCTTAGTGTCTGTACCTCCGAATTAACACCCAGGCGATATGTTTTCACAGGACAGGACCTGTCACTGGGGCCCAGGTCATACCCGACTAGCAAATCTAAGAACAAAACCAATTCAAACCTAAGCCCGCTTGTCTCCACGCCTCTGCTCCAGAGAACTAGGCTGAGGGAGGGTGCGCAGATCAGCGATGGGGAGACTTCAGTTCTGACTCAAAGCAGCCCTCGTCAGCTAGGAAGCTTTGGGAAGTCAGTTTCACCTCTCTGAGCCTCGATTTCCTCCACTGTATAGTTTGGGGATTGAATCAGATGATTTCCTCTGTTCCATCCAGCTCTAACATTCTGTTATTTTAGCAGCCCTGGCTCTGATCACACTAACTCTTTCTGCATTTGTCAGCAATTTATGTGTAATGTTTCTTTACAGTCAAAATCCACTTTGTAGGTGACCTCACTTACTGTGCAACTTTGATCCTCTAGAATGACTTGGGAACACGGTGACTTGTTTCAATGGAATTCCTGATTAAATTCAGCTTAACCAAAAGAACCTCCCCAAAGCCAGTCCAATACTACCTCTGTTTTCAGCATTGTTGGGGTAGCTTAATTTCACAATAAGTGAAGTTCACTTTTACGCAGCTAATCATTTATTTTATAACACATCTTGGTGGAAGGTTTCTAAAATTTCTCCAGCCTTAGTTACATAATTTAATTGCTCTTGAAGACTTAAGTCACCACTAAAAACCTTAACCATTGAACGATGCTTTCCAGGCTATTAATCTAAATGTCCCAGATCATTAAACCCTGATATTTATTAATATTTATCTTCTTTTCTTAATGTCTGTGCGTTTGCTTCTAAGCCGTTCACTCTGCTATCTCCTATGACCAGGGGAGAAATCAAAACTCCCTGGACAAGAGGGTAGCCACATTCTCTGCTAAGGCTAAGAGTACTAGGATGAATGATAAGCACGTATACACACACACACACACACACACACACACAGAGCATGTGTGTAGATATAACTTTTTTTGGATATATAACTTTTGACGGAAGGATAACATATGTAAAGAAAACTACACGTATCACAACTGTACAGCCTGCTAAATTTTCGCAAATGGAACATGCCCATTTTACTCCCATACTAATAGAGAAACAGAACGTGGCCAGAGATCCAAAAGCCCTCTTCCTATCTCTGGCTAGCACCCCACAAGCTCTCCATGTGCCCCTTCTCGTTACTAACGCCCCTCCCCATATGATATTTATATTTTTTCTAGTCTGAGGCTTCTGGGATGACCTCTGGATTGTACCCTATATTTATAGGGGGTTGGAATTGCAGACACGTGACAATGAAGCATTATTGACACCACTTCTGTACATTGATAAATGTCTGATGAATGTGATGTGCTATTCGATGATGATTTGGGAGTTGTAGGGCATTAGGATCATTATTTGGAAGGTCCATAATCATTACAAAGCAGAAGTGAGGTGTTAGGAAGCTGGGCTCAATATCGAATCCTATGAAGACACTGTCTTAGACGTTGCTTTTTATTCTTTTTATATTTATTTATTTAGTTAAGATTTTATTTTTCCTTTTTCTCACAAAGCCACCCAGTACACAGTTGCATATTTTCAGTTGTGGGTCCTTCCAGCTGTGGCATGTGGGACGCTGCCTCAGCATGGTCTGTGCCCAGGATTTGAACCGGCAAAACCCTGGGCTGCCGAAGCAGAGCGCGTGAACCTAACCACTCGGCCATAGGGCCTGCCCCAATTTTTTCTTTCTTTTAGATTTTATTTTTCCTTCTTCTCCCCAAAGCCCCCTGTACATAGTTGTATATATTTTCAGTTGTGGGTCCTTCTAGTTGCAGTATGTGGGACACCGCCTCAGCGTGGCCTGATGAGCGGTGCTAGGTCTGCGCCCAAGATCCGAACCTGGAAACCGTGGGCTGCCGAAGCAGAGAGCAAGAACTCAACCACTCGGCCGTGGGGCCAGCCCCCAAGACATTGCTTTTTAAAATGAAATCCCTGATATCAACCTAAATCAACCCACCTTTGATGGCTGTAACATATTTTATTGAGGGATCCAGTTAATTAAGGTTTCACTGCATATGATTAAGTAAATTGTGTGTGTGTACGTGAGAGAGATTTTGCTTTGCTCTGCCTCTCACATTAGAGTTTAGATTAGAAAGTGACTTTTTCCTCTATTCTGGGAATTCTCCAACTATACTCCTACAGAATATTGCATCCTGCTGAGAAAACACGATAATGAAAGTCTTTTTCAAATTCATAATTTTCTCCTCATATATTTTACCTAAAACTTCAGCTGTCACTGGTCTTACAGATAAAACGAACAAAGTACAAACAAATATAATTAGAAATAGCTAATTATATAAGGCTCTCTGTATTTGTAATTTTACACCATATAATCTAATGTATTTTTAGCTAGTAAAATCATTCTCAGTTGATGTGATTCAATTAAATATGTCATTATTTCAGGTGTCTCTCAGAGAAGACATTTCCAGATGTTTATTGTGTTCTGACATCACATAAACGTTGCTGCTCTACTTTCTAAGATACACAGGCATGGGGATAAGCATGAAAGGGAAGACTTGAGCATTTTAGCCAGAAGTTTCTGATGCATTTTCGAGACAGACAAGGAACTCCACTATATATCATCATTCCTTCTCGCTGATTGGCATTTCTGGGAAATGGGAGCAAAGCCAGGAAACACTATGTCTAAGCCTGGTCTTGGGGAATATTCACTAATGCTGTGCATCCTCTGTTTGTCCCTCCAGATCTGCCCGCCACCTTCAACCCCTGGGTCTGTGGCCCAGGAAGCAGACCTCTAATGAACTACATCCAATGGGCTGCGTTGCCCTTTGGCTTTTGGTTGGGTCCGGCCAATGGAAGACACTTACAAGAGCCAGGAGGTTGAGAGAATGGAGTTCAGGGTCCTATCCCCTCCACTCCCTCCCTGCCAGGCCGTGCATTGGCAGTGGCTATCTTCCTCTATGGAGTTCACTGCTCTGCGGGCCAGCTCTCCTAAAGCGACAGCTGCAGCTCCCTCTGGATTTTGGCAACTGCTGTCTCTCCCTGCCTCCCTCTTCAGGTCAGGAGCACAGACGGATTCCCACTGTTAGTAGCCCAGGGCTACTTTCCCAACCTTGCTGGTGTAATCAATCCAGTCACAAATTTGTAAATAGTTCCTTTCTTAAACTTCCATCAATTATCCTATTTGAGGGTGCTACCCGTTTCCTGTGGAGGCCTTGAATGACACCAACGTTGGGTATTTTGTGTGTGATCATCCACAGGATGAACTCTTAGGTTCCTGTGAATATTATTTGACTAAATATTTAAAAGGGCAAATTCAGGCTTTAAAAAGAAAAAGTTTCGACTCTGCATATAATTGAGTTGACTATTTAAGATACTTGGGCATTTTGGCTAAAATGATTTGAGAGAAGAATGTGCCATATGACTTTAATTGTACAGAATATGACAACTGACTTTAAGAGTCTTCTCATATAGTCTTAGGGGAAAGCAGGAACTAGTTTAAAAGATTCAAGAATACACCTCTCCAAGGATAAGAAAAACAACTGACTTTAGTAAGAGCCAGTATTCAGTCTAGAATGCCCCATAGGCAATAAAGAAAAGCTAAAATTCAGATTTTAAACTGTGGATTCGGTCTTGAAAGAATAACCAATACCCTACCCACAACACCTTTGGGCTCACACAGTTGTACACGCTACAACTGTGTTCTACAATTGGGAAAGTGTTTCTAAGTTCCACGGGCATGTCCTGTGCAATAACAAGAGTTGTTCAGTAATGAATTAGAAGTAAAAGAAGGTTTAGTAAAATCTTCAGTACCATATACTATAGTCTGTACTCTTTCTCTCTATATAGACACATATCTATATAGATACATATATAGATATTGTACATACTATATACTACTCTATACAATATATACTATATATGCTACTCTACACTATATTCTACTATTAAAAAAAGTCTGTGGGAGCCAGCCCTGATGACTTAGTGGTTAAAGTTCAGTGCTCTCACTGCTTCAGAAGCCCAAATTCGGTTCACAGAACCACACCACTCATCTGTCAATTGCCATGCTATGGCAGCAGCTCACACAGAAGACTAGAAAGGACTTACAACTACAATATACAACAATGCATTGGGGGTCCTTGGGGAGGGAAAAAAAAAAGAGGAAGATTGGCAACAGATGTTAGCTCAGGACAAATCTTCTTCTGCAAAAAAAAAAAAAAAAAAAAAGGAAAGGGTGAGCATGGGGCTCACCCATGCTTTAAAAAAAAAACGCTAAAAGAAAATCTGAGGGCCAGACTTCAAAAGAGAAAATATAAAAACAGGAAAGAATAACTATCAAAACATATAGTTATTTTGATATCTATTGATTATTGATTAATTCCTTAAAAATATCCTATCTTTTTATCTAATAATCTATCATTGCCATAGGATTTTAGTCAGGCAATCATTCTACTACCTAACTTAGGACATAGTGTCTATAACCTGAGTTTGCTAAATCAATTACCACATAAAAGAAAACCAAAATGGTCGGTGCACTGATGGAGTTTCGTCTTGTTTTCATGAAAGGTGTGCAAATACAAAAGAAATAAGGCACAAATTCAACAACGAAATGACTCTGTCAGCAACTCCCTAAGAACCCCTCGTCCTTTATGTTACAGTAGCATTTATACGTTCAATCTAGACATCTTCCATTTGAACAGCAACCAACTACCAACAAACAGAGCTGGGCCGTTCTGTTAATTCTCCTCAGAGAGAATCCTGCTGGACGACAGCAGCTGCTGTCTTCTTTCTCGTTCATCCCCCAACCCCTGTGCCTAGAAGCAGCTCGTCACCAGGAGTGGTATACATTGTACTGTAAATGCCATTGCACAGAAGGACAACACGGGAAAATTAAATTGTTATTTCTTTTGTGTATTTAATTTGGATATCTAGTCATTTTAAGGTTTTAACTTCAGGAAATCTGGTCCTTATTCCTAATATCCATGATTTTGAAAAATTAAAACTTCCAACATAGCTTTGTTAAAGCTTAGAGGAAGGACATACACATATAATCAGATGAGGGTGCATACTGGGGAGGTAATACATGTAATCTGGAAGGGCTCAGACAAGCTGGGGGGTTCTGCACTTTGCCACTTATAAGGGTGTGATCTTAGACAAGAGCTCTCTGTATCTTGGTTTCCACATCTGTAAAATGGGCTGTGAGGAATGAATGAGTCATATGTAAAAGCAATTAGCAAAACGTGAAGCATGTAGTGAACACTCAAAACAATGCCACCAATTATTACAGCCTCACCAACACAAGGCAAGACACAGAGTCGGGGACATGTTGCACTTTTTCCCAATGTTCAGAAAAAACAGGCTAGCAGAAGTTAAATCAGAACCACCATTGCTTAAGAAATGAAGAAAGAAGGAAGAGAGAAAGAAAGGAAAGAAAAGTAGGAGGCAGAAAGAGGAGAGAGAGAGAGAATGACAACAAGAAAGCTATGTGCATTTCCACCGAACGGAAACTCAGGAACAAAGCTGTAGACAGTCGCGGATGACAAAAAACCATCCAAGCCTGTGTGAAGCTCACACTTGAGCTGCTCACATTCTGGCACCTTTCACAGAAGTGATAATCCCCAAAGCAGGGTTTGGCAGCAGCAAGTCATTAGCATTCAAGCTCTGAATGTGAACAAGAACACAGCCAACTTTTACTAAGACGCTCCAGTGGAACGTAGGGCTTGGTTGGGTGGAAAAACGTGATTAGCCAGTGACAGAACCTGGATTCGTAGATGACAGTGCATAGGCTTCCTTTCTTAGGCAGTGACTGATAAAGGGAGGCATCCTTTGTGGTGGCAGTCCAGGTGACTGATAGGTTGGGGGCCACCCCCTATCTAGATGGCAGGAGGGCATCTGCGGGGTTACCTCAGGCTCAGGGAGCAGATGGTGCCCCAGGTCAGCATACGACTAATTTAGGTGGGTGCTCTCTAACGGCCTGTGTCCTGGATAGCTGGTAAAAGAGCACACCTCTAGATAAAGAGTTTGCAGACTTCGGGGAGGTGGGAGAAAGTCAACAGTATGTTGATTACACCCCCCCACCCCCGCACCCAATATAGACCATATTCTTGACAATGTTAATTCTAGGGCATTGGAACAATCCAAGTATGGGAGAGTTTTGATATTTCTATAGTTGTATATTTTTATAAGTGCTGCTACTGCAATAGCCAAATATATTCACTGACTCAGATATTCACTACCATACTAGAGTGTTTATGTGCCAGACACTGTTCTAAGCACTCAGAAAGGTGGTGAATGAAACAAAGTTGGACCTCAGCTTTTAGCAGGAAAACTAAAGATAAGCTAGTGCTTCTTAACTGGGGGTGATTTTGTACCACCCAGGGGACATGCGGCAATGTCTGGAGATATTTTTGATTCTTGATGGGGGCGGAGGGAGCAGAGTCTACTGACATTTAATGTGTAGAGGCCAGAGATACTTCTAAACATCCTACAACGCACAAGACAGCTCCCCACAACGCACAAGCATCCATCTAGTCCACAATGTCAACAGTACCCAGGTTCAGAAACTCTGTGATTATCCATAAAACAAATGGACAATGCTGAAATACAATTCTGTTCAAACAAATTAAACAAAGACTGAGGAAACAACATGATATTTTAACCTTTTTATTGAGAGATAATTCACACACCATAAAATTTACCATTTTAAAATGTCCACTTCAGTTGTTTTTAGTATATTCCAAGTTGTGCAACCAAAATCACTATCTAATTCCAGAACATTTTCATCGACCTAAAAAAATCCCTGTACCCATTAGCAGTCACTCCCTATTCCCATGCCCCACCAGCCCCAAACACTCATCTCCTTTCTTTCTCTGTGGATTTGCTTATTCTATACATTTCATAAAGATGGAATCATACAATGGGTGGTCTTTTGTGTCTGGCTTCTTTCATTTGGAATGTTTTCAAGGTTCATCCATGTTGTAACGTGGATCACTACTCCCTTAAAAATATTCCATTGTAGGGGGCTGGCCCCATGGCCGAGCGGTTAAGTTGGCGCGCTCCGCTGCAGGTGGCCCAGTGTTTCGTTGGTTCGAATCCTGGGCGCGGACGTGGCACTGCTCGTCAAACCACGCTGAGGCAGCGTCCCACATGCCACAACTAGAAGGACCCACAACCAAGAATATACAACTATGTACTGGGGGGCTTTGGGAGAAAAAGGAAAAAAATAATAAAATCTTTTAAAAAAAAAATTTCCATTGTATGACCAAATGTAATATTACATTTTATTTATCTACTCATTGGTTATGGACATTTGGGTTGTTCTCTACTTTTTGATTATTATGAATAACACCGCTAAAACATTCATGTACGACTGTTTGTGTGGAGATGTTTTCAATTCTAGTGGGTATACACTAGGAGTGGAATCGCTGACCTATACGGTAACCATGTTGAACTCTGAGGAACCACTAAACTGTTTCCTAAAGTCGCCGTGCCATTTTACATCCCCAGCCACAACATATGAGGTTCCAATTTCCCCACATCCCCGCCAAGACTTTCTATCATCTGGCAAATTTTAGTTTAAGAGATGAGAATTTTAATTACAACCTAAAATTTCCAGAGGAGAAACAATTAAGTCTTTCTTAATGAACCCTTTGAAGTAGTTATTTCAGTTAATTATCAGCTGAAATTTCCCCCTAAAGGAATATAAAAGAGTAAAATGCAAAACAAATTAGGAACATGGCTCGGCTTTTGTCTCTATCTAGGCTTTTACTTCTTATTAAAAAATGTGGCCTTCCTTTTTAAAGACAAGAAATACCACTCAAGAGTCTCTACAGTAATAGATTTTATGAGAGATCTTGTTGGTTTGTTTTTCTCTTCCTTTGATAAGTCAAGAATTCAGTGGAGGAGGGAGGGGTATAGAAACCTTTTATCCACTCCACTAACGCCATGCCCAGTGACAGGGACACTTGTCACTGCCTAGGGATAGCAGGGCAGCTTCTCCAGATTCTAGTGTAGCTGAAGTGACAGCACTTCAATAGCCTACGTCTTGGCTGCCCCAAGAGCGGTCTGTGGACCAGGAGCCTGTTAGAAACGCAGGCTCTCAGTTCCCACCCCACATCTACTGAATCAAAAGCTGCACTTCACAAGTTCCCCAGCTGATTCACGCGCATATTAACGTTTGAGAAGCCCTGCTCTAAGTGGGGAACAAGAACCTCAAACCGTCATTTTTACCAAGGCACCCATTGTTTCGAAGTTCTTTTGAAAACATAATCCCCTTCGGCTTAAAAGCATTCTCATGGGTATGTTCAACAAAAACACAAAAAATCTATGCTGTTTTAAGTTTCATTATAATAGGGAATGTTGAGCTTTGCTTATAAAAGCTCAGATGGGCCCTTCCACAGAGATGTAACTAAAAGGCAGAAATAGAGCAGCCTGAAGATTTACATACTAAGACTTTGATCCTTTGCTGTTTATTGATATTTGGAATTTCTCTGCTTTTGTCACTTGGAAAGTTCCCAAGGTTTCTGTGCTTCAGAGTTTTGTGACTCCCCATCTCTCCCCCTCCCTATCTCCCTCTGCCCCCAAGAGAAGGTCAACCCACTGTGTCCCCAGGAACCTCAAACGGCAGCTGGATGGCAGCCTGAAGGTGCAGTGGAAGCAGCAGGAGGGGCAGAGAGAGTGGCCTAGGAGGCCAGGGTACCACGGCTGGGTTTGCCGCCTTGTTGCCGTGTCATCCTGACCGAGGTACTTAACTTCAGTTCCCTCACCTCTACACCAAGTTTAAGGCAATTAAATAACAACATCATCAACAATAATAGCAGCTTATCTATTGAACCACAATGTACCAGTTACGTTTAACTATTACATCCCCCAACAAGCCTAGGGGAAGGGTAACTATTATCCTCATTTTACGGAGGCACAGAGAAATTTAGTAACTTGCCCAGAGTCCCAGAATGACTAAGTAGAGGCTGGATACTAACCTGGGCATCCTGCCTTCAAAGTCGGCCCTTCACTCCACGCTGAGAAAGGGCGATGTTGGTTAAATCACTCTGTACACTGTGAAACGCTATAGAATATAAGTTATGGGCTGTGCTGCTCTTTAAAAAACAAAATTTAAACTAAAAAAATGGAAGTACTTGGCCAAAAAGCAAACGCGGGCTTTTCACTGGGGCAGATTAGGGTTGCTAGGTGCTCTCAAAAAGACGGGAATGTACCCCAAGTGCTGCAGCAAACAGGGTCTGCAACAGGGGTTTTGTTTCCTACAAAACCACTCAGCACGTTGTGCAAAACTTCCAGAAATAAATACCTCAGGACGAGGCTGGGCTATTTCTCAAGGCTCTTAACCCAAAGGGAATTTGACCTGTTGCTATTCAAAAGCCCATGAGGGATGGCCTAGAAAGTTCCTTCTATCGTTCAGAGTAATAAACACAATTCTTCTGGTTTCTGAGCACCAGCTGAGACATAGATTTGGAAGAGATATAAACTCACAAGGCTACTTTTAGAAGACTGATTTTTTTTAGGCATATTCATTCACAGAAAATTTCACTCAAACCAAACTCTTTCTTGTCTCCTTCAATACTACACCAGCTCCTGACACCAAGAGAGCTAGCAGAATGAGGTCAAGGATGTGACAGGCTGGCTACCATGATTGGGTCTCCAATTTCTCCTCTGCCTCTGCAACTGATTTTCACCGCCCGAATCAAGCAAACCAACACCCACACAGAGAAATGAGCATCCACCAAACACTACCAGCCCTGGCCAAGCCTAGAATTTCCAGTGCCTTAGAAGGTTCTAGAAGGATAAACTGGTCCAACATCCTCATTTCATAGATGAAGACACTGAGGCTCAGAGAAGTTAGGAAATGCTTCAGGACTTGAATTCACTGGCCTGACTTTAAGAGCAATTTCTTCTAAATATAACCCCATCTCCCTCCTTTCCTTTTAAAGTCCTTTCTTTTTTTTTTCTTTGAGGAAGATTAGCCCTGAGCTACCATCTGCCGCCAACCCTCTTTTTGCTGAGGAAGACTGGCCCTGAGCCAACATCTGTGCCCATCTTCCTCTACTTTATACGTGGGTTGCCTGCCACAGCATGGCTTTTGCCAAGCGGTGCCACGTCTGCACCCGGGATTGAATGGACGAACCCTGGATCGCTGAGAAGCGGAACGTGCGGACTTAACTGCTGCGCCACGGGGCCGGCCCCTAAAGCCCTTTATTTCTAAGAGAGGGGTCACCACTGTCAGCGAGACTCAGGAATACTTCAAGATAAAAACCAGCTTTCCATAATCCTTGAGAGTTTCAGCATTTCCCTACCACCTAAAATCGCCTGTATTTTTATTGCATTCCTTTTATAAGACATCCTTCTGGAGAGAAAAAAAAAATATTAAATCACATTAAAACAAAGCAGGGAAATTATTTAGATTTAGTATTTAATCCAAAGTCCTTTCCATGGCTCACCAGGCTCTACATGAGGAGGTCCGGGCTCCCTCTTTGACCTCAGTTTCTAGCTCTCTCCATTCACTTGGCACATCAAGCACCCTCCCACCTCAGGGACTTTGCCTTGTTGTTCCCTCCACCAGGAGAACAGTTCCAGAAAAGTGCATGGCTCGGTCCTTCATTCCATTCAGGGATCTGCTCAAATGAAGATGTCTGCTCTGAGAGGCCTTCCTTTCCCAGGTTTATTGAAAGTGGCCCCTGGCCTCTTCATTTTCTTCAATGCACCTGACGTTACATCAAAGAGGCATATGTTATTGTCTGTCTGCATGAGGGCGAAGACTTTGTATTGCCTATTGCAATTGTCCTAGCACAGAGAAGCAATTTTTTTTTTTTTTAGGTAATGCAAATCTTTAGTTTTGAATTTGCTTCTTAAGCGTGAAGTTTCTATTTAGAGTTTCCTTAAACTAAAGCACACCCAATAAACTAGCATAACCATTATTCTCAGGTTGTAATGTAAGCTTTTAAGAGAGACGCTGTGTCCTTTATGGTATGTTATTATAAGCTTGATTTTGCTTCCCAACATCATGTTGTACAGTGATTCTTAAAGTGTGATCCCCAGGCCAGTAACATCACTATTAACAGGAAACTTGTTAGAAATGCAAATTCTTAGGATCCTGCCCAGACTTGAGGGTGGAGTCCAGCAATGTTTTAATAAGCCCCCCCAGGTGATTCTGATGCACGTTTAATTTTTCGGATCACTCACATAGTTGAAAGTAGTATGAACGAAAAGTCAGTATTCGGTTTAGGTCTCAGCTCTGCCGTCCCCAAGTATGGGACAATAAAGTCACTCAAATTCACCAGCCTCAGTTTACACATCTGGTCCATATGATCACCGAAGCCCTTTTTAGCTTTAAAAGTCTATGATTCCAACCCAGCACTTATTTGCTGCAACATCTAAATTCTAACGAGGTCACTGAGCTCAAATGAGGCTTAGCCCACACCAAATATTTCAGTGGGACAATCCTAACAATAGGATTAAAAGATCTGGATTCCCATTTCAGATTATAATCTGAAGGTAAGGAAAGCAGTACTGTCTAATAGCTTCTAGTTATGAAAGCCTTGAAAAACTAAATTCTCCTCTGCCAGTGGGCATCAACCCTGTCGGCCCAGAGAGAAACCCCCTGGCTTTCAGCTATTGCAAAGGCAGTGCCAACAGGGACTCTGATCACTGCTTCCGGTAGGAACCACATGGCAGAAAGTTTGAGAAATGGAAACACTGGCTGCCTTTTCCTGTTAAATGTGTCAGATAGATATAATAAAAGATGACTGGCATAAAAAAAATAAAGGCTGTAAAAATAGGATTACTGTCCTTGAAAGGCTCATGATGTGCTAATACAATCAGCAGTGCTACTTCTGGGGACAGGAGGCAGGAGACACTGAGAGGAAAGACCACACTTAAGCCGAGCGTCAGCTCTATTTCTTCGTTTCATAAATGCGGTCTGGAAATTGCACTTGGGGAATTATGAAATCTCCATAGGGCAAATGATTTGTTTCTTGTATTCATGATAGACCCTCAGACTCTAGTATCGAGAGCCTAGAGTGGGGGATTCACACTAATTCCAGAAGAGATGTCACCCACTTTGGAAATCAGAAAAGGTTTCATGAAAGAGATGGCAAATTGGGCCTTGAATGATACCCAAGACTCGGTGGGACGGGGTGGTGGTGGCGGCATTTTGGAAGATGTGAATTTCAGGGATCCAGTGGGGAGGCAAGAGAGTCTCTAAATGAGAAGCACGTGCTAAGTGATCCTGCGTGCCTCCACCCGGGAAGCGTCTGGTCGCTGTCAGCGTGAGAGCCTCTGCTCCAGGTGCCCTCTCTCATGGGGTTAGACTGAGGGGAGGTCGCTGCTGTGTGGGCCGAGATCCACGCCCGTCTGCCCCTGCTCTGCTCTCTATCACAGAGAGCTCCATTTCCCAGGCTCTCCTGACCTCCGCATGCAGCGGTAGGTCCAGCCACTGGAGGGCACGGCCCACAGACAGGAGGGAGGAGCAAAGCCAGACGGCTTCCACCCTGAGCAACAATGACATATCCAAGCGTCTAAGAGCCTTCTTTCTCAACATACTAATCCAACTTTGAAAACAGTTTCAAAATGAAAAATCCCGTGATCCCATCAATATTTTATCAATGTACTTCTTAATTTCAAGATCTATTCTCATCAATTTGCACCACTTCTGTGGTACAAGTCTTCCTTTTGCAACAAGATCTGTTCAGTTTTAATATATAACACTATTTCCCTTTAAAAACCTTGTGAATCATACTACTTTAATATAACTCACTTTAAGCCAAAAATTACCTTTCATTTTATTTTGTGCACTTATATATATATATATATATATATGCACATATCTGTATGTATGTGTATGCTAGAAAAAATTTCTCCTGGACTCCCTGGGCCTTCCTCAGGCCACCTGTAACCTATGGGCTTGGGGCACCTGGGGTCTCACGTGGAGTGTCTAGCGCAGTGGTTCCCAGTTTAGACTGATCATTCAAATCACCTGTGGTGCTTTAAAACCCCCATGCCCAGACTGCACCCCACACCAATTAAATACGAATTTCTGGGGGTGGCGCCCAGCATTTTTTCCAAAGCTGCCCAGGTAATTCTAATGGGAGCCAAGTTAACTGCTGATCTAGTTAGTGTCAAGTGGAGTCCTGAACTTGAACTGCTTTGATAAGCCCTTGAAGGGAAAGAAGCAATGGCCATGGTGTCACTGTTTGTCTTTCCCATTTGGGATGGCCTCTATTCATGCTGTTACCAACACCTACACTGTCCTCTTCCCCTGTGCCTGCCCAAATCGTCCTGATCCATTCTTCAAGGCACACCTCACATCACACCTCAGGCAGGAAGCATTTCTTAGCTACCCCAGTGTGTGATCCTCTCTCCCCCCCTTAAATCCTTTAGAGTTGGTATTTTACCGCTTAGCACTTAATTATTCTCCAGGACTTTTGTTGGTCTTGTCTTCTCAGCTAGATGCTGTGCATCTTGTATGCAAGAATCATATTTTCTCCTTCTTATGGATGTGCTTACAACAGAGTTTTGAACATTTTAGACTCAGGGAGTACCTGTGCCTGTCGATTAATGAAACAAACATTTGGGCCTATTTGCAAGGGATGAACAGAGGTTGTATCACCTTCAAAAATCTATGTGACCAAAAGCAGAGAGGATATGCTAAAGAGCAATTATATCCTTCAGTTTATCCCACTGTCAATATCAACAGGTCTTAGGAAAGGCAGAGCGTGATTTTGCCTAGAAGATGATTTCGTAGGGAGGAGACCACAATTACACACAAAATACGTAGTGTAGTGGTTTTAGGGAAATTAGTTTCACAGCTGTATGTGAGAAGAACTGGAGAAGGCTGACGGGTGGTATGACTTGATTTCCAAGACTGAACTGCTGGTATGAAATATCTAATACATCTCAACTCTGAGAAAACAGAGGGACAAAAGTGCAGCAACCCACCAGCCAGAGAAGTCCCTTAACACACTGATTTGCAGAACTCAAGGACTACTTTCCCTATTTTATATTTAAGCTCCACAGAGGTATCTAAAAATACTTGCACAAGTTCTTGCTTTCAAAGTGAAAAAAAATCAGGTTTCTGAAATGTGGGATATATGTACATATCCTAATATATTTATTGTGTGTGTGTGTGTGTGTGTGTGTGTGTGTATACATATATATATGTTAGGTCTATACACACATGCCTGGGTGGTATTTCTTCAAACACTACAGTCCCAGCAGTGATTTTATTTAGTCTGGTTGTTCCTAAGACAAACACACACAACTTTAATTAAATGCACATCCAAATATAGGGGAAACCATCTTGAAACAATTAGACCGTTCTACGGTAAGGTTTTCCGGCAATGGCAGCCTCCCACTTCCTTACCTCCACGTGGAGAGAGAACAGATGGGCTGAGGGAAGCCAAGCCTGACTCCATAAACACAGCCTGCGGCTATAACTCTGCCCTGTTTTGTTTTGTTCTCTTCTGACCCAAGACACCACCCTTCTTTTACTCTTTCCTAAATGAATTCCAGTCATACAATTGGTTTCACTTTTTTTAACCCCTCTTTGATCAGTTTGAGAGAGAGAAAACTTTCAGGCAAGGTTTCTTATCTATCCTAAAGGAAATATTCCAGCATGAAACTGAAAAGTCTCAAGAATTACCAAACCACCCATCTGGTTATTGACCTCGGGTTATGGAGGCTTCTGGAGAATGTCTGCCGACATGGCTGCCTCCACTGCCTCATTCTTGGGACTTTCTGGGTCATCTGGTTCTCTAGGTAGGAAAGGCTGAGTATTTAAATTGCTCTGGAAGCTGGGAGAGTAGAAGTGTCACATTGTGATGTTCACCAGGACAGCTCTTTTCCTCTCGAACCCCAAGTTAATTCCCTCCTAATTAATTTATCCATGAGATTTTTAACAGCAAAGAGAGAATGTTTTCTCCTTAAGAACCGTGCTCAAAATTCACTTCCCACAAATACCAACTGAATGCTTCTTCTGTGCCTGGAACAGTGGAAAAGACCAACACAACACCACCAATCATAGAATCCTTGTCCTCAGGGGGCTTACGGTGTTGTAAGGGATGCAAGTCTTTCAGAAAACAAAGATGTTTCTTAAGCCATAGAGATGTTTCTGTTGTTCTTGTTCTTTCAATGCAATAAAATACATCAAGTTCTAAATCAAGATTCCAGTATTTCAAAGAGAAGAAAAATCAAAAAAGGACTGAGGAGATGAGGGAGGAAGTCATTCTGGACTGGACATAGAAGCTGGGCCAACATCTGGACACTCCCACACGAGGGGAGGGCAGACAGCAGACAGCCTCCCCTCCAGTAGAAGGCAAGCTTGAGAGAATGTTTAGCTAAGGGTGGGGCCAGTGGGAGGACAGTGAAAGCCACCATCAGGACTCTAGGCTGTCAGGCAACCGGGAAACATTGCATATTACTGAGCAAAAAGACAAAATGGGTTATCACAAAGCCTAGCTAGAAAACAGGCCTCCAGCTTGATTTTGACATGGAGGTGTATAAATTGAAGGGCGAATCCTCATGAGCAGGCACAGAATGAGGCCAAGTGCTGCCAAGGACCTAACTTTCAAGTGGATGATCCAGTCTCGCCCTTTAGAGACAAATGCAAAACATTCCTTACACGCCCACAAACACACGCTGGCCCTGCAAGCTCCATGCGGCTGGTGGAGCCAAGAGGGTCAGCAAAGGTGACACACCATGTTGGTCTGTCATGAAATCAGAACCACTCCTAGGAAGTTACCAGTCCACATGCTACCAAACCAAATGCATATGGAAAGAACAGGAACTACAATGAAAAAGTCTCCATAACTTGAGAAACATTTTCGAGTGTGAGGGAGACACCTGTGTGCTCAGGCAAGAATGCTGAGATTAGACCAACCCAAATACAGCAGAGCAGGATTCCAAAAGTGAGACAGCTGAAGCCGAGAGAACAATGCTGCTTGGGGCTCACTGTTAAAACAGATCTCTTGGCCTTGCGTTGTTACCTGACACCAAAGACATATGAGATATTTTCCAGCCCCACAGCTCTTTCCCCTCCAATTCTGAATACTAAGACCATTAGATTTGAATGAAAATACGAAGCCAGATGGATTTAATTCCACGGTGCCTTTGAAAATTAAACTCTTATAGTTATCAGTTAATAACTTTAATCATCAAAAGGAATATTCCAAGCAGAAAAATTAAATGTTAACAGATGATTACTTACGGAAAATCTTGCACTGAAAAAAATCATTTGCTCCTCTTCCTTTTTCATATAGTTCCTCTAACTTTCTAGGTAAGTGCCATCGAAGAAAAAAATGGTGGACTTGCAAGTGCAAAGGTAGAGCTGTTAGAACGGGTTCTAGAGTTAATTCAGGGATTGCTGTATTATCTGAGCCTTAGTTTTATCATCTGCAAAACAGGGGTAGTGATTTTTGTATAATTGCTGTGTGCATTTCTACTGTTAAAAGAGAATAGAATCAAGTACTGATTCACGCTTCAAGGATGAACCTTAAAAACACTATGTTAAGTGAAAGAAGCCAGACACAAAGGGCACCATATAGTATGATTCCACTTATATAAAATATCCAAAATAGGCAAATTCACAGAGATAGAAAGCAGACTAATGGTGTCACCGCTTAATGGGTACAAGGTTTCCTTTTGGGGTGATGAAAAATTTCTGGAACTAGATAATGATGGTTGCACCACATTATGAATACACTTAATGCCACTGAAATGTAAACTTCAAAGCAGTTGAAATGATAAATTTTATGTATATTATACCACAATTAAAAACAAGAGAGAAAGAAGAGAAAATAACATTCTGGCCATCTCCTCTTTACATAATAAATATCTCATCGACAAAAAGTCTAAATTTATTACTGTGGTTACAGTTGTGGCTAAGCTGCTAATCTAAATTTGCTGTCTTCTTTTCAGTAAGTACTGTCCTGGACAAAACTACCAGGAACAGTTATCTGCCCTTTCTCCGGGATGGCTATGGAAGGATGTCTTGTGCAGATACCTGCAAAGCTGAACTAGGAGGAGCAGGAGGCAGGAAAGCTGACTCTATCAAGGAAATTACAAGCTGGAGGGCAAGAGGTTTAAGAACTAAAACTTACATAAGGTTGAGTAAGCAAGTGACTCAACAAAATATTAGCCAACAACCAAAGCCCGCCTACTACCAGGAGTCCTGACTACCAAGTCAGAGTCCACCAGGACATGGCCCTGTGCCCCAGACCTGAGAGACAGGCCTCTGCAAAGGTGGAAGGTCGAACCAAAACTGAGGGGGAGCTCAACCTGGGGCTTTGGCAGAGAGGACAAGCCCAGCTCTTAGAGGACGCAATACTGATCTAAACAAGAACACTTTCCTCTTCCCTTTCTGTACCAACTAGCCTGGTCCCCAGATAAAACTCAGACCCTTAGGCTATCTTGTGGCTCCCCAAACATTAGGGTTGGTGTCTTTGCTATGGGTGAAATCCAGTGGGTGCTAGGAAGAGGGTTTAATTGGCAAAATTTGCTAACGTGTGATGCTCAATCTTCTCCTCACATTCTGCCTTTTATTCTCACGATCTATCCCTCCATCTAGAGTCAACCTAGTTTCTAGATGATGATTCTCTCTGCTTGAACCTACATGGGACACTTTAAAAGCTATTGAGTCCTGGGCCTCTCCACAGAACAAGTGATTCAGAACATGGGGTGGGCACTTTTTTAAAAGCTCCCCAGGTGATTCTAATGCAGGAGCTGCCAGCATTGAGGACTGCTCATCTAGGAGAGGAAGGGAAGGGAGGTGGCTTTATGAAGTGCCTACTGTGGGCTGGGGACTGTGCTAGTTCCTTACGTATAGTATCTATAGCTGTAGGTGCTCCTCCTATATCCTCTTGGACTTGTTCTGGCCATGAGCATTATGGCCTCCCTGGAGGGAGAGATCATCAGCGATAGATGCCCTAGTTTCCTTACCCCTTGGGTGGGATAATCCTGAGGCATACTTTAAACCTGGGATAAGCAAACCAGTTCCATAAGAAGCCACACAGTTAGTGTGTTAGGCTCTGTGGGCCATAGAATCTTTGTCTTGACTACTCAAACCTACCTTTGCAGTGCAGAAGCAGCCATGGACAATGCTAAATGAATGGATTAGGCTGCATTCCAATAAAACTTTATTCACAAAGATAAATAGTGGGCTATAGTTGCCCAACCCCTGCTCTAAGTCTAAACAGATTTCCAGAGGTCCCCAGCAGGAATGGGTTCCAGTTGTCTAAAGCAGTAACCTGCCAATAACATGCTACATGGGCTTCAATCTCTTACCATGCACTTCCTGGGATCACTGGCTATAGAAACTACTTGCACTCAAATCCTTGTCTCAGAGCCCACTTCTGGGGGTATCCAACCAAGGTCAGCATCTTGTTTTACACTCATAACCACGCTAGTGGTTGAATACTATCATCTCCATTAGACAGTGAATAAATTAAGATTTAAGGACTACACAACTCCTAAGTGATAGAGTCCAGATTAGAAGTGTATTTAGCTCCAAAGTCAATGATCTCTCTACAATATGACAGAGTGAGGATGAATACAACAAATAAATACACAGACATACATACACAAATACTTAATCAAATACCATATGGTTTAATTATGGTGGGCAAGAGCACCACATATGGCAAATCATAAAGCAAAATTCATACCACTCATGTAATTACTGATCTATGTTAAGGAAGGGGTTTTAAAAGAAATAATATGAATAGTAGGGTTTGAAGTTTACGGAAAAAAATCACTCTTTTATGCTGTTTCTAATCTAGGATAGAATTCATTTCCCACCTACCAGTTGGTTGCAATCCTGGTGCTGCTACTTCTCTGATGAAAGCTGTGATTATACCTGGGAACAACATAGCCGTTCCACATAAAGCCTAATGTATAATTTGGAACTTGAAGAGAAAAGAACTGCGCAGATTAAAAAATACTCTTACACATTCGAACATGGGAGGCTGGGGGACAGCAGTTTCACAAAGTCCTCTGAAAGGCACTTGTGAAGTTCCCCTATGGATCCTAAGGATTCCAGAGAACAGTTTGAGAACCCAGAACTGGCACAGTGAGAAACCAATCTTTTCAGCTTACGCGGTCTTGCCCTCGCTGTCATGTTTGGTGGCGCTGGCCCCCTTCTTGCCCAGCAGGGAAGCCACCTTCTCCGCGTCTCCATTCTCCACAGCCTGCAGCAGCCGGTCATCATTCTTGTTCCACTCATTGGTCTGTGGAGCAAAGGGGAGACGCAGAGCTGGTGAACAACGACAGTGGCCACAGCCGTACTGACCAGCAGCACCTCGGTCCTCCCCGTCGCCCACCCTCCTGTCACTCAAATCACAAACTGCCCCCAAATGGGCAACTTAGAAATACCTTCCCCTTCACCATGGAGACACCCAAGAAGGCTGGTTTCCCAAAAGAAAACATCAACAGTTCAATGAAATAGCGGCCAGTCAGCAAACTCTGAAATAAAGTAACTGCTTTTAACTGACGTTGGGAAGACGAGGCAACTTAAAAAGACCTCGTGGCCAGTTTACACATTAGCTTATTTCTAGCTAAACTTGACAGCTGACTCCTCAGAACACTGCCCTTTGACCTGGTCCACCGCTCACTGGGCCCGCGGTGTTACAGAACCAAACCGGCCAACAGCTCGGGGTTACCGCAGAGTGCATAGACACGCCATTTTTCATCTGCTTTTATTGCCACTCTTTCTGGCTTGCTTACTGGGCCCTGATTTTTGAGTTGCATATTGCTTTTAAATAGTTGTCAAAGCTACCAACTCAACAAAGTGTCACCAGAAATGAAACTTCTTCCTGATCAAGCTACAAACATCAAATAGCTTTAAGGAAAGCCTTTACACCCCTTAACGCCCAACCCCAACAATAACATAACTATGCAATACCACAGTAACAGTAAAGCTTTCATGTGTACAAAAACTAGGGTTTACTCTTAAGAAGGAAAGAAAAGATCTCTCTATAAGAGCAATGGACCTTGAGTATAAGACTATGAAGTTTCAAACAAGAAATGGCAGCAGCGGGGTGCTGAGTGGTTAAGTTCATGCACTCTGCTTCAGTGGCCCGGGGCCTCACTGGTTTGGATCCTGGGCGCAGACATGGCATCGCTCATCAAGCCACGCTGAGGTGGCATGCCACATGCCACAACTAGAAGAACCTACAGCTAGAATATACAACTATGTACCGGGGGCTTTGGGGAGAAGAAGAAGAAGAAAAAAAGAAGATCGGCAACAGATGTTAGCTCAGGTGCCAATCTTAAGGAAAAAAAAAAAAGAAAGAAATGGCAGCAGTGAGCCATTGAAGGTTTTGGAGCAGAGGAGTGAGAGACTAAAATCAGTGACTGAAGAAGAGTCATTGGGAGGTTTATGAGGAGTATAGGATTACTAATGGGAGAAAAGATCCCGGGGGCACATTAAAGCCCCTGGGTCACTTTGCAGGCCCAGCCTGCCCACCAGACGTTCCCCAGCTAGGCCCACTTTCTGGCCCCTCCAGCTGTGGATACCAACACCCTGGGAAGGACAACTCCTCCCTCCCCAAAACTTTCTACAGACAGCTCTCCAGGGCTCTCTGCTTCCTTGTGACCTCTGAAGATAAGAACCTCCTGGCATATCATATTAAAGGCTTTGCCATAGACCACAGGGAAGTACACCAAGGAGACGCTGGAGATTTAAAAGCTAACAGGAGGGAATTTTACGGGACCACAGTCTTCCGTGGTCCCAGTGTGTTCCCAATCTCTCTGCCCTGATGGAACTGGGAAGCCCAATAGGACTCTGCCTTCTCATAGAGCAAGGGAGGGCCCACCAGACATCCCAGCACCCCTCCAACCCCAGCCTAGAGCCAGGGCCTTTAGAGAAAGCCACAGGCCATGGAGGAGTAACATAGGTGGACCAGTCCCATTTCTTGGGACTCCCTCTTCCCCCGTGGCCATCGCTGAGTGCAAGAACACAGGGAGAATGAGGTAGGTTTGAATGAAAATCAGAAGTTGGTCCCCTAGGCTGCACGAACTTGAAGTCCAGAAATCTAGATTGGCACTTACACGTTAACACACCTTAAGTCACCCAAAGCATCTCTGTGCCTCAGTTTCCCAAGGCTTTAGACCAGAAGACCATTGTGATTCCTCTAATGCTCGAAAGGCTTAATCTATAAAATGCCCCAAACCAAACTTTGCTAGGGACTATCCTAGAGCAGTCCTGCCTGTGGTAATGGAAATGTTCTATACCTGCACTGTCCAAATCTGTAGCCACTAGGCCAGGAATTCTCGCCCAGGGGATTTTGCCCCTCAGGGGACATCTGGCAATCTCTGCAGACCATTTTTGATTGTCATGACTAGGAAATGCTAATGGCATCTAGCAGTTGGAGGCCCAAGGTGCTGCTAAGCATGCTAAAATGTACAAGCCAGCCGCCTCCCCCCAACAAAGAATGATCTGGCCCCAAATATCAATACTGCATTAGTCACCTGTGGCTACTGAGCACTGGATATGTGGCTAGTGCAACTGAGGAGCTGAATTTTTCACTTTAATGTTAGACTTCAAGTGCCAGCGGTTGGTGGCTACCATACAGAACAGTGCTGCTTTACACGACGGCTCTCTAAATATTTTTAACGTAGTAAGAATGTGTTTGGGCCAATGTCATCCACACTTCTCCTACAACAATCAAATCAGGTTTCCTATTGGAGGAACGCAATAAATCTATTGCCCCAGGCACAGGCATTTGTTAGCAGAATGGGAAGCTTTACTTAACAACAAAATGGAGCAAACACCAAGAAACAGATTGCAGCTTATTTCCCCCAGACTGCATTTTACAAGCCAAAACAAAGCAAAAAAGGTTTATGGAAGTACATTTAGGATCACTGATTCCTACCTTCATCATTCCGATGCTACATTATTAGTGTTGTCTTTTAAAATCCTCCCCAAACTTAAACTGATCAAATTAAAACTGGATTTGGAAGATCAAAAGGATATTAAATCTCAGACAACATGACTGAAAGTACTGATGCAAAGAAAGACCACATGAAAGGATTCTCCTTCTCAGCGTCACTAAGGCACTCAACTCTCGAGTAGAGAAAAATCTGATTACAGGGGTTCCCTAAAATTAGTTACAGGTGGATCTTTAGGGAGTTCAATTTCTATAGGACACAATAAGAAAGATCCACCCTCCCCTACTCTGGGGAAGACAAGGTCAATGGCACATCCCTTGAGGTCTGAAGTTCTTTTCTCTAGAGTCTCTCCCCAGTGCAGGCCAGAAGTTACTTTTCTCTCAGAGCAGATGAGGCAAAGAGAACATGGCTACCCACACACAAATATTTAATAAATTTAATTGAATTATAAATTAACTTCTTAATCCTAAACCTGTCCATGGAGATATTCTCTACATCTTCTCCTATATAACTATTCCATCCGGTGCCATATCCTGTACCAAACATTCTGAAACCGGGTTTCACTCAGTTAGTTGTCTGTTTTCAAAAGTAGTTAGACATGCATTACTAAAGCCCACCCTATGGACAACATCTCTGACGCTTGGGTCACCATGGCAACAGATGCTTAAGCTGTTTTTCAGTAACTCAGAGTCAACTCCTTGTTCAGTCCAGGCTGGTTAAGACCAAAAACTCATCAACTGGGCCTGCGTGAATGCCGATAGATGACCCTTTGACATCAGGGCCAAAAACTCAACCTTCAGATCATGCTAATGCCATTATTTTGGGAACATGCATCCTATGAAGAGCCATGAAGCTTGACTACACTTGCGCAGATCATCTACTACCGCACTTATCCTTACCTCCAATCATCTATTCCCACGCTTCAGACCACTCTGCCCCTGTATCCCATAAATATCCCTAATCCCCATTTTCAGGGAGGCAGATTTGAGACTTGTTCTCCCCTTTCTTCGCTTGTCTGCCTTGTGAATAAACTCTTTCTCTGCTGCAAACTCGTCATCTCGGTGATCAGCACACAGCGTGTCTGGCAAAACGCACCGGGTTCCGTAACAATTCCATGGCCAAACACAAAATGAGACAAAATATGTGTTTAATGTATACTTTTAATGTCAGTGCTCCTGGGAATCCTGAAGTAAATTCCTCCCCCATCTCCATTCCTCTGCTCAGTGGTACCAAACTGAAATCAAGCATGAAAATGAATCTTAAAAAGTAATCTTAGTCAATCCACTGTCCAAAATTAGAGTTGGTCAGATAAATAGGTTGTGATATAATAAAAAATATATATTTGGTCTTTGTCCCAGTTCCTAGCACTAGAGCTTCTAAAACCAATGGAATTTTCTGAGTGATAGGGGTGAGAGGAACATCTTTTGTTATTCCTTATGAGGCCCTTTCAGCCTTACCTGCGTTTACATTAATGAGATGACTGGTGGTGAGAAGCCCTTAGAGAGCTTCAGGATTTGGGCTGGTTGCCAAAGGAGCCAACCAAGTAATTAGAGGGTTAGAACTTTTAGCTCCCCACCCCCCACCTCCAGGGAGTGAGTCAATCACCAACGGCCAATGATTTAATCAAGCATGCCTGCATAATAGAACCTCCAAAAAAACCCTAACCATGAGGTCTGGAGAGCTTCCAGGTCGGTGAACACATCAAGGTGCTGGGAGAGTGGAGCTAGGAAGGCACGGAAGCTTTGCGCACACACATGTCCATACCTTGCCCTGTGCATTTCTTCCACTTGGCTGTTCCTGAATTGTATCCTTTATAATAAACTGGTAATAGTAATGAAAATGCCTTCCTGATCTGTGAGCCATTCTAGCAAATTACCGAACCTGAGCGGAGGGTTGTGGGAACCCCTCGACTTTATAGCTGGTTGGTCACAATCGCAGTTGGCCCAGGATTTGTGATTGGCATCTGAAGCAGGAGCAGTCTTGTGGGACTGAGCCTTAACCTGTGGGGTCTGACGCTAACTCTGGGTTGTGTCGGAACCGCATCAAATTATTGGACATCCAGTTAGTGTCGGGAGAGTTGGAGAATCAGTTGTTGATGTGAAGAAAAATCCCACACGTTTGGTGTCAGAAGTGTTTTGTGAAAGAAGCAGATTTTAGGAGAGGTGAAGTTTGAAATTTTGCTATAACACCCCAAAGTAATTCACTCATACTCTGGAATCAGGGAAGGCCTGTGGAAACCACCATCATATCTGCAATATCCCCTCACCACCTGCGATGGAAATCCCCTCCTGTAGTTGGCATTCCCTCACAGGGCAGGCAAAGCTCTGCCTCCACACTGGGCTCCTAGTTCCCTCAGAATGGTGTTTTCAACCTATTAGTGGGTTAATCCAACATTTACAAAAAATTAAATAGAAAAAAATTAAAAGCATCATAGATGTATATACCATATTTAATAAGGTTAAACGCTTTATAAAACTTTTGCTTCTTATGTATGTGTGTCCTGGTGGTGATATAAAATATATTTCTTTTACTGAGGAATGACAATCAAAAACTTTGCACGCCACTGCTTTAGAAAGGTCTGTCATCCCATCCGTCTAGGGAAAGGCTTCCTTCCGAAGCCTAGCTCACACCCTGCAGGCACTTCAAAAGCCTTTCCTGGTGACCTCGCTCTGCTTCTCTCCTCCATCACGTCCCGGGGGACCCGCCTACTCATCTCCACTGAAGCCCACAGTCTAGACTTGATGAAATATTGCGTCCTGGCTTTTGTGTGCTCCTTTTGTCTCCCTGTCTTGAGCTCCCTCAAGGCACTGACAGCAGCCTTTATTTCTTACCCCCGTGGTGCCTAGCAATTGCTCAGTATCTGTTGCTGATTTTAGCAGGAATTTCTTCCCCTTGCTTAACCTAAATCTCTCCTGGCTTAGCAAACATTTGTTTTTTCATTTCTAAAACTCTTTCATTCTTTTGCAAACAATTATTTAATTATGTTATAGGTTTTATTTTTAATTTTACAGGCTCAATAAATCCAACTTAGCTTTTCTAAGACCCATTTCCCAACATTTTAATCATAGGTACACTTTCTCCAAATCTCTTCCCAACTAAGCAACCAAGCCTTATCAGTTCATTAGGGAGAAGCCTGTCTCCCAGATGTGAAAACCACTGGGCTATTTGTTAAATATTCAGACTCCCAGGCCCTGGAGCATCTGATTCAGGTGATCTGGGGTGGGGTCCTGGACTCACTCAGGTTCAACAAGTGCTCTCTGATTCTTACTGCAAGTCTGGGGGAATCAGAACCTATGCTAAGGCTAATCAGAGAATTTACTTGAAAGGATTTTCTTCCTCCGTGAAGCGTATTAAGGGAGAGGGTGGGAGAAGGGAAGAATTCTTCACTTTTCCTTGCAGAACTAGGTAGGTATTTTGTCCCCCACAAAAGCTGAATACATATAGGCTTTCCCTAGGAGTTGCATGTGCAACCTGTGTACAAGACATATATAAAAATGTTAATGAAAGCATTGCTCATAATAGGCAAAAATGACAAATAATCATATGTCCAATAACAGAAAATGGATAAATTATAATCAAGCACCAAATTACCACATGGCAATAAAAATGAACAAACAACTACAAGCAACAATATGGATGGATGCTAAAAACGATATTGGCGAAAGAAGCAAGAGGCAAGAGTACACAATAGTTTGATTGCATGTGTATAAAGATGAAGACAGGAAAAATGGATCCATATTGTTTAGGGATGTATATGCAGATGGCAAAATTATAAAGAAAAGCAAGGACAAGGTTACAAACAATCGAGGATAGTGGTTAGGGGTGAGGGTGTGACATTTGATCAGGAAGGGACACCTGGGAGCATTCTGGGGTCTGTGTTCTATTTCATGACCTGGTTAGTGGCTCTACAGAGGTTTACTTGTTAAATGTTACATTCTTGTTTCGTGCACTTTTCTCTCTATGTGATTTATTTCACCCAGAATTTAGAAAGAAGTCTTGTGGTTCGCTTTCTGGTCAAATCAATACCGCACCATGTGCCCTTGGGCCGTTTGTATTCTCACTTGCTGTTTCCTCATCTCTAAAATGCAGGCAGCCTGGTATGAAATCTGTCTCTTAGGAGGCCTTACCAACCCAGGTGAGAATCTGATAAAAGTTACGATCCTTCCTCAGAATAATGCACATACACACAGAAGCTTGTGTACAATTGCAGAGGGTTCTCTATCTTAAACCCCAACCCCCAGCCCATCCATAAACCCAAGTTAAGAATGCCTGATGTAGAAAAAAGAGGCAGACTTCAAGTTTAGTGCTTTGGAGTTGAAATCCCAGCTCTACCACCTCCCATTTAGGTGGTCTCAAGCAGGTCATCAATGTCTGAGTCTCCATTTCCTTATCTGTAAAAGGTGGGGGGGATCACACCTACTTACAAATTATCCCAAGAATTAAATGTAATGTATACGACGGGCCTGGCACATATTAGGCACTCAAAAAAGAGTGATTATCATTATGACTGAGTTACATGATCTGTACTCTTCCTTCATGATTCATGCTCTATGAATCTTTTAATATTTACAGTTTAGGACCGATAGTCCACTACCCTTTCAGAGGCAGATAACGCCCTAATGCAAATTTAGATTCACAAATTTTCTACTATGCTCCTTAAAAATCACCTTTTAAAGGGCTCTAGAGAAAGCATTCACAGACACAAAATTAACCATTTTATTGAATAGGGCTCACTTTTCCAGCAGACTGTTTAAACAGACGCTATTTCAACAGAGCACATTAAGCCACATTTGCAAGTTCAGGAAGCCATATGTTACGTGCCGGAGACATGTGTAATGTGTCAGCTATGAAGGGCAGCATGTGGGAAAGGCGGACCTTACCTTCAATGTGGGCTCCAAACAGTCCTGCTAATACATCACCAGTGAGATTTTCAATGGCTGGCCTGTAAGTTTCCTATTCATCAAATCATTTCCAAATGACACCCACTTGCTTTTAAGAGTTTTCCCTGCCTTTTGAAAACCCTGCCTGCCTGCCTCCCTCGAGGGTAGCAGACACCATGTCAACCGTGTGATGAACGCCGGGGCTTTGGCAACTGACAACGTCTGCCCTTGGCCAGACATGGCATCACCTTCTTTTATTTTGGTTTAATCACTGGCAACTGAAAAACCAGTGGAAACTCAGTGGTCACAGACATCTGGCTAGTGGGCAGGTTTGACTTTTGGAATCTATCAACCCAACCAAAATAATCCAGTGGCACAGAGCAATCTAAGAAGAGAAAGAGTTTCTTTGACTTTCTTTAGGAAAGATGTTAAAACCCTAACCACCACAAATTAGGAGAGCTCCCGTTGTCTGGATCTGCTGGAGCAGCCGCTGGGAGGAGTGTATTTGAGAGATTATTTTTGGAAACGCCACATTTCTCCCTCTAGTTTACGGAGAGCAGACTATTTTGCCAATATAATCAGTAAGGCTAAGATGAAAGTTAGACAAAGTAGACAGTGTTTTCCCTGGGAAGATTTCAGATTCATACCATCCAGAAAAAAGAGCACACACCTCATATTTTAAGACAGAGGACAAGACACAGGCAAGCTTCTGGACCAGATGATATTTTCCCCTGTGTACTGTACCAGACAGTACTTATTAGATGTCCATCTACTAGGGACAAAAGTAATATAGAAAATTCTATAGATGCTGCATTCATTCATTCATTCAACAAATATTTACTCAGTACCTTCTATATAGCCGGCATTCACTTATTCAACAAATATTTACTTAGTACCTTTTATACAGCCGGCATAGTCTTTATTGAATTTTCTATATAGTTGTGGAGATAAAATACAGCCAAATGAGAAATATGCCAACAATACAAAACAGGGTATTAGAGTGGTAAAGTGAGCAAAATGGTGAATTGACTAGAAGGGAGGGACAACTTTTAGCTGGCAGGCAGGGAAGCTTTTTTGACTAGATAATGAACTAGACCTTGCAATGAGTAATATTTAGATTAATGGAAAGAAGACGAGACACAACGACTGAAAAATGCAAGATGCTTTTAGTAAATAGTGAGTTGATCCAAGTGAGGCCTTACAAGACTGCCCTCCTTAGTGTCTATGGAAAACCCAGAAAATTACCAATACATCATGACATAAACATTTGACAATTCTCCCAGTTTTAACAAGCCCAGCGGTTTCATACAGACCTTTCCATTTAATGTTAGTTACTTCAGACCAATACATGATAAGCTCATCCAAAATGAGTTTCCTCTCTCCTACGTTTTTATTTCAGATTACTCACACATGTAGGTTACTGTGTCCCTGCTATTCACCCTGAAATCCACCACCCTCCCTTTAGTAGACTATGTTGGTGATTCCATATAAATGCAGAATTGTGTGTCATGGACATAATACATAAATACCTCCATTCCGAAACAGACTGGACACTCTACCCCACCCCCTTCATCAAGCTACCCTACTCATTGCCTGCCTCCCCAGTCAGCCGAACCAGTTACTTCCCCTAGTTTGGCTCTCTCGTGCTTCTCTTCCACAGCTTTTGGCACAATTGTAACTCAATAGTATTTCTAAAGTATCTTTAAAGGTCTGTCAACCTCCCACTGGACTTGGAATTCCAGGGCGTGGCCAATGGCCAGCATCTGTCTTGTTCACCACTAAACCCCTGGCTGCTTGCCTACTGCCTGCCAGATGGTAAGGGCTCTGCTCAATTCAGCGCTGCTCATTGAACAGCTTCGTTTTTCTTCCTTCTACCTTGGGAGCCACTACTGATTAACTCCTTCTCCGCTGATGCCTTTGTTTCAGGCTACAAATGTACTTAAAGTCTCCAAAATCCTACCAAATTCTTTCCTTGACTCTGTTGACCAATATTAAAACATTACTCTATATTTAAAAACCATGTCACATGAGGTAAAAGCAGTCTCATGGAGAGAGAGATAAGTCTTGGAATGGGTCAAGCCAACTTTTACCCTCCAGGGAGAAAAATGGTTCTACCCAATTCAAATGGCTTCAAGCACTCATTTATTTAGTATCTCTATATATCAGGTACTGTGCAATGTCCTAGGGATAAAAAGATGTATATGACATAATCTTGGTCCTTCAGGAGTTCACAGACTTCTAAGAATAGAAACATACCCAATAATTACTTACAATATTGTTTGCTTATTTTTTTTTTTTTGAGGAAGACTAGCCCTGAGCTAACTACTGCCAATCCTCCGCTTTTTGCTGAGGAAGACCAGCCCTGAACTAACATCCATACCCATCTTCCTCCGAAAGATACAGTTTTAAGGTTTTGTTTTGGTTTGTTTTTTGTTTTTTATTTTACTTACAATATTGTTTGTTGTGCTAGGCCAGTGCTGTGAATGAAGTACGTCCTATCAAAGCCCCGAGTGGACACTTTAAAGAGTAGAAAGCTAAAGCAGTTCAACTTAAAGGAAAATGAAGGCACTCTTTAGGATGAGCAAGATTTAAGTGTGTTTATAGACTGAGGAGAGCAAAGGAGTCAGTGGAGAAAGACAGAATGAAAAATATAAGGGGGGAAGATGGCATTGAGGCTTCAACCCAGGCGGAAGGCTGATCTTTGTAAATTAGAGTCATGTTCTGCCTCTGAGAGAGTAAAGACGGAGAGGAGGGTGAGCAGAGATGCGGTAGTAGAGAGGAAGTCAGTTTGTGTTTTACAGCTTCTGTTTTCTTAGGGAAGCAGGAGGCAAAGTACGTAAGGTCAGTGGTGGGCTAAGTTTGATAAATGTTCCAATAGCTAATGTTCCCAATAGCTCCTGGGGGAAATGAGAAAGGAAACCCACTTAAAATGAGTAAAGGGGTTTTCAAGCAGCCCTGAAGGTCCAGCTGAGAGTAGGAATTATAACTCCATAAAGAAACCATTTGGTAATGTCATGTGATTTTTCACTGGAAGCACCGGGTAGGATGGGAGCAAAGGGTGGTTAGCTTGATCCATGACTGGAGACTAGAAAGACAGGTAAAGCAGAGATTTCAGGGTCAAAAGAATAGGAGATGCCAGCAAGCGGGTATTTGAAATGATCATGGGATCAGGGACGGATAAGGATAAGGTCTAGAGCATAGTCCTCTAGATCAGAGGCAGATTGTTGGATGGGTCACTTATATGAATGTTAAGAGTTCCCAGGATGGCAGAAAGGAAAAATGGGAGTTGGGAGCCAAAATCCTGGAGAAATATCAAGCAACATACAAGTCCCAAAAAGATAATGAAGAAAGCGAGATGAGAGTGGCCCAGCATAACCAAAGAGCAGTGACTGACAACTGAGAAAGGAGTGATGACGTTGTAGGGCAAGTAGGTGAAGCCCTCCTATGAAGAAGTGGCTTCTTGTGCTCTGCTGAGCTTCTACTATGTCCTAGTCCCTTCTGGGTGTCCTAAAGAACTGATTTCATTTAAGTCACCATAACCACCTGTACTGGGATGAATAGTGTCTCCACAAAATTCACGGCTTCCCTGAATTTCAGAATGTGACTTTATTTTGGAATAGGGTCTTTGCACATGTAATCAAGTTAAGACGAGGTCACAGTGGATTAGAGTGGGCCCCAAGTCCAATGACTGGTGTTCTTGTAAGGAAAGAGGGAAGACACCGAAGAGACAGAGAAGAAGGCCATGTGAGACAGAGGCAGACAGTGGGGTTATGCTCCCATTAACCAAGGAATGCCAAGGATGGCTGGCAAACACCAGAAGCTATAAGAGGCAAACAATGATTCTTCCCTAATGCCTTTGGAGGGAGTATGGTCCTGCGACACCCTGATTTTGGCTTTTGGCTTCCAAATCTGTAAGAATACAGTTCTCACAATTATATTAAGCCACACAGTTTGTGGTAATTTGTTACAATAGCCCTAGGAAATTAATACACCACCCTATGAAGTAGGTATTATTATCCTTATTTAACTGATGAGGAAACTGAGGCTCAGAACATGAGTACCTTGTTCAAAGTTACAAGACCAGAAAATGGAAGAGTGGGGATTCAAACCCCAGACCTTCGGTGCCCTTTGCACTGCACAGTCCCGCCCCCTACATAGGCCCATCACACTGAGAAAACCAGGCTGAACACACATCTTGGCGTGGTGGGCCATGTGAGGCGGAGGGAGAGACCTCAAGTCTGGTGGTAGTGAGACTGGAAACTCAGAGTTCTAAGTCCCTTTTAAATGCAGGAACCACACCTAAAGCAAACTCAATTGTCAGTAGACAAAAGCATTTAAAGCCTGATTATCTACTTTACAAGCATGTTCACAGTAAGGCCTTTGAATAGTAAGCTTAGATATACATTTATGTAAATGGGATTTGATTTACTCAAAGAAATACTCATTGCTTAAAAGGAGGTACAAGTGTAACAGTAAATAACTTAAGGCCTGAGAGAGGCTTTCCTTGCACACAGACAGATACTTGGAGACACGTCTGGCTATAATCCAAGCACACACTAAAAGTATTTTTGGCATGTATTTGAGCATAATAAGCAGCTACAACCCCTGAGCTTTGCTCTTTACCCAAGTGGCACAATAGAGGTTTCACATGAAATATCCAGACAAAATGATTTCATCCACAAAGTCTTAAGTCAAATGCTTAAGTGCACTTTAAGCATCTAAATGGTCAGAGTGGAGGATCAGGGTGGTCTCTTATTCTGATCATGCCTGGGCATCATGCCCAGGCATCATGCCCTTTATAGATGTTAAATGATTACCAAGGGACAAAATGATACCTAAAGAAATTTACAAGCAAAGGAAACAGTCCTTGAAGACATAAAGTCTATGTGAGATCTGATTGCTCTGTATTTTCTACTACACCACTCCTTCCTGCACCCAAACCTACACCACACACACACACACACAAACACACCCTCTTCTGGAACCAGTTAATTCAACAGGTGAAAGCTAGGATCTTCAATGGGGTAGGGGTCAACCCCAGGCCCAGGGCATCTCAATTGCCTATGACTTGTTTTCTTGTTTGAGGACTAAAAGAACATTTGAGGACCACAAGGTTAGGGTAGGAGGCCAAGGCAGCTCCCCATATTTGACGTCCCCTAACCCTAGCCAAGTATAAGTCATTAGCGACTACAGTCGGTTGAATGGTGTCCCCCAATCATTCACGTCCACCTGGAACCTTAGAATGTGACTTTAACTGGAAACAGGATCTTAAGACGAAATTATCCTGGACTTAGGATGAGCCTCAAATCCAACAACTGGTATCCTTATAAGAAGTGAGAACAGAGATGGGGGAAGAAATCAGCATGAAGATAGAGGCAGAGATTAGAGTGATGTGTCTACAAGCCTGGAATCACTGGCAGCCACCAGCAGTTATGAAAGAGGAATGGGACAGCTTCTCCTTCAGAAACTCCGGAATGAACCAACCCTGCTTATGCCTTGACTTTGGACTTCTGGCCTCCTACTCTGTGAGAGAGAAATTTCTGTTGTTTTACGCCACCCAGTTTGTGGTAGCCCTCGGAATCTAATCCAGTGACACGTGGAAAGAGGGTTGCTCAACCAGCACAGAATGCCACACACACACACACCAGCCCATACTCCATCCCCACTGACTGCAGGTCGACAGCAAACTTCTGCAGGAACCACAGATGACACTGATTTGTTTCTTGCTTGTTCACAGACAGTCACCAGGCAGTGTCTTGGGCACAGACACTGAAATGGTGAACCTGGCATAAGGTGGCTGTGTCTAGCATTTATCTCAAGGCTGGTGGGACTGCCAAACTTTTAAAAATTTAATTCTCTATGTTTTTCAAATTTTTTTAAAGGAAAAAAAAATTATGCTAAAAAAATCAAGTGACTGTTGAACATAGTGTTTCTCAAAGAGCATGGCTACACGGCTGCCCGTTAGAATCACCTAAGTCTTTCTGAAAAAATACAGATGCTAAATTTTAAACATTCTCTATGCGATTCTATTGTCAGCCAGAATTATTCTTCCCCTGACAACAATGAAGATGGCAAGTTAGCCTGAAATTAACCACGTTTGTATCTGTTAAAACGCTGAACTAGACAAGAGGGTGAATCTCAGCATCCATGCCTTTTGGCACATAAAGATGGAAGCAGCAGCAGCAGCAGCCCATCAAGATGCCCATCAGAGAGAAGAGTCTGAACCAAGCTCACTGCACCTTCCTTCAGAGAAGCCCCTCATCTTGATGTCCCTACCTTGGTTAGTGGTGCAGTCACCCAAGACAGAGACCCCAGCTCTGTTCCTCTCCCGCCACGTCCCCAGCCAATTACTCACCAATGACTGTCTATCAATGCTGCCTCTCCAGTTCCTTCCTTCGGCCAATGTCTTTGTTTAATCCAGTTTAGTTCAACAAACACCTTTATGGTCCTTACTTTTGCCAGGCATCATGCTAGACTCTTTAGATGGGGCCTTCCTCTTTGCTAAGTTCCTGGGGCACAGTGACAGGTATAGATACTTAGAGAACCAGGGAAGAGGTTCTGGCACAGATAACTGTTTATCTGGGACATTTTGATAGCCTCTTAACTGGGCTTTCCACTTCCAGCTTCCCCCTTCCTTCCTCCAGGCCACCTTCCATGGTGGTTAATATTCTTGCCTACTGTTCTGGCTCACTTTCCTATACAAAATCATCCATGGCTATCTATGGCCAAGAGATCTCATACTCTTTAGCACCTGTCCACACACACAACTGAAGGCTTTTCTTAATCCAGTTTTAAACCTTAAATTCCACTCTGCTCTCCCTCTGGTCCAAGCCCCCCGCCCCACCCCCACCCCATCCGGAGCTTGGCTCCAAGATCCAAGTTATTCTTTCCTCTTCCTCATTGTAACTACTCAAGTAACTTTCCCATTTCTCATTTTTATCTTGTCATCTCTCTGCCAAGAAGGCACAAAGTTGTTCCCTGCCTTCCATTTTAACAAATTTTTACACTAGCATTCGAATTAAATGGTTTTCCCATTTCACATCTTCTTACAGAGAGACAACATAGTGTAGGGCTAAGAGCTTGGATTCTGGGTTCCAAATCCTTGCTCTACAACTCACTAGCTGTGTGACCCTGGAAAAGTCATTTAATTTTGTATGTCTCAGTTTCCTCATTTGTAAAACAGGAGATAACAGCACATTTAAAAATATTTGACTTCCCAAACAGATTGCACTTGATGGTAGAAACCTTCCTATCCTTCCATAGTGACCCTCCTACCATAGATAACTTGATATTTTCTAACAAATCAATACATTAAAAATAAGTTTTCTCCAGGGCCAGCCCAGTGGCATAGCGGTTAAGTTCGCGTGCTCCACTTTGGTGGCCCAGGGTTCACAGGTTCGGATTCTGGGCACAGACCTCCACACTGTTCATCAAGCCATGCTGTGGCAGTGTCCCACACACAAAATAGAGGAAGATTGGCACAGATGTTAGCTCAGGGCCAATCTTCTTCACAAAAAACCCCCAAAAAACAAAAACAAAAAAACCACCTTTCTCCAGCTTGGAAGAAACATTCCAGTATTCCAACTCATCACTACCATTCCAAATGTCCATCTACGCTACAACTGAATTTGGAAGCCTCAAAAAAACCGGAAAGTGACTTAAATATCAAAATACTACATACATATAACCACAATGTTTAATGTTATCAGAGGTTAATTTTAAATAGTCTAAATTTTTAATATATTTGAGGAAAGAGATACCACTGATTTATTTATAACAAATCTCTTATCATTCTCTAGAAAGGGCATATCTATTATAGCCTTTCCACACTCCAATAATAGCAAACCCAAAATAAACTCCAATATCCACCCACAAGGGAAAAAATCTGGCTCCAAGAAATTATTTCTGCCTGACATCTAAAGGCAGAGGGGCAGCGTTTTTAAGAGCACAAGACAGGGGCCATGATGTTTATCAGTCTGATCTTTCTGAGGCTTCCCATGAGCCTGCGCACAGATAGCCCTTTTGCAGTCCTCTCCTCAGTCCCCAACAAAAGCCCAAGAAGGCTTAACCCTGTAACTGCACATTTCTTAACAAAAGAACAGAGACACTGGCAGATATGGAGAACTTTGGAAAACTCATCGAGGATCCCATATGTGAGGCCTCATTCATTATCCTTTTAGAGCCCACAAGGGATTCCAAAAAATGTTGTCTTAGAGTTTTATGATTCTGCTAGACACCAAGTGCCAAGTAAACACACAGAAAAATCGCCAAAAGGGGTAAAATTCTAGTCAAGCAATGTTGGAACTCTAATGTGTGGTCTTGGGCTATGGATTTTGACCTAAATCTAATATAGATGTCAGGAATCTGCAGACTGAACACATACACTGCAAATGAATGAGTCTATTTATTGTTAAAATGGTGAAATAATAACAAAAACACGGATGCTTTTGAAATTCTGAAACTCCGTTTTCCAGGGCATGCTACACACAAGTTATTATCTCGTAGAGACAATTTATACTCAAAGTCACTTGGTGTACAGCTAGTGGTGTCCCACAGACTGTAAGTTCAAGGGCAGGGGCTATGGCTTTTTCAATCTGTACCCAGGCACCTGGAACAAGGGCTGACACATGACCAGTGATGAATAAATGTTTGTTAAGTGAACAAATGTTTGCCTCAGTAAAAGATTCAGCAAAGCACTGGGCTTTTTTAAAGATAATGTTGCTCCTAAAAATCCCAAGATAGTCTTTCCTCTTCTCCTCTGCAACTATTCGAATGTTATTATCCCAACATTTTCATCTTGACACCTCCCTGCGCTATTTGGGCATCAACTGACTCCTTCTGTCTATTCTAACAAATGCAAACTCTTTACATGATCAGGTCCGCAATCTCATTCTCTCTTATTGAAACACAGTATAATAGAGTGCTTTAAAGTGTGGACTCAGAAGCCAGACTGCCTGGGTTCAGAGCCCAGTTCCACCACTCTGACCTTGGGCAAGTTACTCACCTCCTGTGTGCCTCAATTGTAAAATAAGAGATAATGAGAGTAACCTCTACCATAGAGTTGTAAGAATTAAATGAATCAAATATTTGCAAAACATTTAGAGCAGTGTCTGCACATAGTAAGCATTCGGTACATGTTAACTAACATGGTTATTATTCACACTCTTAAGGGAATGCCTATTCTGTTATTTTGAATGACGGTTCTTTTCCTCTAGGATTGACTGATGTTCACATTCACAACACAATCCCTTGGCCAAACCCAGATTTACTGACTTGCTATAGCATAGATGAGATACACCACAGACTATGTGCAAGTCCAGAAGCTCCAGCTGCAACCATACTCTAAGCTAAGCTACTAAAGTGATTTGGACCGCAGGAGAATTCATCAATGTCTTAAACATCTTGAACGATTTATCACTGTCCCATTCAAATGAAATGCAAAATATAAAATTACGGGAAAACTTGGATCTGCATAAGAAACTATGGAAAGATGATATCCACAAGTCAGAAACTTCAGGGAATTTCTTACAGTTTTAGGTCAGATGGGACAAGTTTGAAGAAAGGCCAGTTGGACCAACAATGATGTCAAGCTGCCCTCTTGACTGCCAGGAAAATGCCCAAAACAGATCCCAACAAAACTCCATTCATGGTGCCTAATTCAGAGGGATAAAGGGTGATGGTCAGTGTGGGTCACGTCCACCTGGCTCCCACTCGATGTCACCATGAAGTGTACCACATGTCAAGAGGACACTGAAAAAACACGGAAGACCAATAATACAGGCATGTGTGGCCAGTGCCTATGGAAGTCGACTGTGCCTGGACAGGAAGGGAGCACTGCCCCAAGGAATTCCAGGCTGTCACTGACACCAAATTCTGGCATAGACAGGAGCTTCTTGCTATATTAGGCCTTCGGGCTGCTGGACTTCTGAAATGGCAAAGTGCAGGAAAACAACTATAGATTTCCCTTCTTCTTTTTTTGGGGGGCCGGGGGGGGAGGGCTGAAATATTTGAACAGGAATTTTATAATATCTGATAGAACCCACCTCTTTTCTCAATTCCAGATAAGCATAGCCCTCCCTCTATAAATATCAGCTGACAGAAACAGCACAGGTCCTAAGAAAAGCTTCAGCAGTCCAAAGAAGAGAATTTCTTTGAGGAATCAGAGCACATTTGTTCCTATGAAACAGAATTACCCTTTAAGAAACAAGAGAAGTTTCTTAATGTGTGCTTTCAACTAGATTCAGGAGAAAAATATGTCTATGAAACTGCTCTATAGAACAATCTGGAATCAAAGCAGACAGCATGGAGACACCAAATTTAAAACGTGCTGGAAACAGTGAAGAGCAGACTGAGGAATCTAGGAAATTTGGAGTTAAAGACAAGTTTAACTCAAAGGAAAAGAAAAAAAAAACCAGTAAAATGGAAAGGAACAAAAAGAATCCAGACAATATAATTTATGATGTAGGAATCTAAGCAAAATTAAAAAATAAAACTATCCTGAGCTTAAAAAACGTTTGTCTATAAAATTAAATGACTCTCCAAGAAGTAGCTAGAATTAGTGAGAGGGGAAGGCAGAGAAGAAGTGACCAGTATCTTGAGACATATTTTGCTGAAATTTTTGAAATTTGAAGGATAAATTAAAAACTCTGTTGGTATCCAGGTACGAAACAGGTTATTTTCAAAGGCTCCCCAAATAGGGCAAGGTCAGATTTCTCCAAAACGGTCAACCCCAGAAGACAGTGGACCATCACCAACAGAGTTTTGAGAGGAAATCAGGCATCATGCAGTAATTCTATCTGAAAAATAGTCCTTCAGATGCACAGAAAACAGAAACGTTCTCAGACACACAGAGACTGAGAAGGTGCTTACCTAAATGCCTCTTTACAAACTTTCAAAGGCATGGCCAAGAAATGAATCAAAATAAGAGCCCCAAAATCTAGAAATTTCGGTTAATATAGATGTTGTATGGCAAAAGAAGGAAAATTGTCATTAATATGGCTATAAACCAATGAAGATGTAAAATAAACTTGGAACTTGAAAACAAGGATGCAATGTTGACGGCCATCACTCTGTACTAAACAGTTAGACTTGATTCGAAATTTAAGACACCATATTTTCCTCCAAAACACCATCCTTGCATAAAGAACATCCTGCTGGAAGGTGGTGATCTTCTTGGAATGTATGACAGGTACTAACTCAGATAACCCCATGATCCCCATAGGATTTTTGAAAATCAAACCATTCTCAAGATCTGCTTCCAAAGTTTTATGCTAGTATGACTTTCCTTAAGTTGTCAAAAATCCTTCAAGCTCAGCTTAAATGCCACCCCTTTACTGCCAGCGCATCGTGTACCATATTAGAATTATTTGTGTGCTTATCTCACTTATCTCTGAATCGTTCTATTTAATACCCTGATTGTACCAATTACAGTATCCAGAACATAAAAAGGATTCTACAGATTTTAGACAATAAAGTAAAATGTGGCAAACATTAAAAAGATCATTCTTTTAGCAAAAGTTTTTCATGTAACACTAAGGAATTTTTGTGCCTTCTCTCACTATCATCTCAATTTATTCAAACACACATGGTACACAGACTTTTATGAAAATGCTTCAATTTAACCTGAATTTCAATCTACTTAATCAAAAGCCTTTCCAAAATGTGGCCATAACTATAGAATTTTAGGTCGAGTTGGCACAAAAAATACTTGCATTTTTCTCGTACACTAGTATACATATTTCAGCTCTGCCCCTTCCTTCACAAAAGGTTAAAAACCACCTAGCTCGGGAGCTGTTGGGAAGATTAAACAAGATAATGCATGAAAACCACACAGGAATGTGCCTTGCATATGTGAAGTGCCGAGTAAATGTTGGCTATGATCAAGACCAGCTGTATCACATACCTTGCATTGTGTGATGCCTCGGGATGCCACAGGAAATGAGCCCTATGGCCAGGTTTCTACCCCTCAGGGCCTACAGGCTGATATTCAACTCGTATCCTCGAAGAGATGCAGACCTCTGGTACCATTTCCCTGCATGCTATACTCCATCCTGATTTATTAAGCTCTGGGCACTTAAATAATCCCTGTAGAATTAATTTTCCTAAAACACTTCAGTGATTCCAATAAATTACAAAATAGTCAGGATATAAGACAAATAGCCTTTGGAGGCTCTTTCTAAAGTTCACATTTTCTAGTCTTCAAAATGAAGGCTACAATATGATTTTTAAAGTTACTTGGAAGATTTATATTGTAATAAAGGCATTTTTCCAAATTACCACATGCATTTACAAATGCCAAATGATATTCAGGATATCCAGTTGTTGAAATATAAGCCAGATTGTGGGATGAAGTCATAGTTATTAGGCTAAGTAAGAGAAAAAACTGACTCAAAGCCTTAATGTTCAGAGATTATGAGAAACGTAAAAAATATTCAGTAATTGAGGATGTAGGACGCATAGAAGACAAAAGAGTTATACAAGTAAATACTCTAGCTTTTCATTAAGTTAACAGTATAATTCTTTAAAAATATATTTACATAAGAAAACAAGATTCATTGTACAAAAGTTCAAAAACTACAGAGAATTAAAAAGACTGAAATTAATAGAATCACTTTCAATCCTATCATTCAAGAATAATAATAACCCTGTTAATTCTTTTGTACCAGTTCCTATTTTTTCTATGCATAAAGCGAATATTTTCTTTTCTACCTGCTATCCTCACCAGGTAATATATACTAAATATTTTCCCATGTCAAGAAAGAGCTACATCCAAAGTTCTTACTGCTAAAATGGTAATGAACATCTAGGTGGCTGCCAGGTTTTCACGATCAGAAACAGCTCTGCCTTGAATATCTCTGAACATCATGTCCGTATAGCAGTGTGCTTTCAGGAATAAATGAGATACGGTACAAGTGCTGCTGGAATCTTCCCAGTCCGCCAGCTAATGCTTCAATTCATAAGTTTACAATATTTTTAACCTTTCAGACCCCTACTGACATCACTCAACATAAATGCTTTTCCTTCTACCAAAACACCTTTGGCGCCTAGAGTCTATGATGGAATATCAGTATGATTTTTCCTTTTGCATCAGCATTAGAGACAAAGCCCACTGCCAAGGACAGAAAACTACTAAGTGACTCAACTTCTAAAAAAACTGGGGTTGGGGGCTGGCCTGGTGGTGCAGCAGTTAAGTTCACACGTTCCCCTTTGATGGCCTGGGGTTATCTGGTTTGGATTCCAGGTGTGGACATGGCACTGATTGGGCAAGCCATGCTGTGGTAGGCATCTCACATATAAACTAGAGGAAGATGGGCACAGATATTAGCTCAGGGCCAGTCTTCCTCAGGAAAATGAGGAGGATTGGCGGCAGATGTCAGAGCTCAGGGCTAATCTTCCTCAAACAAACAAAGAAACAAACAAACAAACAAAAAATCCTTCCTCCAGAAGTTACTAAAAGGTAACACAGCCAGCCCTGTTAATATTAGCTTCTTAGTCTCTACCAGAATACTGAAGAGAAGGGAGAGTAAGAGTCCCTTAAGGAGAGGGTGTGCTCAAGCTTCCAGGTACCCCACCTCACTCCCTGCCCCCCACCAAGTGGTGGGCGTATAACAGAATCACGCAGAGATTGGGGGTGTCTGCAAGAAAGAAAAACCAACATCCCTTTCACTGGTTGCCAATCTACTTAGGCAGTGGATTGGCTGATTTCCCTGTGTCCTTCTGAGCAGGAGAGAACTGGAGAGAAGGGGCTCTGGGGGGGAAAAGGAGGGAGGCAGCACCAAGGAAGCAACTGACACACCCACAGTTTGGAGAGGCAAGGACCAGTGAGTTTCCTGGGAGTCAAATGGACACCATGGAATGAAGCCTGACTTGAGCCATCTTGCTCGTACCCTAACCAAGATGGCTGCCCCAGGGTAAGAGGACCCCCGCAGTGAGGGGCGTTAGCAAAAGTCTAGCTGGAGGCAGACCCCCTGAATCAGGGAGCTGAGACCTGGGATGTACACTGAGCCAGCTGTTGGCCAGAGAAAGAGCCTTGACCAGCCAGAAAAGGACAGCACCTGCACCCAGCTAAGCGTAGAGATGTCCACCTTCCCTGCTCACCTCCATGCTTCCTCTGTCCCCAACCTCTGGGGGGGCCAGATCCCAAATGAGCAAGGGGCAGAAGGAGTGACAGGGCAGAATATCCCAGGTCTCCCTCAATTCAAGTCCTTTGAGACAGATTCAAGCTGCACTGGAGGAAAGAGAGATTTAAATCAAGTTTGAGATGGATTTTTCAAACTGGATTAATCTCTGGAAGCTTATGGAAGTTGACTGGTGTGAAGGGACAGGAAAGGAAGATCCTGTTTGGTGTGGTTGAAGGCAACGACTGAAGAGAGATAAAGACCCTTTCAAAATTACCCCTATAAGATCGGGACAGTTCAATAGAACAATACATCCTGAATATGGTTAAATACAAGTGTTCAATAGGGGCATTGCAGCACTGACCTAGACCTGGGCTCAGATCCTGGCTGGGCCTATTCATTCCTTCCTTTACTCATTCAGCAGATATTTACTGAGCCCTTCTGTGCACCAGACAGAGCTCTGAAGACCAACAAAGGCCCTGGGCTGTGGAAGGTTAAATTCCAGGAGCATGTGTGATTCCGGGGAACTTCCTTAAACTTCCTGGGCCTCGGATTCCTTCGAGAATCTTGTTCTCACGTATCCTCCCTAATTAAGAATCCTGGAAATTAAGTATAATAAAATAATCTGGGAACTGAGATGAACAGCTTGTGTTTCAGAAACACAAGCCACATGGAGGCTTCTAAACATAGAGAAGTTACTCCAGGCTCTCAGAATAGAGCGGGGGCAAGTGGCTGCGAGAGGAAGGCAGTAATGGTTTGCTTTGTGTGTCAATTACAGCCTCATTATCATTGTTTCTAGATATAAGGGGGGAAAATCCTCTAAGTATCAAAAAAAAAAATCTATATTAGTGACTTTAAATATCAAGCAGGATGAATATTTTAAAAATTAAGGTAAGTGCTAGTCCTTTGTAAGGTAAGAGAGACTCAGAGGAACTGTCTTGGTAAAATTAGTGAGGGTAATTCAACACACCCAATACTACTGCTATATCAATATACACTATCAAATCCATGGGCCACATTTTTCCGGCACTTGTAGAGAGAAAGGCCCTCCCGGGCCCTGGTCCATGGACTGCAGCTCAGTATCAGTGCAGAGTAGAAATGCCACACGCCTCAAACACCACTTTCCCTGGCAGCAAGGAAGCCCCAGTGAGCTGACCTCAAGGCCACAGCCCTCTTGGGCAATCTCTAGAAGGCTGCTGTCCCTGAACACAGCCATGCTGGACCTGTGCCTCTGCTTTTTCTTACTAAGCCATCTCCAGAGGTCACTCCACTTCAGGCCCTGTGATTCTCGCCTTGCCATGGCTTTAGGAGACGGAAAGCAGACAGCAGGAGGGGAAGGCCATCGCTTCCCCCTCCCTCCACCTTCGCTCCCTTAGGACAACATGCCACCCTGGCCATGTCTGGACTTCCGGAGGGTCAGGACATTCGTCACTCGGGTTAATCCTCAACTTCCCTGCTTTGAATCTGTGTGAACTTCCCCCGGCTGCTGCAGTCTCAGCATTTTCAACTGTCTTCTATCAAAACAGGAGCTGAGATGGCAAAGTTTACCAAAAAACTTGACCAGAGGATCAGCCTCTTAACTAGTTGTGTCCTTAAGTTATTCTTTCCCAAACTATTTATAAGAAGCCACTTGCTATTTCTTTTTTTTTTCTTTCCTTTTTCTTTTTGCTTCTGCAAAAGGGAAGCACTTAGGTAGCTGAGGGCCAAGAAACTGGAAAATGGAAAAGCGATATGTAAGACAACTCTGCCAACAGCCTCCACGTGTCCAGGTCCGAAAATGCAAAACCCCCCACAGGTCAAAAGTACTAAAGCTATTCTCTTGCTTATTCTAAAATAAATAAGTAAATGTATAAATATACAAATTAATAAATGTCTTATAGATGAGTTTATCTAGGGTATATAAGTGCAAAAGAATTTCCCATTTACTTAAAATATAAACACCCAAGATGTACTTTGTTAAATAAAGTATCTCCGTTCTAGGTAAAGATAAATAATGTAGTTTAAATATATGTATGTGAGCATATTTTCTCAATTCACAACATTGCACATTTTTATCTGTTTATCTTAAGGTTTTAAAAACAAAATATAACCACATAACAGAAAATTATAAAAAGAGAGACAAGAGGAACATCCACACCCATAATTTGATACTCTGCTAAAAACAAAGTTCAACATTTAGCTTTCATTCCTTTTAGTCAATCTTCCTTAGTGTCTCTTTTCTAGCACAACTGACTTTTGTCTTGCTGTCTGTCACTCTAATATATAAAAAGCAACCTTATAGGGCAATAAATTGTTATTTTATAGGATACACAAAATTCCATAAATTATTTTTAAAAACTTAATTAGCACTCCTCTGTTGTTCAGTATTTAGGTTATTTTCAGAATGTGATACAAAGAACACAGACAGAAACATATCTGTGCATACAGTTTTCAAAAATATCTTAGATAAAATTGCTTTCCATACAGAAGACCAGCAAAGTATGAGGGTACTGGGTATCATCATTGTAGAAAATATTTACAATGACACAACAATGGGCAAAACTTGATAATTGTTTTATTATGGAAATATTTAAACACATCCAAGAGTAAAGAAAATAACTTAGCATCTTCTTCGATGACTGTCAGCTGGCGTCTGTCTCATTTCAGTTATACTCCCATTGTAAATACTTCCCTCGCCAGATCATCGGAAGTAAACCCCAGACTACAGAGCATAGCATCAATAAATATTTCAGTATGTGTCTTGAAACGATAAGAACTCATTTTTTAAAAACACAACCACAATACCATATCACATCTTAAAAAAAAAATCACACTAATGCCTTCAATACAGCAAATATCCAGTCAGTATCCAAATTTTCCCAATTGTCTCATAAATTTTTCCTGGTTTGTTGCAATCAGGATACAAATAAAGGTCCTTACATTGTAAATGGCAGTTCCATCTCTTCAGCCTCCTTAATCCATAGGGCCCCTCCCTTCCCACTCGTCTTTTTCTTTAATTTACTTGAAGAAATAAGGTCAATTGTCCTATACAGTTTAAATCCACTGCATCTCATAAAGACATTTAACATGTTCCTCTATCTACTTACTTCCTATAAATTGGTAGTAGGATCTAAAGGCTTGATCAGATTCAAGTTCAATTTTTTTGGCAACAATAAGTACTTCATAGGAGGTGCTGTGTAACTCCACCAGAAGGTACAAAAGGTCTGGTTGCCTTTTTTTTTTAAGTAGGGTCTTTGGGTTCAAAATTAATTTTTTTCTCTTTTTTTTTGGTGAGGAAGATTGGCCTAAAGCCAACATCTGTTGCCGATCCTCCTCTTTTTGCTTGAGTTAGATTGTCTCTGAGCTAAAATCCGCGCCAGCCTTCCTCTATTTTGTAAGTGGGACGCTGCTACAGTACGGCTTGATGAGCAGTGTGTAGGTCTGTGCCCAGGATACAAACCTGCAAACCCAAAGCCGCCGAAGCAGAGCATGCAAAGTTAACCACTACACAACCAGGCCAGCCTTGAGTTTAATATTTTTAACATTTTATTATAAAAAATGCCAAGTGTTTTATTATAAAAAAAATTCAAACAAGAGGAGAGAAAAGAATATAATGAATCGCCATGTATCCATCACCCAGCTTTAACAAATGTCAACTCACTTCCTTCACATTTCATCCATGCCCTCATTCACTTCTCTCTTCCTAACCTAGACTATTTTGAAGCACATCCCAGACATCATATAATTTCATCTCTCACTATTTCAGTGTATATCTCTAAGAGACAGGGATTTTTTTTTAATAGCATTATAACGTCTAAGACTTTTAAGAATAATTCCTTAATATCATCAAATCTCTAATTAGTATTCATATTTCCTCAATTGTAGTGTAAGATATTTTTGGAATTTGATTTTAATTTGCAGTGTCTGATTAATGGTGAGGGAGAACATGTTGAGTTTCTGGCAGTGAATTATCTTCTGGTGTCCTCTGCTTGTTTTGAATTGAGTTGATGGGCTGACAATAATAAAGACTGATGACCACTTTTGCTACAAATATTTTCTCAGTCCGTTATCTGCCTGATGGGAGGTGTACCGAGGCAGTCTGCCCTCATGTCTATGTACTACCTGGGGAATGTAAGCTTTCTAATTCAAATGCACTTTGTGATTCCTTCTACTGCTTCTAAGCTCAGAATGCCTTCCTTCCTTCAAAGATACAATAAGTATTCAGTCCTGGTTTTTTCTAGTTTCTCTAACTAATCTGCATTAAGTACATTCAGGTCTTACATACTTAGAAAGCTATTTGGGTTGCATAAACCTCAGAATTTATTTCCATGACCCCTAAGTCACAGACATTGAAAGAAAACCAAGAGTTTCTAATAGTGGTCTATTTCTAACTGATTTGAATCCTTTTGCAGACTACCCATAAATATATTTCCCCTTGCTCTCAAGAAAAATTCCAGTCCCTTCTAGAGAAAGGGGGCCCTGTCCCCTGGTTTAAAGCACTCTAAATAATGAGGATGTTAATTAGTTCTATGCAAGAGTGAAATGTAGGGATTAATTTAAATCACAATAAAGTTGGTGGTGGGGGGTTGAATGGTTTCTTCTTTAACAGTTACCAACACATTTTAAATAGACCCAGGCCCTTTTAAAAGGCGGGCATTTATGCTGCACAACCTTGGTTACCTAGGAGACCCCACCTCTCCATTCCACCAGAGCCTGTCACCTCAGAAAAGCGGCTTCAGTTTAATAGACGGCTACTTTTCTAAGCCTCAATCAAATGGACAGTAGGAGTAACAGAAGAAAAGTAAAATTCAAATATTACCTCAGCTACAGCCCTAGTATTTTTTTTTTAAGCAGGAATTCCCACGGTAGCAAAGCAGGATTCTCGTGGAAAGTCACAAGGGAAACTATGCTACAGCTCTCATCAGTTTTCTATATTCTGCTTCAGACACCAAGGCAAAAAAGCATACACCAAATGACTTATGAAATAAGTGTAGCAAGAGTGTTGAAATTTTGAAGCATTGTGTAAATACCAGTCCACGGTCTACATCACACTTAATGCTTGGATCATCAACAGAAATTTAGCAGTGAGTACATTATGATTGAATGTGTGGTCAACTCATTCATGGATTAAAACAAAAGGCCCGTTGACAGGATCAAATGAGGTAACACATGTAAAAGCACATCATTATTAATAATACCACCGGAAAGTTAGCTTTTATTAACTCAGCTTCTGAAATCCCACTTTTCTTATAAAGTGAGCTGAGACTACCACTTCCGCATTTCCACCACGTGATGGCTAATTTTATGTGTCAGCCCCACTAGGCCACGGTGCCCAGTGGTTTGGTGAAACACTGGTCTAGAAAAATACTGCGAAGGTATTTTTTAGATGTGATCGACACTGAAATCAGTAGACTTTGAACAAGGCAGATCATCTCCATGACGTAAGTGGGCCTCATCCAAACAGTTGAAGATCATAAAAGACAAGACTGAGATCCCCAAAAACTAAATGCTGTCTCAGATTTAGAACTACAGTATCAATTCTTCTCTGGGTCTCCAGCCTGCCCTGCAGATTTCGGACTTGCCTGCCCCACAACGGTGTGAGCCAATTCCTTAGAATATCTAGATAGGCAGGCAGGCAGGTAGACAGATAGATAGATAATGGATAGATAGACAGGCAGACAGACAGATCGATCTATCTATAGAGAGATAGATATAGATATATAAATCTATATATTCTGGTTCTGGTTCTTTGGAGAACCCTGACTAATACACATCGCCATCACTCTATAGCTGATCTATAAAAGTTAAATTAAGTTTGTAGTTATCTGGTTGTTTCCACATTAACAAGCTTTATAAGTTTCCACTAAAATTAGAGGACATGTTGGTGTGCTAGGGCTGCCATAACAGAATACGATAGACTGGGGGCTTAAACAACGGTGAAACCTTTTCGCACAGTTCTGGAGGCTGGAAGACAAGGTCAAGGTGTAGGCAGATTTGGTTTCTCCTGAGACTTCTCTCCTTGGCTTGCAGATGGCCAGCTTCTCGCCATGTCCTCACAGTCTCTCCTCGGTGCACGTGGCTCCCCAGTGTCTCTAAATTTCTGACACCAGTTAGATTGGGTTAGGGCCCACCCTAATGGCCTCATTTTAATTTAGTCACCTGTTTAAAGGCCCTTTCTTCAAATAGTTTGACATTCCTAGGCACTGGGGGTTAGGGCTTCAACACATAAATGGGGGAAGGGGATGGCAGACAATTTAGCCCACACCATAGGGTGTATTTGGAAAAGTCTGACTTAAAATATAAGCTGCACGACATACACGAAACTCACTTCTGGGGGGAGGCACCTAAGGGATAACTTTCCTCTAGACGAGTCAAAAGTGTCCAAATATGCAAATACATTTAGACATTGGTTGGCAGAGAAAACAAGAGATGATTTTAAATAAGAGCCTCAAAGCCACGGCATCAAGGCAGACACTCTGGATTTGAGGCACTGACTTGTCACACAGACAATATTTCATGTCTTGCTCAGGTGTAGAAAGAAGCAGGGACTTACTCATTTGAGTCTTGCTGTGATTCTCCCCACAGGCTAGATGGCAATAATAGAATCAGTTGCCAAATCCCTCTTAACCCTGGGGCTGGGTATGATAGGAAATCCTTGTAAATATATATTAAAGACATAGTTTCGACCACAAGCTGTTCAGTGCCTGATCTGACAGGCAATATCTGTAGGCATCAATGGGAGACTGGAGGCCTTAGAGAAGGCCAGAGAGAGGAAAAGGACAGTAGGAAGAGAAAAAAGGAAACAGAAAAGAGTTAAGAGAGGGGATGGAAGACGAAAGCAGAAAAAGCCAAGGAATAGGAAGGGAAAAGCCTGGGAAGGCAGGTCTTCGTCCCTCCTTTCTGTCATTGCACTTTCCGGAGTTCCACCTCTGACTGTTAACAAAAAAACGCCAGAACTTCACAGGCGAAAAGCATATGTACATTTCCAAAGATTTTCCACCTCTGTGATCCCTCCTGTACCCCAAACAGCCCAGTGAGACCTCATGCAAGTACTAGTATTTTATCTGACAGATTAAAAACAAACTGAAACAGTCATTACAGTGACTTGTAGAGTCTGGAAGCAACTGAACGTTCTACAGACGAACTCTACTCCACAGAAAACATAAACAACTACAATATTTTTTTCACCCCATCGTCCTTCCCTTAAACATTTTGGTTAATACATAATCAAGCTGTGTGATATATGCATTTTTAAAATGCTGTGTTCACTCCTTCTCTACAAAATTTCTTTTTGGCTCAACACCCTTAAGAATTTAGATTTGTTTAGCTTTAAAGATACCTTACTCGCAAACAAGCTCTGAGAGAAAAGTGATAGAAAAATGATTATTTACTAAGGAAAACGAGAGTGATTATATTAGAAGGAAGAACTCTTATCCAAGAGTAGAATTCTCCTCCAGAGGTGACCTTCCAAACATTACAACTTTTCTAGAACAGTCTAAGTGAGTTAAAAATAAACCTCAGGAAAAAATACAATTGATGAACTTTTATTAATGGGGGCACGGTAACACGGCTCTTGTCATGAAGTAAAATAAGGTTATGGCACCCGAAGAAGGAAAGAGTCAGTCCTTGGCTTCCCATGTGTGTCTTATACCTCGGAGTTTGGTTGACAACCAGACTTTTCAGTGGCATTTAGATGAAAACCCAGGCTCAAATTCAAAGCTGGAAGGTGATACTTGTCCTGGGACAGAGTTCAAAGTCCTGTATTCCAGGCCCTTCTGTTAAGGTCTTGGCTTTTGGCAAATGCACCTGCTGGTGTGCTACTGCATTACCCCAAGGAACACCAGTGCCAGAACATTCTGGGAGCTCCTCTGCCTATAAACTTATAAACTGCTCATATACTGTGGCAGATTACAGTTTCCAAAAATGGCACAGCAAGATTTCTGATCCTATATGCTCTTCCAGAACCTTGCCGCCTGCACCAAGAGGCAGAGTCTATTTCTCCTCCCCTTGAACCTGGGCAGGACTTTGTGGTATTTTCAACTAAAAGAATGTGGCAGAAGTGGTACCACGTAACTTCAGGGCTAAGTCATAAAGGGTGATGTGGTTTCTGTCTGGTTCTCTCTCAGGATGCTTTTTTGGAACCCAGCTACCACACTGTGACGAAGTCCAGGTGACATGGAAGGGACATAAATGTTTTGGTCAAAAGCCTCAGCTAAGGTCTTAGGTGAGAGCCAGATCAACCACCAGACAATGAGTGAATGAGTCACCAGGTGATTCTCACCCCCAGCCCTTGAGTTTCCCCAGCTGAGGTCCCACATCATGGATCAGAGACAAGTTGTCCCCATTGTACTCTGCCCAGAGAATTTGTGAGTGTCATGTTTGTTTTATGCCACTAAATTTAGTAGTCATTTGTTAAAACAGCCCTAGAAGATGAGACATACATTACAGCTCAAGCTAATAGCCAGAGGCAGAAAGAATCAACTGATTAATTTTGATTTTATACATTTCTGACCTTGGGTCTGTCTTGGAAGTAGGGAAGAGTAGGCAGGAAGCAGAAACACAAACACTTAAGTGCCACCTTCCCTGTGCCAGGCACCATGTGAGGTATGAGAAGGCTTCCAAAATCCCTATGAGGTTTCAGTGCACTCTCCATTTAAAGATGATGAAGCAGAAGCACAAGAAGGTTTTGTACCCTACCCAGGATCACACAGCAAGTGGTAGAGTTGAAGTCAGATCCTATATCTACCCAAGTCTAAAATTCACAATCTTTTTACTCTCCCAGTAGAGACCAACCTGGGAGCTTTAGCCCTACCTTGGGATGGAGGAATACAGGAAGGGTCTCAATCTGATGGGGAGCGAGAAAATTCCATTAATCCATGAGCACTAGTCATTGTGTATAATAAGCCCCCTGCCACACACACAAAACTTCAAATACAATAAATTCCATAATAATTACAATTCAAATTCATTTCATACCTTATTAATCTTGGTTTTGATTATGTATCTTCTCAACCAACACATGATAATAGAATACCTACATTAAGTTAAAGACCCATGAATTTTCCAGAAGTGTATTAGAACAGGGTTTTCATGCTGAAAGACATTGGGAACCACCAACTATCCTCCTCGTGTGTAATTAAGATTTATGCCTGGTAAGTTGGACAAGTGTGCTGCCACACCAAAACACAAGTTGCAAATGACCAACATTCCGCCTGTGTTTATTTAATAAAGGTGGTTACCAAGGGATCGCTCTTAAATGGCGGACTCTGAGAGGTACCCTGAGCCACAATGCATTAATTTGCTAATTTTCTTCCCATTGAGCACTGGCCAGCATTCTGTCTTTAGCTAATGGTGACATAGGTGCCTTCCCACTTTCCATAAATGGCAGCAAGCGACAGGGATGGCAGGCAGAGAAGAATGAGCCTTTCTCTCTCCTCTCCTCGCCTTCCCTGGTCCGTCAGGATACCCTGCGGAGCGGGATAGAAGGAGGTGGTGGTGGTGATAGATTGGATAACAACTTCATTACCCATCAGGAATGTAGAGCAAGTTCACTGCCTTTCGAGAAATGGGAGCAGGCTCTGTTCAGATCTGTGCTAAAGAGCAAGAATGCTGGGACTTAATGGCCGCCTTTCAAAAGAATGACAACTTCACCAGAGTCCTTTGCTTTCACATGCACATGGGATGCTGAGTAAAATGCACAGGGCCGCCTCCAGCCTGCAACAAGTGGGCATGCCTGGGGTGGGAAGGTACACTCTCTCTTCCCAGGGCTCTTTTCTTTAGCTGCAGTAATCAGCATTCATACCCTTAAGAACCGAGGCAAGTCCTACCATGTGACCACCCCTAGGCTACTCTCGCTGCTGCTGGTAAACTCTTAAATCACTGCATTCCACAAGGATTTTTTTCTTCTCAAATGGGGGAGAGAAAGGAGGGAATTACAATATCTAAGGAAGTTGGTTTGTGCCAAAACAACTAAGAAATTCCAATTCATAAAACCAGATTTTATTAAAATTGTACAGTGATTACTTTAAAAGTCTATGTGGCTATATACCAAAACCCATAATTTCTACTTGCGAGCTGTTCAGCTCTGGTTAAATGGAGAAAGAAGAAAATGAGAAAATGTGCTTTCAAAGATCTTGAGTCCTATCATCATTAACTGTAGGCATGTGAACAATTTAAAGATATTTTTTGTGGTAACTCTTTAAAATAAACAGCCTTAAAAATGAACCACCAAGACCGGCCAGGTGGCGCAGCAGTTAGGTTTGCATGTTCCACTTCAGCGGTCCAGGGTTCCCCGGTTCAGACCCTGGGTGCAGACCTATGCACTGCTTGTCAAGCCATGCTGTGGAGGAAAACGGGCACGGATGTTAGCTCAGGGCCAGTCTTCCACAGCAAAAAGAGGAGGATTGGCAGCAGATGTTAGCTCAGGGCTAATCTTGCTCAAAAAAAAAGAGAAGCTTAATTCACAAATGAAGGAAGTGCGCATCCTTCATCTTATTAAGTGCACAACTGGGATCAATCACACACTCTCTCTCTCTCTCTCTAAATGTACAACTTGAAGATTCACACATTGGCCACTAGCAGTCAGAGAACATTTCTCCCAACCATGCAGAGGAAGTATTTCACCCATTACAAAAAAATACATGGCTGGCACGGGAGCAGGATGAAGCTTTAGCTTGAAGGGTCCTCCGTTCTTCCCCAGAACCCCACCAATCTGGCAACCATGGTTGGAAGGCAGAAGAGGACAATTCTCATGGAGAGATACAAGAAACAGAAACTGGAAAGCAGGAGGAGGAAGTGGAAGGGTGGAAGAAGTGGGAGAGAAGATATTTTTAGAAATTAACCCCAAATTCATAATTAGCTAGCCACAAGACAAAAGCAATGACCTTCCTGACCTCCGCCAGTGTATTCTCTGAATGGAGACAGAACTACTGACCCAGGAGGTACACGGAAATGGCCTCAATGGAACTGGGCATATCCCAGGAACCTCTGCCTCACCTGGACTGTCATATCCCAATTCCCACTTATCTCAAAAGATGGGGGCATGCAAACCCACCCACACTTATCCTTTAAAACCTAAGCCTTTCCTATGACACAGAATATTTGCCTATTTGCCTCATCGTTTGCCACAAACAACTCCAGATGTATTTTATCAGGCATTTCCAACGTCAGAGATCCTTACGGACTTCAAATTCCTAGAGTACAGGAAATATGGTTGTTTTTCTTGCTGTCTACTGCAATTACCCAAATACTGCACACAAATACATAACTGTCTGCCAGAAAATCCTTTTTCGTAAAAGCCTCATTTCCTTTAAAGTGTCTGGCCTTATAAGGATTCTGGGAAGACTGATGATAACATCCTTAATTTATAACTGAGGTAACCGTGACTCTCTCATCCATCTCTATTCCTTCATCCAACAAAGATTTAGCGAGGACCTCTTCTGTCCTGGGCTGGGGATTCAGCAGTGAACTAGTCAAAGCCTACGTCCCCACAGGGCTGCTGCTCTAGGGGACAAAACAGGTCGTAGCCAAAGAAATATATCACAAATAAAGAAGTATTATGCCAAGGGTGATAAAAATTTAAAAAGTTGAAGTGAGGACAGGAAGTGACAGGAGTGTAGGATTTTATATGGGGTGGGGGGCATCAGGGAAGACCTCTCTAGATGATATTTGAGCAGAGACTTGAAGGAAGGGAGCCCTGCAGATACCCAGAGACGAGTTCTTAAAGGCTCTGAGGCTTAGGTGGGTTGGGGAGGGGTGGGCGTCCAGGAACTCCGAGTGAGCCTGGAGCAGAGGACTGTGAGGTCAGAGCGGGGCTGTGCACACGGGGCTTACAGACCCGATAAGGACTTTGCTTTTACTGAATGGGATGGGAAGCCACTAAAGGACTCTGAGCACAAGAGTGCCAAAAGGATCACTCTAGTTGCCGGGGAGTAAGAGCAGAAGCAAGAAGACCAGTTCTGATAAGACATGGCTGCTGCCTGGACCAAGTGGTGGCAGTCAGGACAATGACAGAAAGTCAATCTGAGGACCTATTCTGAACATAAAACTATTATGCTTTGCTGATGTGACACAGAGATTAGGGCATCTGAATTAGACAGGCTTGGAGTCAAATTCCAGTTCTGCCACCCTACTGACCTTGGTATCAAGTTTAGACTTCTCTGAGCCTGATTGTTCTGTAAAATGGGGATAATACCACCTTCACTGCAAAAGTAGAAATACTATATACAAGTGCTCGTTACAATACCTGGATGCTACTTTTTTAAAAAAAATCCTCTTTCATCTTTGGTTAACCCAAATACTCCTGACCCCTAACAAAACAACATTCTTGCAGGGAGGTGTCAGGAGAATTTTCATGGTGCTAAGGTCCTGTTCTCTGACCCATCCTTTCTTTGATGGCTGGAGTTGACTTTCATCACAGGTTTATCCTCTCAGCATAGCTGCTGTTTTCAAGGTTGGGTTATTGCAGCTCTAATCTTAATAGAATCAACAAATGCTATCCACGCTCCTTATCAGAGAGATGGACACAAACAGTAAATGAAAAACAGAATCCTGGGGCTAAGAATTTCTGACAACGCCAGGAGGATATTTGGACATAGTATTTCTAATTGTATATTAAACACTCCTGCTCTTATACTCAACAAAAGAGGGTTAATTATTGTATGTTACTAGATTTTTAAACCTGGGAGTTCTTGCCTCCTTTCCTGTCCAATAATTACAGTTAGGCCAATATTTCTTTCTTACGGCAATGTATGATCAAGATCATATGACCTTGAATCCAGCAAGAAGTGAAACCGCTCAGCCCTGAAGATCAAATAGAAAATCACTCTCTGTCTTCTTGGCTGGAATGCCCAGCAGAAGATACATGAACTTAATTGTGGTTCTTTCACTTCCCCATCCCCATTTAACCCAATGCCACATTTACATGGTCTCCTCTCTAAAAATTTGAAATTATTTTACAAAATCTCATTTGTGCTTAATATGACTTTTAAAAGCTATTCTAAAGAACAATGGGTTGAGGAATAGAAACTATCAAAGTAGAGGTCTAAAATGACCTTTTTTTTTTTCCTTTCTTTTTTTTTCCTCCATGAAGCCCCAGTACATAGCTGTATATTCTAGTTGTAAGTCCTTCTAGTTCTTCTATGTGAGCCACAGCCACAGCATGGCTACTGACAGATGAGTGGCATGGTTCCAAGCCAGAAACTGAACCTGGACCCCCAAAGCGGGCATGCCAAACTTTAATCACTAGGCCATCAGGGCTGGCTCTAAAAGACTTATTAATGGACACTTAGAAGTGATAGAGAAATCTAGCAACAGAGGCTTTAGAGTTGAAACTTAGAAATCTACTTGAAGGATATAAACACAGTTTTAATAGAACTATAACTCATTATGCAAAAAGAAAATAAAATTCAAACAGAGCAATAGATCAGCATAGTAGGATTATCTCAGGAAATTACACCCAGAGAAGATGAAAACATCTAAAATTTCCAATTAAACAGATCCTCAGTGAAAAGAAGAGTCAAGCCTGAGAGTCTTCCTTTTGAAAAGTTTTGTTTTTTTAACTCCAGTATTAGAAAGTATTTCTTTGCAGTATCTTTGCATATGTTTTTGTTATTTTCAAAATATAACACATTCTCACTATTATTAACAGAAACAGTAGCAGCAGCAGTAGTCCAGAGTTCATAAGCACCAAAATCCATGCATCATCTCCGTTAACTCTCCTGATGACCCACGAATCAGACACAGCTGTTAAGTCACAAAGCCAAGTTTACTGCAGAGCTAGTAGCCAAAACCCATGAGCCCCAACTGCTATACTTCACTGCCCCTTCCTTAAGGCATGAACCACGGCCAAACCCTATTTTGCCATCTCTTACTAACCAAAGGAATCAATTGTTCCTCCTCCTGACTCTTAGTATCATTTGTCCCCATCTCCTGGAATGGAATTATCAGTTATCTTTTCTCTCTTCCTCTCTCACCTGCGCATCCAAAGAGTTTTCAAGTCTACTTCCAACATGCCACTTGAATCTACACCCTCCTTTTTGTCCATGCTTGACCTCTTTTTCCTTGGGCCCTTTATCCCTTCTCACCTCAATAACCACCTGCTTAACCCATTCTCCCTACTGCCAGACCTAATACCCTCCAAGTCACCCTACGTACAGCCCTTCCACATTCAATTTCCTAAAGTGAAGCACTCGGGCAGGTTACTTACTCGAAAGCCTTTAATGACTCCCCAGTGCTTAAGAAATTAAGCACGATCATTTCATCCCAGGAGTCATGGACCTAAATGCCCCAAATCAGTTTTCTCCCCTTCAATTTTCCCAAAAGTCCACCTCACTACAGTGGAGTGGACCACATGGGAACACCTATGCATTCCACCTCCACAACCTCGTGAAGTCCAGAGCTGACTCTGTCAAGAATGCTGTCTCTTGGAATTCTACTCATCTTTCAAGATCCTTCCTTTACTGAGTCTTCCCTTCCCCTCCCTAACCCTCCTTTGGGCATGACAGCTTTCTTCTCTGAACCTCCTCACCACTGACTGTTCTTTTCCAATTTCACTCCATGTTATCATTTCCCTCATCCTGACCTACCACCATCATCACAGGCTCTGGAAAGTCAGGGATCGGGTCCTGCTCACCTTAGCATCTTCTGGAGCACTCACTGAAGGTGCTCAGAAAATGCTTATTCAATTTATCTTAAAATCCACTCCGTAGAGATTGTACTTTCTTCTGAACCTTTAAAGCATGTATTTTACATCATTTATGCAGCAGTCAGATTCTGTCCTGAATACTAACTCTTCCACATGCAAATGTCCTGCCCCCACCCCCCAATGACAAGTGCGGGTTCTCTCAAGGCAAGGACCATGTCTCCTATGTTATGGATGGATCCACGACCTTGTATAGTAGGTACTAATTATGCATTCTTACGTATTTACATGATTTCCCTTATAAAGCTGCATTTCTCCAAGTTTGTTCTGCTCCTTAAGATGGATACCCAAAGGTTGTGTAATAAAAAATATTACCATGTGGCACTACCTCCCCGCAACAGACAACCTTTCCCTTTCTTAGATATCTACAATGAATATTAACATCTTAAAAGCACTGAGCAGTCCTGTAACAAAGAAATCTATTTATTTTGCTGAACAGTACATTTTTCAAACTTATTTGTCAACAAGCAAACTTCTTGTGTGTAATACCCGTTAATATCCAGCAGTGCCACTTGGGGAAACTGTCCTAAAGTGTCCAAAACAACATCCTATATATCACTAAGTGCTCGGTAAATAACACATATAAGACATTTTACAGTTCACAAACACTTTCAACACATTATTACAACTGAACTCCCTTAACAGACAGACTTGTAAAGTAGGAAATTAGAAAGAAGGGAAAAATCTCACTGTTTTGCTTTCTCCCACACCTCTACTTCTCAGTCAACTTTCCTTCCTTCACGTGTCCATCAACTGAAAACTCCTTGAGCCACTGTGAGACATTAAGGATACTATGTGAATCAACTCGTTCTTCCCATCAAGGGACTTGTTCCAGCCTCATGGAACTGAAAGAGTCTCCAGATATAAACTCTAAACTGTTCCCTTTACTCTTGGGGAAAAGGTGGTAGGTTTTAGGTTCAGGAAATCTACCTTGAAGTCACACAGAAATTAGGTACTTGATGAGTAATAGGACTTTAGCTTGAAGGAAACTCATGAAGTTCCAAATTTAGAGATATATCAATAAAGATTAGGTTCAACTGTCTATAAAAGGAAATGCAAAATAACAGTGGCTTAAACAAGATAGAAGTCTCTACACATTAAGAGAGTCTGAGAGTAATCAGTAGAGAGCTGACACGATAGCCCCAAAGACATTTGAGATTGGGGCTGTCTCTATCCGTTCCACCAACTTAATATACAGCCTGCATCTTTTTTTCTTTCCTGCTTTATCTCCCCAAACCCCCATGTACACAGTTGTATATCTTAGTTGCAGGTTGTTCTAGTTGTGGGATGTGGGACGCCGCCTCAACGTGGCCTGATGAGCGGTGCCATGTCCACGCCCGGGATCCGAACCCTGGGCCGCCTCAGCGGAGCGCGCGAACGTAACCACTCGGCCACGGAGCCGGCCCCCTGCAGCCTCCATCTTTAACATCACCTCAGGGCCCAAAATGGCAGTTGGAATGCTAACCATCTAGTTCTCATCCCAGTCCCTTTTTTTTTTTTTGAAAAATAAAAAAAAAAGATGATGATGAAATAGGCAAAAAATATGTAGTTTTCAACAGAGTGATAAGGTTCCTTTATGGACCCTTTCCCCAGTCCCCCATGTCACTTCTCATGGACTAGGACCTGGTCACAAAGCCAAACCAGCTCAAAGAAGGCTGGGAAATATGGTCTTGTAGCTGAGTACACTGCACCCCAAATTTTAAAAACAGAGTTGTATTACTAAGAAAGAATGGATACTGGGTAGTCTACTTAGCAATCTCTGCCACCAGGAAAAAGATGGTAGAATCCTACTATCTTAGAATGCTGGTCAAAAGTCATTTAGTCCGCTGTTTCTCAAGCTCATTCACTGATAAGAATCACCTGCACCGGGTGGGTGGCGGAGGGAGGGGAGAGGGGATCCTCATTGAAATATGGATTCCCAGGCTCCACCCAGACCTAGTGAACCAGAATCTCCAGGGAGAGGAGCCGGGGATCCCTGCTTTTAACAAGCACCCTACGTGATTCTTATCATCAAGCAAGTTAGGGAAACACTGAAATCTAATCTTCTACCCAACTTGGCAGCCTCAGTAAATTCCTGAGCCTTGGGGCCTCAGAGGTAGTCAATCCCCCCTGAACAGCAAGAGATCCGTTCTTTCTCATACTGAGGCAACCTCTGTCGGAGAGCCTACCCCACGGGAAGAGACCAAGGGGGGCTCACCATAAAGGAATTACGAGAGTAACTATGAGTCGAGCAACTAAGTACTTTAACCAGCCAGCTCTGTGACATGAACAAATATGATCATAGAAAAGTCGATTTCCTTATGGAAAACTTTAGAAGGATTGTCTGCTAACTTTTTCAATCTTACTTTACCAACCAGGACATAAGTTTGACAAGTGTCGAGTCTGCTCCTTAGCCCCCCGTGGTGAGTCAGGGAGCACCCCAGTAAGGTTGCCTGAAGTTGGCTGAAGGCCTTAGCCTGTGGGTGGATGGGTTTCTCTTTGAGAATTAAAGTAAAGCAACGGATGGGAAGATGGAGAGAACTCTGGAACATTTAGAAGCCGGCTGTTACGGATTTGTACTCCTGTTTCCCTGTCCACTGCAACATTTATTTCCTACCATCTTAGCAGTTCTAGAACAAAGGGGGTCCTAAGGTCAAGCTTGTGATAAATGAACTCTAGGACCAATGGGGGATTCAGATTTCATTTGCTTTCTCACCCAAGCTAAAACTGAGAAAATCTAGTGATGTTGATGGTACAGGGGGAGCCTCAATTATATAATAGTCTCCCATTATATGAGGGGGCTATGTTCCAAGACCCCCAGTAGATGCCTGAAACCACAGATAGTACTGAGCCCTAATATACCCTATGATTTTTTGTATACATTCATACCTATTATAAAATTCAATTTATAAATTAGGCTCAGTAAAAGAGTAACAACAATAATAATAAAATAGAACAATTATAGCAATATAATGTAATAAAAATTATGTGAATGTGGTCTCTCTCTCTCTCAAAATATGTTGTTGTATTGTACTCACCCTTCTTCTTGTGATGATGTGAGATGATAAAATGCCTATGTGATGAGGTGAGGTGAGGTGAGGCGAATGACGTAGGCATTGCGACATAGTCTGACTACATCAGGAGGATCATCTGCTTCTGGACCCTGGTTGACCGCGAGTAACCGAAACCTTGGAGAGTGAAAGCGTGGATAAAGGGGGACTACTGCACCAGAAACTGCTTATATCTGGCATGACCTTTCCACAGAGCAAAATGATTCCAACTTATATTTAGTTTGATGTTTCTTCATATATGAAGAATCAAACCCTCAGAATGTAATGAATAAAAGAATGAAATAAACACATTAAGGGGAATTCTTTTTCATGTATTGGTGTTACCTAATTCCAATGGACTGGTGTCCTTATAAAAAAGGAAAATTTGGACACACACACAGAGGGAAGACAGCCATATGAAGACAGAAGATTGGAGTGTTGTATCTACAAGCTAAAGACTGCTGAAGATTGCCAATGAACCACCAGAAGCTAGGAAGAAGCAAGGAAGAGAGGTTTCAGAGGGAACGTGGCCCTGCCAACACCTTGATCTCAGACTCCTAGCCTCCTGAACCGTGAGACAGTAAGTTTCTGTTGTTCTAAGTCACTCAGTTCATGGTGCTTTGTGATGGCAGCCCTAGCAAATGAATACAACTGGTTAGTGAGGATGTATTTCCTCACCAAGGTCAAATTCAATGTCCCTGGTCTAAGACTGAAGTTATTTGCCTGCACAACTCAGTTGAGTGCAGAACAAAGAAACTGCAAAAGACTGCCTGAAAATCATTTAGGCCAAAAGTTGCATTTGCTTTCTCCAGGATGGTTTGAAAACCAGGTTTTTCTACTTGTTATCAATGCAGGGGTGGGGAGGGGAGGCGTAAAAATGGGGAGACTCACTCTGACGCCTCTCAGATCAGGCATATCTACAACTCTGCTTCCTTGCTACATGACGCCTTATTATCATGGATCAGTGGTTCTAAACACCTTCTGCTAAGGACAATCCCCAAGGAGCCTTAAAAACAGCCGGAGCAGGCTCCTCTCCAGAAATTTCTATTCAGTTGGTTATGGGGGAGGGTGGAGTAAGGAGCAGAAGCAGTTTTGTTTTCTTTTAAGCTCCCCAGGTAATTGTAATGTGCTGTGGGAGTAAACAACAACTCCCAAGATTATATGGGTGATGATTTTTTTTTTCAAACATCAATAGGGAGAGGGAAAAAACCTCCAAAACTCAGAAATCCTAGGAAAACCCATCCTGTGTGAAATTGACACTAAATACCCATAGATTCTGAAAGTTGACTTTAGAAACCAAAATCCCATATGAATAATCGTATTTTCACTAAATGGCTCCAGAAAGACTCTGAGGCACCTAATTTTGTCTGCGGCATAACGGTCGTTTATATTCATTCAATCCCACCCTCCATAGCTTTAATAGAAAGCAAAATTTTATCTTAGCTTAAAAAAACAGCTACTGGAGCCGGCCCGGTGGCACAGCTGTTAAGTTCGCACATTCCGCTTTGGTGGCCTGGTGTTCACCGATTCGGATCCCGAGTGCAGACACGGCACCACTTGGCACACCATGCTGTGGTAGGCATCTCACATATAAAGTGGAGGAAGATGGGCACGGATGTTAGCTCAGGGCCAGTCTTCCTCAGCAAAAAGAGGAGGATTGGCAGAAGTTAGCTCAGGGGTAATCTTCCTCAAAAAAAAAAAAAAAAAAAAAGCTACTGATATTTTCACTATTGCAACTTGGCAAAATACCCAAATATCTAAATCCAAAGATACCCACCAAGGAAATATGTTCTAAATAAATTTAAGAAAAGTTTTTCGTTTTGTTTTGGTGAAACAGCAAGGTACTTACTTGACAACTGTTTAACAGCTCATACGTGACTACAGCCAGAACTCTGCAGACTTCTTAAAAACATTTAAATTTCCTTCTGCTTAGCTGTTTTATTACTTTGAATACGGTTCTAAAGATTATACTAAACTATATCTTCAATGATATGTAGATAGAACTCAGGGGCAGCTTAGCTTTTATATCACCTAATTTCTTGACAAGATAACCTTTCCTTCCTCCACTTTAGACAAAACAAATTCATAACTACAGTAGACGTATAAGATATAAAGAGCCTTTTTCTCCCTTCCTTTCTTTCTCTCTCTCTTCCTGCCCCATCTCAATCTCTCCTCTTTTGCCATTTTTTCAAAGCTCTGATTTTCCCTTTGGAGAGAAGGTCAGAGACTCAGAGATTTCCTGTCCACAGTTCTGCTTTGTGGTTAAGGAAACAGGAAGAAAGACCTGCATATTTCAAAGGAAGGTCAGTCATTATAATCACTATATACAATAACATCACAGTCTTTCCTCTGCGTTTGTTCTTAATTAGTAAAGATTACAAGAAATATCATGGGCAAGAGGAAGAGGAGGATGCATTCTGACCAGGTACTGGAGGGTGGGGGGACCTCAAGGCACTTCAATTAAGATGTGTATTCTTTTCTCCAGATGCCCATGGGACTTTGGACAACTTTAGCAACAATAAATGTACTGCTTTCAGACTCTCTTACAGAGGCAATGACCAGCGGACGCAGAGATGGATGGGAACAGAGGGGGTTGGAAAGAGACCTGAATGGGAACTACAGAACTTTAAAGCTTAACGAGGCTTCCGAGAGCATCTTATTTTACCCAAGTGGAAAGCCAGCGAGGTGAGCTGACTTGCAGGAGTCACACACAGAATTGGCAGAGCTAAGAGCAGTAGATGCAGCCCGCCGTTCTGTCCAGAAAATTGTCTGCCAAGTCTTGACGCCATCCAGAAGAAACAGTAAAACACTGAGCCAGCCACTTTGCCTCTCCGGCCTCATGTTTTACATACTTATCATCTCTTAATATGCTATAATTGATGGAGGGGTGAGAGCTGGAGGTCTTGATTGAGTTACTGCCTCTTGTACAGAGGATGAAAAGGTGTTCTGGAGTGGAAAGAAGATTTTTCTTCTTTCTTTGTTTTTTAAGGAAGATTAGCCCTGAGCTAACATCTGCTGCCAATCCTCCTCTTTTTGCTGAGGAAGACCAGCCCTGAGCTAACATCCGTGCCCATCCTCCTCTACTTTCTATGTGGGACGCCTACCACAGCTTGACTTGGCAAGTGGTTGCCATGTCTGCATCCGGGATCCGAACCAGCGAATCCCAGGCCACCGAAGCAGAACATGCGCACGTAACCACTGAGCCACCAGGCTGGCCCCATAAAGAAGATATTTCTCATGAAATGCAATCACAGTACAAAGTTCAAGATAAAGAACTACGTGTGGCATATCCAGGGGGACACAAGCATTACTTCCGCGCCCATAAGATGGCACGGATAACCTGGCCTTCCAAGCTGAGAAAAACACTCCTGCTATAACAGGAGCCAGCAACAGACAACCCCCAACAGATCAGGAACAAAAAGCCTGCAGCACGCTGTGATACAGCATAATCATACAGGACGCCCAGCACCGCCGCAATGATGTTCTGAAATAAAAATTTCGGCCCCAAGTCCAGAACTCCACGCCTCAAGTACCATCTTTAAAATGTCAACATAAATGTCTAAATATCAGCCTTAAATCCATTACTCAGCCTAAGATATTTTGAGTAAGAGCCCACCAAATTCGGGAAAAAACCATATAAAGGCAGAAAATAATCCTTAAGTGACATTATATTTATGTTTACCTTATCAGAAATCTTCATTGTGCTCAGTTTAATGAGTACCTTTGAATATGAGATGACATACACATTCCATGGGTCATACAAAGCCGAGGTTGCTGAAGTGGGTGATTTAACATTTCAAGGAAAAGTATGAATTATGTGAAGGTCAAGTCCCTTTTTTAAAGTATATTAGGAGGCATTACAAAAATAAGGAAGCGGTTATAAATCTGAATTCCAAGAATGGTAACTCCCTTGTATGGACAGAGAAAAACAGTGGGGCAGAACAATTACATTCCTATGCTACGAGAACACTTAAGAGAAAAAAACACACAAGGCCAAAATCACAGCATTAAAAAATGCATTTCACTGAGATGCTCACATTGAAATTAGTATTGTTAAACCAGCAGCTACGGCTCAAATTCCCCTTAAGTTCAGAGGGCAAAAGGTAGGATACCACTTACTCAAATACAAAGGTGGTTTGCATACATCAAAAGAAAAAAGGGCAGTGGCTACAAATTGGTCCAACAAAGGTGAACTGAAGTGGGTTGCCAGCTCCCAAGCATGACGACTCAGACCTGACAGCACTAATGTAAGAGATAACTTAGGTGACCACTTCAGTATCTTTCCACTTTCAGACATACAGGGGTGAGGTTTGCTTTTTCATTTTTTTTTTGTTTTCTTGTTAGGGTCTAACAGTGCTATCCAGGAAAAATATCATGAAAGCCACATTTTATACTTTTTGATAGCCACATTAAAAAAAAACAAAGGAAACACAGGGGCCACCCCCATGGCTGAGTTGTTAAGTTTGCGTGCTCCGCTTCAGCAGCCCAGGGTTTCACCAGTTTGGATCCTGGGCGCAGACACTGCACTGCTCATCAGGCCATGCTGAGGCGGCGTCCCACATGCCACACCAGAGGCACTCACAACTAGAAGATACAATTATGGACTGGGGGGCTTGAGGAGAAGAATAAGGAAAAAAAAAAAAGATTGACAACAGATGTTAGCTCAGATGACAATCTTTAAAAAAAAAAGTAATTTATTATCCAAAACCTTTATGAAATTCAGCTTATGGAATACAGAAATGGAAGAAATACTGTTTTTCAAAAAACTAGATTTGATAGATGAGGTCTGTAACAGGTGATAGAATTAGAAAGTATTTGGAAAAGGGGTGTGAATATCTTCAGCATTTTTATCTTATTTAATCTTCAGAATATCCTAGGAGGGAGGTACTTTTCTAAAATTCCCATTTTACCAAATAGGAAACAAGAAGCTCAGAGAGGTTAGAGACAGTAAGCGAAGCACACGGAAGTTGCGCTTAACTACCGCATGAAACCAACTTTTAGGAGACACTTTCTGGATTCTGTGCACAAAACAATGCCCAGCCAGTCAAGTGATTATGGACACTGATTCCCTCATAGAGTTTAAGAGAGCCAGAAAAGACAAGACACACTGACGGAAGTGTTCGTCTGTACAGCTCTCCATTTTTTTTTTTTTTTTTAAGATTGGCACCTGAGCTAACAACTGTTGCCAATCTTTTTTTTTTTTTTGCTTTATCTCTCCAAATCCCCCCTGTACATAGTTGTATATCTTAGTTGTGAGTCCTTCTAGTTGTGGCATGTGGGACGCTGCCTCAACGTGGCCTGACGAGCGATGCCATGTCTGTGCCCAGGATCAGAACCGGCGAAACCCTGGGCCACTGCAGCGGAGCGCACGAACTTAACCACTCGGCCATGGGGCCAGCCCCCAGCTCTCCATTTTTATTGAAAGCGCCATATGCTACAAATCCTTCTTTCGAAGTGGACACAACATTCTCTCTCACCAGACAAAAAATCTCTGGGGGTGGACCCTAGTAATCAGCAGTTGCAAAAGCTTTCCCGGTGATTATCATGCATAGTGAGGGTTGACAACTATGGAGCCAGATTAGACCTCCAACTTCAATTTGCACCAGAAAATTGCCTAGGGTAGGAGGCTGGCTGGGCCCCACTCCCAGAATTTCCAGTTAGGTGGATCTGGGGTGGGCCCAAGAATCTGCATTTCTAACAAGTTCCCAGGGACACTGATGCTAATGATCCAGCCATCACCTTTGGAGAACGACTGAACCAGAAGAAAGATAAACATAGTTAAATGAGGTAAAGAAAAGAACCACAAAAAATTCTCCTAAGAACCTTGTTTGTTAGGGCAATTGACTAGACTTGGCATTGCACCAGTGGAGGGCCGGTAGGTAACTCCTGGGATCTGAGATGTGCTGGGTGCCAAGCTTGGAGCCTTCTACTTTCAGGCCAGAAGATGCAGAAATGCAGACCCAGACCTCAGAGGCCATTTACCCAGAAGCTACCGAAGCTTAAACCTCAGGGCCCCCTCACTTGCGTGCGTCCCTGCCAGGACCTAGCAATATGCTCACATAGTATATGTTTTGTTTTATTTTCTGTAAAATTTGTAAAGTAAAATCTGGTGGTATTTTTTAAAAGAAGAACTCCCATATATCTTTGTATAAACCTCAGGCTCCACAAAACTTGGACCTGCCCCTGGAGACCTCTTACCCCGTTCATAACTTCGAGATTTTTTTCTAAGAAGAGAAAAAACACTAAAAATTTTTAAGCATTACAAGTATGTTTAGAACTTGCTTTTATCTCTTAATAATAATATACGAAGCAGCTTTCTTTAATCGATTCCTGCAACATTTTTAATGGCTTTGTAATATGCACTTAAATATACTCAGCCAATTTTTTTTACTATAATACCTAAGTGGTTTCTAGTTTTTATATATTTAAAAGTATCACCATGGTGAATATCCTTAAAGCTAAATATTTTTTCCATCCTTATTTCCTCAGTATTCCTCTAAGAAGTGTTGATATGTACCATATGCATTTGTTTTTCATTTGCTGTAATTATAATGTAATAGAATTTTGTAACTTGAATCTCTTTCCACTTAATTTATCATATGCACTTTCCCAGTTGCATAATTTTTTAAGCTTAACATTTTTAATGACTCTTGAACATTCCTCTCTATGGATGTAACATAATTTATTTGCCTAATCCTCCAAAATACGGGTTACTCTCCACTTTTCATTAATATAAATGCCACAAAAAACTCCATTTTTAGATTATTTCCTTCACATAACTTCCCTTAAGTGGGCCAAAAAAATTATACAGTGGCTAACCCGATAGTACTGTTCATAAAACAAAGCTTTGTGGTAGACAAATGAAATGCATGAGCTGGGTTCCCAATGGACCTGAAAGTGTCAGAGCCTTGAAGATAAGGAACCTTCACTACATTATACCCGGGGCCATGAACTGAGACTTGTGTCTGTCTTGAGGGCTTCCTTGACCATTCTGGAGAATTCTTCCCCAGCTAGGAGCAAGTTACCAAGAATCTTTTTGATAAACTGGCTAAATGACTCACCTATGTATAAATATTGAATAATAATAATTATTACAGCATCTTTAAATGAGATTGAAACAGCTGCCCCACCACAACCAGGACCTAAGCACTGTTTTGTTTCCAGTAATAGGCGGCCATGTTCTTAATCAATAACACTTAGGCTCTCTTGTGACCAAAGAGACACAGATGTCAGTTAGTAAACTGGGTCTAAACGTAGATCACCTCTGCCTGTGGAACATTGGCTAATTAGCTACACCAGGTCTAAGTTCATGACTGGTCTCATTAGTGCCATTCTCCAAACAAGCTAATGAGCTATAGATACAAAACAATTTCACAGTCTCAGTACAAAGCAAGTACGCAGGTGGGTTGTACATAACAAGCCTTTAATGACACTCGTTAACATCACATAATGCAAACAAAAGTGGCCAAGAGGACATTCAGGCTATCCTAAAGGGAACCACCCAGAAAACCCCTCTGCCCTTTTGTTTCCACTCAAGATATAAGCAGAGTAGCAAATATCAAGCAAAGAGAGGCCAGAGGAATGAGGGGGCCATAAGGAACGATGATGAGCTGTCAGGACTTTCCTGTTGCTCTTAGTCATTCATTCATTCAACACACAGCCTGGTGCCTGGAGCTGGGCTGGATGCTGCAGATAGAACGGGGACAATGATCTCATCCTACCTACCATGAGCCAGCTGCCACCTGAATCCACATGTTCACTGCGGGGGCAGGGCCCAGGTGGCTTGCCAAACACACTTGAAAAGGCAGGAATCTACAGTACCAGACTCCCACGACTACGGGACTTATTCTCTGAACGCTCACCAGAGCTTTCAGAAATGCCCACCTCTAGCTATTCGTGGGGCATGGCCAGTGCCCCAAGACCTGTCCCCAAGCCAGGAGACAACTGTGCCCCAAACCTTCACAAGCACAACTGACCTAGTCTAAGTGGCACCCTTTGTTATTTTAAAAACAGAAAGCAATACAAACATTCCTTAAGTCTCAGGTCCCAATTTGCATTTTAGGTCCTCCTCTCCAGCGCCCGAGCCCTCCCTAACCCTCGCGAAAACAGGTCTAACCACTTTTCTTTCCATAGTCTCCGCCCCACTCTTATCTCTGGCACCAAAGGCTTTCAACCCCATCACTGGGGCTCTGGCTGGAAGGCTTCACTGAAGCACATATTGGCCAAAGTTTACCCATGATTATCATCTGTCAGTTGCCACTGGAAATTGGAAAGGAGAATTTTGAAATCGAATTCCAGACCTTTCCTTGGTTGGCTGAAATCATATTTTGTATCTCTGACAGCAAATACCTGTGCACATCAGCCATCAAAGGCATTGTGAAGGTGTGGCTTCTGGAGCCAGAGTCCCCAGGCACAGGTCCTGGTTCTTACTGCACCTTTGTGATGGCAACAAGTATTACGGGTTGAATTGTGTCCTCCCATAATTCATATGTTGAAATCCTAACCCCCAGTACCTCAGATTGGGACCTTATTTAGAAACAGGCTTGTAGCACATACAATTAGTTAAGATGAAGTCATTCTAGAAAAAGATGGACCCCTAATCCAGTAGGACTGGAGTCCTTATAAAAAGGGGAAACTCAGACAGAGAGATCTAGACAGGGAGAACGCCACGCAAAGATGAAGGCAGAGGTGGGGCAGATGAACCTATAAGCCAAGAAATGAACGCCAAAGATTGCCAGCACCCACCAGAAGCAAGGAGAGGGGCACGGAGCAGAGGCTTCCTCACAGCCCTCAGACCTGCTCACCCCTCAGTCTCGGACTTCTATCCTCTGGAACTGTGAAACAATACATTTCTGTTGTTTAAGCCGCCCCGTTGGTACCACTTTGTAAAGGCAGTGCTGGTAAGCTAACACAGCAAGTTATGATGTCGCCTTTTTCTCATCTGTAACACAGGGATAAGAATGGTCCTCCTCTAATAGAAAGGGACAAATACATTACGATTTGTTAAGCTGTTTAGAATAATGCCTGGCACAGAAGTGCATTTGAATGATAAATAGTCTCCACACATTCTTTTGGCATCAAATAGATTGTCACTTTTTTTTTTCTCTTAAGTTTCCTAACGTCTGTTCCCACCAAGCTGCTTCGTGAAAGGTATGTGCAGGAATAAGCCCACATCAGATTTCCCAGGAGATGAGGGGCACTTACACTTGCCTGGCATGCCCAGAGCAGGGTGTGGCCTCTGTGTAGCAACAGGAATCTAGATTTCCTCCCGGCTCTTCATCCCACACCCACTCAAAGCCCCACATCCCTTCCCTTCCCACAGCAGCCACCACCCCAGCCTCAGCCCTAGTCCTGGTTAGTTTCTCAAAACCCCCGAATCATCCTACTACTGACCCAAATGCAATCATCTTTTAACCTCATTCTTCAGTGTCACCCACCCCACCACACCCGGATTTCAATGCTGTGCAGAAGTCCATCCCTCCTGTCTGACTTTATTTTCTATGACTCATCCCTGTGCATCTCCCTCTTCACGTATAGTCTCCTCCCCACCTCTACTCCCGACATTCCCTCACCAGGACGGAGTTCCTGTTAACCCTCACCTACCCAGTCAAGAAGGCCCAGCCCCAACGCCATCTTTTCTGTGAAGCCCTCTCTATGCCCGTACAGTATTTAACACCTGCACTCCAGATTCCATTTTAAACGCCACCAGCCTTGGACTGCTGTAACCGCTTCCTGCACATCAATCACAGTATCTCAACCAGACAGCAAACTTTTGAGACCATTCATTCATCACACACTACTGACGACCTACTAACGCTAGGCACCGTGTGAGGCGACAGGTAACAGATATCATTAGCTGGCATTTACTGAGCACTTACTGTGTGCCAGATTTTATCCTAATCCTCGTGATGAGGCTCCAGGGGAGGTGCTGGCATCCCCCTGGTTCACAGATGAGAAAACCAAAGATGAGAGAGATTATGGAACTTGGCCAATATCACGTAGATAGTGAGGGATAAAACTAGACAAGATAGAAACAAGGGCTGACAAACAGTATAATGGGCCAGCTATAACCAGAATGTGGATAAAGGCACTGTCCATTTGGAAGGACGTCAATAATTATCACACATATGATATGATATATATATATATGACAATGCCATATATAAAAATATATATTTTTTATTTATATATATAAAACATATATATAAAATAACATTGATATCCTTCCAAATGGGCAATGCCTTAATCCACATCCTTTGGGTCTGTTTATATATATTTATCTGAAGGCAGAGCTGTTCAATACATTCATTAATGACTTAGGTTAAACAGGCATGCCTACCAAGTTTGTGGATGACTCAACGTGATTATAAGACTCAGAATTTAAAATGATGCAAAAACCAGAGTAAAGCCAACCCTGGTTGGCCTACTGGTTAAATTCAGTGTGCTCCACTTTGGTGGCCCGGGTTAGGTTCCTGCGCACGGACCGACACCACTCGTCTGTCAGTAGCTATGCTGTTGTGGCGGCTCACATACAAAAAGAGGAAGATTGGCAACAGATGTTAGCTCAGGACAAATCTTCCTCAGCAAAAAAAGAAGGGAAAAAAAACCCCAGAGCACTAGATTTATTGAACAAAATGAAATTTGACAAGTTCAACAAAATAAAATTTAACTGGGATAAATATAGTGTCCTGCATTTGGGTTTAAACATCCTACAGCACAAGCACATGCAAAGAAAGACAGGGCTTTGCAAGCAATAGTGGTAGAAAAGAATCAACAATAAACCCAATACGAATCAAGAGGGGAATGCAGCTACAGAAAAAATTAGTTTGATCTTAGGTTGTAGTAATAAAGCTACATGTCAGGGAAGTGGAAATGCCACTATTTTAAGTTCTTTTGCAACAAATCTAATGTTTTAGTCAGAATTCTAAGTCCTGCAATTTGAGAGTCAAACTGGCATATATGTTCAAATGAAATTAACTGATATAATCAAGAAGCCTAATATTTCACAATTTCGTAAATTACATGCTGACTGAATACATGCACTTGGTATAATCTAAAACTAAATTTATAATGTATAATTGCAGGCTGACATCATTCTAAAACTTTCCTATGAAGGTGTGGGATCAGGTCATGACAGTTCTTATTTGTGTAACAATCCCAAAATGATGACTGTAAATGGTGTACTTAACACAGGCCCTGTTAATCCCACATCTTATCAAATCAGGTCACCTAACATATTTCTGAACTAGAAGGAAACGCCTGATTGATAACCTAATGTCACTGGCTGGTGACACCCAGGAGCAGTTTCCATTTCTAACATGGAAAAGGCATTTAACCTCACCTGAAACAGCACGCTGCAACAAGCTTCCACCAAGAGAACAATGCGGAATTGGGCAAATAGCAACCCATATTCACTTGTGGGGTAAAAGTAAACAAAACTAAAAACATTTGGCACAGCTTTGTCATCCAACTCTCAGATGAGACTCACTGTGGAAATTGCCTGTAGCTGAGGATACTCATTTCTTAGGACTGCTGCAATAAAGGACCAATAACTGAGGGGCTTAAACAACAGAACTTTATCGTCTCATAGTTTCGGAGCTGGAAGCTCAAGATCAAGGTGTCAGCAGGGTTGGCTCCTTCTGAGGGCTGTGAGGGAGAATCTGCTCCATGTCTCTCACCTCCCTTCTGGGGGTTGGCTGACAATCTTTGGCATTCCTTGGTTTAATAGAGGCATCATCCAGATCTCTGCCTTCATCTTCACATGGCATTCTCCCTGTGTCTCTTCATGGTGTTTTCCCTCTGTGCATGTCTTTCTGTGTGTCCAAATTTCCCCTTCTTACAAGGATACCAGTATATTAGATTAGAGCCCACCCTAATGACCTCATTTTAACTTGATTATCTTTGTAAAGACCCTATTTCCAAATAAGGTCACATTCTGAGGTACTAGGGGTCGGAATTTCAATCTATCTTTTGTGCGGGGGAGGGAACAGCAATTCAACCCATAACTGAGTTAATCTTCTCTGGTGTCCATTCTTCCTGCCCCTTGAGATTTAGCTGGTTTCATGGGTGCCAGCTAGAGAAAATGCTTTCCCACCTCCCTGCCTCCCTTGTAGCTAGGCAGGGGCATGTGACCAAGCTCCTCCAGTCAGTTCCACGTGAGGACAATAAGCTGTGCACCTTCCAGGTCACATCCTTTAAAAAGGAAGATGCTTGTGTTTCCTTTTTCTGGCTCCTTAAGACTTGAATGCCAAACATGCAACATGAACAACCCCTAGACCAGTGTATCAAAAAGAATTATAATGCAAGACTTAAGTCATTTGAAAGTTTCCAGTAGCCACATTAAAATAAAAAGAAACAGGTGAAATGAATTTTAATATATTTAGTTAATCCAATATATCCAGAATATTAGCACTTCAATGTGTAATTATAAGATATTGTACATTCTTTTTTTAGTACTAACTCTTTGAAATCTGGTGTGTATTTCACACTCACAGAACATCTTAATTTGGACTGGCCACATTTTAAGCGCTCCAGAGGCGACTGGCTACTACAATTCACAGCACAGCTCTGGATGGCAGCAGGACATCACAGAAAGATCTGGATCCCTGGGTTGATCTATGGGGCAGAGCTGTCCTGCTGGCCCTGGAAGCCTTGAAATTTCTACTTGAGAAGAAAACAACTTCTGTCTTATTTGATTTCAGGGTATTTTGTTACAACAGCTTATCCTAAATGACAATAAATATATCTATTAGGACCTCACAGAAGGACCCTGTGGCTTCTCAATTATGAAACAACCCTTCAAAGAGTGAGCAGCTTCATGAATTCACTCTGACTGCCATGAAAAAACCCTCCAAAAACATAGACCAAGTTTGAAAAATTGCCATAGAAACATTCTCAGCAGTGGGAAATACATCTCAGAATGAACTCATCCAAGGAGAACATGCAGTTCCTCTGACTTTTTCTTGTTCTATTCCCACATTATAAATCTCTACACGTCCAAGCCAGCTAGCCCACTGGACAGCCCAGGAGGATGGAGGGAGGTAGAGACTATCAAGCATTTTCCCTCTTGAGAAAATAAAAAATGAAATCTTTTCAGGCAGTGCTTCACCAAAATGAACATATTTTTCACTAATGTGATAAAAATGAATAATTGGAGGCCCAGCTCCAGTGGCCTAGTGGTTTAATTTCAGCACATTTTACTTCGGTGGCCCAGATCGAATTCCAGGCACAGATCTACACCACTCTGTCAGCAGCCATGCTGTGCTGGTGACCCACATACTAAAAAAGAGAGGAAGATTGGCACAGATGTTAGCTCTGGGCAAATCTTCCTAAGCAACAACAAACAAACAAAAAACCTAATAACTGGATAATCAAATTGATCAGAACACACTGACTTTCCTTGTTTAAAAGGAGGTAGGGATTCAAACAAAAGGAAAGTCAAGGCTAGTCACTAACGTCATCTTTATAGACATACTGGACCTTTGGCTAATGGTGCTATCTTTTGCCATTTAAATGAAAATAATCACTTCTATACAGCAAAGATCTTTGGGTGCAAACTCAACTGAAAATCTCTACAGAATGAATTTAGAAGCAATTCCTATTTCACTCCCCAAAGAGAAGTTACATACAAGAATTTGTCAAACAAAAAACATGGAGGTCAGTGATAGTTCAAAATGATTAGGTAATTAATTCAGAATAAAGAGATAAGAGGTAATAACCCAGATGCTTCACTGCCTGTGTAAACTATCAGATTTCCCAGGTTCTGAGTTTCATATTGGTCTTCCGCTACAGCTGGAATGATATCAGGTTTAACCAAGAATTCCTGGAATTGCGGTCAGGGGTAACTAGAATGAAGCTGTGATCCTGTTAGCCAGAAAGGAGGCTCCAGTTAGAAATAGACATTTTATCAGCTCCAGTGGAAGAGCAGAAGTAGCATCTGTTCTCTCTTGCTGTAAAAGTTATGTGTGAAGTGCATTTGCCTCTCAGAAAACAAACCACCCAGGATTTCCCCAGATCTTCCCCTAGCATGGGGAATGACACTAATATTGGTGAGCTTTGCCACTATGGGTAGCACTCACAATGATGCAAAATCATTGTATGGGTCTTTATGCTCAGGGCAATAGAGCAGAATTTATCTCATGCAATTTGAAGCCTTGGAATTTAGGGGTCTGAATGCCCTGTGTCAGCAAGTGTGTGCAGCAGTCGACAGTCCAAGCTCTGGTGTCAAGAATAACTAGGGTTCAGATCGCTCTGACATTCATCAAGTGTGTGACTTTGGCCAATTTACTTAACTTCCCTCAACCTTAATTTCTTCCTCTGTAAAATGCTTTTATAACAATGGTCTTTACTGGATAGAATTCTGTAAACACTACATGATAAAGAGCACATAAAGGAGTTGGTACAATGACTGGCAGAGAGTAAGCATTCAATAAATGAGAACTCTTCCTCTTATTTCTGTTGTAGTAGGTCAGCGATCAATACATGTGGACCCTTGCTATTAATATTACACATTAGGCAGTGACATCCACCAAAAAGTTGTGATACTCTGGCCTCACTCTATTGGACACTGAAAAGAGTCCAAAAGATGCAGGAACTGTGGAGCTAAGGTCTCTGAGTGAGCAGGTACGCTCAACGAGGGGGTGCCAGGGCTTTGGAGAAATGGCTCTAGGATGGAAAGGCACGGAGGTATGTTTTGGGTTGAATTGAGTACCTCCTCAAAATTGATAAGTTGAAGTCTTAAGTGCCTCAGCATACAACCTGATCCAGAGATAGGATTGCCTTTACAAAGGTAACCAAGTTAAAATGAGGCCATTTGTGTGCACCCTAAACCAATACGACTGGTTTCCTTATAAAAAGGGGGAAATTTGAAGACAGACGTGCAGACAGGGAGAACACCATGTGAAGATGAAGGCAGAGATCGGGGTGATGCAACTCCAAGCCAATGACTGCCAACAAACCATCAGAAGCTAGGAGACCCACGGAACAGATTCTCCTCCACAGCCCTCACAGCAAACCAATCGCGCCAACACCTTCGTCTCAGACCTCCAGCTTCCAGAACTGACACTGTAAATTTCTGCTGTTTAAGCCACCCAGTTTCTGTTTACAGCAGTCCTAGGGAACTAAGACAAGGTGAACACAGGCAGCAAACAGATTTCTCATTTAGGAAGGCTGACAAGACCTGGAAAATATGTAGCAAACCTGGCTGCGTTTCTCTCCAGAAGTTTACAAGTCTCATACCTCCACCCAAAAACGGCATCTCCGATGTATTTTAAAATTATGTCCAGGAACAAAAGAGCCTTAGTTTACAATAGATTTGGAGAAGAGTCCTTTCAACCGAGAGACTTGGATTTTAAATATTCCCATTTTTGTGTGTGTGTGGTGGGGGAGGGAGGCCTGGGCATCTGTAAAAACTTAACTATAAACGACTAAAAACGCCTTAAAAAAATACCTTGGCTGAGATACCAATTATTGATCTTCATGAGAGCTATTCTCAACAGGCCACAAATTCAAACTCCTGTCTGAGCAGGATGTGTCTGGTTCTTCAAGATTCACGGGGTGCGTGCACTTCTTTGGCTGAAAGCTACAATTGTTAGTAGCTGCTACGTAAAGAAACACCATCAATTTACTCTCTTGTGGAGCCAGCCATTTTGAATTGGCCGCTTTGATTTTTTTTATGCAATATCCGCTGCTTCTCCATTACAATGAAAACATAATTGGGAACAAATCTTTCATAAAATTTGACACACCCACAAAGTAAACTCTGAAGGGCTCAATCATGTTTGAGAGGCATTTCTCACGATTTGTTACAAAGATCTTTCAATCCCATTTCCCATCCCTCAGCCTCCACCCATTCCACTCAAGGCACTAAAAATTGGCATTTACAAAGAAATTCCAGAAGCCTGAGCATTTTATTAGCAAAGGGAAATCCCAACCTTCTTGGCCTCATTTCTCATGATGACAGCTCATTTTTCCATGTGGAACCACGTACTAGTTGCTGCAAATATTTAAAGAGGTAACGAAGCCATTTCAAACTATAGTCATAAAAGACATAAATAAAAATGATTTAGAACTCTGTGCTTATTTTATAAGCATAAAAGTTAAAGAATATCCGTTTTTAAAACTAGAATGAAAAATTTACAGTGTTCTTATTAAAAGCCTCAGAGTGATGGCAAGGGTACTCTCCAGGGCTCTTGAAGTATTACTACGTTGCATGTCAAAGGCAATTTTTTGAGACAGAGACGACCTACTGTGCTACACAGCTGGCTCCTCTGCATTACCCTCTCCTCCTCTCCCAATCATCCCTCCAAATTCTACCCCTCCTCAAGGCCTGGAAGAAGCACCATCTCTGTAAAGCTCCCCCAAATTCTCCCTCTTCCAGGGATTCATCCCTGTCTGAATATCTATAGCATTTATCATCCAGACCCCACAATTCAACAACTGGTTAGACCATCTCAAACGTCCCCTTATTATCTATAATCTATACTATTTGTATTTTGCCTTAGTTATTTCCCGCGTGTAATTTTTCTCCTCCCACCTCAGTTTATGAGCTTCTTAAAGACAAGAACCATACTTCATATTTCTTCCGTATCTTCTCTAGTATCCAACTCAAGCTCAAGGATGCCCAAAATAAAGCTATAAATTTGAACTGAAAAATGTCATCCACCATAGAAGGAAAAGTGTTTAGCTCCACAGCTGTCTTTGGCCTCTGCGGGTTATCTGCAGGGTCTCAAATATGTTCAGGGGTGAAAGCAACTAGACAATGACGTTATCTAACCACAGCACACAGAACTGGGCTCATTCCCCTTTTCCACACACATAAACCTGCCTTGACTTGGTAGCCATCTGAGTCAAGTGTTCTAGAAAAGACACTCAGATTAAATCTACCCGCATGATGGTCCCGGAGTAGCAATGGGGCCTTAAGGCCAACCATGGGGGGCTCCTTTGGGCCACTCTTGTCCTTTTTCACTCCTGGGTTTTGCTCTGAACTGCCACAAACTGATCTGGCTGCAGACCTCCCAGAAACAGGCTGGCTGAAATGCGATCGCACCAACGGGTCACCTGCCTTCTCTTTATGAAAGCGCGAACATGATCTGTGGTCCCTCATCTTCCTACCCCCCAGAAACACAAAGAACCCTTTCTTCCCCCTTCTCCTTTCAGCCTCACACAAAGACAAGCAGGAAAATTTGGTGGCGGATGGTTTAGGATCATTCTTTGAGAGAGACCCCTCACTTTAAGTAAGGAAGATTTAGTATGGCTCATTTAACTGAATGTAAATAGTTTAAAACTTGTTTTTCTTGTAACAAGTGATGCATGTCTGTGCATATACACACACACAAAAATTCAAACCGAAAGGCATGCACTGAAAATCAAGCTTCCAGAAGCAGCAGCTGTTCCCAGATTATTCTGCCCTCCAGACCATAGACGCTTTCAAACCACTTTTTATCATGGGTTTCTGATTAAGAGAAAGGAGTAAATATTTACCAAGTATCTCCAGGGCGCTAGGCTCTAAGATGTGTTACATACATTAGCACGTTTAACCTTCATGACAAATTTATACGGTTAATATTATCTTCCCCACTTTTCAGGTGAGAAAGCTGAGGTTCACAAAAGGTAAAAGACTTGCCCAAGGCCACAACCCTATGTCCAAAGTCACTTTTCCAAGCAACCCCCTAGATTATACAGTTTCATAAAATCGAAGCTCCATCCAAAATTCCTCTTTCAGGAAACCTGGGCTCTGGAATTGGGCTACTTTGGCACAACTGGTTGTACGACTTAAGAGTTCTAAGAACCCAGAGAAGTTACTGTACCTCCCTGGGTCTCAGTTTCTTCATCTGTAAAATGAGCCCAACAATAATACCTACCACATAAGGTTGGTGGCGAGATTGAACGATTTCACATAAAGAGCTGGGCAGCACCTGACATATAGTAAATACTCCATACCGGTTCGTTATTATTATCACATGGCTGATGAACAAACTGGAGTTTGAACTTGTTTTCTTTTTCTTCCTTTTTAAAGATTGGCACCTGAGCTAACAACTTTTGCCAATCTTCTTTTTTTTTTTTTTCCTGGTTTTCTCCCCACATCCCCCAAGTCCATAGTTGTGTAGTTTTTAGTTGTGGGTCCTTCCAGTTGTGGCATGTAGGACACTGCCTCAGCGTGGCCTGATGAGCAGTGCAATGTCCAGGATTTGAACCGGTGAAACCCTGGGCCACAGAAGTAGAGGGCGCGAACTTAACCACTCGGCCATGGGGCCAGCCCCTCTTTTTTGTTTTTATTCCCTCCATTTGGCTATAGAGTGGTGTGACTCTGGGAAGCAATTTGGGACAAATTTGGGGAGCCATTTGATATCATTTGGTCCCGTTATACCAATTTCCTTTGCTCCCCTCCTCCAAGCTTTCTCCTCTAACATTTCGTCTCTTAGCACTGCCAAAATCACAGCCTTTCTGCTGCCAAATCCCAGAAGCTTTTAATAGCATTATTACTGTGATTTTTTTTATCATGGAAATATTTGTTTTTATTTAAAAACTAGACTCCGGCAACACCCTTTTTAATGCCACCAGTTCTTAATTTTTAAACCAAAAGTTTATGTGCCTATCACTTCCCCCTGCCCCCATGATAGCTGATGGAATTCTAGACTGATTAAACTTTGTTAAAACAATCTCAACTTGTATAAACGGAAGCTACCCAAATTCCCTTGGAATGGAAAAGACATTTGTTAACCTGGTCACACAATTTACAAACCCATATCTGCTCAACTGGGCAACATTTTCCATTTAATTGCCTTTTCCTTCTTAACTGAAAGCTAAATGAGATCTGTAGGCCGGAGCATCACACGGTGGCAGACAGAGGAGGAAGCTGAATGGGGTTTCCCAGAGGAATGGCAGGGACAAGGGGCTAAGGAAGTCAGATGACCAAGCCTCTCTCTGGCTAAGGCTAGTTGGATGACTTTGGCCAAGTGACTTCGCGTTCTCTGAGTTCCAGTTAACTAACCTGAAGAATGAGAAGGTGAGACCAACTTTTTCCTAAAAACCCTTTCTTGTTCTAACCATCTTTAAGCAAGACAACATTTTTAAATCATCCCACAAGCATCTCGCATGGTCTGGGCCTTATCAGGGCAGTAACTTACATGTCACGATGCAGCCTCAGGAGATAAGCTTCAGCCAAAAGGAGGTATGCGTGTGACATGTTAGCCATAAAAGATGCAGCCTCCATTTATTGCAAAAAATGCAATTGTGCCAAGCTGTCATATAATTCATGGCAAAGCAATAAAATCCAGGTTCACCTTTAATTATCTAATTTTAAATGAGAACCGAGCAAGCCCATTATGAGGGTGACATATCTCAGCTTCCATCTAATACTCTTCCGTGAATTTCGCCCCTTCAATAATTCTGCTCCAAGCATCTGGATCACAGCTAGTACAAGGCTGGAATCCCAGCAGGGTTTATGAGGTGACCTTTTGTTAAAATAGCGTTGTGTATAATCCCGCTGCTATGTTATTTTTCTCCACTGGGAGACTTTGTTTCATAATTCTGACATCATAGCTTGTTCCTCCAATCCAATCTTTTATGATGGATAACGAGTAAGAACCCCAGGAATTCAGGGGGAGTAAAGGTGCGGGGAGCAATAGATATTGTTGTTTTACCACAAAAGCCTTAACAGAGAGCTAAAAAGTTTCCAAAAGCCAAAGACAAACCGTGTGAATACACTCCTGAGACCAGCTTCCTCTACAAATGACATTCTGAGTCAGACTGGGGGGACTTTAGAAATGCTGAGGTTTTTACCGATTATTTTCTTTAAGATGTTTAATTTGACTGTTTCTCTACAAGGCACAGACCCCAGGTATTAAGAAATGTCATTTTTGAAGGCTAGACAATAGAAACAGCAAGGAACCTGGAGCACGCCATTCACGAAAGCCACCTTAAGCACCCAGAGCACGTCTGGCTTCCATGGTTGATTAACCCAGCGCCTTATCAAGGCAGGGGTGGAGGACTCTCCAGCTCCAGGAGCACGGGTGGAGCAGCCACACCATGAGTCACGGGGTACTTACGTCGCTCTTCCTGAACTTCGCTTTCAAGCTCTTCATGTTGAGATCATTCAGCCTTCCAAAGCTCTAGAGGAGACTTTTCAACACCTAAGCAGAGAAAGAAAGAAACTAACTACTAGGTTTCCAAATAAACACTCCAGATATTCCTTCCTGATTGGATTATAACTTTGGGCCATGGGCGGGAGGTTGGTGTGGGGTTAGGAAGGTGGTCACAGATAAGAGCTAAGACGTGGTAAAGAATAGGTTCTTTCCACCCATGACACACTTCCTAGAACCTTCTGACTTTTCAAGTTAACCAAAACTTTACATTGTATCCCAACTTCCCAAACATTAAAAGTAGAACAAGTTTAAGTAAGTGCTTAGCTGTCATTGTACAAAATACAGTATCTGTATGCTGAACTAATTCCTCTGTACATCCTTCACGTTACAATTATTCCATCTGCCTCCTTTGGAAGGGCCACAATAGCGAAGTATGATAAGGAAAGCAATTCATATTCCAGATGCCATTCATTCCCTATTTACTTTTCTCAGTGTGGTTTCTTTTTTTTCCCCTCCTAAATGCCCAGGGCAGTTAGTGAAAAATGCCAGGAACAACAAACCTCCCTCATCAGATACCTCATTCTTCAAGAGGCCACTTTAAACAGTGAAAGACTCCTCAGGTCCTTGGGGGACCCAGCAATCCTAAGTTGGAGGTGGAAAAGCCGTCAGAAATCACCTTATTTAGGAGGAGCCTATGGTCCCCTGGAAAGTGAATGTAATTTTCTTAAGTATGTGTACTTTTTTAAGGGAAGAAAGTTCCTACATTTCATCAGATTCTGCAAGGGGGGGAGGGGGAGTGTCACTCTTCAAAAGTTAACACTATTAATCCCGTCTAAACCCCTCATTTTCCCCGAGGTAGAAATGGAGCCCCTCAGAGAAGTTAGGAAACTGGCCTGCAGTCACAAATCCTCTTTATGATAGAATTCAGAACCAGACCCCAAAGTCTAACTGGGAGCTGAATGCTTTTCCCACTGCCCTACAGCTTTAAAACTAAAACCAGAAAGTGGAATCCTGTGCTAAAATACGAGACAAACTTTATCTTTTTCTTCCTTAAACCTGGAAAATGTACAAAGTGTGCAACTTCTGCATTTATGACAAAAAGGCAAGAAAAGCTATGTGCACGTTCCCATTATATATGATCATAAGTGCTCAATAAATATAACTTTAAGCCTCACCTGACAGAAAGTGACAACAGGTGAAATTTAACCATACTACCCACTTGAGCACTAAGAAATAGTGGTCAGATGGTTACCATATTTTTCAGAAGCCTTTCAAGGTCATCTCATGTTTTGCCATTATCCTTATCACTCTGGACTTAATTGATCTGAGCAACTAGAGGAGGAAAAAGGGCAAGCAACTGAATGGCTGTGCTCATCCCTCCTGATGTCCTTGTCACCGCCTCCAGAAGTTGTCCAGTGACTCTCTGACTTCTAATGTGTTTACTTTCATTATTGCTGCTGCCATTAAGCAGGACCCCTGGATGAATGGCATTAAAACCTGGTCATCATAAAGCACTTTGATGACCCTAACCTGGAGTCTGCAGTAGCATTGTGCACCCAGCCTAGGCAGGAGTGACAGAATGTGTAATTACAGTGTGTCGTTAATTGCCAAGGATTTAACCACAGAGAAAGCTGGACTGGTACCTGAACAGCAAAGTACAAACTCTGGGACAGTGTTTCTCAAAGTCGACCCCTAGTTAATCTGCATCAGAAGGACTTGTGGACAATTTGTCAAATGCAAAATCCTAGTGTACACCCCATGAAAATTGAATCTCAGGGGACAGGACCCAGGAATCTCCCTGGTGGAATCTTTTGCAAACTGAAGTTTGAGAACCTAGAATTGAGGTGGATGGAATAAGGGAATACACTTGCCAAAGTTGGGCTGGTACATAAAACAGTCCTTTTTCATGTCAAAACAAACTACCTTTTGATGAATCCAAGTAGAAATAATGATAATCAGACATTCCCAACTGCCATAGGCTCATGGTTCTCCACCAACTGTAGCTAGAAAATGGAAATCATCCTTTGAGTTCAATTCCTTCCACCCTCTGGGGGAAGTGCTAATAACCAAGAAAAGAGGCCAAACCCATGCAACTGGAAAGGGAGAAGAGAGAAGTCAAAGCTTGGATAATACACAAACTGTGGAGCCCACCAAGATGTAAACATGCAAAGCATTCCTTCCGTCATAGAACACGTCTTAGGTGAGGTGAGTAAGATTTTTATTTGAGGTCATGAGCATTGTACTAGTTCTTTGTGTTTGTCTTTGCCTTTTTTTTTTTGTGATGAAGATTGGCCCTGAGTTAACATCTGTGCCAATCTTCCTCTATTTAATGTGAGATGCCACCACAGCGTGGCTTGATGAGTGTTGTGTAGGTCTGCACGTGAGATCCGAACCTGTGAACCCCAGGCTATGGAAGTGGAGCACACAAACTTAACCAGTACACCACTGAGCTGGCCCCTCTTTTTTCTTTTAATTACGGCAATGAGAAGTATGCAACCTCCTATCTGAAGAGGATTAAATAAACAAAGCAATGAATTCCAAAAATTCCCAGGGGAAGGTATTAGCTGTGAAATGAAGGTCTTCCTGGAGTCACGGCTCTGGGTGTGTCATAGCTGGGTGGTCCATGGGTGTGACTCCAGGAGGACAGAGATAGAGGTCAAGGGTAAAGAAGTTCTGGAAACCTTCAGAATAGTAACTTCAGAAAGAAGAACTACAGCTGGGGGTAATCAAAATTAGTAACAGAGCACTGCTTTCCTGTATTTGTCAAAGGATCTAAAACCTGGAAACCATGACCTGTGGTAAGTAACTTGCCCCTGAGATGATACTGGGCTCCCCGTGTCCCAGCATCTCCTCTTCCCCAAGGTGAGCCACAAGTAAATCAGGGACTTGCCCTCCTTGGGTCAGCTGGAATCTTACAGCTCCAATTTCCAAACCCAAACTTTCAACGCCCAGACTGGACTACAGGCTATCTTGAGTAAAGTGACATCTATCAACATAGCGAGGTTACACTAATAGCAATCCTTGGAAAAGTCACTTAATCAAGATACTTAAGTCAAAAGAGCTGCAGCGCAGCTCAATTAACTGCACAGTAGCCTCATCTGGATAGTACAATAAGAAGATGAAACGTTACACATTGATGGGAAAAGTTGTTTGAACTAAGTTCTCCCATTTCAAGCAGAATAAAGTGTATTTACCCCTGGAGCAGAAATATTAGTCAGTGTACTCCCTGCTCAATCCAAAAGAAGTCACTGAACCATGGCTTCCATCACTGGTCACCAAGCATCATGTGACATCAAGTCAATCAGTGAGGATGAGAAGGTGCAGAGATGCAGTCCTGCTGCCCGCTCACCTGAAAGACCAGACCCAACAAACAGGGTTTATGGATCCAGTTTCCCTTTAAAAAGAATATAACTCTGAATCAAACCTTAACATACGATACTCTTATCTGACATAATTCTAGCCAGAATCAAAAAACCTTGATATTAGCCTATAGAGCTTTATTATGAATGTTAGATTTCTTTGAGTATTAAAAATAACCTATAATGGATATAAGGTTTCCTTTCAGGGTGATAAAAATGTTCTATATTTATTGTCATGATGGCTGCACAACCTGTGAACATTCAAAAAACCATTCAATTGTATGCTTCAAGTGGGTGAATTGAATAGGATGGGAATTATATCTTGACAAAGCTGTTTTATTTTTAAAAACAGATTATTAAATCTCCATTACCTTCTCCAATTCTTAGTTGGGAAAATTCCAGATTAGAAACCTCTGGACTGATTGAAAAAGAACTTCAAAGGAACAAAGGTTAACAAGCAATGCCCTTAATGCTAAAATGTTGTTGCTCCTAGATTTTCTTTATTTAGCTATTTCTCTACCACAACCCCCCCCCGATTGAAGTGGTTAGAAAAAAAATCCCTCTCTTCTTCTCTCCTGTTTTCAAACTACTCCTGCGCCTACCCACTCCCATCCCCTCCTATGGCCCAAGGATTATTTCATAAGGCAGTGGTGCCAATTATGTCAGCACATGAGGGTCCCCTTGGAGCCCCAGCCAGGTATTCTGATTCTGTAATCAGAAAAGAGGCTCAGAAACCTGTAATTTTTTTCTTTGACTCCTCAGGTTATTTGGAGGCTCAACCAGATTGGGGAACCACAGTTCTAGACTCAATGATACCATACCTATAATTGACACTTTCATTAAAAATAATCTAGAGACAAGGGAAACAATAGAAAGAATAAACAAATGGGACTTCATCAGACTAAAGAGCTCTTTCAAGGCAAGGGAAAACAGGATTGAAACAAAAAAATAACCCACTAATTGGTAAAAAATATTTACAAGTTATTTATCTGACAAAGGATTAATCTCCATAATATATAAAGAACACACACAGCTTAACAACAAAAAATCAAACAACCTGATCAAAAAATGGGCAGGGGACATGAACAGACATTTCTCCAAAGATGATATACAGATGGGCAATAGACACATGAAAAGATGCTCACCATCACTAATCATCAGGGAAATGCAAATCAAAACTGCACTAAGATATCACCTTACACCTGTTAGAAAGGCAAAAATATCCAAAACAAAAAATGACAAATGTTGGAGAGGTTGTGGAGAAAAAGGAACCCTCATACCCTGTTGGTGGGAATGCAAACTGGTGCAGCCACTATGGAAAACAGTATGGAGATTTCTCAAAAAATTAAAAATAGAAATACCTTATGACCCAGCCATCCCACTACTGGGTATCTATCCAAAGAACTTGAAATCAGCAATTCCAAAAGTCCCATGTACCCCTGTGTTCATTGCAGCATTATTTACAATAGCCAAAATGTAGAAGCAACCTAAATGCCCATCAATTGATGATTGGATAAAGAAGATATGTTATATATATACAATGGAATACTACTAGGCCATAAAAAACGATAAAATCGTCCTATTCACAACAACATGGATGGACCTTGAAGGTATTATGTTAAGTGAAATAAGCCAGACACAGAAAGACGAACTCTGTATGACTCCACTCATAGGTGGAAGTTAAACATAGAGACAAAGAGAACTGATTGGTGGTTGCCAGGGGAAAGGGGGGGTGGGGGGAGGGCACAAAGGGTGAAGTGGTGTACCTACAACATGAGTAACAATAATGTACAACCGAAATTTCACAAGGTTGTAAACTATCATAATCTTAATAAAAAATTAAAAAAATAATCTAGAGATGTTGTACAGTAGATATGATTGATCAAAATTTTTGAGCACTGACTATGTTTGAATCTTTCAAAATATTGTGGAGGGTGAGAGGGCAACCCTCTACACTCTAAATCCTAGGAGAGCAACTAGCTGGTTACTTACGACCACTAAGGAACATTAACTCGCAAAGACACACGGTAGCTGTACACACAGGTACATTTGCCTGAATCACAAGAATACATCAGCATCTAAGACAGCATACCACAGGATTCAAGGGCAGTGGTTTAAAATAATTCCATCTGAATCACCACAGCATTAGAGGAGCAGAGTAAACAATGTCCTCTCGCTCACTAATCCTTCCATCACTGAACGTGGAAATACTTCTATGGAATCCTCAGCAACACCAGAGCACTAACGCACGCCCCAGTTAGGCTTCAGAATTTCTTCTTCCAAGTCAAAAAGAGTATCAGACGTAAAATCCAGAACACTGAAGAAGGCATTGAACAAATGTGAGCAACTAAAAATACTTCTTGCCAGTATCTACCTCTTGTCCCTGAAGTACTTGATCATTTCCTCCGAGAATAATGGCTCTGCAACAAACATGGAATTTTAACCAAAAGCTGTGTAAACACGCAGTTCTCTCAATCTGGCAAAACAAATACACTCTGTAAAAGGTCTCTCCAGATCAACCTTCCCAATAAAGGTTCCCTGACAACAGAGCACCTCGCGCCATCTGAACTCCTCCCAGGGGAAGAAGCTGGTCCAAGTCTGTCCCTCTCGGATAGGGCTGCACCTACGACTTACGTCACTGCTTCTGGAATAAAGAATAGAAAATTGGGAAGCAGAAGCCAGGGAGTACCGTTCCCCCTCACCCAAATTACTTTATCCACAGAAGATTTGTTCTCGTCTTAGTAAGACAGAATTTTAAACACATACAGACGTTTAGGTTATGGGAACTCTGGGCAGGCACTACTGGAGGATCGAAACTGACCTAGGGTGGGAGTAGAGAATGATCTCAAACCACCTAATAATTAGGTGTCAAATACTGTAGGAATTCAAAGAATGGGAATCTTTGAGGGCTGAGAAAAATCAGAGAAGTCTTCATAATAGGGGTAAGGGTCTAACTGGCCTTTAAGGAAACTCATGATTTGGGCAAGCTGAAAAGGAAAGACATCTTGTCAGTGTTCTCCCACAAGACGGGACATGCCCATCTTAGATTTTCCAGGCAAGGGTCAGATGCCTGTCCAATCTCTCTCTTTTTTTTTTTAAGGAAGATTAGCCCTGAGCTAACTACTTCCAGTCCTCCTCTTTTTGCTGAGGAAGCCTGGCCCTGAGCTAACATCCGTGCCCATCTTCCTCTACTTTCTATGTGGGATGCCTACCACACCATGGCGTGCCAAGCGGTGCCATGTCTGTACTCAAGATCCGAACCGGCGAACCCGGGGCCACTGAGAAGCGGCACGTGCGCACTTAACTGCTGTACCACCAGGCTGGCCCCTGGCCCCTGTCCAATCTCTTTAAGTGATTCTATAGGCCTCTCTCGTGAGGTTGAGTAGACGCGGTGGGAATCATTGCCTAGTTCTCTCTCCAAAGAAAGATCCTCCCCCCCCAGTCCCCACACACTCTGACCCTTTCAGACCCTGAATGCGAGGGAGGGGAGTTCAAGAATCCTGTTACCAGTTTTCAGCAAATTTGAAAATGTGCACCTCAGACTGCCTGCTTACTTTGGAATGGCAGACTTTCAGGGTAGGATTTTCATCTTGCATATACTTGGGCATTGGCATATAATCCATAAATGTTTCATGAATGAATCTGTAGGACAAAGATATGGGTTAGGCACCGGGATAGCCTTTACACTTCACCTTTGACCTCAGTATGGTTCTCCCTGGTCCCAAGTGCACTGAGGAAGGTGAGCACCCTGACATGGTTAGCTGCACTGGGATTTCAGTAAATGCAGCACAATGATTAGGTTTCGCCATGTACATATGAAAGCACAAAGTTCTTAAAGAAAAAAACAAAACCCAACACATTCGGCCTACGAAGTCTTAACAGGTTGCCCCTCCTTTTTCCCCTCCTGCCTGCCCTCTTCTCTCATTGCTATGCTCCTCATGCAGCATCTCCCCAGGAACATGCTGAGCTTAGTCAAGGGAGCTGACCATTTTGAATAATGGAATGCCAGAGTCAACAGAGAGCAAAGATCATCAAATAGAACCCTGGGGGCAGGTTCACAGGATAGTTATCAGCCTGATACTGGAGAGGGCTGTGGGGCAGGCCAAGCATTCCCCCAAATCAACGTGCCTGTTCCGTGATTTTGCATGAGATTCTGGGAGCTTCTTTGTTTCCTTCTTTTTTTTCTTCTTTTCCCCAAAGCCCCCCAGCACAGAGCTGTATATTCTAGTTGTAGGTCCTTCTAGCTCTGCTGTGGGGTGCCACCTGAGCATGGCTTGACGAGCAGTGCTAAGTCCACGCCCAGGATCCAAACCAACGAAACCCTGGGCCACCAACGCGGAGCACATGAGCTTAACCACTTGGCCATGGGGCCTGTCCCCTGGGAGCTTCTTAATAAGGAAAAAGTCCATCCTAATGGGCCCGAGGCTTCACCTCTAACCTCAGCAAGACTCTCTCCATAGTCAACACTCAGTGAAAGTTCACTACAGCGGAATAAATGAATGCATGAGCACTAAGTGTTAAATTGGAAGCACAAAGATACAACAGATGTTTCATTACAAAGTAAGTGGCCAGTCCAAGATGCAAATCTTCAAAAGATTTAGTTGAAAACTTATAACAAGATTCTTGAACCCCTCACTCACATCCAGGGTTTAAAGGGTCAGAGTGTGTCGAGACCAGGAGAGGATCTTTCTTTGGAGAGAAAGATGCAATGATTCCCACCACGTGTACTCAACCTCATGAGAGGCTTCCAGGACCACTTAGAGAGAGTGGAACAGGTGTCTGATCCTCGCCTGGAAAATCTAACAGGTGGGAGAGAAAGCGGCCTATGCTGTGAGGATGGGAATGAAGGAGAGGTTGCTGCTGGGTTACGATTAGCTTGCATGCTGGAGTTTGAGCATAGACGTATGTTTTCTGTAGACAACTCACAACAGAGGGTAGTAAGTTGTCTCAGATCCTGTCTAATAGAGTAGATTAGAAGGACGAAGAGGGCTGAGAGAAGCTGAGTCCCAGATGGAGAAGCAACAAACCAGAGGTGAGTACATCACCTGCATCAAGGGAATTGCAGGGGAGAGGCCCCCAGTGATGGTCCAGGAGTGGAGCGAGGAGGGGAGAGGGCTCTCCAAAGGCCCCTTGTACTAGTTTGCTGGGGCTGCCATAACATGTATCACAGCCTGGTGGCTTACATGACAGAAACGTATATCCTTCACTGTTCTGGAGGCTAGAAGTCCAGATCAGGGTGACAGCAGGGTGGATCTTATTCTGAGGCCTCTTTTCTTGGCTGTGGATGGCTGTCTTCTCCCTTTTTTCACATGGCCTTCCTCTGTGTGTGACCTAATCTCTCTTAGAAGGACACCAGTCACACTGGACTAGGGCCCATCCACATGACCTTGTTTTACCTTAATTACCTCTTTAATGGCCCTATCTCCCAACTAGGGATGAGGACTTCAATATTTGAATTTTAGGAACACACACTTCAGGCCATAACACCCCATGAAAGAGCCCAAGAGCAAGAGTCAACTCAAAACACCTGTCAGGCTCAGAGAGCACAGCACTACCTCCCAAAGTACCAGCCAGGCGAGAACTTCCTTATCTGTCTTCTCTCTCATCTCACCCATCCCACCCCTAGTCTTACCACTGCAACCCTGGAGGGAACATAAACCCTGACAGCTAGATGGAGGCAACAGGACAGCATGGGAAAGACTGGAAAAGAAAGACATTCTATCTTATATCAAATTTTAGCTTTTTATTGTTATCTGAAATTGGACATTCTAAGTTCTAAATTAAGAGTATGTAGCTGGGAGAGGGCAGGGGGGGTGAAATGGGTGAAGGGAGTCAAAAGGTACTAACTTCCAGTTATAAAATAAATCGTCCTGGGATATAATGTACAGCCTGGTGACTATAGTTAATAATACTGTATTGCATATTTGAAAGCTGCTGAGAGTAGATCTTCAAAGTTCTCATCACAAGAAAAATAATTTTGTAACTCTGTATGGTGATGGATGTTAACTAGACTCATCGTGGTGATTATTTCTCAATACGTATAAATATCAAATCGTTATGCTGTACACTTGAAACTAATGTTACATGTCTATTGCACTTCAATTAAAAAGAGTATTTAGCAATTGAAGTTGATTGTAGAATTTTTTTAAATTGAACAATAATCAGAAAAGTCATAGATTTCATCTGGAGGCAAGGGATATACTAACTTGACTGAATAAATTTTCAAGATACCGTGGGACATAAAGCCGCTTTATGATTACATCCTGGTGAGGCTTATTTATTCAGCAAACCAGATACATATGAACGAATTAATGAATGAGTAAACAAACAAGCAAATTTGCGGGGCATTCATTATGGGCTGGGTGCTTTCATACATATCATCGTTTTTATGAATTAACTACGGTGCAGGTTGGTTAAAAGATGGCCCAGATGATAAAGAAGGGAAAAGTTTAGGGAGGAAAAAAGACATAAGCAATAGTTTCATTTTGGCAATGAATCCTTTCTAAAATGCTCCAATATCTCACTTTTTTCTTCCAAAGAAAATAAATGACCACATTCTTTTTAAACCGTAAATGTCATTCAGATATGGTATCATAATAATCATGCAGTAAAACTCTCTTGAGAACATTAATCTCCTTCCCTATATTCACAACTTGCCTTTATCCAGGGATGACATTTCTCTTGAGAAACAAGTACATCATTCTTCTTTAAAATAAAACCTGCCATCAACCGGGACCGACCTTGGTCCATGAATCAGTCAGAGCCAGCAGCACTGATACAAAATTGGCCAGAGCTCTGGCAACATCACTGTCTGGTCTGTCAAATCTGCTCCTCACATGCTCCAATGAGCCTACCAGAGTAAAGCCCCAAGGTTACCTCATGTCCTAAATCTATCCAATTTAAAAAGCACGGGCTTAATCAAAACACGCTACCTTTGGAACACAGAAGTCATTCTAGAAGTAAGAAACTCCATGAGATTCTCTCTCGTGTTGAGGTTATATTTAAGATACCTCTAAAATGCTCTTCCTATTCTATGTGTCCAAATCCTGGATGTTGATGTCAACAGCACCGTCTAAACAACCCACTGTGTTCATCTCTTTAAACAGAGCTGCCCTGCACATCTAGTAATCAACTCCAATGGCAACACATATGTGCCATGCACCTTAGTGGCTTCTTCCCAAGTCCATTCCTCAGGTTTCATCCATCTTGAAATCCAAGAGAATCAACCACATTTAACAACACAGGTCTAATCCTCAAACATCACTGGTGACAACATAAAATGTGGAAAGCAAAAAGTCACTGTGGAAAGAAAGCAGTTTGGCAGTTTCTTACAAAGTTAAATATAAATTTACCATACAACCCGTAATTCCACTCCTATGTATCTTGCCAAGAGAAACAAAAACATGTCCACATGTTTATGGCAGAATTCATAATTGAGAAAAAGTGGAAACTACTGAAACATCCATCAACTAGGTTAACAAGATGTGGCATTCCCACACAATGGAATACTATCCAGCACTAAAAAGGAACGAAATACTGACGCATGCTGCAACAGGGGTGAAGCTCAAAACCATCGTGCTAAGTGAAGGTTGACATAAAAGACCTTATACCGTAAGATTCCATGTGTATGACAGGTCTGGAACAGGCACATTTACAGGCAGAAAGCAGATTAGTGATTGTCTAGGGCTGGGAATGGTAAGAAAGCGTGATTGCAAATGGGCATGAGGGATCTTTTTGGGGTAATGGAAATATTCTAAAACTGGATGTGGTGATGATGACACAGTTCTATACATTTACTAAAAATTATTGAAGAGTATACTAAAATTGGTGAAGTTTATGGAATGTAAATCATATCTCAGCGAAGCTGTTTTTAAAAAGATCAAATAACAAAAAGTGAACAGGGAGATACATACACAAAGCTGTTAGGTAGTGAAAAATATCTTTAGAGGGAGGGAGAGTGTAGGCTCCATGTATGGTTGTATTTAATTCTTGTTTTTACTCTAGGAAGATTTAATTGCCAAATGTTGGCTTACTGCATATTTCATCAGTTCTTTGACTCGGTTTCAAAATGGGAATAACTTGGACTCTCCAAATTCTGGAATGTTGGAAATGTCATTTACATTGATCACAATAGTTCTGTCTGGCCTACTGAATCTCTGCCCAGTCATCTAGTGTCTCAAATACATTTCAGAATAAGGAGGAAATTAAGTTAATAAAACAGATTCTGTGAACTCTGATGCCCTAGGAGCAGGAGTGAAGAAGTGAATGGAGAGCACAGAAATTATTTCTGCTGCCCCGACAGCAGAATACATGTCATTTGAACAGCATATATTCAAAACAGCATGTTTCTCATCCCCAGTCCAACAGAGAGGGGATGCTTGCTCACTTGAAGGCAGGTTGCTTCATCTCCTTTAGCACAACAATGTTACCCTGCATGCTAGGGCAGACCTACCATGTCTGGTTTGGTCCTGAGTGCCAGACCTTCTCCTGCTAATGGCTCTCGTCTTCTTTTAGAAAAACTGTCTCTCCCACGCCCACCCCCACACCAACCGCGTTGTATGCTGGCTGTAGCTGTTCCCCAGAGATGGGAGTGTGTCCTCAGCAAGGCTATTCAGACTCTCCCTGGGATTTCCAGAGTTGGATGAGGGAAGGCACAGGTGGAGGGAAGCAAAGGAAGAGGGGAAGGGAAGACAAGAGCTTCCTCTCTGGTGGAGAAGCTAGAACAGTATGGACCCGGCAGCTTGAACCAAGACCCGATTCTAGCCCTGGGCAGAAAGCTGGTTTGAGAGAGGGAACTAGGGGGCCCCTGAGTCCAGGGATTCAGGCCCTGCTATAGCCACGTCCTTTTAGCACAGGATTTGGGGTCACATAAGCCAAGACACTCCCCTTCTGCCCTAAGCTAATTCAAGTTGGGTTTCTGTCACTTGCAACCTAACAGTACTGACAAATCCTTTGGTGCCTTCTCATCTACTCGATCTTGCTCAGGCTGTCATCTCACACCCATAGCAAAAGAGGGGCCTAGAAGTTCGACAGCACGGTTGCAGTTTGCATTTCTGACTGTTGAGTACATTTCTGCAGTCAGTAGCTAAATTCACTTCATGAACCTACAGAAGTGAAATAAATACTCTCTGGAGTTTAATTGGGCTAAATATATCAGGATGACCTACAGTGACCCCTTTGAACTTGCAGGTCAGGGAGGGCATACTTATCCCTCATTTCTTTGGCTATTAGCTGCTCCCTGATAACACACACCCTTTCCCAGCCCTACGCCAACCACTGCATTCACTATTTACCTCTATCATTCCAGTCACTGCAGAAGACCTGCCAGCAAGCCCAGTGTGGGTCTTCTGGCCTATTTCCATTCTGAACGTATGTACTGCTCGTTGGCTCTCCTGCAGGAACCAGCCAACAATAAAAACAATTGCAATTAACTGGAAATGAATAGCATTAGACTATTTTAAAACACTCATGGAATAAAAAACCACTGTAACAGCTGGGTCCAGGCTGCCCACGGGGTGGACCTTACCTCCTCTGCTCCCCAAGCAACTTGGCTCCACAGAGCTGAGGGGGACAAGGGAGGGACACAAGGAAGCTGCTCGTGGAGCTGAAACTAAGGATGAATAAGGAAAACCCTCAGGATAGGAAAGCACTAGGAGAGAGGGTCAGACAGTGGGGAAGCTGCCCTGGGGTGTGTGGTGGGGTGCTGGGGTTCAGCTGGACCAGGAGGCCACAAGGCCCAGGGATAATCCTTGAGTAGTGCTGAAGACATGATATGCAAAGACAATGTCACCCCCACTAATTTATTCCAAACAAGAGAACTGGAAGAGGAGCATGACACGGCGGCTCAATCAAGGCCTCACTTCCTGGGGGCTATGCCAGCCTAGATCTGCTACACTGTTGCCCTGGCAGCGCAAATGGAAAAGCCTTTCAGATCTTTTTCCATTAGAAGCTCGAGGCTGTCCCGTGTCTGTGCTATATGGGGGCCCTACACCTGTCTGCCCAGTGAGAACAAACTCCTGTTAACTGAATTTCATACCCTGGACCTACCATCTTTCAATTTGCAACCACTTTCCACATTTAGGGATAAGAAGCAAACAGCATTAACACAAAGGCTTGAGAATGTTCCAATAACAATAACAAAGATTTAATATACCACCCCCCCACCGTGCCCCACACACGTCCACAAATCCACACACCTTGCACCTGAGGCCAGTAGGGTTTACAGATTAAAAAGAGCATGGCTACTTCAGAACTTGCAATTTAAGAGACAAAATAAGAAACCCATACTGTTTCATTTACTCATACACACTGAATACCACTATGGGCCAAGTACACGGGGGATGTAGAAATGTCGACCACCCACAACCCCTGCCTACAAAAATCAGTCTTAGTGTTTAAAAAAAGAAAAGAAAGTCCATGTAGAAATGCACCTGTACAAAAGCAGAGAGACACAGATTTGTAAACCAAAAGTACAAATGTCCACTATATCAGGTGTACTCAGTTTGTGATGAAACTACTGCATTTCTCTAAAAGAATGCTTAAAGCTAAGGGCAAAATCCCAGATAACGGGGCAAAGACACAGGGAAGCTTAATCAAACATGCATTTACTGAGGGCATTCTAGGTGTCAGGTGGTGCTGAGATTCCAGGACCTTCACGATGACATATTACTTAGATCAGTGCTGTCCAATACCGTAGCCATTAGCCACATGGGCTACTGAGCATTTGAAATGAGACTAGTGCAAATCGACATGCACTGTAAGTGGAAAATACACAATGGATTTCAAAGACTTACTATGAAAAAATAATGTCAACTATATCATTAATAAGTTTTATATTGAATACATGATAATACTTTGGATATACTAGGTAAAATAAAATATATTACAATTAATTTCTTTTTCCTTTTTTTATGGCTACTAGAAAATTTAAAATGACCTATGTGGCTTGTATTTGTGGCTTGCTTCTATTTCCATTAGACCGTGATGATTTAGATTTTCCCTTCAAAGACTGTGATGATAGCATCCATTTAGCAATAACAGTATCTTATTATTACCAACAAAGCAGGCAGAAAATATGCTATCATGTTACCATGTTTAAAAATCACTTACTCTCATAAAATCATAAAACTCAGATCTAGTAAATACCACAAGTTAATGACAATGAAAGTTAAATTTTAAAAGATTCACTCTGCCACATGCAGAAGAAGGAATGATTAGCCAACAATTTTATTTCACTCAAGACTGATGAACTTGTAGGCAAACTCAACTATTACTCTGTTGTGTATGGTTCAAAAAACATGTCTATATTATTCTCTGTTGACAATTGGACAATTCCAAAGGACTCAATAGGGAATTTACATCCCTTCTCACATCATTCTAAGTACCACCATCTTCATCTTAACCACGATTCACTGTTCTGTACCTAGATTAAGAATGAAACAAGTCTGGCGAGACTGAGGAAGTTGGGAACGCAATTTGGAATAAGACTGTCACTACTAAAGGAAATATGTCTTTACACTGTCCACATTACCTAATGCTATAATGATAGAAGGATCAAAGAGAGGAGTGAGAATACAGGGAAAATAGTTGTGAACTGCACAGAAGACACAAGGCGGATGCGTTGCAATGACATATGGGGGGCAATCCCTCTTTACTGCTCTGGATTATAACGGCAAGCATAATCATTGGCCAATATATCAGTTCTTTAAGGTAGATTGATAAAGAACATGATAACATTGATAATAATAACAGCCACAATAACCATCATTTACTTAAATCATGACTTCGCAAAAGTTTTACTTTGCAAAATTTTATTTTTTAAATATTTTGTTATAAATAAGTATTATCGCATTTAGTGCTCACACTACTTCGGAATTAGATGCTATTGCTATTATTCCTAGTTTTCAGATTGGGAAAGTGGAAGTTTATTGGGCCAAAGCGGCACAGTTTATAAAGGGAAGAGACTGGATTTCACTCAGCTTCAGTTTCAGAGACCAAAACACAACAATAGGCTACATTTAAGAAAATATTAATAATAATAAAGTCTGGCCAGCAGACCAACATTTTTACTACTTAAAAGAAAAAAATTAGTTGCTTTTAATGATGGAACAGTCCTCAGATCTGCTGCTGGCACATAACAGAGCTCCTCTAGGAAGTCTGAATGGACCAACTTGGAAGAGACATTCCTTCTGGCTGTTCGCCCTCACTCACACACTCCTGCCTCATTCCAGGGAGGGTAGCATTTTTATTTCTTTGTCCTTTTCAAATGCGGAGCATATGCTTAATGAATAAATATATTGAACTCACAAGTCAAAAAATCCTTTTCCATATAGCTCGCTAAGGATACCAAATCAATAACGGAGAAAATGTAAAGACAATTACAAACAAGCGAAGTGGCTATTTATATTCAGCGGAGCTGGTAAACTACAGATTGGGGTGGAGGCGTCCATGTTTTGGCAACAATTTGGAAAAGCAGAACTTCTAGATACTTAGATGCTTCTCTGTCATCAGGACATTTCCGTTCCTTAGGAAATTATTCTAATATCCTGTATAACAACTCTTTCCAAGCTGTAAAAAAGGAAATACTGCAATTCTTCAGGACAATTAAAAGCACTGATATTATAATGAAAGTGGAATTGTAAAACACATCACCCAATGAGGAGGAATGGGGCAAGGGAGTGCAGGTGACTTTGTTCCAGAAGCCACACACAGAAGCACCCACGGCCAGCAGGCTGCCACCTAACCCTGTGGCAGATCTCAACAGGATAGAGGCAGCAGCTCTGTTTCTTTTGCCACCCTGAATATAAACATCCACTTGCAATGTAGTGAGAATCAAACGTGCTTTGTTCCAAGGGGTATGCACTTAAAATAATGAGCGGTTGTTTCAGAGAAGAAGCAAGCGAGCCTGGTGCCAAACAGTAACACAGCCCTCAACAGATTGGCCAGGAGACAGGCTGGGATGGGAGGCATTTTGAGGAAATCTCTTTCTGGCTTATAGAGACTCTAGAGGAAAAGCAATAGAACAAATAAACAAACAGCACACCTGACATGGTTTAAAGGACCGCACAGAAAGAATCCAATTACCGAGGAGCTGATCAAGATTGCTGACCGGATGTACACACACAGTTGGTGGCAGAAATGAATTCTTCCTTTAAAAAAACTCCTAGGAAACCCCAGATGGAATACAGATATTGGTTATAGTTTCTAGGCCTATATTTTGAACAGTTTTTTCCAATTTAAAAAAAAGCTCACAGGAAAGAAACGTGAAAAACGTTTTTCTCAAAAGAGAGAAATGATACAGCACCCCCACCCACCAAAAAATCTAAGGTTTTTTGTTTTAAAAACAAAGAGCCAAGAAGGTTCATGAGAGAATTCGAGTCACTTGCACCCATGAGGAAAGTGGATTGAGCCTGAAACGAGACTGACCTGGAGAGAGGATGGATGGCAAACTACTCAGCATCCATCCCCGGGTGAGGACCCCTTGATGTGGTTCCATGCAGGACCTCAGGGCCACAGATATGTTTGTGGCTGGGTCCTAGCTTGTATTTTCCTTCTGGCCGCCTTTTGTAAGAAAGCAAAATGCAACCCACTGTCCACGAGCCTTTTGGACGGCTTCGCCCAGCAGTAAAATGACTGTGGGTCATAATTGTCCACAAGTTAGTACCCCCTTTCATTCATGAAAAATGATTAATCACCAACGTGTCGACTTTCATAGGAGATTTTCTAATTATGTGCGCATTCTTGTCAAATTAAGAGAATCAGCACAGAAGTTTTTTTTTTTTTTTGAGGAAGATTAGCCCTGCGCTAACTACTGCCAATCCTCCTCTTTTTGCTGAGGAAGACTGGCCCTGAGCTAACATCCATGTCCATCTTCCTCTATATGTGGGACACCTACCACAGCATGGCTTGACAAGAGGTCCCATGTCCGCACCGGGGATCCGAACTGGCAAACCCCGGGCCACCAAAGCAGAACGTGTGAACTTAACAGCTGTGCCACCAGGCAGGCCCCAACACAGAAGTTCTTAGCTGACAAAACTTGACCAATAGTCTTATCTGGTTCTGGCTCAGCAGGATGCTAAGGGCCTGGATTCCAGATCCTTTTCCGGACCTTCATGTGGCTGCTCAATGCCCTCTGCCTCACCTGGGACTCCCCACTAGTCTCGAGGCAGCTTGTCCAAGTCTCTCCAGCCTTCTTCACTGATAACTACTGTAACCAGCTACATCTAGGACTCCCAAGGTGACTGTCTACATCTGAGAGAAAGAGAAAAGTACATTTAGGGGTTGTACGCTAGGAGCAGCCAGAACTAAGGGGCATGTCTAGCTCTGCCTCCTACTGAGGGTGTCACTTTCCAAGGGGTCATTTCACTTCCCTAGGCCTGGATCTCAGCTGTAAAATGAGTTCCCACCCCACCCCATTCCAACCACTAATAGTCCGCCTTGCGCTATAGTGGAATGGGAACATGCTAACTTGGCTAAAACTCTAAACTCCACGAAAGGCAGGCATTGCCATTCATCCATGGATCATCTAACACTCAATGACTGCATCAACATGTATTGTTCATAGGAAATCCGACAATAAGTAAGAGCAGCCTGGACCTCCCAAAGCTGACAGTCTAGCAGCAAAATGCCTGGTGCAAAGAAGGTGTTCAATTCAAATAAAATGACTTGTTGAAAGAGCTTACATCATTCACCCTCCATTACAAGCAGGTCTGCATCGCTTTCCGCCCAATTTTTTTTTTTTTTTTTTTGAGCAAGATTAGCCCTGAGCTAACATCTGCTGCCAATCCTCCTCCTTTTGCTCAGGAAGACTGGCCCTGAGCTAACATCCATGCCCATCTTCCTCTACTTTCTATGTGGGACGCCTACCACAGCATGACTTGCCAAGCGGTGCCATGTCCGCACCCGGGATCCGAACCAGCAAACCCCGGGCCGCTGAGAAGCAGGACATGTGCACTTAACCACTGCACCACCGGGCCGACCCCTGTGCCCAATTTTTGACTGAAGAGACAAGATGTCGCCCAAGGTGGACTAATAGACAAGCTCCCTGAGCGTGGCTAACAATGGCAGTATCTTCTGCTAGTGTTGGCTGCTTCCCATGGAAGAATGATTTCCCCTGGAGGAGCAGACTTCCAGCTGAGGGTGAGCTCCCCAACCAGGAAATGTGGCCTGGTCTTCCTCAGGTCCCCAGGGAGGCAGCCCCATCAGGCTGGGAAGCCACAATGGGAAGGGCAGAACAGAGAGAAGTTGGGGATATTTCTCCCACGGGGGGAGCAGTCAAAGATCTACCCCATTCGCTTAGGGGTGTTGTTAGGTGGGGCCCAGGGACATCTCAGTTCCCTCCGGCAACAGCAAAGCGAGAAAACTACTGCCACGTGGAAAGCAGAAGACAGTGCGAGCCCTACAGTACACCAAGAAATACGCTGCCCTGGTGGTGGGCAACTCCAGCCCCATTAGCATCATCAGATCTCTGTGAAGTAACTATACTACAGATCCACTTTTTATTACTTCTAAATAGCATTTTATTGCATCCAATAAAAGTAGTTGCTAAAAATGGTCAGTGGTTTGTAGACTGGTTGACATAGCAACCAGTGACTGGTTTTCCAATTGAGGGTATAAAACCCACAATTATTTTTGACTCATGTATGACAGGGTATCAGGTCTGAGGCACATAATAGAAAATAGACCCCTTCCGACTACACTCTTGACCCTTAAGAGGTGGCTGTTAAAGGTAAACAGGAGATAGGCAATGAGTTTTTCTAGGTCATTCAACAGACCTTGGATTTTGAACCTGGGGATTCCAAAGCTAACACCTGTGCCCATCTTCCTCCACTTTATATGTAGGACGCCTACCACAGCATGGCTTGCCAAGCAGTGCCATGTCCACACCTGGGATTCCAACTGGTGAACCCCGGGCCCCCAAAGTGGAACATGCGAACTTAACCGATGTGCCACGGGGCCGGCCCCGAAAAGGTGTTTCTTAACTATAAGTAAGAAAAATGAGGCTTAGTGAGGTGAAGCAACTTGTCTAAGGAGAAGAGAACTACATCTTCTGAACCTCAACCTGCATTTTGCTGCTAACTACCTCCACACCTCTGTCTTATGATCATTGTTTAAATTCTCCTCCAGACTAGTCAGCTCAACATCAGGTGACTACCATAAGGGGCTTTATGACCCCTGAGTATGTGTGTGTTGGCGGTATAGTTCAATAAATATTGGTCACCTACTATGTGACAGATACTCTACTGGACACACAGGACATCAAATTGAAGAATGAGGCATACTTCCCTCAATCAAACAGAAGACTGTTTTGTTTTAAAACACATGGTTAAATCACTCAGAAAAGTTACTTATTAAAATATTGACTAAATTCACTGATACCCATCAGTGAGTCTGATGTCAAGGACTAGACTAGTTTTTTGTTCACTGTAAATGGCTGGAGTTGGGAAAGTGACGTTTGATTAACAATCTTTTTTATTAAACCACCTGTACTTTTCAGCTCCTGGGTAGCAATAAACCAAAAAGAAGAAATCTCTTTAAATCATGCAGCATCTTAACACGAATCATATAATTCTATGCTTACGGTTTTCAGCTTGAAGTTTAATCTGATCTGGATCCATAATAAACTGATTTCTTTCTATCATTTTATTACAGAGGATACAATGGTTGTACTTCAATACACTAGTGACTTTTTTTAAAGGATACCATCAGTATCATATACCTATATAAATAGTTAACTGGAAAAAAAATCTAGACTCCTTTTCCACATCGCATATTTAAAATATACCCAAGAGGCCTTTGATGGGTTTAGCTTTGCTTTGTCAACTCCTATATTCATCATGCAAGGTAGAGAAAATTCAGTTGGCTTCTAGCGAAATAATGCACAGCACCATAACAGTGAACGTTTTCAGTACCACGAGTTAAGGATTTTACGATGTGACAGTTTTTAAAGTATTTCTAGATACTCTACTACATACTGGCTGCTCCTGGATCTTCACATTAACGTCATCATCCCCTGTCCCCTCCGGAAAAAAAAAGGAGGGGCTGGCCCGTGGCCTAGTGGTTAAGTTCCCACGCTCCACTTCAGCGGCCAGGGTTTCCCAGAGTTTCGCCGGTTCGGATCCTGGGTGAGGACACGGCACTGCTCATCAGGCCACAATGAGGCGGCATCCCACATGCCACAACTAGAAGGACCCACAACTAGAAATATACAACTATGTACTGGGGGGATTTGGGGAGAAAAAAAAAAAGATTGGCAACAGTTAGCTCAGGTGCCAACCTTTAAATAAAACCAACATGAATGCAAAGTCAGAGGAATAAGGCTATACCCTCTGCAACAACTCAGAGAAATACACTTTCTATTCTTAGAAATTCAGTGTGGTTGACAGACCATTGCTGGCCTGTCTGTAGGGATGCTGTGTGAAAGAGAAAGTCAGCTTCCTTGGTGGTCATGCCTCTTCCACATTTAAAATGTTGGGAAGCTAAGTTATCAAAGAAAGATGGGTGTGCTTCCTAGCACCATGTTACTTATGGATTCCTCTGAATTCACGTTTAGGCAAATGTTGGCAGCAAAAATCCGAAGACACTAGAGCTTTGTGGAATGAATCACACAGATTTAAATAGAATGCTTTCTTTATAAGATGTATGTTTTTATCCTGATGGAACCTGTAAATATGACATCTGGGGCACTCCATTACAGCTGTGGCAACAACTGGCACCACTTAGCATATCTAATATGTGCTAACGGAGAAATTCTAAGTAGAAAACTACAAGAAAAAGCATTATATCATTAATTCAACAAAGATGTCAGTACCTACTGTAGGTCAACACTGTTCTAGGCACTAAACTCCCATCTTCAAGGAGTTTATATTGTACTGTGGAAAGACAGGCTACTAATATACATTGAAACACACAGCAAGTTAGAAGGTGACAAATGCCATGGAAGAAAATAAAGCAGAGAAGGGGGGCAGGGCGTGCTGAAGGCGGGTGGCCAGGGAAGGTGTGCTGAGAAGGTGACGTCTGAGGAAAGACCTGAGGGGTTGCGGGGCTCAGCCAGGGAGACACCTAGGGAAAGAGCGGTCCAGAGTTCAGACAGCGAGAACAAGCTCTGAGGCAGGAATGCGCCTGGCAATTTGAAGGACTAATGAGGAAGCCAATGTATTTAAATGTCTTAAACTGATTCCAGATGAAGGGGTTACAATTAGGGGCAAAACATCATTAACAGCCATATTTTCATAAACGCTTAGAGCAAGAACGTGCCTTTGTAAATGCTTAATAAATCCCTTCATCCTACCAGGCTTGAAGAAATGAGGAAGAGAGGGGTGAGGGAGTAACTGAAGGTCACACCAGCAGTGACAGCCAAGAAAAGGCTTGAGCACAAGTCTCCCAAACTCAGCACCGCGGTTTTGTCTCATGCTCCAACTTTATAAGAGGCACTTTCATTTAAGGGGGAAAAAAAAATTGAAAAAACAAAAGAATCCAGCCAACTAGCGATCTTCTTAGAGCTAAAAAATTGATTAATTTCACTTTTTCATTCAACAAATAACCAAGAGAGACCCTACAGGCACCCTAAATATTTGTTTTGGAATGAAAGAGATAATAAAGGCAGCCTTACCTAGACTCCGCTACCCACCAATTAATTGTATAGGTGTGTAACAGAAACTTGTACACAAGGAAACACAATTCGGCTGTTTATTGTAGCACTATTTGTTATAGTAAAAAAGTGGAAACAGATCAACTGTCCTTGGCAACAAAAGTGTCTGTAATAACAGTGAAAAACTGGAAACACTCTAATTTTCTCTTGGCAAGGGAATGAGTACAATTTATTCATACCCTGAAATTCTCTCTAGCAGGGAAAGTTAGACCAACATGTACCTCAAAACAACAAATTTAAAAATGCAAGTCGTACGTATATAGAACTATGCCATTATGTAAAATGTTAAACACACAAGCTTACAGATATTGTTTGTAGATACATACTATACAGAAGTACCAACATGTTGGGGAACTCTGCAGACTAACTTCACATTAGTGGTGACCTGAGGATGGAGGCGGAGGAGGGGGGATGGGTAAAATATTTCCATTGCAGTTTATTTTCAACAGGAGGATAAGAAGCAAATATGGAAAGATTAGCAACTCTTAAACATAGGTAGTGGAAAATGGAAGCCTTACTCTATCCTCTTTTCATGTATGTCTGAAAGATTTCATGCTTATTTTTATTTTGAAAGAAAGAAAGGGAGAGAGAAAACTCCTCCAAAACATTCCATTAACTCCAATGCACAGTTGCCCTTAACCTCCAAACCTCGGTTTCCTCACCTTTAAAACATGGGTGAAAATTTCACAAGATTGTAACCTATCATTAACTCAATAAAAAATAAATAAATAAAATAAAATAAAACGTGGGTGATACTAGGTGTACCTGTCTCAAAGATGTTTCGAGAAGTGGCAGTCTGGAGAAATTCATTGTCAGGTGGGCAGGGACACTGTATCATTCCCCTAATTCAATCTCCAGGGCCCAGCATGCATTCTTTTTATTCAATTTCACTGATAAGAGTAATGAGATTTTTCAACAGGGTTATAACCACGCCCCCCCCCCACGCCAAAAAAAGCCAAAAAACAAATCTAAGGGGTATAAATGATACAATAAATGAAGCATCTCAATAAATAGATGAAAAACCTGCAACAGCCCAACATGGGACCACCTCTCCCAATCCATCTTAGGCAAGCACTGGTTAAAAATTATAAAAACTGGATAAATTTCCTCACATAAAATCTATCTTCCAAAACCCAAGAGAAGAAAAAGGAGACACTGGTAGGTATCATTAGGAAAAGATGATCAGATTACATCTATCAGTAACAAAACTCCCAGCCACACCTGGAACCGGGCGGGCCCTGCACGCTGGGGACAGAGAATCAAAATCCAGTCTCTATGAGGCACTCTCGCTTCTCCAACTTTTTCAGACCTCAAGGAGGTGAGGCTCTCCTCTCTGGAAAACCAGTTCCTCCCTCTGCCGGGCCCTTGCTGTCTTGAGATCACATTCTCCAGAGAACTGGCTACGTTTCCCCATTCCAGGGCGCTTGCTATTGTCCTATCCTGTAAGGAAAACGGAGACCCAGCCAAATCACCTGTGAGCCTGCGGCCAAAGGAAGCCTCCTCTGGTCCAGGTGAACAGCGTTGAGTCAGCAGATTTGCCCCAATGTTTGCAAATAAAGTTGCGCTGGGCTGGGCTCCCTGGAGAAGCGCAAGCTTGGATATATTGGCCAGGCCCAGTCCCTAGGGGGTTACTTGTAACTCTTCCACTTACACTAGGCTCCATCTGCCCAGTCTGCCGCCTCTCCAGGCTCTGAGGCCCCATTCACATTAGGCGGGTGAGAGGTCCAAACGCAAAGGAGAAAGTGAGCCAAGGGTTCACAGATGAACCCTGCCAACTGCTGAAACTAAACCGCAGACACAAACCTGCTCAAGCCCACAGCGAAGGAAACGTGGATTAGAGAGGGTACCCACCCTCCTGGGCGGAGGTTGGGATAAATGGCGGGCGGGAGCGCGCCTCTCTTGCGGCTTCACATCCTCCCTCCTCCCGAAGTCCCGTCTGCCCCAACTCGAGCATCCCTCCTGGGAGCTACGGCGGCGAAGAGGACAAGAAGGGCGGGAGTCAGTCGCAGGCCCGGAGTGGCCTCGCCTGCACCCTCGGGCGAGCCGAAGGGCTCCTGGAGTCAGAAAGCAAACAATAGCGGACCCTCGGTTGCCCCAGCCATCCGGAGTCTCCCGCTCGCGCCTTCTTCCCCAGCTTCTCCAAGTTCAGCGCCGAGACGGGTCGAGCCCAGATGCGGGGACCTGGGGGGAGCGGGGCGCCGGGCGGACCAGGCAGGTGGGACAGGATGCTGACTCGGCACACCCAGAACGCCCTGCCGGGGTCTGGTCATTCATTCCCACCTGCGCCTCCTCCACAGCAACCCCGCGCCCTGCCCCAGCCGGCCTGCGAGTCGCGAAGGACCGGGAAGAAGCCCTGCTCCTAACTTGGCCAGGTCCTCCCCCTCTAATCTAATCCCCACCATCCTCCTCTTCCTCGAACCCCAAATCTGCCCTCTGCAGACAGTTGGCGGCCGGCGGCGGACAAGGGAGCGCTGGCGGGACCCTCGCGGCCACCCCGCGAAGCAGCTCCGCCTGGCGCGCGGTCCCCGGCTCCTCGCAACCTCCCTCGCCCGAGTCCCAGACACAAAGGCGGGTGCGCGAGCCGGGGACCCCGCTCCGGGGAGCCTCCCAACTCTCGGCGCCGAGCACTCACCCCATCGAGGCGGCGGCGGCAGCGGCTCCCCGGGCCCCGCTGGCTGCGCCACCCCGCCCGCCGCTTCCCCAGGAAAACGCGGCCGCCGGGCTCGCTTCCTGCTCGGCTTCCTGCGCCTCGGTCCCTCCTCCTCCCCCGCTGCGGGGGTCAGTGGGCGCCGCCGCTCCCGGGCTGGGCCGGCGGGGCGGGGGCAGCGGCAGCACCACCACGTGGCCGCCCGGCGCCGGCCCCCGCCGACCCGGATCCCGCGGGAGCGGGAAGGGAGGTGCTAACCATTCCCCTCCCCTCCACCCCGCGCGGGCCCAAATTCCGCGAGTCAGGTGACCCGGCCCCGCGCTCCGCCGCCCGGGACCTGCGGGAGGTGCTCCCGGCCCGGCAGCTGCCCATCCCGCGGGCCCGTGCGCCCTGGGCGTCCACGGCTTGCTTTAGGGTTTTCCACGGATCGTGGGACCCTTCCCCGCGGATCTGTTTCATCATCATCACCTGAAGTTCGTGGAAACCACCGGTACTCTGACCCCTGGGTTTAGGTCGCGTGAGATACCGAATACTGTTCATTTCTGGTCAACTTCCAAAGTCGTTTGTGGTCGTGGGGGTGTTTTCAAAGTCACTGATCCAAGCGCCTTCTAACCAGAATCAAATCGGTTATATTTTCCAAATTATTGAACAGAAAGTAAACGAGAACGTGCACATAGTCTCTGGAATGAACCAATTGGAGTGACTGTTTCTTAACACTCATCAGGTGGCAGGAGAAAACTAGCAGCGTTAAGTGTCTAACTCTGCTCAGGAGTCAGAAAGGAGAAATCTACAGCCTGAACTGGGAGGCAGGAATGGGGAACACCCTCAAAGCAGTGTCTGGGCTGCCAAGGGGGCCACCCTCGCTCCGCAGGACCCCTAAGGTTTCCCTCCCTTCCCCAGCCCCCTAAGACCAGCGTTTGAATCATAATAGACTCCTCCTTTAATTCCAAGGGTTTCAAAGCTCTCCACCTACTCGTTTCATTTGGGACGCGTTTTCCATTCATTCTAGTCACGCTAACCAGCTAGGGCTTAGAAAGTTTTATTCACCAAAGCTGCTCTGTTCTCCGGTTTAGCTCTGCGTCCTTTGCGCAGGGCAGGAAGCTTTCTAGAATAAATTAGTGGGATGAGTGCTTTTTGTTGGAATCCACTCCAAATCGATTGAACTTAAAAAAAAAAAATTCCAACCAGTGAAATTCATCCTAATAGAGTTAAATTTGTAACGTCTTGGCCAGATCTTGACGTCTACACGGCAGACTTTATCTGTGTCTCTACCCACCCCACCCGCAAGCCAAGTGTACAATCTGTCTTAGGTTTAACAGGTGCCATCAAACAGGGAGCAAAAGCTGTGTACCTAGCTGCGTGGTCTTCACTTCCTAAGTCCTACATCAGAGATTCCTTTAAGAAGCGGTGAACAGCCAGTTCAAAGCAAGATGTGTACACTCCTCTTCCTGTCCTTTATCCCCTCAAATAAAATCATGGTCTAAAAGAAATGCGAACTGGCAGACTTCTTTCTGGTTGAGTGCTGGCGATTTCTACAATCCAGTTTCATTGCGGTGTGCTGTAGGGTATTTAGGGGGAACAATACCACCCCATGAGTTTTCTGTTCTGCTCTTAGCACGTCCATCTCCTTCAAGCAGGAGTAGCTGGGAAGGTGAGGTTTTGCCTTGGAAAGTTAACATTTACATGTTTGGTTGCTGAAAGAGTTGAAATACCAAACGTTAAACAATCATTGTGTAAGGCAGGGTCATCAGCCTTTTATTCACAGAAGCCCTGTCTCTCTTCCTTTTTTGCTTTTACACTGTGGCACGCCGTCCAAGCCACCTGCTTATGAGCCTACCTGCCTTTGTCAGCTCGGTGGCTCTCATAGGTGGCTTATATGCTTACTCTCCTTCGTTTCTAATCCCACCTCTAACGTCAGCAAGTCCAATTCTGGTTGAAGGACTGTAGTGGAGGGAGGAACTCTTATAGTTAGTCCCATGTGCCAAGGTCCTTTTCTAGATCCCTTCTCCCCTGAAACTGAAGCCAACTGCTTCAGACCATAGCTGAAGTTCTGCCACCTGCAGGAGGATTGTGGTCAAGTATGGGATTGAAGAGTGTCTTCTCATTGGGTTTTTTTTGCCCAGGCCTTTTAGAAATGCTAGGTGGGTTCAGGATACATCAACCACCACCCTTCCATGGACACCACGCCCAGGTGAAAGAGTTTGAGAGAAGGAAGCAAGGATAAAATGACCATCTAAGCTGCATAAAATTAGTAGCAGGTTTTGGGAGGAGCCGCGTGTTGTATGTCAATAGGGGAATTGCCCCAAATTCAAGGTGACTGTAGTGTGATAGGTAGTACTAGGAGTAATAAGAGCAAGGGGACCAGGTTTCTGGGCCCCAGCTGAACTTCACCAAGTGTTTGAACCTCTCCTGGTCCTAAACTCCTAAGATATTGCCATCCAGGACTTAGCAGGATCCAATATCTTGACGGTATGACAGGACTGACGTGCTGAAACAATTAGAGGATGATGCTTTGCCATAACATGTAAGGACAATATTCCCTGAGAAGGCTCTTCGAACTAGCAGAATGGGCTTAGGATGTTAGAGCTGAAAAAGTTCTCAGAGGCCATGTAGTTCGATCTTGTCTTTTACTGATTTCATTTATGGATCCTGCTAAGTCCTGGATGGCAATATCTTATTGATTGGTAGGGCTCAATTTTCATTTTTGAAATTAAATGATATCCCTTCCTTCTTGCCCCATCTCTCACCAACATCGGTTCTCCCCAGATTAGGAACTTAAGTCTGAAGAACCAAAGCTAAGACTTGTTGGGGTAACAAGAAACCGTCCCTGAAGGAGGAAATAGAGATCAGTATCATGGAGCCAAAAAGTAACCCTCCGCTTTGTTTGGTGTTTCGTCAGGATCTGACTGCACTTCTGGGTCTGGTTAGAGGCAGCGTGATTGAGAGGAATGCAGTGATCTTGGACCCCGTCCAGAGAGTGGAACAAAAACACAGTCAGAAGGTTGGAGGGAGATCGTCTATAGAAAAAAGCCCAAATATTCACAGAAAAGCCACTTTCTGTATTTTCTTGGGGATGTTTCCAAATTGGAAGAAACTGTGACATGGGAGAAATTAATAACATAACTTTAGCGTTGCTTTTCAGAGTTAATAAGACCATAATCATAAAGTAGCCTGCAAACACTGACTGGCCCACGGTTGTTCCCCTTGCCAGGAAGCCAGCCGAGATTTCTCCAAGGGTAGGTTACTACCCTTTCCTTCTCAGTGACCTTGGGCACCTGCTTGGGAGGCAAGGCTAAGATGCTTGGTAATCCTACATTCCAAAGCCCTGCATTGAGCCGGCTTGTAGGGGTGTGGCAGAGAAGCTACGCATCTCACCCTTGACCTTACAGACCTGAGAAGGTCTGGAGACTGGCCCATCACCTCATATGAGGAATGGAAAGTCAGCAGAACTTTGCTGTCCAGTACGGTGGCCACTAGCCATGCATGAGCACTTGAAATGTCGCTAGTCCAAACTGAGATGTGCTGTAAATGCGAAACAGACGCCAGATTTCAAAGACTTAGGTTGAAAAAAAAGAATGAAAAGTATCTCACTAATAATTTTTATATTGGTTCCATATTGAAATGCTAACATTTTAGATATATTAGGTTAAATGTATCAACACTAATTTCATTTATTTCTTTTTACTTTTTTTTTTTTTGAGGAAGATTAGCCCTGAGCTAACTTCTACTGCCAATCCTCCTCTTTTTGCTGAGGAAGGCTGGCCCTGAGCTAACATCCATGCCCATCTTCCTCTACTTTATATGTGGGACGCCTACCACAGCATGGCTTGCCAAGCAATCCCATGTTCGCATCCAGGATCCAAGCCCGTGAACCCTGGACTGCCGAAGCAGAAAGTGCGAACTTAACCGCTGCACCACTGGGCCGGCCCCATCTTTTTACTTTTTAAAATATGGTTAAATAGAAAATTAAACATTGTAACTATGTGGCTTACATTTTGTTCCTATTGGGTACCTCTGCTATAGGGGTTAATATTAGCAACTAACACACATTTCGCATCTACTCTATACCAGGCATTTTTCTAAGTGATATATTCATTAACTACAGTGGCCATATACTTAATTATCCAATCTAGGACACCTTTGATGCTTTTGAAAGTGAAACAGGGCAGGCAAATTCTAGACCAGTCACGATACTAGGACAAAAGACATAAACTGGAATTGTCCTGAGCAAACTGAGATGTCAGGCCACCCTACTGTTAAGTCATTTAATCCTTACATCAACCCTATAAGTACCGTTATTATCACCTTTGGGCTCATGAGGGAACTGGAGCACAGAGAGATTAAGAAACTGGCCTAAAGTCACACAGCTAGGAAGTGGCAATGTTGGGATTCAAACTATGGCAATCTGGCCCTAGAGGCTTCGCTCTTAACTGCTGTGCAAGATTGTCTGCTTAAGAGCTCATATGGATTGAGAATTTAATACATGCCAGGTTTTTCTTAATCTGCACAGGAACTTGGATGGAATATTATCCTGTTTTTACAGATGCAGAAGCTGAACTTCAAATAGATGCAGCAACTTGCCCAAATCACAGAGCCAGAAAGAGTGGAGCCAAAAATCCACGCTTAGGATGCCCAACTCGAGGGGTCCTCTTAACCACTATTCCCCATTGCCTCAGGCCACTCTTGTATTGATCTTATTACTTCTCTCAGTTCTGGCAGAGGCCTGGGTAACAGAGGACTAGAACCAGGTGGCACCAATCTTGCAACAGGCAACCAGCACCAAAAGTTCAATCTTGATAGCTTCTTCTTTGTCAGAAGGAGCATTTTAAGATAATTCAAATCACCGTCCGTTCTGCTACGTTGCTTGTTCCACTGCGCATGTCAGAAATTTCAGAAAATATTCTCCCCACCGAGACCGTGGAGGAGGGGACTATGAGGAGCTCACAAACGTCAAGAAGGCAGTGACCTGACTATAGGAAGGCTAAGAGAAGAGGTTTTCCCAGAGCTCCACAGTCAGAAGCAATAACATGGCTTGGAGATCCATGAGTGTGCCGGTGGCAGCTTTTCGTGGCTTCTCTGCAGTGGGTCACAATCTTGGCAGCCCATGAGAATCACCCGCCTTTAAAAGTTGCCGATTGCCTCAGCCCCATACCCTTTACTGATTAAAGTGGGCTGGTGTGGGGTCCAGGCTTCGGTATTTTATATTCTCTCCCTAGATTATCTTAAAGTGGCACCATACTTTTTTGGCTGTCCCAGCCATGCCTGGAGCACCTGGTTTTTGACTTATTGCAAGCAAAACAAGATTAGGTGAGAAGGGTGGATGATCCTTACAACGGGCCTTACAATAGTCGATGCCGTAGAACGATTTCTTGATAGAGTGATTCTAAACCAAGCCACTATTTTTGTTGGCCTGGTACACTTATTTTCTCTTATGGCATTAAACCTGAGCTCCCAGATTCTTGTCTTCTTCATTGAGATTAACTTCTGCCTAGGAGACGTTTTAATTTGTGGTCCTTCCTTTTCCGAATAATTCCCCCGTAATACATCTATGTCCTACTCTTGCTGATGAGTTATTCCACATCTGTTATGTCTCCTTGCTAATATTTTTCAAAGGTTTTGTAGCCATGTAGTTTCTGTTATTCATTTTCGCTTTTCTATTTTTATTTGCTCTCTTTAAAATCCTTAGTAGACTGCATGAAGCAGATTGCTTGTTGTTTTCAAAACTGGTCTTTCAACGATGTGAGTGAACACATTTTTAAGAGACATTTTCCCCAGCAGACTGTTAGTGCTGAAGATTTATGACTGCACTACTGTGAAGATGTTTAACAAAATTCCACAAGTCCTTTGTTTGTTTTGCCTTAAAACAAATTCCTCAACCATGCAACTATGAGCCGTAAGCAGGTTTCTCACATTAGGGATGGAGGTTCTCCTGAGGTGAAGTTACCTTTCTTCCTTTGCTTTCTCTTTAAAAGACAGTTCTGTAATTTATTGTTCTAGACTTCCTGTTTGAATTTCAGAATAAGATGAAGCCCGTGAAGATGTTTCTGACACTCCCGTGACATGCCAGAAGAGAGGAGAGGGGCAGAATCGGGGGAGCCAGAAAGATCACTGTGGGAATATTCCTTCAACGGAGCCGAAGTGGGACAGAGAAAGTCCACAGAAGCCAGTAGAAGCAGGAAGAGAGGCTGATGACTTCCTCCCATGGGTTCCTAGAACCCTTAGAACACAGATGCCAAGAAGACAAATTGGCTTCACAATAATAGACCAATAAAAGGGAAGAGGGCAGGGTTCTGGTGTTAAGGATATTGAGGTCACTGTGGCCAACCAGAGGGGAGTTTGTCCTTTGGAATTATGTAACAGGGAAGGGAATTTGGGAGGCCATTTGAGAGAACCAGAAAACTTAGTTGGCACTGAGTTTCTGGGAAATTTGACACCAGAAGACCCAGGGCTCAGGGACAAAGAGAGGGAGGTGGAGGTCTGAGTGGGTCTCATATTTGCTTTGTGGGCTTCTGGGAAGTATTTTAAAATGTTTTTATTTAAACTGTGTGCCTTAAGTGGACTCTCCATTTACATCCAACATAACATGCTTATACTGAGAAATACACATTATGAGAAAATTCAGAGTGTTCCCTTTCCTGATGCTCCCTCCCTGACTGCGCTGCCTTCTGCTCCAGGTCCGGGCATTCTCACTTGTATGTTCAGTTCAAAGGGATGGGAAATGACTCAAGGTTAGAGGAGCATCTTGGAGAAATTTGAGAAAAGTGTGTGAGAGGCTGGGTCTGCAGAAGACCAGTGGGAACAGAGAGGCTATATCCAAGCTGGGGTCCGCCCAGCGTGACCTGGAAAGCGGGCCTCTCCAGCCGAAGCCGGTGTCAGCTGTGGGGCTGCAATCATGATTGAACTCTCTTTTATTTTCTCTTTGTTTTTAAACATGGAGTAAAGATGAGAAATGAAAGAATTTTGAAAAACAGAGAAGAAATACTCTGTCAAGTAGTGGGTTTGAACCCTGGCTTCTCCACTAACTAGCTGTGCAATTTGGGGCAGATCAGTTAACTTCACTTGGCCTCAGTTTCTTCATCTGCAAAATGAAATTAATATTAATACCTGCCTCTTGGGTTATTTTTGAGATTAAATAATTAATATGTATGAAGCATGTACAACAGTGCCTGGCACCGAGTAAGAGCTAAATAAATAAAATATATTTATTTAGCTATATCTATTTATATAATTATATATCTATTTAATTCAATAAATAATTTAATTAAATAAATACAAGTATTTATTGAAATAAAATGTGTCTAATTAAAATATATCTAGTTAAATAAATGTATCTCTTTAACATCTATTTAGCTATAATTACTAGAATTATTACTACTACAGAGAAGCATAAGGGATTCATAGCATCTGGGGTAAAATAAAATAGTGGTATATATCAAAATCAATTCAACTGTTATTATGTCATAGGCTATAAGTTTAAACATTTCTAGGGTACTGTTTACTGAGTCTTACCTGAGAGCTATATCAACTAATATATAAAGTACAGCATTGAACACACATAGAAACAAGAAATATGAGGTGTTCGTGACCTTCAAGGAGCTTCCAACCTATTTGGAGAGAGAACCTACAGACACACATGGACAAAGAGTCATCAAAAGAAGACAGCAATGACTTCAGGTTGCTTTCGAGTTCTTTACCTCTATTCCGTGGCTTTGCCAAGACACATTGCCTGACAAGCTGTGCCCTTGAAAAGTGAGGCATACTATTCTGTTGAAATATTTTGAAGTCGTGTGCTGTGGGAACCAAAATATAAGTAAACTCATCCCCGCCCACAGAGATTCCTGCCCCAGTGTGCAGCCTGGCTCGAGAATGACTGTACCATGCAGCTTCCGTGCTAGTAAATAATGTGCTCGAAACATCATCGGTGTCGGGATCAGCTGCTTGTTGCAATGATAACAGTGGCTGTTAAGACATAACAATGGTTTTGACAAAATAGGGGCTTTTGTCCTCTTGTTTTGAAAAGTTGCTTGCTTTGGATCAGTGGCTTAAGGTTATCAGGTCTGAGGTCATTGTGATTCTCTACATTTTTCCCTCATTGTTAGAAGACAGCTCACCCACCTACAGCATCAATTCTTTATTCCAGGCAAGAAGAAGGGAGAAAGTGGGTAGCCAGGATAGTCTGCCCCCTTAAGGAGATTTTCTGCAAGCCCCACCCAACATCTTAATTTTATTGATCAAAGTTTTGTTACTTGGGCATCCCCATCTGAAAGGAAGAGAAGGAAATATAGATTTTTAGCTGGGTACATGGTACACCAAATAAAATTGAGGTTCTATTAATAGGAAACTGGGGAGAATGGATATTGAATTTATCTGTTGCTGTAAAACAACCAAGCTCAAAACTTAGTGGCATAAAATAACAACAAAATAATATAATTTATTATTCTCATGATTCTGTGTATTGACCAGGTGGTTTCTCTGTTTCCTGTGGTGTATGCTGGGATACTGGGATGGCCAAAAGATCTGAAATGGCCTCACTCCTAGAGCCGATAGTTAGTGTGGTCCCTGGCTGGAGTTCAGCTAGGGATTGTTGGCTGAGATCTCACTTCTCCTTCACACAGTTTCTCGGGCTTCCTCAAGGACTGGTGACTGGGTTCTAAGAAGGAGTGTTCCAAGAGGATGAGCCTCAATGCACAAGTTCTTATCAAGCCTCCACTTACATAGTGCTCACGATGGCCCCATTGGCCAAAGCCAGTCACATGGCCAAGTGCAGAGTCAAAGTGGGAAGGAACTAGACAAAGCCATGAGTGCCGGGACCACCAAAGTACCAGTCCACCATAGGTAGGCATCTAGCCATCTCTGCCAAAGCATCCCAATAATATGTTAAAACTTATCAACACGTATTTTGCAGCAAAAGTAGAGTGGAATACTTTGCAATTGTGAACTCTGAAAATTCTCACAACAACCTTATGGGATAGATACTCTTATTATTTCCATTTAGAGATGAGGAAATAGATTAGAAAAGGTTAAGAAACGTGCCTAAGTTCACATAGTAAGAAAATACCAGGGCTAGAACTTGAACCCAACCTGAATCAGCTTGGGCAGAGTTTGTGAGCACATTCTGGTTGCAGGGAGATAGGAGGAAATCAATTCACAGGGATCCAAGAAAAAAGCCATTTAAAAAAGTCTTGCTCCATGTTTTTAATACCATTCTCTTTCTTCCTTCAGCTGGTATATAGAGAAAAATGATATTCCTGTCTGTCAGCATCATGGCAGAAGGACTATATTGAGAGGGTGCTCATTCGCTTCCTTGTCAGGTGATCTAATGCATGCTGGGACCATCTTCACAAAGTGTACACAGCCAGAAGGCAGAGGTTAAGAACGCATTAGGCAGTTATAGTTGGGATGGGTACCATTGGCCTTGGCCAAACCTGAGGAAGAAGTTTGAACATCTAGGAGCCTTGTCTAAGGAGTCCTTTGAGGGGGTTTCTGAAAGGGAAAAAAATGAAATTTATTGAACTTATTCTCTGACAAGTGTGTGGAAAGTGAATCTCCCTAACATGCTAAAAACGCCTTCAATTTATGTAAAGTTCAGTAATGACATTATACTTTTTCTGTTTAAAAGTATGTTTCTCAAGTGTGTCTACAGAAATACTGACATGGGATCTCCAGTGGGTGGGTCAGAATATCTGCACGTTTAAGGGACATCCAAGTGTCTCTTATACACAATAAATGTGCAAATTACTGGTTTAAAAATGTCCTTTTAGTATGATGATTTTTAAAACAGTGCTTTTCAAACTTTAATGTGCATATGAATCCCCCGGGATCCTTGAAAAAGCAGATTCTGATTCAGTAGGTCTGAAGAAAGGCTTGAGATTCTGCATTTGTAGCAAGTTCCCAGGGATGCTGCTGGTCTGAGGAGCCACGTGAGTAGCAAAGCTTTAAAACGTTGGAGGAAAAAACAAACTCTTTTGGGTTGTAAAATACAGTTGCAGACATAAACAACGTGAGTGGAGGTGGGGGTGGCCACTGCACATCCACACAAGAAGACAGAATGTCACTGCCCTTTCCAAAGGGACAGGCCCCTCATAGAAGACACAGACCTAGCAGCAAAGGCGGGAGCTTCAAGATGTTCAGAGTGGGCTCCCCTGGTCAAGGTGAGATAGATGGGCAGGTACAACAGGAAACAGTCATGAGGGTGTTTTTCTAATGAATCTGGCCTGAGGAGCTCAGATGGTGTAAAAAGGGCTTAAGAAACTCAAAGAGTGAGATAGGGCAAAATAAATGAAACTGAATGAACACGAATCTTTAGATAGGCTGAAGTCCTGAGGTGTAAGAATACACAATTTGTATTTAAGAGTTTGTTTTCTTCCAATCCTTGCTTTTTGCTGTAGTGTTGTGTTGTTTATAAGCAGAAGGAAGATACTGGTACTATACACTATACACGAGTTTACTAAAAGAATATATTTTTAATCTTTGCAAATCAATCTGGACACCCTAATTAGGCAGATGCCACCCCAGGAGCAGGTGTATTAGAGCCCAGTGCGTCCTCCTTCAGAACGTGAGCTTGATACTGTCCTTTAGTTCAGTCACAGAGTGGCTTGCATTCCTCTCTCTCTTTAGCATTCACAGAGGACTTTTATACCCACTTGTCACATTTGACCCTCCCAATTGTAAAAAATAAATAAAGCAATAATTTCTATCCCATTTTGCAGATTAAAAAACAACAACAACTAGGTTATGGAGACTTTTAGGGATTTGAATAAGGGGGCAGAGTCAAAACTAGTGCCCCAGCTTTCTGAGTCCCAGCCCTGGTATCTGTTTACTACAATTGTTTGTAGCAAATGATGCAATATTTCCATGGATTATTGGAATCTGTCTCAGAGACACACAAAGGAAAGAAGGCACTCTGTCCCACTAAATGGAAGCAAGAGCACAATTGGTTCAGGCACAGCTGAAGAAGGACTAAGTGGTTGCAGAAGCTCCAGCCTTGAGAGCCTGGGGGGACTTCTGCCCCCAGGAACGTACCTGACTGGATTCTGAAAAAATTTCCCTCACAAACACATAAAAACACTGGATAATAAAAGCCAAACATTTGGTTAAAAGCACAGGTAAATTTAAAAGAAAGCAAGTGAAATTCACAGGAGGCAAGAAAAAAACTTGAAACCAGAGTGGTCAGCTTTGGGCTCGTCTGCCCATCCTGGGAGCTGGGTTCTCTGTGGAGGAACCAGAGTGAAGGCCTGTGGGAATGAGAACTGAGATTCTGGAAAAAGCTAGGGTCTCAAACACCTATACTCTCAAGTCAAAAGTTGAGTTAGGAAAAAATAATCCATCCTCTGGCAATAAGAAACCAACAAGAAAATGTGTTTCTCTCAGGCCTTGGTCAAAGGAATGAAAAATGAAAACCAAAAAGAGTGTTTCCCGAGAATTGATAATCCCACCCCTGTCCTCTTGAAGGTCCAGTGTTTACTTGCATGGTCTGGGAAACTCCAGGTGGAAAAATTATTTTAAAGGTACTTCTAGTTCATAATATCCCAAGGCACCTGGTATATGGAGGGAGGCACCTTCAACCTAGACTCATCAGGATTCCTACATTTAAGAGGAGCCTTATAGGAACCAAAAATAAAAAATTAGAGACACATGAGAAAATAAGCCACCATAAATTGGGCTCAGCACAAATGATACCGGACAGAATAAGACTGCAAGAACTTTGGGTATAGTATTATCTAATACAGAATGTAACATAAGTATGTTTAAAATATTTATGAAAAAACAGAGGGAATTGTAAACATGAGAAACGAACAAAAGACCATTAAGAGAAATAGGCAGTTTTGAAAAGAACAATAAATAGAATTTCTAGAAATGTAAAATATAATAATTGAGATTTAAAATGTAATGGATGGATTAAGTGGCAGGTAAACCACAGCGAAAGAGAGAATTAGTGAATAGGAAGAAAGGGCTGAAGAAACACCTCATAATGCTGTACAGAGAGATCAAGATATGAAAACTATGAAATTGCGGCTAAGAGACATGGAGGAAAAGACAGACATTCAAAATATATCTAATTGGATTTCCAGAAGGAGAGAATGGACAGAAGGAAGTTAAGGCAATATTCAAAGCAAAAATAAAAAACATAAATTGGTGAAAGACATGACTTCTCAGATTGAAGAAGTACATCAAGTTTCAAGCAAGATAAATAAAAATAAGTCCATTACTTCAAACATTATAATGAAACTTCAGAAAACTAGTGACAAAAAGATCATTAAAAACCAGAGAGAAAGGAGAGAACCTACCCTAAAAAGGAACAGCAATTGTATACTAGTCTTCTCAACAGCAATGAGAGAATCCAGAGAAATAATTCAAAGTGTGGAGAGAAAATAAGTCACCTTGGAATTGTATACCCTGCTAAACTATCACCAAAGACGAGGGACAAAATAAAGGCATTTTCAGAAGAATGTTGGAGGATATCCTCATTCTCTGGGAACTCCTAAGCCTCTTCAGGGGATCCTCTGTGTCTCTGTCTAAATCACACAAGTCTCTGTGGTCAAAAATATTACCTACACTGCTGCGCCTGTATTTTATCACATTGGTAGCTTTTTTTGTTTTTTGCTGAGAAAGATTCGCCCTGAGCTAACATCCATTGCCAATCCTTCTTTCTTTCTTTCTTTTTTTTTGGTGAGGAAGATTGGTCCTGAGCTAACATCTGTTGCCAATCTTCTTCTATTTTGTATGTGGGATGCCATCACAGCATGGCTTGATGAGCAGTGCATAGGTTTGTGCCCAGGATCTGAACACGCAAACCCTGGGCCATTGAAGCAGAGCCCACATACTTAACAACTATGCTACTGGGCCATCCTCAATACTCCTATTTTTTTGCCTGAGCTAACATTCGTGCCAATCCGCCTCTATTTTTTTGTATGTGGGACACCTCCACAACGTGGCTGGTGAGCAGTGTGTAGGGCCACGCCCAGGATCCAAACCTGCAAACCCAGGCTGCCGAAGTGGATCATGTGGAACTCTAACCACTCGACCACCAGGCCGGGGCCTCACATTGGTAGCATTTTAAAAATTATTCATGGTGGGCCGGCCCGGTGGTGCAGCGGTTAAGTTTGCACGTTCCACTTCTCGGCAGCCTGGGATTCACCAGTTCGGATCCCAGGTGTGGACATGGCACCACTTGGCAAAAGCCATGCTGTGGTAGGTGTCCCACATATAAAGCAGAGGAAGATGGGCATGGATGTTAACTCAGGGCCAGGCTTCCTCAGCAAAAAGAGGAGGATTGGCAGCAGTTAGTTCAGGGCTAATCTTCCTCAAAAAAAAAAAAAAATTATTCATGGTGATGGGTCCCCAAAAAGGAAAAGCTGAGTTAGATGACTCTGTGTGCTTATCTCTAGATTCTAGCCATGCATGTTGTGCTCCCCTCTTTTTTTGACAATATATCAAAGCTGCACGTGTGCACAGACACACACACACAGTGTTGGAAAGGGTCTGAGATGAGATTTTGTGAAGGGCAGGAAGTTCAGAGCAGTCATACTCAAGAACCGTTGTTGATATGAGCACAGTGAGGATTTCAGGTATTTTTAATATGTGCTAAGAGTCCATGTTATGGGTTGAATTGTGTCTCCCCTAAATTCATATATCGAAGCCCTAAGCTCCTAGTACCTCAAAATATGACTGGTTTTGGAGATAGGAACTTCAAAGAGGTAATTAAGTTAAAATGAGGCCATTAGGGTGGGCCTTAGTCCAATATGCCTGGTGTCCTTATAAGAAGAAGAGATTAGGACACAGAGGAACGCCAGGGGTGTGCATATACAGATGGACACGCACGTGAAGAGGCACCGAGAAGGCAACTATCTGCGTGCTAAGGAGAGAGACCTCAGGAAACCAATCCTGCCAACACCTTGATCTTGGACTTCCAGCCTCCAGAACTGCAAGAAAGTAAATTTCTTTCTCTAAGCCGCCCAGTCTATGGTATTTTGTTATGACAGCCCTAGTAAAGAAAAGACAGCCCACTTTTCTTCTTTCACTTTTCCAGGTCAAAATTCATCTTCTGGATAACTGGCATAAAATGGTCCAAACAGGCTGATGTACTCCCTTCTGATCCTCTAGGATGCCCGTGTGCTGCTTTGCACCAGCAACTGGTCAATCACATTGGCTGGCTGACCATAACCAAGTTCAGTCCTGGGCCTGAGTGAGATCATTAAAGAAGGTCTTCCCCTCTCTTTCCCTAGCATTCCTCCTTGTGCTCTTTTTCTCACCCAAGACTCCCTAAGAGCAGAAGATTGATTTTTCCCAGCTGTTCCATGACCCCAGCTCCCTGCACCATCCATTCCCCAGATGCTCACTTTTTTTGGCTCTAGAGCTTGCGTTGATTCCTAGGAGTGAGATGAACAAGATGTTGAAAGCCCAGGCTAGACAGTTCTCCACCCCAGATATGGGAACTTTGTGAGACAAACATTTCTTAGGCTGTGCACCGGGGGCCTGCTGCAGTGTGTGAAGGAATGCAAAGCACTCCCATGCAGCTAGACATGGGGAGAGCTTTTTCAGCCTTGAGAGCTACAGACATATATAACGCAACTCAAAAAGTTCTAAATTCCTGAGTATTGTTTTGATATTATTTGCTAGACTATTTGGGTCTCAGTAGAGTTTTAAATGTTACAGTTTGTAACATATCTAATAGAATATGGCAGCTTATCTCCAATTCCAGTGTTTTTCTTGAACATGGTACTTGGAGCCTGTGGTTTCTCAAGGTACCTCAGGGGGCGGGACTCAGGAGAGGGGCCCTTCATTCTGACTTTAATTGCCATGGATCCAATTCTACCTAGGTTTAGAATACAAGGTTCTGATTCTAGTCCACTGCTTTTCTTCCTAACTCAGGCACTTAGAGAATAATTACAGATAATCATAAAATCCCCACAAACATTCAGTGCCTGCTCCTGTGGGATGATTATACGTCTTTACCCTGACGAACTGAGATGTGTCCATAAGTCTTGCTTTGGGTAATGAAATGTGAACGGAATTGACATGTGTCACTTTCAGGTAGAAACTTTGAAATCTTGTGATTCACTATGGTCTTCCCCCATTTTGGAAATGGTAGAAGGAGAGTGGAGATGGGCCTCCGTTAACCTTCCGTTTTTGAGTGACAACAACGCGAAGAGCCCCGGCCAACCCACATGGGAAATAATAATGTGAGCAAGACATGAACTTGGCTCTTTTAAGCTGTCGAGATTCTCAGGTGGTTGTTACTACAGCACAGCGTAGGCTATCTTGATACAATAAATAGGTTGTCTTTAAGTCATTAAACTTTTAAAACATTTAAGTAAAAAAGATTTTTGATTCAAAATTGTATTCTGAAAGATAGTATGTATTAATGAAGGGGGACAAATATTTTTTAATGAGGAAGAGGCAACATCTTCCAACATCTCCAAGAGGCAACACCTCCAACAGCTCACAAATTGGGCCTATAAGGGTTTCGGTTCAACTCTCGTGGGGCCAGTCTAGGTAAGGGTCTGCAAACGTTCTCTAAAAGGGCCAGTTTGTACGTATTTTTAGATTGCAGACCATATGATATCTGTTGCAACTACTCAACTCTCCCATTGGAGCTCAAAACTGGCCGTAGGTAATGAGTAAACTCACGGATGTGGCTGTGTTTCAATAAAACTTCATTTATTGAAACAGTAGGCTGACCTATCATTTTCTTATTTCTGGTCTAGGGCATCAAGACCAACATGTGACCCTTCAGATTGCCAAACTCTTGCCAACCACTCTTTTTTTTTTTTTTTCCAGGGTTATTGAGATATAATTGACATACAGCATTGTGTAAGCATAAGCTGTGGAACATGTTGATTTGATACACTTATATATTGCAAACTGATTACCACTGTAGCATCAGCTAAAACCTCCATCACGTCACGTAATTACCATTTCCTTTTTGTGGTGAAAACATTTAAGACCTACTGTCTTAGCAACTTTCAAATATATAACACAGTTTTGTTAACCATAATCACCATGCTGTACATTAGTGCCCCAGAATTTATTCATCTTGTAACTTGTGTCCCTTGACCAACACCTTCTCTTTTCCCCCACCCCTCAGCCCCTAGAAGCGACCATTCCACTCTGTTCCTATGAGTTTGAGTTTTTTAGATTCTACATATAAGTGAGATTATACAATATTTGTCTTTCCCTGTCTGGATCATCTTGCTTAGCATAATGCCCTCAAGTTTCATCCGTGTTGCAGCAAATGGTGAGATTTCCTTCTTTCTCATGCCTGAACAGTATTCCACTGTACACACCATATCTCCTTTATCCATTCATCTGTTGATGGACACTTAGGTTGTTTCCATATCTTGGCTATTGTAAATAATGCTACAATGAACATTGGAGTGCAGACATCTTTTCCAGATGCTGTTTTCATTTCTTTTGGATATATACCCAGAAGTGGGGTTGCTGGATCACATGGTGGTTCTATTTTTAATCAATTAATTGATTAATTATTTTGTTGAGGTAACTGGTTTATAACATTACATAAATTTTAGGTGTACATCATTGTATTTCAATTTCCGGGCATTTTTAATTTTTTGAGATATCACCAGACTGTTTTCCCTAGTGGCTGCACCAATTTACATTCCTACCAACCGTGCACAAGGATTTCCTTTTCTCCACATCCTCGCCAACGCTTATTATCTCTTATCTTTTTGATAATAGCCATTCTAACAAATGTGAGGTGATATCTCATTGTGGCTTTGATTTGCGTTTCTCTGATGATTAATGATGTTGAGCATTTTTTTATACACCTGTTGGCCATTTGTACGTCTTCTTTTTTTTTAATTGTGGTATAATTGACATATAATGGTAAATTAGTTTCAGGTGTGCAACATAATGATTTGATATTTGTATATTGTATGTCTGTATGTCTTCTTTGGAAAATGTCTATTCAGTTCCCCTGCCCATTTTTAAATCAGATTGTTTGCTTTTTTGCTATAGAGTCGTATGAGTTCTTTATGTATTTTGGATATTAACCCCTTATCAGATATGTGGTTTGCAAATATTTTCTCCCATTTGGTAGGTTGTCTTTTAGTTTTGTTGATTGTTTCTTTTGCCATGCAGAAGTTTTTAATTTTTATCCATTTATTTTTAAAACAATTCTTTTATTGCGGTCATATTGGCTTATAACATCGTGTAAATTTCAGGTGTACATTATTATATACCAGTTTCTGTATAGACTGCATCATGTTCACCACCAATAGTCTAGTTTTTATGTGTCACCATACATATGTGCCCCTTTACCCCTTTCACACTGCCCCTGCCCTCTTCCCCTCTGGTAACCACTAACCTGCTCTCCTTATCCATGTGTTTATCTATCTTCCACATATGAGTGAAATCATAAGGTGTGTGTCTTTCTCTGTCTGTCTTATTTTACTTAGCATAATACCCTGAAGGTCCATCCATGTTGTCACAAATGGCAAAATTTTGTCTTTTTTTTTTTCTTGATTTTTTTTTTTTTAAGATTTTATTTTATTTTCCTTTTTCTCCCCAAAGCCCCCTGGTACATAGTTGTATATTCTTTATTGTGGGTCCTTCTAGTTGTGGCATGTGGGACGCTGCCTCAGCGCGGTTTGATGAGCAGTGCCATGTCCGCACCCAGGATTCGAACCAATGAAACACTGGGCCGCCTGCAGCGGAGCATGCGAACTTAACCACTCGGCCACGGGGCCAGCCCCAAAATTTTGTCTTCTTTATGACTGAGTAGTATTCCATCATATATATACACACACACCCCAAATCTTCTTTATCCATTCATCCATTGATGGGCATCTGAGTTGCTTCCACATCTTGGCTATTGTGAATAATACTGCAATGAACATAGGGAGGTGTAAATCTCTGAATTGTTAATTTCACGTTCTTTGGATAAATACCCAGTAGTGGGATAACTGGATCATATGGTATTTCTATTTTTAATTTTTTGAGAAATCTCCATACTGTTTTCCCTAGTGGCTGCACCAGTTTGCATTCCCACCAGCCATGTACGAGAGTTCCCTTTTCTCCACATCCTCGCCAATATTTGTTGTTTCTTCTCTTGTTAATTATAGCCAGTCTGATGGGTACAAAGTGACATCTCTGTAGTTTTGATTTGCATTTCCCTAATAATTAGTGATGTTGAGCATCTTTTCATGTGCCTGTTGGCCATCTGTATATCTTCTTTGGGAAAATATCTGTGCATATCCTCTGCCCATTTTTTGATCAGGTTGTTTGTTTTTTGGTTGTTGAGTTGTATGAATTCTTTATATATTTTGGAAATTAACCCCTTGTCAGATATATGATTTGCAAATATTTTCTCCCAGTTGGTGGGTTATCTTTTCATTTTGTTCATAGTTTCCTTTGTCTTGCAGAAGCTTTTTAGTCTAATGTATTCCCATTTGTTTATTTTTTCTTTTGTTTCCCTTGCCTGAGTGGACATGGTGTTGAAAAACATATTGGTAAGATTAATGTCAAACAGTGTACTGCCTATGTTTTGTTCTAGGAGTTTCATGGTTTCAGGTCTTACATTCAAGTCTTTAATCCATTTTGAGTTAATTTTTGTGTATGGTGTAAGATAATGGTCTACGTTCATTCTTTTGCATGTGGCTGTCCAGTGTTTTCCCAACACCATTTATTGAAGAGACTTTCCTTTCTCCATTGTATGTTCTTGGCTACTTTGTGGAAGATTAGCTGTCCATAGATGTGTGAGTTTATTTCTGTGCTCTCGATTCTGTTCCATTGATCCGTGTGTCTGTTTTTGTACTAGTACCATGCTGTTTATTTTTTTTTTATTTTAATTTTTTTTTTTTTTGAGGAAGATTAGCCCTGAGCTAACTACTGCCAGTCCTCCTCTTTTGGCTGAGGAAGCCTGGCCCTGAGCTAACATCTTGCCCATCTTCTTCTACTTTATATGTGGGACGCCTAACACAGCATGGCGTGCCAAGCAGTGCCATGTCCGCACCCGGGATCTGAACGGGCGAACCCCGGGCCAACGAGAAGTGGATCATGCGAACTTAAGCGTTGCGCCACTAGGCCGGCCCCTAGTATGCTGTTTAGATTACTATAGCTTTGTAGTATACTCTGAAGTCAGAGATTGTGATACCTCCAGCTTTGTTCTTTTTTCTCAAGATTGCTTTGTCTATTTGGGTCTTTTGTTGTTCCATATAAATTTTAGGATGCTTTGTTCTGTTTCTGTGAAGAATGTCATTGGGATTCTGACTGGGACTGCGTTGAATCTGTAGATTGCTTTAGATAATATTGACATTTTAACTATGTTTATTCTTCCAATCTACGAACATGGAGTATCTTTCCATTTCTTTATGTCTTCTTCGATTTCTTCCAATAATGGCCTTTAGTTTTCAGTGTATAGGTCTTTCACCTCCTTGGTTAAATTTATTCCTAGACATTTTATTCTTTTTGTTGTGATTGTAAATGGGACTGTATTCTTGACTTTTCTTTCTGCTAGTTCACTGTTAGTTTATACAAATGCAACTGACATGCAGAAGCTTTTTAGCATGATGTAGTCCTACTTATTGATTTTTGCTTTTGACTTTCGTTTGTGCTTTTGGTACCATATCCAAAAAATTGTTACCAAGACCAATATCAAGGAGTTTTTTCTCTATGTTTTCTTTTAGGCGTTTTACAGTTTCAGGTCTTACATTTAAGTCTTTAATCTATTTCAGTTAATTTTTGTGTGTGGTATAAGATACGGATCCAATTTCATTCTTCTTCATGTGCTTATCCAGTTTTCCTTGCATTTATTTAATTGAGGAAACTATCCTTTCTTCATTGAGTATTCTTGGCTCCCTTGTCAAAGATTAGTTAACTGTATGTGTCCTACCAACCACTCTTGAGGAGCTAAATTAGGTGGTCAGATATTTTCACTCACTCACTCATTCACTCACTCAACAATGATACTGTGAAAACCTTCTATGTTCTGGCCAGTGGGTTAGACCCTGGGGACAGAGTAGAAAACAAAACTGACACCATCTCTGCTCCCACAGTGCTCAGAGAAAAGTGCCCGGGAACATACAATCAAGAAATAAACAAGATAATTTATGATAACGATTAAGTGCTATGAATAAAATAAAACAGCCTAGTGTAATGGGGGACCAACACTGTGTCCAGTGTCACAGAAGGGCTCTATGAAGAGGTGACATTTGAGCTGACTTTCAGGGCCAGCTGGATAAGTGAGCCTGAAGTGATTCTAGGCTCCCCTTCTTCCTCCTCAAATCTGCTTCGTGGTATCTGAAACTCCTTTTCCACCAACAAAAGAAACAGACTTAAAATGCAAAAGCATGGTAGCAGTCACATCTTAATGTGAATGAGCTTTGTTTGAACTGTAATTGGCCAATCCGTTCATCCGCGTGAATGACTAGTTACCAAGCTCTGTTTTGACTAGGGAGGTGGGGGGAGGAGGAGCGTGATAGGACTTGGGCAAATACTCCGTAGCTCGTTAGTGGGGTCTGGTTCCTCTTTGCAGTCCCTGCTCCTAGCCAGGGAGCAGGGAGCAAATAGTCTGTTGAGTGAAGGAGAAAGTGGAGAGAATTTGAGAGAGGGTATTTCTGTCTTGAGGAGGAAAGGACCCCCGAAGACTTGGCAAGAGAGGAACAGCATCACAATTCTCTGTCTCTTTAATGTTTTTTCCTGTCCTGAAGCAACTTTGCTTGCACAGTTTATAGAGAAATTTTGTTTGCTTCTTTGTTTTTACAATGTCTAGTTCCCAGGGATCTGTTAATTAAGATCTTTCTGCTCTTACTCTCTATCCCACGCACCTAGGCACTTAGTAAATACTCAGTGCTCTTGATCGCTCTCCTGGGTAATTACGTTCTAGAAATAGAATTATTTTACTGAGCTGCATTATTATTTTTCTCCCCACATTGAGCTTTTGTGCCTCACAAACGTTTATGCTTAACCAAGGAAAAGAAGAATCGAATGTAATTTTTGCTTTTCTCTAAGGGTATTTTTTAAAATCTGTTTAAATGCGTGTGAAAAAGATATTTGATGGAAGGATTTTGCTTGGAAAATGAGGAAAGAATCTTTTCTGTGGCGTCTCATTCATTTTCCACGAGATTTACTACTCTGAACTACGGAAAGAGCGAGCTACAGTGGTGGCTTCAGGCAAGTGCTAGGAAGAGGCCAGATTTTAGATGGAAAATTCCTGCCTTCTCTCCAAATCCTCACCAGCTAAGATAAGAAGGCCTACTATGTATTTATGGGACAAAAGGCATTTTGAAAGTCTGAGCCTTTCCTGAGACCTGATGCCTCTGGTGTTTTAGGCTGGCCACGTGTGAAAACATGGGCCGTTTGTATGTGCTGAGAAGGACGTTGAACATACAACCCATTCTTAACTGCTGTAAATCAGGTATCACTGGGCCTCTATTTCTAATGAGATCCTTTCCCAACCACCCCTCAATACATGTCATGAGGTTATCTTTTCCTATGGAAAAGCTGTTTTTAGGAAATCATGGTATGTAGTTAGAGGCAAGTTAGCACAGGCGATAACAAGGATGAAGTCTGGAATCAGGCTCTGTGGCTTTGAATCCAAGCGCCACTACTTGCTGGCTGTGGGACCCTGAGTAAGTCCACTAGCCTCCCTGAGCCTTGGTTTCTCATCCATATAATGGGACCAACAAGAGTGCCTGCCTTATTAGAGATTTTGTGAGGATTAAATGAGAAGATGAAAATAAAGTGCTCAGTCCAGTACCTGACACATAGGGAGGCATCTGTGAGTGTCAGCAATGGTTCCAATCTATTATTGGTCATTAACTACACCGCCTTTGATGATATATTTCTAGGAAGAGGATTATGTTTCCTCTTTCCTTTCTAAAACACAAGAGAATTACTAAACAACACTGTGGCTGAAGGACAATTTAGGAATGAAAATATCTAGTTAGATCTCATCATTCTAAACCTCTAGTTTATCCACAGTTTTCTATAACCACTGTTAAACCATTTGGTGTTTCGGCTGTAGCATGATACACAAATTTTTAAAAGCAGAGAGGTTACATGTGGGATTAGGCTACATATTTACATGTAATATACAGAAAGAAACTCTATTCTTTTTCGGGGTTTGGTTCTATTCCTGGTTTATAAGTCAATTTCCCCTTCCTATTCAAACCCAAACAATTCACATTCCTACGTAACTTTATGGTTATTGCTGTTTCTGTGGACACAACCACCTAGGAAGTGGTATTTCCCAGGCTAAGAGCTTCACATTAAGTGCTCTTGGCAAGATGAGAGAAGGCTGTTTCAGGTCCATTAAACCCATAATTCTAGCATGATCGTCAGATAATAAAGATAATAATAGAGTTGTAGAACTTTAGAACTAGAAGACTATCAGATCCCATCTAGGCAAACCCCCTCATTTTGCAGATGAGTAAATACCTTATGCTTGAACCATGTTTTGTAGTCCTAAAAGGGTTTTCACATAGATTATGTCATTTGCCTTCCCAACAACGCTTTGAGATAGTCAGAGGGTAGATATTATTTATCTCCACTTTGTAGATGAAGAAACTGAGGCTTTGGGAGGATAAGGGATTTGCCCAAACTACGGAAGGAATCAGTCAATGGACCACGTATCACTCAAGCTTCCACCTGCCTTGTCAGCACTGTTCCCACTGCAGCCTGGTGCCTCCCAGGACTTTCTATGCCTACGGGAACCATCTAGACTTCAGTTCTCCCAGGCTTGACACTTTGGGCCTTTGAAACCCTATCATGTGCAAATCGAAATCCAAGCCCCGGAATGTGGTACATGAGGCCCTCCTCCCAGGCCTTTGTGCATCTCTTCAGTCTCATCTCCTACCATGCCTGGTTTCTACTTTTTCTCTAGCAACTCTAAATACAGTTACCTGTGCTTGGAACACCCTTCCATCTTACAGTTGGTTTTTTACCCAGCCAACTTCTTTAAGGATGAGCCTGAGATGCTCTTCATTTTTCTCCTCCTCCTACATCTCCTTCTTGAGAAACTCCTTTAGCCATAGTTCTAGAAAAGGCAGGTCTAGGGCCAGCCCGATGGCACAGTGGTTAAGTTCGCACGTTCCACTTATCTGCAGCCGGGGTTCACTGGTTTGGATCCTGGGTGTGGACATGGCACCGCTTGGCATGCCATGCTGTGGTAGGCATCCCATGTATAAAGTAGAGGAAGATGGGCATGGATGTTAGCTCAGGGCCAGTCTTCCTCAACAAAAAGAGGAGGAGTGGCAGTAGTTAGCTCAGGGCTAATCTTCCTCAAAAGAAAAGGCAGGTCTACACCCTATATGGCTTTATCTGAACCTGATTGTACCAGAGGTAGCCATGAAGTCCGGAGAGAGAGAATGAAGAGATGTGTAGACCTAAGAAAAGATAAGAGGGCTCGTGGCTCTGGAGAGACTGAGGAAGACAGGAGAGATGTTGTCTTTGTTCTTGATAACTTTGCATTACCTGGTTCCAAACCCTTGCAGGGCTTCCATGAGATACTCCTGGTTAATCCACAAATTCCCCCTTTGGCAGTGGTGGGCTGCTAAGCCAGCTCTTAAAAAACAAACAGCAAAGCCTGATTTGTAGTGTTTGCCAATTTCCAAGGTGTAAATACTCCCATCATGGCCTATTTCAGGCTACCCTGATGTCCCTGAATGCAGAGCGAGGGAGATCTGCACATACTTCTGCCTTTCGTGAGCTTGTATGAACTAGCTCTAGCTCCCTGCTGCCCTGGGCTTAGAGTGGGTTCTGGTTTCTTACAGCCAAATACTGTATTATATCAAATTAAGACACCATTGATTGACTAGTGTATTTATCATCAATAAGGAAAAACACACTCTGCTTTTTATTTTTTTCTAGGGGGGGCCCTGAGCTAACATCTGTTGCCAATCTTCTCTTTTCTTCCTCTTCTCCACGAAGCCCCCCAGTACATAGTTGTCTATTCTAGTTGTAGGTCATTCTGGTTCTGCTATGCGGGACACTGCCTCAGCATGGCTTGATGAGCCGTGCTAGGTCCACGCCCAGAATCCAAACTGGCGAAACACCAGGCCAGCAAAATCCAAGGCCAGCGATGCAGAGTGTGTGAACTTAACCACTCAGCCAGGGGCTGGCCCCCTCTGCTTTTTAAACCATGCCATCATGCTTTAAGGACAGTCTGTGCCACGCATGAATCTGTACCACTACTCTTTGTTCCTCTGACACTTTCTTGTGTCTGTTCCTCTGGGTTTACAACTTATCCTGCCTTCAGCCATGTTGCTAAGTGTGTGATAGGCAATTCTTGTTTTGGTATCTTAGTAACACAGCTTCATTTACTTGCTGGTATCTTCTTTTCTTTAGTCTGGTAAAACATTGTCATTTCGTGAGAAAATACAGAACTGTGGTCATTCCTCAGATGATAAATATCTGCTTTCTTAATGTCCAGTGTATGATCTTTCATTCTGTTCCCACGCTTTTCTATGTAGACAATAACCTTTTTGCTTTAACACCAAATAATGTAATTTCTTGAAGATATTTTAAATGGCAATTAAACTTAACACTCAACATTGCAAATAACTCAAATGAACTGATGACAAAATGACCAAGTTTGCTCCTGTGCAGGTAATGACAATTATGTCCTGACAGCTTGCCTGGCTCATAGCTACTGTCTCCATCAATTATAAGACAAATCCCAGTTTTAGAGCTGTTGCAATGTGGAAAAGAGTGCATCTTAGAATTGGTGAAATATGGTAATCTCTACTACAGGGAGTAACTTGGCTCGGCTATCACCACCTCCAGGAAGCCTTTCCTCCCCATCTTCCACCTCTCCCTTCGAGCTGGGCTAAGTGCCTCTCCCTGTGTTCCCATAGCACCTTGTGCATCTCTCTGTTCTCACACTTACCTGGCTATCAGGATGTCACTGAATATAGTGTTGGGAAGATGTGCGGTGTCCTAATTATCTGTCTACCTGAGGAATGTATCTTTGATAACCCTTTGGATCCGCAGTACCTAGTACTGTGTCTGGCACATAGTAGGTCCTCAGTAAATGCTTAATGATTGATTTTTAAATCCTAGGAGAGAGGGCTTGTCTTTCAAACCAGCAGTTTGCAAAGTTCTGAGTAGGACAGTCTCTGTCTCTCCCAGGTCCTCTCCTACAGCAAACCACTCTCTGACTATCCCTACTAGTCAGATCAAAATGTCACCATCCTTCTTGTTTAACCTCTCCCCCATGCCCTTGATGTGTGAAATTAAGTCATACTAAAATTTTAATTTTATTAAAATTTTTTTTTGTTAAATTTTAAATTTACTATAAAGTTCGTTTTGTATTGTGTTTACTCCTCTGATAGTTCACGACCTATCGTAAGGAAGTTAGAATGAGCTAACTCACAGAAGAGCGTCTTGGTAAGAATTTCAGGCTGATGTGAGGAGATTTTTGAGCCAGATTGCTTATGAGAGTCCCTAATATCATATCACTTAAATGCTTGCCTGAGTTCACTTTACCCCCCTAATTTTGGGCCATGATGTACTCATTCAAATTATGAGGAAAGCCTGTATCATTTTTGGGTTCCAATCTCTCCCGCTGAGACTCTTTTCTTCTATTTTATGAGATTGGGCTGGGCAAAGGACCAGCACGGCTGATCCACCCTAACCTGTAAGTGAGGCCGTGGGTGGAAGCCAAGTTTTCTTTTCTCAGCAGCACGACATACTTGCTCTGTAATAACCCAACAGTGCTTTATGATCTCTCAGCCAAGAGTCATGAATCCCAACTCCAGTCATGATGATACCTTGTTTCCTTGAGAATAGTCTTTTCTAGATCTTAATTCTTCCTCCTTCTTAAGCGTATCTCATTTCTGTCCTCTATTTATTTTCAAAACTCCCAAAATTAAAAGTTACTTCTGGTATTCGGTTTGCTCACAAGGCTCTTTCCTACACACATTTCTTTACCTGCCATGGTCAAACGTAAACTAGGAAAGTTGAAGAAGGAAATGCTAGTTACAGGAATCAATTAAATAAACAAAGAGCAGCAATTCAGTAAATTGCAACCCAGTTTTCCCGGTTTTGGTGTCTTGCGCACTGGAACATTGGAAGGACTATCAGAGGATTGGAAAGTGGGGCCCAGTCCAACTTCTAGGGCCTATGATTTAATGTGCAGACAGGTGGGCGGAGGGGGCCGCTCCCCTGCTTTGCAAAGGCAGAAAGAAGCCTCTGGTAACTCTTCTCGCACAGCGAGGCTCTGAGAATAAGATACCTCAAGAATGAAACACTTATTATAACCAAACATGGAGCGAACAAAGGAACGAGGCCCACGTTAGACTGCTTTGTGTGAATCCTGCGTACGAAGGGAGCCAGCTTCTTCCAAATTTTGTAAAACATCAGCGACAAGCTGGAATTTTTCATCTCTGGGCGCAGTGAGAAGTTGAATTTAAAAAACCATCCTCATTTACGTTTGAAAAGAAAATAGGTTCCGACTCACCACCCTGTTGAGCTCTGAGGCTGCTGAATGTTCTTGGAGCTTTTGGACAGACATAATTTCACGACTGGGGAAAAATATTTCAGTCATTTCCCTAATCCTAATAGTTTCCATCCATAACCTCAAAAAGGAAGATAAAACATAATGAATGGGTGTATGAGAGTGTTGCTCCTGAGTCTTTGTCAGCATCGAGGAGTGCCAACGCCAGGGAGATGTGGAAGGGTTCCTGTCCACTCATCCTCTCTCACCCGGAATCTCTCTTGTGTAACTGCGTGTGTATATCAAGACTTGATACAATCTGCGGATATAGAAAAGAGGTTTCTTTTCTTCTTTCTAATAGGCTATCTATTTCATGTGAGAAAGAAACCTGTGTCCTTGGCCCTATAATTATAGCACTGAGATTTATCAAGTGTCTAGCAGGAGGCAGACACTTTACAACTATTATTCATAATCCTTTCCACCCCCATGACATGGATGTGGACACTGAGACTAAGGGAGTTCAAATGACTTGACCAAGACAATAGACAGAGAATACGGCTGAGCCAGTCTTTGAACAAATTCTTCTCTGGCTCAAAAACTTGCATTCTTTCCATTATATTATGCTGCCAAGTAAACTCGCCAGCTTATGTTGGAATAAGGCCTTAGAAAAGTATATGCAAAATACAGAAAGGAATGAGAATTTTATCAGGCAAAATTTACTATAGTGTCTCTGGAGAGTCTACAAACCACTAAAAATACATTTGAGTTAATAATAAAAGAAAACTGAAGGTATCATTAGTGGTGTGGTCACTTCCAAATGCATTCAAATCACCTCTCTCTATAGATCCTGCCATTGTCCCCACCCACCTACCCACCCAACACTGACCCCCTACCTCAGAATACTGTGCAGAGGCCTGTTATGTTGACTCTGGCCTACACGTTGACCTCAGAACCCCATAATGTGAATCTCCAGTCAGGGGACCCCGCCGTGCTCCACTCTGTGACCGCTTGGGCTTCTAGAATTTTCCAGCTTGGAGAGGTGCTCACACTGTAGCTGCACCTTGTCCATTATTCCCATTAATGGCTTCTCTTAACAATCACCAGTCAGCCTCTTCCAGGTGCATGTTGCCAACATGATACAATTTGGGGGAAATTATCGGAAAAAGGTTGAGCATTTCTGCAGAGGAGTCTTTGGGTCACAGACTGGGAAGCCAGTAGAGAGAGCACGGTACGTTCAAAGAGGTTAACAACTTCAGCCCAGAGCAGATTTCAATGGCCATGTGGCTGGCTCCTAAAGAAGTCTACTCCTCATTCCCATTCTCATTTGGGCTAAGGCAGTAACTTTCCACCAATCTCTTTGCTTCTCCTCTTCCCTGGGCTCACCTCTCCAGTCCAACCACCAAAGCCAAAGTAATCTTCGAATGCCATATATCAATTTCCTGCTTCAAATATTTCAGGGGCTTCCCGTTATGCTCAGAATCAAACCCAAACTCTTTATCTCAGCCTGCAAGGCCCTGTGAGATCTGGCTGCTCACTGCCCCTTCCACCTTATCTCACACACGTCTCTTCTTTGTTCCAGCCAGAGTTATCTTCTCTCTCTTCCCTGAACATGCCAAGCTCTTCCCTTCTCAGGGCCTTGGCACATGCTGTTCTCTCTGCCTGGAATGGCATTCCACAGGTCTTCATTATTTTCATCCTTCAGGTCTCAGCCCTCCTCAGGTAGCCCTTCCCAGGCACCCCCATTGGATGTGGCAAATCCCTCCGCAGTTGCTTTCTACCATGTTCCCTGATCATTTCCTTGTAGCACTTACCACTAATGGCGATCCTCTCATTTATTTATTTATCTATCCTGGTTTATTGTTCTATCTCCTTCAGTAGAATGTAAGGTCATGAGCATGGGGACTTTATTTTGATCAGAACTGTGTCCTTAGCAATAAATATTGGTTGAGCAACCGAGTCTCTTAAATTGTTGGTCCCATTGTTGTTGGGGACTTGGAAAAGCCTGCTCCCTCTCCTTTAGGACCTCACTCTAAATCTGTGCTTCTGGGAAAGCCCTCCCACTTCCAGCCCCATTATTCATAAATCCTTTCTGTGAATTTGCACCAGCTTTCTTGAGAAGAGTGTGTTCTAAACAGGGTCTAACACATTATGAGAACCTCCAGGTGTCAAAGGATGAATGTGAAACTCTGGAAAATTTTATTGCTAGGGAGGGTTGCTTTTTGTAAGTCCAATTGTGACATCCATATGTGACTGTTCAGCCAGGTCACCAGCAGCAACACATATTTTGGATCTCCCTTCAAAATTTTTTTGTGTTTTTTTTAGATGACTGACTCCAAGAGTGGCTCAAGTTCACTGTTCTTTCTCTGGCTTCTCTTTTGCTTAAGACAGGATGTTACATAAACCTAGAATTCCAAAATATGTCCCTCTGATATTTATTGCTAGAAACACTAAGTTTTAAAACTATAGTTCAGCGGAATTAAATTCCTTACGAGGAATTTACATTGCTTTTACTCAGATGATGCTATTTCAGTCATCACATATGAGACTCTTTTCTTTCCTCCTCTGCTCTACATACCTATATTTACAGTTTACAAAACGCATCTGCATTACTGATCTCATTTAATCTTCACAACCTGAGGATCTGTCAAAGAAGAAATGGCCCCTATTTTGCAGAGGAGGAAAGAAGCTCAGAGTGGTTGGGAATCCAGAACTGTGTTCCAATTGACCATCCTCAGGTCTTTGGGATGAATCCTTACCTCATCACTCTTGTGAAGTGGTTTTCATAGTGAAATTGAGTACCCCTTTAAAACGATCATCAATAGGGCTGATTAAATCCAGTGGCGTATATATGAGTACAGTTCACAAGCTCCTGAAGAGTTCAGTTCTTCTCATCTAGAACAGTGGTTTCTGAGGTTTCCCTGACAAAGATCCCTCTTTTATTTTTTTCCGGTGCAGATTCTCCAGACACAGAGGGTCCAACAGCCAATCAGTTTTTGATCCTCTTTAGATAGCTAGCATTTTCTGTGGAGTTCATGAGATTCGAGGCGAAAGCAGCGGGTCATCATGTTCCGCGCCGTCTGTGTAGCCCCATCACAGTCAGATTTAGTTGTTTCCCCCCACAAATTTCAAAATGTTGGCAATAGCACAAAGCTCCTCCCTTAATCCCACCTCAGAGGACCCTCAATGACTCAGGGATAATTTGTGAATAGGGTCTGAGTGTGTGATATCAAGGTCCACACTTGGGAAATGCACCTGTGAAAATCGGGTGAAAGATAAGTTAAGTCATATTTCAAGGGCTGTCTGAAGTCTTCAGTTGCAATGCAGCTTGAAGTACAGAACATTCCTTGAAATAAATGACCTACAACTACTGGCAAGCACTCTTTCCCCAATCCAAGCTTTATTGTAATGATCCTTAAAGTGGAAGGGTTATTTGGCTTGTCCAATTTCCAGAACAAAAGTCAGCCATCTACCTTTGGCTCAAGGACACCAGGGATGATATTTTCCTTTTTTAAGAAACATTTTGTACAGAGGTATGCTGTGAACCTAGACGTAGGAAGGCAAACTATTTCCTTCTAAAACAAAATAGGATATATGTTTAGTACCTGATCATTTCCCTTTTGTTGCATATCCCAATGGATATCATTTAGGTCAATAACTCACTAATAATTGTGATATATGTATAGGCTTTTTTTTTGGAGGAAGATTAGCTCTGAGCTAACATCTTTGCTGAGGAAGACTGGCCCTAACCTAGCGTCCATGCCCACCTTCCTCTATTTTATATGTGGGATGCCTACCACAGCATGGCTTGCCAAGCAGTGCCAGGTCCACAGCTGGGATCCAGGTCGGCCCCTGTATAAGCTTTTGAAAAAAAGTTTACAAAGTTCTTTATATTATTTTATTCTCCCAACTGTATGAGTATAGTTGTCTTTGCTTACAATGGAGGAGAGCTAGACACGGAACAATTAAGTGGCTTGTCCTAGACCACGCAGCGCATTCGTAATGGAGGAAGAACTCAAACTGTGCTTCCAGACTGGCAACGGCTGCTTCCCACCACTGCCTCACACTGGCAGCAGCTGGAGCTTTCTGTGTAGGCTGGGCCACGTGTCGTGAGATCCCTTTGGTAGAGTTTTCTGAACCATTCAAGATGGAGAGAGAGAAAGTGCTAATCACATAATACCACTTTGAACCTTAAGCACCGCAAACTTCCTGGTAACAGATGTCTAAGTGCCCTGGTGTTAATGAATTGGCTAAGATAATCCTATTGGATGATAAGCTGCTAAATAATTAGAAGTTAGTTGCTTTTATGTTAAGTGTGTGTGAAACCTATGCCTGGCCATTCTAGCGGGAGAAGGAAGGTGACATGATAATTGTGAGTTTTCCTTGCCCCTGCTCCCCTTCCATTTGGACACAGACCACTCTGGAACAGTGTGGCCATTATTACAACGTGATGATACCGAATCTGGTCCTTGGATGTTAGAAGATAAATCAGGTTAGCTTCACAGTTGTCCTGGCCCTGTTTAAACTGCCTCTCTTTCTGGGGTCACATTTGCAGGGTCAAGAACAAACTAACTTGCCCACACTTTACAGTTGAACAGACTTGACAGGAAATAAGGAGGCCGGTGCCAGGGCAGCTTCATGGGTGTGCAGTCACACAGCATCCCGGCCTTCAGCAGGCCTAATATGCTCAAGGCTCTGCTGTCTCCATCTTGAAATTCTTAAGTTTTGGACAAGGAGACCTTCATTTTCATTTTATATTGAGTCCTGCAAATTATGCAGCCGGTCCTGCTTGGTGTCTCAGGAGATTAGCCTCAGAGACAGTGATCTGGCCAGGTCAGAGCACTGCCAAGATTTTAAATCTCCCCAAAAAGCTTAAGGATAGGCCAATATACTGAGGACAGATGCAAAAGTGTGTGCGGTCCAGACTGCCAGGGGCACAGAGACCTCAGTTTCTCAGCGAGGACAGAGGGCACTGGCAGAAGGTTTCAGCTTGTTGAAGCCAATGAGATGGAGGCCTGGTGCCCCACTCCAAATGCCAGGAAGATATAGAGTGCCCCCAAGGATAATACTAGTCTCTTGTCTGGGGCTCTTTTCCCACATACCTACTTAACCTACTGAACAGAGTGTCAGGCACGGGCAGATGGGAAATATATCCAAAAGGCTACAAGCTTTTGGATTTTTTTTACCTTTTTATTTTAGAAAGCATTATTATTTTTTTAAATTTTAACCTTTTTACTTACTATAGAGTAATATTCACTGAGAAACAGAACATTTCATTACTGATGAGCAGAAAAAATTTAAAAAATCACCCATAGTCTCACTCCTTAGAGATGATCATTATTAACACATGTATAAATATACACATAGTATATATACAGTATAATCCCATTATGGTTTTTAAAAGTATATATATATATATATATATATATATAAATCTACCACATGATTTTAATCAAATTTATAGTTTATTGAACTAAACTTTATGATTTGGTATTTAAATTGATTCTCATTTCTTGCTATTTTAAACAGTACTGTGGTGAACAGGCGTGTAGCTAAATTTTTGCAATCATCCATGCTACTGCTTTAGAATAATTTTCTAAAAGTGAATTTTCTTTTTTTTTAGAAGAATGACCCTGAGCTAACATCTGTTGCCCATTTTCTTCTCTTTTTTTTTTTCTCCCCAAAGCCCAAGTTCCTAGTTGTATATCCTAGTTGTGAGTCCTTCTAGTTCTTCTATGCGGGATGCCACCACAGCATGGCTTGATGAGCGGTATGTAGGTCCTTGCCCAGGATCTGAACTGGCAAACCCCAGACTGCCGAAGTAGAGCCCACGAGCTTAACCGCTACACCACTGGGCTGGCTCCTAAAAGTGAGTTTTCTAAGTGAAAGACGTGAACATCCTGAGAGATACTTGTCCAGTTGCCTCACAGAACAGCAGAACCGATCTCCGTTCCCATCAGCACCGCATACGAGTCTGGGAAGTGTTCTTCCAGTCCTACAGAGACTGTTTTGTGGGCGGGTAGGAGGTTGTGATTCACACCTAGAAGGGGCTCCTTCGGGACTCTCATGGAATTTCTAGAGTTGCAAGGGGTCAATAGGTTAGGGGTGTAAATGGCGGTAGTTTTTGTGATTTGTAGTCTAGGCAACTAGTGTGGAGCGAAAATTATACTAAAGAGATTACTGCCAAGGGGTTGCCCAAATATTCTATTTGCCTATAATTGCAAGTCCTAGTTACACATCACAATGTGATCACATGGTGCTGAGTCAAGGATTTATAAAACTTACCCTAAACCCATGTCCTGTAATTTGAAAAAACGCAACAAAACAAGCCTTCGGGTTTTTTTGCTCCTTATTCAGTCAATAGTCATTGTAAGTTGTTTGGCTTCCCAGCCCCTCTCCCCTTCCAGCTGCCCTAAAGATTTTTTTTGTCACCCAGAGAAGCAGAGGTCGTATACTGTGACCTTTCAGAAGTGATTTCCTTAAACTTTAGCTTCCTTTGAAAATAAAAATTTCGGCTCAAATCTTTTCCATGTTTATAAACACCAAGCCTTGTAATCCATGAGTCCCATTTCATATCTGATTTCTCTTTAGGGGATCCATACATAATCCTTTTCACAAGGCAGGCCTGCATCTGGGCTTCTGGAAAAAATCAATAAGAGGGAAACAAGAGTAAATCTGCCAGAAGCGCTGAAGGAATTTAGAGGCTCAGTCGATCACAGGGGCCTTCATGCTTACTTTTTTAATCAACAAAAATTTTACTATGGTACCATAATGGTGATAGATATAGGATAGAATCAGAATTCTTAAAAATTACTGTAGATCACGCAGAGGTTTTCTGGTAAGTGGATGTGTGATGTACAACATCCTTTGAAGATAAATCTCCCCCGTGGGTTACGGATGCTACTCCAGGACTGCACTCTAATATCACGAAGACCCATTACCCCTCAATATGCGGGCAGTCATTTTCAGTGATTAGTGGTTTGGGTCTGTGGTTTGTTTATTTTCCTACACAAAAATGCAATGGATTATGCAACCTCTGCAGTGGGCAGTCTTAGAATTCCCATGGTACAATGGTGTATTCTTTTAAAAATGCATTAAATATGAATTAACCACTTATCATTACTAATGGTCTACATTATTTCCTTGCTCCCGTCTCTTCTGTTTCTCTTCCACATATTCCTGTTTGCTGTTTCCAGCTTCTTGCCTACATTAATTTTCTTTGCTTTTAGAGCTTACTCACACATCTCTTTTTAGTTTCCTTTGTAACGGCTCCAACACATTTCCTCTTACATTTGTGATTTTTGCTTAGCTTTTCTCCCTTGCTTTTTCCACCAAACTTTGTTTATTTTCGTTTTTCTCCCAATGGTCTAATTTTTCTCCATGCCTGTCACATTTAATTGAGGTTTGCTGCATGATTAAGATGAAGAAAGTCTTTTTTTCTCATGCTTAAAAAGGAAACTGCTGCCCTACAGTTTCAGCTTATCCTAGATTACTGCCTTTCTTGAATAGGATCCCCAGCTCTTTCTTTTATAAACCCAATCAAAGAACAGCTTTATGTTCTGTATAGAACACACCAGGCACACATGGGTTCAAGGTTTGCTCTTCTGAATTCTCAATGTTGCTTTCTTAAACATTGTGTAGCATCTGTATCTCGAGTTTCACCCCTTTCTCTCGCTGCTTCTGCTATTTATGGATGTTTCAGGCTGGATTCACCCTTCTTGTCAAAGGGGAAATTGGGAACCCTAAGCTTACTAATCGGAACCTAAAAGATGTTTAATGAGAGGTTTAAACTCAAATTATCACCCTGAGAGGCTCTCTCATTTGTAGAACAGGAAGAACTTGAAGGGTCCTTGAAAAAGAATTCTGGAACAGTGAGTGAATAGTCATGAGATGTGGTTTGCGTGGGGAAGAATTCACACTGCCCTGTGTGTCTTTATCACCGGACATGTGTCTTTGTTTTGGAGACTCTCTGGAACATAGATACTGCACATAAGAGGAACATCTTATACATTTTTGAGGTCTTGCTCAAGTCCTTTCTTAAATGAGTGTGGGGGGGGGGCGGGGGGGGGCGCAGATAACATGAATCCTAAAATGTAGAGTATCTCAGACTCTCCACTGAGTCATTTCCTTATTTTTATTAATTGGCTTAGACCCAACTACAGAATGGAAGGCTATTTTTATGCATTTGCTCACAACTGAGAGATCTAACACAAGATTTAAGCAACACAATCTGTCAGTTTCAAAAAGAGAAAAAATGCCTTACTCTATTCCATTAAATTAGGCTGACCATATATTTCACATTCTGAAATCATCTTTGCCTTCTAGAACATGCATAGATAGTTAAGAATAACCTTTGGGGAATATAGCAGTGCTTGGAGATCAAGTTGCTAGCCTATGATTTTCCCTCTATTGTGGATTCCATGGGATATTTTTTCTTTGTGCCCGGCTTCTTCATGGTCTGATGGGTTGAAGCTCTATCAGACACAAGAGCTCTGTAATATAATGTGACTCACCCCTCCTCTCCGCTGTAAAAGTCATAAAGGCAGTAACTCAAGTGTGTGGTTGACTCAGTAATTGCCCAGCATCATTTTTATTGAAATTATCCTGCAATCTAGAAGTTAGAAGTGAAATAACCCATGAAGTCATCCTGACCCAGCTATTCTGGGCCAAGATAAAAGTCTTTTCTGGGGTATTTTTCTATTACTATTTCAATTTGGTTTTATAATCATCAGTCAGGCAAGAACTCTAATCATTAGTTTGGCAAATTTCTATCCTCTTTCTCTCTCTCTCTTTTTTTTTTTTTTTTTGAGGAAGAATAGCCCTGAGCTAACATCTGCCACAAACCCTCCTTTTTTTTGCTGAGGAAGACTGGCCCTGAGCTAACTAACATCTGTGCCCATCTTCCTCTACTTTATATGAGGGACACCTGCCACAGCATGGCTTGACAAGCGATGCGTAGGTCCACACCCAGGATCTGAACTGGCAAACCCCAGGTCACCGAAGTGGAACATCCAAACTTAATTGCTGTGCCACTGGGCTGGCTCCAAATTTCTATCCTAACTAGCTGCAAAACTATGGAACACATCACTAAGACGCATAGCACATCTCCTGAGATGAAGTAACATTTACCTTTCAAAGAAATGACAGATTGGAGGCCAGTTCATAAAACTCAGGAAAACCTACAGGAAGGTTAAGGAGGTTATTAATGAAGTCTGAACTTATCAGTGTCGAGGCAGTGGAGTTACAAGGTTTATCAAGGGTTGGAATTTGTTCAGACCTGGGGCAGTGGAGAAAGGTCTCTATGTCTGAGGGAAAGGACTGCCTACTGAGCTATCTTCTCCGTTCTAGCTGTTAGTGCTGGGCAGAGGAGTTCTGGAAGCAGACACGAAAAGGATCCTGGTTAGGTGAATTGAGTAGAGCAGACAGTGCAGTGGATTCAAGTGGGCATCAGTTGTAAAAATGCAGGTCTGATGGCGGCTCCCCATCCCCTACAGATAATCCCCAAAGCTCTTAGTATAGAAAAAATATGGCCATCAAGGTTCCACTCAACCTCAGTGTTTGTTTCATTCCTCATTACTTGACCATTCCGTTCCCTGTCTCTGGAATACCCTACTCCTATGTCTACCTGGAATATTTGGATTTTTTTTTTTTTTGAGGAAGATTAACCCTGCACTACATCTGCTGCAAATCCTCCTCTTTTTGCTGAGGAAGACTGGCCCTGAGCTAACATCCATGCTCATCTTCCTCTACTTCATATGTGGGATGCCTACCACAGCATGGCTTGACAAACAGTGCCATGTCCGCACCTGGGATCCGAACCAGCAAACCCTGGGCCACCGAAGCGGAACGTGCGAACTTAACTGCTGCACCACAGGGCCGGCCCCTGGATTTGTTTTTATAAAACTCAGTTTAGCTCTCATTTTCTTTAGGAAGTTTCACTGACCCCAGAGGTAGAGTCCATAACTTTCTCTCTACCAAATGCACACTTCTATTGTTCTACTTATCCAAAGCAGTGTAATTTATTTATGTACTCGATTTTTTTGTCTGCTTCCTCTAATGGACTATGAGCTCCCCAAGGGCAAACCTGTGTCATTATTCATGTTTGTGTCTGCTGTGCCTAGCACAAAACTAGCACATAGTAGGAGCTCACCATACTTATGTAGAGTGAATGAATGAATGACTGAATGAATGAAAGAAGAGCTTCATTTTTGCTATTATGAATCCAGGAAGCAGAGCATCCAGAGATGCCACAAAGAGTGTATCTATATCAGAGGGGAGCTTGGATTAAATATTTTCTAAGAAAATGCCATGAATCAAATAGCTTTCCTGGTTTTTAAGGGATCATGGATTCAGCATGAAGTAAAATTAGACATCTTCCAGTCCAACATCCCACTTCAAGAGAGAAGCACCTTCTAGGGCGTTACTGACAGATGAGCAGCTGGCTTGTATTTGAATACCCCAGAGGCAGTAACTGACCAGGGGGCCCATCCTGGTCCCAGATGGCTATGTTTGTCTTTCATGATGAGGTATAATTTGCCTCTTTGAAGCTTTCATCTGAGTAATCTCTTAGTAAAATTTAGCTATTATTATTGTTATTGTCTTTCTTCGTCATGAAAAATATCTAAAGGTACTTGCAAAGCTTCCTATCTCTTTTCAAGGCTAATTTCCCTGACTGCTTAAACCCATGACTTGTTCCCAGAGCCCTGACCATCCTGGCCCCTCTCCTCTCACTTGCCACGTGGCTCACCAGCCACCAGAGCAGGGACCAGTGCTTCTTGTGATCCACTCCCTTTGACATTTCCTGGCTCAATTCATCCCAGAGAAAGGCCCCTTTCATCCCTCTGCTCTGTGCTTGTCAGAGACAAATGCCCAAAGCAGAAGGCTAAAGTTGTGATTGTTTGATATGGGTGAAGAGTATACACGGGCACGTACATCAGAATCAAATCGAGTGTACCGTTCATTTGCAGACGGAGAGCTGGAGTAAGGAAAGTGAGATTAAATAGCTGATCGGAAACACAGCAAGCTCATATTTAGAAAAAGAATTTGGTAATATTTAACAGAAATTATAGAGGAAAGAAAGCTTTCTGTATTATTTTTTCACACATCGCTGCTTGCTCATCAAAAAGCAAAACAAATTGACCTTTATTTCTTGGAAGCAAAGCTATTTCCAGTTCAAATAAATAAATTGAATTGTAAGAGAATAAGAGACTCACGGAAGATAAAAAATAGACTGTGGGTTTTTCATTGCATATATTAGATTCTTAAGTTCTTCTTGGAGCATTTTGGGGGAAAAACAGAGCAGAGGAATCTTCTTTTAAAAAAATTACACGAAATTATGATATTTTTTAATATTAGCCACCATAAATAAACACATTTTAATATCACAAATATTTATAGATATAGTAATAACCTATTTTAATGTTTAATAAAATACAATGTTTTATTTCTTTTTATTTTTTTTACAATTTTGAATTTTTTATTGACCTGTATTTGATAAATAACATTGTATAAATTTAACATGTACAACATGTTAATTTGATCCGTTTGCATATTGTAGTATGATTCCCATTATAGCAATAATTAGCACCTCTACTACATTACATAATTATTATTTTTTTTAGTGGTCGGAGTAAGTAAGTTCTAGTCTCTTAGCAAGTTTGATGATTATAACACAGATTAGACGGACAGATGGAGAGATGCATGTGCAAATAGAAGGTGGCCATGTGCAAGCCATGCAGAGCGGCCTCAGGAGAAACCAAACCTCTGACACCTTGATCGCTGACTTCCAGCCTCCAGAACTCAGAGAAAATCAATTTCTGTTGTTTAAGCTCCCCATCTGTGTATTCTGTTACAACAGCTCTTGCAAACTAATGCACTGCCCTAACTTCAGCCTTCTTGATATATAAAGACATAAAACTTTTAGTTTGTTTGTTTAAGTCACTTGGGTGGGGTTTTCTGTTCTATGTTAATAGAGCTGTTAAAGACACAAACAAGTTATTGTCACAACATTATTCTATTACAAGTGGAAGCAAGTCTAAGGATAGGAGATGTAGCTATAACATCTAGCACTGAAGGCCAGAACACCATAAAGGACCCTCCTGAGTAATACTGTCATAAACACAGGGAGTAGCAGGTCACCTAGTGACCAGGAGGAAGCTGAAGATGGAGGAGGAGTGGTAGCATTTTATTTTTTTTCCAAACAGCATGGGGCTTTGGTCTCGGCTCTCCCAACCCTCCCATAGCTGGACCTGATGATGAAGCCTCATGAGGATATGGTTTCTGGCTGTGGGACAGAGAGAAGCTGACTGTCCCATGTGTGGGCTCAAACCAATGACTATGACCTCAGCTAACCAATCGAATCAACTAGCAACAGATGAAGAACAAATTTTGACTAGCTTCAGGGAATGAGAATCTGTAGTCCTAGGTAGTAGTTAGAGGAGGACAGCATGGAACCTACTTCACTTTATGGGTTTCCCCCTGCTAATTTAGGTTATCTCAAGTTCTAATTTCAAAGCACGATGTTGGGCAACCACTGTATGAAGTGAGATCAAGTGCCAAAGTTTAAGTAGCATATATATATTATCAAATAACTCAGGCTTCGCCATGAGATATGAAATAAGAAGTGTTCTTTCATGACTAAACACAAAGTTATATTTGGTGAACCAAGTATATTTTTCCAGAGACTAATGGTCAGGTTGACTATAGCCACATTATTTCAGGCTTTCAATGTTTAGATTCAAATAGCTCCTCTTTGGTCTTCCTGCCTCCAGAATCTTCCCTTTTAACCCATTCTACTCCCCAGTGAGTAAAGCTCCCTAAGGTTACTTCTGCTATTTCTTCCCCTACCTCCAAAATATTTGTTTGGCTTTAAAACTAGGGAAGACATCTTTTAGCGCATCTGCCCAGGCTGCAGTCCCATATTCCTTCTCTGAGGACTAAATCGTCCTGGAGGTGGGTCCCAGAAGCTGTGTTTATTCAATATAACATCACTTCTATTATTGCACTAGGAATAGACAATCAGATTCTCTTTCATGCAAATCTGAATTGGAAGATGCTGGTAGCCTCTGTTGGTCATTTGAACTGAGAAGACGTAAACACGTGAATTGTGAAATGGATTGTCTTATGTCTTGTTCATGGAGAAGGGAAAAATTTATGTGCAGAGTGGAAAGGATGAGGCAGAAAAAAGCTGAAGTGAGAAAGTATGTGACTGGGAGCGGAGTTGAGGGATCAAGTTAGGGAACTTGCTGTACCAGCTCTTGACAGCTTTTCATTTCTGGTTGGAGGCCTTGCCGAGACTCAGCTGCCCATTCTGCCCTTGAGTTCCTCCAAATCCCTTTCTTTTTAAGTTACCTCACTCCCTTTGGCTTATACTGGTTTGAATGGCTTTCTCTTATTTGTATCCAAAACCACCTTGGCCAAGACAAAGGTGAAGTTCAAACCCTTGGCTTGGTATTCAACACCATCCCCAGTTTGGCCGTCACATATTGTTCTCATCTTCATATCCCTCTGCTATTCTATATGGAGCTTCATTCATATCAGTCCACTTTCTTTTCTCCTCTCACGATTTATACGTTTCTGGCTTATTCCTTGTCTCACATAGTTTTCTCTACCTGAAACGCTCTCTCTCCTCTTCTTGCCCTACTTGAACCCTATGAGTTTTTTAAGGTCATCTCAAGTTTGCCCTTGTATGTAAAGTCTTCTACAAGCTTCCCAGCCCACAACAATTTCTCCTGCTTCTAAACTTCTATAGTGCTTGTTGTTTCTGTTAACAACTGTTTTAATTAGCAATAGCTTAAACTAATGGAGAGCAATAAGTTGGTTTCAGAGAAACACCTTGATGACAGAAACTCTAATACCAAGAGTTTGGAAATAATATGAGACACTAAGGAATGTATCCCAGGATGTCAGAACAGGAGGGTGGTGGCAAAAATATATTCAAATATTACCATTAATAAAATAATATCCAATCTGTTGGGAAAAGTGAAATGTGCGTATTTATATGACTTTTACTATTTAGCTTAATCAACAGCACCTACATTGAGTTTGATAAAACAATTAGATGAGAAGACACAGAGATGGAATAACAGAGGATATAAAGGAGAAGATGGACACTGAGTGATACTGAGCTCTTAATCTCCAGTTTGTGTCCCCATAAGCAGTAAGCCAAACACTGAAACATAGGTGCTTGGACATGGAGAAAGGATTAGTCAATTGGCCAAGATGAGGAGGTGGGAGCAGGGGTTCTCTCAAATCTGCCTTAACAAGAGAAGAAAGCAGGGGGTTTTATAGAGCTAAGGGGTGTGGCAGGAGAAATAAAGCGGTAATTGTGTTTCTTTCATTCCCGATAAGCCCCTGGGCAATCTGACTTCTGGGCATCAGTGGCAGCTGGGGGCTGGTTATCTGGTGATCCTTGAAGGCATTCTTTTTTTTCTGTAAAACAAGGTCATATATCCTTGTGACCCTTGAGTTACCCCTCAGGTTAAACAGGAAAACAGCAAATTGACAACACTAACTTCTTTCCATAGCAAGGTGGAAAGGTAATCTTATTGAATATTTATAGTAACCCTCAGGCACCTGGCTTCATGAGGTGTTAGAGAAGATGGAGATTGTGGGGATGGAAGTTGACAGGACAAAGAGGATGAAAAAGAGATGAAGAGAAGGCGGTGGGTCCTTCTTCCTTCTCTTCACCTTTCAGGTAAAATAAACTTTAATGCTGAGTCTCTGGCACTACTTCTTCTCTCAGGGAGAAGATGGGATAGGAGAAGTCATGAGGGTAAAATAAATAAAGACAGTAAAGTGAGAACGAGGACAAGGACAGCTGCTTCTCCCCGGCAAAGTAGACTTAGAATCTCTAGCCTCTGACCCAAAGTGGGATACTCTGGTCTCTAGGACAAGAATTAACCTGTAGTGCAGAGTAATATTTTTAATAATGAACATTTGAATCTTTTATAGCCCTGTCTATGCAACAACATTCACTCAACAAGTATTTATTGCCATCTCTATTATCAGATGGTTGATTAACATACGAAGTGGTCACACCCATCTCTCTTTGTTTATTACAGAAACTCACAAACAAAGTCTGGCAATACTAGCAGTGAACTTCACTCCATATGCATTTTGATGAGGCTGCCTCTTGACTCACCATTGACCTTTGATTTATGAGAGCTTCCCACCCCTGTCTGCCTCTGGGGTTTTCCAAGGCTGACGCTCCATGATTTGTAGCTGGGCTTGGGTCTTTTTTTCTTTCAGTAGCTGCTCCGAAAAGTTGTTTAAGATAACCAAGAGCATCAGCTTACTTAGGCATATCCCATGGTTGCCATCTAGAGACAACACACCAAAGAGTGCGAAGCCCAGAATATATCACACTTTGTGTTTATTTCCTCTCCTCAAACATCTTAATTCAGTTGCATCAGACTATCAAAGACAATCTGAAGGGGAAAAGAAGTTATATACTAGTTTCAGCCCTATTGATGGGAAGTCAAAAGTTGAAAAGATCATTGCATTTCATTTGTCCTTTCTTTCAGTCTAAACCTGTATGAAGACCAACTGTATACCAGGCCTTGACCTTGAGTAGCCCACAGCCTAATGGGAAAACAACCTGGGGAACTTATAAATCATATAAGTGAACACTAGTCTCTTCGTTTTTAGACCCACTTATACAAATAGAGAGCTACCTGCTCTATAAGATCCCTATTTCCCACCACCCATATCTATTCTAATTCTCTTACTTCATTGTATCTTAGAGATGGCATTAACCAGTGTTGTAAAGGTGGGAATATTGGCTCTGTGTGTGTGTATATGTCTGTCTGTCTGTTAATATGTAAAGAAGAGAGAAGGGCTCTGATTTAATGGTTTGTTTTTAAGAAAGCCTATTTCCTACCACAAAGGTAAGCTCCTAGATTTTGCTCTATTTAATTCATTTAGATTCCAGCCAAACGTAAGATCTACTTCTTCACCTTTCCTCTTCCGTCTGAGAAATCAGCACGTGCTGACTGATACCTTCGCTGCCTGCTGTTTGGAAGGCATCTTTCATTCAGGATGTACCTCTGCGTGTGGAATGAGCAAGAAGCTTTTCCAAGGATTGCACATATTATTAGGCTACTGTCAGGATGTGTTGGAAGCAGACCTGCTCTCCAGAGGCCTGGCAGAGTCATTTTTTCCTTAAATGGACAAATCTATGTTCTGTTTTTGCGCCTTCACCTTCCGTCAAGGTCACAGCACACCTAGTGGGTATAAGCTGTTACATTGAGGAGGTGATAGTTCTGGGTGCTTCTTTGTATTTTCGATTTTGTAAATTTGGGATCCTGGAAAAGCTAAGCATCATCCTTCAAGTCATACCAAATTTGGTATGGTGTTCCTGGACTTTAAAAGCCTTTAATTGGAGGATTTTGGCTGCCAGTTCATCTAATTGAGTTTATATGATTCATCGTCCAAATCCAAGTCACAGTTGTCTGATGAAACAAGAAACTAATTTTTTCCCAAGATTCAGATACCGCAGATAGGCCTGAAAGGTTCACAGCGAGGTCAGCTGGAATCCTGTCACATGTTGATCAAATCAGCCAGGAACTGCAAAGCAGGAAATTTTAGGTTCAAAGAGATATTGGCACAGTAATTAACATATACCAGCTCTTTGGCAGATATTGGTTAATTAATTAATACAGTCTTAATACCAGATGCCATCTTTTAAGAGTCTCATTTTCCTTTAGATAGATGTTGATGAACCGACGTTTGATACAAAAAGAAATTGTCAATTACAGAATAACACCAGTAATTTGAATGAAAAAAAAAGGTGAACCCCCTCTGCTGGACTGGCTACCCAAATTGTAGAGCTCAGGACAAAATGAAGATGCAGGACTCCTTGTTCAAAAATTATTAAGAATTTCAAGGTGGCAATTGCAGAGCATTAAACCAAGGGTGGGGCCCCTACTACGTATAGATCACACATCTGTGAAGCTGGCCCTAGGCTCCCCCCATTTGATTAACATGCATGAGTGCCTACAACTTATCAGGCATTGTGCCTGTCTTTGTCATATACAGCATCTTCTATCATTCTCACGACAACTATATGAGTCCGGGAGAGTTCTTAACTTACTCAAGATCATACAGGAAAGACTATACAGTACACAATGCGAGTTTTTTCCCAATAGACAGAATGTATGTCAATTCTGAACAATGCATTTTAGCGTATGCTCGTCTTATACAATTTTTCCTCATCTAGTTACGTAGATAGTAATCATTAACATGAATTGAGAACTGACAAGGTGTCAGGCAATGTTCTAATTACTTTACATGTATTCACTCATTTAATGTCCATGGTGTATTTATGCTGCTTTGGTCAGGATTTGGCAAAAAGCAGAAAGCACAATGCAGAGAATTAACTGAAGAGACTTTGGTGAAGAGACTGCTTTCAGAGGTGTGGATAAGATTAAGGTGCTGTTTAAGGAATATGGATATATCTGGAACTAACAAGAACAGGAAACTGTTAGCATCCCAGGCTGGAAGGAGCAAGGGAAGGGGACAGGGTTACCAGATGGGGTGACACCTTTAGCCATAGCAGACAGGCTGCTTGTTAGATGCTGTGGTCATGGTCAAGGAAGACAGCCACTGCCAAAATCCTGGCAAAGAGGGAGGGCGTGGAAGGCAAATGCTCTAACTTCCTTTTTTGTTGTCCTTGGATCTGCTCAGGGTCTCCCTGTGGCCCAACCTAAGGGCGCCCAGGGCTGCAGTCTCTGGAGCTCAGCTTCCTGGAACACAGAGCAGAGATTGTCAAAGGCAACTGGAGAAAAAACCAAAATAATTGTTATCCCCGTTTTACATATGATGAAATGGAGACACTGAGAGGCTAAGCAACTTGCTCCAAATTGCACAGGTAACAAGTAGCAAAGCCAGGATTCCAGCTCAAGAAGTCTCAGCAGAAATGGAGCCTCAACACTATATTCTACGACACGTCCTTAAATGGTTCAGAAGCCGCCATGTGGAAATAGATTATCGGCTACCAAACTCATTGGTGTGGAATGTTGTAATCAGGGAAAGCCATCCTGAACAAATAAAACGGAATCTTAATTATTATAAATGTGTGCAATTGGTGCACCCCTTCTTCAAGATGAAGAAGAGAAAGGACTAGGATTGCAAAGCATTGCCTAGGAGACGGTTTAGAGGCAGTTGGTTTTAAGAAAGGAGTGGTTTGCAGTTGGCTTCATTAATTTCGAAGCAAATGAGTGAATCTGAAACAGTGTCAAGAGCACTTGAAAAGTTTAATTTTTTAAATAGAGTACGTATTCTTCTCAGATTTATCTTTTTGGTAGCTTGTTTAGATCACGCATTAATTCCATGTCTATGTGTTAAGAGCCTCCTACTTTGTCCAGTATTGCTCTAGGTGCTGGGGTATAGCTGTAGACACAGCAGATAAAATCTCTCCTCTTGATGCACTTAAACCCTAGTGGCAGGAGATGGGCAATGAACAAGTAATGAATAAATACATAGTAGCACTATGAAGAAAAATAAAGAGGACAGAGAGTGACGAGGGGAGGAAGAGAGATGTTTTTAAACAAGAATTATGAAGAAAGCTCTCTTTGAGGAGACATCTGAGCAGAGAACTGAAGGAAACTTCTGTTCACTGATGATGCAAAAGTGAACCATAGCCCAGTTACGTTGAAGAGGCTTTTCGAACTGGAAGGGACCACAGAGATGCTCTCATTCTCTACATGAAGAAACTGAGGCCTGGGAGTTAAGTCCTTTAGCTGGAACCATATTGTGAATAGTAATCAATGAAGCTTAAGATAAAAATCACGTATTGGGACACTTATTTTTGTCATTCAACAAATGTTATTGGGTCCCCGTTATGTGCCAGGCACCATCATGCTTTTTACCCTGGATCCTATTGTTGACTGATTCAGAATCAATTTCAAATTAATGAGTTTTCACTGTGATTTAAGTTTGAGCACCCTCAGGTGTGGGTTCCCTTTGTGTGGTGTGTCAAGATGCCTTGGAAGATAAATGAAGCCCAGCAGTGGCTGACGGAATGTGACTTACAAACTATACCCTACCCCTTCTTTCAATTGAATTATTTTCTTTTTTGTAACTTGAAAATTAGACTCTGGTGGTTCACATGAACTGGTTAAAAATCATATTCTCTCCCTCAGATCTTTGATTTATGTTTATAAAAAATATATAACAGCAGAGTTATTGTCCTAATGTGGGAGGTGGGACAGAGGGGAGAAGAATTCAGGCAGGAACAGAGCCAGAATACTCAAGCTCAAATTAGATGGCAAAGTTGGACCCGAGAGAGAGAGAGCGAGAGAGTGTCGGAACATGACTGAAGATATTCCCAGGGTGTTACACCAAATGCAGGGTACAAACATAGGACAGGGTCAGTGGCCAGAGTAAGGGGATAGAGATCTGGACAGAGCCCGGGGAGATAGCTGAGAGTGAGAAGGAAGACAAGAGGTTGGCCAGGCCAGGTGTCAGGGATCAGAGTAAAAGCGAGAGGCTAGGGCCAGAGACGATTCTTGCAGAAGCGTTTCTCCAAAAGCTGCATTCAAAGGCCCAGGTTCCACCTCTTGCAGGGTTGACAATTATTTTTATTATTATTACTTTTTAAAGATTTTATTTTTTCCTTTTTCTCCCCAAAGCCCCCCGGTACATAGTTGTATATTCTTCGTTGTGGGTCCTTCTAGTTGTGGCATGTGAGACACTGCCTCAGTGTGGTCTGATGAGCAGTGCCGTGTCCGCGCCCAGGATTCGAACCAACGAAACACTGGACCGCCTGCAGCGGAGTGCGCGAACTTAACCACTCGGCCACGGGGCCAGCCCCGACAATTATTTTTAATATAAACTCATTTTAAATAACATTTTTTTACTGAAAAAACCCTCACACATACACACCATCTTATTTAATCAGTAAGGTAATAGATGAGGTATTTTATCCATATTTTATGGACGACAGAATTGAGATCTAGAGAGGTTGAGAAATGGACCTAATATCTGGTGATGAGTTGATGACAAAGCAGGGACTAGAACTTAAGTGTGTGACCTCCATCTCTCATACAGCTTTGACCCAGTCTACACGGCGGTGTGGTGAGAAGATGGGAAGGAACTAACATCAGTGGCAAGACTGGAAACTTTACACAAAAGTCGTGGCACCTGTCCCACATGAGAATTCATATGTCTTGACAAACAGTAATTAGCTTATGTAATTTTCTCTTCTTTTCTGCGAGGCCAGTCACCTTAGTTGCAAAGGAAGACAACCTCTTGGTGTTGGTCCTTAACTTGAAGCATTCAGCCCAATTGAACTTGAAAAGTGCCAAGGGTTGTCTTACGTTGGGCTCCATCATGTGAAATCCCCCATTAGTTTTTATGGTCTGAATGTAGATCCTAAAGGAGAACATCCACCAACATCAACAACAATAACAGCTCTCATTTATTGACTGCTCACTGTGTTAGGTGCTATTCTATACACTTTAGAACTTGCCAGTTAGTCTTCAATATGACCCTATGTGGTAGATACTATTATTATCCTTAGATAAGGGAACTGAGGCACTGGGATGATAAGGAACCTGACAAAAGTCAGACAGATCATTGCTGCCCCAGCCTTAGACCGTCAGCTCTCACAGTTCCCATACGTGACAGCAGCTTCCCACTGGAAGCTCCTGGGACTCTCTACCTGAGGGCTTTCTCTGGATACAGGAGGATGTCCTGTCCAAGCACAGGGAAGGTTGGAAGTTCCAGGAATTAATGCCCCTGGGTACAGACCTGAACCAATGAAACTGGTGGATAAATACGCCAGCATCCTTTTCCCTTGAGTGGGACATTTCTGTAGCATGTTCTATATGGTCTCCCAGAAGTCCCCATTGGGACTCAGCCCCATTTGCCCACATTGTTAAAATGCTCCTTAACACACCTTGTATTTGCTGCCTTTCCTTCCATTTATTACTCTCTAACCAATGCTTCCTGGTGTTGTCTCCCAAATAAAACATATTTCCACCCAAATCCTTGTCTCAGGATCTGTTTCTGGAGACTCAAACCAAAGACAGTTGGATGAACTGGAAGTATTTCTAGAAAACAGACCCATAAGTGGGATTTGGATCTGGATAGTTCACTGGCCAGAAGGTAACAAGCATCAATTTGTTGGAAGTAAGGGAGGTAGTGAAAACCCTGGGTATCCTGGAGCATTACAGTTACTAAGACTTTCATCTATGGGGGATTGGGATGGAGTATGGCTAGAAAGGGATGCCCCAGCTTATGCGATAGCTCTAGCGCTTGAAAGATTTGGGGACAATGGTAACTACAAAGATTGGGGACTTGGTAGTCTGTTGTGAACTGCAGTAGTAACTCTGAAGAAAGAAAATAACAGGTTCACGTCAATGAAGAAGGAGAAGGTAAAGAGTCCTCGATGCCAGCATATAAAGAGGCTCATATCTCCTGCAGCTGGAGGGCAGACTGCTGAAAACAAGGCTTACAATTTGATGGTAAGAGTGACAGAGATGGAGGCAACAGCATGGGATCCCTCTTATAAAGGCTGATCTAGCTACTAATGCATCTAAATGCTTGACCTGTTAACAGTGGAGAGTGATGCTGAGTTCTTAGTTTGACTGTCCCTCAAGGAGCCAACCCACCACTTGGAGGAAAGTTGATTATATTGGACCCTTTCCACTTTGAAGGAGATTCATGCTTTCTGGGGTTGATAAACTTTCTGGCAATGGATTTACCTTCTCTGCCCCTAGTGCCTCTGCCAGCACCTTTATTTAAGGAGCATGCAACCACTCTTTATCTAAGAGTGTCTAGTTTGCCAACATTGGAATCCGTATAACATCACCTTAGAACAAAGGAGCCACTTCACAGTGAAGAAGTCAAGACAATGATCATGTGACCACAGGATCTACTGATCCTACTACACACCACACCATCTGAAAGCTGCTGGCTTGGTAGAATTTTGGAATGGCCTGGTGAAGGCTTAGCTAAGATGCCAGCTGGGGATGATACACCACGGGATTGGGACGCCAGTCTTCAAAATGCAGTATATGCATCAAATCACTTCCCATGCTTGTGTCCCTGGTAGGTAGAATACACAGATCCAGGAAATAAAGTCACAATCATTCCTAGTGACCTACTTGGGGAATTCATGTTTCCTGTTTCTGCAACTTTGGTTTCTACTAAAGATCCAGGTTCCTGAAGTGAATGGGGGGTGGGGGAAGGGTGCGAGGAATGTCTATACAAAGGAACATAGTCAGGATCTCAGTAAATCTAAAGTTACGTCTGTTACCGGGTCATTTTAAACTCCCTGGCTCAGTAGTCTAGCAAGCCAAGGAAAAGAGTTTCGATACTGGCAGGGATAACTGACCCTGATTGTCCCAAGGAAGCAGGCTTCCTTCTACAGATTGGGAACAGGAAGAAGTATGTCTGGCACTCAGGGGACATCTTGGGTCCCCTCTTGATGAATCTAGATGTGAATGGACAATTGCGGCAACCACAGCCTGATGAGGACATGGAAACGAAAGGTTCAGATTCCTAAGGGATGAAGATCTAGCTTATCCCACTGGGCATATAACCTAGACCAGCAGAACGACTGGCTGAGGGTCAGGAGAATCTAGGGTGGTGGGTAGAGGAGCCAGAGGATGAATAGCGGAGTTACAGCCTCAGGACTAACGGCAGTGGAAGGGAACACAGCTTGTCTCACTAACATGCCTGTTACAAAGTTTTTCCCCCCTTGGAAATTGTGACCAGCCACCTTGAAAACTCAATGACAAGAAAGATGCTGAGAGGATCTGAGTGATAACGAGGGTGAACTGTAGAAGATGCGGTTGGTCCTCCACTCACATATTCTTGGCTCTCACTGGTCCCATGCAGGCAAGTAGGTCCCCGCTCTTACCCCAGGGCTTCTCTGTCCACTGGAGCAAGCCTGGCTTGCAAAGATACAGGCCAGAAATCCCAGGGAGTTCACATCCTGGGGGTAGCCCTCAACCACTGAAAGATGGGAGTTGGTTAATAAATGCCCAGCTTCCTCACTCCTTGGGTGGAATGTCTCTGAAGAATGTTCTCTACAGTTTCCCAGAGAATGTGCATAGGATAGAACCCCAGACACCTCTGGGTTGCTTGCTCCTTAATCACTCTGTGTTGTCCATCTTCCCTTTCTGGCATCATTCCCTCACTTCCTTACTGGTGCTTCCTGGAGTTACCTCTCAAATAACCCACTTGCACCCAAATCCTTATCTCAGGTTCAGCTTCTGGGTGAACCCAAACTCAGAGAGTGGCTGAGCCAGGACATGAGCCCAGGTAGTTTGGTCTCAGAGTGCATGCCTTTAACCACTACATGTGAATTAAAGAATTATCCCATAAATATAAAGGATCCCAAATAGGAGAAAAAGGATCCAAATATCTTCAAAGATAGCCTCAAAATGAAATTATTCCAACTTTACAAGCCCTTATGGCCAAGTGTTAATTTTTTACAGAATAGTACTTCATTTGGTATCAATCTCTGTAGGAGAGTTATTGGACACTCAACTGGATGTCTCTTTTCTTTTCTTTTCCAGTACGATGTGAATCCATCCATTTAACATCTTATTTATTTTTTTCACATTTGAGAAAAATGTGATTATGTGATAATCAAAGAGGAGCTTCCTACCCCTCAAAGAGAAAAAGATGGCAGGCATGGGACGCAAAATCATGTATGTTCTTTCCAAGTTAAACATTGCTCCAGACACAGAGCAAAGGCCTTGGCTTCCTCCACATCCAAAGCTTCATTAAGGTCTTGTGAATTATCCTGATCCTCAGAGGGAGGAAAGGAGATTATGGAGCAGCAGGAAAGGATTGCATTCCATATCTCTTTCAATAGGCCTGGAGAGGCCATGGCATTCTTCCTCTCTGGCTACCCTCTGTCCTCTGTCCACCTCTTTCTGAAGCCTTGCAATCCAATTCGGAGTCTGAACTGGGGTAAACAAAAACCGCTCTGAATAGACAATGGCCTAGGAAGGGGTTTACACTTTTCTCGGAAGGAGGCATTCTCCATCCAGAATCTGAGCCTAGTGGCCTGGGCTAATGAGACCTGGCCAGACCGATTTGTGGAGGTAGCCTGGTAGGGTATAAAAGCACAAAGCTACAATCATGAGTCTTTCTCTGGGTGACATCTTGATTGTCCCCATAAGCTACGTTGACAGTAAAATGTAGAACCCAGCTCTGGAATCAGGTTGCCTGGGTGCCTGATTTGAGACCCAGCTCCACCACTTACTTGGTATTACTTAACCTCTCTGGGGTTCAGTGCCATTATCTGTAAAAGAGGGACAATAGTTATATCAGTCGGGTGCCAGCAAGAGACAAATATATTCTCAAATTGAGAAGAGTTTAATATAGAGACTACTTACCAAAATGGGCAGGATTGGGGAAATCAACAAGGGACAGTGAAGCACCCCAGAGCTGGCAACATCAGGGAGCCAATACTGGCCCTAGACCATGAGGTGTTACCAGAGTGGAGAGTAACTACAGATTCACCTGTAGGAGGGGGCTGTGAACAGGAGCTTTCAGTGGAGGGATATTGCCACTACCATCACACAGCCTGATGTTATTATTCCCATTCCTGGATGTTGGTACCTCCTGCTGGAGCCCCAGTGGCTGACCCTAACTGGAATCCAGAAGGCAAGGGAGCCAGGCTGAGGCCACCCATAAAAGCTAGCCTCTCAGGGACAGAATGGAGTGCAGAAGGGCAGAGAATAGATCTGGAGGGGTAGACAGAGAATATCCAGCTCAATAATAGTAGCTATCTCAGGGTTACTGTGAAGATTAGATAAATTACTGCACATAAATTCTTAGAGCAGTGCAGGCACATGGTAAGCACTCTACAAGAGTCCGTTACTGTTGTTATATCCCTCATATTTCTCTGTGACGGTCAGCATGTGGGTTGCTGCAGGGTTGATTGAGGCGTTCCTTACATGTCTAGCACCAGCCTAGCTCCTGTTGCCTGGAGAATCTCTCTGCCAAGGCCAAATGTCTGCTTCTCATCCCTGGGATGAGATGCTCTTGCATGACAGTGTTGACCTCTACAGCTGGGCTCTGCATTATCTCCGAGACAAGGAGCTTTTGAGTTGGGCTCAGGGAATGAGCCTCTGGTATGCTGGTCCCATCTTGATGGCCTTTGCTTCTCACCTTATAAAGTAAACCTCCTCCAGACAGTTAAACACAAGTTGACTGCATCTGGACTGAGCAGAGAGGAAAGCTGCACTTGCTTCCCCTCTCCCTATCACTTGGAGATTAAGGGTCTCTACAGTGAGTGCCACTCACTTCCAGAACAGAATCTTGCCACCTACCTCCTCCAGAGTTCAATAAAGAGAAATTGCTACCATCTATTGGGCATCTAACTATGGGCCAAAGAGTATGTGAGAAGCTTTACATATTTTATGACATTTCATACTTACAGCAACACTGCCAAATATTAGTGTCCCCACTTTACAGGTGAGGAAACTGAGACTCAGAAGTTTCACCTACAAAGCAAGAGGTGGCAGAGTTGAGATTAGTCTGTCTGCCTTTCCACCACACAATGATGTCAATGGATCCAACTTGAATCATGCATTCTCTTCTAAACTTTTTCTCCAGTCACAAAATACACGTCAGCAGAAGAAATGGACTTTTTGTCCTTGAAAAGCTTGTCATATTGGTGGAAGACAAGATTCACACAAGTGGAGCAGTCTGAAAATGATCTATAAATGTCTTGGGTCAGGTGCTCAACTGAGCACCACAAGCTTTCCTTGTTGGAGGAGCTTTGAGAAAAGGGAAGAACATGAGGAAAAGTAATTGAGGGAGGCTGCATGAGAAGCTGACTTTGATGGGGAGGCATGCTCTGCAGAGAGAGGTAAGGAACACCCATGGAGGGAAAAATCGATGGAGAAAGAGAAGGAAGACAGAAACAAGCCCAGTCAGTGGAAGAGGAAACTCTAACTATAGGAGGGAGGGCTAGGGATTGGCAGCTAATGAGGAGGTTGAGGAAGAAGGAAGAAATCCTTGAAAACTGTGAAGAAGAATTTAGACTCAATGTGGAAGCAAAAGGAATTCAGGGTAGTTGTGGAGGGGTAGTGTCAAATGAAAGAAGAGTGTTAGAAAGATTTAGACTTTAGGAATAAAGAAAGGGACTGAGGGGAGAGAAATAAGAGAGAGAAAGTTGGAGCCACCCTTCAGAAGAAGAACAGTTTGGACTTGGTAAGTAAATAGAGCAGACGAGACAAGGACGACTCCATTTGTTTCCATTATGCTCAATAACGGGGACAGGGGAACGGATAGACGGCCATCGATGAATCCAGTCCACTTAAACAGCTTGATCGGAGGCTTCCCCAAAAGGAAATGCAAACTACCTCTCTGATCAGAGAAGCAAAATTTATCTTTTTTTGTTTTCTGGGGAAAAAGTATACCTAGTTTTACCAAAAGCTGCTTGATCTCCCCTTCTGATAGTTTAGAGAAGGCTTTGAATAAATACCTCTCAACTTAGAGGCCCCCTCTGTCTGTCCTGAGCTGTGTATGACTTCAGGGTCGCAGGGCTCAGAGCCTGGGAACCGGCAGAAGGAGGGTCCGTTCCCCTCCTCCCAGCTGGGGAGGTGTGTCAAAGTGTTCTTGCTGGTCCAAAGGGAAAATCTAAACAAGTTCAATTTGTTGTCTTGTTAAATCTCGAGGAATTCAAAATACGTCCTTATTAACCAACAAGTCACAGACTATTTACTTATTGAGCAAAATCCTGATTTCCTTGGACTCTGAAAAGTTTTTATACTTACGGCTTCCCTTGGCCCAGGTTCATTAAAATACACACTTTTATTTTTGTTACGATGTCTAAGGAATTGTTTCCAATAAACTGTTGTCACCAGTAAATTGTGAACTCCATTTTCTTTCCATGAAGATCTTGCATTTCCTTGACATCTAGCCCTTTGTGTAAATTGAGGTGTTTCTCTGCAAAATTAATTAATTAATTAATTAAATTAAAAAGTAAACTTGGCTTCTCTGATCAGAGGAGCCGTTTTCATTTCCTTTTGGGGAAGCCACAATTCAAGTTGTTAAATGCACTTGATTTGTAGATGGCTCTTCTCCCTATCTGGCCCCCTCTTCCCCATTTATTGAGCACCAAACAAGGGCTAGATTTATTTATCCTTATTAGCCTTTTAAATACTTCTATTTCATATAAATTAAGGGGAACTGTTATTTTGAATGTTTGTGTGTTTGTGTGTGTTGGAGGTGTGGGTGGGGGAGTAGGAGTGGGGCAGGGGAAGAGAAGGCAGATGGAAAGTTTTCTCAGAACTCAATGGTGGTGGATGTGCTCTTTGAGGAGATAAGAAGTACTCACTTTAAAATGATTGCTCCCATCTAGCCTTTATCAAACTTTTGAAGAGGCTTTATGAGACCAGACATAAAAAGGCATTTCCTGGTAAGCTGTCAGGAATACTATGTGTCTACAGACATGAATCACATCCCGTTTGTACATTCCATTTCACAACAGGAACATGAGACATACCCGCCCAGTCCTTACCAGCTTCGTGAATAAGGGGGATGTTGGCCTCCTGTGGGATGCTGGCCTGAACACTGTGCTCATATGGGCTGAGACAGAGCCCCTCACCAAAGCAAGTGAAGACTAGCATCTGATTGGTTTCTTGGTGTAGATAGCCCAGTCAAGAAACTCAGCTCCATTGTGAAAGAGGAAATAAAAGAGAGAGCTGTGGGTGGATTTGCCCCATGGACTAGGGCTTTTGAAAGCCCCTGAGTCATTTGACTCTAGGAAAGTGCCCAGTACTCTAACTTTTCTGTCAGAACTAGCCATCTCTACTTCCCTTCACTCTTTTTCCAACCAGATGCCACTATTTGCTTTTCTTACTTTGCATGATGGGCAGTAGAGCAGCTTCCTGTTTCAGCAGGAAATGAATAAAGAGCTCCTAGCAGGACTGGAAACTTACCTCAGTTTCATGTTCACTTAATGCTTCCTTCATTTGTATAGCCTTGCACTGTGTTCCATCCAGATTTCTGATCCTTTGCTTCCTAGCAACAAGTAGCTATTGTGTATGCCTTTACCCCTGACTTACTGGTTGGGATTCCTGACCCATCATTTTGGGAGGGTCTCTGGGACACGTGCCTCCTACTACCACTTGCCTATCCATCCCTCTTTCCTCTCCTCCCTCTTTCCTCTCAGGCCTTTTATTCCTTCCTTTCTTCTTCACATATATTTTTATCGAGCATGTAGCAGGTACATGCTGTGAACAAGTGCTGGGAACCCACAGCCTTAGCAAAGAAGATGGACAGAGAAAAGCAATTATAATAAAGTAAAATTTATCATAGCAGAAACTGAGGATGATGAAGTTAAAATTTCCCTGGATTAGGGTGAAACTATGCCTTGTACCCAGAAGGTTAATGTGGGAAACAAAATAACCAAAGTTTCTGAGCCTGCCTTGCAGAACAGCAGGAGGCCCGTTGATAAGAGAGGAACTGACAGTGCCCTTGTAACTAAGCATCTTGCAGGAACATTAAGAAGCTAAAATGACTGATTATAAACCTAAGACATCAAAGACTAAAAGCCCACCGTGTGCAACACATAGAACAGACGGTCACGCCTGTGCAGAGGACTGTTAGAACTTCCACCCTCAAGGCCACATGCTTCCCCTCCTCTACCTGAAACCTCCAATAAAAACCCTTGCTTGTAGCTTTTCAGGGAGTTTGGGATTGTGATGTTAGCTGCCCGTTCTCCGTGCTCAGCCCTTTGCAATAAAATTCCTAATTCTTCCACTACACCCAGTGTCAGAGATTGGCTTGCAGCTCAACAGGTGAGCGAACTCACTTCAGGTTCGATATCATAGGGAGCAATGAAAGACTAACTGAAAGTTCTTTAGGGCTGGGGTGTCGGTGTGAGACAAAGAGAGGGAGGGATGAGGCTGGAAAGGAAGACAGGGGCCAGATTTTGAAGTCGTATTACAGAGGATGATCTTTATCCCAAAGACCACCAAAAACTCTGAGGAGAAAAATAATGGTTAGTATCTTTTGAGCAGTTACTACATACACTACGCGCATGTTTCATAATTAATATTCTCACAATATCCTTTGGTGATAAATATTATTTATTACCTTTGTTCTACAGATGAGGAAACTGAGGCTTAGAGAATGTATCAGTCAGGGTCCAAACAGGACAACAGAATCCCTCTACGTATTTGAAACAAAGGAAATTTAATCCAGGGAATTGGTTACACAGGTGACAGAAGAGGTGAGAACCCAAGTAGCAGTGGTGAACAACTAAGAGATCAGCAGCAGCAAGAAGCAAAAGGGAAAAGGTGGTGTTGAAGCTCAGAGGCCAGTCCCTGGGAAGAAGCTGGAACCACAGGGGGCACCCTTGAAAGCAGAGAAGGACATACACTGGCAAGTTCCTGCCCTCCACCCTCCAATATTCCCCAGTGTCCTTGTTGGCGGAAACCACTGGGAAGCCGGAGGGCCCCAGGGAATGCAGTCTTCTGTGATACAGAGAAAAACAGGAGAAGTACATTGTGTTAGTGTGGGTCCCACAGGAATCAGATGGCACATGAAAAGTAGGATAATTTGAGGAGGGCTTATTTACTAAGGGCTTAATTACAAAAGTATGTATGTGGAATGGGAGACCCATGAGGGGTGGTGCCAAGGATCCTGGGGCTAGCAGCAGCAGAGCTGTGAGCATCCCTTGGACCAAAGGGACAGAAGAAGGAGAAGTTACTGGAACCTGAAAGGACAGGGAGTATTGTAGAGCAGGCCACCTAGAGAAGAGTAGTGATGTTTTGTTGGGGGACACAGCCACAACCCCACAAGGTGGGAAGAGATCTTATTCTCTTCCCTTCTTCTCATGAGCTGGTGCTCCCATTGGCCAAACCCAATTTGGCTTGAGGGCACAGGATCCCTGTCAAGGTAGTAGCGTTTACAATTTCCATTTTAGAGACAAGAAACCAAAGCTCGGACTCTTCAAGTGACTTTTTCAAGGTCATACACCCAACTTACAAAGCTGGAAATTGAATCTAGATACATGTGACTCCAAACCTATATTTGGTAACCATTATACGAGACTCTTTGTCTATGAGATAGTTTCTTGTTTTAACCTTCAAGTCTGGTATTTTAACTTTTCCCACCTACTTCATTACAGAGTCCAATTTGCATAGAACCTCAGAACCTTCTACATCCATGACTACTTCCCATTGTCTGGATCCTGCCCCCAATATTCCCTTAGTTCTGCTTGTCTTAGTAACTGAACATCTGTTCACCATTTAACACCACTTGTGTTACTAACATTTCCTGTGGAAACTGGGCAATTCTTTTTGGAATCAAGGGTGTGGTACACACAAGTCATAGTGTTCCCAAGTGTCCAACAAAATGCCATAATATAAAAGTGTTGTCCTGCCAGATGCTACATGTATGCTGGCTAAAACAACAAGTAGAAGGATTAACCTTAAAGAGGAATTCCAAAGATGAAAACTTCATATTTGAAGATGCTGGTTGTTGTATTTTTTTATAATGGTGAGTTATTAGAAGAAGTGCAAGTGTCCAGCAACAGGGGAATTGCTAGCATGAAGGACGTTCATCAAATACTGGACGGGGAGAGCTTTAAGCTTACCCTTGCCCATTTCTGCATCTGATAGACGTTTAGGACATACTCTCGATGCATTTTTGGTAAGACGGAACAAAGAGTTAAAAACTCTTGCTCATACTTTTGGCCTTGGGTAGGCGCGAATCAGGCAAGCTGGAGATGTCCTCTCTTTGGAGGATTCCTGTCCTGGGAAAGCCTAGCCAGACGCAAGGACGGCCTTGGGGAAGGAGTAAGTGGTTTGGGGCAACTCTGCTGCGGGTCTAAACGACAAGGTCTTTTTGGGTTGTCTTTAGATGTTTCTTTTCACCACAAAATTGGTAAGGCCTGGAGGATTGAGAAAAAGGATGTGACCTAGGAAAAAGTGGCCAAGGACCCTTGGTTTTCTTTTAGTATAGCCTAAGAACTCAAAAGGCTCAAAAGAGTCCTTACTACTCACACACGTCCAGCTCAGCTCACCCCAGGTAGGGGTCTGAGGCCAAAACCACAGTAATAAGTATTCCTTAGCCCAGAGTGGCTCATCTCCGTGCTTTCCTAGAGCAGCAGTTCTCAGGGTGTGGTCCACAGACCCCTGGTGGGCTCTGGGATCTTTCAGAAGGTTTGCCAGGTCAAACCTTCTTTGTAAGAATACTAAGGCATTATTTGCATTTTTTACTGAATGGTACAAAAGCAATAGTGAATTAGGTGGCTGGCGCCATAACGTGAATTAAAGCACGGGCTTCAGAAGGCTTATTACAGTTTGGTATTAAAACTACATTTTGTATTTTTTTACCACTGCACACTCACAAATGAAAAAAAGAGTCCATCACATAAGAACGTCTTTTTAATATTCTGTGTGATGAATGGCGAGTATACATAGAGCATTTCTGTGCAAACCTGAGTAGGCTGGCTGTCATAAGGAAAAGCACTCGTGCAATTATTTGAGTTACAGGCTGAACCAACTTCATCTTTCATGGAACACCTTGTTTCTTGACAGAATGACTGACAAACTATGGCTATTCAAATTCAAGTACCTGGCAGACATTTTTTCAAAAGTGAATAAAATAAGTCTGTTAGTTCAAGGAAAACAACTGATACCATATGTTGCTAATGATAAAATTCAACCTTTTAAGCAAAAAAAAATAGATTTGTGGCAAACTTGTGTTTGCACAATGAGCTTGAGAGCTTCGCAATACTTAGAGACTTTTCTGATGAGCTCTGTGGTGATATGAACAAATGTGATTTTTTAATACTTTGTAATAAAATGTGTAAACATTAGGAAGCTCTGTATAACTCAGTAAACCCATATCTTCCCGATGAACAATGCATGATGTTTCAAAATCATGCATTTGTAAAAGATCCATTCCAAGTTCAAGAGAGATAATAAATTTTAATGTTACAGATATGAAAAGTTCATTGATATTGTTTCAGATTCCACATTAAAACTAATCTTTAATAAATTTCCACTTAAGTTTTGGATAGTAAGAAAGAAGAATACCCACAATTATTTGAAAAAGCTATTAAAATATTCCTCCCTTTTCCAATCACACATCTGTATGAGGCTGGATTTTCTTCACATACTTCAACCAAAACAGTGTATCATAACAGATAGAATGTGGAAGCAGTTAAGAGAGTCCAGATGTCTTCTACGAAACTAGACTTTAAAGAAATTTGCAAAAATGCAAAACAAGGCCAGTTTTGTCATTAAGATTTTCCTTTGCTGTGGAAAGTGTAATTACTTTTTCATAAAAATATGTTCTTTATGGTAACAGGTAGTGGAATTATTATTTTTAATGAATATGTAAATAAGTAATTTTTGTTTCACAGTTTTAATTTCTACTCCAGTAAATATTGATACATGTAACCCACACAAATATAAGTGCTTTGAGGTCCTCAATAATTTTTGAGAGTGTGAAGACATCATGAAACCAAAGGTTTGAGAACTGCTGAGCTAGAGCATGTGATGAGCGCAGAGTGGTGACGGCAGCAAGGGATGGCTGGTTGACATTTTAGGATTCCCCCCTGTCCTCTCTCACTCCTTATTCTTTCAAGAGTATAATACAGGCGTTAATAACTAGCCTTTGAAGATTTAAAAATTATTCCTTCATAAAGAATAAATATTCAAATATAGAAGGCAAACCCGTGTGTAGAATATGAGTGTAATGGTGTGATAATATGCATACGTGCGGGCAAGGATTAGAGGAGACGGAAAAATGAGAGCTATGTAAGGACGTGTGATTATGACTGATGAAGTTTCTTTGATGTTTTTGTAATAATATTTTAATAAAATAAATAAAAGTCAAATTAAAACACTCATATACACAACGCCACCACTTTTCTAGGAGATTCAAAAGTAAGAATTCTCTAGGATTTCCCCTAGTTGGTTGTAAAATCAAACTGTCTGTTAACTTGATCGGGCCAGGAAAGTCCCCAAGTTGTTTTGCAAGAAGGAAATTTTCAGCTCTTGGATTGTCCTGAGCGCGATGGCTACAGGGACTGTATTTCTCTCCCATGTCTCTTGAAGGAGCTGTACGGATCGCACAGCAAACTCTTGGGGCCGAGGGTTGAAGTAAGTCTCTGAACGCAGCTACTGGGCAGGAAGCAGTTAGCACCTGGCTTTGTTTACAGTTCCCTGACCCGCTGTTCCACCATGGCCAGGAGGAGAGCTCGACTACTTCCACCAATGGCGGTGAGCAAAGTTACCCGAAGCTGGCTGCGAGTGACATTTCCAGGGGCTGCAGGCCTCTGTACACACAAGAGTAAAGAACAGGAAGAGCAGATAACACCGCAGGCCCCCAAGCAAATGGCTGCCCTCTGGCAATAATACCCTCTGGGGACACGGCTGTGAGATAGCAAAAACACCTTTTCCCAAGCTGGTAGGAACACACGAACCACAGGAGTGTCAGCATCCTGTCTGGGTTAGGATAAGCATTTGGCTATGATGTATGCTTATAAAAATGACATACCTTTTCTTTCAGTTCAACTATATCATTCCTTCATTCAACAAATTGAGTGCTTACTATCAGTTGTCTGTTCTAGGGTCTAGGAAAATAGGAGTGAACAAAACAGAATAATCTTGCCCTCGTGGAGTTTGCATTCTAGAGGAGAGACACAAAATCAGTAAAATAGCTGAGTAGAATGTATAGTACGTTGGATGGTGATAAGTGCTATGGAGAAAGAGAAAGCAGGGGTGGGAGAGGGTGAGTGTGTGGGGGTCCCAGCGCAGCCTCACTGAGAAGGTGAAATCAAAGCAAAGACCTCTTTCAGGTTACTGTAGAAACTTAAGAAGAAAATTGATATAAATTCAAGAAAAAGTTACAACAGAAGGCACTCATTTTCCCATTTAATACTAATGTTTCATTGGTATCCCTTACCCCATTTTTTTTTTTTTTTAAAGATTTTTTTATTTTTTCCTTTTTCTCCCCAAAGCCCCCCGGTACATAGTTGTGTATTCTTCGTTGTGGGTTCTTCTAGTTGTGGTATGCGGGACGCTGCCTCAGGGTGGTCTGACGAGCAGTGCCATGTCTGCGTCCAGGACCCGAACCAACGAAACACTGGGCCGCCTGCAGCGGAGCGCCCGAACTTAACCACTCGGCCACGGGGCCAGCCCCCCTTACCCCATTTTTTACACATGTATGAACACATACTATTTTTTCAAAGATAGATGTATACTTACACATAACTGCTTGGAGGTCTTATTTCTCACTTTGCAGTGCATCCTGAGCAGCTTTCCATGTTTGTTACTAGATCTGCACCGTTGCTCAACTGGCCCCAGAGCATGGGGAAGGGGTATACCATAATGCAGCCTGGGGTCTCCCCCCAACTCAGCTACTTAGGTAAGCTCTCTGGGTCCCAATTTCTTCATCAGTAAGATAAAGATATAGGATTTAACTCCTAGGGTCGTTTGGGAGGAATGAGATGATATAAAACACACAAAGCACTTGGAAGAATGCCTGGCACATAGTAAATGCCTGATAGAAATGGGTACACTCATGCCATTCAGGGGTAGCATTCGTGTACCGTGGGATACCACCAAGTACGGAGCAAGACTGGGCAGGTCAAGGAGGGTCTGTGGCCCTGGGAAAGAGTCTGGATCACATTCGGATGCTGAAGGAAGCCACCAGAGGGCTTTAAGACGGGAAGTGGCTGGTTATGATTCATGCAGCTGTGTGGAGAACCGATGAGGTGAGAATGCTCGTAGGGAGGACATCAAGAGGCTATTTTCATAACCTGGACAAGAGATGGCAGCTTAAACTAGAAGGGTGGCAGAGAATGTATTCAGGATAGATTTTGAAAATGGAGCTGGCGGTGTCTAACTACAGGGCTCTCAGCAAAAGAGAGAAGAATGAGGGCGACTCTAGGGTATGGGGATGGTGGGACCGTTATTTGGGTGGGGAAGGCCAGGAGCACACATTGAAGGTGGTGGGTGGATGGATCACTGTCTTTTGGCCATGTTGACTCTATTATCATTGCCTGTTATTCTTGTTGCCATCACCTCAGTTTAGGTCTCATCTCTTCAGGACCAGACTATGGCAATAACGTGGGCTCCGCAGATCTCCCTGATTCCCGTCCCTTCCTTTCAGCGCACGGGCCTTCTTGCTAATTCTCTCCTGTGGCTTTCCCCCTTCTTCCTTGAATCCTCCCATCCCCCACCCCATCCTCTGTTTGCCTAAGTCTGGCTCATCTTTCAAGGCCAAATCCAAGTGCTACCTCTCTCACAAAGCTCTTTCCCTTCTGAAATTTGACACGAATTAGGTCCATCAGCTCATTTGATTTTTAGTCTGTCATTCACTAAAAAAAAAAAAAAAAATTGTTAATTCTCCTCCACTATGCCCTGAACCCTGCCTGACAGACCCTAAAGATGGGGACCACATAGGGCACAGCAGGCTGTGTGTTTGGGGGGTTGAATGGGGCAGAGTGGCGCTTGGGAAGGGCTCTTAGGGGACACGAAGTTCCAAGAGAAAAACTCCTCACGGGAGCTCAGGGCTGGCTCTGCACAGCACCTGCCTTATGCCAAATTCCACTGAGAGTGCCAGGCCTGTTTCCAAGGGACTAACATCATCTGGGATTTTTATTGCTGGTGAATAATTTGAGACCATTGTCTCTGGTACGTAAACTATCCCAGTTGGAGACGGCCAGGCAGCAGGCCTGGGATAATAGCCACCTGTCCTCATTTCCCACCTGCCCTGTTCTGTCCTCAGTTACAGCCCGTGGCTGAACAGAAGCAGACCCATCTCTGCCATCCCTCTGCTCTCTTTAATTGCTTCTGGTGGCTTGTCCCTGCTTATTGGTAAATTGATATTGATTACCCTCCAGGGCCTAACCAAAGTTGTCCTCCTCATGGGCCTCTCCAGAGCCTGAAATTATTGTATTTGGGTCAAACTAAGTATTAAGATTATGTATACTGGGGCTGGCCCTGCGGCCAAGTGGTTAAGTTTGCATGTTCTGCTTCAGTGGCCTGGGGTTTGCCGGTTCAGATCCTGGGCACGGACCTACGCACCGCTCATCAAGCCATGCTGTGGTGGTGTCCCACATAGAGAAACTAGAATGACCTACAACTAGGATATACAACTATGTACTGGGGATTTGGGGAGGAGAAAAAGGAAGATCGGCAACAGATGTTAGCTCAGGGCTAATCTTCCACACACACACACAGACACAAAAAGACCATGCATACCGTCATTATAGGTGATTGACGTCTCCACTCAAATCAATTTATCATATTAACCAGCTTCGCACAGAGCAAGGTCCTGGGGGCCCTCTCCCCTCCCTCCTCTTTCCCTTCTCTAAATGTCCGTTTACAGGTCCATCTTGCTGGAGGTGGGAAGGGCTGCCTCAGAGGTGTGGGTCGGCTGCCAGGCCCTCTGGAATTCAGCGGGGAGCTGCAGGGAGGGAGGCCCTAGGGCAGCCTGGGGCATTAGGAAGAGCCCTGGCTTCTGGCAGAGGACCCGCTTTCACAATAGCCCTGTGATAGCCTGACTACTGGCTCCCAGATAGCCACGTTTGAATCCCCGGACTTGTGAATGTTACTTTATATGGCAAAAGGGACTTTGCAGATGTGATTAAACTCAGGATCTTGAGATGGAGAGATTATTCTGGATTCTCCAGGTGGGCCCTAAACGTAATCATTAGTGTCTTTGTAAGAGGGAGGCAGAGGGAAATTTAATACAGAAGAGAGGGAGACAGTGTGACCACAGAGACAGAGTGGGGGTCACTGAGGCCACAGGGTGAGCCAGGGGTCACCAGTAGACACCAGGAGTTGGGAGAGGCGACAATCAAATCCTCTCCTGGGGCCTCCAGAGACCTTGATGTTAGCCCCGTAAGCCTGAGGTCAGACTCCTGGGATCCAGAACTGTAGGAGAACAAATTTATGTTGTTTTAAGCTCCCCCTTCGATTTGTGGTGAGTTGTCATAGCAGCTAGAGGAAATGAATACAACTAACTCTTCAGCCCATCCTAATTCTGTCTTCTAAGGAGACTCCTGTTACCCAGGGTTCCAAAGTCATTCGAGATGTGGCCTGGGGAGTGCTTGGACTCAGCATGGACACCCCAGGCCCGACAATGATCTTTGCTCCAGGACAGATTTCCTCTTCCGGAGGAGGCCCAGCCAGTTCAAAATGGAAACTGGAGGGTGAGACTGGAGCCTGATTTGCCCCAGGCAGGCTTTGGCTTGTGGCCTGACATCTGAGATGGCCAAATTCTCCCCAGAGCTCCTTCCTTGTTCTCTGAGAATGCAAGGAGGAACTTCTCAGAAAATCACCAGCTGGACAGAGCCAGCTGCATAGTTTGTGGGGTCCAGTACCAAGTGATAATGCAGAGCCCCTTCTTCCAAACTCATTAAGAATTTCAAGACGGTGACAGTAGAGCATTAACCAAGCTGGAGGCCTTCTGAGCGCGGCCCTGTGCGGCCCATGAAGGGGCCTCCTGCCTTTGGCCTCTGTTCTAGGCTTAGGTGAACTTCCACCTCCAACGCCATTTTTCTTTCGGAAGTACACGCAACTTGTTTAGAAAAGCTGTTTCTTTTTGGCTCCTTCTTTCTTTCATGGAATAGGTTCTGTTCTCCAAGTTGCCAGGCCAGAAAGAGGACCTGCTTAAAGAGTGAAATGCATCTCTTCCAGGATCCTGCTGATAACTCCAATGTTTTCAAAACAAACGAGGACAGCTATAAAGATAGTTTATGGGCTCATTAAAAATCCCCAATCACAGCATAAGCCATGGGACAGAGAGCGTCATTTTGGAGAAATTTTGTAATGCACAAGGGTGAACCTACCCTCTGCAGCTCCATGGTGGCCCCGGGGCCTCAGACAGGGCTGGGATGCTTCCCAGAGTGAGCAAGCGAACGGGTGATCCCCAAAGCTTCTTATGGACAAAGGGGACACGTTGGGTCCTGTGTAAGCACAGGACATATAATTTTAAATGGGTTTTGAGGGAAAAATAATTCTGTAATGGCTGGTCTTGAGCCTACCTCCCAGCCCTTCCTCCCCAAATCTTATGCTGCCTCACTGGTAGATGGAGAGAAAAGCAAAGCAGGCCCCAGCCTGAGACACTGTTCTTCAGGAGAACTTTCCAGATCAAAGTGACTTGTATCTTCCTGGTCCTCTGTGTCCTGATGCCTGAGCCCCCATGGGCTCAGGACTCTATTACATAGCACTTGCCTTTAGATAAGTTTTTCTACATCCCTGATTCCGGCATCCCAAACAGACAGTGAATGCCTGATGGGCTGGAAGGTGAACTTTTGGTTCTTTTTTGGTAAAATTCACCTGTCAGTAGAGGAGCCACTCAAAATCTGTTAACCAATTGGCTGATCAATAGCCCCACATGGGACAACTGCTTAGAAGTAACAGCTTAATTGGCCAATTTTCCTTTTAGCTGTGATGGGAGGTGACCTGCAATGACCCAGAGATTGTAAGGTAAGCCTAACTAGCTTACCTTAAGAAAGTCAATGGTTCCTAGAATATTATAGTGGAAAGGGCCTCTTTTTCTGATGAGCAAAGGGTTCTAGATGGCAGCAAGGTTTTTCCTGGACCGGGGAGGTTGTTCCACCTGATGGCCTCTCCTCTGGACTTTATCCCTCTGTGAGGCTGTGAAGTCAGCCCCAGAGCCCACACTCACCTGTGCCAGGCCCAGAAATGCCTTTTCTAAGAAAGCCCAGTTTCCATTACAGCAAACGGGGCACCAGTCTTCTCTGAGTTACGGGCTGTCCCTACTCTGAACGTATGAGCTGTTAGAGAAGCCAGAAATTCTGGGAGAGAAAGGGAAGAAGTGATGACAGGCAGGATGAGGTCAGGGGCAGCACCTTGTGGAGGAAGGCCCAGGCCAGGAAGCCTGCCAAGAACACGCTCCCCTGTGACTCAGTGAGGTCATGCAGCATGAGATTTCATCAATTGCAGATCCATTGTGCAAACCTGGATTCTCTTTTGAAAGTACAAAGTCTTCCGGGAGGAGGTAAATGTCTCCATCAGTCCTAGGTGGGAGGCAAGGGGATTGAGCTCATTTTCCTCTGTTGGGATGAGCTGCTCCTGGAGAAGGGGAGTTCTGAAGCGGGGTAGGGAGCAAGTTTGTACATGGGAATCTTTTACGGGGTAGGACTCATGTGGATGGGTGTCTCATTGAAGGTCTTAGGATGGCAGGAGTGTGCTCGATACCCTGAGGCTCAGAGGCTGGGAGATGAATGGGTACAAAATAAAAATATTCATCTACTTCAAAAGTTTATCTTTGCTGGCTGAGCTCTCAGGCAAGGAAGAGGAACTCCTTGTAGCAGGAGTATTGTGATCACTATTTAACCACTCAGACTGCAATTTCTTGTCCCTTCAATTCAGCCTGGTCAATCCTGCCAATTTTACTCTTTTAAATGGTACTTCAAGTCACTCCCTTGCTCAAGAACATACCATGGCTCCCTTTTACCAGTTGGACCAAGTTCATAATCCTGCCTAGGTTTTAAAATAGTCTGACTCTGACTTACCTTAATTTTGAAACTCTATTGGTAGAATCTAAAAGTCAAGGTAAATTTCATCTAACAATTTCTTTCCACATTATAAGGGTGGCAACCCTGAGGAGGGATTCACGTTCCTAAGAAATGTATCATAATCTTTGTGTGCCTTAAAACCTTTACTGCTTATAGGTGAATCATTTAAAAATCCTGCAGACCACTGGTTTTTAGAATGAGTTTGCCAAACATGAAGAATGTATTTTTCAAAATATAATAAAAAGGTAGTCCATTTGAGCAGAAAAATTCTACTTTTCTGGGTATTTTCTTTTTGACCTCCATTGTTTCTTTACAGCCTCAGAGTAACCTGGATAGTCTCCTGTTTTGTAAATGAGGCTGAGGCTTGCTGAGGCCTCCCAGTGTACAGGGACAGGGAGCGGAGGGGATCCAATTCTCTACACAGTCATGCGCTGCTTAACGATGGGGACACATTCTGAGAAATGGGTTGTTAGGTGATTTCCTCATTGTGTGAATGTCATAGAGTGCACTCACACAAACCTCGTGGTATAGCCTACTACACCCCTAGGCTCTAGGGGACTAATCTTATGGGAACACGGTGGTATATGCAGTCCGTTGTTGACCAAAATGTCTTTATATGGTGCATGACCACACTCTGATCAATGTTCTTTCCACGCTTTATACAAGCACACAACAGTTGACAGTTTCTGACCAGCACTGTCTGTCTGTCCCTACAAAGTCCTGTTCTGTCATGAAAATGTGAGATGAAGAACTCAGATCTGCCGGTCTTCAGGCAACAGCTCACTTCTGCCAAAGGCAACACCTCTCTGGGGCACAGAAGGATCCCACCATGCGGGGTCTCACCCTCATAAATGGTTTAGAGGGCCGGTATCAGCCCTAAGCACTACCAGACACATCGCCTCAAAGCCCCCAGAGCACGGGATTGCTTTTGTTGCATTTTACGTCCCTGGGCTTTTTGTCAAATTCTTCCTGTTCACCAACCCACAAAGTCCAGGCCTTGACCTGCCCGCTAAACTCATTTTTTAAATGAAACAGAGAATGAACCCCATTGAAGGCAACTCTTTCAAGGAAGTCCCTAAACCGTAACCTTAGAGAGACCCAGTGAAGGATGTGGGGAAAAGGGAGAGAGAGTAGGAAAAGAGAAAGGCAAATCGGGAAGCAAAGTCTTGGAACTTAATTCTAACGCCAAGGAGTCTCTTAAAGAATTATAGCCCTATGAGCAGTGACATCTTTTTGTTGAGTCAGCCATTCTTTGACAACAAAGGCAATATATTTTTGTGCGTTAACTTTTTTAATTTGCTAAGGTGTCATTTACAAAATCAATGGTCCAGTGAACTCATGCTGAAAGTTAATTGAAAGGCCTCCCCCAAGTGCTTAATTCCAGGATGGTACATCTGTGTGGCAGTTAAGGCGTGCCGCTTGCTGAGGAACTCTGTGGCTGACTTAAGTAGACGTAGGCCTCCCGGGTTAGTGAGGGAGCTCTGGAGGAGCATACAAAGGAGCGCTGGCCACTGCCCTCAACTGAAGCTCACGGCTGCTATTCCACCAGCACACCTTCATTCTTTTGTACATAGAACGCATGTCTGGTACTTTAGAGCTACAAATTAACATTCTGGCAACTCTATGAGGGCCCGCATTTTACATGCATATTAAGCAATGCCTATAGTTGCAGTTTATATTTTAGGAAGGGTGATTAGGTATGGAGCCCAAGGTAGTGCATGGGGGTGGGGAAGAAGTCAGGGCAAAGAAGAGAAGGATAAAAAGAAGCTGCTGAGCCAGGCCTGGTTGCCTAGTGATTAAAGTTCAGCATGCTCCTCTTTGGCAGCCTGGGTTCGGTTACTGGGCACAGAACCACACCACTCATCTGTCAGTAGCCATGCTGTGGCGGTGGCTCACATAGAAGAACTAGAAGAATTTACAACTATACACAACTACGTGCTGGGGCTTTGGGGGGAAAAAGGAAGAAAAAGGAGGAATATTGGCAACAGATGATAGCTTAGGGCAAATCTTCCCCTGCAAAAAAAAAAAAGACAATATTTAAAAAAAAAGAAGTTTCCCATAAGGATGAGAGAAGAAAGGTGTGTTATTGACAGACAGGAGGACCAGGAACGAGGCCTCACTAGGAGGTCCTGCTATGGAGTCCTTAACTTTATTTGTGCCATGGAACCCCTGGCAACCTAGTGAAGCCTATGGACTCTTTCTCAAAATAATATTTTTAAATGCATAAAATAAAATTCATAGCATTACAAAGCAGACCATAATTATGTTGAAATACAGCTATCAAAGTACTTAAAAGATAAATTTGTGATATAATAATATATGTACTTTTTTGCTAATGCATTAAATAAGATCTAGTGACAGGTCTGTTAATTATCTTATTTCAGAGGTAGTGATGTTAGTAAATGCCATTTCAAGATCTTTAACAACTATCGCTTGATATGAAAATATCTTTGATTTTTTCTGTAAAAAACTTGCAGGGACTTCTATGAGTACTGTGGTTTGTTACCAACTTTTATAATTGAAGGAAATGTTAAATATCCATTTGAAGTCAGTGAAAATAAAGTTGTGATTTTTTCCACCCAACTTCAAGAGTATGCTGAATTCTAACTATGGGACATGTGTGGTTCTGTCGGCCCCCAGGTGAAGAAACTCTGCAGAGGTTCAAAATTACTTGGGCAAACCCAGGTGGGAGAGAAAGGATTAGCTCTTTAGACCATGTAAATCACCCAGGAACTGAGCCACTATTTGCTAATTGCTGTAGATGAAAAGCTGCGGCAGAGGTTCCTCATTGAATTTCTTACGCTGGTTTTATAAAAATCACTATTTAAAGTTCATTAAAATGTGCCCATGAATTGCACGCAGCTGAATTCACTAAAAGGACGGTTCGCTAAGAAGCTGCCAAAGAAGAGGAGTGAGGGTGGTCGGTGGAACTTCTGCACGAGGTTCAGGAGAAGAGCTCCTTGAGTGGGTCTCAGCCAGGTCACCTCCAGCCACCCTGGAGAAGGATGTTTGGATGTGTGGATGTTGGCAGCCTTCCGAGGATGCTTCATCAAGATGTTGCTTCCCTGTGGATGCGGAGAGAGGTTGAAGCCAAACAACCTTAGAAGGCAAAAGTCTTGTCTTGGGGCAGTTTTCTTCTCAGTTTGCTTTTGCTCCCTTGTTTTGGGTTCTTCCAATGCTTTAAATAAGTAATTCCTCAAGTCAGCCCTGCAAACCGCCTGACTCCACATGCCTCTAAGTGGAACCCGGGAGGGTATGGAGCCAGGCAGAGTTCTGCTGGGTGCAGAAGTCCCCAAGTTGACAACCAATGCTCCAAAGTTGCCTAGGCGACTTCCTCCTGCCGACAACACCGGTGGCAGCGAAGGGAATGGAGAGAGGAGATACATTGCCTCCCTTTAAGAAACTCCAGAAGCTCTTGAGTTGTATGATTTCCTTATAGATTTTGGATATTAACCCCTTGTTGGATATGTGGTTTGCAAATATTTTCTCCCATTCCATAGATTGCCTTTTCATTTTGTTGATCAGTCCCTTTGCTGTGCGCAAGCTTGTTAGTTTGATGTGGTCCCACTTCACGATTTTTGCTTTTGCTGCTTGGGCTTTAGTTGTCATATCCAAAAAATCATTGTTAAGACCAAGGTCAAGAAGCTTTTTCACTGGGCGCTGGATTTGAGGCCTGGATCTGCTGAGTGCCTTGGGGAAATCACTTAGCAATGTTTTCTTCTAGGAATTTTATGGTTTCGAGTCTGACATTAAGTCTTTAAACCATTTCGAGCTAACTTTTGTGAGTGCTGTGAGATGGGGGTCTAGTTTCATTCTCGTGCATCTGGCTGTCTAGTTTTCCCAGCACCAATTGTTGAAGAGACTGTCTTTCCTCCATTGAGTATTCTTGGCTCCCTCATCAAGTGTTAGTTGACCATGTCTGCCAGGATTTATTTCCGGGCTCTCAATCCTGTTCCACTAATCTATTTGCCTGTTTTTATGGCAGTACCAAACTGTTTCAATCACTGTGGCTTTGTAATACAGTTTGAAATCAGGACGTGTGATGCCTCCAGCTTTGTTTTTTCCCAGGATTGCTTTGACTGTTTGGAGGCTTTTGTGGTTCCATGACTACCGTTTCCATGACCTATAATAAAATCTAACATTTGATTGACCACTCATAAAAGGTCAAGCAGTGTTCTAAGTCTTTATATATTACCTTATTTAATCCTTTATTTAATATCTAACAAGTAGATATTGTTATTCCTAATTTATAGATAAAGGAAAATGTGCATAATTGCCAATGAGAAGGAGATGGAACTTGAACCTAGGTAGGCTGGGTTAGTGTGTTATGGAAGGATTCTTATATTTATACAACAATCCTCCCTTCTTTACGTAAAGAGCAGTGTCCCTTGTACTCTTTTTTTGTTTTTTGTTTTTTGTTTTTTTTGAGGAAGACTGGCCCTGAGCTAACATCCGTGCCCATCTTCCTCTATTTTATGTGGGATGCCTAGCACAGCATGGCTTGATAAGCAGTGTGCAGGTCTGTGCCCGGGATCTGAACTGGTGAACCCAGAGCCGCTGAAGCGGAGTATGTGAACCCAACCACTATGCCACTGGCTGGCTCGAAAGTTAAAATTTTAAGAAGAATTGATCCTCAAACCTGAAGGAAGTTTCTTGAGAAGGCAATGTGATGTTTAAACTCATTTGCATTTGACTTTTCAAGCAAAACCCCATTAAATTTACCCCAGGTAAAGTGATTAACAATCCCTTCTCCCACTGCCAAGATGAAAGGAGCATTAAACGCTTTATTTAATAAAACAGCCACTTTTTATTCAATAACAGGATGAGCAGCCAAGTTCACTTTGAAACCTGTTAAGTTTTCTCAGCGATTCTTTTTTGTGTGTGTGGAAGATTAGCCCTGAACTAACTACTGCCAATCCTCCTCTTTTTGCTGAGGAGGACTGGCCCTGAGCTAACATCCATGCCTATCTTCCTCTACTTTATACGTGGGATGCCTACCACAGCATGGCTTGCCATGCTGTGCCATGTCCATACCAGGGATTGGAACCAGCTAACCCCGAGCCACTGAGAAGCAGAACGTGTACACTTAACTTCTTCGCCACTGGGCCAGCCCCCTTCTCAGTGATTCTTAAACCACTTTTAAAAATCCCAGAGCAGACAAACTGAGGCACAACATCATCTTTGTCATCTTTGTACTCATTGTCATTATCGAGAGATGCAATGTTCCTGAAGTTCCATGACATCCCCTTCTTCTCTGTGGCTGTTTGGTTACTTGGCCCAGGGCCTGACCAGCTAGGTGGTCTGTTGCATCTGGCAAAGAGCTCTGGATTTGAGACCTGGATCTGCTAAGCGACCTTGGGGTAGCCACTTAGCAACCTCTTTGACTCTCATTTTTCTCCAGTTGTAAAGTGAAACCAGCACCTCCTGTGTCACAAGGTCTTTGTGAAGATGGCTTGAGACGATCAGTGGGGAAGCACTTGTCTTTGCACGAATGTCCTATTTTATTGAATATCCTGGTGAGGCCTTCAGAGCTTGGCTCCTTGTAGAAAGAGCTTCCGTGAATTCTGTGCCCAGAGGGGGCACACCACAGGCTGCCAAGACACGGGCTGTCTTCTTTCTCTTACCAGCAGAGCCACTCAGCACTCAGCATTAGCATATAGAGATTCGTATTATTTATCCTGTTAAAATCTCCACTATTAGATGGCAAGTACCTTTGGGGGCAGAAGCTTGGCCTAAGTCATTTTTTGTCCCTAGTGCCTCCAATGCTCCTGTAAGCAAAAAGCACTCAGAAAATATAGGCAGCTGGTAACATTTATTGAGCACAGACCGTGTGCCAGGAACCATTCCAAGCCCTCCACACTGATCATGATCTTCACAACAAACCTTTGTAGTAAGGACTATTATTCTCCCCATTTTATAGATGAGGAGACAGAAGCAAAGAAATGGAAGAATCTCTCAGAAGGTGAGGGCAGGGCTGACCTGAGCACACAGATGCTGTGACTGAGAGCCTGGAGTCTGAACCACGCTGCTGTGTTGCTTTTTAAAGGTACGTTTGAGATGAGTACCAGCAGGTGAGAAAGAGAAGGCTTCTGCAGTCCCCAAGCATGCCCACACCCTCTTCCCTTCTGGACTGGGTTGAAAAGTATCCCCCTGCACCCCTCAGCCAGATTCACATCCACCCAGAACCTCAGGATGGAAGAGGGGTCTATTTGCAAATAGGGTCTTTGCAGACGTAATTAGTTAAGGTGAGGTCATACTGGGTTAGGTTGGGCCCAAATCCAGTACGACTTGTGTCCTCATAAGAAGAGAGCAATCTTGGACATAGGCACAGGGAGAGGAGGCCACAGGTAGACAGGGGCAGAGATTGGAGTGAAGCCCTACAAGTCCAGGAATGCCAGGGATTGCCAGCAAATCCCCAGGAGCTGGGAGAGAGGCGTGGACCAGATTCTCCCTCACAGCCCGCAGAAGGAGTCAACCTTGCTGATATCTTGATTTTGCACTTCTGGCCTCTGGAACTGGAAGAATAAATTTCTGGGTTTTTTGGGGGGTTTTCTTCAGGAAAATTAGCTAATTACTGCTAATTACTTCAGGACATGAGCTAATTACTGCTAATCCTCTTTTTGCTGAGGAAGACTGGCCCTGAGCTAACATCCATGCCCATCTTCCTCCATTTTATATGTGGGACGCCTACCAGAGCATGGGTTTTTTTTTTTTGCCAGGCAGTGCCATATCCGCACCCGGGATCCGAACCAGCGAACCCCGGGCTGCAGAGAAGCGGAACAGGCCAACTTGACCGCTGCGCCACCGGGCCAGCCCCTAAATTTTTGTTGTTTTAAGCCACCCAGTCTGTGGTACTTTGTTACTGCAGCCCTAGGGAACCAACACACCTTCTCTCTCCCTGTTCTCTGCTTTCCAGTGAGGTGAAGGAAAGTATTGCACAGATGACTCAAAAACCTAAGAATCTGAGGCTTTGGGGGGTTTGGTTTTGCATTAGCTCATTTCCTTTTTCTCTGATTAAACCTCATAGAAAAACCAGCCCACTCAGATTAAGAAAGAACGAGATTGTCCCCTGGGCCATTATCTGTTGGTAATGTAAAACCAGTCCCCACAGGTAGGCTGCTTGAACAGCACGTCCTCATTAATCAGCCAGTAATGCCGAAAAGTGCAAAGGTCACTTCCTTCAGCCTCTTTTTTCGGGGAGGAGGGGGCCTGGTCATCCCAGCCTAAGAACTTGAATTGGAGTATGAAAAATAGAGACCTGTAATTTCAAACGTCTGCTCTGAAGCTTAGGGGTGGAGTCCTGGATCAGATGGCCTGTTCAGCAAAGCGATTGAACGACTGTTAGCAAAGTTATGTGCTGGAGTCCAGGCTTAGGAAGAGGCTGGAGGTTGCTCCATTTCGTTGCACGACTGAGAATAAGAAATTTTGCTTAGAGGCTGCCGAGGGGCAGGTAAAGAGCAGTGCCGTGAGGTGGGGAGAGCCAGACTCTACCCTGAGAGGCCACCCTGCAGAAGGCTTTGGTTGGTGGGCTTGACCAAGGATCTTTTAAGAAGGGGTGTGGTTGATACTCAGGTTTAAGTTGTGCTGTGTGAGATTATGATGTAACTGCCCACTCTGGTTGCATCAAACTTTCAGAAAAAGTTTCCCAAATACACAGCCCTGTATTAATTGTCCTTTGGGGGAAAGAAGGAAGTGTCCTCAGAGATACAATGGGAGATTTTATACAGAAAAGAGATGCGCAAGAGGGGAAACACGGAAGAGAGAACAGCATTCAGAGGAACCAGAAACCGCAAGCCTTTCCTACCACCCACATACCTCCATGTGTTCCCACTGTTTGTGAGCTTGGGGTTTAAGTTCATCTTAAATAAATCCTAAAGGGCGCTGAAGCCAGCAAGCTAGGGGACTTGGAAAACCACCATCAGGCTGCTGACATCTGGGTCTCAGCTGTCCTGAGGGCCAACTATGGAAAAGATGTCCCAGCATCACAAAGCCTTATAGGACCTAACCCTGTCCTTAAAGAGCTTGTAATACTGGGAGTCAAAACCAAGACCAACTATAATAGGAACGCCTTCAAAGGAGAACAAACAAGGAGCTTCATAGTTTCAGAAAGAGGAAAGAAAAAGGAAGAGAAGCAAAAGAGTGCTTCTGGCCAGAGTGATCAAGGAAGCAAAGTGAGATACATAAGCCAAAATTCCAACGGGTAGAATAGAGGGGCGTGTGTGTGTGTGTGTGTGTGTGGTGTTTTCCAGGCATGCCACTGTTCACACAGGCTGTAATGTGAATGGTACCCCATGGAGCTATGACATGGGCCACTTTCTGCCAGGTATAGCTCATAGTACTAATCAAAAGGTGTGGAGCCCCCTGGTAGCTCATGTCTTACTCCCTCGGTAAAGCCGCGATGGAGTAGTGAAGTCGTGAGCAGGTAACTTGAAGAGCATGGGAAGTATTTGTGAGACAAAGATGGGGACGGGAAAACCAAAAGCCAATATAAAGCCACCCAGAATGTGGGGGATGCAGGAGGACCTCTGACAGACCTGCAGTGGAGAATAAAGGATTAGGACTTGAGCATTACCTAGAGGAATCCTTAGGGTCTGTACTAACTTCCCATGACTACTCTAACAAACTACCACAAACTTAGTGGCTTAAGCCACCGAAATTTATTCTTTCACTGTTCTGGAGGCAGAAGTCCAAAATCCATTTCAATGGGCCAAAATCGATGTGTCGGCAAGGTCATGCTCCCTCCAGAAGCTTTAAGGGGGAATCCACTCCTTGCCTCTTATGACTTCTGGTGGATGCCAGCATTCCTTGGCTTGGGGCCACATCGCTTCCGTCTCTGCCTCCATGGTCACATTGCCTCCTCCTCTTCTGTCTGTGTGTGGTAAAATCTCCCTCGGTGTCCCTCCTGGAAGGATACTTGTGATTGCATTTAAGGCCCACGCATTCAATCCAGAATAACGTCCCCAGCTCAACATCCTTAACTTAATCACATCTGTGAAGAATCTTTGTTTGTCATGTATGTTAACACTCACAGGTTCCAGGGATTGGGACCTGATATCTTTGGGGGCCATTATTAAGGTAATTACAGGTCTTTTAAGGCAGGGAAAAGAGGAAAGTGAAAGCTACAGAAAGGAGCTAGTAAGGGCTCTTGGACTTGGGAGCTGGGCGGATAGGAATCCACTGAAAACAAAACCATCACAAAGAGGGCAGGTAGGCGATGCTGCACAGATCAGCCTCCTGGGCACCTGGAATTGTGGTCCTCCTACCTTTTCCAAATTCCTAGAAGAGCCATTTTCTTTAAATTCCTTGTCAGTTTCACAAGGTACACTTACGCAAAATGCAGAGGAAGATGCAGAAAAGGCAGCCCTCTTTGGTCTGGAATTTGAAAGGCTTAGCCACAAATGTAGTGTGAAATTGTCTGAAATTCCTGGCAGCAGCCATGACTCACATATTACTGTCTGACATTTACAGAACTTTCTGCACAGCAGTTTCTAGACTTTGTTAAGAGAGATACGGAATTTGTTGGATGACAGAATCGGCATCCAAAGACCTTTTTGTTAGAGCAATGGGTCAAATCCAAGAAGAGGAAATGTTATAGGCATAAATTAAAGGCCTTCTACTTGGCCTACAGAGTCAACTGAACAAATTCTAAGAGAAGGGGGAGACTTGGTTGAGTAGCAGCACACAAAAATACTTGTTGTTAGTCATAAGCTCATACTGAACCAAGAAAATGTGGTGAGGGGACATTAAAAAATGTGGTGCCGAAAAAGCCAATGTGAGCTTGAGCTGCGTTAATAGAAAAATAGAATCTAAAACCAAGAAGATAATTCCAAAATTGCCAAAGGGAGAACAAATTAATTGAGTAAACAAATCCATGCTTTTGGAGAATGTTCCCAAATCTGAGGTGAACACTGTTTCTGGAAACAAATATGCAATCTTATATTGGCTTCAGGCAGCTGGCTTTGAAGAGGAATAATATTGGCGGGAAGCTGAGACTGAAGTGGAAGAGATGGGTAGATTCAGGGTGGACTGGGGAAGAAGATAGTTTACTATCTTATAGTGATCTTCGAAACTCACCAGAATTGTTAAAATATTTTTACAGTAAATTTATACTACTTTTGTAGCTAAAACTAGATTAACTTAAATTAAAACAAAAGAGTCAATAGTTGGGTTCTATGCTACACTGGTCAAACCATACTGGCAACATCAACTTAGCGTGTGCCAAGCAGAAAAACTGGAGGACATTTGTAGACGAATGGCTAACGTTGTGCACATTTTCAAAACCATATGATGAAGACTGGAAAGGTTGGGGTATGTTTAACTTGGGGAAGAAAGCTTTGCTATTAGTGGAATGGCCACTTTTTGGAAGAGAAAGTTCATTTATTCTGGATGACCCAAGCAACACGGAGAACTTTAGAATTAAATTATAAAGAATAATTTAAAGAGTAAACTTTCTAATAGTCTCTTGGAAAATAGCGTCCCCATTTATTTAAGTAGAGCATTGAAACTTTGATCATTGGAAAGGTGGTTAGGTTACATTAATTTTAAACTGACTCTGTATTCTAAGGGACTGCAGCAAATACTGTTGAGTGTCTACCCACGGCCATACTCCCTTCTTCTTTAGACAGCTTATTCATGGAAGAAAGGCCCTTCTCCCAACTCAGGGCGTGGGGGATGGGAGGAGGATACATCCTAATTGGTCTCAGTCAAGTATGTAATCCTAATTCTCTTTACCAGTGATTGGTTTAGTGTCGGGTGACTAGTTGTGGCCAATAAGACCTATGGGGAAGTCAGCTGGAGTAATTTCTGAGAAGGATTTTGCTCCCTGATAAAGAGAGGGTGGATAAGGAAGCTTGCCTCTTTTGGATGCCTGTAATGTGATTATGCAAAAAGAGACCACTTAGGAGTACAACAGCTGTCTCAACACCACACAAACCAAGGCCAGCATCTGTGACGACATTGCTGAGCCCCTCATCAAACCCAAATCACCATTCTCTGATGATTTTGTGAGATAACGAAAGATCTTTATTTCTTAAGCCACTGTCAGTTGGGCATTCTGTCCTGGCAGCCAGATGCTAACCCAAGCAAACCCTATGAGTCTAAGAAAACCACTGAATTTGGGGTGGCATGATAAATTTAAGATAACAAACATCTTCCTGAAAAGATAGATGTAAATTAGGTTGCTGTAAGTTGAATATTGTTTTAAATGTGCAAACGGAATTATTACTCAGACAGCATCTTCAGTATTGAATTCCATTCTAGGCCCTACATTTAAAGAGGAAGCTGGAAGTTTCCAGGAGGAAAACAACCAGGATGCTGGGGAATCTGGAACCTACGTCAAAAAAGGACTAGGAAAGCTTAGCCTGAAAGAGAAACCTGGTGCTCGGTGGTTGGTGGGGGAAAGGGTGTGATATTTGAAGGTTTTTCTTATAGAGCAAAGCTTAAATGTATTTAAGCACCTAAGGTAGAACTAGGTCCAGTGGTAGAAAGTACAGGGAGGCAAATTCCAGTCTGTTATAAGGAAGAACTTTCTAAGAACTAGAGCACCCATCAATAAACTGGGAGGACTTGTGAAATGCTAGGGTCCCAGGGAGTGGTCAAGCAGAAGCCGGCCGCCATGTTGTTCAAGGGGAATTCCTGCCGTCAGTAGGCATTGAACTAGAAGATTCTGAAAAGTGCTTAGGAATAGAGTGTTCTTCATTAGAACTATTCTACGAATGAGGAAACTAAGCCTTAGTGAGGAGAGGTGTCCAGGCTCTCACAGCCAGTCAGAAGCCAAAATGGGGCTGGGAGGTGGGTGAGGTGCAGGGCTGGAATGATGTCATAAACCGTTGTGGATGCAGGCCAGGCTCTTTGAGTACACCAGGGACTTTGGAGTTTGGACTTTGCAGGACTTTGCAATTTGTTTCAGAAACCAGAGATAGCCAGACTCCTGAACTCTGTAGACTTGTGACGGGAATTCAGGAAGATGCCCCCAAAAGGCTTCAGGCAGTCATACAGAAAGATACTTAAGGGGCCAGCCTGGTGGCGTAGTGGTTAAGTTTGTGCACTCCACTTCACCGGCCTGGAGTTCATGGGTTGGGATCCCAGGTGTGGACCTATACACTACTCATCAAGCCATGCCGTGGTGGCGTCCCACTACAAAACAGAGGAGGATAGACACAGATGTTAGCTCAGTCACAATCTTCCTCAAGCAAAAAGAGGAAAATTGGCAACAGATGTTAGCTCAGGGGAAATCTTCCTCATAAAAAAAAAGAGAGAGAGAAGAAGAAAGATACTTAAGCATTAAGAAATGGGGTGATGTCAAAACATGACACCAGTGACACTGATCAATCAGAAGGAACTCTGGCCTGTACATTACGCTGAATGGGGGGCAGGTGGGGAGGCCCAGCGCCTGAATCAGCCCTGCCAATGTATTCTGGACCCAGAAGTAGAGAAAGGTCCTTCTGGTGCCTCTCATGGGACACTACCTCCTCCTCACTTGAGTCAAGCCTAGCTGCAGAGGGGGTTCAGAGAGGCTCCGGGCAACCATGCTGGTGCGGGTCAGAGTCTCCAAGAAATGGATCCTGAGCGTCTGAACTTTGCCCGCGGGTGTATTGGAGAGTGCTTCGGGAACAGCTTCTGCTGGGGGGTGAGGGGAACCAGATTGGGCAAAGGGAGACGTTGAGCTGTGATGCAGTCACAACAGAGGCCTCAGCTGGTCCTACAGGGTGCTCTGGAGCTGGCGTGGCCCTGCAGAGCTGTCCCAGCTGAGGCTGGGGATTGAGGCTTCACATCCCATATCGAACAGTCAGTGGATGCAGGCTGTCCCCAGAGGAGAGACCGCATCCTTTGGCAGAAGGCAATTCCTGAAAAGGGTCTTGGCCGTGAGCTGTCAGGAACCGACACTCCCTGTGGCTGGGGCATTAAGTGCACGGGTGCTGAAGGAGGCAGCTGGGTGGCACATGGTGATGTTGCCAAAGAGAACCACTTCTCTCTTCCAGCTGAATGCTATGGCAGGCTGCCATGCAAAACACTACTATTTCCTCTGGGGGGAACACTTCTGGCATATAATGAGGTCCCTAAATTAATGCTCCAAAGCACGAAGTCTATCCGGGGAAGGAAGAGGAGATACAAGTGAGCATCTGGCAGGACTAGTTTCTTTCCCCACACTCTGAACGTCTCTGCTGGTGCTCAGGCAGATTCCCGCCAAGGAGGTGAATGCAAACACTTTGTCCAAGCTATCCACCATGGGACCTCAAAGGAGCACCAGGCCAGCGGTCGCAGCTGTGAGAGGGGGACACTGTCAAAAGGAAACACCCATGTGTTATCAAAGCTGGTCAAGATTTGAGTCATGGATTTTGAAAATTTGGTGATCCCCAGCCAAAAGATGTGAGTCAGATCTAGTGACCCGACACACCCAGGATCAGCATCCTCTGGGAAAGAAGGAACTCGAATTAGGATGTTCTTCGTTTCCTTGACTAGGTGGGATGCGTCAGGGCCAGGATATGGCCTCAAGGCTGCTTCAGGCTTCATGGAGCCTCTCTCTCAGCCGACTCCAGTTGGCCTGACGCAATTTAGCACTGATGGCACATGCCCTGTATTGTCTCTTAACTGTATCGTTGGAATTGTGTCCATTCTCATCTGTAAACTCCAAGCTACCCAAGGTGAACCTCCCGCTTCTTTGCATCTTCCCAGCACCTAACACCACCTAGAGGACTGATTTCAAACTCTATTAGGATACTCTCTGTTTTCATATCCCCTCCCTCCCACACACAGCGGCTATTATTAGTTGTAAGGAAACAGATTTTGTTTTCTTTAAGCAGAGTGATGGGAAAATAAGCACAAGATTCCCCCAAATCTTTTCTGAGGACAAGCTGCTAGAACCGAGGGGAAATGGAGGGTCCTGTCATCGAGGCCTATGACTTTTTTACAGAGGGAGAGGCTGTGCTTTGTCAGCATTTCACATTCCCCTGGGCCTTGGGGACCAGGGCAGGGTAAGGACCAGAGGCACTCACCTGGCTACATAAACCCAGGCGTTTCTTGGTGTTTGTTGTGGCACCTCTCAGCTCTGTGAGGCAGGGACTATCGGTATGTTCATTTTTTGGATGAATAAAGTAAGAGGCACAGAGGACTTGAGGTTATGCAGGTGGTGAGGCTGGAGCTGGGGTTGGCACATGGCCCCCAACCCGTGCCCAGAGCCACTGTCCTGTGCTGCGGGTCAGGACAACTTGCAAGTGACCTGATGGGGTAAGGGGTGGAGTTGCTTGGCTGTTGGCAGAACTACCAGCAGAGAGGCAGCAAGGGCAGTGGGAAAGAAGGCGCCGGACAGCCACAGGACTTATTCCTTGGAGTAAGTGAAACCAGTCTGTGAAATGAGCACAGTTTGAAAGGGAACAAGGAAAAGCAACTTAATTCTTTCTTACCCTCTTCAGGAAACTTGAGTAGTGTTCCCTACCCCTGGAGGAAATTGCAGGCAGCACTCATTGCTTTTCCAGAAAGTTTTAGGTAAACAAAGAGTGAAATCCAGTGTGGTATCTAAACGACAAATTTCACCTACTTTGGAATGCCCTGTCTTCCCCCGATGCATCAGTGTTCCATGGCTGCTGTAAGAAACCGCCAAAAATTTGGTGGCTTAAAACAACTGAAATGTATTTTCTCACAGTTCTGGAGGCAAGAAGCCTGAGGTCAAGCTGTCAGCACGGTCACGCTCTCTTTGAAGGCTCCAGGGAGGCTCTTCCCTTCCCTCTTCCAGCTTCCTGTGGCTCCAGACGTTCCTTGGCTTGTGGCTCCATGGCTCCAATCTCTGTCTCCATCTTCACGTGGCCTTCTCTTCTCCTCCCTGTGTCTCTCCTCTGTGTGCCTCTTATAAGGGCACTTATCATTGGATTTAGAGCCCACTCAGTTGATCCAGGAGCCTAATTCCATCTGCAAAGATGCCTTTTCCAAGTAAGGTCACATACATGGGTTCTGGGGGTCAAGATGTGGACATGTAGATCTGGGGGCCACCATTCAACCCATTACACCCAGCTTGGGCCTACTTTTAGTCTGGGAAGGCTGTTGTAGAAGGGATCTGCATGTGTGTGTGTGTTTGGGGTGAATTTCATCTTTCTTTATGCTCCCTGCCTCTCTGCTATTTGTCAGTCCCAGCTCACAGCTCCTGCACAGATTGGCACTGGAGGAGGGTGGAGAGAAAGGGAGCGGGCAGGCTGAGATGGACCTGACCAGGGCCTGTGCCTTTTGAGGCCTCTGTCTTGGCACACGGCAGTTGTTGGAGGTTGACTTTTCTTACACAGAGCACTTTTGGGGATTATTACCCTCTCTACCCAACTCCACAGGTTCAACAGCTGGCCTGTGGGAAATACACACGCATCTTTGGTCCACATCATTCTGGAAGTGCTGGTATTCCCAGTGTAGCCACCAGCTGTGCCCACTGGCAGGAATGCCACCATACGCAACTTGTAGATGATTCTCCAGGTAACAATCAGATTTCGGTGCCCATGCCCTTCAAACACCAAGTGACAGCTGACAAGGCTCCATGAGGGGTTCTCCCGGAGCTCTGGAGAACCTGGCTTCAGGTATGCTGGCATGTCCCTCTCCTCCTCCACGGGGGAGGGAAACATACGGCTTACCAACAGCTTCGGTCAAAGTCCCCTCTACCGGCTCTTCATCTTCTGAGGGAAGTCTTTGCTGTCTCTCTTATGGCCTGGAAATGGCTGTGGGGTGTCATGATGCTGGCCGATTTGGCCTCATATTTGTTCAATGTGTCCTGCATAGATTGTCCAACAGCTCCCTTTGAGATGTGGGCATACTTGGTACCTGGTTTATTGTTCTCAGCTTTTGGAACCACTGTCCTGAAATCTCAGGCATCAGAAAGATCTTAGTTCCACATTATGTTCTATAAGTTAGCGGGGGCTATTTCCAATTTTCTCATATTGAATTTACACAAAGGATAAAGAGTATGATAAATCATTTAGATACAACAGAGAGGCACATTTATTTCTGCCTTGGCTACTATATTAATCAGCTTGGGCTTCTAGAACAAAATACCATAGGCTGGGTGGCTTAAACCACAGACATTTATTTCTTACCATTCTGGAGGCTAGAAATCCCCGATCAAGGATCAGATTCTGCTCCTGGTGAGGCCCTCTTTCTGGCTTACAGACCTTCTTACTGTGTCTCACACGGCAGAGAGAAAGAGAGCGAGCTTTGGCCTCTCTTCCTCTTCCTTTAAAAGGCATTAATCCCATCCTGGGGGTCCCAACCTCATGACTTGATCCGAACCTAATCACCTCCCAAGGGTCCCATCTCCAAATACCATCACATTGGGGGTTAAGGCTTCAGCATACGAGTTTGGATGGACACAAACATTCAGTCCATAACAGTAACCTTATATTATAAGATCGTTACTGACAAATGTGAGAACAACAGCAACACTAGGAATGGAGATTTATTCAACAAACATCTAGGGGCCGGCCCGGTGGCACAGCAGTTAAGTGTGCACGTTCTGCTTTGGCTGCCCGGGGTTCACCAGTTCGGATCCCGGGTGCCGACATGATACTGCTTGGCACGCCATGCTGTGGTAGGCATCCCACATATAAAAAAAATGTAGAGGAAGATGGGCATGGATGTTCGCTCAGGGCCAGACTTCTTCAGCAAAAAGAGGAGGATTGGCAACAGTTAGCTCTGGGCTAGTCTTCCTCAAAAAAAGAAACAAAACAAACGTCTATTGTCTGCCTACAGGTGCAGAGGATGGGAGGCTGGTGGTGGACTTGAGGAGAAAGGATACAATGATGAATGAGATGCTGTTGCTGTATCCAAGGCTTTCCTGCCCCTCTTCCGTCATTTCTGAAAATCCCCTGTTAGAGGTTTGCTCTGACATCAAAGCTTTGTTGTGGCCCGTGTTAAAGAGCCCATATCCCAGGAGAGGTCCTTTATTGAGGCCTGATTAGCACGGCTTGGTTTCCCAGGTTAGCGAACCCTCCAACAGGTCTCCACAGGAAGGTACATTTAAACGTCAGCTCCATGCCCATCCCTCTCCCTCTGCAAGCTGAGTTTCGTGCCTTCAACATTTTCAGCAGGGATGACTGAAAAAAAGACCTAACCAACCCTCCCAATTGCCATCTCACACGCTGGCAACCTTAGCTTTGCAGTCGGAACAATCTGTTGGTATCTGTGAGGGTCCCAGCAGAAAGCAGAATTCCACTCCACTGGATCAATGGAAGGTCTTTTTTTGTTGTTGTTGTTGTTTCTGAGGAAGATTAGCCCTGAGCTAACTACTGCCAGTCCTCCTCTTTTTTGCTGAGGAAGCCTGGCCCTGAGCTAACATCCATGTGCCCATCTTCCTCTACTTTATATGTGGGATGCCTACCACAGCATGGCGTGCCAAGTGGTGCCACATCTGCACTGGGATCTGAACTGGCGAACCCTGGGTCGCCAAGAAGTAGCACGTGCAAACTTAACCTCTACGCCACCGGGCCGGCCCCCAATGAAAGGTCTTTAATGAAGGAAATATTTATGGAAGTGGAGTCAGGGCCCAGGGCATGGACAGCGGTTGTGGGCACAGAGATTAGCGAGGAAAGGAAATGTCTTCCAGGCCTAAAGGGAAAAAACCGAAGAAGGGAGGCCCTGAACTGTAGAGAAGAGCAGCCCAGCAGGAACTGTGTCTGACGTGTATAGCGAATGCTTTTGTGTCCCTGTCACCTCCCCCCAGCCTCCCTAGGATTTCAGCTGTAGCTGCCGCCTCACCCTGACAGCTTTCCACCGGAAGGGAGGCAAGTGTCCTTCTCAGTTATTTCTAAGGGCCTTCTCTGAAGCTGCATCTGCTTGGCTTGCTTGAAAATGCAGCTGGAAAGCATGGAGGAGCTGATGCCCTGGGGGCACCCAGTAACCCTGTGGGGCACAGGAGCTGGTGGCTAAAAGCCGAAGGCTCTGCCTCTGACAGAAGTCCCTAGAGGGCTCTGTACCCTTCTCAGAGGTCCCTGCGGAGGCAGACGGCAGTTGCTCACAGGATGATCTCAGTCACACTCTCAGTTCTTCCCCTCTCCTGTCTGACCCTCGCTGTTCCTTCAGTCCTGGAATCACCTTCCAGATAAATCTCCAGAACCCAAGTCTTTGCCTCAGCCTCTGCTCGCAGAGGCGCTCATCCAAGACGTGGAGAGTCACAGCCGAGGCCAGAACAGCTCCCCTGGACCACGGAGAGCTGCGGGAAGAAATACCCCAACCTCTCTGTTCTCTAGCTCTGCAAACTCCTCCATGTGCCTCCTGTTGGCTCAATCAGCAAGAAGCCAGGGGAAGGGAGCCTGGGGGTGCAGTCTTTGGGGGTTATCTCCCCAGGACAGAGCAGGGCGGGGAAAGTAACTTGGTGGGGCAAGTGGGGAATAACCAGCAGATTTTCTAAAACACAAAGCCTACCAAGTCACTCTTTTAATAATAATAACAATAATGCTAATGAATGGCATTGCTTAAGCCCTCATGTGCTATAGACTTTGCGTTGATGGTCTCATTCAATCTACACAACTACCCTATGAGGTAGATATATCATAATTCTCATTTCACAATGGGGAAATTGATACATGGTGAAGTTAAGCTGTTCATCTAAGGCCATGCTCTTGGGATGGGGCAGTCTGATTTGACTCTACGACCTTCACAGTTAGGTTTAAATTCCTTAGTGTTGTACTTGGGGCTCTGCCTTTAGCCTTACGACTTATCTTCTCCCAGACTCCTACATTCAGACCAATCCTTTGCCACCCCAAATGACTTGACATTTCCTAAGTGTGACCTGGATCACCTGTCTCCCTCATTAGCCTGCTTCCACGGGCCTTCAAGTCTTAGCTCGAGTACCACCTCCTGCTGGATCCTTCCAACCCCTGCCCTGCCCCAACCTCTGATCTCTGCATCCATCAGCCTTCTCTGTGCTTCCATAGCTTTCAAGACCTGGCCCAGGCAGCATTCCTGGGACTGAACAGAGATATGATTTGCTGCTTTGTTTCTCTCACCACTGTGAGCTCTTGAAACCATTGCATCTGGATTTGTCCTTATTTCTATCCTCAGTGCCTAGCATAGTGCCTGGCATGTTGTAAGTATTCAGTAAACATTGGCAAAGAGGGCAAAGAAGAGGGCCAGGCCTGGAACATGGAGCACGGCCATCAAGACAGCCTGATTCGGCAATCCAAATTTTGGGCAGTTGGGAGCAGCATCGGGAAAAGCCAAGGTGGCTACAAGCACTAAAGTCCCATTTCCTTTTCACAGACTGTCAGGGTCTTGACCCACATGCTGTGTTCATACACTGGGATCGTGTCCTGCAGGGCAGTGAGGTTGTAGTGGACACAGGGCTCGGGTTTGGTTTCTGATCTGGACGGTAGTGTAGGCTGTAAAGCCTCTCTTGGAGGGTCGACATGAAGTTCAATGAAGACAGGCGGGTGAACATTTTCTGGGCAGTCTAAAGCACTCACGGCTTTCAAGCTGTAAGTACTGTGGAGTACTGTGGAGGGAGGGTGTGCAGGGTGCATCTCCTTCCTAGGAGCCATATAGGAATTTAAATATATATACAATTCAAGACTTCATAGGGATTCCCTTGAAGATGCAGTTCCCTATCACAGTTTCTTTGCTTTCATCACCCCGTACTTGCTTATTTTTAGTTTAAAGTTAAAGGTGAATTAACATTCATTTTCTTACAAAGTCTTAAAAGTGCTCCATGCCCTACGTCATTCTTGAGACGCCCCCGGGGGTGTAAAATCAGATCTTGCACACTTGGTTGCAGTCCTTGTTGACTGTCATTGGGCATTCACTTAAAGCATTGTGCTAACTTTCCTCTGGTGTTCGTTTGGAAGAAATGAGGAACCGGTTTCCCACGGTACCTTTGAGTGAGGTGCAAACCCCTCCTTCAGGTCACCAAGAAATCAAAGTAGTGTGTTATTGCTCCTGCCTCTCCTTGGATTACTATCCAGCTGTGACAAATTGATGGATTTGCCTACTACCTCGGGAATCATCTGGTGCGTTTTTCTCTCTCTTCATTTGACTTTGAAAGATCAGATAGCCAGAGAGGGTAAGAAAGTTGCCCAAGGTCCTATAACGAGTAAATAACCATGCTAGGGCTGGAATGCAGGTCTTTTTTCTTTTTTTTAAGGTATGCTTTTCTTTTTTTGGTGAGGAAGATTGGCCCCAAGCTAACATTTGTTGCCAATCTTCCTCGTTTTTTTTTTCTCCCCGAAGCCTCAGCACATAGTTGCTTGTCCTAGTTATAGATCCTTCTAGATGAGTGGTGCTAGGTCCATGCCCAGGATCCAAACTGGCCAACCTCAGGCCACCGAAGCGGTCTGTGTGAACTTAACCACTATGCCACTGGGCTGGCCCCAAGCTACCTCTCATAATGCCTCATCTAGTTGCTTCTGCCATTCCTCACTTAATTTCTCATTCCATTATGCTGTCACCCGCAAGACCTCCAATGACCAATGATTCCTATTATGAGCTGAATTGTGTTCCCCTCAAATTCATATGTTGACATTCTAATCGTTAATACCTCAGAGTATGACTGTATTTGGAGGCAGAGTCTTGAAAGAGGTAATTCCGTTAAAATAAGGTCATTAGAATGGGCCCTAATACAAGATGACTGATGTCCTTACGAGGAAATTAGGACACAGACACATACACAGAGGGAAGACCACGTGAAGACACAGGGAGAAGATGGCCATCTGCATCTCAGGAGAAATGAACCCTGCTCATATCTTGATCTTGGACTTCTAGCTTCCAGAACTGTGAGAAAATAGTTTCCCCGGAGATTAAGCCAGCCAACCTGTGGTACTTCGTTAAGGCATCTCTAGCAAACTAATACAATTCTTTGTAAAAATTGAGGAAAAACAAAAACAAAGGAAAAAATCTTCAACTCTTCCAGCTTATATTATTAGGGCCACCCATTGAGCTAACAAAGAAATGAAATAAAAATGATACGTTTCTTTGATTTCAAAGCAAAGTTCTTCCATGTGTGAAACAGGTATATCCGGATGTGGAAAGGGAATGGAAATTTGGTACAGTGAATACTTGTTTTTAACTTGCAGTGGGGAGGGAGGAAATGAACAGCTAATCATTTTCAGCATTCCTAACTTTAGATATTTTTTGATTAGTGTCGGCATCTGACTTACTTCTCTAATGAGAAATACCCTTTTATTAACTACCATGTAGGAAACTGCCTTGTTATCCCAGAAACACTCACTCCCTGCTTCTTAAAAATGTGAGCTTCAGGCAACTGATAATTTTCCAAAATCTTTTCTAACTGTCCTCACCCTGACTTCTTTGGAAGAAAACCCAAAAGATTCTTCTCAAAAGAACCAGAAAAGAAAAGCATGCTGTTGTTGTTAACGCAAAAAGGAAGATGAAGTTTATTGGGAAATCTTTCCTCCCAGGGATGGGAAGTTTCTGGGCGAGCACCCAAGCACAGCAGTGCCTCTAGCCAGTATTGTTTTATGTTCAAAGCTATCGCAAGTCAGAATTTCCATATTTGCAATGCATTCTTTGTCTTCATTACCTTTATTACAGTTTATTCCAACAGGTGAGAGGGCTCCAGTGACTGCTAAGGAGAGAAGGGCAATTTAAGATCAATGACAACCAATTCACATAAAGCATTTGGAGTGGAAGATGACATCACTGAGCTGTCAGCATGACAAGGTTACAAAATCCTGAAAATGCCCTTGAGCCCAAAAGAAAAAAAAGAGTGCAATCCGCAAGTAATTGCTACTTCTCTTTTTCCACCTTCTCCTTTTTTCCTTCTCTCTCTTCTCCTCCTCCTCTCTTGACTTCTAGGAAAAGCGCGGGTGACCCAGAAAAGGACACCTAACATTTGAATGAGAGACACTGGGTCTGAAGTACTGGATTCACTGGCCAAGGCTGATGGGAGGCTGGGCAACTCTGAAGGAAGGAGGGAAGAGGCTGGGATGGTTTGGAGCTCACTGAGCACTAGAAGTTCCCTGTCACTGGCAGGCCAGGAGCTGGGATAGTGTGGAAGGTGGACGCCTCTCCCTCCAATGCCCTAGAGGCTGCCTCGGGCCTCATGTCTGGCTGAGACTTAGCAGGTCTTGAGTCCTGGCTTTTGCTTTCTGGGGCTACGGGTCTCCTGAGAGAAAAGCTGTGTTGGTGGTAAGAAACAGTTGCTGAGGTTGGGGCTGGCCCAGAGGTGTAGTGCTTAAGTTTGCATGCTCTGCTTCTGAGGCCCAGGGTTTGCAGGTTCAGATCCCAGGTGCAAAAAAAGACCTAGTTGCTGAGGTAGACAGACGTGTGGACACAGTGTGCATGAGTAGAGTGGATGACCCACAGAATCACTTGCGTTTGTCTTTTTTCCCTCAACTTCCCTTGCTTTTTTTTCTTTTTGCTAAGGAAGATTAACCCTGAGCTAACATCTGTGCCAATCTACATTATATGTGGGTCCCCACCACAGCATGGCTGAGGAGTGGCATAGGTCCCTGCCCGAGATCCAAATCCTCAAACCCAGGCTGCTGAAGCAGAGTGGGCCAAACTCAACCACTATGCCACAGGGCCAGCATCCCCACCCCTTTTTTTTCTTGTTCTGGTCTCTCAGGGGCAACACTGACCCTGGAGTCCAGCCAGAGTCTGTGTCTAGTCTCAGCTCTGAGACTTCCTGGCTGAGGGACTAGGGGCCTCTCTCTGAACCCTAACGTCATAGCCTGTAAAGGGAGATAACCATACCTTGACTGCCTCATCAGGCTTTTTAAGGAATAGACTGAGATAACATATTTGAATGAGGTAGTATGTTTTTATATGCTTCGTAAGCTGAAAAGTACTGTAGAGGTTTAGCTACCGCATTTGAATCCTCCTCAAATCAGCGTTAGCCTGGTCCAGCCTTTAGGATTTGGTTCTTCGATCTAGCACTTACAGACTTCCCAAGATAGGGGCCAGTGTGTCTCAGTCTACATGGAGACCGCCCAACGCCTGGGGTGCCATCACGAGCATCACAGCTTTGAGAGTAAGGTAGTGCTTCTCAAAACAGTCCTAGGGGAAAGCTTTTCTTGAGGGTGGGGTGGAGGATTATCAGGAGAAATTCTTCCACAGTGCACATAATTTGTTTAGCTGTTTTATGAAGTTACACAAGTTTCTTTTTCTCTGGGACTCCTCAGAACCATGAACAGGCCAAATTGCACCACCCAGGGAGGGAGATTCAGTCCTCAGTCTTTCTCAAAATTATTTGACCAGAGAACCCATTAATACCTTTTGCAGTTAGGAACACCTTTAAAACTCCTATTGGGTGAAACACAAGCTTTGGCATTTGTTGTTTCTTTATTGGTTTATTAGGTAATTTCTAAAGTAATAGCAAGCTGAGAACACTAACCCAAGGTATGAGCACAGATGGACCATATTTGATCAAAGGGAAGGTTTGTTGATGGAGTGATGAGCTGGTGAGTCCCGGCTGGGCCTCACGGGTTCTGGGAAGGTCCTGGGGCCCTTGGGGCTGGAGAAGGGCTCTGTGGAACTAGACTGGAGTTGGGGAGCAAAGAGAAGGCACCAGGAGTGGTGATGCCCTCATACTGTTTCATTTGATCTTCTCAACACCTTTCTGAAGAAGACACTATTACAGTCATATTTTCAATAGGGAAGCGGAAGTTCAAAGGGATTGTATTAGCTGCCCATGGTTACACAGTTAGTCAGTGGTGGAACTGGATTTGAATCCAGGTCATCCTGCTCCGAAGCCCGTTCTCCTTCCAGAATAAGATCCAGCTCCTCCAAGAAGTCAGGAGGTGACGAAGACGAGTTTTGCTTACCTTCCAAATATGCCGTAATAATGGTGCAGAGGAGGTGCTTGTGGTCACTGAATGCCATGGTCAGGTTCAGGAAATACGGGTCTCCAAGTTCCTCTTGGCAAAAAAAATCCTCTTACTCTGGGTGCGCAGTCTAGACTCAGGGGAAGCTGGCAGGGGTCTGGGTGGAGTTGGGCTCCATAAAAAATCACTACCTTCTGGTTAAAGATTTATTAAGTGACCACAATGTGCTGCGCATATAAATAGACTTGACCTTTGCCCTTAGGGAATCCAGAGTAAACACACAAGATTTACGGCCAGAGTGTTTCATGGCAGACTAAATGTTTTACAACCATACACATGCCAGGATCCTACCCAGCAGAATTAAAAAAGCGGGCCTGGAAGGAAGTTTGAAATGAAGGAAGTCGTTTAAGCCTGGGCTCCTTTACTTGTGACAGCTGTGTGAGTTAGGCCAAGTTTCTTGACTTCTCTGAGCCTCAGCTTCCTTTGCTACCGAATGAGAATGATGATACCTGCCTCATAGGATTAATAGGAATGGTAAATTAAAGAACTTGTGTAAAATGCCAGGGTCATAGTAGGTGCTAAATAAATGATGCTAGTTATTATCATTTGGTTATTAAAGTTTCCCAATTGTCCACAGGATAATATCCAAGCTCTACCCCCTAGTATTTAGGGCTTGCCATAGTTTAGCACTACTTACGTCTCCAGTCTTTGTTTTCGCTCTCTTTGCCTCACTCACTGGCTAACATCCATGGGCATTCATTTCATGATGACTTGTCAAAGTCTTCCCTTCCTTCAAGGTTTAGAGCAGTTCTCAACGTTATGTCTATGACTCCTGGGGGGTCCCTAAGACTCTTTCATTATAATGCTAAGATGTTGTTCGTCTCTTTCACTGTTTTAACATTTGAGCTGATGGTGCAAATGCTCTGGTGAGTATGAGTAAAAGTACCAGTGACCGTTGTATTTATCACCACTACCCACTTGAGGAAAAAAAAATACCGGTTTCATATAAGAATGCTCTTAACTAAACAAAAGTTATTAATTTTATTAAATCTTGAACTTTTATTACGTGTCTTTTTAACATTCTGTGTGATGAAATGAGAAACGTGCGTAAAGCATTTCTGGGGCATATTGATATTCAATTGTTGTCTAGAAGAAAAGCATTTGTGCAATTGAACCAACAGCCACTTTTTTCGTGGAACACTATTTTTCTTTGAAAGAATAACTAGTGGCCAAATTTTAGTTATTCAAATTTAGATATTTGGCTAAAATTTTCTCAAAAATGAACTGAATCTGTCACTTCAAGGGAAACAACTGACACCGTTTGTGGCCCATGATAAAATTTGGGCTTTCCAGCAAAAATTAGACTTTTGGAAAACTTGTATCCGCTACTGTGAGCTTTACAGCCTCCCAATAGTTGAAGACGCTTTTGATGAGATTTACAGTAATATTAACGCGTGATTTTTTGATATTTTATAATAAGACGTGTCAACATTTTGCAGATCAAAATTTTCCAAATGACCAGTGCATGATGTTACAAAATCACGCATGGGTAAAAGATCCATTCAAAGTACGTGTAGACTAGTGGATTTTAACATCACAGAGGGCAAACGTCCATTGATGTGGCTTCAGATTCCACATTGCAACTAACCTTTAAGAAATTACTAGTTGTTGAGGGGCCGGCCCAGTGGCGCAGTGGTTAAATTCACATGTTCCACTTTGGTGGCTCGGGGTTCGCTGGTTCGGATCCCAGGTGCGAACCTACTTACCACTTGTCAAGCCATGTTGTGGCAGGCGTCCCACTTTATATAAAGTAGAGGAAGACAGCGTGGATGTTAGCTCAGGGCCAGTCTTCCTCAACAAAAAAAGGGGAGGATTGGTGGCAGACGTTAGCTCAGGGCTAATCTTCCTCAAAAAAAAAAAGAAATTACTAGTTGTTGAGATTTGGTGTCTTATCAGAGGAAAAAAAATACCCATAATCATCTGAAAAAGGCCATACTTCTCCTTTTTCCAACTCATATCTACATGAGGGTTGATTTTATTCATATACTTCAACCCAAACAACAAGTCCCAACAGATCAAATACAGAACCAGATATGAGAGTCCAGTGGCCTGTTATTCAACCAGTCATTAAAGAAATTTGCAAGATGTAAAACAATACTATTCTTCTCACTAATTTTTCTTTTGTTTTAGAAAATATAGTTATTTTTCATAAAATATGTTATTTATGTTATGATGTAATTGGGTTTTATATTGCTATTTTTAAATGATTTTATAAACAAATATTTTTAAAATTTGTTTTAGTTTCTAATTGGATAAAAAACTGTATATATAACCCACACAAGTAAAAGCTCTTTGATGCCTTCAATAATTCTCAAGAGTATGAAGAAGTCCTGAGGCTAAAAAGTAGGAACCACTGGCTTAGAGTAGAAGTTCCACTACCTTCTGGAAAATGGTCCAACCACCCGATTGGGGTGAGCAACGTTTTCTAGAATTCCTGTTGACTTTGGCTATGTACTGCTCGTCTGTCATTTGGCATTACCTTATCCCGACATTCTCTGTTTTGAAATCCATTTGTAGAAATCCATAATATCCCCCGCAAGCTTCTCGTGAGCCAGCATTCTATCTCGTCATATTTGGGGTAGAGTGTGCAGGATGTTCACATTGTATGCCTGTTGTTGATAGCAGATGGTGAAGCTTCCTATTTCACTAGTATCATTGTCTTGACATGCTATTGCCAATCTGGCAGAACCTCAGTAACTTACAATTACTACTGGAGCAGTAGTCTGAATTAGTGAAAAGTCAGAATTCCAAACATATTTATATATTTTAACTGATATTTATACATTTTATGTTGTTTTTGTTTTTTGGTGAGGAAAATTGGCCCTGAGCTAAAGTCTGTTGCCAATCTCCCTCTTCTTTTTTCCTGCTTGAGAAAGATTGTCCCTGAGCGAACGTCTGTGCCAGTCTTCCTCCATTTAGTATGTGGGACACCGCCACAGCATGGCTTGATCAGCAGAGTGTAGGTCCACACCCGTGATCCAAACCCATGAGCACCAGGCTGCTGAAGCAGAGCTGCGAACTCAACCACTACACCACTGGGCTGGCCCCTATATTTTATGTTTTTAATATCTTTCCTTAAGGTAAGACTAAAACATACTTGTTGCATAAACTTTGTAAATTATACAAAGTTAACAAAATAAAATGCATCTGCAAAATAAATAGTACTTAGTTGTTTTCTAGCCTTTAAAAATTTTAAAGTACCTGTAATCTCACAATGTAGAGATAATGGCAATCAATATTTGATCAATCACCTTCAAGGACATATATCATCCATATAAAGTGAGAGTTTCTTGGAAAATTTGGATCCTACTTTATGTAAAGTTTTGTACCCTTCTCATGACCTTAACTGCTCTTTGAAAACATTATTTTTAGTAGCTCTGCTGTGTTTCAATGATGCATATTTAGGTTGCTTCTGATTTATTATTTTCATCAACAATACTGTGAGGAGCATCCTTAGAGTGAAACAATCGCTGATTTGTTCAGGATAGATTCCTAGAAATGGGATCACTGGATCAACAGGAATTCCAAAATGCAGTTTGATTAATTTAAAATGATGTAACTTGAAAAATGTTGATTGTATTATAGCCAACCAACAGTGACAGCATGGAAAGTGGAAGGCCAACTAGAGCTTTCCGTTGTGGAGGGCCAGCTTCCCAAGCATGTTAGATCGCCAGCACTTGGGTGCTCACAGGTGTTTGCAATGGTGATGCTGTAGACTCGACTGAGTGCATGTACCTGTCAGGGAGCTTAGTACCGGCCGCAGAAACCAAACCTGGCTAATTTAAGCAGAAAGAAATGTATTAAAGTATTGGGTAACTCTCTAAATTTCCAGAAGCACCAGAGAGCTAGGACTACAGGCCCAAATCACAGCAGCTCTGGACCTCAGAAGACTCCACTGCTTGCACCACTTTGCCACCGTGACTGTCCCTGGAGTTCACCATCGCGGCTGCCCCCACGAGGACTAGGGTGGATGCCGGGGCTGATACTCTGGCTCCTGTGTCACTACCCAGCATGGATACTGTGATTGGCAGAGCCTAGTAATTGCCCTCATTCAAGCTGCAAGGGAGGTTAGGAGATTGCAACTTGGGCCTTGAGGAGTGGTGTCTGCTTCCCACCAAGACATACAAAGTGGGGCAGCTCCTAATATGAAGAACAGTTCAGAAGATGAGCTGCCAAAAAAGAGTAACAAATGCTTACCGCAGACAGTAACAATGATTGTCAAGCACCTAGGAACCTAGGACCAATTCTAGGGGGAGGAAGACTTTTCTGTTTATTACAGAGGAGCATCCAGGTCTGATTTGTCCCTATTGTCTAGTGCGCAGGACAGAGTAGGTATGCAATAAAAATTTCTTGAATGAATGAATGAATGAGTATTTAGATACTGCTGGTGGAAATGGATGCTTTCCACTATGGAGGATGCTGACACTGTATTCCATTCCATTTCAGTGGATACTGTCACTGGGAGTGGAATGTAGAGTGTCAGCTGGAGACACTCATTGTCCCACGGTCTTCACCTTCCCTCCTATGCATTTTTGGGGGGTGTTAAAAGATAAACTGAGGCATATGAAAATTTTTACAGAAGTTTATTTGGGGAAACATCTACTCCTATCGGCAGTGCCAAACCAGAAGTGGTTAGGAGCTCTCCACCACAGGACTTAGGGGTAAGGCTTTTATAGAGAAGACTCAGGAAGCAAAGCAAGGAAATCGTTTGATTGGCTGTAGCATAAGCAGTTGCCTTATCAGGGAAAGCCCAGTTGGCTGTTTGTGATGGGTTATCCTTAGGTTTTTTTTTTTTTTTTAAAGATTGGCACCTGAGCTAACAACTGTTGCCAATCTTTTCTTTTCTTCTTCTTCTCTCCAAAACCCCCGAGTACATAGTTGTGTATTCTAGTTGTAATGTGCCTCTAGTTGTGCTGTGTGGGACGCCGCCTCAGCATGGCCTGATGAGCAGTGCCATGTCCGTGCCCCAGATCCAAACTGGTGAAACCCTGGGCCGCCGAAGCAGAGCACATGAACTTAACCACTAGGCCACAGGGTCGGCCCCTTGTCCACAGGTTTTGATTTCTTCATCTTGAGGCATTGACAAGCTTAGGTTTTGGTTTGCTAACGTACGCTGCTAAGGCATTCCAGCCAGCTCTGTCTAATGGTTTCCTCGTTTAATTAATTTACTAGGGGAAATTATCCAGGCTACACTCTCTCTGTCTTTTTGATTCTCCAAAAGAATAGAGAGCATTGGTTTTTAAGTGCATTCTCTCACAAGATGAGAAACAATAATTTCCAGATTAAAAAAAAAAAAAAACCTTAACAGATCTGAACATCTAGGACACCTGTGTAGAAACGTGGGGCTTTTATAAAGGATGCTGTTCAGGCAGAGAGAGTTACACGCGACAGGTATTCTGGTATTTATGTTTCGGGCTATATTATCCTTTCCCCCTTTTTATGCCACTTCACTACTGCACATCTTTAAAAAGAAAATAAATTTTAAGGTTGAAGAGCTGCTTGTATAAGTTTGTAGGTAGGGGAGAGGGATCGAATAAGTAGCTGATTCTGAGTGACTGTGATTTTCCGCGTCTGATTTCCATTATTAGAGAAGGGCACGGGTAACAGACGACGTCATCTATTGGACCCACAGAAGCATGAGGACAGTAGAAACCCTACATTGCTTCATTCCTGCGTTTGCCAAGCGTTGAAGTGGAACTGCGGAGATGGATGGCTTGGGATAATTTTTTGGCAAGGCACCTGAATGTCAGGGCTTGTTTTCCAGGACCCTGAAGGCAATTCTCTTTAAAGACACCCAGGTCTCTAGCTTATTCTGTATCTGGTTTTTTTTTTTCTTTCCTAAGTAGATCACTTCTAGCTGTAGATATCATAAATACAAATTACAGTCCATTCACACATCTGAGGTGCCATATGCTCACTCACAGCAATACTTGGAGTAAAAAAAGCAGGGAAGTAAAAAACTTCCTTCTCTGGCTCACTAGGACGCCCACCAACTCTCACTGAGCAGGACTGTTTAGGACGGAGAACAGCTTGTCAAATACGGATGCATCTCCAAACCCATATGGAGTTGACATTTTCTCACAGTGTGTCATTCTCTGACTACTCTGCGATATTAACCACTGTGCCTTCCCCCAGATTTTTCAAGTAATTGGCTGCTCGCTGCCAGCAAGCCCAGCCACTTCTGAGGTACAACATGCGTCCTCCTCCTAGTGAATCCTGTAGTGTTTGAGCTGCCGCCAATTCCACTCCTCCTGGGAGCTGGCAGATGGTCACGTCTCTGTCGGCTGATGAAGATGTAGGTGCTCATAGCTCAGAGTTAAAAATCCAAGAAATAACAAAGTTGGACAAGATCTCCTAGGTCCCTTCCAGCCCTAATTTCCCTGTATTCCCCAAGGTTCTAGCACATAGCCCCTGCCACAGAGAGCACGTAGCAAGAATTCATCACTGCACGTGTTGGCAGGTTTGAATGGATGGAAACACAGGGTAACTATGGCAAACCGTTGCTGAGTGCTTCCAGGTGCCGGGCACCATCCTAATTAGCACCTTAAATGGGTGATCTCTTGGTTCTCACAGCCACATCACGAGTTAGGTAATATTATGATTCCTATGTTAGAGATGGGGAAATTGAGGCACAAACTGGATTAAGTAACTCGCCAATGGTTACAGTTAGTAAGAGGCAGAGCTGCAATATGAACAATGGCTGTCCCACTTCAAAGCCTGTGTTCCTCAAAATAATAGTGACAACAGCAATAATAAAACAACAAACACTTTTATAGAACGCCAGACACTAGTCTGACGATTCTATGTCAATCAACTCCTATAATTTTCACAAGGATAGGAGGAAAGTACTAACATTAATCCACCTTTTATTAATGAGGAAACTGAAACACAGAGACATTAAGGAAGTTGCTCAACGTCACACAGCTCATAAGTGGCAGAGCTGGGGTTTGAACCTAGGCTTGAAAGTATATACTTTGAACTACATGTTGTTTGGGAGCACTTCCTTGGCTTTAGCTACAGATTATGATAGCGCTACACGCCCTCCCCCACAGCGGGAGGAAGAACGCAGCTTCCTTTGAGGAGTTCTTGTGGTCTGATTCTGCGCTCCGCTCCGTGATTCTGGGTAATGTTATCAGCACCTACATGGACATTTCTGTTCTTCCTACACACAGATGGTCTTCATGGGTGGTCCAAATGGTCTACACCATTTCTTGCGTATTTCTGAGAAAGTAAGAAACGTGTGGTTTGTCTTGAAGTGAAGGTACTTCCACAGGGGAAAATCAGTGGTCCCAGGTCTGAGAGTCCTGCTGGGGAGAGCGCATGGGTCCTCGAGTCTACAGTGCCAGAGTGTCTAGTTGATAGAGGATGAGTTCTCTGGGATTGGAGCTCAGAGGTGATGTTCTTGCCCAGCGCCTACCCCCTCTCTTCTTAGGCTAGCACTGCTCTCCCTGATGACCACACAGGTGAGTGTGACCCGGCTGGACCAACTGGAATCCTCCCCAGAGATTTTCCTGGCTACGGCTGAGTTTTTCATGTCTGGAAATCCAGAGCTGTTAGGAGTGGCCTGGGGCCACACTCCCTGCACGTGAGTAGAAGAGAATGATGCCGGCAGCAGAGAAAGGGCATGGAGAGAGGCTCCTGGAGGCCTCGGGCCCAAGCTCTCATCCTCCCCAGCTCCTTCCCTGTCCCTCCTGGCTGTGGGAGACAGTAACTCGCTCTTTCTTCAAGTTCCTTGAAGTTGGGTTTGCCACTTGCAACTGACTGGAAAAAGGACTGACTAATTTAATCTTTCAAAAGATGCTGTAGCTTTGAATTTTTACCTTTTCCCACCCATGTGCCAGCTTGATGGCACGCGCTTACTATGAGGAAAGCTTTGTAGTGATGTTCTAGGGGCCTCGCTTAAGTAACCACACATCTATGGCCACTCCTGCGGTGTGCCACTGATTTGCCATTTACTAGGTGTTCTAGTTTCTAGGGTGCTGTAACAAAGGACTACAAACTGGGTGGCTGAAAAAACAGGAATTTATTCTCACAGCTCTGGAGGCTAGAAGTCCCAGATCCAGGTGTTGGCACGGTTGGTTCCCTCCGAGGGCTGTGAGGGTGAATCTGTTCCATGCCTCCCTCCTAGCTTCTGCTGGTCTGCCGGCATCTTTGGTGTTCTTTGGCCTGTAGATGCATCATCCCCATCTCTGCTTTCACCTTCACATGGTGTTCCCCTTGTGTGCGAGTCTGTCTCTGTGTCCAAATTTCCCCTTTTTATAAGGACACAATCACCCTGGATTAGAACCCACCCTAGTGACCACATCTTAACTGATTACATCTGCAGAGACCCTGTTTCTAAATAAGGTCACATTCTGAGGTACTGGGGGTTAGGACGTCAACACATGAATTTGGGGGGAAGTAACAACCCATAACACTAGGAAATCAAGTGGGGAGGCTAAAGAACAAGGAGCTGCTCATGTTTCCCCAGCTGGGGGCTGTGGGAAGTAGACACTTTGGGAAGGATGTGCTGACCATGAATTTGAATTTCACCTTTTTTTTTTTTTTTGAGGAAGATTAGCCCTGAGCTAACTGCTGCCAATCTTCCTCTTTTTTCTAAGGAAGACTGGCCCTGAGCTAACATCCGTGCCCATCTTCCTCTACTTTTTTTTTATACGTGGGATGCCTACCACATCATGGCTTGATGAGCGGTGCCATGTCTGCACCCAGGATCTGAGCCCTCAAACCCCGGGCTGCCAAAGCAGAACATATGCACTTAACCACTGCGCCACCGGGCCAGCCCCTGAATTTCACCATTGAGTTGCTCTAGCTTAGCGGCCCCGGGCAGGTCATTAACCTTTATGATTTTGAAAGATGAGCAGGCTGGGCTAGATTGGTGGTTTTCAAAACACATCCAGGAGCCACTTGTTTTGGTTGGGGGGTCAGGGGAAAAGTTGGCAGATTCCCGACAACCCACACTCACTTCACCCAGTGGTGTGCCGGGTGGTCCACTTTGGCAGACGGAAGAATTCTATCGCTGACGTTGTTTAGAATTGTCAGTGCGCAGCGATAACACAAAGCAGACCAACAATTGGTTTTATTGTTGTTTTTCAATTCTCTAAAAGTATTGTACTCCCCCATTGCATGTCCCCTGGGCGAACAATCCAGGCAGACTGATCCCATTGATTCCCACCTTTGTACGCACTGCTTCGCCCAATGTGTCCATTTTATGTGTTTTATGTATAAGGATTCCAAACAATTTTGTTTGAATAGAGGGTTCTGCTAGAAAAATATTTTTAGTTCAGAAAACAGCGAAAGGATCTCTCAGTTTCCTTCCAGTTCTAAGATTCCATGTGACTCTATAAAAATAGTTTTAATCTTCTTTACAATTTTCATTCTCTACCTTTCAGAAAGTTAATTTTATGAACTATTTGGGAAGCATCGCACTGAAGATGGCTTAGGGTCTGGCAAACGTTTTCGGTTTTCCCTGAGACAGGGCTCCAGATGGAAGAATCGTGAGCGGCAGGGTGGACGGTGCATCGTAGTGGAGGTGAGACAGGAGCGTGGTGGTCTCCGTGGGAGGGGAATTTAATACGGAGAAATGTCTTTTCTCTTAACTCTCTCATTTAAGTAACCTGGAATATCTTACATCTCTGATTTCTGCTGGGCAGGAAGATCTTTTCGATCTGCCTGTACCCTTAGTGCTCGTTCCTATCAGCCAGAAAACACACCAAGCCGTATGTATCATGGAGTCCTGTGCAGCTGTGGTACCAAACCTGGTTTGTGGTGGGCTGGTGGGCCTGCGCCTGGCACCCCTTCCCCAAAGGCTCCCCGCATTGAGTCTGGTAGTAATCCTCTTTCCTCCTCACGTCCTAGCACCCCCAGGTTGCCCCTTCCTACAGTGTAGAACCACGGCCCTGCTGAGGTTTTCTCTCACCTACTGTTGTTCTCATTTTAGGAAAGAATAGAGGATATCTTGATACATAATAATAATTGCCAGTGCTTATTAAGCATTTACTTTGTGCTAGGTTCTGTTCCAAGAGGTTTACATGTATTAACCTGTCTAGTTCTCCTAAGAACCCTGTGAGGGAAGCACTGTCATCTCTACCATTTACCAATGAGGAAACAGGCACAGAGAAGTTAAGTAACTGACTTACGTGAGCAGGTGGCACAGCTAGGATCTGAATCCAGACAGCCTGTGCTGTTAACCACCACGAGATGTGCAGGCTACGTTTTACATGTGCCTTTGGAAGACAGCTATTTGAATTGCTTACCTTTTCTTGCCATTGAGGCAATCCCAACAGGGCTAGAAAGAAGCATAATGGCATTTAGAAAGCAATGAAATAGTGCATGGCTAGTGATCTAGAACAGAACTACTATTTCTCCCACTGGTCTTCTGGGGAACAGGAGTTAAAATTCAGCATGCCAGTGACACTGTTCGGCTCCTGCAATGTGGGGGCGAACATGCCCTCCATTCCCTCTTGCCCCTGTGGGGGAAGAGGAATTTCCCTGCTTTCTCTCCCATGGCAGTGGGGACAGGTCCAGAAACAAGGGAATAGGCATCCTCAGTGAAGTGGGGGTTTCTAGGGCAGAGATGCAGCCATGGACAGGAGGGAACAATTGCTTTGATAATTACTGTTTTTATTTTGCAACTTCTATGACCAATCAAGTTATCTCAATTTACATAAAGCTTTTTTTTTCAGTTGAGAGAGCAGCATTTTTGTTCAGTTTCATATAAATAGAAATGATCTGTGTTGTAGAACATTCTAGAAAGCATGGGTCACACCATTCTCCTTTTTATTCCTTTGGTCACTACCATAGTTGAAGGCCGATATTGCATTAATTCTATAGCCCATTTCCTCACCTCCAGTAACTCCCCTCTGAGTCATTCTCTGTGCTGTTGCCTGGATTATTGTCTAAAAACATGAATCTGATTGTTTTCGTCATACACAAAACCCCACATCATCTTCCCCTTGTCTAGGGAACAACCCTGGAAGCCAACCTATCCTTCCAGCTGTACACGTCATGTCCTGCACATCTTAGGTCTTTTCTTCATTTTCCTGCCCCTCAAAATCCTTCCCGTTCTCTAAGACCTCTATCATATGCGACCTTGACTTTAAAGCATCTCCCGATGCCCCAAATGCAAGGAACTTCCTCCTCCAGCTCCTTCCCGATGTCTCCATCTCTCCATTGCTCCACATCTGGCAAGAGCAGCAGCCCAGGATGTTTTGGAGACCATACAGAATTCTTCGAGTTACAATTTCAAGTTCATTCTGCTCACGGCCTCTGAGCACCTGGACCCAGGTATATGATTAAAAGAAAAAAATCTCCTTCCTTCATACTTCCCTCCTGATGCTTTTTCAGCTTTGTCTCCCCTTCATCTCTAGATGCCACTTTAGAAACAGCAATCTACTACATAGCGACATTCTATTCATGTAGCTGGACATGTTACAACATGGTCAGATGGTTCTCAGATGATTTTAAGTTCTTTTGAGGCATTTAATTATGACCACATGGATGCAGGTTCAATGTGAGGGTAGGCTGATTTTTTTCCTGGAACAGAGAGCTAAAATCTAGTGCTATTTTTTAGAACACAGTCTCAAAAACTTTACAAATTTGTAAAACAAACAACAAAACAAAAAAAACACTGCAATTACCAAACGCCAATCTCTTTTCCTTAGAGAAGCCAAGACACTTCAGTGTCATTGAAAAGTTTTCTTTTGTTTGTTTTGTTTGAGCAGGATCAAATACTGGGGCTAATTTACCAGCTGCTTCTCTGGAGTTCATCAAAATTTGCATAACTCTCCCCCCCGCCCCCCCAAAATTTACTTTGGTTTTTAAAATGATTGAGTTTAATCTTTCTTGTAGTGGTTGCTAACTTTGTATGATAGCTTTCTTAAGTGGCATGAGGGTAAAAGATAATATACATTTGTTACTGCCCAAGTGGGCTCGTCTGCCCGCTGCAAGACATGCCAATAGGTGGTAGGTGAGAGAGGTGGTAGGAGAGAAAAGACTTTATCACAGCTTGCTAGCAAGAGGGAAGATGGCCGACTCATGTCCAAAAGAACCATCTCCCAGAACAAAGACTACAGGCCAGTTATACATGGGGCTGGTCTCCCGGTGGGGAAGGTGACTGATCTCTGGGTGGGGCAGACATCTGGTCCCAGTTCCTGATAGTCCTTTGTTTTGCTGGATATGCATCAGAGAATAGAGGAACACCTGTACTCTGATCGTTCCCTTGTCATTGATGATGGCTATCTGCATAGGCTCTCTGCCCGGGGAGTCATCACATTCCTAAGGAACTCATGAGAACAAAAGCTATCATCTTAAAGCAGCTGGGAGGGGCCACAAAATCTACAGAGCATATCTGGGCTAGTTAATCAGGTCATTTAAAGTTACAATATGGTTCATTTTCTACAATATGGCTTCCCTTATGTCAATTTTGTGTTGAGCCAGTATCACATTGTTATTCTATCTGTTCCAGAAGATTTCTGATTATGTCATCAGGATAGAGATTAAACGGTATCATTTAAATGTTTTTACATGGATCATTTATATAACTAGTTTAATAGGTTATTTTCATTGTGGAAAAAATAAAAAGAGAAACAGCCCTTACTCTTCCCAAACAAAAACGGTCAAGAGATAAACAGAAGCTGTGGGATTAAAAATCATTGTTGCTTTCCTCTGCCAATAAAAGGCGCAGAAGGACCCGCATTTCCAATTCTGATAGTGGGGTCATGGTTAAGCTGCCCATTGACATTGAAAATTATATCTGGGGAGTGTTCTGCACACACTTGGTAGCGACCGCTGGACTCATCAAGTTACATGACCAACTTTGATTTTGATAAAGGCTACTGACTAGAAACCTATTAAGAGCAGCTGATACGTGGTTAATTTTTTAAAGAAAACATCAGTCTCCTTTCAGGAGTAAGTACTAAGAATTCATTTTTGTGCCTCTCCCTTTCCCACTTGAGTTTTTGCCCCTAAGAAAGTGGAAATGGATGATGTGTACGACATTAGAGTTTTACACTTTGGCAAAGCAAAAAATTGTGACAACCTCCCTTTTAAACCTACCATGCATGTTCAAGGCTATAGGAGAGTGCCAGAACCTTCGGGCTAAAACCCGCCAGCTCCCCACACATCTCGAGTCCATTCCCATACGATTTCCCTCTTTGAATCCCTCCATGACCACCTCACTTTCCCTCCTTGTCTGCTCCCCTCCAACAGAGTCAATTCTTTCATCCTCTGGGTTCCCATGGCACTTTAGAGAAATCCCTCTCACAGGATTATCACATAGTATTGCAATTCTTCTTGGTTTGTTCATTTACGCCCTCAGGCTAGTCTGCGGGGGGTCTGGGGAAGGCGATTGTGTTTGTATCTGTCTCCAAGACTAGACCCTGAATCAGCAGAGCTCATCCTGTTCGTCCCTCTCTCACCACCACCATTGGTACATATTCCTCCCTCTCTCACCATACCAAGCTGTAAAGGCTTAATAGATGAATAAATAATGAGTGTCTGGGAAAAATATCCTCCAGAATTAGTCACCCCAAATAGGCTGAGTCTATCTGGACCCGTCTATGGCTGATCACTGCTTTCAGCCCAAAAAAATAGAGTGGTCCCTGCCAGATGCCGGCAGGCTAATTTCCAAGCCCTGCTGCTATGTTTTGATCAGGTAATATGAATGGTCTTGTGTTAGTTTGCTTGGGCTACTGTGACAAAGTACCACAAACTGGATGGCTTACACAATAGCCATCACAGTCCTGGCGGCCAGAAGCCCCTGGTCAAGGTGTTGGCAGGTTTTGTTTCTCCTGGGACCTCTCTCCTCGGCTTGCCGATGACTGCCTTCCTGCTATGTGTTTATGTGGACTTTTCTGTGTGCACATCCCTGGTGTCCCTCCATCTTATGAAAACACCAGTCAGATTGGGTTTGGACCCCACCCTAAAGGTTTCACTTTAACTTACCTCTTTGTAGACCCTATCTCCAAATATGGTTGCATTCTGAGGTACTGGGGGTTGGGAGTTCAATATATGAACCCTGGTGGGGGACATAGCCCATAAGCCCATGTGTCAGCCCATAAGAGGCCCTGACACAAGTTATCCAGTTTACTATCAATAGGTGGATTTACAAAGATCCCACTGCCAGATAAATAGAGAGAGCTATTTGCCTTTGGAATCAGTCTGAGGCCCATCTAAGGGACACTTCCGGATGTCTCACAATTCACATATTGAGATTCATGAGTGCAGAACCCCAAGGGCATTTCAGGAGGGCCAGAGTTTGGGCTGCCGTGGTAGGTGGGATGGTTGGGAGGGAGGATCTGTTGGGGTGAAGAATGTAGAGAAAACTTTGTGCTTCATTGGAAAACTATGATTTGTTTTCTAGAGCAGGGGTTGGCAAACTTTTGCTGTAAAAAGCCAGACAATAAATATTTTATCTTTGCTGGCCATATAGTCTCTGTCGCTACTACTCAAGAAAGCCATTGGAGCTGAAAAGTAGCCATAGGCAATGCCTAAATAAATGGGTGAGGCTGTGTTCCAATAAAACTTTATTTACAAAAACAGATGGCTGGCTGGATTGGGCCTGAAGCCTCAGGTTGTCTAGAGCACACCCTTCCTGAGTTATCTGATTCTGATTTTGTCACTGACCGACTGCCCGACTGCCCGGAGTAACTCAAAGGAGGTTTCAGAAACACTTAATTGTTTCTCAAAGGTGTTTTTTAGTTATGTTAAGAGATGCAGGGGCCTGGTCTAGTGGCATAGTGGTTAAATTTGTGCATTCCACTTTGGCAGCCTGGGGCTTGACAGTTCGATCCTGGGCATGGATCTAGCACTGCTTATCAGGCCATGCTGTGGTGGCACCCCACATAGAAGAATTAGAATGACCTACAACTAGGATATACAACTATGTACTGGGGCTTTGGGGAGAAAACAAAAGATGGAAGACTGGCAACAGATGTTAGCTCGTGGCCAATCTTCCTCACCAAAAAAAAAAAGGCATAAAAAAAGAGATGCAATCACCAACTACCCTGAAACAGTCCTAACCCCCTGTATGAGTGACGCCTGCACAGATGGGCTGAGAAGCGTCCAAGAGTCACCTTTGCTTCATTTTAATGTAAAGATCTCCAGCCCAGGAGAAGCTTAGGCCTTATTAGTGTAACGTGATATATGTGGATGCATATTTTCAGACTGTGCGTGTGAGAGTGAACACCCACCTCTACATATGATGACAGAAATTCCCTTTTTTAAAAAAGTTTATTTTCTTTTTACATTTTTTTTTGAGGAAGACTGGCCCTAAGCTAACATCCATGCCCATCTTCCTCTACTTTATATGTGGGACAACTGCCACAGCATGGCTTGATAAGCCATGTATAGATCTGCGCCTGGGATTTGAACCAGCAAACCCCAGGCCGCTGAAGCAAAGTGCACAAACTTAACTGCTGTGCCATCGGGCTGGCCCCCAGAAATTCCCTTTTGAATATTCATTCCCCATCTGAAATAAAAGGTACCCATTTTTCCTTGCTTGGGGCCCACAGCTTTGGAAGTGATTCCCCGCTATCTCTTTATTTGCTGCAAATAAATTTTACTTTGTGTGACAACTACTTCTGGAGAAGGCTTTGATTTCAATTCACCAAGAAGCAGACCCACTTTGGTTCACTAACAATTTTATGTGGATTCTGAGCCCATCATTTGAGCTATTTTACAACTCAGTTAAGTTATAGACAAACAAGAACAATGAAAAATAATTCTTGACTCTAGAGATGTAAATTTTTGACTCTAAGAGATTCAGTTGACTTCCTTCCCCTCCTATGGAAGAAGCTAGTGTTGCCTGAATTTGCACATTTCTTTCAATATTCCTGATCTACAAATATGTTTATTCTTTGGATTCTCCAGTTCTATTTCCTCATTAATAATGAGGTAACTAAAATCTTCAACACACATTCATTTTATATCTATATAAGAGTCATGATTTTGTTTTTTTTTCTTGGAAAATTATGCTTTAACAAACTGGACACTGTTTGCAAAGGGCTTGGAAGCTGTGCAAAAAGCATTGGGGTTTTGCCCTCTGGGACAACGGTCTTTAAACTTTTTGGTCTCACAACTTTGTCAGCAAATATTTCTTAGCCACTGTCCCTTGATATATGAATATAATATACTGTAGACAGACTAACATATATAAACATACACAAAAACAGAATTGGAGAAATACAGAATTTCTAATAGTTTCTTTGCATATTGTAATGGATTCTCTTCTTAAGACCTTTGGTTTCCTTTCTTGTTGGGAGACTAATTTTCTGGACAATAGAGAACCAAAAATAGTAACCAACTGAAAAAAAAAAAGAGAGAGAGATTGAGTTAAGCCCAATAATACACCAAAAAAGCAGGTTGTTGTAAAAAGTAACTGTAGTTTGAGTTGACTAGCCTAAGGGGATGGCAGAATTCTTCTTAAGCAGAGAACTGCCCCTTGGTTCTAGAAAATAAATTCATGGAACTGATAGGTTATAAAAGGTGAGCCCAGGTGGCCATAGTCTAGAAGGAAGCAGCTTCAAGAGGAAGAGTTAAATTGTTTGTCTAATAAACATGAGAATTTTGGTTTTGTCTGCTAGAGCTAGGGATGGGGGCGTTTGGGACTCTGGCAGAGAAGTTAGGAAGAGTCTGCTCTGAAGAGGTAATGTCCTGAACAACATGGCAGAGTGAGAGGTCATGGCTTCAAGTGGATCATGGCCTGTGAGACAGAAAATGCCCAATAAATATCTTTAAACAATGTTGTTGATGATCCTTTCCTTCTGCTATCATTATGCTCTCTTACATCCAGGGGGTCAGTAAAAATCTGTTATGCTTAACAGATTGGAACATGAAACAAAGAGATGGTAATTCCAAAATTCCTTAAGGTGACCAGAGGCAAAGAGAGCCAAGATCTGAGGCTGAGCTGGGAGTGAGCTGAGGAGCCAGGTTGGGGGAAGAAGCAGAGAAGGGGCTGGTTGCAAGATGAACGAACTCAGGGTGCAGACTACAAGACTGGGAACCTTCAAAGTGTGATGGGGGAAACTATGTCCAGCAGTACAGTAAGGTGTGCCTGAACAATGCCATTCATGTTTAAGGAAAGATGACGCTCAACACTGGAGTACTTGGAGAATTTCCAGAAGCAGACTGCTTGGTTACCTGTTTTGAAAAACGTTGTGGTAATAGAGTACAGAGAAAAGATGTTAGAAATGGGAAACTAGTTAAGAGATTGCTGGAACGAAGGTGATAAGAACAGAATGAGGGAAGAGGGAGTGCTGACTCTAGAGGTAGTTTAGAGGTAGAGTCAACAAGACTGTAGGATGATTCACTATAGGAGGTGAGAAAAGAGGAGAGTCAATGAGAAATAACATTTACATAGGTTGGGCAATTGTGTGGTTGGTGACGTGCCGTTCACTGAATTTAGGAAACATGCAAGGAACAGATTTTCAAAAAAGACAGCGAGTTCACTGTGGGATACACTGAATTTGAGATGCCAACAAAACATCCTGGTGGAGGGGCGTCTGTTGGCACAGTGGTTAAGTTTGTACCTCCCGCTTGGGGTGGCCTGGAGTTTGCCTGTTCAGATCCCTCATGCGGACCTATGCAGCACTTGTCAAGCCATTGTGTGGCAGCCATCCCACATAAAATAGAGGAAGATGGGCATGGATGTTAGCTCAGGACTAATCTTTCTCAAAAAAAAAAAGATATTCCTGATTGGAAGATTAAAAAAAAAGTCCTGGTGGGGATGGCCCATAAAGAGTTGAGAATACAGATTGGCTTAAGGAGTCTCAGGAGACAGCTCAGGGCCAAAGACATCTCTCTGGGAATTGTCCTCTAAGAGGTGTCGTGATTTTTGTTTCTTGCCCTTTGATAAATATTAGGAAAGCAATGCTCTTTTACTTTATTTACTCATGCATTCAAAAGTATTTCATGAGTGGACAAACCACATGGTAGACTCTAGGGACAAATGATGAATAAGATCCTTTAGAAACTCATAGTTTTAGCAGAGAATTTGGCCACAGACTAAAAGCAGAGATGGGGACCGACTTGCAACCCCAGCGTTGGTATAAAGATTATTTTAAGCTGGAGACATTTGAGATTCAACAGATGCAGAAAGAAGCCCTCTCAGAAGCTTTCCTTATCTGCCTAAAAGCAGAAACTTCTGAGAAATGAGGCTTGCCTTAAATTCCCTCTTCGGGGCGGATCTGTCCCCAGGAGAGAGCAAGAGTAAACCTACCATAAATCCCCTCTGGGAGGAGGTTTTTTGGCCCTAAAGAAGCTGGAAAGACTACTCATACCCGTACAAACAAACATTATCACAAACTTTCTTATCTCCTATTTGTTCTCCTAAAAAATCCATTTGTCTTTTCTAAAGAAACCTATTTGTTCTTACCATAAGAACCTTTTTTGCTCCCTCCCTTTCCCCTATTAAGTTAGGTACATAAGCCCCAAATTCTAGTCATCCCTTTGAGTTACTCATCACCGGGCACTCCCACATGTATGTGCATTGTACACATAAATAAACATTTTCTTCTGTTGATTTGTCTTTTTTTTCAGTTTAATTCACAGGCTCTAGCCATTGAACATAAGAGAGTTGAAGAAAAGTTTTTCCTCTTCTACACAAGGAAGAGAGAAACTTCCATTCTGAATGGCTGGGCTAATGAAAGTGGCATTAAATAAAATGGGCAACATAGAAAGATGACCAGGTTTGGAAGAAAATGGCAGAGGCAATTCAATTTTGGACTTTTTAATGTACACAGAGTAGTGAAGGAGTAAATTTATCTTACGATTTATATCCACCCAGGCTTCTCATACATTGTTCACCCATCACCACTAGTGTTTTCTTCTTTCTCTTCCTAGACTCACATACTCTTCCTGACACTATCTCCTCCAAGTACAGACAGAAAAGATAAAGTGGCTGAGACATGGGACTTGACACCCTTCCATGGCTTATTACCCATACGGGCTTCCCCTCCAACTTTTCCACTGGGTTTCCAGTCTGCTCATCTTGGGGTTTTTCCAGGCCTTAGTACAGCTCAAATCCATCCAGGAAATGGGTATTGAATTTCTTCTTCTTTCCAGCTTGGCTATTTCCCAAACTCCCCTTGAGACGAGTTATATTTAGATTTAGCTCTTTTCAGAGCAAAGTCGCCTATATCAGCCTTGGATCAGAAAACTCCCAAAACCCTACACAAACATCAAGGACTGTTTCAAGGACTTGGCTCCAATGAATACCTTTCACATGTTCAACTTTCCTGTTCTTTCTATTGTTGACTGTCTAGAAGTTTCAATGGCTGCAACGTGCCTCAGGGTATTGTCACTTGCTTTGCTCTCTAATTATCTCAGGTGTTTAATAGTTTTCTGTCTTACTCTTCAAGAAAAGAAATAATTTGATACAGTTCCATAGTATTTCTTCAACTTAATTCAGCACTGGGAGCATAATAGGACTCAGTTAATAATACTTGTTTGAATGAAATTAGATGGAGTTATGTGGACTTTTAAATTTGATCAAAGTGGTTTTTTAAATTCAAACTACAAACCCAAAGTTGCCATCTTCATGACTTTCTTTTGTGTACGTGTGTATGTATTTTGATAAACTTTTTCATAGTCTCTGCTCAGAGAGAACCCATGGATACACGAGAAAGAATGGAGGCTCTTATGCCACAATGTGATTTTTGTTGTTGGCTATGACTTTGGAAATCAAGAATGTTCGGTCAATACACATTCCAGAATTCCAGGCCTACACATTCTGGCTTGGTTTCAGCATGTTGACTCTATTAACGGAACTTGAAAATATACGCCATTTTCCACTCTTTATGCAATTGTCTTAGGGTGGAATTTTCTTTTCTCCTCCCACCAGAATCTCAGCATTGCTTCAGCTCCCAATGTGTGCTTACACAATACTTTGTAAAACTGAGGGCTCTAGGATTTCCAGAGCACTGACATTTGACTTCTCCAGGACTGAGTTCCTTTGGGCCTTTTCCTTCACTGAGAGGGCAGGCGTAAAGGCTGAGGAGAGGAAGAGCAAGGTGGAAGGTTTTAGTGTTTAAAAAGAGAGAAAGATTTGGACCATATAATACATTTAAGTATACATATGTGAGGGCACCTGGAAGAAACTCTGGCTTTCAGTTTTCAGTGCAAACTGTGAGACTTTGCTCAGTTTATCCTGAGGTTTTAAAGCCTGTCCAGGAAGCTGGGGACTAGCTGATGACTTCATAGTGAAATCATGCAAAACCCATGAGCTCATGAGCTAGAAGATGAAACCGGACGAGACAAAAATGGCTTTGAGTGAAACTGCAGTAAGTCTGCACAAGATCATTCAAACCTGAAGAGGTGAAAGTGGAGAAAACTGGGCCCCTGGAATTTGAAGACTTTCTTGCAGGGACTTGTAGTAAAGTGAAACTCCTTGGTTTCACCCAAGCCCTTGAAAGACTCTCAGAGAAACTGTAGGAGAACTTGAAAGCCAAGGAACACTTCCTGTTTGCTTTGTGCTATCTCTGATTTCAGTGAGTGCTATTCTCGGTGCTTAACGGGGTCACCAAGGTCAAGCCTTTTTTCCTCATCCTTCGTGCTCTCTCTTCATGTGCACTCTCTTTGTGTACAATCCCAGCGACCGTCATCAAATGCGTCTCACGGAGCTGTGCTGCACTGAGTCTAGACATACCTTTATCTAACATTTTGTCTGATACAGCAGGCCGTGTAATGCTGCTGGACCTGGCTCAGGCTCCCAGAAGCCCAGGCTGGTTTAGGGTGGCATTGGGATTGGCCCCCTGGCTATGACGACACCGAGGAGGACCTCAGAGACAATGATCAGGAACTACACCCATCCAAGTCAGGCTGATGGAGGAGGCATAGGTGTGGATCCGAAGGCAGAATCAGAGAGGTTGAATCCAGGTACAGGACCAAAGCTGAGAAAACCTTACCCAATGGAACTAGTTCAATGGAGCATGGAGGCCCCAGGATGTAGCCAAAGGTGCTTTTCCTAGGATACTAGAATCTTGGGCATGGAGGGGAGGCTGTTAAGTGCCTTGTATAGGTCAGTTGCTCAGAACAGGATCCATTCCAGTTTTACGCAGAAAGGATTTATTTCGGGGACTTACATGGTTTATAGTATCATTCAGAGGGCTGAAGAAGTGCACTCCAAATTAAAATTTTAGGAACAACTCCCTAAGTGACACCAAAGAACCAAGCCACCAAAGAACCCATAGTTTCTTCTGCGTTTGGAGGCTGTCTTCTCAATGAGGAAGCTGGCTCCAGGGCCCCCAACCATTGCCAAGATCAGGAGGCAGCTCTGATCAGGGTGCTTCTGCCACTCTCACCCTTGCTGGGCCTGCTACAGTCAACACTGCTAAATGAATGCCCAGCACATGTCTGACACTCAGGAATCCAGTGATGGAAGGCTGGGGCCTCTGCTACTGCCACAACAGGACAACAGATGCCCCTATAAGTGGCCTGCCCACAAAAGCAGCAAAAACAGCAGAAGCAGGGGAGGTCATTTTCACTAGACCTACCACTAACAAACACGGGGTGCTAAAGTACAAAGAGAGGCCCTCCTACTGTATATCTTAAGTTCTGAGAGCTACAAATCAAGCTACAGATAGGTTCTACCCTCCTAGCTTGACAAATACACCTTCATCACAATGTGGGCATTCAGAGTCAAATTTAGATCCTTGAAATCTTCTGAAGAATGTGCCAGAATGTGGCAGTGTGGGAGAGCTGACCCCTGGCCTCAGTCTGTTTGCACCATTGGCTTGTCTTACTCTGCCAAGGGCTTTGTGCCCACGCGTGTGGATGCTCCAGGTCACACATCCAAGCTCTGTTGAAAGTCCAAACTCCTCTCCCCTGATGCAAACGATGCCCATTAGCCACCCATTGTGGAGCATGCTTGGCTCGAAAATTTTACCCTCAGCATCTACTCCTCTCATTGTTTTCTTCTCTATCCAAGCAGTTGATTTCAAAGGTTTGGGGAAGTAAGAAATACTTTTCCTTACAAAGAATTGAAAGCCTGTTGGTCTACAATCTAAGAGAAAATTTGGCAAAGAAGAGAGATGCGTGGGTGTTGGCAGTATCAGGTTCCAATGGGCAAGTTTCCCAAGTTCTCAAAGCTTCAGTCTCTTCATCTCTGAAATGGGAATAATAGGGCTGTTTTTTAGGAAAACGCATGCAAAGTGCTTAATATAGTGCCTCAGCTCACTAATAATAAGTGCTCAAAAAGAATATCAGCTATTATTACTGTCATTGTGGTTACAGATTATTAGGTAAACTTGACTATATGGGAAAAGTCAAATTGTGAAGACCGTCTTGGGCCTACAACCAGATTGCTAATCAGATGAATTCTTGCACCCTGCACTCAGTTTCTATGCCTTGAGTTAGTTATAGTCACTGCTTAGAGCAAGCTGGAAAATAGTCTTCGTCTTGCTTGCCGGTTTTGGCTGATAATGGCTGTGTGGAGAGCTGTGTTGAGGAGGAGCCTGAAGCCAAATCTGGCAATGCTGTGATCAATTAATGTCTGCCTGGGTGTGGGAGTAGATAGGTCTGTGTGTGTGCCAGATACCTCCCATCCCTGGACTAGACTCCATTCCTAAATGGTAAGAAGAAGATTCCTAAGCAGTAGGAAAGTAGGAAACACTGGGTTTGAGGCCCACTTCTCCCACCCCCTGGCTCTGTGACCAGAGGCCAGGCATTTAACCCACCTTTGCTTAGAGGCTTCTTCTGTAAAATGAGGATAGCCAGGTTTACCTCGCCTTATAGGGCTGTTTGTGAGGATCAAATGACATAACGCTTGTTAAAACACTGGGTCAACTCCCAGTGTTGAGGTGTTGCTTAAATGCAAGGTGTTTGTTACAGTGTGTGGTATTTGGCCAGTTTGTACTTGACAAGGAAGATGAGCCAAGTCAGTGATAGTTTTGGTTGGCCTCTGCCTGCATCGTCTTGGTCTGACTCTGCATCCTCCCTTAGTTTCTGAGTGCTGGTCCATTGGGAGAGAGCCTGGTAGGGCAGAAAGACCTTGTATTTAAAGCCAGATGCTGCCTCACTTATGTGAATGTATGATTTAGGTCATTTCCTAGCCTCTCTGAGCCTCAGTTTCTTCATCTGGAATGTGAAAAGTGGCTAAAGATAATAATGGCATCCATCTCAACTGTCTCCCGGGCCAGGGAAACTCAAAGTGGTTATGATCCTTTACTATGATCTGAGCCAAATGAATCTTCACCCTGCAAACCCTCTTGCCTGCTACTCCCTCCTCCCCTCCAGGATCCCTAAGCAGCCTCCAACATTCTCATCCTATCATTGGTTTAAATTGAGGCACAGCCTCCGTGAACTCTTGGTATCAATGCTAGAGTGCCAAGGCAAAGTCAGGATTGGGCCAGAAATTGGAGGTGAGGAGAACATGAAATGGAAGCTAAAACTTAGTTTTCAAAACAGGTGGAGTGGGAGTGTGGCCTGGGTTGAGTAGAGGAAGTGCTGGGGAGGTCCAAGGTCAGACCCCAAACCCACAAGGAGAAAAGGGAGGGTTGCAAAGATTCAGTGGAGCAAATTTGGGATCAGAGTCAGCCAGTGTTGATGAACAGGTTGGCCCCGAAGCATCAGTCCAAGGCAGTTCCCCAGCCTCTGCTTCCTACTCCTCAAAAAGTTCTGGGCCTTTGAACTAAGAACTAAGCGTGTTAGAGGCCCAGTGTTCTGAGGCTGCTATGAAACACACATACCCACTTGCACCCAAATTTGTTTCCTCTCTCCACTCTCCATATATTCCTTCTTTATACTTAAGCAAAGAGAATTAACAGTTTGATCAAGGCTTTCTGCGTTAGTTTCCTAGGACTGCCTAACAAAGTACCACAGACTGTGTGGCTGAAACAACAGAAATTTATTATCTCACACTTCTGGAGGCTGGATGTCTGAGATCAAGGTGTTAGCAGGGTTGGTTCCCTCTGAGGGCTGTGAAGGAAAATCTGTTCCATGCCTCTCTCCTAGCTTCTGGTGGTCTGCTGACAGTGTTTGGCATTCCTTGGCTTGTAGATGCATCACCCTGATCCCTGCCTTCATCTTCACACGGCATTCTCCCTGTGTGTGTCTCTGTGAGCAAATTTCCCCTTTTTATAAAGACCCAATCATGTTGGATTAGGGGCCCACCCTAATGGCCTCATCTTAACTTGATCATCTGCAAAGACCCAATTTCCGAATAAGGTCACTTTCTGGGGATTAAGACTTTAACATATGAATTTTGGGGGGACACAATTCAACCCATAGCAGTCTCCTTGCTTCTTTTCAAACCAGGGTGGTTGAATGAAGATGAGGAATGAGGTAAAACAAAACACTAGGGTAACACAGAATCTGTTTTTGTTCACTTAGCAACTAGAGGAGCAGTGATGCTGTGTAGACTGTTTCCTCTTATTCTGCTGGGACAGGGGAAAAGGACTTTCAATACTGTAATTTCAGAGCTTAGAACAGTCCTGGTATGGAGTAGATATTCAACTAATAATTGCTCAATTACTAATGAATGAAGGAAACTCAGCCCATACTAGCAGCCATTGATGGTTTACACTCTGGTACCCAAGTCTTGCCTGGCCTGGAGAAAGGACACATGAAATGGTGGTTGAATTTCCCATCAGTTTCTCCCATAGAGTAGGCACGGCCTTATCATTAGGAGCTGAGCCTTACCAGGAGTGGAATGAAGAGCTTCAGGTGGTAAGTCTCAGAGGGCTGGGCTCTTTCTTAGCCTGTGTCCCTTGCTGCTCCTCAGTGATCTCAGCCCACTCCCTGTCACCTTGGGGCCCCATTCTATAGTCAATCTTGAGACCTGAACTAAGCTTTATATTTCTAAGCAGTCACAAAATCCCTTCCCTTACCAAAGCTTACTGATCCTGCATCTCACTCATTATCAGCATTATAGGGTTGGAAGAGCCTCAGTGATGATCAGGTTCCACCTTTTAATCTATAAATGAGGGGCTGAGGTTACATAATGAAGTGATTTGCCTAAGGTCACACAGCCAGGCCTCCTGACTCCTGGCCTATGGCTCTTCCTTTATCCTTAATCCTGTTGTCTGTTGGCTGACTATTGGTAAAGAATTTATCAAATATAGGAATCCTTTTGAATGTGTTAGATAGGAAAATGCTGTAATCTAGTTCGAATACTCAGGTGTCCCCAGAGTGTGAGGACATTGGTGGAGACTTGGGGCATTTGGCTCGTTGCAAAGAGGCACTGGGTCAGGCCCTTCACACTTTCAGCCTACAAGCTCTATTTGATTCACCTACAGGGAAAGCTAACTTTCGATCCTGGATTCCCTTGCATCAACTCTCCCACCATCCAGAGACAAGAGAGTCCTTGTGGAAAGCCAGGCCATGGCCCAATCTTGACCTTGCACTGGGCTGCCCTTTCTTGTTTCCCAGCTGTTCCTTGGCCCAGCCAGTTTCACTGAGATTGAACAATGGCTCCAGTCTATAGGTAGTGAGCTCATTGCCTGTTGCACATGCTTCTTTTGTACAATGGCCAGGCCAAATGAAGGACAAGATGTGGCCCTAACCATCACTCTTAGAGCTCGTTACAGTTTGCAGTGTCCTGAGAGATGACTGATGGGGGCCCTAGCAGCCATCTTGTGCTCCCCCAGCACCCAGCCAGCCCCACCAATGCTGTTGAGATGGCTTCTCATTGTTTATTGTAGGCCAGGCTTACTTGCAGTGCCTGCCTTATCTGAAAGGCTCAGCACGGATTTGTAAAACCTAAACTGCCATTAAGTAGCTGACTTTAATAAGTAAAAACCAACCAACCAACTGAACTGGAGAAGGAGGGTGAAAGTTCCCATTAGAGTTACCAGATTTGACAAATAAAAACACAGGATGCCCAGTTAAATTTAAATTTCAGGTAAACAATGAATAGTTTTTTTATTATAGTATATCCTGTGCAATATTTGAGACATAGTCATACTAAAAATTATTTGTTGTTCATCTGTATCTGATATTCACTTTGAACTGGGTGTCCTGTGTTTAGCTGACAACCCTAGTTCCTGTGGAGTTCCATGGTCAGGATTTCCTGTGAAACACACCTTGACTCTTGACTGTTGGAACGAAGTCTGGGACTCTTCCAGTCTTGACGTTAGCAGCTCTGCTTGATTGTTACTGTTCACGAGCACCTGACCAGGGGCTTCGGGGAGTTCCACAGGAAGGCTCGTGGATGGTCCCTGCCGCTGGGAATTCCCGGCAACAAGAGGTTCAGAGCCAGCTCTTGGAAAATGCAAATGTAACTGAAGTCAGTCAGTCCATTTTTATGTAGGCACTCTAAGTACAAAGGGCTTCCATGTACCTTCTCATTTGATTCCTCAACATCCCTGAATAGGATCAGGCATGTGTTATCACCTCTGGTTAAGATGAGAAAACACTCGGGAAATATTGGCCAAGTCAGTGCCTGGAAAGTAAAGACTCAAAAGCCATCCTGGCTGTCAGGGGTTAAGACCACCTTTCCTTTGTTATTGGAACGTACTGCTTTATTATGATAGTCGAATATATTTCTCCAAAAACCATTGCATTTTTCTCTCTATAAAAGTAATATTTGATTTTTGAAGCACACTTGGAAACAGATAAAGAAGAAAGGAAGGCAAATCAGCAAGGAAAGCAATTCCACAATTACATGATAACTACTGTTTACAGGTAGGTGTAGGGTCTTTCATTGTGTCCTCTTTATATATATTAACATATTACATCTTAGTCAGCTAGGGCTGCTAAAACAAAATAGCACAGACTGCATGGCTTAAACAACAGACGTTTATTCCTCACAGCTCTGGAGGCTGGAAGTCCAAGATCAAGTTGCCAGCTGATTGGGTCTTGGTGAGAGCTCTCTTCCCGGCTTGCAGACAGCCACTTTCTCCCTGTGTCCCCACATGGTACAGAGAGGAAGCTCTGGTGTCTCTTCCTCTTCTTGTAAAGCTCTACTCCCATCTTCAGGGCTCCATCCTCATGACCTCATCTAAATCGAATTACCTCCCAAAGGCCCCACCTCCTAATGCCTTCACATTGGGGGTTAGGACATCAACATATAAATATTGGAGATAAACAAACACTCAGTTCATAATATATTATTAGTTTTAAATAAAAAAGGCAAAGTCCTCTTATGCAGATGCATTCACATGAGTGATGTAAATATAGATGAGTGATTAGTTATGCATGTGAAGATAATCATATGTATATATGCACAAATATATCTATATGTAATATGTACTTCAATGATTTTGAAATTAGATGATTCATTTTTGGCATTAACCAGTACTCAGAACTAAGCCCAGAAAGAGGGTAGAAAGTAGCAGATAAACTTCCAATAAAGAACAAAAAGTGGGCAGTGATGGATGCAGGGCAACATTCTACCACCATGAAGGTGAAGCTGTTTCCACAAGGAAGTATTCCTAGTCAAGAATGAGTGTGTGGTGGGTGAGGAGGTATAGCTAAAAAGGTCTATCCCTCATGCTTTCGCATTAAAATATTGACTTATGCTGACTACTATTCCCCAACAGTTGGTTTCCCCTTTGGACAGAGGCGCTGGTAAAACCTAATTCAGAGTTGATGTCATTGTGACTTTAGAGGCACTAAGGACTCAGTTGTAACATGTCTGTAATCAATATATTTATAAATAACTCATGCTCATGTATGATCTCAGGACAACTTATTGTTTCAGGGTTAGAGGCCATTCTTCATTTAGGAAGGTCAATACTATAAAACTGGGAACCTTTTTATCCTATGGCCGCTAAAAGGCTTGGTTTTGTAGACAGTCACCAGACACTTAGGACAACACAGTCTGATGATGGCCTGGGGCCAGAATCAGAGATGTCTGTTGAGAGAGATTCTCCCGGGGTCTCTGGGCCAAGAGTGACCCACACCCAACATTCAGTTCACTTACCCTACTGCAGGCTCAGTCACCTAAAATAGCAGCTTATCATGTTTTTCCATCATATGATGTGCTAGGTCTCAGAGAAACTTCTTTTCCCCCAAAAATGGACCTTAAACACCCAGCTCCCCATGTAAGTGCAGCTCTTCAGAGCTTTGCAATCCACTCTCTAGCATGGCAGCAGATTCTGCAGGAAACTACAGGAGCGACCTTGGGGGCTGAAGATGATTCACCACCTCGTTCAAAGAGTCCGTCTGACCCTCTGGGTCTCCACTGGGTGGCCTTGCCTAGTAAGAAACACTGGTATAAGCCCTCAAGTAATACATGGCTGTGAAAATCGAGATCAATGCTGGCACCATTATATTCAGTTATTTTTAGTTGTACACTTATATATACATATGCATAGTGTTCTTTGTCTTCAGAGCAAACTTTTTATAAAGATATTCTTATATCTCTTGCTGGGCAAACTCAGAATCTTAAATGTATATTAAGTAGAATGAGCACCTACAAATGAAGCATCTATTAAAACATATCAGCATCTTACACCATTGTGATGCAGTATGGTTTGTTCAAGGTTAATCTTGCTTGGAAAGGAAAACGTTGGAAAGCTTTGTTTAAACCTACCAAACAGGAGAAGCAAATCAATACGAAACAAAACCCCAACCGGCCAATTGTTTCAGACCCGAGAGCGTGTTCTACTCATTTTTTTTTTGTTGGAAACATTTGCCTGGGACGTCATTTGTAATCACTTTTGAGGCAGAAATAGCATCAAGCTCCTAAGGAGAAGAAAATAGGAGCTCTAAGTGTAAATTCCTGAACCATGGAGGGAAAACCACACGCCAATGACTTCAACAACAGTAACTGCTTAGGCCCATGATTTTGAGCAATCATAATGAGCGCTGACAAATTGCATGGAATATTAAAACGCACCTAAAGCAGAATTTGAAATTCGAGTTCACTAATGCTACGTAGACTGATGAAACTCGTTAGTAAGGCTAAAGACTCAGTGCTGGGATGTCCTCGGTTATTCTAGACGTGCGAGTGCCACCTACTGGTAAACCTTACCTTTACTTAGAGGGTTGAGGAATTCTGCAATTCACCTTGCCCAAAGTCAAGGAAAACAGCACCATTCTCTGCTAGTGCTGACCCCAATTCAAATTCTTTTCCCTTTTCTCTTTTATTGTACCTTCCCTTAGTTATGGTTTTTTTTTTTTTTTTTTTGGAAGATTAGCCCTGAGTTAACTACTGCCAATCTTCCTCTTTTTGCTGAGGAAGACTGGCCCTGAGCTAACATCCATGCCCATCTTCCTCTGTTTTATACGTGTGATGCCTACCACAGCATGGTTTTTTGCCAAGCGGTGCCATGTCTGCACCCGGCATCCAAACCCGTGAACCCCAGGCCACGGAGAAGCAGAATGTGTGAACTTAATCACTGCACCACCTGGCCGGCCCCGGTTCTGTTTTCTAATTAATGCAAAGTCACCCATTTACTTTCTCTAATATCAAACATTTCCCTTCTCTTCTCCATGCCACTAGTCCAGGAGAGCCCAAGAACCCAGCTGCAAAACCCCTTCCACATTCCAGCTACTTCTACTCGACCCCTTTCTATTTCATGGCATGGGGTACAAGGGTTCCTTCAGAGAAAAGCCTCTGAAAGACAGCTTGGAAGGGCAGCAGAAGAGCTGAGAACAGTCGCACACCCATTACTTAATTAAGGAATTAATTAAGTAACATGTTTACTATTATCACGACTTCCAAGCTCAAAAATAATAATGCTGCTCATAGCAGCTGTCGTGGTGAAAATATATGGGAAAGATCTCATGTGCTTTTCTTTCGTATTTTCCGTTAAGGATGGATACGTATATGTATATTCTTATGCTATGGGGGGAAACAAATAAGTCAGCATATAGTTGAATTGATACAAAACAAATATAAGGACACAAAATGACAAGGTAGTAATGAAGGGAGGTGGCATATATCAAAATAAGAATTGCTCATCGAAGACTTTTTTTTGTTGAGGAAGATTAGCCCTGAGCTAACATCTACTGCCAATCCTTCCCTTTTGCTGAGGAAGCCTGGCCCTGAGCTCACATCCGTGCCCATCTTCCTCTACTTTATACGTGGGACGCCTACCACAGCATGGCTTCCCAAGCCGTGCCATGTCCACACCCAGGATCCGAACCGGTGAACCCCGGGCCTCCTAAGTGGAAGGTGGAAACTTAACCACTGTGCCACCGGGCCAGCCCTGCTCATCAAAGATTTTGAAAGATTGTGCCAATGTTCACTCCCTCCAGCAATTCATGTGACTGCGTCTTGTAACACTCATCAGCATTGACCATTAACAGATTTTTGAGTCTTGATATGTGAAAGATGGCAACTCTGATAACAGGCATTTATTTCACTACTATTAAGGGTAACCATTTTTTATATGTTTTTTTTCGTATGTAATTTATCTTACATGCAAATTGTTCACGTCTTTTTCCCATTTATCAATTGGATTAAAATCTTTTTTTCTTATAGGTATTCATAGACAGCTATTAGAGGAAGAATATTAATCCTTAATGTTACATACATGAATTAGCATTGTTCTAGGAATCTTATCCTTTAATTTCATTTGTGATATGTTTGATGCGTAGAAATTCTACATTTTTATATGGTCTGGAAAATTTACTCTTTGAGATTTCTCCCATTGTTAGTTCTCCATTCTAAGACAAATGTTCACTCATATCTTGTTTGTGTATGTGTGTGGCTTGCTTTTTAAATATGCGGTTCTTCACTCAATCTCTGATTTATTGTGGCATATGGTAATGGGTAATGATCTAATTATTATTTTTTTAAATAGCTATCCAGTTGTCCTATTAACATTACAGAAATATTTAGGTCCCTGTATACATCAGGGTTGTTTTCTGGGCTGTCTATTTTGCATTATTGACTTCCTGCCTATTCCTTGTCTCTATATCCTATTTATTGTGCACCTACTATGTGCTAGGCATCGTGCTAGATACTGGGGAATTAAATGATGAACAAAACACTGAGCCACCCTGGGGGAGGTGACAGAGTAGGAGACATGACAGACATTCATCTAGTAATGACTCAAATATGTAATATTCGACTGTGATATGAAAGGAACTGTGAGAACACAGTTTTGGACCCGATCTCTATTTTTTGGGTGGGGAGAGATGATTCCTAAGAAAATAGTCATAAATTTAAAAAATTAAAAATGCTTTTTTATGAGGAAATTCATCAGGAAGGCATTTGTAGTAGAAAACAATTAGGAGAGAATTAGAATATCAAACTATAGAGTATTGAAAAAACACTTAAAAATATAAATTATGAGTATGTTGTACAAGGTAAATGTTTGAAAGAGTGAAAAATGTTAGAAACAGGATAGTATATGCAGTTTATGGTATGCATTTGAAACAAACATACTTAGAAAAATATCTCAATACAACATATCAAGATGTCAGAGTGTGTTATTGGGGTGGGGAGGTTTGGGTGATGTTTCCCCCTGATTTCCCTTATTTTCTGAATTTTATTTACTGAAGATTGCTTTTAAATGAATATGTTCTTCTCCACCTTCCTCCTTCCAGACCAGCTCATGAAAATAAAAAATAAACATACTGCTATTGTGGATTAGCTTCTTAATTAAAGGCAATCTGCAAGCTAGAAGAACTTTTTAAAAGTCTATTACTGGGGCCAGCCTGGTGGTGCAGCAGTTAAGTGTGCATCTTCTGCTTCTCAGCGGCCCAGGGTTTGCTGGTTTGGATCCTGGGTGCAGACATGGCACCACTTGGCAAGCCATGCTGTGGTAGGTGTCCCACGTATAAAGTAGAGGAAGATGGGCACGGATATGAGCTCAGGGCCAGGCTTCTTCAGCAAAATGAGGCGGATTGGCAACAGATGTTAGCTCAGGGCTGATCTTCCTCAAAAAAAAAAAAGTCTATCACTATTTATAAATATTCATAAATCTATAGACCTTGAATGGAGCTTAAGTATTATAAAGCACCAATAATCTCCAAATGTAGATATTAATTTGCATTTCAGAAACTCCAAAATCCTGGCACTGTACAGAAGTAGGCAGAGATGCCCTGGGATAATTTCTAGGAAAATCAGTGATGAAAAATGACATTCTAGAAATTCAATCACTGCAGTAGACTGACATATTTGTCCTTGACTTTATTACTAACTGAGACCTCCCTGGGCTCAAGGACTTAAAACCTCTGGAAATTTCCCTCGCCTGGGTCCCTGGCTGTCTAGCCTAGCAGCACAGATTCTGAGACCTTGCTCCTCATGGGGTCCTGTGTGTGCCCCTGAAGGCAGGAGTCCAGGCACACATGAGAAGGAGCTGCACAAAAGTGGGAAGTTGGAATTGCAGAGATTGGAAGACATGCAAAAATTCAAGCTCTAAATTGTTAATATACTTTGTAATTTTTTTGATGAGGAAAATTGTCCCTGAGCTAACATCTGTTGTCAATCTTCCTCTTTTTGCTTGAGGAAGATTGTCACTGAGCTAACATCTGTGCCAATCTTCCTTTATTTTGTATGTGGGATGCTGCCACAGCATGGCTTGGAGAGTGGTGTGTAGGTCTGCTGCTGGGGTCCAAAACTGTTAATCCCGGGCCACTGAAGTGGAGCACGCAAACTTAAGCACTACGCCACCAGACCAGCCCATTAGTACACTTAAATAGTTAAAGTGATCCATCAGGCTCCTGTCTGCTTCTCTCTGTGTGCATTTTTTTAAAAAGTTTCAAGGTTTATAAATCTCGTTAAAGCTAGTTTGGATCTGCAAGTCCCTTCTTAAAGGTGAAACACCACTTACCTGACAAGAGGTTTTCACATATTGAGGTATATGGGGTAACTATTCAGATTCAAAACCAATTCAGCTTGAATGAGAAAGCATGACTTATGGCCTATCAAACATACATTGTACATCTGCTTTAACCATTAAAGTAAAGAATGCTCTCTCTTAACAGAAGAATGCAGACTTCCCCTATTGGTAATGCCCCATTGGTAACACCCATATTAGTCCCTTTCCCAGACATCAGGGAAATTTGCAACTGAACACCTCTTTGAAACTTTGATGAATATGTACCTGGGCGTGTTTTATGTGTGATTCTTCTAAAAAGGTATAAGACTGTACTGAAAACCATGTTTCTCCAGAACGCTTCTTCCCTTTCCGAGTTATAATTCTCAGTTTGGCTCAAGCAAAACTCACCTTATCTCTCTTATCTATAGAATGGTTATTGGTTATTTTGTGTCGGCATACCCCACCCGTGAAAAAAAATATATTCATCAAAATAAAGAAGAAGGACGGCGTCATTTTGCTGGAACACTTACGAGAACAAAAAAAAACTCCCAAACAATTCCTAGTTGCAGAAATTAGATAGTGTCTTTATAAACAAGACTGGGAGAAGTGGATCAACTATAAATGCTAAGATGTTCAAGAGCCATGCATTGAGCATCCTTACCCAGATCAGTGCTGGATTCGGCTACCATATCAGTTGACGTCCTAGCAGGATTTTGTCACCAAATACTTGCCCCAAGGAACTCAAGGGTGGGTTTGGAAGCATTTAACTGTTTTTCTAATTGTTTTCCTTCTTTTATTATGTTAAGGAGATGCAATCACCAACTACCCTAAGCCTTACCACAAGAGCTAGCCTATGACCTTTGCCTTATTTTTAATGCTAGGATCTCTCCAGGAGGAGCTTAGGCCTTATTACATAACCTGCAGTGTATGTGGAAGCATGTTTTCCAACTGAGCCTGTGCAAGCGAATACCCATCTCTCCCTTTTGAATATTCATCCTCCATCTGAAATAAAAGGTCCCTGCTTTCCTTTGCTCGGGGACGCCATGACTCTGGAAATGATTCCTCATGGTCTCCTATTTGCTGCAAAGATACTTTACTTTGTGAGACAACTGCTTCTGGAGGACAGTCTGGTCTAACTCGCCAGGAGGGAATTCACTTTGGTTTCGGTAACAATATCACTGGCACATTCAGACTGGGCATTTTGAAAAAGGTTTTATGAAAGGACAACAGAGTAGTGTGATGGTGATGGGGTTCAGGACAGGCCGCCCCAAGATGCAACACTCTGGTATGCAGACTATTTCAAGCTGAAGACAATAAAGGCTCAGACACAGGAATAACATTTGACCTTTCCCCCGTAACTGCCTAAAAGAAATGTAAACTAAAGGCCTGTCCCCAGCACAGGCCATCATCATAGATAACTTTGGGTTCCGGTAGACTGGGAGGATCCTTGCTAAGCCCACTCTTATCAAAGTTCTGTTTACCAAAGATTTGCTTTTCCATTTCCATGCGGGTTGCCTTCCTCCCCTTTGAAGACCCAAACCACTACCCCAAAAGTCCTCCTTTTCTGTAGCTGAAGATACTGAAAGAGGCAGCCTCGGCCAGTTGGCTGAGTTGCTCAGTTTGCCTGAGCCTCTCCCATGTAGACATGTTATAAAGCTTTGTTTAATTTTCTCCTGTTATTCTGTCTCATGCGAGTTTAATTCGTTTTCTGGCCAGAAGGACCCAGAGCAGGTAGAAGAAATGTCTTCCTCCTCTACAATGGTCACTTTACCATCTCTAAGCCTGAAGGGAGGAGAAAAGAGAGCAATTACCAAGAAAGAGAGAGAGAAAGAGAGAACAAGAACTGTGTGGAGAGGAGCTGGGACCTTGACTGAAGGGATGCAGCCAATCCAAGGTGACACAGCAGGAAGGGAGCGAGGGGAGGGCAACGTATACCCCCATCCCTCTTTCTGATCTCCCAGCAGTGTTTCCCATTGTCAGAACCTATCGAGGAAGCCAGAGAGCCAGGGGCCTGTTGGGGCAGAGTAAGGGGTCCTTCTCTTGGGGCACAGAGAAGAGCAGAGAAGGGTGGAGAGTGGGTTTGGTGGAGAGCCAGAAGATAAACAGGTCAACTGCTTTTCAGAAATAAAGGACAGAAATAACGTGGGCTCTGTCTTCTGAGAAGTAATGACTACTAAAGCATGACTTTGAAAAAGTAGGAACGGAGGAAAGACTCTGCTTAAATGTGAAAATTAAAGTGAAAATTGTGTTTGTCTATAAAGTCTACATTTTTCTGCAGACACACACACACTTATACAAACACACACCACACACAGACAGCTCGTCTACATGAGTGTTCTGACTAGAGAATCTCGGGGAACAGTGATTGATACACACAGGAAACAGGCTACGAGAAAATGGATGGCTGCATCTGGGCCCATTTCCTGCCCCTGAGACATTTTGACGATAACCCAAGAACTTTTGGCAAACACAAAGGACAATTTTCACTTTAATAATTTATCATCAGCTGCCTTGGAAAATATGCTCCAAATAGTGTGACCCAAACTGGCTCTGAACCCTGTTCTCTAATCCAGCGTCACTGGAGATATAGGGGTCCCTTGTGAAAGCACTCAATCCAGACACCTTAAGACACCAATTGTACCTTGTCCGGCAACGGCAACACCAGCCATGTAAAATCCTTGTTATCACCTTGCATGCATTTAGCACTTTTCAGTTTCCGAAGAGATTTAAGAGGACTTGGGTACCCAATTGTACTGCTTTGCTATTTTAGCAGGCAGGGACACGATTGTCAAATTTATTTCTCTAACCCATTGCTTAACAAACAGAAAGTGCCCAGTTTATAGCTGAGTAAATGTTTGCTGAGATCAAGTGAACTGAAAAACTGGCAGAAAAAGGGAGGCTGGTAAGTTGAGCCCGAGAAGCTTTTATTTCTTCTTCATGGTGAAATAGCTTTAAAGAGAGAAGTGAGGACTATTCGCTTCCTGAACCAGACGTATAGAGGGAAAGTCTGCAAGAACTGACCTCTGATTCAGTGGAGCACAGCACAGTGGGCTCTGGGATAATGATCAGCCTTGAGGTGGGGGTAATGACTAGAGGGTTGACAGTGGGATTCTTCTGGGTTCTTATCTCGTTCTTTTCTTCTTCTGGGTGCTGGTTTTATGGGTGTGTTCAGTTTGTGAAAACTTATAGGGTTGTACACTTATGTGCACTTTTCTGTATGTGTATTTTTTTGTTAGTGCCATTGAGTCGATTCTGACTCCTAGAGACCCTGTGTATAACAGAGGGAAACCCTTTTTGTGCCATCCTCTCACCTTCTGGCTCTGTATCAGACAATGCTCTGCTGCTATTCACAGGATTTTCGTGGCCAATTTTTTCGGAAGTGGGTGGCCAAGTCCTTCTTCCTAGTCTGTCTAGTCTGGAAGCTCCGCTGAAACTTGTCCACCATGGGTGGCCCTGCTGGTATTTGACACACCAGTGACATAGCTTTCAGCATCACAGCAACACACAGCCACCACAGTCTGACAACTGACGGTTGGGTGGTGTGGTTCCCTGACTGGGAAACAAACCCAGGTCGCGGTGGTGAGAGCGTTGAATCTTAACCACTAGACCACCAGGGCTGGCCATATGTGTGTTAGACATCAATTAAGTTTATATAATAGCAATCCTTTATAGACAATCCAACTTCAAATAATAAAACCTCTGAAGCAAATAACCTGAAGTTGTGTTTACTCTTGAACATTAATTAATTAATTGAGAGTCTGGGCTTCCAACCAGATGGCCTGCCTTGGAATCCTGGCCCTGCCACTCACTAGCTGGGTGAGTTACAAGTTATGTAATATTTCTAAGATTCTGTTTTCTCATCCATAAAGTAGGCAAATAATAATACCAGTGTAACTGAGATGTCGAGAAGACCAAGTGAGATACTCGTGCACAGGATCTGGCACATAGTCAGCTCTCAACAAATGACTGCTAGTCCTCTTATAATTGTTGTAGTGCACACAAATCTCAGTTGCCAAATTCACGTGTGCGAGAAATTCAGTTCTCTTTCTGCTCCTATATCTGGTCTTATTATTCTTTTTTTAAATAAATCCTTATTCCTTTGGGTAGCAGAGACTTAATCTCTGTCATTTCAGATTATCTACCCTGGCCCTGGGATGATATGTAATGTTCAAGTGGCTCAAATACATTTCTCCACACTGTATCTACTCAACTGTTCTTCCTCTCGTCTGATGTTGGCAGGCAGTCCACACAGGGCAAATATGTCATTTTTGGTGGCTGAGCAGCTTTCACTACTTGCTCACTTCTCTCAGAAAGTTCAGGGCGCAAGGATCTTCTTGCAGTTCGAGTCATCTCAGTCTCTCGTTACTCCAGGCAAAAAGGGCTTTTGTCACTAGGCTAAAAACCTTTGTGGTTTTGTTGTGGGTTTTGGAATGCATAGGGTTTTTCATATTTGATTCCATTCCATTCCATGTGCCGAAAGTCACACCCAGAATTCTTTCAAGCTGTCTCCAGACGTCATTAACTGCTAATTTGAGCATACCAGGCTGTTGTGGGAACATGTCCTTAAGCTTCCCAGGATCGTTTGCCTAGCAGTGTGAATTGTGTAGGTGGGCATCCTGCTTGAAGGCAGAGGGTGAACTTTTGACCTCTCAAGTTCTCTGGAGTCTGTCAAGAGGCTGCTTTCTGTCGTCTGATCTGCTCTCCCGCCCTAGGTATAGACACAGAGTCGACAGCGATCATTTAGACAGAGCAGCTTGAGAAGCCCAGGCAGGGTCCTGGTACTTGCCGGCCATCAACGCCATTAACCATAATCCTTTGTCACAGGATAAAGCCTCCCAGCCAGGCGCTGCCTTTTCCTTCACTCTCTCTTCCAGGCTGTCACTTGCATTTCGAAAATCTTGCCAATTGGCCTGGGAACCAAAGCCTGTGGGAGACCCCAGGGAGAAGATGCCTGTCACCAGCACTTGGCTTAATTACTATTGTCACCTGAAAATAGCCATAAGAACTAAAGCAAGTGTGTGAATACAGGAGAGCATGAAAAGCTGTGTCAGACCATCTGGTGCCAGGAGTTCCTGGGTTCTCTGGGTCAAAGACCCCCAGCGACTGTCCCTCATCGTGTAAATCTGCCTAGTATCTGCCACATACGTGTCAAAAGCACTGGTTTTCAGGGGCAACCAGTGCTGGCAGGCCATTCAGGATATCCGACGGCTCTTTCCAACTGGGAATGGCAAAGACTTCCACAGCTCCCTTCAGGCTGATCTCCTCTAACTGGGTCTACTAGAGATACGTCTGTCATAAAGTGCGGGTTAAAAGTACGAGGTTAACTCTGGGGATAGATTACTCTTTCTAAGTACCATACTTATGCTTTGGATAGTTGTTACTTGGTGAATGCTAATATATATCTACCTCTTTTAGAGTGATTTAGACTTTGGTTGTCAACCAGGCTGAATAGCATTTTAAAATGATAGATTGCCAGACGCAGTGCTGGAAGATTCTGATCTTGTAGGTTTGGGATGGAGTCTAGTAACATGTATTTCAAAAAGCTCTTTGGTCATAATAGTTAGGTACAATCAGTTTCTGTAAGAAACACTGCCCATATTTTATTGGCCTTGTACAACTGGAGTGTCCTTTTTTTTTTTGGAGGAAGATTAGCCCTGAGCTAACATCTGACGCCAATCCTCCTCTTTTTGCTGATGAAGACTGGCCCTGAGCTAACATCTGTGCCCATCTTCTTCTACTTTATGTGTGGGATGCCTACCACAGCATGGCTTGATGAGTGGTGTGTAGGTCCACACCCAGGATCTGAACCGGTGAACCCCGGGTCGCCAAAGCAGAATGTGAACTTAACCGCTGCTCCACCGGGCCAGCCCCCCGAGTGTCTTTTTGCTCAACCAGCAGCCTGGTGAAGGTGTTCTTGGTGGGTGTTAGCTTTCCTCCATCTGGTGATTCAGGGACCCAGGCTCCTTTCATCTGTGCCAAAAAGAGCACAATGTAATCATGGCAACAACAACTGGAGGAAGACTCCATTTCCCGTAGGGCTGGGGAAACCAAGGAGAGGTTGAAATTATTAAAACTTAGGAAGGGTCCCACGGAGCAGAAACTCAAACATCTGAGAAGGAGCTGCCTCTCAGCTGCTGTTGTCATCTTTAAGCTTAGAGGAAGGTTCTGTTAAGAAACAGAAATAACAGGCCCGAAACAGAGTCATTTTGCCCCACGACAGCAAAACCAAGACTTAATTACAGTTTCAACCCCTCCCAGGAAGGTGACCATTAAATAGTTAATCTGAAATTTCCTGACAAGCACCAGTGAGGGAACCCGCATGATAACCTCCCAGCCTTCCCTTCTGCCCGGAAAGGAGATGTCCCGGCCTGAGACAATCCTTCCTTTTCCTTTGCTAATACCTTCTTGCCCGACCCTTTTTCTGCCTATAAAAACCTTCTGTACGACTCCTTGGAGTGCTCTTCGTGTCCTTGGATAGGATGCTGCCCAATTCATGAATCGCCTAATAAAGCCAATTAGATCTTCAAATTTTCTCAGCTGAGATTTTTTTTTTTTTTTTGCAGGGGAAGATTCACCTTGAACTAACATCTATTACCAGTCTTCCTCTCTTTCTTTTTCTTTTTAATTTTCTCCCCAAAGTCCCAGTACATAGTTATATATCCTAGGTGTAGGTCATTGTAGTTCTACGTCAGCCGCTGCCACAGCATGGCAACCGACAGACGGGTGGTGTGGTTCTGCGAGCAGGAAGTGAACCTGGGCTGCTGAAGTGGTGAGTGCCGAACTTTTACCAGTAGGCCGTAAGGGCTGGCTCTGAATTTCATTTTTTCTCTTTTGCTTTGTTTTGTTTTGTTTTGTATTTTTGTGATGAAGATTCGCCCTGAGCTAACATCCATTGCTAATCCTCCTCTTTTTTTCTTTTTTTTTGCTTGAGGAAGATTACTCCTGAGCTGACATCTGTGCCAGTCTTCCTCTACTTTGTATGTGGGACGCCTCCACAGCATGGCTGATGAGTGGAGTAGGTCTGCACCTGGGATCCAAACCTGCAGACCTGGGCCACTGAAGCAGAGCGTGCAGAACCTTAACCACTTGGCCACGGGGCCAGCCAACTAGTTTTGTAACAGTTCCCACAGGGCTGGGACTCAGACCTCTGAGGAGGGGGTGCTAGCCAGCTGGTGTTGGTGTCTCCAAGACAGCACAATGAAGCTTGTTCTGTCTGTGTTAGAAAAACTGCCAGCTGGAGTCTACTGTTGCTACTGGAATGAACGTCTCTGCTGGGCTGAAGATCAAGGCTGGGTGATACTGGCAGGAACTGGAGGCAAACAGGAAATCCAGAGAAAGCAAACAGGAAGGAGGCAGTCTCTTCTTCCTTCCCGGACTCTGAGTTTTCCTCTAGAGCTCCTATGGGCAGAACCTAAGAGGGAGCCGTTTGGCAAAGCAGAAGCCCCAGCCTCAGCCCCAGTATTACAGAGCAGAGAGCAGCAGAGCGGGGTTGAAGCTAGAAGCAATAACTCAATAACTGGCTCTGTGAAGTGTCCCGGGGTTAGGGATAGTGAGCAGCCATTACCACCCTTTGCCCCTTCCCAGTGCCCCTTCTGATCTATTCTCCACCCTTCTCCATCTGCTTGGTGGCCTAGGCTGTTGATCTGTGTGATATACAACAGGCTGTCTGGCTTTCCAACTGCTGGTGGTGAGCACCCATAAAAGATGGGAAGAAAGGAGGAGAAGGAGGTTGAGACATTTATTCATCTGACTCCCTGGCTATGCGTTTGCTGTGTCCTTCCTTGGAGCTCCCTCTCCTTGCCTCTTCAGGCCATGGGGTGGCAACATAGCTTTACTGGTTTCAGTTCCAGAATACTGCGCTATCTTTAGTGGGTTCCCAATAGCTTGCTCCCATCTTTGTGAAGAGTTTCTTTGTTAGACTCTCCTCACGTGGTCCTACTTTGAGGGTGCCACTATTTTTCTGGGACCATGACTGATAGTCTAAGCATGAGAGGAAAAGGAATGGGCATAATTACGGGAACCAGAGAAGGGCGGCTGTGGAGAGACAGTCACCTAATGGAGCTGTGCCCTTCTGCAGAGCGATGCAGTCAACCGGGTGACCTGGTAGAGAGGCAGACAGTGAACAAACAACCCAACGTCATTCTCCCCTCTCCTTCTGATTTCCTGACTTCCTCTGACAGCTCCCCATTGCCCAAACCCAACAGGAAACCAGAAGGGAGGTTACTGTTAATGTGGTCCTCACAGGACAACATCCTTGGTCACAGAACAGGATGAAGAAGGCGGGAAAGTAGAACTGGCTGGGGGACGGGGGAAAGCGTGGTGAGCAGAGGAGATCCAACTCACAGTGCACCTGGGATATTTGACACACAGATCAGATCGCATATAACACTGCCCTCTTCTATATGACAAATTTATTTTCAATATTCATCACAAATAATTATTTTATTCTTGAATCATTATTTAGTTTTAAAACAATTCACGATTTAGAAAGAACACATTTCAGTGTAGAGATATTATTTAAATTCAGTAAAATATTACCCAAATGAATTTAATTTTGCACTTACCACATAAAAATATTACACTTCACAGTCTTAGATTTTAAACACCAATTAAAAACTCCCAGAGGACATGTGCAATGGCAGAAGTGAAGTAACTCAGGTTGTGTTTCTTCTTCTTTACAAATGTTGCGCAGTCATGGTCTATTTTGAACCTACTATTGAGATGCAGACATATGTCACACTTCAGGGTTTTGAAGAAACAAGCTATACACTAAGAGAACTTCAACAGTTCTAAACTGTGCAACATGTACCCTTGAAATGAATCTGGGTCGCTGAATCCATTTGTGTTAGGACTGACTGCTAACGGAAGTTCTCTGAATTAACTTCCATGTAGAATACAGTGTTTCTTAAAGGATAAGTTATGAAAAGCATGCTAATTTGAAGCTTATACATATTATTAAGACTCAGTAATAACCACAGCAATAGTTTGGCACTTAGCCCAACAAAAGATTTCTTTACTGATATTACTTAGATTTCCCAGGGCATGGTGATAATCAAAGCAGATCAATTAGGAGTGGGTTTCATGAACACTTTTCAGCTCTCTCCAGGTGATGACTGCACCTGGGCTGGATGCTCCCACTGCCCTGTTCTTGGCCCACCACTGCATCTTGGTCCACCATGTGCACAGAGTGTCCTCCATACTTTATATGTGTTTCTTTTTCATCGTAGCTTCTGCTTCCTCATAATTGTAGCTTACACGAGATCCTTCTAGCTGTTCTCACTGTCCTGTTCAACTCCATTGTTTCCTTTCTCAATCTCCCAGTACTACCTAGCTCAAATCCCTACAAGAGAGATCTTATTTGGCCAACCCATCTTTTTTTTTTTTTTTTTTTTGAGGAAGATTAGCTCTGAGCTAACTGCTGCCAATCTTCCTCTTTTCGCTGAGGAAGACTGGCCCTGAGCTAACATCCATGCCCATCTTCCTCCATTTTATATGTGGGACGCCTACCACAGCATGGTGTGCCAAGCAGTGCCATGTCCACACCCAGGATCCGAACTGGCGAGCCCTGGGCTGCCGAAGTGGAACGTGCACGCTTAACCACTGTGCCACTGGGCCACCCCAGGCCAATCCATCTTTTCTGGAGCAGACCATGACATGGTTTTTGGCTAGTCTGGGCATTGATACTATTGGGTCAGGGACTTACTTCTGGTAACTAGAAGAGGGTGGGGTCACCTGACTCAGATCATGGCTGCCTAGAAAGGGCTCTGGGCAGTGCAGAATGAGAGGTTGGCAAGTGTAATGCCAAGAAAGGTGAAACACACATGGAGATTCCTAAAGACAAAATAAGAATTCTTTCACAGTATAGTAGGAGGAGCATTGGGCACAGAGTTATGAGAATCTGGGTTTAAATCTCCTTTCTGGTTTTTAAGTAAGTAAGGACATTTCCTCATCCTCAGTTTGCTTAGAGTGTGATAGGTGTGTTATTTAGGAACAGAATACAAGTAATAGAACTGTCAGTAACAGAAATGGTTGAAATAAGTAAGAGCTTATCCCCCTACCTCCCATAGCAAGTCTGGCTGTGGGCAGCCACTGGCACTCGTTCAGGGCCAGCTCCTCAGAGCATCTTGGCTTTTCTCCTTTGCTTGTTGCATCACAGTTGCCCAATGGCTCTTGCAGCAGTAGATATCCTGTCCCTTTAAAGGTAGGGAGGAAGAGAAAGGGGTAATGGCCCCAAGTTCATGCCTCTTATTGTAAAGTAAAAGGCTTCCCAGAACCCCCAGAAGATTTCCATCAGTGTCTCATTGGCCAGGAGAGTGTACATGGCTATCCCTGGCCAAGGGGTAGGCTAGGACAGGGGGTGTTTGCATGGGACTGGACACAGGCTTTTTAGAACAGAATTGAGACTCTGCTAGCAGAAACAGAGGCGAGGGAATGGGTATTAGGGAGGTGCGGGGTGGAGTGGTCACACAGGTGTCAATGTTATCTATCTGTTTCCTTCCAGGGTAGCTGAGAGGATCAAATATACGTGAAATGTGCAATGGGGCCCTTTTCAGAATGAAAACATGCAACTTCTCTGTCTGAGCATTGTGTTTTATATGCCTGTTTTCTCAAAGACAGACCCTTTTTTTCCTACTTTACCTTGAGAACTACCACACAAAACTGAATATAGCCTGACTCTGCCTACCTGCCAACCTCTTCTCTCCCCACTGTCCCCATGCTGCTCACCACCTCCCTCTGACAGCACCAACCTCCTTCCAAGGTCCGTGAATTCACCAAGACTTTTCTCAGGCAAAGGCCTTTGCTTTTGCAGTTTTCCTTGCTTGTAGCAGACTTCCGCCTCTCTGCTACCTCTTCAGAGAAGTCCACCCTGATTGCCAACCTACATGAAAAATCCCCCAGTTGTTCTTTCTGAGCACCGAGCACAGTCTTCATTCCAGTATAGTCTGTCAATTTGCGTTTATCTGCTTAAGAGGCAGCCAGGTGCAATGTTCAAGGGCATGAGCGCTAGAGCCAGACTGCCTGCATTTAAGCCCTTCCAAGCTGTGTGGTCCTGGGCAGGTTATTTTGATGTCTTGATGCCTCTGTTTCTTCATCTGTAAAATGGGGATGTTGATATGTAGGAGAGGAAGAAATTTTCCTCTATTCTATTCTAGACCTTTCCAGCTGATCTAAGAATTAAATTGACATGAGACAGAGTAACATGAGAAAATCAAACAAGGTTAGTAACATGTGTACACAGAAGAAACCCACAAAAACTGAATAACTCACCAAAATGGCTGAAGCCATCACCTTAAATACCATTTTCAGCTAAAGACAAAGGAGGATGTGGGGGTTAGTGGTTTGGGACTTGAAAAGGGAGGAAGGCAATTCACATGAAGATGGAAAAGCAAACATTTGGTAAATAAATGTTTGCCATGCCTTGCAAAGACAATGAGACATGGGGAAGTCTTGATCAAATGGGCCTTGTCAGGTTCCTCCCTGTCTACCACACCTAGTTCGTACTATACTATTTTTATCTACGGTGGTAGCTCCTTCCTGGAACAGGCCTTCCATCTTGGATTCTTTTAGGCAGTTAAGGAGGAGGTCAAAGTTTCTTCCTGAGTCTTTTGTTCTTAGAAATAAGCAAGCCGAAGAGACACATTTTGCAGTGGCAAATTCTACTCCCTTACAAATATTACCTACCTCAGGAGATTGTGAGGAAGATTAAAAGTGTTAATATCTGTAAAGTGTTTAGAACAGTGCCCTGTGCATAGCAGGGACTATGTGAGTGTTACATAAATTTAAAAAATGACATATGTTTCCTCCACCATACTGTATGCTTTATGCATATGGTGACCATAGCCATTCTTACACTGCAGTGGTCAGCACAATGCCAGCCCATGTCATCATTGTTGTTGTCATTACTGTTGTTTTTCACCTAACGGGTATTAAATATTTGTTCAATGAATGAATATGTAAATGAATAACCAAGTGATGTTCTAATTGGGGGAGGGGAGGAACAGGAGAATCTGGCTACCAAAACGAGCACGGTGCCACAGCATGAGTTTGTAGGGTCTGTTAGAACTGAATCCTCCAGGACAAAGCGTGGGACCTGCATGGACCATCCTCCAGAATTGTCCTCCTCTTACTTACCAGCTAACAAATTCAGTTGCCAAATTATTTAAACAAGGAGGCCACTAGACTGAGGTGGCTCTTATGCTTGACAGCCTATGTAAGCAAACAGAGATCTAAGCCTGTAAATGCCTTAAAGTTATGAAACCAAAACGTTAAGGATAATCAATGAGAAACAGGCAGCTAGGCTTCAAGCTGCAGCCAGTCGAATAATTACCTTTCTTTGCTGGGGCACTTTCTCTATATAAGTCCCCTGGGTTCTTGTCAGTGGAGCACTCATAACACTTCTGGTTTGGTGCTGCCCAATTGGCATCAACTTTTACCCAAATAAACTCTTACAATTTTTAGTATGCCTCAGTTTATCTTTTACCTCAGTAATTGCCTTCTCAGAGTACCGCTAGATCTCAGGATGCCCAGGAAATGGAAGTGAGCCTCTGCGTGGGACCAAGGCACACAATCCCCCTATTTGGAAGGCCAAAGCGTTGATTAGGCATCTTGCTTGCTGACCTTGCCACTCAGGTGACAGCTGCTTCCCCGGTCAGCCTGAGCTCTGACCCCGGTCAGGACCCGGGGCTGTCCTGACTCTCCCTGAAGAGGATTTTCCAGACCCCAAATGACGGCAGCTTTATGGGCCAGCTGCACTGTGTTCCCTTTCAGAGGCAACCAAGGCTCTTAAATCATATGGAAAGTACATCCAAGTTGTGCCGTGGGGACTCAGTCAGGCAACCGGCTGCTCTGCTAATTCTTGTCCAACACTGGGTCTCAGAGGAGCTGTTAGAAATCCAGTATAATAGACATCAGTCACCCTGGCTGGCTTCCAGAGCCTCATATTCGCCTACATCTGAAGCCTTTGCAGAACCCTGACCATTTCCTGTGCCCTCCCGGCTGCCCAGCAAACAGGTTAATGTTCAGCCTCCCTGTCTGCTGAGCACGACTTGTTTTTCTGTTTCTGTTTGGTGAATGGCCTCAGGGTTTCTGCTCTCCTGCTCTGGCCCAGTTGGAAGTCTCTTTATTAACAGTTTGTTTGCAAGCTCATGGTGGTCCACGAACTTGTCTGAAATTTCCTGGAGGGGAAACAACTGCAGAATCCGGAACTTCAGTTCCAGAGGAACATTCTGTCAGTCTCTCCTCATGCTATCTGGTTATCCACCCCTCCTTCACCCTGCCCACCACGCACCTTGAAAACATTCCCATACTCCAATAAAAACCTTCCAGAGGTCCTGACAAGGGAGAAAACACTTCTACCCCTAAAAAAGGGGAAATAGGCAGTGGTACCTCTTATGTGGGGGCTGCTGTCTTCCATGAGGCTCTTTAAGGATAGTGTGAGGAAAAGTTCTAGGTCAGCCTTTAGGAAGCTACTTGCTGTTTGTCTAGTTATTTATTATTATTTTTTAAGATTGGCACCTGAGCTAACAACTCTTGCCAATCTTTTTTTTTTTTCTTTCTTTTTCTCCCCACTCCTCCACCCCAGCCCCCAGTACATAGTTGTATATTTTAGTTGTGGGTCCTTCTAGTTGTGGCTGTCGAGTTATTAAGGGACGTCTCCAGCCGCACTGAGGTCTGGTTGTGAGAACCAAGCCATTAGCTGAGGAGGAGGGAGAAGAGCGACAAGGACAAAGATTTGCTTTGGCACAGATGCCCCCAATGGAACCTATTCCTGTCCATCAGGCTGGCAGTCACTCTGAACGCTTCCCCTGAGGCCACACCAGAAGCCAGCAGCCAGCTCCTGGGATTCATTCCCTATTCAGCTTTTTTGGTCCCCTCTCTGCCCTCAGCAGTAGCATCCATGTCCCATGGCAGGCCTGTCCTGAGAGAGAAGGAGCCAAGGCTGGCTTGCTGCCTCCATGGTGGGTCTTGGCTAGGAGGCATGGGTGCTAACACTCCCTACTTTCAGCCAAACCCCACATAAATTTTCTACATGTCCTTACATTTTCTTAAGGCTAATATGGTGAAACAACATTAAGATGCTAATAGCTTTTTGACTTGGAAGGAAACGAAATGATCCAGTTCACTGGTGTTCAGGCATTCTTTAGCCACGGCAAACTCCCCCACTAGTGAAATCTTACTGAGAAACCCACGGGGCTGCCTGTGGAGTGGAGAGAGGTCTAGACCCCACAAACTCCCTTCCTCATCCTCTCAGTAGTCCCTGAGGCTCTTACTGCGAATGCCTAGGACTCTCTGGAGCCCACTTTGAAAGTCACTCTACCATGGAGGATGGCCTGCCCAAGGTAACAGTCACTTAAAGGCCTGGGCACCACTGGAGTTTAGGTCTCTCAAAGCTGGATTTATACACTTGCAAATATTCTACCATATTTGTTTAGACTTAGCCCTAGGATAAAACGATTCAATGCTTATCCCATATCTTTTTTCATTAATATCAGTAATTTCTCTTGGTTGGTATATTAGTTTGCTGGAGCTGCCATCACAAAGGACCACAGACTGGGTTTCCTGTTGTTTAAGGGTGGCTTAAACAACAGAAATTTATTTTCTTACAGTCCTGGAGGCTAGCAGTCCAAGATCAAGGTGTCTGCAGGGTTGGTTTCTTCTGAGGCCTCTCTCCTTGGCTTGTAGATGGCCATTTTCTCCATGTGTCTTCATGTGGTCCTCTCTCTGTGCATATCTGTGCCCAAATTTCCTCTTTTTTTTAAATTTAATTTTTATTGAGTTAATGATAGGTTACAACCCTGTGAAATTTCAGTTGTACATTATTGTCTGTCAGTCGTGTCATAAGTGCACCCCTTCACGCTTTGTGCCCACCTCCCACACCCTCTTTCCCCTGGTAGCCACTAACCTGTTCTCTTTGTCTACATGTTTAAATTCCTCATATGAGTGGAGTCATGCAAAGATTGTCCTTCTCTATCTGGCTTATTTTACTTAACATAATTCCCTCAAGGTCCATCCAAATTGTTGCAAATAGGACGATTTTGTTCTGTTTTGCAGCTGAGTAGTATTCCATTGTATATATGTACCACATCTTCTTTATCCATTCATCTGTTGATAGGCACTTAGGTTGCTTCCACGTCTTGGCTATTGTAAATAATGCTGCAATGAACATAGGGGTGCATGGGACTTTTGGAATTGCTGACTTCAAGCTCTTTAGATAGATACCCAGTAGTGGGATGGCTGGATCGTATGGTAGTTCTGTATTTAATTTTTTGATGAATCTCCATACTGTTTTCCATGTGGCTGCACTAGTTTGCATTCCCACCAGCAGTGTATGAGGGTTCCTTTTTCTCCACAACCTCTTCAACATTTGTTACTATTTGTTTTGGTTATTTTTGTCATTCTAATGGGTGTAAGGTGATATCTTAGTGTAGTTTTGATTTGCATTTCCCTGATGATCAGCAATGATGAACATCTTTTCATGTGCTTATTGGCCATCCATATATCTTCTTTGGAGAAATGTCTGGTCATGTCTCCTGTCCATTTTTTGATCAGGTTGTTTGATTTTTTGTTGTTGAGTTGTGAGAGTTCTTTATATATTATGGATATTAAGCCTTTGTCAGATATATGACTTGCAAATATTTTTTCCCAGTTAGTGGGTTGTTTTTTTGTTTCAATCCTGTTTTCCTTTGCCTTGAAGAAGCTCTTTAGTCTGATGAAGTCCCATTTGTTTATTCTTTCTATTGTTTCTCTTGTCTGAGAAGACATGGTGTGCAAAAAGATCCTTTTAATACTGATGTCAAAGAGTGTACTGCCTACGTTTTCTTCTAGAAGCCTTATGGTTTCAGGTCTCAGATTTAGGTCTTTGATCAATTTTGAGTTTATTTTTGTGAATGGTGAAAAAGAATGGTCAATTTTCATTCTTTTACATGTGGCTTTCCAGATTTCCCAGCACCATTTGTTGAAAAGCCTTTCTTTTCTCCATTGTATGCCCTCAGCTCCTTTGTCAAAGATAGGCTGACCATAGATGTGTGGTTTTATTTCTGGGCTTTCAATTCTGTTCCATTGATCTGTGCACCTGTTTTTATACCAGTACCATGCTGTTTTGATTACTGTAGCTTTGCAGTATGTTTTGAAGTCAGGGATTGTGATGCCTCCAGCCGCGTTCTTTTTTCTCAGGATTGCTTTAGCAATTTGGGGTCTTTTGTTGCCCCATATGAATTTTAGGATTCTTTGTTCTATTTCTGTAAAGAATGTCATTGGGATTCTGATTGGGATGGCATTGAATCTGTAGATTGCTTTAGGTAGAATGGACATTTTAACTATGTTTATTCTTCCAATCCACATACATGGAATGTCTTTCCATCTCTTTGCGTTGTCATCCATTTCTTTCAGAAAAGCCTTATAATTTTCGTTGTACAGGTCTTTCACTTCTTTAGTTAAATTCACCCAAAGGTATTTTATTATTTTTGTTGCAATTGTGAATGGTATTGTGTTCTTGAGTTCTTTTTCTGTTAGTTCGTTATTAGAGTATAGAAATGCTACTGATTTATGTAAATTGATTTTATACCCTGTAACTTTGCTGTAGTTTTTGATTACTTCTAAAAGTCTTCCAATGGATTCTTTGGGGTTTTCTATATATAAGATCATGTTGTCTGCAAACAGCAAGAGTTTCACTTCTTCCCTCCCTATTTGGATTCCTTTTTCTTGCCTAATTGCTCTGGCCAAAACCTCCAGTACTATGTTAAATAAGAGTGGTGATAGAGGGCATCCTTGTCTCATTCCTGTTTTCAGGGGGATGGCGCTCAGTTTTTGCCCATTGAGTATGACATTGGCTGTGGGTTTGTCATATATAGCCTTTATTATGTTGAGGTAGTTCCCTTCTATCCCCATTTTGTTCAGAGTTTTTATCATAAATGGCTGTTGGATCTTGTCAAATGCTTTCTCTGCAGCTATTGAAATGATCATGTGGTTTTTATTCCTCAGTTTGTTGATGTGGTGTATCATGTTGATTGATTTGCAGATGTTGAACCATCCCTATGTCCCTGGTATGAATCCCACTTGATCATGACATATGATCCTTTTGATGAATTGCTGAATTCGAGTTGCCAAAATTTTGTTTAGAATTTTTGCATCTATGTTCATCAGCAGTATTGGCCTGTAGTTCTCTTTTTTCGTGGTGTCCTAGTCAGGCTTTGGTATCAGCGTGATGTTGGCCTCATAGAATGTGTTAGGAAGTGTTCCATCCTCCCTAATTTTTTGGAATAGCTTGAAAAGGATAGGTATTAAATCCTCTCTGAAAGTTTAGTAGAATTCTCCAGGAAAGCCATCTGGTCCTGGAGTTTTATTCTTTTGGATGCTTTTGATCGCTGTTTCAATCTCTTTCCTTGTGATTGGTCTGTTCAAATTGTCTGCTTCTTCTTGACTAAGCTTTGGGAGATTGCAGGAGTCCAAGAATTTATCCATTTCCTCTAGGTTATCCATTTTGTTGGCATATAGTTTTCCATAGTATTCTCTTATAATCCGTTGTATTTCTGCAGAGTCTGTTGTTATTTCTCCTCTTTTATTTCTGATTTTGTTTATTTGAGCTTTCTCTCTTTTTTTCTTTGTAAGTCTGGCTAGGGGTTTGTCAATTTTATTTATCTTCTCAAAGAACCAGCTCTTTGTTTCATTGATCCTTTCTACTGCCTTTTTTGTTTCAATAGCATTTGTTTCTGTTCTGATTTTTATTATTTCTCTCCTTCTGCTGACTTTGGACTTCGTTTGTTCTTCTTTCTCTAATTCAGTTACATGTAGTTTAAGATTGCTTATTTGGGATTTTTCTTGTTTGTTAAGATGTGTCTGTATTGTGATGAATTTTCCTCTTAATACAGCTTTTGCTGTATCCCATATGAGTTGGTATGGCATGTTATCATTTTCATTTGTCTCCAGGTATTTTTTGATTTCTTCTTTAATTTCTTCAATAGTCCATTGCTTGTTCAGCAGTGTGTTGTTTAGTCTCCACATCCTTGTGCCTTTCTCAGCTTTTTTCTTGTAATTAATTTCTAGCTTTATAGCATTATGATTGGAGAAGATGCTTGTTATTATTTCAATTTTTTTAAATTTGTAGAGGCTTGCCTTGTTTCCCAACATATGGTGTATCCTTGAGAATGTTCCATGCATACTTGAGAAGAATGTGTATTCTGCTGTTTTTGGATGAAGTGTTCTATGTATGTCTATTAAGTCCAACTGTTTTAGCTTTTTGTTTAGGTCCACTGTTTCCTTGTTGATTTTCTGTCTGGATGATCTGTCAATTGACGTGAGTGGGGTGTTGAAATCTCCTACTATTATTGTGTTATTTTTGATATCTTCTTTTAGGTTTGTTAATAGTTGCTTTATGAACTTTGGTGCTCCTGTGTTGGGTGCATAGATATTTATAAGCGTTATTTCTTCTTGATGAAGTGTCCCTTTGATCATTATATATTGGCCCTCTATGTCTCTCTTTAGCTGCCTTATCTTGAAATCTGTTTTGTCTGATATAAGCATTGCAACACCTGCTTTTGTTTGTTTGCTATTAGCTTGGAGTATTGTCTTCCACCCGTTTACTCTGAGCCTGTGTTTGTCCTTGGAGCTGAGGTGTGTTTCCTGGAGGCAACAAATTGTCAGATCTTGTTCTTTAATCCATTTTGCCACTCTGTGTCTTTTTGTTGGAGAGTTCAATCCGTTTACATTGAGGGTGATTATTGATGCATGAGGACTTAATCCTGTCATTCTGTTGCTCGTTTTCCAATTTTCCTGTGTTTCCTTTGTTTCTTGTCCTGTGTGTTTTAGCCTACCCATTGACTTCCGCCTTTTCTTCTGCTGGGTTTCTTAAATTTTTCCTTATTTATGTTTTTTAGTTTAGAAGCTACCCTGAAGTTTGTATTCAGAATTTCATGTATAACATAGACCATTTTCTGGTGGTCTCTTACTTCCTTAGCCTGGACTGATTCAGTCCCTTTCCTCCTCCCCTCCTAAATTATTATTTTCATCTCTTATTCCAACTTGTGTTGTGAGTTTGTGGTTAGAGTGATAAGATTGTCTTTGCTTTGGTGGTTTCCTTCCCTTTATCCTAATGCTATAGTTGAATATTTGCTATCCTATTCTGATTCTATGTATTTGTCTCCCTACTCTATGTTTTGTGGCCCCTTTCACCCTTTTTTTCTTTTTTCAGGTATCAGAGCCTTCTTGAGGATTTCTTGCAGTGGCAGTCTTGTGGCTACAAAGTCCCTTAGCTTTTGTTTGTCTGGAAAAGATTTAATTTCTCCCTCATATCTGAAGGACATTTTTGCTGGATAGAGTATTCTGGGCTGAAGATTTTTATCCTTTAAAGTTTTGAATATGTCATTCCAATCTCTCCTAGCTTGTAAGCTTTCTGTAGAGAAATCTGCTGAAAGTCTGATAGGGGTTCTTTTGTAGGTTATTTTCTTCTGCCTTGATGCCCTGAGTATTCTTTCTTTGTCATTCATTTTTGCCATTTTTACTACTATATGCCTGCAGTAGGTCTTTTTACATTGACAAATCTAGGAGATCTGAAAGCTTCCTCCACACACATTTCCCTCTCAATCCGTTGGGTTGGGAAGTTCTCTTCTATTATTTCACTAAGCACACTTTCTGTTCCATTTTCCTTTTCCACGCCCTCATGATTTCCAATAATTCTTAAGTTGCATTTTCTCATTGAGTCAGCTAATTCTTGGAGATTTTCTTCAGTTTTTTAAATTCTTAGTTCTCTTTCTTCCTCTGTCTGGAGCCATTCAGCCTGTCTATGTTCGATTATGCTAATTTGCTCCTCTATGTTGTCTACACGGGCATTCAGGTAATTCATATTCTGTTTTATCTTATCCATTGTAACTTTCATCTCTAGTATTTCTGATTGATTCTTCTTTATAGTTTCCATCCCTTTTGTGAAGTAACTCCACAACTCGTTGACTTGTATCTCTATATTTCCCTTTACCTCCCTTTACCTCATTGAGTTTTTTGATGTTAGCTACTCTGAACTCATCGTCACCTAGTTTACCTATTTCCAAGTCCTCAGGACATAATTCTGTGTTTTTATTATTTTTCTTTTGGTCTGGAGCTTTTATAAATTGCTGGATGGTAGAGGAGCGGTCTATGCACATAATGCTATTATTTTGTTGAAGTTAGAGCCTGTCGCCACTAGACGGGAGTCGAGAGCCACACGTTCTGAGCTCTCTGGCACAGTGTGGGCTGGGGGAGGAGGGGCACTTTCTCTCATGTGCAGACCTGGATTCTGTTCAGCTCTCTCTCTCTGGTTTCCTGGGGCCCTGGCTTGATGGGGTACCCCACACAAAAGCTTTCCCCCGTTATTAGGTTTCCAATGCATGGGTTTGTGGGAATCCTGGACGATCCCGTGGATGCACGACCCCTACCCCACTCCTTCCCTCCCCCATGGCAGCGATCCCAGTCTCTAGCGGAGGGAGCAAAGTTCTCTCTTACCTGCTTCCAGCTCCTCCGAGGGTGGCTCCAGCCTCTCCGCCCTCCGTCGTTTGGCTGCTGTGGGTCTCTGATGATTTCTGTTATTAGGATTTTTTTTTTTTTGGTTGGAAAGCAGTTGGTCCCTTTGGTTGTGGTTTGGAGGAGAGAGAGTCCCGGGTGAGCTCGCTCTGCCATGTAGCTGAGGTCACCTTAAACTCTCAAATTTCCTCTTTTAAGAACACCAGTCGTACTGGATTAGGGCCCACCCTAATGATCTCATTTCAACTTTATCTCTTTAAATACCCTAAATACAGAGGTATTGGGGATTAGGAATTCAACATATGAATAGTTGGCAGTGAGGAGGCACAATTCAGCCCATAACAGTTGGCTAAACTTCACCTTTTAGACTTAAACTTAAAGTCAAAAACAGCATATGGAAGCTATATTCCCTGAATTATGGTACATTTAATAACATATTTCTGTAGCCTTATTTTAAGGCCACTTTTTTTCTCTTGAAACTTGGAAGGCATTTCTCTCTTGGCTTCTAGTCTTGCAAGTTGTTATGGAGAAAGTTTGAGGCAAGCCGAATTTCTTTTTCTAGCTCCAGGTGCTGGACACATGAAGGAGGCCCTCTTGGACCAGCCCCAGTCAAACCACAGGAAGACCTCTGCCTCATGAACGACCCCAGGCAAGACCACCTGAGGAACTGCTGACCCCCCAGGATCGTTAGCAAATACAACAGTTGTTCTTTCAAGCTACTGTGTTGGGGGTTGTTATTACCTGGCAACTGACGGCTGACATACATCTAACAGGGGTTCTCCCTGGATCACAGTGCAGTTTTCTACAACCCAAGGTTACTGGCGGGGTGAGTGGGTAGCCTTTGTTCCTCCACAGCTGGCAGAGATCAGCAGCTTCAGGGCTCCTGGGATGTGGGGACTCTAGCTTCCATGCTGGCTCACCAACAGATTGCTTCCTACAAATATGGGGAGTCTGAGTGAATCCTCGCTCACCACCACATTCTCAGCTTCTTCTTTTTCCCTCAATGTTATGCAGAGGCCAAACCTGGCTCTGCTGATTCTGGGGCCCACCATCTCTCTGATCATCTCCCTGCACCCCTGATTGAATTTAGTGCCTTTGGCAGCCTTTCTTCAGGTACTGGACCTGGGATAAGCTGGGATCACAGATACTGCCTAGTTTTTATGACAGATGGAATTGCCTTTCTGTTTCTCCATTTTTGTGGAGGGTGGTGGTGATTTCCTATAGGAGCTGGAGGCAATCACGTATTTGCTCTGCCATTTAAAAATGTTAGAATAATAAAAATTTTAAAACAAATATGGGGGTTGGGGCCAGCCCTGTCGCTGAGTGGTTAAGTTCGCAGGCTCTACTTTGGCAGCCCGGGGTTCACTGGTTCGGATCCCGGGCACAGATCTACACACCACTCGTCAAGCCATGCAGTGGTGGCATCCCCCATAGAAGAGCTAGAATGACTTAGAACTAGGATATACAACTATGTACTGGGGCTCTGGGGAGGAAAAAAAAAGAGAGGAAGATTGGCAACAAATGTTAGCTTAAGGCCAATCTTCCTCACCAAAAAAACAAAACAAAACAAAACAAAGCAAAAAAACAAATATGGGGAACTAACATAGGTAGGATTGTCAACTTTTTATTTTATCACACAAGGATGTTAAAAAAGAGCAGCTATTCATCCTTTCAAAAAAAGAAAGTCATTATAAGACCCCATTAACTGCAAAGTACATAAACTCAGAAAAAAAAAATCCTTCTTTAGAGAGAATTAATATATGATGTATATCTTAATATTCATGTTTAGGGGAAATATAAATCTTTGGAGATACAGAAAAATTGGAACTTAAAGTTAGATTTCACGCAATTTTCCTTTAAGTGTCCTGTCAAGAAAGTGAGCCTACACACAGCAAAGGAACATCAATCTTTAGGTTTACAAAGACACTCATCTCTCTCTCCTCCCACACAAAATGATTATTTTTACCTTATGGTAATGAGAATTATTTTGGTGCTACATCAGGTTTCACACTTCCTTATTTTATTTATTTATTTACTTATTTATTTATTTATTTATCTATCTATCTATTTTTCGAGGAAGATTAGCCCTGAGCTAACTGCTGCCAATCCTCCTCTTTTTGCTGAGGAAGACTGGTCCTGAGCTAACATCTGCGCCCATCTTCCTCTACTTTATATGTGGGATGCCTGCCACAGGATGGCTTGACAAGCAGTGCGGTGTCTGTATCCGGGATCCCAACCAGCAAACCCTGGGCTGCTCAAGGGGAACGTGAGACCCTAACCACTGCGCCACTGGCTGGCCGCCAACCTTATTTTAAAATAATGAACTTCATAATCCCCTCTGGCTCAATCCACGTCCGACTTTAAGCTCTATTGGTACGTTGGACAAACTCTGTTGTTTATGTATATTGGGGCGTCCAACAGCCTCGGGGGCATTTTGAAGGCAGGGAAAGGCCTTCGCAGTAGAATGAAGTTACATAGCTGCCCCCCGAGGGTGGCTGCCCCGTCTGCAGCGGCTGTGGGGACATATGGTGCAGGCCCAGATTTTCAAAGCTTTGCTCACCTGAAGCTGTGGGGATCCCTCACATCCCTCCCTAGCACTTAGTAGCTCCCGAGTAAACGTTTGTGGAATAAGAAATGAACGGCTCATTGCAGGGCCCACTTACGTCTCCCTGGGGCCAGGGGCTGAGACGCAGGGCTGTGGCCCCTGGCTTGCCTGCATCCCACACACGGTCTGGCTTTCTAAAGGCCAGCTCTGCAGGTGTGGTGCAGGGATCTGCTGAGGACACACAGAGTTCCCAGAGGGTAGACACCGATGTGAGTGCAATTAAGGATACTTTCGTCTTCTTTTCAGAGAAAAGGAATGAAGAGTCCTTTAGAAACCCAAGGAGAAGGTTTGGGAGGGGCCAGTAATGCTGGAGGCCTGCCCCTGTCAAAGACTCAGCAGTTTTATGTGACCCCTGGGGACTCCACTGTATCCTGGGTGTGACGGGATCTCCCCTCCCTGCCATGCCACACAAAGTCCAGAGAAGGGTAAACTCTGCCCTCCTGGGTGGGCCCTATGCTGACCCTCTGCCCAGTGGCCCAGAAGGAAGGCACAAATAGACTAAAGAACATGGAAGGGAACTCTCCTATGGGAAAAACAAGCCAGGCTCTCTGGAGCTCCTCCAAGAAGCCCAGCGTGGGCTCAGCAGAGCCGGCCCACCCAGCTGACCTGTTCTTGCTGCCCCTTTTGTTTCTGGCTCCATTCACTTGCCACTGCTTTTCCCACTGGAAACCAGACCCCGGGGAGATTGTTGTCAAATCCCATGGACCCAGTGCTTACAACAGGGACACTGAAAAGTGGGCTTTGAAGGCTGGCTTCAGCGCTGCCCCTGCCTCTCGCTGACTGTGTAATGATGGGCAAGCCACTGAAGGTCATTGAATATTAAGTTGCTTCATCTGTAAAAAGCAACTGATGCTGGTGCCTGGGTTCCATCCTGCAAGGTGACCGTGGCCCAAATGAGTCAACATGACTAAGGAATCACAATTAGCAATGGGGGTACCTAGGATGCTAATTGCACCTCTTCTCCTCGCACCTGGACTCACATTAACTACCAGCAATCAAAAAGGGAGGCTCAGGGAGGGAGAGAGGAGAAGAGAAAGAATAAAGCAGGGGAGCGAAAGACCATGCAGGGTACTTTACAAAGTTTCAACTGCTATGAAAAACTGCTGTACAATTTCAACTACTGTACAAATGACATAGCAACAGAAAACACTAGAAGAAAATATAAGATATTAGGCAGCGAGAGTTATTCCCAAGTGAGAGGATTATCATTTTTATGTTCTTATATAATAAAAACACATTCTAAGATGGTCCCCTCCCCCAGTTCTCCTCCCATCCCCCCCGTTCTCCCAGTGCCAGGCAGGCTGCTGTACTTAATTCACAGCATGACAGGGCACGTGGGCCAGGGTAGGAGGTGTCCTGGGGCCTCGATTCCATAGCAGGCAGGGAAGGAGGAGAAAATGCAATGAGAAGGGCAAAGGCTGGGGAGGTGGTGGCAATGAAATGGCAGGGTCTGGCGGGGTCTGGAGGGGAGCACTGACGAGGGGTGTCTCCCAGTGGCCGGCCTATTGGCTCCGCGTGATCTTGTGCAGCTGGGTAGGGAGTGAAAGGGGACGGGATAAAGTAGTCACTGGCGTTACCTGAGTGAGGTGACAGGACACCAGCCAAAGAGGCTGGGGCCCCAAGGCCAAACCTAGCATGGAAGTAGAGTGATAGTGCTAGGGAAACTGAGGCAAAGTTCAATTCTGTGAGGAGCAACAGCAGAAACCCTTTGACTTAAATCTCCATGACATATAGCGTTCATTCCCAGCACACAAAATCCTACAGCCAGCCTGTGCTATAATTTCAGGTCCCACTAGGTCTGAGGCTCTGACGCTGATGTTCCTTCTGCTATTCCCATGATAAACTCAGAAAATGGGCAAGGCTGAGCCTGCAGGTAGAGGACCCCAATGACAGGGTGTTTCTCCTCCATCTCAGCCTACCCATCATGATGCTATTGGCTAGGAATGCCTGGGACACTCATCTGGCCCCACATTACTTGTGGCGCACCCCCACAGGCACTTCCCTGACTGGAGCCCATGTGGTGGCCAGACCAGCCCTTGTGGTTCTTGTGATGCAAGATGCATCTCAGCCACAATCATCACAGAACTTTGAAAAAACAAGGTTTACTACTCAGCGGTCTTGACGGGTGCACAGGGCCTGGGGCCACACAGCGAGGTCAAAGGCAAAGAGAGAGAGAGAGAGAGTGGGCACATGGACCTGGGGTTCTGCCTTTATTGGGGTCGACGGTGTGGGCCTAGGGTTTTGCAGGTTCACTCTTTATTGGCAAATTTAAAACGTAAAAGCAGGAAATCTAGTGTGGGAAGGGAAAAGAGTGGTCACTCAAGCCATTAGTTACCTGGGTCACATAGGGCTTTCCAAGAGGGGACCTTCATGAGTGGGGTGGCCTGGCTCTTTAACTAGTTGTGCAGCTGGCAATATGTTTATTCTAGACGAATGTCTTTGAAATGGAGCTCAGTAATCAAAAGCTCCATGTCAGACACTTATATTACAATCAAAAAAGCTTGTTGTCAGACTCTTACACTACCCAGGGACTCTGAGGAGCTGCCCCAAGATGTCCTACTGTAGGATGGTGCCCATTTGATAGATAGGGGGTGCTCCAGAGCCTTCCTTCCCAGACGGTCCCAAGACAGCAGACCAGCTCAACAGGAAGTCCCAATTATCACACTAGGGGGTGGTTCCACTGCAAGAGAGCCTGAGGGGGACGGAGCGAAGGAAACCTCATGCCTCGTGACAGTTTAAAAGAATAAAAGTTCCTCAGATGTAAAAAAGCAAAGAATCTACCAACAGTCAAGAGTCAAGAATGATTACGAAATAAATTTTCCTTTAAGAAGGCTTCGTATGGAAGAACATGCTCATTATAAAAGTGAAAAAATACATAGAAAATTACAATGAAGAAAATAGCATCAAGAAAACGTCATCAGACAGAGATAAGGCCCTATTAACATTTTGGTGTATTGCTTTCAGTTTATTTTCTGTTAAAAAAAAAGAAAAGAAAAAAATCAAAACATTATTGAGAACATGTTTCCGCTAAATTTATATAAATTATGTATGCATTACACAATACATATTTTCCCATACCTTGAAGAAGTCTTTGTAAATAATGTTTTTATTGGTGGCAAAAATATTTCATTGAATGAATATATCAAAATTAGTTTAAGCATTCCTTTACTGTTGGATAGCAAAGGGTTTCTGGTGTTTTTTACATTTATAAATAATGAGAAAAATCTAAGTATTCAAGTCTGTGTTTATAACTCTGCTAATTTCTGTATGATGAATTCCTAGAAGTGTTATTACTACGTCTCTTACACGTTTTCTACATTTTTCTGGGTAGCTCAGTGATTCTATTATCTCACTCTCCTACCAAACTCAGTTTCTTAAACAAAACTTTTGCTAAATTAATAGCCCAAATAGTATTGCTATAACTTTCTCCTGTAATGTGTGTAATGTGTTCTAGCCTGTTGGCTAGAAACTCGGATGTTTCAAATGAAATTTCTCAGGATAATGATCTGGCATTAAAGTCACCAGATCCACAAGACGGAGAAGCAACTTAATAACAGCAGAGAAGAGTAATGTGAATCAAAAAAAGCTTGCCATTTTAGGTCATAATAACAGAAGTATAGAGTCCAGAATCGGGGGGTGATAGTACTCCATGCTGGGTGGTCAGACGCTCAGCACTTGGCCCTGCACTGTAAAGGGAACGTTAACAAATGGTTCATGTTCTGAGGAGAGATCAGAAGTAAGAAGCTAGAACCTGTGCTTTCTCGCTTCTCTGTGTTGGACTCAGCAGTCATGTCTACGTTATGTGACACAGGCCCCCTACCCAGGGCTGACTGATCCAGGAATGGGCCTCTGATCCCAGGTGGATCTTCAGAGTCTCTACAGGAAGATGAAATTTGGCACTGAGAGAGGAAGAGACTCGAGGCACCGATGTGAGTCGTGAGAGCGGCAGGGCAATAGTCAGAGGACCATGGACGCCTGCCCTGAATTCCCAGCAACTAACTGCCTTCTGAAGTCATAGATATTTTACTCTTCTCCTGTTCTAGGAGACATCTCAGGTGAGCTAACCAGGGCTGTTTCCATAACTTGGAACTGAACAAAAAGGACCTTAAGTACTATAGTATGAAACATGTTGAAACTCCACGGTGTTTATTCTGGAGGAGAAAAGCCTCTGAGGGGACGTGAGAGCTGTAGGCAAATATTTGAAGGTCCAGCCTTGGAGAAGCCAGATCAGACTTGTTCCATGAGGCCTCAAATGGCAGAACTAGAAGATGGGGAGGGCAGCTTTGGGAGAGAGTCAGTTCTCAGTCAGTGCAAACGTCCACAGGTTTTTGTGCAACCGGTGATAGGATTGACAAAGAGGGGTTCAAGTCCCGGACATTACTAATTTCAGAGCGTTGCTCTGATCTGGACAATCCACCTTGTTCCTCCCTTTCCCCTGGTTAAAACTATCCATGGCTGCTGGAAGGCAGTTCCTAGGACTTTGGTGCCCCCTGGTGGATGAGGACAAAAACTTAACATACTCTCCTCGGAAGGCGCTTCAGGAAGATAGCAAGACATTTATTAAATAGTTCTAACCATTCTGTCATTCTCGATTAAATTAAATTCAGTACAGGATGTTTTAAAACTTCAAAGAAATAAGCTGAATGGTTTCATGAATTTTGGAGTAGTTCGTTTTGCCTGCTTCATGCTTTGATTCTCTTCTGAAGTGTCAGGAGAGTTGATAAAATTATTTGCTTTACCCTCCATCCCCCCTTTCCAATAAGTGTATCTAGCTCATCCTCTTACATACTCATTCCAAGCAGATGAATTTGTTCTCAGCAGCATATATGAATTGCATCTAATGGCGGGACAGTGCTACACCAGCTCCAGGGTCTGTTGTGCTCACTGAAAAAGCGCAAACAATATGTGTCCATGTGCACTGATGCATATATATTGGACAAGGACTCTCAGGCTTGTCTATTCTACTTTCTTGTTCCTGTTCTTGGGGGCACAACCTCTTTGTTAAAAAAGACACATCATAGAACCCAAAGGACAGAATCTGAATGCTCACTGACATTCTCCAAGAGTCTAGAGAATTAAATATTCTGTCTTCAGCTGCGTGGGACTTCTGAGTGTTGTTTCTAAAAGGACAGAAGGCTTAAAAAAACACAAATTTCTTTGACACTACACTATTCTCTAGGGTTATAAAGGCCATCCTTCCATTGGTCAGTCCTTGGGGGCATTTTGAGAGAACTCAGTTTTTCTGAATAAGGCATTGTATTTAAAAAAAAAAACACACACTACAATCTCATTTAGAGCATCTTGAAGAAGCACAAAATGGATCCAAAGTCAGTGGCTTATTTTAACTCATATGCTTCCCAAAACTCCAGGAAGAAAGATTTGGTCTTGTTGGGAATCTTGCTTGACTAAAGGGCTACTCCCTGAGTTTAGCCAACAGATGGGCAAGAAGAGGTACAAACAGACCTCTTGTCATCAGCAGTTGCCTGCTAGCAGGTTGATGGAGTATCCATCATTTTCTATAACCTAGGAACTGGTAACTCACCGAGTGGGAAACTCAGTCACTTAGAAAAGAACAGGCTGTGTCTGATACAGCATACACTATAACTGTTTCAAAGCTATAAACAAAACACCTGCAAGTATGAGGGTAAAGTTCTTGTGCAGGGTTTGTGCACATATTTGGGGAGATTTTCTCAAGTGTCCCAAGGGTCTCGAACTATGCCTGATTCACAGTAGTGTAGGGGAGGAAGGCATATTTCTCCACCTCTGGGTTCTTCTGGCTGGTCTAAGAATTAAATTGACATGAGACAGAATAACAGGAGAAAATCAAACAAGTTTAATAACATGGGAGAAACCCAGGAAAACTGAGCAACTCCCAAAATGGCTGAAGCCACTACCTTAAATACCATCTTCAGCTAAAGACAAAGGAGTGTGTTGAGGGTTGTGGTTTGGGACTTCAAAGGAGAGGAAGGCAATTTACATGGAGATGGAAAAACAAATGTTTGGTAAACAAACGTTTGTCATGCCTTGCAAAGACAATGGGACACAGGGAGGACCTGATCAAATGGGCTTGCTGGGTTTCTCCCTGTCTACCACACCTAGTTTATTTTATATTATAGTCATCTATAATGATAGAAGGCAATTGTAAATTCTTTCAGGCAGTTTGGGGAAGGTCGAAGTCTCTTCCTGAGTCTTTTGTTTTTAAAAATAATCAAGTCAAAGAGACACATAGTGGAGTGGCAACTTCTGATCTCCCACAGCAGAAACTCAATAAACGTTCACAGAGAGAATAAAGGAGGAGAGATGGGGGTCAGGTTTTGGGGAGAGGCAGGGATCAGAGGCTCTAAGACTATAAGACACTTGAGAGAACATGTAGTTTAGGAGATTTCAGAGTGCTCTGTGAACCCAGGGGGTTCTTTAAGGGCTATTCAAATGTTTGATTCCAATTTCATTTTCAAAACACGTTTTAACTTGTCATAAAAAGTGCTGTTAGAAATGATGACACATTTAACCAATAATCATTCCATAGATAGGAGACATAAGGTGAATTTTGCTTAAGCCAAGCTGGGGACCAAAACCTGGGAAGGCAGTCTGCGTAAAGGATGAAAACATTCTAGAGAAGTATGGTTTTAGTATAGTTTTATACTTTTTAATTTTTTTATGCTATTTTTTATTTATTTATTTTTTTTTGAGGAAGATTAGCCCTGAGCTAACTGCTGCCAATCCTCCTCTTTTCGCTGAGGAAGACTGGCCCTGAGCTAACATCCATGCCCATCTTCCTCCACTTTATATGTGGGATGCCTACCACAACATGGCGTGCCAAGTGGTGCCATGTCCGCACCCAGGATCTGAACCAGCGAACCCCAGGCCGCCAAAGCAGAATGTGCGCACTTAACCACTGTGCCACCAGCCGGCTCCAGTTTGATACTTTTTTAGAACAAAGAACATACATAAAGCATGCCCAGGATACATATTCATTCAAAGTTTCAAAGAGATATTCAGTTGCAGATTGGCAGGTCAACACGACCCTGATGTCAGGAAATCCATGGTAAGGAGTCCTGATACTGATGTTACCCATCCTGGCATCATAAGAAAGGAAGTACGCATCCTTATCTTCAAAAAGTGCATTCTTTTACTATGAGATCATGTTTAATGCATTCTTTACTCTAATGGTTAAAGCAGATGTACAACGTATGTTTGTACATCTTATAGAATGTACATCTTATAGACCATAAGTCAGGTTTCTTTAGTTCAGGCTGAATCAGGTTTAAACCACAAGAACTACCCCAGAAACCCCAATATGTGAAAGTTTCTTGTCAAAAAGCATACTCAAAATTATTGATACACTCAAATGCATTAACTTATGCTGCCTGGTTTCCCAGTTTTTTGAAAACCTGCTCTGTCCCAAGAAAGGAGTGTCCTGAGTTGGCAAAGTAATTATTGAAAACAAACAAGCAAAACAAGACAAAAATGAGCAAACAAAAAAATTAAGAAAAAGACCTAGTATTGGCAAGCACTTACTTGTATCAATCAGGATGTAGTACTGCATGGGATTCTCTTGCCCAATGCGAATAAACAGCCAGTTCATTACAGCATCAGAGTTTGGGAAAAGAGATCAGCTTTATTCTGTGAGATCAACCTGCAGGGAGACAGGGGGCATGAGCCCTTAGATCTGTCTCCCCGATTCAGAATTTGGGGTGAAATTTAAGAGATTAGGGAGAACAGGCTGGCACCCAAAAACGCTGGTGGGACAGGCTTTGATTGGGGGCCTCAGGCATTTATAGTAAGGTTTTAAACATTTATGACAGGGTTCTAAGCACTTATGATGAGGTTCTAAACTTTCATGATGGGGTTCTATCCACTTTTGATGAAGTGGGGAAGGAATTTTAACAGCACATCTTCCTGAATAAGGGACCCCTCCATTCTGATAAGAGTCTGACTTTCAAGTTCCGATCATGTGCTGGTCCTTTGGTTCTAGATCTTTGCTTCTGCAGATATTTCAAGTCAAGATTTCTTCTGTGCGTGCTCTGGCTATGTGACTTTGCACATTTTCTGAACAATTGTTAATCGCTCTGTTGATAAGAGGCGGGATCAGTTGAACTGGTCCTGGAGGTCCCACTGTTACAAGGATCTTTGAGATATAGTGCAACCAAAATAAATACACAGATAGGCTTGATTCACTACTTTGTAATAATCCAATATGTGTTTGAAGTTGTTTACAAACATGAATTTATACTGTATATTTACATCTTTTTTTATATATATTAGAGTTCTGGGAGCACAATTGGGTGTTGCTAACAAATAACTATAAAAGCCCTCAGGTCAACCCCCTCATCTTGCAGAAGAGGAAACTGAGCCACAGGGTGGTAATGAACCCCCTTGATCACTCACTACCATCAGTAGCAAAGCCCAGAACTTGAGCCTAAGTTTTACTTCTCTTTTCATGCAAATCATCCTGATTTTTTAAAAAATTAAATGTAGTTTAGATTTGTGTGGGTCTGCTTGCTGATGTAGAGGAGGAAGACATTTCCTCTACCCACTCTAGGTCCTTCCGGCCGGGCTGTGAATTAAATTCACATGAGACAGAATAACAGGAGAAAATTAAACAAAGCTTTGTAACATGTGCACATGGGAGAGGCTCAGGCAACCTGAGCAACTCGCCAAAATCGCAGAGGCTCTCACCTTAAATACCATCTTCAGCTACAAAGGAAGATGTTGGGGGTGGGGGGAGTCAGTTATGGGAGATTACCAGAAAAGCACAGTAAACAAGAGTCAGGTTATTATGCAGATTTAAGTCCTTGCCTTCCTCATTGATAAGAGTTTCTAGAGATAAGGTCATCCCCCTTCTTCCTGGCACAGAGAGGGAGACACCTTTGCAGATGGAGATTTCCCTTACAAACGTAAACGTCTCTTACAAAGGGTAACTTCTACTTTTCAGAGTTTCTCTCCTGTCTGCAGTTTTTAAAAGTAACCAGCCCAAAATAATCCTCATGCCAAAGAGACATATATTGGGGTGGCCAATTCCAATCTCCCATATTGGCAAATAAATTCAACTATCTAACATGAATTCCCTTTTGTTTGAGGCAGGAAAAATGTTACCAAACAGCCTTAAGTGTTTTTTCGTGTTAACCTGCAGAGGCTCAAAGGACAACAGCTGTGCACACAAAGCCACTGACTCATCACAAAGTTGAGAAAGAAGTTTACAGCTGCAGTAAAATCACAGGTCTATTGTCTGGCCTCAGAGCCATGCAGAGAGAAAGCTTCCCCAGGGGTCGCACTGAGACCCTTTCGTGCTTTTTGAGGTGAATCATGTCACTTTTGTTTGTTGTCCGATGGGCACTAGGCAGGGTCATTTGATGGATGCTGCAAGAACGTGTACTTAACCCCCCCTGCCCTCCCCACCCCCAACTCGCTAGCCTACCCAGGTGCCTGCTCTTTCCTTCCTTCAGAATCACCCCTAGGCAATATCACAGAGGGGGAAACTGAGGCTGTGAAAGGAGAGGTGATTTCCCCAGCTCACAGAGGCAGCAGTGGGCAAGACAGGGCTGAGGGGCAGAAGTCTGGACTTCTCCAGTAGCCTTTCTATCATCAAATGGGCTCTCAACAAATGATCCAATGTGGCTTCTCAGAAATGGGGTAAACTGAGCTCAGCCTGAGGGAGTCTTATTAGGTCCCAAATGGGCTACAGTGGTTTCTGTAGGAACAGAACAGTGTTTCTGGTGGAGGTGGCAGCAAGCTGGACTTTCCTTTGTGTTCTGCCCTATTCATTCTGTGGCCGGTCATTTTGACCCAGCCGCCCCATCTATCCCTTCCTTTTTCTCCTCAACCCTCTCTAACCCCTAAACCCTATTGCTTTCCCCTTCTCAGTCCTGTGTCAGATCTTGTTCTCACCCAGGTTTTTCTTCCTCTTCCCCTCGGGATTCAGTCCTTCCTCCTCTCTCACGTGACTTACTGCACTGAGCCCTACTGGTCTTACCAACTCCAGCTGGTCCCATCTGTGTGTCACTGGCCGTGATCCTCAGTGGTCACTATGTCACTTAGCAGCCTATGTAAGCAAACCAAAATCTAAGCCTGTAAATGCTTCAAGATCAGAAACTGCAACCTAAACACAACCAATCACAGCCAAGTGGGCTTTCCCAGATAAGGCAACATGTATACATGGTTACTGCTTATGCTATAGCCAATCAAATAACTTCCTTGCTTTGCCTTCTGCATCTTCTCTAGAAAAGTCTTGCTCCTAGTTGGTGGAGCACTCTTAACCACTTCCGGCTTGGCACTGCGGAATTCTAATTGATATTTGTTCAAATAAACTCTTAAACAAATTTCAATATGTCTCAGTTTACCTTTTAACGGTTCCTTCAGCTTGGAAAGTTTTCTTCCTTGTATCTGGTTGTCAAAATCCTTCTGTACTTCCAGGCTCAGTGAATCCTCACTTTTTGCAAAGAGCTTGCTCCTGTTGGCCCCAGATGGAGTTAACCTTACCTTCCCTCATCTGTCCACTGTGTGGAGTCCGTGCAGCTGACTTTGAGGGTCAGACTGCCCATGTCCTGACACTGAGCTCTCACCAACTCGAGAACCTGGGCAAAACGGGGGACAGCCTGTGTGTCAGCTTCCTGATGTGTGAGATGAGGAGCTTCATGTGTGAGGGGAAGAGGAATTAATCCACATAAAGGGCTTAGCGGAGTGGCTGGCGATTAGAAAGCACTTCGTAAACATTAGTTGAACGCTTTCAATAAGTAGGCTGGATGGGTGAGAGCAGAGAAGAAAGCACTGTACTTACTTCTCGACCTGCCTCTACAAAGCCACTCTTGTAGACCTGTGCTTCTCTGCCCTCTGAGGAGGTCCCAGGCGCTCTCATAATACTTCCGGTTACTCTGAGATAAGTCCAGTCTGCTCTAATAATCACATAACTCTAGGACAATCGGCACAATTGTCAAAATCCTAAATGCTCGCCAACTTGAAGGGTCCCCTTGTCCTATCTTTCTTTTGATGGGCGACCTGCTATGGGGAAGGAACAAGCCTGGTTTCCCCGTTTTACTATCATTCATCTCACCAGAGTGTGCGCCCGGGCAGTGGGTCAGTCTGCTGGGCTGCCTTAACAAAGTATCAGATTGAGTGGCTTAAACAGCAGAAATTGATTTTCTCCCAGTTCTGGAGGGTAAAAGTCTGAGATCAAGGTGTCAGAGGTGTGGTTTCTCCTGAGACCTCTCTCCTTGGCTTGCAGATGGCTGCCTTCTCTCTGTCCTCACACGGTCTTTCCTCTGTGCCCATGCACCCCTGGTATCTCTTTGTGTGTCCACATCTCCTCGTCTCAAAAGGACACCGGTGAGATTGGATTGGGGCCCACCGTAATGGCTTCATTGTAACTTAATTACCCCCTTAAAGCTCCTATCTCCAAATGCAGTCCCATTCTGAGCTACCAGCGGTTAGTGATGCAACACATGAATTTGGGGAGTGATGCGGGGTCGGTGAGCCGAGGAGTCGAAAGAAAGATTTCTTAGACTCTCAAGATCTGGCAGTAGTGCTCTTTTATTTAGAGAGTAGAATAGCATGGGGACAGGACCCATGGGCAGTCAGAGTTTCTGCTGCCGCCGCTTCTGCTGCCCCCGCTGGCATGGGGACAGAGCCCATGGGCAGGCAGAGCCGCTGCTGCTGCCCCCGCTGGCATGGGGACAGGACCCATGGGCAGGCAGAGCTGGTGCGTGGGGACAGGACCCACAGGCAGTCAGAGCTCCTGCTGCTGCCCCGAGTTGAGGGTTAGGGCTAATTTTATAAGGCATAGGTATATGATTCATCTCTTTACAAGACAAAGGAAAGAACATGAAAAAAAAGTTAAAATGGTATCAGTGCGGGTGGGGTCTGGTCATTGGGTGATCCCATGACTTTTAGACAAGAATCAAATCGGATTAAGTAAAGGTTAGAAAGGTTAGACGCCACCACCCTAAACCAGTTACATGAGATTGCCAGACAGCAACCAACTTAAGTTCTTGCCTTACCCATTAAGAGCTTCTAGAGATAAGACCATTCCCCCTTCTTCCTGGCACAGAGAGGGAGGCATCTTCACAGATAGAGGTTTCCCTTAGAAATGTAAATGTTTCCCAATAAAGGGGCAAAACAAATTCCACTCCTTGGAGCCTGAATCTCATCTGTAGTTTTAAAACTAACCAGCCTAAAAATCCTCATCATAAGCCATTTTAAAATTAAGCAGCCTAAAAATCCTCATCAGGGAGGACACAATTCAGCCCATAACAGGCAGACCGAGACAAGAAAGGTCTTCTTTGGATGGACAGTTGTGCCTGGCTGTGGTGCCCCCTGGGCATGGCAGATGTCCAGGCCGGACTCTCGCTCTCATGGGCAGTCAGGTGAGACCCTCGTGGATCCCCTCACAGGATCTTCCGCTAGAGATCCTCTGAAGCAGCCATGCCTCTCCCCTGGCTGGCTGCTCCTGGCTCCCCCTCAGTCCCGGGGCTTTGCTTGTCTGTCCCTCTACTGGGATCCTGCGCCCTCCCCGAGGCAGGCTTTTTGGAGAAGCTGCGTTACAGTGTTCCGTTTGATCCCCCAGGAAGCTCACATTTGTCCTCTCACTGATGGATGTGCGGCTCGCTCCCATTGCATTCATTTCTCTCTCTTCTGCACGCTCCAACCAGACCCTAAAGACAGATGTCTCAGATGGGTGTGGCGGTCATTCCTATTGTCTTCTAAACCTCCAAGGACAAACGCCAGGGACAAATTCTCCAGGGACTTTCTCTCTTAATCCTCCACATAAATATCCACTCTAGACCTCATTGACCTCAACCCTTTTATGCTTTTGTGGTGAGTGATAAGATAATGCTGTGTATTAGTCAGCTAGAATTATTAGAATAAAATACTACAGACATTTATTTCTCACAGTCCTGGAGGCTGGAAGTCCAAGATCAAGGTGCCGACATATTCAGTTTCTGGTATGGCTCTAGTCTTTCCCCTGAGTGTGCATTGGGTGTGCGAGGAGTGGGGGGGACAGAGTGGGAGAGAGAGAACAGGAGAGTGAGCTCTCTGGCGTCTTCTCTTATAAGGACACTAATTCTATCAGATCAGGGTTCCATCCCGGTGATCTCATTTAACCTTAATTACGTCCTAAAGTCCTTGTCTGCAATACAGTCGTATGAAAGGTTATGGCGTCAACGTGTGGATTTGGGGGAGACAAAATTCAGTCCATAGCATCTGTCAAAACCAGTTTGGTGCTACCTTGTGGGCAAGTCCCGGGTGAATGTCCTCAGCCTCAGTTTAGACTTGGCACCTGCTGTTCTGTTTCACTCTCGGAGGCCCCTGCTGAGACACCGAGACGACAGGACCCTTCACACACCTTCCTCTAATGGAAGCTATCATTGTGGAGCTGCAGAGCCTGGACCGTAGCCCTTCCCACAACCCGGGATGTGAATCTCATTCTTCCCCTGAGCCCACAGGCTCCCGTAGGTGGGGTGTAAATCCTACAACAGTGAACACAGGGGTCACTTTTTGTCCTACATCTGCAAAAGCTCTGTGGATGAATTGACGCTCAGGGTGTGAAAAGTTTTACTCTGCTGTCTCTGTGCACGAGCGGGGCCGCCTGGGATCAGTTACTTTGTGACAAATCTGGTCTGCAGAGTTGACACCTGTCATCCTTACTGAGGTTTATCATGGAGACGGTATACAGAGAGAAGGCATCAAAGGAAGGCATTTTCTAGTAAGTGGTAGCTTTTAGGATCTTGATTTTGCATTGGAAATTACGTTACAGAGGCCTATATTATCAGCTGGTTACAGAGGTGGGCTTAACTGTGTGGCAGGATACTTATTTAAGAGTTTTAACTTTTTGTTTTATTTCTTCTATAGGGAATCGCAGGCGGTGCTTCCTTGCTTTAAGGAAGGTTCATAGCAGGTTGAAAGCAAGCGTTGCCTGCAAGCCGTCTTCTCTTAGATTTGTTTCCAAATTCCAGTCACTTGAAGAGAATGGGAGTGAGGGTGAAGGAGCCTCTGAGGGGAGCCTGGGGCGGGGGGGTGGGGGGGGGAGAGGGGGGAGTGGGGGGGGAGCGCAATTCAAGCCCAGCCTAGGGCAATGGGAGGTCCTGGGGTCCTACAGAGAGGATATCCATGCTATGATCCCTGACAGTGCCCTGAGGATGTGAAAGGCATGCAGAGGGATGGGCCCTGTGGGGCATCAGAGAGACTCACCCTAGGTTCCTGGGAGCCCATCCTCTCAATTGTGGCACTAATACAAGACAGCTGTGGGCCAGACAGGGTGATGGGAGCTGGAACAAAGGGCGTCTCAGTGATCCTCAGTGTGGACGGATGACCAATGCTGGCAGGGCCCCCTCAGTGTGTTGGTAGAACCCCAAAACTTGGTACCTTTGCCTTTTCCTGGGGTTGAGTGGAGGAAGGAGTGGCCCCACGAATGACTGAAGTTTGATTTTCCTTGGATCTTGTAGTACATAAGCTGATTTATAAAAAATAAAGACTCTTAGTATTTCTCACACTCTAGAGTCCGGAGACTGAGATTCATTTCCATTGCGTGTTTTCAGAAAGAGATTTGGTACTGAACTTTTCCCCAAGATACTCAGCTTGGTCAAGAGAATAAAGGATGAGTTCCAGCAGCCTGGACATGATCGCCATCTAGAGGTTATATAGGGTAACAGCATTTGCATACTGACCTAAGAGAGGTTCAGTATTCTGTATTTTGCTCTTCTCTGAAGAAATTCAAAATAGCAGAAATACACTACATAAGATAAGAAAGATGTTAAAAATTCTCTATTCCACAAACAGAGTTTCTAAAAAGGGCTGGAACCAGGGACATGAAGCAATAGGGTAGCATTATAATTCTGAGGTCTCTCAGCCCCTCTTGAAATCAGAAGTACTTAAGTTAATGTGTAAGCAGGCTTGGAGTAAGGATTCTTCTTATTATTTTTAAACAAATCATCACAATTACAGTGGAAGTGGGCAGTGAGGGCTTGTGTAATAAACATTGTGTCAAGAGTCCATGCTAATGTTCTGGCGTCCTGCAGTATCCATTCTCCACTTCTTTAGAAATATATCTCTTAATTTTTAGCTGTGGTGATGCAAAATAACCAATAACCATTCTATAGGTAAGAGAGATAAAGTGAGTTTCACTTGAGCCAAACTGAGGATTATATCCCGGGAAGGACTTTTCCAGAAAGGAAGAAAGCCTTCTGGAGAAGCATGGTTTTCAGTACAGTCTTATACCTTTTTAGAACAAAGAACATACATTAAACACACCCAGGATAGAGTGTCATCAAACTTTCAAAGAGGTATTCAGTTGCAAATTATCAGGTCAACATGACCCTGATGTCAGGAAAGGAACTAATACCAGTGTTACCAATAGGGCATAGGAGGCGAATGCATTCTTATCTGAAGAGAGTGCATTCTTTACTTTAATGTTTAAGGCAGAGGTACAGTGTATGTTTGATGGGCCATACATCAGGCTTTTTAGCTCAAGCTGAATCCAGTTTCGAACCTGAACAGTTACCCTGTATACCTCAATATGTGAAAATCTCTTGTCAGCTATCACCTGGAATCCCAGAATAAAGATCTAATTTCCCAGCCTCCCTTGCTGGTAGGATCCTATGACTCAGGACTGCTCTTATTTGTAACTTCTGACTAGCTGGAATGTGAGCATGATGACCAGAGCTCAAGGAACCATTTTGAACCAAGAGGTGGAAGAATTTGTTGAAGTTGATGGAGCATCAAGACAGAAGTTTCCTGGGTCCTTGATAATTGGTGAGCTGCCATGCCAACCCTAGTCTGTTTATCTCCAAACTTACTTTATATAAAAGAGAAATAAATTTACGTCTTGTTTTATACAGCATCTGAACCTGGATGCTGATATCAGATATCTGATACCTGGCTTTTTGCATGTCACAGAAAGTAAATTATTAGTAATGATCCATTGGAAGTGGTAAACAAGAGGGCAGTGAGGGCTCAGATACTGCAGACTGAAAGCGTGGAGATCTTTGTTATGCAGCAGCAAAATATTTAAACTATCACCTGCTGCAGTCTGAAAGGTTGTAGAGCAAACTGGATTTCTAGCATCTTCCGTTAAGAATTCTCTGCCAGAACATGAAGCCAGCCCACTGTCAGAAATCAGCTGAAGGAAGCTATCTTTCTACCCAAGCATCTGGTTTCAGAGGGTATCAAGTAGCCCTCCATTCAGTTAAGCCATTTGAGCTGGTTTCAGAGTACAGAATCCAGCAAGTCAAAGGTCAGAGTCCTTAGGCTTTAAAACTCAGTCTACATGAGTTTTGTTAGGCCTCACGGTAATGGTAGCCACTTGAGTTTGGATCTCTCCACATATCCTACTCCCAAGCCGTAAAGTCAACATGTAGCCCGGATAAAATCACACATGACCGAAACCTGCAGCATTAGTAGGATCCAGGGTCTATCACAAACCTCAGGTTGTAAAAAGAGAAATAAATGCCTAATTTCAACAGAGATACTGCAGCACCTGCAGCTGCCACATGAGCGTGTGTGTGAGGAGAGCTGGGCAGGGAAATCCTAGGGCTGTGGGGAAAAGAGGCTGGGAAACGAGGGTGGAGATGAAGCCCAGACAACATCAGCAGCAACAGGGGAAATGCCACCACTAACGGCTGATGTACTGAATGCCTGCCTGGAACTTGGCGGTTTTACAACATCAGCCACTGGGAGAGGCTGTGCAAGTGAGAGGACCAGAGGCAGCAGCCCCAGAGAAGATGCTCCTGAGGAGAAAGAGATAAAAAAAGAAATGCCAGAGAAGGGAAGGAAAACAACCAGAGGCATGAGAATCGGAAAAGAAGTAAAACTATTGTGGGGGATCAGAATCTGCCATCCCAAAATGTGTCTGTTTGGCTTGATTATTTTTGAGAAAGAAAGACTCAGAAGGAAACTTTGACCTTCCCCCTAACTGCCTAAAAGAATTTAAGATAGAAGGCCTGTTCCAGGAAGAGTTGTCGCCATAGATAACTATAGTATAATATGAACTAGATGTGTAGACAGGGAGGAACCTAGCAAGGCCCATTTGATCAAAGTCCTCTCCATGTCCCATTGTCTTTGCAAGGTGTGGCAAACATTTGTTTATCAAACATTTGCTTTTCCATCTCCATGTGAATTGCCTTCCCCCCCCTTTGAAGTTGCAAACCACTACCCCCAACATCCTCCTTTGTCTTTAGCTGAAGATGGTATTTAAGGTGATGCCTTTGGCCATTTTGGTGAATTACTCAGTTTTCCTTGGCTTCTCCTATGTCTACATGTTATTAAACTTGTTTGATTTTCTCCTGTTATTCTGTCTCATGTGAATTTAATTCTTAGATGAGACAGAAGAACCTAGAGTCTAGAGGAATATTTCTTCCTCCCCTACACTATCCATTTTTTTTTTAAAGATTGGCACCTGAACTAACATCTGTTGTCAATCTTATTTTTTTTTCTTCTCCCCAAAGCCCCCCAGTACATAGTTATATATTCTAGTTGTAGGTCCTTCTGGTTGTGCTATGTGGGATGCCGCCTGGGCATGGCTTGATGAGCAGTGCCATGTCTGCGCCCAGGATCTGAACAAGCAAAACCCTGGGCTGCCAAAGTGGAGTGCACAAACTTAACCACTTGGCCACAGGGCCGGCCCCATACACTCTCCTTTTTCAGTAGCTGACATGACAATATGACTGGAAACACTAAATAACCAATGATAATACTAATGCAAACATTGAAAGAATTCAGTAATGTAGTGGGATGTAAAATTATCATCTGCAAAACCCATCACCTTGGAGAGCAGACCACCTCTGTGACATTCTTTTCCCAAACCTACAACCTCAGGCTAGTTGAGAGTAAAACATCAGACAAACCCAAATTGAGGGACATTTTGCAAAATGTATGACTAGTACTCCCCCAAATTGTCATGGTCATGAAAAATAAGGACAGATTGTGACAAGAGGTTTTTCTCATATTGAGGTATATGGGGTAACTATTCGGGTTCAAAACCAATTTGGCTAAACTGAAACTAAACTGAACTAAAGAAGCCTGATGTATGGTCTATCAAACAAGCATTGCACATCTGCTTTAACCATTAAAGAATGCATTCTCTTAGATAAGAATGCAGACTGCCCCTCCTACGCCCTATTGGTAACACCCATATTAGTCCCTTTCCCACACAGCAGAGTCATGTTGACTTGCTATTTTACAACTAAATACCCCTTTGAAACTTTGAAAATGTATCCTGGGTGTGTTTAGCATGTGTTCTTTGTTCTAAAAAGACATAAGACTGTACAGAAAACCATGCTCGGAAATGGCTCAGAAAACCATTCTCTCAGGCCTTCCTGGGTTATAATCCTCACTTTGGCTCAAGTAAAACTCACCTTATTTCTCTCATGTATAGAATGGTTACTGGTTATTTTGCATCAACAGTTGAAAAACCATCACAGACCAGAAGAGACTGAGGAAACATTGCCACTAAATGTAATGTGGGATTCGGGTGGGATCCTGGACCAGAAAAAGGATATTAGTGGAAAAATGAGTGGCATTGAAAGAAAATCTGGATTTCTTTTTTTTTTTTTTTTAGATTGGCACCTGAGCTAACAACTGTTGCCAATTTTCTTTTCTTTTTCTTTCTGTTTTTTCTCCCCAAATCCCCCCTGTATATAGTTGTATATTTTAGTTGTGGGCCCTTCTAGTTGTGGCATGTGGGACACCGCCTCAACGTGGCCTGATGAGTGATGCCATGTCTGACCCAAACCGGAGAAACCCTGGGCTGCTGTAGCAGAGCATGCGAACTTAACCACTCGGCCACAGGGCCAGCCCTGGGTTTCTTTCTTTCTTTCTTTTTTTTTTTTTTTGAGTTAATGATAGGCTACAATCTTGTGAAATTTCAGTTGTACATTAATGTTTGTCATTCATGTTGTAGGTGCACCACTTCACCCTTTGTGCCCACCCCCACCCCACCTTTCCCCTGGTATCCACTAAACTATTCTCTTAGTCCACATTTTTAAATTCCTCATATGAGTGGAGTCATACAGAGATTATCCTTCTCTAGCTGGCTTATTTCACTTCACATAATTCCCTCAAGGTCCATCCATGTTATTGCAAATGGAATGATTTTGTTCTGTTTTGCAGCTGAGTAGTATTCCACTGTATATATGTACCACATCTTCTTTATCCATTCATCTGTTGATGGGCACTTAGGTTGCTTCCATGTCTTGGCTATTGTAAATAATGCTGCAATGAACATTGGGGTACATAGGACTTTTGGGATTACTGACCTCAAGCTCTTTGGATAAATATCCAGTAGCAGGATGGCTGGATCGTATGGTAGTTCTATTTTTAGTTTTTTGAGGAATCTCCATACTGTTTTCCATGGTGGCTGCACCTGTTTGCATTCCCACCAGCAGTGTATGAGGGTTCCTTTTTCTCCACAACTTCTCCAACATTTGTTATTATTAGTTTTAGATATTTTTGTCATTCTAATGGGTGTAAGGTGATATCTTAGTGTAGTTTTGATTTGCATTTCCCTGATGATCAGTGACGATGAGCATCTTTTCATGTGCCTATTGGCCATCCATATATCTTCTTTGGAGAAATGTCTGTTCATGTCTCCAGCCCATTTTTTGATTGGGTTGTTTGATTTTTTGTTGTTGAGTTGTGAGAGTTCTTTATATATTATGGATATTAAGCCTTTGTCAGATATATGACTTGCAAATATTTTTTCCCAGTTAGTGGGTTGTTTTTTTGTTTCAATCCTGTTTTCATTTGCCTTGAAGAAGCTCTTTAGTCTGATGAAGTCCCATTTGTTTATTCTTTCTATTGTTTCCCTTCTCTGAGAAGGCATGGTGTCTGAAAAGATCCTTTTAATACTGATGTCAAAGAGTGTACTGCCTACGTTTTCTTCTAGAAGCCTTATGGTTTCAGGTCTCAGATTTAGGTCTTTGATCCATTTTGAGTTTATTTTTGTGAATGGTGAAAAAGAATGGTCAATTTTCATTCTTTTACATGTGGCTTTTCAGTTTTCCCAGCACCATTGTTGAAAAGACTTTCTTTTCTCCATTGTATGCCCTCAGCTCCTTTGTCAAAGATAAGCTGTCCATAGATGTGTGGTTTTATTTCTGGGCTTTCAATTCTGTTCCATTGATCTGTGCACCTGTTTTTGTACCAGTACCAAGCTGTTTTGATTACTGTAGCTTTGTAGTATGTTTTGAAGTCAGGGATTGTGATGCCTCCCGTTTTGTTCTTTTTCCTCAGGATTGCTTTAGCAATTCGGGGTCTTTTGTTGCCCCATATGAATTTTAGGATTCTTTGTTCTAATTCTGTAAAGAATGTCATTGGAATTCTCGGATTGGGATGGCATTGAATCTGTAGATTGCTTTAGGTAGAATGGACACTTTAACTATGTTTATTCTTCCAATCCATGTACATGGAATGTCTTTCCATCTCCTTATGTTGTCATCCAATTCTCTCAGAAAGGCCTTGTAATTTTCATTATATAGGTCCTTCACTTCCTTAGTTAAATTTACCCCAAGGTATTTTATTCTTTTTGTTGTGATTGTGGATGGTATTGTGTTCTTGAGTTCTTTTTCTGTTAGTTCATTATTAGAGTATAGAAATGCTACTGATTTATGCAAATTGACTCTGTACCCAGCAACTTTGCTGTAGTTGTTGATTACTTCTAAGAGTTTTCCAATGGATTCTTTGGGGTTTTCTATATATAAGATCATGTCGTCTACAAACAGTGAGAGTTTCACTTCTTCCCTCCCTATTTGGATTCCTTTTATTCCTTTTTCTTGCCTGATTGCTCTGGCCAGGACCTCCGGTACTATATTAAATAAGAGTGGTGATAGAGGGCATCCTTGTGTCGTTCCTGTTTTCCGGGGGATGGAGTTTCAGTTTTTGTCCATTGAGTATGATGTTGGCTATGGTTTTGTCATATATGGCCTTTATTATGTTGAGGTAGTTTCCTTCTATGCCCATTTTGTTCAGAGTTTTTATCATAAATGGCTGTTGGATCTTGTCAAATGCCTTCTCTGCATCTATTGAGATGATCATGTGGTTTTTATTCCTCAGTTTGTTGATGTGGTGTATCATGTTAATTGATTTGCGGATGTTGAAACATCCCTGTGTCCCTGGTATGAATCCCACCTGATCACGATGTATGATCCTTTTGATGAATTGCTGAATTCTGGTTGCCAAAATTTTGTTTAGAATTTTTGCATCTATGTTCATCAGCAGTATTGGCCTGTAGTTCTCTTTTTTCGTGGTGTCCTTGTCAGGTTTTGGTATCAGCGTGATGTTGGCCTCATAGAATGTGTTAGGAAGTGTTCCATCTTCCCTAATTTTTTGGAATAGCTTGAAAAGGATAGGTATTAAATCCTCTCTGAAAGTTTGGTAGAATTCCCCAGGAAAGCCATCTGGTCCTGGGGTTTTATTCTTTGGAATGTTTTTGATTGCTGTTTCAATCTCTTTCCTTGTGATTGGTCTGTTCAAATTGTCTGCCTCTTCTTGAGTGAGCTCTGGGAGATTGTAGGAGTCCAAGAATTTATCCATTTCCTCTAGGTTATCCATTCTGTTGGCATATAGTTTTTCATAGTATTCTCTTATAATCCGTTGTATTTCTGCAGAGTCTGTTGTTATTTCTCCTCTTTTATTTCTGATTTTGTTTATTTGAGCTTTCTTCCTTTTTTTCTTTGTAAGTCTGGCTAGGGGTTTGTCAATTTTATTTATCTTCCCAAAAAACCAGCTCTTTGTTTCATTGATCTTTTCTACTGCCTTTTTTGTTTCAATAGTATTTATTTCTGCTCTTATTTTTATTATTTCTCTCCTTCTGCTGACTTTGGGCTTCATTTGTTCTTCTTTCTCTAGTTCAGTTAGGCATAGTTTAAGATTGCTTATTTGGGATTTTTCTTGTTTGTTAAGATGTGTCTGTATTGTGATGAATTTTCCTCTTAATACAGCTTTTGCTGTATCCCATATGAGTTGGTATGGCATGCTATCATTTTCATTTGTTTCCAGGTATTTTTTGATTTCTTCTTTAATTTCTTCAATGATCCATTGCTTGTTCAGTAGTGTGTTGTTTAGTCTCCACATCTTTGTGCCTTTCTCAGCTTTTTTCTTGTAATTAATTTCTAGCCTTATAGCATTATGATCAGAGAAGATGTTTGTTATTATTTCAATTTTTTTAAATTTGTAGAGGCTTGCCTTGTTTCCCAACATATGGTCTATCCTAGAGAATGTTCCATGTGCACTTGAGAAGAATGTGTATTCAGCTCATTCAGGGTGGAGTGATCTATATATGTCTATTAAGTCCAATTGTTTTAGTTTTTCATTTAGCTCCACTATTTCCTTGTTGATTTTCTGTCTGGATGATCTGTCCATTGATGTGAGTGGGGTGTTGAGGTCCCCTACTATTATTGTGTTGTTTTTAACATCTTCCTTTAGGTCTGTCAATAGTTGCTTTATGAATCTTGGTGCTCCTGTGTTGGGTGCATAGATATTTATAAGCGTTATTTCTTCTTGATGAAGTGTCCCTTTGATCATTATATATTGTCCCTCTGTGTCTCTCTTTACCTGTCTTATTTTGAAATCCACTTTGTCTGATATAAGAATTGCAACACCTGCCTTTTTTTGCTTGCTATTAGCTTGAAGTATTGTCCTCCACCCCTTCACCCTGAGTCTGTGTTTGTCCTTGGGGCTGAGGTGTGTTTCCTGGAGGCAACAAATTGTTGGATCTTGTTCTTTAATCCATTTTGCCACTCTGTGTCTTTTTGTTGGAGAGTTCAATCTGTTTACATTGAGAGTGATTATTGATGCATGAGGACTTAATGCTGTCAATCTGTCACTCATTATCTTGTTTTCCTGTGTTTCTTTTCCTTTGTGCTTTAGCCTACCCATTTAATACTGCAATTTCTTATGCTGGGTTTCTTAGATTTTTCCTTATTTATGATTTGTGACTCTGTTCTGTATTTTATTTTAGTGTCTACCCTGGAGTTTGTATTTAGAATCTCGTGTATAATATAGTCTATTCTCTGGTGGTCTCTTACTTACTTGGCCAATACTGATTTAGATCCTTTGCTCTTCCCCTCCTAAATAATTATTGTCATTTCTTATTCCAACTCGTGTTATGAATTTGTAGTTAGAGTGATAAGATCATCCTTGCTTTGGTAGTTTCCTTACCTTTACCCTAATGCTATAGTTGAATATTTGCTATCCTGTTCTGGTTCTATCCATCAGTCTCCCTAGTCTGTGGATTGAGATCCCTTTCTCCCTTTTTTCCTTTTTTCAGGTATGAGAGCCTTCTTGAGGATTTCTTGTAGTGGAGGGCTTTTAGTTACAAATTCCCTTAACTTTTGTTTGTCTGGAAAAGATTTAATTTCTCCCTCATATCTGAAGGAAATTCTTGCTGGATAGAGTATTCTTGGCTGAAGATTTTTATCTTTTAATGCTTTCAATATGTCACTCCATTCTCTCCTAGCTTGTAAGGTTTCTGTAGAGAAATCCACTGAAAGTCTGATAGGAGCTCCTTTGTAGGTTATTCTCTTCTTTTTTCTTACTTCGTTGAGTATTCTTTCTTTATCTTTCCTTCTTGCCAATTGTACTACTATGTGCCTTGCAGTAGGTCTTTTTACATTGACAAATCTAGGAGATCTGAAAGCTTCCTCTACACACATTTCTCCATCAATCCCTAGATTTGGGAAGTTCTCTTCAATAATTTCGTTAAGCACACTTTCTGCTCCATTTTCGTTTTCCACGTTCTCGGGAATTCCTATGATCCTTAAGTTCTTACTCCTCATTGAATCCACTATCTCTCGGAGGTTTTCCTCATTTTTTTAAATTCTTAGTTCTCTTTCTTCCTCTGTCTGGAGCCATTCAGCCTGTCTATCTTCGTTTATGTTAATTTGCTCTTCTATGGTGTCTACATGGGCATTCAGGAAATCAGTATTCTGTTTTATCTGGTCCATTGTGTTTTTCATCTCTAGTATTTCTGTTTGATTCTTCTTTATAATTTCAATCTCTTTTGTGAAGTAACTCCAGAACTCATTGGCTTGTTTCTCTATCTTTCTCTCTACCTCATTGAGTTTTTTGATTATAGCTGCTCTGAACTCATTATCACTTAGTTTACCTAATTCCAAGTCCTCAGGACTTAATTCTATGTTTTTATTGTTTTCCTTCTGGTCTGGGGCTTTTATAAATTGCTGGATGGTAGAGGAGCGGTTTTTTCTCATGGTAGTAGAATTCAGTTGCAGTTACAGCCTGTCGCCACTAGATGGGGGTCAAGAGTCGTGTGTTCTGAGCTCTCCGCCTTCGGGCAAGATGGCGGCGCCCAGTGTGCTTTTCCATGAGGCAGGGGCTGCTAGTCTCACTGGGGTGGGGATCTGGATTCAGATCAGTTCTGTTCTCTGGTCTCCCGAGGCCCTGGGTTTATGGGGTCCCCGTGGACGGAAGCTTTCCCCCATCAGGGGGTTTCCACCGAACCAGCGGCAGGAGTCCTGGAGGATCCCCTGGTCGTGCGGCCCCTCCCCCGCTCCTTCCCAACCGGCACAGCAGCCATCGCAGACTCTAGGGGAGGGAGCGACCTTCTCTCCTACCCATTCCAGCACCTCTGAGGCCATCAGCAAGGTTTATGTTCTCTGCATTCTTGGTATTGTAGGTCTCTAATGTGTTGGCATTAGATTTATTCTCTGAAATTCAGTTTTTCCAATCCTTTGTTGTATTTTGGAGGGGAGAGAATCCCGGGTCAGCTCACCCCGCCATTTTGCTCCACCCCTCTCCCTGGGTTTCTTTTTTAAGGTATGCTTTTTTCTTTTCTGTGAGGAAGATTAGCCCTGAGCTAACATCTGTTGCCAATCCTCTTCCTTTTTTTCCTCCCCAAAGCCCCAGTACATAGGTGTATATCCTAGTTGAAGGTCATCCTAGTTCTTCTATATGAGATGCCACCACAGCATGGCTTGATGAGTGTTGTGTAGGTCCACACCCAGGATCCGAACTGGTGAACCCCAGGCTGCCGAAGTGGAGCACAAGAACTTAACCACTCAGCCACGGGGCTGGCCCAGAAAGTCTGGATTTTGACTGTAATGTATAGATGTTAGTTTCTTAGTTTAGACAAGTGTAATGTGGTAATGTGAGATGTTCACCTTAGAGGAACTAGGTGAGGAGTGTATGAGCTATTTTGCAACTTTTCTGTAATTCTAAAACATTTCTAATTAAAAATTGTATTAAAAAGCATAAATTGCCATCATCTACATGAATAATAACCAGTTAGAGGAGAACCCAAGGACAACAGCTACAAAAAATATCAAATACTTAGGAAAAAAATCAGAAATGTGCAAGAGTCTAAATAAATAAAATAATGAACCCTCTGTAAGACACAAAATGAGCCTTAAACACATGGAAAGGTATCCTTTGTTCTTGAATAAAAGGATTCAACATTATCATGATGCCATTTCCCCACAAGTAAATTTATAAATTTATCTTAATGCCAAAAGAAAATATAGCAGGCTTCTGTTATGAAATATAATGATGAGTTGATGTTGAAGTTCGCTTGGAAAAATAAATGTGCAAGAATAGCCAGAAAACACTGCAAAAGAAACACTATGGGGGTTGTCTACCAGACATTAAAACATCTAGCCCAGCTTCTGTACCTAAAGCCATGTGGAACTAGTAGACAGACAGACCAATGAGATGGGATAGGAGGCTCAGAAACAGACCCAAAGACATGTAGAAATTGAGTAAGTGATAAAGATGGCACCTAAAATCACTGGAGCAAAGACGGAACTTTGACAGTCTTCTTGAAAAAGTTGCTTTGCCCTGATTGGCCTTAATCTGTAAAGCAGGTGAGATAGCATTGTTTAACGGCAAGAGAACCAGATGCGTGGCATTGTGACTTCGCCTTCTACCAATTTCAAGTAGGCTCCTTAACTCTCTGATTCTCCCTCCCATCAGCTGTGAACTGGGACTAATAATAATGTCCAATCCACTTCCTGGGGTATTGCTGGTATCCAGTGGGAAAATATTTGTGAGAGTGAGAAGAACTGTAGAAAAATAAAAGATTCTTAGGCAAGTTCAACTCAGCAGAAATTCGAATGTGTTGGTTTCTATTCTAGGACTTGAGTGACATCACCCAAACTACTCTGGATTGGAATTTGCTGGGCAAGTGGGAAATGGAGGAGAAAAATCTCAGGTGAATGTTAACGAGTCTGAAAAAAAGGTGCTAACATTTTCCTACCGGTCCTCCCTTATCTATTCATTTTTAAAAATTAGAGTTCAGGTCCCTTGGGCCACAGAAAGACTGGAAACCATCTCCCATTCATGGACCTCACGTGAGGATGCTGAAGGTCAGCTTTGGAGTAACTCAACTGGGAAGAGTTGTGGCGTTATGGGTGGAGGCACAGTCTGCAATGTTTTGGCAGGGCTGTGGCTTCTGTGCTTGCTTTGGTCTTCACGCATCCCCAGCAAGGAGACATCTGCACAGCATCCTCTGTCGATGAAGGTGAGCTGTTGATCTCTAGCAGCACAGGGCCTGAGGAATCTTGAGGTTAAAAGGAAATTTTTACAAGCAAGTCCTTAGTCTTTTAAAGCTTCATCTTCTAATTCAGGCAAGGCGCTCACTCATTACAGCAGAAGTTTGGCTGAGCAATGAAGTGGAGAAAGATTGCGCTCAGTAAAAGGGAATTTGGTGAGGCCAGCTTCACGAAGTTCACGAAGATGTATTATGATATCATGATGATATATTAAGTATGAACCCTCCAGGAGCAGCTCCATGGAAGTTTATGAAAGAAGAGTCTCTGACTCTTAACAAGATGTTTTTCTGGAATTTTCATGCCCCATCAGTATAAAGTCATTGCTACTCACAGTTGTCATTTGAGGAAAACTTCTAGAATTGCTTCCTCATTGAGTCTATGATGTATGATACCTCTCTCCCTTCTTCCTGGCCTGAAATCTCTTTCCTACTCAGAGCCTCTAGCCAGACAACAAAGACTGGGTCATTGGCTCAAGACGTTGCCCGTTAGTGTCTTTGGACTGACAATGGGGTTGTGGGGGAAGGCTCTTTAGTCTTTCTTATATCCATTTGTCCCTTAGTGCAATGACCTTACAGAAGCCCAACGCCTTGGACCACCATCCTGAGAAGATAAGGGGCAGGTAGTTGCTAAAGGGAGAGAGGTAGCAATATGCATGGAAGGACGAGAGGGAAGCAGCCCTGGTTTCGAGCTCTGAGCAGCCAGAAAACAGTCTTGGGAAAGCAGGCTCTGAGTGATGTCACAGGTGTTGGGTAAATAAAAGAGCACTCTGGGGACAAATGCCCTGACAATACCTCAAAACAACCTATGGCATTTTCCCACCAGGACCTTAGTACTGACTCTGTATAGCTCTCTACCAACAAGCAGCTCTCAATGAAAACGCTGACTGTTTTCCTTAAAGCAGCCAACAGAGGGCGGTGTCGCACAGCAAAAACTACATTCAAGTCCCACAAAGCCGTTTTCTGATTGGGTAAATGGTCCACTCCTGCTCCAGTCTGTGGAAATTCATCTTTTTGAGCTACCTCAGACTGAATTTTTTGTTTTGTTTCCTGCTCAGCTGTGGTGAGTTGTTTGTTTGCAAGAGGATCTCTTCTGAACATACGCTGTATGGACTGTGTAATTCAAAATCCTGGTTGAGCCCAAAGAAACACATGATGGCTTGGGCAGCATTATTTTGTTGCACACAGAATGCACAAGGTTCTTATGTCTGAGAGGCCAAATATACAAACACTTCAAGGATGCAAAGGGAACCTGGATAGTGGAAGAAGTAGAACAGTGAGGGCTGTACATCTTAGGGAAAGGAAGGGAGTTCACACACACACATACACACACATACACAAACACATGGGATTTTTCAGCTGATCAAAAGGGAGAAGGACCTTGGTCTGCCACTGCTTCACCAGGACCTGGCATCTGTGCCTGCCACATAGTAGGTGCCTATAGATGTCTTCAAATCATAACTGATATATTCAATATCAAAATTTTATAAATTATAAATTATAAAATTAGTTTACGCAGCACTAAGTAATTTTTAACTGTTTTAACTGACTTTTTTTTTTTTTTTAGGAAGATTAGCCCTGAGCTAACATCTGCCACCAATCCTCCCCTTTTTGCTGAGGCCCTGAGCTAACATCCGTGCCCATCTTCCTCTACTTTATATGTGGGACGCCTACCACAGCATGGCTTGCCAAGCGGTGCCGGGTCCACACCCAGCATCCAAACCAGTGAACCCCGGGCCACCAAAGCGGAACATGGGAACATAACCGCTGCGCCACTGGGCCGGCCCCAACTGCCTATTCTTTTAAGTCCACTAACTGAATTGGTTCTTCATTTGAAGATCACATAAATATGGGGATAAAGTCAATAAATATATTGACTGAACACTGTTCGTTTCCCCTCAGCTTTCCTGAATTTCCTAAGTGTTCTTCTTACTTGACATTCTTCCTTCCGGGTACCTCGCTGTGGCTGAGACCAAAGCCAGCACTTCCCCCTAAGTTCAGGGGCTGGGGGATGTGGACACAGGGCTCAGAACTTCAAAAGTGACCGTGGGCACATGTCTTAGCCCATCTGGACCTGGTTTCCTCGTCGGGCACAGGAGATCCAATTCCAGGAACTCTGTGCTGCTTTCATTTCCGGCTTTCTTTGCTTCCAAGATCCACACACCCTGGGGGGGATCAGGAGACAGCCATCACACCCTTAGTGTGGGGCAGTGGTACTCAAAGCATGGCCTTGACTCGGGGAAGCATTTCCAGGACTTGGTAGAAATGCAGATACTCTGCCCCTCCCTAGACCTTTGGGATCTGATGCCCCCCACCTCTGAGCAGCCCCCATGGGATGCTGACACCTGCAAAATGGAACCACTGGTGTCATGTATTTGTATAGTGGGGAGGGAGGGGTCAAGAGACAGAGGAGTGGGGTCAGGGAGCAGCTGGAGGGTGGGAAACAAGAAACACATGGGATTCCTGGGGCGAGGGAAGAGGCAGGGTGGGTGGTGAGGGCAACAGGGCGGTGGCTGGTGGCTAAGAGCACAGGCTCTCATCTGAATGCTTAAATCCGGGCTCTGCCACCTGTCGTGTGTGTGACCTGGGCCAGAGGCTTAGCTCTGTGTGCCTCTGTTTCCTTGTCTCTAAAAATCTAAGGGAGCCAGTAGGAGGATTGTTGCAGGCACTGCCAGCATGGGCCCCTGTGCCCTGCCTAATCCCTCCAGGACACTCCTCCCCGACTTCTTTGCTCAGGGCTCTTTCTGGATCTTGATGCCTGCTTGGCCAGTCTAACTGCCCTGCCCGCACCCCTAACGCTACAGTGGCCCCCAAACAATGACTGCTTGGACGGGTGTATCAAAACCCCAGCTCTCTTGCCCCTTTGTGAACAAATCAGAGGTGTGTGTGTTCTGCACTGGTTCCCGAGGGTCCTCAGCAGGACACTCTCGAGGGTGGTAAGTGGCACCATTTATCAGCTGCCCTCTCTTCCCTGTCTCAGGTCCTCACACCCCTCGGCCTCCTTTCTGAAACCACTTTCCAAATACTCGACTTGCCCTTGGGTCCTCCTCTCAAGGTCTTCTTTTTGTCACCGACTAGTTGCCCTGAGGAAATCAAGGGAGGTTTCAGAAGCATTTAACTGTTTCTCCAAATTGTTTTTTCTTTTTAGTTATGTTAAGGGATGCTATCTCCAACCACCCTGAACAGGCCCAAACCCCACTGCAAAAGCGAAGCCTGTGCCGATGGTCTGAAAAGTGCCCAAGAGATGACCTTCGCTTCACTTTAATGCCAAGATCTCCATCCCAGGAGGAGCTTATGCCTTATTACCATAACATGTGATGTACGTGCAAGCATACTTTTTCCCACTGAGCCTGAGCAAACGAATACCCACTTCTCTTTTGAATATTCACTCCACATCTGAAATAAAAGGCCCCTGCCGTCCCACGCTTGGGGAAGCTGCGGCTTTGGGAAATAATTTCGCCTTGGGCTCCTTATTTGCAACACATAAATTTTACTTTGTGTGACAACTACTTCCGGGGAAGGCTCTGATTTCAACTCACCAAGAAGAGGACCTACTTTGGTTTGGTAATGTTTTGGGGAACCCAAGCTGATCCGAGAACTTACCTTCTAGGGCTGGTGTGGGGACTCATGGAGCCTGTGCTGAGAGTTGTGCTTGTACGTGGTGCGTGCTCAGTGAATGATCTCCATTGTTCTGAGTGCCTGAGCACTGAGTTTGGAGTCAGGACATGTGATTCCAGTCTTGCTTGGCAGCCTACCAGCGATGGGACCCCAAGGAAGTCAGTCAACCTCCCTAAGTGCCAGTTTCAGCCCTTTCAGGGCTGTTTTGGGAACAAAACAGGAGAAGAGCTCTGTAAGGATATGGAAACTGTGAAGGGTTATACCAAAGTGAGAGAAGAACTGAAGACTGAGAAACAAGCAAGATAAGCTCCATCTACTCCTGAGCTAGGAGCTGGGACCACCTCAGACCCAGAAAGAACCCCCCTGAACCAACCACCCTTGATGAGACAGCTACCTGGCCACAGTGCCCAACTGACCCGGGAGGGTGGGGATTTCTCACCTTTGACAAATAGAAATGGCAAACAATAGGATATATTGGAGTATATGAGGAAGCCATTTGGTGTAAACCTAAATCAGCCTGACCTTGTTTTTCCAAAAGGGCCTGACATGGCTGTTGAGCACACATCGTACATCTGCTTTAAGCATTTGCTATGTCCCAGGCAAGAACAGCTGCCCTTAAGATAAAGGTGCAACTTCCCCCACATTGGCATTTCCTTAAGGGTAAGCATCTTTCCTTAGGCTAGGAACTGATTGCTGTGCTCACTTGTGACCACCCAGCTTGAGACAACAGACTTGCCACCCTGCTGTGTCCACTGAGACGTCCGACCTACTACCTGCTGTTTCCGTCAATCGCTGTGCCAACAGAGCAGTCTCGTGACTATTGTAAAAGGGACATTTCAATCATATGTGAAACATCCTCTTTGGGGGTATATAACCACTCTGTACACCCCACTTCTTTGGTGCTCTTCCTTCCTTAGGGAAGAAAGGCCCCGGGCTATGGTCTTCATATTTTGGCTCTGAATAAACTCACTCAAATTTTCATTTATAAATTGGCTATGGATTATTTTTGTTGACACCTTGTTAGTTTGACACAACAGCACTGAGCAGTGCCAAAAATCAGCTTTTATCCATCCAGCACTGAGCACTTGGGGCAGAGTATCTTATAAGTCATGAGGCTTTCATTTGGAGGTATTTAAACACAGGTATTTTAGAAATGCCAAAATGGGATTACAAATACAGTGCTACAATTCAGTATTTCCCTTTTATGAATTAAAAGCTTATAACATGAAAAGTGCAAGGCAACATAATTGTGCCATTACCATCATATAATTGAACTATTCACAAACCATTATTAATTCACAGAGCAGAGCAGGCAGAGTGGTCCAAGGCAAATTTCATAGGAATCTTCTCACCAGAACTCAGGGCGTTTTGTCAAGGAACGAGCAACCTCCATTGGCCCTGATTTCAGAGGTCTAATGCCTTGGCTTTTTGTCCTCCACTTGAGTAGGGAAGGCTGTTTTGAAAGTGCAGGTGTCAGAAGGGCCTTCTGGGGACTGTGTGGAATGTGGATTGCAGTGGAGAGAGACGGGGACAGGAAATTTATTTGGAGACCACGGTGACCATCTGGACTGAGGCCGTGAGGTCTCAAGTAAAGCTGCAGAAATGGTGATGAAGAGGTGAAAGGGACCAACGGGGATATTTTGAGCGGGAATCTCCTGTTTTTTGTTGTTTCACCTATGTAAAATCATAGAAACACAAAGAGAATTAATACAGGGCCATTTTTTTTTTTAAATGAGCAAAAAGAATTAATCTACAGCTTCCAGAAGCTTCCGGTAACTGATGACTTCCCTCAGCCTACTGCTTCCCTCTCCTCAGGAAAAGAAAGATTTTTACTCAAGCAGGCAGCTTGCCAGTGACTATTCCTCCAGTTATGCACATTTATATATTTTTTCCCCTGCTACACATTCTTCCTCATGATGTCCAAGTGGGAGCCGTGGGAGACAGTGTGTCCCAGTGTAGCCAATGTTGCTGACAAATGTCATTTCTTTTCCTCTGTCCATTTAGATTACATTCTGGATGTGGAAAGATGTTGGAAAGACTCTGTGAGGTGTAGCAGCTGCAATATTTTCCACCATTCTGTGTTGTACAGGAAGGGGGATTTGTCTGCAAAAGGAAGAGAGAGTACACTTCTGCTCTTCAAGTTTGAAGGTCACATGGTGGGAGGGGTGGAGTCCTGGTAGGGTAAAAGTTAGGGCTGGCCAAGGCAGCTCCTCTCAGCCGTAGAGCCTTGCTCAGCACCAGGGCCAGGCTGCTTAAATCTCATCTCCTGCCAGCTACTTAACTTCAGGAACCTCAGCGTCACCAGCTGAAAAAGTAAAAATAACATGGCAGGCTCCTCGATGTAGATTTAGATTTTTGTGTGGGTGTGTTTTGATTTGTTTCTGTGCTTGCTTTGTAAGAGATGAGACACTAAGAGGTGTGTTTTCCCCACCCCCATCCTAAGAGAGTAGTCAAGCCTTCATCTTCGGAGTTCTAGACCCCCAGCTGTTCCATGACAGTCTTGATGTCTTAGAACTGAATTCTGGGCATCAGGGAACAGCTCACAGTCAGACTTTTGTTTGAAGGGAGCAGCTCATTAAGGAGGAGAGGAGAGAGGCGGATGCTGGGAGTAGAGAAGCAAGTACCCCAGGGGAGTGAAGACAGGCCTCCCAGCGATCAAAGAGGGCTCTTGGCTTTGGACAGTGGGGTATTGTGATTTATAAGAAATATATACCTGGTCATTTAGATGGCCAAAATATATTTCTCATATATATTTGATCTTCATCCACAGTTCCTGGCTCACAGCTCCCAAAACCCTTGGAATTTCCTAGGATATCTTTTGTTATGTTAATGAGGCAACTTTTATGCCCTGGCCAAGGTTGGGGGTGTGGATCTCCATGGCCAGGAGAGCCAGCCATGTGAGCAGAGGATTGGAACTTTCAGTCCCACCCTCTGATTTCAGGGAAGGGAAGAGGGGCTTGAGGTTGGATCAACTGCCAATGGCCAATGACTTAGTCAATTATGATTATGTAATGAAGCCTCCATCAAAACCCAAAAGGACAGCTCATTGGCCTTTTTTTCGAAGAACTTCCATGTGCCACTGTGCTGGGCCCCAAGCTTGTTTGTTCTGCCCTATGTATCCCTTCATCTGGCTGTTGATTCATATCCTTTAATATCCTTTGTAATAAATTGATAATCTGGTAAGTAAAAGGTTTCTGAGTTCAGTGAGCCATTCCAGCAAATTAATCCAACCCAAGGAGAGGGTCATGGGAACTTCCGATTTATAGTCGGAAGTGCAGCTATCAACCTGGACTTGTGACTGATGTCTGAAGTGGAGGGCGGTCTTGTGGAACTAAGCCCCTTACATGTGGAAACTGATTCTATCTCCGGGTAGATAGTGTCAGAATGGAGTTGAATTCTTGGACACCCTGCTGGCATCCGAGAACTGCTTGTTGGTGTGAAGAAGCCTCACAAGTCTAGGAACCCTTTCTTGGGGGTTCAAGAAGTGGTGGATGCCTGTGACCTGTTACCAGCTTGCTAAGACAAGTGTGGGATTTCTGAAGGGGTCACATATGGAAGCAGGAGAAAAAAACTAAGAGCGATGGACTTGGAGACTGAGGCAAAACATTCCTACTTCTTTGCTTAGGTCAGAGGAAATAAAGCTATATGATTCTCCTCACTTCAACTGGGTCACAGCCCAGTGGTGACCAGGAAGGAATCACATCTAGAGTTCCCATTTTCCAGATGTAAGCCCGTTGGATCCTTGCATGACCCTAGAAAGGGGAAGAGATCCCCCTAATATGACTGGTGTTGCATTTCCCACTGCCTTTAAACAAATAAAGTAACATGATACTGAATTTTACCTTTATGTTGTGGGACTAAATTCACACCTGAAGTATTCACAACACAGAACTCCAGGTTCTATGGAGTCTGAAGCTTGAGAAACTTGGAGAACCTTCTTTAAGAATACAAGGCTATGAATACACAAGGAGGCATGGAAGTGATTATTTACTCTGAAGAAGAACAGAAATCACAAAATTTTAAAAGCTGACTATATTAGATTCCTGTGGCTGCCACAACATATTGCCACAAACTTGGTGGCTTGAAACAACAGAAATTTATTCTCTCACAGTTCTGGAGGCCAGGAGTCTGAAGTCAAGTTGCTGGCAGGGCTGTACTCCTTCCAGGGGCTCTGGGGGAGACGATCCTTCCCTGGCCTCTTCCAGCCTCTGGTGGCTTCCCCAGCATGCCTTGGTCTTCCTCAGCTTGTGGCTGCATCCGTCCAATCTCTGCCTCCATGTTCACATCGCCTCCTCCTCTTCTGTCTGTCACCTCTGTGTGTTGTAGGGGAGCTTCAAAGAAGTAGGTTTTTCGGGATGGTCTAAGAATTAAATTGACATGAGACAGAGTAACTGGTAAAAATCAAACAAGTTTAATAACATGTAAAATGGGAGAAACCCAGGAAAACTGAGTAACTCACTAAAATGGCTGAAGCCATCACTTTAAATACCATCTTCAGCTAAAGACAAAGGAGGACATTGGTGGGTAGTGGCTTTGGACTTCAAAGGGGAGGAAGGCAATTCATATGGAGACAGAAAAGCAAATGTTTGGTAAGTGAATGTTTTCCATGCTTTGCAAAGACAATGAGACATGGGGAGGACTTTGATCAAAGAGACCTTCTAGTTTCCTCTCTGTCCACCACACCTAGTTCACATTATACTACAGTTCTCTATGGCGATAGCTCCTTGCTGGAACAGGCCTTCTGTCTTATGTTCTTTTAGGCAGTTAAGGGGAAGGTCAAAGTTTCTTCCTGAGTCTTTTGTCCTTAAAAATAATCAAGCAAAAGAGACACATATTGAGGTGGCAAATTCTGATCCCTTACAATGTCTCTTATAAGGACACTTGTTATTGGATTTGGGGCCTACCTGGATAATCCAGGATGATTTCATCCCAAGATTCTTAACTTAATTACATCTGCAAAGATCCCTTTTCCAAAAAAGGTAACATTCATGGGCTCTGGGGATTAAGATGTGGACATATTTTTTTGGACATATCTTAACATTGTATTTTTAATAAATAATTGTCTGACATACTTCCTAATACTTTTTTCCTAAAATTTTTGGCTGTATACTCTTTAATAGCCTCTCCATAGAACAAAAACTTTGTAATTTCATATTCTATAGACAATACAAAGAAATTCAATGTTTACTCCATCATGATCGATTTAAATCTGCATGTTATGATTGACAGTTGGGATGCAAAGAATATGTAATTCCATACATTTACTGTTTCTAGTACTGCTACAGATTTGTGCCCTACATACTAAAAATTCTGAGAAATTCTATGTCATGTGGTTCTTATCAAAAAGTGACAAGAAATGTTTACATATTGAGGTATATGGGGTAGCTATTCCGGTTTAAAACTAATTTGGCTTGAACTAAAGAAGCTTGACTTATGGCCTATCAAACATACATTGCACATCTGCTTTAATCACTAAAGTGAAGAATGCATTATCTCAAAGTAAAAGATGCATAAACATTATCTCAAAGTAAAAGAACTCACTCTTTGAAAATAAGAATGCACACTTCCTGTCCAATGACACCAGTATCAGTACTCTTGAAAGTAAGTTTCCTTTCCTGGACATCAGGGTCATGTTGACCTGCTAATTTGGAGCTGAATACTTCTTTAAAACTTTGATGAATATGTATCCTGGGTGTGTTTAACATGTGTTCTTTTTCTGAAAGGTATAAGACTGTACTGAAAACCATGCTTCTCCAGAATGCTTTCTTCCTTTGTGGAGACTGCCTTCCCGGGTTATAATCCTCACTCTGGCTCAAGTAAAAGTCACCTCATCTCTCTTATCTATAGAATGGTTATTGATTATTTGCATTGACAAAAGGAAAAGAAAAAGTAGGATGTTGTATCAGTTTCCTGGGGCTGACATAACAAAGCTCTACAAAGTGAGTGACCTCAAACAACTGTATTCTCTCACAGTGTTGGCAGGGCCATGCTCCCTCTGAGACTCTGAACAGAATCCTGCTTCACCTCTTTGTAGCCTCTGGTGGTGGTGTCAATCCTTGGCATTCCTTGGCTTGCAGCTGCATCACTCTCATCTCAGCCTCTGTTGTCACATGGTGTTCTCCAGGTGTGTCTGTGTCCAAATGTCCCTCTTTTTATAAGGCCATCCATCATTGGATTGGGGCCTGCCCTACTCCAATGGGAGTAAGTAGGTGAGTGTGACCTCATCTTAACTTACATTTTAATTATATCTGCAAAGACTCTATTTTCAAATAAGGTCACATTCACAGGTAGAGGGGTTAGGACTTCAACACGTCTTTGGAGGGGCCACAATTCAGGTGCATTTATAATTGTATATGAGGCATTGTGCAGTCTATATCAGGAGAGAGCCTTCATTTTGGACTATGCACCAATGAGAACCAAATTCTCTACTTAGAGTTTTTCCCATCTGATGACAGCGATAGTTTTCCACAGACTGGCTTCTGTCTCTGGACACTTCAAACCTGGTCTATTACAACTGTTGTAATTTTCTGGAGGGATGGACATGAAAAACAAAATTCAGAAATCCCAAATGAAAACCCCCCTGAGAAGGACCAAAGAAGAAGGCTGTGATGTAGGAATGAATGTCTTAGGTGGACTAATGCTGCCTCTCAATGGAGGATGAAGAGTGGGTCCTTTATCCTTGAAGATGTGAAGGGACGTGATCTTAATCATCTTCCGAACTTGCTATCTGTTTCAGGGTTTTACAACGCTTTCAGTCTGGGAGTTCTGCAGATCCCACATCTCTCCCGCCTTTCTGTGTTTGGGGGTGTCAGAACAGACACTGACTGCCCAGCGTGCTCGCCCTTAAGTCCTACCATCTGCCAAGATGGGCCCTGGCCCAGACAGCCTGGTCTCTGAGCCCAGCGTCTGGCTGCAGGGGCTCCAGCTGCAGAATGACTTCATTTACATTGCTATTCAGAAGCAAATGGCCCAGCTCAATGGAAAGTCTTTCATTTCCAACAAGCAAGCCAGTATGTGGCATTTTTCTTTTCCTGACTCTGCAGGGTAAAATGAACCTTGCAGATGTTCCTGTATTACGAAGAGAATAAGGTTCACAGATGAGCTACTGAGAGTGGCTTGGCTTCCGACTGGGTTAGCCAGTTGCTATGTGGCCTGTGGTCAAGTCAGAGGGAGCAGCTGGGAATTGCATTTGGGAACTGATTTCACGACTGTGGTCGGAAAGCCCGTTTGTCTAGCGCCTTCTCTCACAAACTGCCGTGAGTGCTTCCATCTGACGATAAGGCCTGCGACAAAGGGGCTTGGATAAGAGCCTCTCTTTGTCCTAATTAAGTTGTGGGAGCTTGACTTTCTCTGATCCTGGTGGTGATGACTGGGCAGTGGTGGTGCTCAGTGCCAGGAATCTCTGGGCACTTCAAACCTGGTCTATTACGCTGAGCCAAGTTCTGTCGGGGAGGGGAAAATCTCCTTTCTACCCTTCTTGTGTGCTTATAGATGGATTAAGAATAAAACTGACAAAAGACCAGATTAATAGGAGAAAAACTCAGTTTAATACGTATGTACTGGAGATAGAGAAAGGATGCTCAGAGAATGAACAAAGCAGGCAGTATATATATCTTTTACACAAAGAAACAATAAATTTCTGAGGAGTGACAGGACAAAGAAGCTTAGATTTGGGGTATGTAATTAGTGAGGAATTTAAGCAGAGTTTAGGCTGAAGGTTAATTTATTAGTGACATTTGTTTATGGAGGCTTCTTGCCCCGAATTCCCCAGCTGTGGTGATCAGGATGCAGGGAGAGTATCTTCACACGGCAGATTATTTCCTGCTTTCAGGGGGAACAGAGACAGGAGGGGCAGAAAGCCCTTTTTGCTTCTCAAGTCACTTTAATTCAAAATAATCAGTGTTACTGTGGGATATTTTGGGGTGGCTTGCCCTGGGCCCCAACAGTTCTGAGAGATGAAGAAGGCACAGCCCTACCTGCAAGGACTCACCCAGGGGCACTCAGACAAATGAAAAAGCCATTATACAAAAATCGGCTCATGATGATTCTGGGAATAGATATTACCTTGATAAGTACAAACAGACAGATGCTGGGGTTGTATATTTTGTGGCAGACCCATTTTACCAGACCATTGTCAAAGAAGCTTTAAACCAATCCATCAGGGGCTATGTGTCTCCACAGCAGTGTGGTCAGATTGACCCCCGGCTCCAGGCCCCACAGAGGCCAAAAGCTCTACTAACACCAACAGTACAAATTTTAGGACAGTAATTCCCACGGTCAAATGTCAGAGTCTCTTCAGGAAAGAGTCCACTGTGCAAATAATTGTTTGCTTTCTACACAGCAAGTTCACCCTTGTTAAACTGTAGGGGAAGAAAAAAAAAGCACCCTCTTCTTCTACACTCTTAGGTTCTGCAGTGGGGCCCTGAAAATTAAACTGACAAAAGACAGATTGCAGGAGAAAAGGCATGCAGATTTTATTTATTAAATTTTTATGTGTCCGTGAGGCCTTCATATAAAAGAAATGAAGATCCAAAGGAGTGGTTAGGCCTGAGAGCTTACGTACCATTTTTCCGAGTGATAAATTGTGGAGAGACAGCAGATAAAGGAAAAGGAGTCAGAGCTTCTAGAGGCAGTAAATTGTGGGAAGTTAGGTATTTGGGGGAACTAATGGAAGATAAGGGCTGTTTAAGAGATTTGTCATGCAGATTCCTTTCCTTCTGTCTCTGGACTGATAAGAGTCCACAGTCATCTCTGGCGATTAACAGTGACAGAGTGATTCTGTCTTTCCCACGTGAGGTGGAGGGGGCGCCTCTGCAGAGGGAAATTTATGCCCTGCTTTTGGGCAACTGGGGGAAGCAAATAGAAGGTTTTTCTGTCTTGTTAAAGCTAGACTGTAGTTAAAGTGGTAAAAATAGGTTTTATTCTGGACTATTGCAATAGGGGAAAAGAGACTTCAGTATAGAACTCAGCTGAATTCCAAATACAGCACAGGCCAGTGGGAATTATCGCCGAGGAGCAGGGTGGGAGTCAGTGGATGGAAATTTACTAAGAGGAAACATCAGCCATCCCAGGGGATTCGGACTAAACCGACCAAGAGGTGATCAGACACCACCTGGTGATGATGGAGGGTGAGGAACCTCGATTAGATATTGAGAGTGATCAGATATGGAAGGCAGGGATTCTGCTTAAACTCACTTAGCAGGGTTCTTGCTACAAGCAGACAACGTAAAGACGAACACGGAAGTACAAAAGTCAAGGCCTAGTGGAGCGGAGGGCTCCGATTTGCTAACTAAAGTTTGGTCAAGGAGAGAGAGAGACTGTCAGTCTGCTGTTTCTCAATTACCTTCAGTTCAAAAGAATCCTTATGCCAAAGCGGCAAATTTGGAGCTCCGTATCCTGATCCCCTCCATCGCTAGCATGGAACCCAGCCATGTACCAGCACCTTACAGGCTGGCAGCGCAAGACAGCAGATGTCTGGGCTGTGCAGTAGACACCATTGAAATAATTTCCACAGCCACAGAGGCCTTTGCCGGTCATCATTGCCAGAACTCTTAATTATAGAGACAAAAACCCACTACAATTTAAAGAGTTCGATTAAAAAAGTATAGAAAGTGACTAACACATGACCCCAAATATCTTAAAAACGTGTATGCATACACACATGCATATATGAATATATTTGCAACTGTACATTTGTTGATGATTAATATGTGTTTCCCACTGACGTGTAAACTCCTTGAGAGCAGGGATAATGTCAGCTGGAGCCTGGAAAATGGGAATGACTTTTTGACCAAATGAACAAATGAAGAATTGCCAACAACCAAATATATTATGTTTCCATCTCCTTACGGTGCCTTAGCTATAAATGGCTTTCCCCAAAACTCTTGACCTCTCTTTCCATCCGGATGACCGAATGCTTTGGAAGCATTTTGGATCTTGTTATTTATCTCATAAGTGACCCGCACCCCAGCTGCTGTGCTTAGAAATCCATCATTGGGTTCCCATGGAGACCAGTCTTTCCGAGGGAGGAGGGAACGTGGCAGGCTCGTTTCTGGGATGGATGGCTTGTTTGAGGACTCCCCATCCGCCTTGCCCAGTTTCCCTAGAGCTGTACTGCAGTCTCAAACTCTTCCACCTTCCAACCTTCCTTCCTTCCCTCGCTCTTTCTGAAAGCAGAGAGGCCCCCTGTCTGACTCCCAGGGTGAAGCATGGAAGCAGCAAGAGAAGAACCAACGGTAGAAAAAGAAACGGCTGCCAGGCATGTCCTGGCAGCAGAGTCTAACCGAAAACCCAAATTGTTTTCTCTACCCACTAAAGGCATATGTCAGCTCCAGCCTCCAGGTACCAGCTTTCTCCCAAGAACTCAGTTGCCACCTGGGGCGAAAAGATGGGGGAAGGCAGCCTCCTGAAACTGAACATTTTCATGCATGAAAGAATTGAATTATTACCAAATTAATCAAATATGTCTTGAACTGGCAATATTGCTTTGAGTTCCAAGGGGAATCGCAGCTCAAGATGCAAATTTAGTTCGGGCTTGGAACAAATGGAAAAAGTGAGGTTTTGCAGATTAGTTTAGTGAGTTTGAGAAATTTTACACTGTAGACACGTGCATGCTTATTATACAAGCGCTTTTTTCAGTGAACACCTCTTAACACTTCTATTCTGAGCATTTTTCCATGTCAATAAAAGTGCTTCCCATTATTAATGGTCATGTAGTGTTTGTTGAACGGCTGTACTGTCATTTACTCAACCGCTCCTTCTCTTTGCTGGCTGTCAGCTGGGAGTCTCTCTCAGCTGGGAGTCGTTCTCAGCAAGTAAGTCTGCCTGCATTTCTTGGTACACTGCCCCCTCCATCTTTAAACCAGCAAGGGCATGTCGAGTCCTTCTCACCCTTGGAATTTCTCTGACTTCCCCTTCTGCTGCATCTCTTCTGCCTCCACCCAACTTAAAGGTCTTCCCTATCCTCTGTCCATAATCTAAATGACATCTGCAGAGGACCTTTTCCAGAGTGTAGCATCTTCTCAGGTTCTGAGGATTATGGCATGGACATCTTCAGGGGCCGTTCTGCCTGCCACAGAGCTTTGTATCACGTGAGCACAGAGGTCCTTTATGATGTTAATTGCCTTGGTTTTTTAGGCCTTCAGGTTCACGTTGCTCTGACTTTAGCTGTAGGTAACATTACAGTAAATCTGTTTGTTTTGTTCTACCTGGCTCACATATCACATGTTCCAGGGTTTTGTGAAGTCCATGAAATGATGTTGGGGAACTTCTTGTTTCACAGCAAAACCAATGACAGATGAGGCCTCTGACGAGCGAGACTAATTAGCAATTAAAGAAGGGAAAATTGTTAAGGCACTTAAGGAGGGAATTACGTGAATATTTAAGGATTAGGAAAAGCACTCAGTGAAATTTATGAAAATCACCCCTTTTGGATTGTTTGGTGAAAATATGAAGTTAAGGATGCTGTATTTGCAGGTTGTTTTTTTCTTTTTTCAGAAAAACATACCCAGGGTTAAAACCTCAGCCCTAATAATTCTTTTTTCATTTAAAGGATAACACATGGTCACAGTTACAACCTAAATTTAGGTAAACAGGAGACAGTATAAACCTCTTTATAATTTTATATTACATTTTCAAGAGAAAATCATAATCAAATCTTTTAATACTTTTTTACCATGAAAATTTGGTCTCAGTTTTAAGTGGATTTGTTTTCACTGGCATTTTCCCTGAATGATTAGCTAATTAATATTCCACTTTTGCCCTAAATATTTGCTATTTTTTTTTAAATTTTTCTTTTTTCTCCCAAAGCCCCCGGTACATAGTTGTGTATTTTCAGTTGTGGGTCCTTCTAGTTGTGGCATGTGGGATGCCGCCTCAGCATGGCCCGATGAGAGGTGCCATGTCCACGCCCAGGATTTGAACCGTCAAAATCCTGGGCTGCTGAAGCAGAGTGCACGAACTTAACCACTTGGCCGCAGGGCCAGCCCCAATATTTGCTATTTTTAAGGCGCAAAGAGAAAGGAGTTTCATTGGTCACTTGCCCCTTGGCCTGCAATGGTAAGTCCCTGGACTGGAGAGGAGAGAGTGTGAGAGGTAGAAGAACCAGAAAGACGGGGTCTACCCAACCCCACTGTGGGTGAGGAGCCAGAGTGTCTGGGCTGGTTTCCCAGATTTGAGGGGGACACATGAGTGCTTTCTCTGGTTGGAGACTGCACTGGGAGCAGCAGAGGACACAGACAGAGGCGTAGGGTCTATCTGGTGAGGGAAACACATGGATGCACAAATTCCCACGTAATGTGGTGAAGGTGGGGCTCATGCTAGATGTAAGCTCCCTGGGAAGGGGGCTCAGCCTTCTGTTGACTTCGGTGTCCCCAGTGCCTGGAACAGTGCTTGGTGTATTGGAGGCGCTCAGTAAGTACTGGTCACTGAACTGGTGGAAGGGGCGGACGCTGCCCAGAGGGGGAATTGCTGGCGGGTCAGCCTAACTAGAATGTTAGATGAGAGGTAGAGGTGGTGAACGTGGAGGCTGAACCGCAGGCAGTCAACAGTTGAGGACATTTTCACTTTGAAGAGGGGGAGCCTGAAGGCATGGAAGCTGGGAAGAGACCGGATCACGCTGAGCTTTTAGAAGTGTGGATCCCTCTGGCACTGAGGAGGGTGATAGCCATCGGACTGGGCGCAGGGAACAGTGTTTAGAGGCCATAGTCATAGTCACGGTAACAGATCAGGCAAGAGTGTAGTCCATCATCCAGCAACTGTCTATTGAATGTTTCCTGTGTGTTAGGCATTCATGGATGAAATTTCATCACAGCCACGTATTCTTTCCAGTTAAAAGTCGCCCTGTCCTTTCCTCTTTAAAGATGTAACCTTCGTGGGAAGGTTAATGCCTCAGAGCCTGGGTTACGCGCCAACACAGTGGTCCTCTCCTCTCAGACAGAGGAAGAGACTTCGTCGAGACACCAGACCTTTGTGAGGAAGAGGAAAGAAGGGTCTACTGGAGGCTGGGGCAAATGCGAAGAAGTCCTTTGTCCACTCTATAACGCTCCTCAAGGTCAGCCCTACAAAGCCAGACAGTGATGTCATTTAAATGAGGAAATACTTGCATGAGAGGCCTCTGTGGAAAGCTAGTATAGTTACATTCTACACGCTAATCATGTCTTTAGAAGGGTATTATTTAATGACGTAACCAACTCTCCAATCGGGCACTGAAGAAGGTGGCCACTCCCCATCATGTAATAATAGCCCTCGGAAGCCCTGGGGGAGGTGGAGGACCAGAGCCCAGGGGTTGTGGTAGTTGTGGTGGACTCTGCACATGTTACAGGCGGGGATGCCGGGGCCTGAGGTGTGGTCCAGGCTCCTCGTGAGCCATAGCTCTCAGTATGGGCTGAACTATGTTCCCCCAAAGTTTATATGTTGAAGCTCTAACCCCCAGTGTTCCAAATGTGACTGTATTTGGAGAAAGGGCCTTTAAAGAGGGAATTAAATTACACTGGGGCCTCTAGCATGGGCCCGAATCCAACCTGACTGATGTCCTTTTAAGAAGAGGACGTTTGCGGGCTCTCAGACGACCGTGTAAGAACATGTTAACAAAGTGGCAATCCACAAGCCAAGGAGCGAGGCCTCAGGAGTAACCAAACCTGCTGACACCTTGGTCTTGGACTTCCAGTCTCCAGAACTGTGAGAAAATAAATTTCTGCTGTCTAAGCCACCCAGCCAGCGGTACCTTGTTATGGAGACCTAAGCAGACTAATACCGGGCTATTAAGAGGGGCGACCTGCTTGGCGTCTCCAGCTTCCCCTCCGCTCTGCAGCAGCACCTCTAACCTTCACCATAACTGTCACGTGGCCGTGATTCTTTGTCCCCCGCCGGCCTCCTCCTCTTCACCGCGAGTCCCTTGAGAGGAGGGACTATGATTTGGTCAACTCATATTTTCAACGCCTAGCACTTTGATTCCTTTGTGAAGGTCTCGGGGAAGTATCTCTGGGGACCTTTGTGGCCATCTTTCTGAAGATATGATCACTCATTCATTTATTCAGTTCCTCAAGCTATATTTATTGAAAGCCTGCTTTGTGCTAATAATTATTTGAGCATTTAAAAAATAACACACAGTCACTATTATAATCTAAATTACAGTGAGAGGCTAGATTCTAGGGAAACGAAATACACAGCATGGAGTTCAGCACCTAAATGAACTTATGAGTTCAGAATAGTAAATACACGTGTATTGCAACATAGTATAATAACGCTATTATGGATAGAACAAACTGCTGTGACCAGTAGGTAAGGAGAGGAAATTGTGCCCCTCTTCCACCCAGAAGAGAGTGAGAGAGGATTCCTATGTGTGCCGAAGGGTCTTCTCTCAGATTTACTGGTAGAAACAGACAGGACAGTTAACCGTCTCTCATGTAGAATGGCAGACTGCGTGTTAGGACACATGTGATTCCAACAGTGGGCTTTGAAAGTCTACTTTCTACAGCTTAACATGTCGCCTAAGCCTTTGAACTGGATCAACTCCCAGTAAAAGGGGAAAACTCAGAGCTAGCTTGCTGGGGGACATTCCCATCTTCTCCTTGTGCCGGCATGTGCTGAGAGTCAGCCAAAACTCTCTTGCCAGCCCATCATTTGTCGTACTTAGGCTTTTGTCTGAGTTGAAGGTTCTCGTATCCTGATGAGAATGACATTTCTCTGAGACCCCTGGGGTGTTTGAAAGTGTACGGAGCAGCTGACCAACGAGCCATGGAAGCAAGGTGTGGTTCAGTGTATAGACTTTGGCAGGAAAACAGTTCAGCCGGTCTCCTCCTTGCTCCTTGCTCCTTCCTCTCTCTCGTTCTCTCCCACTCCTTTGCTCTACCCCAACCCTCCACTCCAAATCAGCAACTTTCCATTGATGGTGACAGAATCAGAATTCAGGAAGAGCGCATGGTCATTACAGAACTTCAGGGAAGATGGACAAAGGTAACCAGGTGGGGGATGGAATCAGGTCTGAAAGGAAGAGAAGCCACACATGATATCGACAGAGGAGAGGTAAATATCATGGGAAAATAAATCCCGCTGACACTTCCCAGAGGAAATTCCCCTCCCTGACACTCTTCTTTGTACTGGAAACTCACAGACACACCCTTGAGAAGACTGACCGCTTAGAGGATGAGGCTGGGGTCGTCTTCTCTCTCACCAAGGACAGTCCAGGCTGGAGCTTGGGCAGCTGAGCAGCCGAGGGAGGAAGGCCTCCCGCCCAGAAAAACAACTGAGGGCTTCACCCGAAGGCCGTTTACTGAAAGCAGCCATTAACACGGGCATGTTTACAAAGGGAAGAAAAGTGTTTACCTGGCTTTGCTTGAGGAAATGTGGACTCTAGGAACTTGAGGTACCTCCTGGCTCGCTTCACAGACAGGGTCACCTCATTACCCCTGAATATAGCTGGCCAATGTGAAGTGTATGCCACTGGCTCCAAGCCTCCCTCACTGCTGTGAAGACGGTTTCCTGGATCCAGAGAAACTTGCCCTAGTCATCGAAAAGTGCCATCTAACAAAGGATTGATGCCAGAAGAAACAGAAAGCCCATTTATATATATTCTAGAATTGCTGAAGGGCACATCTTCCTGGAGAATGGGAAAGAGGAACACAGGGAAGTTCTGTTGATTGGCAAAAGTAAGCTGGGAGGAAATGGCACAGGGACCAGCTGCACATTTTGGTCCTCATGGCATGTAATATGAAGATGAACGCTCCCAGGCATGGTCTGTCCCCAGATGCAAACTATTTCCTGAAGAACAAGGTGCAGCCACATCTAAAACTCTTATACAAGTTCATAATCACCTTTCTCCCTGGCTGGACTCAGTTTCACACATTCATCCTCAGTGATTGTATCAGGGTTCTCCAGAGAAACAGAACCAATATTTGGAGCGAGAGAGAGAGAGATTTATTTTAAGAAATTGGCTCATGCAATTGTAGAGGTGGGCACATCTAAAATCTGTACAGTAGGCTGTCAGGCTGGAGGCCCAGGGAAGAGCCAATGTTGTGGTTCAAGTCCAAAGGCCGTCTGCTGGCAGAATTCCTTCTTGCTTGGGGGAGGTCAGTCTTTGTTCTATTAAGGCCTTCAACTGATTCTATGAGGCCCATCCGGATTATGGAGAGCAACTTGCTTTACTCAAAGTCCACTGATTTCAATGTTAATCTGATAAAAAAAAATGCACTCATAGATACATCGAGAATAATGTTTGGCAAATATCTGAACACCGTGGCGCAGACAAGTTGACACATAAAATTAGCCACTCACACAGCCCACAACCGTCAACATTGCTGAGATGATTCTCATACTTCCTTTCAACCAAAAAGTCAGTGATTCTAGAGTTCTAAAGATCTCCATGCCACTTGCTCTACTTATCACTTGACATGGAGGCTGAGTACTTTTCAAAGTGTGATCTTTGGACCATTGCTTGTTTTATGTCAATCAGATGGTTAACAGGTGGTATGACAGTTTCAGAAGAAAATAAGTTGGTATCCATAAATTTCACAAATTTTGAAATGTAAAATGAAGTTTTATGCCAGAAATACCACAGCATTCTTGATAAGTGTTGTACTTTTTAAGAGAACCCAGGTCTATATTGGTCCAACTGGCTCTGCTCATACCCAGTTAAGGATGTGGTTGGAGTCTACCAATGGCATTTGTAGGTTATTGCTCATGCTTGTTAATTTGCCTTTTTTTTTTTTTTTTAAGATTTTATTTTTTCCTTTTTCTCCCCAAACCCCCCGGTACATAGTTGTGTATTCTTCGTTGTGGGTTCTTCTAGTTGGAGGATTCGAACCAACGAAACACTGGGGTGAACTTAACCACTCGGCCACGGGGCCAGCCCCAAATTTGCCTTTTTTTATTGTCACTTTTTTTTCTGTCTGCGTTATCCCAATTCATAAAAATGCATTAACTACCTGGACTGGTTCATTAGAATACAAAAGTTACAATAAAAATTAATCAATAAAATTCTACAACCTAGGAGCATGTCAAAAATTTAAAAAAGAGGAACCAGAACTCCAGTACAAGTATTGGATATAAATATGTGTGTTCTGGGGCAGATAAAATTATGAGTGTGAGAAATATGCACAAGCAACTGTAAGAGAAAGTGCAGAGAGGATGTGTCGTGATGAATACCTAAAATTGCACTTTATTGATTCTATATTCATTCATTCTCCCTATTGTCCCCCTTCCCAGTGTGTTGTCTGTTGTGAAACCATTAAATAATGGCTTGGAACTCATCAAAGCCTTGCATAATTTTCAATCAAAACAGAGGACCTTTTCTGGAAAACTAATTACATTTTTCTGGAACGAGTGTAAAATCATGCATTTCAGGGTAAAATTGATGGATGCCGCTCCTAATTTGGAGAAGAGAGGTCCTTGATATTCTAGTGACAATGACCAGGTTAGGTGATAACATCCCAGAGTAGCTTGTTACCTAGACCTGCAACTATTTGAAGAGAATGACCAGATTATGAGGGGTGGATGTCGGGGGCAATGACCTTTGTTATCCCAAGGCTGAGCAGCTGTCCCCCAGCTGCTGTGTGTTTCAGAACTGAAGACAGATGTATGCCGATTTCCCACTGCATATTTGAAAATAGGAGATTTGCATGAGCATAACTGCCAGAGCACTGCGTCTGTCTCTGGAGCTTCGGTTTATTGGTAAAGTCCTCATGGACTTAGAAAACAGATGCGGCCACTCAGCAGAAACAGGGCTATAAATCCATGTCAGTGGTGAATCTGCAGCTTTGTGCTCCCTGCTGCGAATTGAAAATCCTTCTACAGCCGGGGAATGTGAGTCTGATTATGTTCACAATCCACACCTCCCTCTCACAGTTGAGCCCGTAGTCAGAACTCATGTAACAAGGGTCAGTTCAGAATCCACCCATGGTATGTTAATCCTCAGATGTGAATTGTATGTTTCACACAGGGACCAACTTTGGCCTTAAATTCCTCATCTGTGCCAATTGACTTTTCATCATATTGGCTGTCCAATGTCTCTATCCCGTCCTTATGGAGAGAATTCGCCATTGTGTGCAGTGCTGGTGGGACTCAATGCCCTTCTGTCCACCACAGGACTTGAGTATGGAGATTTCCTCATCTCCCTACCCTCTGCTGGCCACGGCACAGTGTGTGGTTTCAAATCAGGCAATCGGATACTCCTTCCCAGGACTGGAATTTGGAATAAGTGACAAAGAACAAAGGATCAGTTAAAATTTGGTCTCGTGGCTCCAGGGGTGTCCAGGAATATGCAGGATCTGACTCCAGGACAGTGTCATTGCAGCCTGATGGTTCCTGCTGCAAGATAATTGATTAATTTCCTGCGTAGGACTCTCTTACCGCCTTTCCTGCATGTTTTCTGACTCTGGTCCTCCAGCTGCCAGTCAATTCACTGAGCACCTCACGATTTTCCAATGCAAGCCTCTTCTGCCTAAGAATCCTGCGATGGTTTCTCTTGCTTACATCCACATCCCTAATTGATACACGTACTTTTGGGTCTGCGTGTGGTGGGGAACAGTGGTGGCAGTGATCAAAAAGAAGGAGGAGGAGGTAGAGGAGAAGGCAGAGGAGATGATAAAGATATCATAAAGATACAGACAAAAACAAAAAGAAGACAAGCAGGAAGCTTATGAAGTAGATGAAAAATTCGTATTCCCACAGCTCTTCTAGAAGCATCACCTGTTGACCTTTTTTACTATATCTTTCTGTGTGCTGAAAATAGTCCTTAAAATTACATAGCACCAGTGACTTCCTGACAATCTCTTCCTTAATTTGGTCAAGAAGACCCTGGAGAGACCTGGCTTAGAATAGACCGGGGGTCTGTGAACTAAGGGCCGCCACCTGTTTTTATAAATAGTTTTCTTGGAACACAGCCATGCTCATTCATTCCCATATTGTCTATGGCTGCTTTTGAGCTGCAATGGCAGAGTAGTTGAGATAGAGATTGTATGACCAATAAAGCCTAGAATATTTGCTCTATGGCCCTTTACATAGAAGATTGCTGACCCCTAGAATAGAGGATCTGAATCTCTGGGAACTGAGATACAGAAATATATTTTCCTCTCGTTTTCACCCCTCACCTAGATGCTCTCCCTTCCCAGCTAAACTTTCCCCAAGTCGAGGCTTAACACAAGGGGCCTGCACTCTTTCGGAGGGCTGGGATCCAATCCCCCAGAGGATTGGAGCAAACTAGGGAGAGAAGATGCAAGCAGCTCAACTCTCTCTCCTCCCTGCCTGGGGCCGTTCTCTGGGGGACTCGGAGCTCCACTTCTGCAAGTGAAGAGCTCAAGCCCACATGGCTAGTTAGGAAAGGAGAGCTGAGACCCTCAGCCAGGTCTTCCTATACTACACGTGATACTCTCGCCACTGTCACTGTACCTCATCGGGGAAGTCTTAAAGGAGGTGTTGGGATTTAAGTCTACTTTAGAAGCCTATATGAGATACAGCCAAGCAGAGACCATTGATTAATCTCTCTACAGGACCTAAACACTGAAAAGCAGCATTTCATGGTACTAGATACATAATATATCATCCATCATGAAGCATGAAGATCACTGGTCTAGAAGTCAGCAACCTGTATTTTAATTCTAGTGTTGCCACTATCTAGCTGCATTACCTTGGGCATGTTATTTCTCCTTTCTGGGCCATTATTTGCTCAAACATAACAAGGCAAAGGAATTAGATTAATGGGCTGCAGCTGGCACAGCTTTCTTAAAATCCTGTTGTGCTCCTGTTGCTCATAAATCGTGTGACCTCTCCACTGATACGCATCCCAGCGAGGTGCACAAAAACTGGCTGATCGTGCACCAAAATCCACTCTAAATGGGGCCAGCCAAGAGTGGAGTCATGGAGCTTGAGTGTTTGACTGGATTTGTGGGAAGGCATGCCGACAAATGAGGCAAATAGCTCTGAAAGATGAGAGCCCCATGTCACACCAGCAGACAGGAACCAATGGGATGAGTGAACTCATTGGGGGACACGGCTGAGCAGATTCTTGGTTTGGAATCCAAGAACGCTTTTCCTTTACGGCCTAGTTTAAGGCTTGGAATAAAGAAATGTATTTGTGATGCCAGCCCCAGATCTGTTCCCTCTGTGGTTCGGGTGGAGTGTCTGGAATCAGCATTACTCATGTGGAAACATTTTGCTCTTTAATACCTCCAGAAGATCCTGGAACAGGCTGTGGCAAACCATGAAAGCAGGCAAGACAGAGCTGCCCTATTATTTACTGAATCAAACGATTAATTTCCAAGGTGGATTAGAAGTTTTTGAGTTATTCATAGATCTATAAAGCTTTACTCCTTCAGGAGGTTTGTCTCTGTTTCTGCATAGAAAAGAAATCTATCCTTATTTTCCCAAATGCTTCTCTGGGAAATAAAAGAACTTAGTGAAATATCTTTTAAAATTACGCAAGGCTCCAAAACTATTTACTGAACACCCAAACCCTGTAGTACTAGAAGTTGAATTCAATGGAGGAAAAATTTCTCCCAGCACTTAAAAAGAGAAACTGATTATTTTTACTGATCTCAAATCTTTTAGTAGGTTTAGTGACTCAAATGCTATTTTTCAATTGCTTAGTCACTAGCAGGAAATATAATAAAGTTTATATTGAGATATTTTCTTTCTAATAAATTCCTCCAGCTCCACCTGTTTTTTCTATCCCTGAGCTATGAGGATAGTGGTTACCAGACACCGAGCAGGGAAGAGAGTGCCTTACTACAGAACCATCTCTTCTAATCTTCACAACAACTTTGTGAGACAGATATCATTAGGCTCATTTTACCAATGAGGAAACTGAAGCTTAGATTGGTTAAGGTAACACAGAAAGTTGGGAACTGGGACTCAAACTCAGGTTGCGTATGAAGCCAAAGCCAATATTCATCTGTCCATCCTTCCATCCATCATCCATCCATCTGCTATCCATCTATCCATCCATCCATCATCCAACCAGCCATTCATCCATTCATCATCTAGCCATCCATCCATCCATCCATCCATCCATTCACTCATCCATCTGTCCATCATTGACAAATGTTTGTTGGTACTTATCACATTCCTGGCACTATGTTAGGTATTAGATATACAATAGTGAGAAAACAAAAGATCTCATCATGGAATACACAGTCCAGTGAAGAGAACAACATTTAAAAAGGAATATATAAGATAAACACAAATTTTAATGCAGAAAGTACTACAAGGAAGAGATTTTAGTGCTCTAAGAACATATGAAGGAGGGAACTGGTCTGGTTAAGGATGTATATTAGGTGGGGTAGGATATAGACTACCTGTAGGAACAAATTAATCCTGAAGGCACAGTGGTTTAATACAATAAAGTTTATTACTAACTTAGAGTACATGTTTTATAAGGGTCAGCAGGGTTTTTCTCCACCCAGTCACTCAGGGATCCAGGCTGACAGAGGCTCTGCCACCACAGCTCCCATCTGGAGCACAGGGCCTCCAAAGTCAGTGTGAGTGGAGAAGAAAAGTAGGATGATCTCTCTGGATGTTTTCAAGGCAAAGCTCAGAAGTGGCTCACCTCACTCATGTCCATTGACCAGAATCCAGTCACTGGGCCCCAGATGAACTGCAAAGTAGGCTGGGAAATGTCTGGGAAGAGAATACTGCCATGGAATTACAGGGCACTGTGGCTGCCCTGAGAAGTCATGGAAGGCTTCCTTGGGGATGGAGTGACTGACATGGAGGAAGTATACTGCCTCCTCAGGAAGGGTTGGGGAACACCCAGCTCGGGGGAGGACTTCCAGCTCTGTAATTCCCTCAGCTCCTCAGTCTGTACTTATTCTATTAACTTGGTTAATATTTTCCATTTGCTTATTCTACTAATGAAAGGCATTTATGAAATGTTTACTATGTGAAAGTGGCAGAAAAAGGCTCTGCTCAATAATAAACACTTCATTGTTATTTCCCTAAAGGATCTTCAAAGTACCTGAAAAGATAAGACAAATATGTAGAGAGTATTAAGTAATAACACAATAAAGACAGTATTGTTTATCAAAGGCATAAACAATACAAAATGTATTATCTCACATAGCAGGGCGGTTGAGTGGTTTGAAGATTAGGTAATCAATGGCTCATGGATGTCATAGAGGGCCAGGTTCTTCACATCTGTTCTGTTGTCCTCAGGGTTGGCAGTATTGTCCACTTCATACGTAAACATGACAATATTAAGTGGAAGAAGAGACAGAAAAGGTACATTTCCTTTGCATATGCCCCTTTTTAAGAGCAAGGAGCCCTTCCCCCAAGAACCTCAGCAGATTCCTTCACACCATGTTCTGTCAACGTCCATACCCAGAATAATCACTGGCAAAAAGATGACATCAATCTTGATTTACTCCCTGTGGTTGGGACATGCATTCTTGGAAAGAAGAACAAAATCGAGATTTTGTTACAAGGAAAAAAGAGAATAATAATTCTTGAGCAGCAAGCAAACAGTATCTGCCACGGAGATGACACTAAGCATTAAATGAACGGTTCAGATGTGTATTGTAACAGCAAGAGAACCCATTGTGGTGTTATCTGAATAAGCTTGGAAAAATTTCATGAAGAAAGACTCTAGCATCAGAGAGGGCTTTTCAGCAAGGAGACAGTGACCAGGAGAGACAAACGTGTAAAGACTGATGGACAACTAAAGAAACTGTCCGACTGAAGCAGAGGAGTCCGTGGAAGGCTAAGGAAGGCTGAGTTTAAGGGCCCTGGGGGTACGGATAGTGAGGTGATCTCCACAGGCCCATCTCAAAGTGCTTATCCCATCCTCCCTGGAATACTTCAGGATGAGAAAATTACCTCCCAGAGTCTCAAGTATTGTTGAATTATTCTTTCTGGTTATCAAGTGTACCCAGCTCTCCTGGGATATCTATTTACTTTTCACAATGGTACTTGTGACAGTTACTTTTATGTGTCGGCTTGGCTAGGCTCTGGTGCCCAGTTGTTTGGTAAAACCAGTCTAGATGTTGCTGTGAAGGTATTTTTTTTTACATGTGATTAATGTTTAAGTCAGTAGACTTTGAGTAAAGTAGGTCACCCTCCATCATGTGGGTGGGCCTCATGCAATCAGTTGAAGACCTTAAGAGAAAAGACTGAGGTCCTCCAAGAGGAAAGAATTCTTCCTCCACATGGCCCTCGGATTCAAGACTGCAACATTGCCTCTTGCTGGAATTTCCAGCCTGCTGGCTTGCCTTGTGGGTTTCAGACTTGCTAGCGTCCACAATCGCCTGGGGCAATTCCTTAAAGCGAATCTCTCTCTCTGTGCATCCTACTGGTTCTGCTTCTCTGGAGAACCTTGGCTAATACAGCACCTCTGATGACAACAATTTCCCATTGTGAGGATGAGCTTGGATTTTAGGATTTTGCTTTAGCTTAGCAAGATTTTTGCGAAAACAACACTTGTCTTGCCTTCATTATTAAACACAGTTTGCCTTGTCAAATGACTAGGAGGCCAGCATGGCATGGCCCTGTTGGGAATTGGAGTTCCTGAGTGTCAGAGCTGCTTCTGCCTCAAGCTTTCTCAGAGTCTGGATCAAGCTTGTTTGGCCTCCATCGGCAGAAGTGAACTTCAGTTTCTGAATGAGGAAAACGGAGTTGGGTAGACTAGTCCTGGGGAAGGTCATTATGTTAGTGCCCAATATGTATTTAGTAAGTCACCTGAAAGAGAAAGACTCAAAAGGTTGTCTGTGAATACTCTGAATCCAATCCAGGCCTTCAGGGTGCAATTTCTCAGGGAAATAAGAAATCTTTCATATAGGAAATTGCATTGTCCTCTGTCTAAAGAAAGAAATTATTAGGAAAAATGGAGATGATCTGAATAAAATTTACAAAAGGAGATTCAGACCGTCCTGGGTGATGTGTCTCAAGGGCTGCCCCAGGAGCTCGAGTATCTGTTCCCTGTGGCAGGAACACTCCTAGAGAGGAGATTGGTGTAGCCAATTGTTAAAGCTAGGCAGTGTCTCTCAGCTCCAACCCAGCCTTCAAAACACCGCCATGGGATGCTGGCACTGGGACTCTGCAAGTCACTTTTCTCCTTTGTCAATCAGTACGGGGTGCTGGGAGAAGTTGCTAGAAGGTAGGAGAATCCCAGAGGACACTTGCTCTTCCCTTTTGTTTGCTGTTTTTGTGTCATTTGAACAATGGCCCTTCACCCAGAGAGCTGTAGTGGGTTCCAGGCAAGTATCTTTCTATAGTCCCGGAATTAGCCTCATTGCACCCTGAAAAAGTTGCTAGCTTTACTTGGGGAGTGACTTCTCCTCAGACATCTAAGTCCCAGCTCTTCAGGGCCCCTTCTTCCAGCTTCTGAATTCTGGTAACACCAACCTCTTCCCTTTTGTCCTCCTAACCTTTGGAGATGGCTTCCGCAGTTACTGTCTGTGTGTTTAACCCATTCTTTATATTAAATTCTCTCTGTTGAAATAACTGGTGTGGTTTCTGTTTTTCTGTTTGAACCTTGACAGACACAAATGCTTGATGATACCAGCCATTAATATTATCCAACAAATTCTCTTTCGCACACACACACACACACAGAAAATTTCATGCTTATCACACCTCTCTCTGATTAGAATTTGGCTTCTCATATAGATTTCCTACAGAGAGGATTTTTTGTCCAGCAAACATGTACAACATGTATATTCCACTTGAGTGTTAGATGTTTCATTATGAGCAAAAACATTTGAATGCTGGATTTTAAACATCAGTCTCTAACAGCCTTTTTTTGGCCACGGAGACCCGACCATTCCCAAGACACTGGCAATGAGTTTCCTGTGCTTTCTTAAGGAAGGTCAGACCTTAAACCGCGTAATTCCACCAAGGTGGTGACACCCTGACCAGTTGACCAACTCCTCCTGTGTTCCTCCCCTGATTTTGCCTCATCTTGGTACTCAGCACAAACGTGTTTTTCTTCAAATGGCGATAGCTAATATTGAATGACAGGATCCCCTTTCTGAATACACTATATCCCGTCCTTTTAATTCTCCTCCAGATAAAAATTCTCCGGAAGGATCTGAAAAAGCCTTAAACATCAAGATATAAATGACCAATGCAGCTAACCTATCTCATCTCGAGGAGTATTTTAATTTTATTTGCATTTTAATACAGCTCTCATTGGTTTAAATCAAAGGGATTGGGCCTTGATTTTAGCATCTTAAAATTCACTGAGCCGAGTGTGAGGAGTGTTTTTCAGTGGGAAGGGGTAGGAGAGAGGTGGGTCACACACCAACTGCTCCTGGAAATCATGCAAACAGACGCCTTCTTTAGCTACCCTCTAAGCTGGCGCTGATATAAAGACATGTTCAATCCCACACAGTTCTTAACGGTCACTTGCCAGACCAGAGCTGATCTCCTTTTGGCCAAGGCCACAGTGGAGTGCCCTGGGGGAGGCCACAGGGCACCTCCACATCTCATAATAACCTACTTTGTAAAACTAAACAAATATTTGCCTCCTGCTTGCAGAGTTGATTCACGGAGCTCAGTTTTCACACGTACTCGTGTATCGGCACCTCCACTACTCACAGTGGTGGCTGTTCCAACATCCTGTCTGGACCCTTGGTGCCGGCTGGACAAGCAAGATGCAGTGGCAATCCCAGTGCGTCTTAGCAGCTAGATGTCCCCAGGGATCCCCTGTGAGCTCTTACAGCCAGAGAGAGCTGTGCAGAACTGGGACTCCGACTCCTCCTGGGTTTGCCTGGGGCAGATTCTAGATGTTTTCAATACTCAACCCACAGGCAAGATACTGCGGCCAACTCAAACTCACCTTTTTGAAAACTGAATACAAGGGTTGTGTATGTCAGAGCACGTATAAAATGTTAGCACATGTCTGAAATGATAACCCCAAGTAGGATTTAATTATAGGCCAAGGTTTAAAATGCATTTAATGGAAGGTACTGGAGGGAAGTGAAGGGGACCTGTTCTGAGGGTCTGGGATTCTTCCCTGGACCAGGTTTACTGCTTTCCATCCTTGAACTCAAGCAATTAGCTAAATCTTTTCAGACTGCCATCTCCTAGACTGCAATATGACGGGGTCTGGAGCTTTCTAAAGCTTCCCCGTATGCTTTCTGTATTGCTTCGCTGGGACTGCCATAACAAGGTGTCACAACTCGGTGGCTTGAACAAACGAATTTATTGTCTCACAGTTCTGGAGGCGAGAAGTCTGAGATTGAGGCATCAGCAAGGTTAGTTCCTTCTGAGGGCTGTGAGGGGAATCTGTTCCAGGCCTTTCTCCTAGCATCTGGTGGTTTGCTGACAATCTTTGGCATTCCTTGACTTGTAAACGCATCAGCCCATCTCTGCCTTTATCATCACACAGCATTCTTCCTGTGTGCATGTCTGTCTCTCTGTCCAAATGTTTCCTCTTTATAAGGACACAGTCATATGTGGGTAGGGCCCACCCTAATGACCTCATCTTAACTTTATCATCTACAAAGTCTTTATTTCCAAATAAAGTCATACTCACAGTTTCTGGGGGTAAAACCTTCAACATATTTTTGGGTGATACAATTCAACTTATAACTCTCTGACCCCAGATTCTTGTGGGCAGGCCTCCTGGCAGCTATGGAGCTGGCCTTCTCTCTGCAGTCGGCCTGTCTTTCGTTTCCTCCTGCTTCTCTGTAGAAAAGTAAAGAACAGACAGAGATTTATCCTAATGACGTTTTTCCAACTGTATTAACACCAGGCAAGTCGCTTTACCTCTCTGAGCCTGTTTCCTCATCTACAAGATGGGGATAATAGGTTTGCTGAGAGAACTCAGTGAGCTAAAGCAAAGAGTTGCTTGGCTGACACATGGCAAGTGCTCAAGAAATTATAGATATTATTATTTATTCCTGTTGACTCAGGAGAGGATGCATCAGTGATTCCCAACCCTGGGAGCACATTACAATCATCTCGGTGAACTTTGTAATAACTATTGGTGCCCAGGCCCCACTAGAGATTCTGACTCAATTGGTCTGGGATGGGATCCAGGCACTGATATATTTAGAAGCTCCCTGACTTATTTTATTATGCAGCCATGATTGAGAACCACTAGAACAGATGAAAAAAGTGAAAACACCAATGGAAATTCTCAATGCAATTGAAAGGCAGAAGATGTTGACTTGTAGCCACTTAAGCCAGATGGTTCAGGTTATAGGAGTTGCCAGAGACGGCTCTTCGAAAACTTGTGAACTGGGTGACCTAGATTTCAGAGCCATTTCTTGCTTTGTGGTCTCCATGTAAAATTGTTTCCAGGCTTTCCTGATGAGGGAGTGCCCCCATTGAGACACTGCCCAGGGCCTTCCCTCCCACAGCAATATTCCATCTACTCACTCACCCACGGACCCAGGTGGTATCCTTCCCAAGTCTCCAGGTCCAGGTGTGCTAAAAAATCCTTAGTAGGAGTTAATGCCAGATAACAGCTTGATGTGCTCCCCTTCCCAGGGATGTTTACCTAAGAGCGCTCATCACAGAACTCAAAGAATCCTCCAGGGAGGAAAGTTTGGACACAAAGGGTAGACTTATGGAATGGGGATGGCAGAGCTTCTTATGCCCGCTATACCCTGCACATCCCAGACAAGTGGGAACTGTGTGCTTTGAATAGCATGACTCCCAAGACCCCTACATTTGTGTAGTGGAGAGCTTCTATTTTACAGAATAACTCTGGCTCTCTCACTCCATCCCCAGCACCTATGTCTAAGTGTGGGCTCTAGAGGCAGCTGTTCCGGCAGTTGCAGGAGTGATGTATAACTCGCATCAGGAGACGGCTCTCGGTTCTCAGGCCCCTTTGCTGAGCGAGGAGGGCAGCCGTGAGCAGCCCCCTCGCCTCTTCCCTCTCTCCAGCTGCTCCGTCACTTCAGCATCAGGTCTGGCTTCCCTGAGCTTTGGCCTTCTTACAGTGTCCCCTTTGTTCACGCAGCATCAGACACTTGCCATCCATCCCCTTTAAATCCCAGGGTATCTTCTCTCCTCATGGGCGAGGGCCAGTGACTTTTTATTTTGGGACTTGACGAGTAATAGTAAATGAAACGATATGTAAATAGAAGCAATTTTTAATGACAAAGCCATGTAAATTCTCTTAATTTATTATCACGAAACCATTAGGAATGTCCATCTGCTCTTTGGCCGAATTAACAAAAATGTAGCAAATAAAATTAAGGAAATGATAATTCTCTCCATCCTGATCTGTTTAGAGTATTGTGTTTGGTTTGGCGCTTTCCATTTCTTCTATTTTAATCAAGAATATGCCAGAAGGAAGAGCAGCCAGGGACAAACTTCTTTTAACACAAAGCAGGATGTATTTTCATCTGGAAATAAGCAACTTGGTTAACTCTGATTTAACTTTGGCTTTTGGAAACGCAAGAGAAAAGGAAATTAAACTTCGGACGGGGAAATGCTTTTGCTGAACCCAGAGACTCTGCACCTGAATCCAGCTCAGTGTTCTGGAGTCCCCCAATTGCCTTCTGCTGCTAGTGTCTGGGAAGGGAAATGAGTTTCTTTAAGCGGGCCACCCGGGGGAAATATTAACTGTACAACCAGAGTGCAAGAGCTCCCTTGATTGCCCTGAAAGGGTTCCCACTGTCATTTCAGTCGGAATTGCTGCAGTTAAGCCTGAATTTCCTGGCAAGCCCTAGAGGAGGTTTTTCCAACAGGCGTCTTAGATGGCGAAGGCACAGCCTTTCCATGTCTAATCGCGAAAGCAAACCGCTGGACACATGCTCCCTGTTTCCAGCTGGTTGTGTGCATGTTTTCTTCACACTTTAACAAGAACGTGCCAAGGTGTGACATTTTTGAATCCCACCAACTGGGAGCTGTGCACACAAATCCGTTTCGCCTGTGGTGTGGGAAAGTGATGAATGGGGGCTGTTCTGCCTGGGGAGGCGGACTGCTTTCCCTCTGGCGTGTCTGCAGCCTTATTTATTACACACCGGAGTATAAAACCGCCCGGCCGGCAGCAGCTCTCATCTCCAGCCCTGGCACTTGCGTGAGGAGACAACGCGCCTGGAGCGGCAGTGTTCTCCAGGAGGCTCTGTGGCTCTGTTGAGAATCATGCTCAGGAGGCAACTCGTCTATTGGCACCTGCTGGCTTTGCTTTTCCTCCCATTTTGCCTGTGTCAAGATGAATACATGGAGGTGAGCAGAAGAGCTAATAAAGTGGTGGCGAGAATAGTGCAAAGCCACCAGCAGACTGTCCATAGCGGCTCCAGAAGGGAGAAAGTGAGAGAGCGGAGCCATCCTAAAACTGGGACTGTGGATAATAACACTTCTACAGACCTAAAATCCCTGAGACCAGATGAGCTACCGCACCCCGAGGTAGATGACCTAGCCCAGATCACCCCATTCTGGGGCCAGGTACTTAGAATTCTCTTTTAAGGATTACTGGGAAAGCTTGATGAGTTTTGTTGCTCTTGCTCTTCTTTTGGCTGGGATTACTAGGATCGACGCTTTCGAGAAGTTGGCTGCGCTGCTTGGGGGTCTCTTTCTGGGGGGCTCTGGGATACTTGGGGGACTGTGGGTGTCTGTCAGAAAATCAGCAGAAGTCGCACTGATGTGTTGGGATATAGAGGGGCCACAACGTCGCTCCCTGAGAAAGGAGAGCACAGCAGCCAGCTCCCTGCCGTGCTGCGCCTTGGTTTCTTTCCTGCTCTGCTGGTGTGGAAAGGAGTGCTGACCTTTGTAGACAGACAGACCTCCACCGGCAGATCATAAGAAAGTTAGACTTTCTTAATTTTTTTCTTAATTTTTCCCAGCAGGGAGCAGCTGCCCTTTGATTCGTGAGTTTACTATGACATTTCATGCCAGGCTTTTTTATTTGATTTATGGCATTCTAGGTTGCTAAGCCTCTATGTTCACCTTGTTTCAAAAAGGACCAAAGAGTTAAAACAAACGAAAAAGACTGTGTGTTTTTGAAGCCACCCTTATTGTATGATTGAATGCCTGATAATCACAGAGGATTTGATTTATTTCTCGGAGTATAAACTCGGCACCTAAGGAAACATCTTTAACTCTTTTAGGGTAGAATGGGAGTGAGTTAAGGTGTCAGTGTAGTGAAAGGCAAATTCGTGAAATTCAGTTTAATTTAAAACATTAAGAACAGGAAGAAATAGATTGTTTTTACATGCCTTTATTTTTTTAATTATGTAAAAAAAATTTTTAAATAGAGGTATAATTGAGAACATTAAGAACAGGAAGAAAGAGATTGTTTTTATATGACTTTATCTTTTTAACTATGTAAAAAATTCTTTTAAATGGAGGTATAATTGACATATAACATGATGTTAGTTTCAGGTGTGCAACATAAGGAAGAAATAGATTTTAATTTACCTTCTAGGTATCAAGCACGCTGAAATCAGATGAAGGGGGCAAGGAGAATTACCTTGAAGTGTATTTGATCTCTGAACAAATAGGTTTTACTACAAGAATTGACCGCTCGCATGCATTAAGGAGACCCTGAAGAAGTTCATGCAGTAGAAACCTAAACCCCTCCTACCACAGACTCAGAAGTGGGTTGAAACCGGTTATGTGATCAGACCAAGATCACACACACAATCAGCTGTAGATCTGGAACTAACCTGGGGCTTCTAACTCAACCACACGATGGAGTTGCCCAAACCATTCTGTGGGGCTGTGTCAAGAAAAATTGCTTCTTTGGAGAGCCACGGAAGAAATTATAACCCCTAAATACAATCCTATTAAAATAGGATTTATAAATAAAATCCTATTAAATAAATAAAATCCCATTAAAATACGAAAGCCGTTTTTAGAGATTGTCCTTTCATCTGGCAATCTTTTGGCTGAAGAATGATTAAGGCTAATTTGTGTTTTCCTTAGTGGCAAAGATATTTATTTTCAGTTTCGTCCAAGCCTTGATCTGGACTTTCCATTTCAATAGATGGGATCTTTGCTGAGTCCTTCCTGGCCATGGCAATATGAGCCCCCAGAGGCAGAAGAAGGCAGATGTAGGCTGTCATTGGTCAATACTTCTTGGCAACCAACACCCAGCAGGCCACTGAAATCCAAATTACATTTCTCCCCCACCCCTCCTTCTAGTCCCCCTGGCATCTAGCATGTTGAATCAGATGAGGGGGTCAAGAAGAGAACTTCTGGCTTTTGTGAAGCCAGACTTTTTGGAGCCAGGGGGAGTTTCAAAGTCCCCTGGGTTCCTGAAGTATTTCCAAACAAACCACTAAGAGAAGATACGGAGGAGACTTAGTCACTGATAGTCCAAAGGTTTTCAATACAACTCTTCCACCACTGGCTACGGAGACCCACACTGAATTCAGGATTGTCCAGTGTTCTTCCTTCTTTCCTCATTTCCCCCAACCCTCTTCTTTCATTTTAATTCTCCTTTTTGCTCACTCATTCTTTGACCAATCATTTCCTGTGCTTCTACTATGTGTCAAGCTTTAGGATGGGAATAACTAGGCCCAAGCTCCCATCTTAAAACAGTTCTGAAGGGCTCTGGGGATGAATGAACAAATAAATAAATACCACATGATGAACAAAGTCAGTGCACAAAAGGCAAGTGGGGAAAAAGTGTCAGAGGGGTGGTGGCCACTAAGTTGGATCTCAAAAGATGAGACAATAAGGATGGCTATCCAAGGAAGAAATACAATTTAAAAATGTGTGCTACAGCCAAGAGACCTGAGAGAGGGCGTGAGGAGCAGCTGTGGCTGGAGCTCCTGAGCTGCGGGAGGAAGGCATCGAATGATCTTAGTGCCAGGCTGGAGGATTCTGGTGGCCCGTTACTCTGCCAGCAAAAGTTTTATTTGTTTGTTTGTTTACTCATAGCAAGGCAGTGGAGTGATCAGGTTTGTGTTCTAGAAAGACGACTCTGGCCATAGGGTTCGTGGCGGATTAGAGTGTGCAGAGATGGGGGTGAGCAGACCTGGACTCCCTTTTCCTGCTGTTTCTTCTCTGCAGCTCTTCGTCATTCACCTTTGTCAATCTCTCCTCCTCCTCCTGAACAATTTTCTCTCTCTCTTCCCACACCCCTTCTCCTTTCTCATTCCTCTTCCTTGAGTTAAAGAAGGAACTGTGGACTCTCTTTCCTAGAAGTCACCTACTAATAGCAGAGCTCAATTGTGCAATAGCTGCCTCTATGCCTCCATCTACAGAACGGACCAAACTGGTCTTTAAGACACCTCCCTCCTCCTGTGCTGCCCTTTTGCATGCTTTTGGTGTTCAAATTCAACCTGATTATGGAAAGGGTTTGATAAACTCAGGGGGGTGATATATAGTAACTACCTAGTACGTCATTCTCCTCTACCTGGGGGAAAACTTCTGAATTAACGCATCCTGTCCAACTTGTTCTGAGTCCATCAAAAGGCTCATAAGCATTGCTCCATTTGACTGAACTTTGAAAGGCCAGGCCCAAGGGAGGAACCTGCTGTGAAATGTTGCAGGAGAGTTCTCAGGAGGTGCCTGGCAAGTAGCAACCAGAAGTCTCTTCCTGTTTTGGTGGCAGCTCTACGCTCTCAAAGTGCCCCCAAGTGGCTTGGGCATGCACTGCAGTCCTAGTTAGCTCTGGTACAGATCAACCTCATCTCCTGGAGCTAACTTCTCATGCCCAGATACTAGACTTTAAAAACGAAATCTTTCTAAGTCATTATCTGAGGCTTTGGAAAAGACTTTAATATCCTTTTGTGTTTTAGAGCTGGAAAGAAAATTCATGACCATCTTACCCAATCCTGTAATTTAGTAGACGAGAAAAATGATGTCTGGAGGAAAGTCACACAGAACTGAGATAGGAGTTCTGGTTCTAGTCCAGGCATCTTCGTGATATTCTTAGCATTTCAGTATTTCAATTCTATTCTTAAACAAACGGCTCCGTTTCAGGATTTTCCCTCCTTCTCCTCCCTTCTTCTTCCCTAAAATCCATTATTGGCAGAGTTTTGGATTTCTTGGAGCTTAAAGAGCTGTATTTCACATTAGCAAAATCATACCAGGAAATTATGGAATACTTATTCTCTGATTGCATTTTTGGATTAGAAGGTGGGGCTTGGCCATGGTGTCTGATTTTCCAAGTGTCTGGAATTCCTTGTCTCAAACCAACTGGTTTGGCTGATTTTCTTTTCCTCCACCAGTTTTTCATAGACTCCCATTCCTGTCTAGGGTTGGGTCTGGTGGACTGAAGACTAGACTAGGATTTTGCTCCAAATCGTAGCATCTAATCACTCAAGACTTGGACTCTGAGCTCTTCTTTTTATGTGTGTGTGACAAAGATTGCCCCTGAGCTAACGTCTGTACCAATCTTCCTCTATTTTACGTGGGACGCTGCCACAGTGTGGCTTGATGAGCAGTGCTAGGTCTGTGCCCGGGATCTGAATCTGTGAACCGTGGGCCACCGAAGCAGAGTGCACGAACTTAACCACTATGCCACTTGGCCAGCCCCTAGACTTGGACTCTTAGCTCTTGCAGGAGAATCTTGGACCACAGATACTGTCCTGCATTTCCCCAGAATAGTCTGGTAGAAACTTTTAGAAAAAAAGGAATGAGAGAGTAAGGAAATAGTCCAAGTCCATTTTTTATTTAAAAAAATGTCTAAATGTGCAGCAATATGATCCACTTTTCTGCTTGGATTTCTAGTGATAGAGAAATATTGAATTTTAAATTCTTTTTTCCTCTCTCTCTCCCTCCCCCTTTCTCTTTCTCTTCCTCTCCTCTTTCCTCCTTCTCCCCCATCTTCCTTTTTTAAATGAACACCTTAGCAACAATATGCTGTTTTCAAAAACCATTGAATTATAATTCCTGTCTAGGAATGTTTCCACAAGTATTTTTGGGGGGGGGGGGTGAAAAGATTGGCCCTGAGCTAACATCTGTTGCCAATTTTCCTCTCTTTCTCCCCGCCCCCGCCCCAAAGCGCAAGTACATAGTTGTATATCCCAGTTGTAGGTCATTCTAGTTCATCTATGTGGGATGTTGCCACAGCATGGCCTGATGAGCAGTGTGTAGGTCCACGCCTAGGATCTGAACCTGTCAACCCTGGGCCACTGAAGCGGAGCACGGGAACTTAACCAGTCCGCCATGGGGCCAGCTCCATCCACAAGTATTTTGCATGATATAATTAAAGGCAAGTTGCCAATTTAGATGAGATTCCAAATTTTATAAGCAACTCTAACTCTTCTGTCAATCAGCTTCTTCTAGATCTCTAGCTCCTTGACAGAAAGCACAAATTTTAGAAATTTATCTTTGAATAAATAAGCATTTAATTCAGTGTCATATTTGAATACATTTAGACCCAGTGAGTACTCATTAAATATTGGTTCGAACAATGAGATAATCACTTTAAATTTTGAAGCAGAATGCAAAGAAACAAATCATGTTAAATACTTAATAAGGGGAAGTTAAAGTTGTTTCAAGATGTAGATAATTAATAAAAATTTCTTGGATTAACAAACACTTTATTTCCTTAATTTTCTAAGGCAATTTAAGTGTGTTGTGGCTGTTTAAAAAACTAGTGTTACAATGCAGAATTTCTAAGAACTCTTAGCACAGTATCATGAATACGGTCATACTATGTTTGAAGCTGATAGTTCTTATCATTTGAGGGTCATCTGAGCTACTGGTAGTTGGGAAAGAGAGGGACTGCTTCCCAGTCCACTTCTAAAAGAGTTTCCCCCTTTGCTGTCATCAGTAGCAGCAGGAAAGTACATCCTAGATATACATGCCCACTCCCCACCCCGACTCACTCTCCTTTCCAAACAGCACTTTCTTCTGTTAACTCTCCCCTTTCCTTTTCTTTTTGACCATCAGCTCACCTTAGCTACTCCTTGACTTCGCCATTGACATCCCAACCCCATCCCATCTTTTCTGACATTGTTGGTCTTTTGGTGTGAAACTTACCTAGGGACCAAGACCAGAGCAAATTCAAAAGTCCTAATTACTCACAAGTACCTTTCTCTGAAGCTTCTCTTTGTATCTTTTTATAGTCTCCACAAACTGGAGGACTGCCCCCAGACTGCAGCAAGTGTTGCCATGGAGACTACAGCTTCCGAGGCTACCAAGGCCCCCCTGGACCTCCTGGCCCCCCTGGCATTCCAGGTAAAGATGAGAGAGATGTGTTGTTGCCTGTCTAATTGCAGATGGGGCCAAAATAGGAGGCAAGGGTGAACCTAAATAATCTGAGATCACTTGTGTGTGATCCAAAGTGTACACATGGAAAAATCCAAGACAGTTGCGTAGACTGGGTTCATAGAGTCAGTTTGGGTGGAACAGTCTAAACTCTATAGTATTTATTATCTAAATCATTCATGGAATCCCACAGGTGTTAGGCACCCTGGGCACCAGATTCACAGAATGGGAGTCTCTTCACCAGCATCGAGTATGGAAATATGGGATCTTAGTTGGGACATACTCTTGTTTCAGGGTTTCTGCCACAGCATGGTTCATATGATTCACTATATCTATCCTCAAGGAATTTAGGAAGTCAGGGAGGGGAGGAGAGGAGAGCTTACTGGTCTGGGTTATAGGCATCTCCATGGTGCCATTCACTGAGCTACACATCCTTCTGTCAGATTCTTGGTCCAGCTAAGTTTTTCTTCTCCTAGCCTCAGGGTCTTTCCGTGTTCAACTGTCTCTCAGTTGACTTTCGTGCCTCTCTCCGGCTCATGGCAACATTTTTGGACTCCAGCTCCCTGTGGTGGCATGGGAATGCTGTAGAGCTCCACTGTGCCCCTCTAGAACCACCATTCAGCCATCTCTACTCTACTGAATGGTGCCCCAGGCATGGCAGGTTTGGGGAACTTGCTGGTATCCTGGGTCAGCCAAGGAAAGGGCAGCCCAAGTCCCCTCTACCCTAGGACTTCCATATCTATCTGGAGGAGTAATGTCTTCCTTCTATGCAGATCAATTCCCTGGATAGGAGCTTTTCTCAGGGTTTGACAAAAGTTCACTTGCTGTTCTCTGACTTACCCCCACTGATGTTACTATTTACCAAATGAGGCTTAATTAATTTTTTTAATAATAATTTTTCCCTTTTTATTATTTTTATTGTTTTTCTTTCCCCTTCTTCTCCCCAAAGCCCCCCAGTACATAGTTGTATATTCTAGTTGTGAATGCCTCTGGCTGTGCTATGTGGGACGCCGCCTCAGCATGGCCTGATAAGCAGTGCCATGTCTGCACCCGGGATCTGAACCAGCAAAACCCCGGGCCACCAAAGTGGAGCAGGCTAACTTAACACTTGGCCACGGGGCCAGCCCCGAGGCTTAATTTTTTTTTTTTAATACTTTTGAGTGACTTCTCAAATGAAACAAAATTTAAAATAAGAAAACACTCTGTTAGACTTTAAACTATGATTGTTGGCTTGGAATCGATGTCACCGAACATCAAGGGCACCAGGCAGCAGGTGCAGTGGTTAGGGACAGGGGATGTTCAGACCCTTGTAAAATCTTCTCAGGTTTAAACTCTTCTGAGGTTACAGGACAGGCTGGCCCTGGCTGAATGTTCCCCATAGTGGACAGTTTCGTCATTAGCACATTAACCTGTAAACATAGTCAAAGTTCATCCACTTGGAGGGATCGATTGCAAGACAGACCAAATGTAGCATGCAAAATAAACATGAAAGGGCCTGAAATTCAACAAACATAAGAATAAAAGAAGCGGTGCAAAAATGGTCTTTTAGTGGCAAAGTGAAGAGTTGAAATCATTATCAAAGTCTTGCTTTCGAAATTATTGTTATAGTTTTTATCAGTGATTTTACTTTTCCCTCAGTTATGAAAGTGGTTCACGTCCCTTGTAGAAAACTTCAAAAAGACAGAAAAGTATATACAATGACACCAAAATCACTCATGTTTCATCCATTCAGAAAAAAAAAAAACCCACTGGAAATATTTTTATGTAATTTGTTCTAGTCCCTTTTCGTCTTTGGATACACACACAGTATCATGCGATCCCTATTGATTCACAACCCTTTTATCTGAAAGTGACATGTATATTATTAACTATTTTCTTCAGCATTTCTTTTCTGTGACTATATAACATCATTTACTAGGAGGTACGTTTTGGTTTTTTTCTTTAGCCCCGTCCAGTATTGGTGGACGTTTAGGTGGTTTCTGACCTTTGCTATTATAAATGAGCCTTTGATAATCGGTCTTCTACGCAATTTTTCATCCAAGTCTTGCTTCATAGGAAAAACAGGCTTTGGAGCCTTAAGGGCATCTAAGGCTGTTTTCAGTGTCCCATTTAAGAGAGATCCCTCTTGAGATGCTCTCATGGCTATATTTGGGGTTATTTCAAATGGTCTGCTTTTACAATTGACTTTAGACATTTTTGAAGAAAGAGGCTACATTTATATAAAAATAGATGGTGAGTATGAGTGAATGGGCTTTCTCACATGATGGTATCTTGTTGTTTAAGGAAACCATGGAAACAATGGCAATAATGGAGCCACTGGCCATGAAGGGGCCAAAGGTGAGAAAGGAGACAAAGGTGACCTGGGGCCACGAGGGGAACGGGGGCAGCATGGCCCCAAAGGAGAGAAGGGCCACCCAGGGATCCCACCAGAACTGCAGGTAAATCATCCTCGGCAGATCTCCAGGTGAATTCTAAACTGTCCTGACCATCCGGTTCCAGGAATCGGGAGTGCTTGTGTTCAGTAAACCTGAGTCTCGGTTTGTTCATCTCCACACAGAATGTTTGCAAAAGGCCTATGCTGTTCAGAGTGTGTTGAAATCATTCTTTGGAAAAGAGAAATTTATGAAGGATGAAATTCAACTTCTTCATTAAACCCAATACAGGGCAACCCTGCATATCAGCTCATCTCCCATTTTCCAAATGAGAAGATCTGTTAAATCAAAAGGTTTTTGGCAATCAAATATATAAACTTTTAGGTATATACATGGAACGGTCAAATGTCTACATATAATATTTTATTTATTAATTTTGTTATATTTACATATTTAAATCACGTACATGAACCCTAATATATAAATATTGTTTTCTATCAACTCAGATTTTGTGGCGCAATTTTTAGTTAAACTTTTCTCGTCAGTATCTTCTTTATTACTAGAGACATTTCATTTCTGAGTCATCCACCCACAGATTGCCTGACCAGATCATATTCGTTTCAGCTTAAAGTTTTGTTTTTTTTCTTTTAAAGATTGGCACCTGGGCTAACGACTGTTGCCAATCTCTTTTTTTTTTTTCTGTTTTTATCTCCCCCCCCCCGCCCCACCGCCGTACACAGTTGTATATTAGTTGCACGTCCTTCTAGTTGTGGGATGTGGGACACCGCCTCAACGTGGCCTGATGAGTGGTGCCATGTCCGCGCCCAGGATCCAAACCCTGGGCTGCCGCAGCGGAGCGAGTGAACTTAACCACTCGGCCACGGAGCCGGCCCCTTAAAGTTTTTTTAATCCATTTGTGAGACTATAATTGGATATTTTAGACCAAGCTCAAGTACCCATTTATTCATTCTTTATTCCTTTTTTAAGTGATCTTCAAAATTCTTGTTGCCAATAATACCTAAAACTTGCAAACATTGCCAATAATGTCTAAAACTTGCAAATTACTAAGTCTTGGTTATTTATTTATTTATTTGGTTAATATTTATAAAGTTGATTCTTCCAAGGGACTCATATCAACATCGAGACCTAGCATTTTTTATTAGCATTGTTTCCAGCTAGGATGTCTTCCTATAAAGTAACCTGTGGTTAAAATAGAGTAATTGAGAGAACATACTGTAACATGAGAGACTTAAAGAGCTAGAATACAAAGCGACTTTTGTCTCAAAGATCAATTGGGGAAAACTTTGCCTTTTATTTGGGATTATACGGCAGTTGTTTGACCACTGATGAATTCCATCATTTTTCTGGGCCTTGGGTTTTATGTAAACTAAGAGGTCCTGTCGGTTACGCCAACTGCTTTTGCCATCTTGTAACTTTTTAGTGAATGTTGTTTAAATAATTTTAGCAATCTGGGATCCATATGCCAGTGTAAATTTTCCAAAAAAGGAGACAGAGACAGATGCCACTTGGCCAGGTTAAACGTTTCTAATAAGGTTGATTATAAACATTCTCAAAGCTGGAAACCCTAACCACAAACCTGTGAATGGTTATACCATGGCTAGGAGACCCAGGTATAGCTGGTTTAATGGAAAACACCCTGAGCAACTACTAAATTTGCTCCATTAGCTTATTCTACCCTACAGCTACAATAGAATCAACCATTTGGGAGAACTGCTTTCCCATGTTTAAAGGACGCATTACAGAAGAAAGAAGGCTGGTCTCAGGCAGATCATGAAGTAGGGCAACTTCCAGGCCCCTTCATTCCCATTTCTAAATCTCTCGTCTGGTGTCACCCCTTCTCCATCCTTCTGCATCTAATACCCTCCACTGTCTTTATGACTGTCCAAATCCTTTCTGTCTTCCAGGACTTCAAGTCATTTGATCTCTCTCCTCTCCCACCCCGCTCCCTTAAAACTCCTTTCATTGAAGACAGATAATCCTAGCAAGTTAAAGAATTTATTGATCTAATTCACTTAGTCTCAAAGCCTCGTTTAAACAGAGGATTGGCATTGACTTTCAAATGTGAGTCTCCAGTGGTGGTACAATTCCAATGTGTGGGTTTTTCCCCACCACCAAGCAATTCTCTGACGGCAACTGGGTGTCCTGCAATTCAACTCAATTCTGATGCTATCTGTCTGGAGATAGCATAAGATCCCACAGGTTAAGATCTCTTTAGACCCTTAAGACACCGATTTAGACACCAGTTGCAAGTCCCGGTGTATCTGACCAACCGGCTATAGATTGGGAGTTCCAATGACCCCCTCCTTGAGTTTGATTAATGTGCTAGAGTGGCTCACTGGCTTATTATAAAAGGATATAATTCGGGGACAGCCAGATGGAAGAGATGTGTAGGGCAAGATATGGAGAAAGGGTACGTAATTGTCACATCTTCTTGGAGCTCTCCTCTGTCCCCAAATCTCCACGTGTTCACCAACCTGGAAGCTCTCTAGACCTTGTCCTTAGGGGTTTTTATGGAGGTTTCATTACGTGGCATGATTGATCAAATCATTGACCATTGGTGATTGAACTCAATCTCCAGCCCTTCTCCCCTCCCCAGACGTGTAGAGGGGTGGGACTGAAAGTTGATGTCTTTTGGGGGGAAAATAATACAGTATTAACAAAATTAAAAAGTTCTTTGGCTGCAGGGCTTCTCAGATCCTTTAATATGCCATGTGCATTTAATAGCTATAAGCAGAAGATTTCATCCAAATTTTCCCAGTATTACTTGATAATAAAATTTTAATATTTCATAAAGCATTTTAAAGTCTAATGTTCCTTGCAACACATGTTCAGAAATGTTGATGTACATTATCATTTTAATGGCTACGTAGCATAAAAATGTTAGAAATTACCACGATTCACTAATTCTTTCTCTATAGATTAGTGTTTAAGTTATTTCCAATCTTGTTGTTACAAAAATTTGAAATAAACTTGCCTGTATAAACACTTTATTTCTTTAAGAAAACTTGCCTATTAATTTATTGCTGACTCTTTCCTTAGATTGCATTCATGGCTTCCCTGGCAACTCACTTCACCAATCAGAATAGTGGGATCATCTTCAGCAGTGTTGAGACCAACATCGGAAACTTCTTTGATGTCATGACTGGTAGATTTGGGGCCCCAGTATCAGGTGAGATGTGAAAATAAATGAATCAGTCTAGCAAAATGAATGACTAAATGAATCGGTCTAGCAATCAAGAAAGAGAAAGAAGGAGGGAAGGCAGGAAAGAAGAGAGGGAGGGAAAAAGGAAGGAAGAAAGGAAAAAGAAAGGATGAAGGGAGTGGGAACAAAGAAAGGAAGACACTAAAGGAATTAAGAAGTCTTTCTGATTCCAGTTAAAACAAGCAGGTCAATGTATAGATTTCTGTTGAATTTCAAAGTAGATGAATTAGAATCTGAAAGGACAAAAACACTTAAAAAAGTGGTGGCCATGGTTACTAAGATTATTGACTCTGATTTGAACTGAACCAAATAATCCCTGAGGGATTAGTTACCTCTGACTTTAAAAGTTCTTAGGTCACAACCCTCACAGTTTGAATGTCTCCTAACTGTGTCCTCCCCTTGCCATCCCCAAGAAGGCTTGATCCTATTTTTTTAATTTTAAAAAATTGAGTAGATAATATATTTACATATTTTAAAAGTGATACAGTTTCCTTATGCAAAGGTGTGCAAATATATTTTGTCTCCTTGTTTTTACTTAAAAGCTAGCTTACTCCACATTCTGACTGTACTTTACTTATTTTAAACTAACAGTATATGTTAGAGATCTTTCCATATCATTGCTTCATTCTTTTTTGTTGTTGTTGCTGAGGAAGATTCACCCAGAGCTAACATCCATTGCCAATCTTCCTCTTTTTTTTTCTTTTTATGTGAGCTTCTGCTGCAGCATGGCCGCTAACAGTTGAATGGTGTAGGTCCGAACCTGGGATCCGAACCTGGGCTGCTGAAGCAGAGTGCACTGGACTTAACCACTAGGCCACCGGGGCTGGCCCCATTCATTCTTTTTTACAGCTAGGTGTACCAAAGTATATTCAATCATTCCCTTGTTGCTGAACATTTGAGTTGTTTCCATTTTTTTGTTGTAAAAACAATGCTGCAATGGATAACTTTGAATATACTATTTGTAACTGAGCACTTACAGGTCTATCTGCAGGCTAAAATACCAGAAATAAGATTGCTCCATCAAAGGGTACACATATCTGTACATTTGATAAGTTTTGGTAAATTACTTTCCTAGGGTTGTACCAATATACTGCTATTGACGAGGTGTGAACATACTTGTCTCCTGATAGCCTCATCAACAAATTGTGCTTTCAAATGTCTGGACATTTGATAGATAAAAAATGCTATTTTTTAAAAAAAACTTCTTACTTTGAAATAATTTTCAACATACAGGTGAGTTACAAAGATATTACAAAATTCTCATATCCCCTTTAAACAGCTTCCCTTAATGTTAACACTTCATACAACCAAATTACAATGAATAAAATGAATAAACGAACCTCTAGATATAATACTACTGACTAAACCACAGACTTTATTCAGATTTCACCAGGGTTTGCACTTATGTCCTTGTCTTGTTCTAGGAACCAATCTGAGATCTGACCTTATGTTTAGCTGTCATGTCGTCCTCATCTCTTCTTATCTGGGACAGATCCTGAGACTTTTCTCATCTTTCATGACCTTGGCAGTCTTGAAAAGTACTGGCATTTTGCAGAATACCTCTCATTTGAGGTTTGTCTGATGTTTTCTCGTGATTAGGTTGACATTATGACTTTTGAGAAGAATAATACGGAGGTGATGTACTCTTCTCTATGCGTCATATTGGGGGTGTTGATGCTGATAAATCTTATTACTGGCAGTGTTCACCTTGATCACTTGATTAAGGTAGTGTCTGCCAGGTTTCTCCACTAAAGCCCCCCATTTTCCATTGTAATTAATACGTATTTTTAGGGAGATACTTTGAGGCTATGAAAATACCCTCTTTGTCTTCAAACTTTCAGCCACCAATTGTTTTTCACCATTAGTGAATTTTGCTTACAGCAATTATAATTGTGATGTTCTATTGGTGATTTTCTATTTCATTCCTTTCTTCTATATTTATTAATCAGAATTATTCTGTAAGGGAGGGTTGTTCCTTCTCCCCTTTTTATTTATTTATGCAATCATTTATTTCTATCAGTATAGACTCATGTCCACTTATTGTCTCCTTTGGATTATAGCATTCCATACTATCATCATTTATTACGTTGCTCACATTGTTCCAGCTTTGGCTATTGGGAGCACTTTCAACTTGGCTCCCGTGTCCTTTACATGCCCCAATCCTTTATTTTTTGAGCACTTCTATATTTGTTTCCTATTGCTGCTGTAACAAACTACCACAATCTACGGGGCTTAAAAGAACACAGATTTATTCTCTTACAGTTCTAGGGTTCAGACGTCCAAAATCAGACCAATCGGGCTAAAGTCAAGGCAGAGGCAGCGCTGGTTCCTCTGGAAGCTCTAGGGGCGTGCCTCTGCCAACTCTTAGAGGGAATGCTGTTCCCTGTCTCACAGCTACATCACTTCAATCTCTACTTCCATTGTCGTATCACGTTCTCCTCTCAGATTCTGACTTCTCCCGTGGCTCTGTTATGACAGTGTGATTACCGTGGGCCCACCCAGATAATCCAGGATAATCTCCCCATCTCAAGATCCTGAACTTCATCACACCTGCAAAGTCTCTTTTGCCATATAAGGTAACATTCACAGGCCTTGAGGATTTTAGACATGGGCATATCTGGGGGCCATTGTTCAGCCCCCCACAATTTCCTAACTTTATAGCACCATAAGCTGCTTCAGGCTCATCTTGCATTTTTCCCTGTCCCGGCTCTGGAAATATCCACTTTTCCAAGGAGCACTGGTTCCTTTTATTGGAGCTTGGTATTTAGAAACCAAGATCTGGGTGCCAGATGTACTCCTTGCCACTGGGATGTCACCGTTTCTAAGTCCTGTTAATGGACAGAGCTGAGGAATATATGTATGTGTACTAACACATACACAGACACATATCTCTATCTCTATGTATCTATATAGATATTGTGTGTTGAGAAACAAACAAATAAACAAACATGAGTTCATTATGATACATCTGTCTCCAATCCAGCACCACTGAGTTCATTCCAGCATTCGCTTTATTTGTAACTTCTTTCTTTGATAGTGAGAAACTTGGCTCTCATAATCTATAATATATTTACTTACTTGTTGAACCTTAGTATAAAAATAAAATAGTTACAAAATTTCTAACCCGTATCCCATGAGAAACAAATTTACCAACTAGGGTATAATATTTCTTTACAATTCTTTTTATCTTTACAGTATTCAGTCAAAACACTGTCACATCCTTTCTTCCCCATGCCCTTCAGCTTGGTTACTTCATTCATTTGTAACACAGCTAATTTATTTGTCACAGTCTCATCTTGAGTTTCCCTGACATTCCAATTGAATTTTTAAAATTCTGCCTACAGCAAAATTCATGTTTTGTGGTGTATAGTTCTATGGGTTTTGACAAGCGCATAGAGATGAGTCTCCACTGCCACGATATCAGGTGGAATTATCCATCATCCCCAAAATTCCCTTTTGCTATCCCTTGGTAGTCAACCCCTGCAAACCTCAACCCTGACAACTACTAATCTGTTTTCCATCCTTATAATTCCAGAATGTCATATAAATGGAATTGTACAATATACAGTCTTTTGGGTCTGCCTTCTTTCACTTAGCAAAATATGTTTAAGATTCATCCATGTCCATGTGTGAACCAATAGTTTGTTTCTTTTTCTTTCTATGTAGTATTCCATTGAATGGATGTATTACAGTTTGTTTATCCATTCATGAGTTAAAAGACACTTAGATTGTTACGGAATTGACCTTTCATCATGATGTAATGTTTCTCTTTATCCTTGATAATATTTCTGAAGTGTACTTTGTTTAATATATTATAGCTACTCCAGCTTTCTTTTCGATACTCTTTGCACCGTGTATTTTTCCATCCTTTTATTTTAAACCAATCTCTATATATTCAAAGTGGTTTTCTTGTAGACAACATACAGTTATCTTGATTATTTTTACCTAATCTGAAAATCTCTGTACTTTAACTGGAGTGTTTAGATCATTTGCATTTAATGTAATTATTGATATGTTTGGGTCAATTATCATTATTGATATGCTGTTTTCTATTTGCCCTACCTGTTGTTTCTATTTTCTCTTTTCCCCATCTCTTTGGTGAATTGGGCACATTTTTTCTTCTATTTTATCTCTGTTGACTTATTGTTTAAACCTCTTTCCTAAATTATTTTTTAGTTGTTGCCCTAGGGTTTACGGTATTAACCAGTAATTAGTCAGAATCTACCTTCAAATAATACCAGAATGCTTAAAGTGTAGTATAATGACCTTGCAGAAATATGTTTTTAATTCTTCCCTCTCATCCTTTGCATTCTTGTTGCTGCACATTTTAATGTTTTACATGCTGTAAGCACACAATAAATTGCTACCATTTTGGCTTTAGACAGTCAGTTATCGTTTAGAGTAGTGCTTCTCAACCCGGGGTGACTGGTTTAGACTTATTCTGCAGTTTAACATATTCAATGTTCCCCATTAGTCATTTTAGCAAAGTTCCCTGGGCATCTTTAACTAAATTTTATCCTCTGGTTATTTTCTGAAGAAGGCTTATGACATCAATATTCCTTGAGACTTTACATGCTCTAAATCTAAACTCTTCGTTGTAAACTTGGCTGCATATAAAAACCTTGAGGGGGCTGGCCCCGTGGCCGAGCGGTTAAGTTCGCGCGCTCCGTTGCAGGCGGCCCAGTGCTTCGTTGGTTCGAATCCTGGGCGCAGACATGGCACTGCTCATCAAACCGCGCTGAGGCGGCATCCCACATGCCACAACTAGAAGAACCCACAATGAAAAATATACAACTATGTACGGGGGGCTTTGGGGAGAAAAAGGAAAAAAAATCTTTCAAAAACCCCCCAAAAAACCTCGAATGACATTCTTTTTCTTTTTTTGCCCAGTCTTCTGGGATTGGGCCTGGAGAATTCCAAAATAAGTCTGAGTTTTTCCTCTTATAAGTAGTTTAATTTTTTGCTTGACTTCTCAAAGAATTCTTTCTTTAACTTCAAAGTTCAATGATTTTTCTAGGATAAGTGTTGATTGTCCTGGGTTAACTTTTCCTGCTATGCAGTATGTCCTTTTGCTATGTGGGTATAAGCCTTCTTTCTGTCCAGGAAGGTTTTTTAAATTATATTTGTAAATATAAATACTGTTTTTTCTTCTCATTGTTTTATTAAGATGGGGTGGCAGTGGGAACAGTGTGACTTGTGTTAGGATATTAGGTAATAAGAGGGTGCATTGTCTATAGAATATTTTAAAACTATAATAAAACCAGTTAAAAGTCAGCTAGATTTTAGTTGTCATAGACCAGCAATTCTAAACAATATCAGTGATAAAACACTCCTCCCCTGTGAGTGGACTACTCACAAGCAGCCCCCCAGCTCCTCCTGCCATCCTTCACCCCTCCCTCTGCACCTTAGTACACCATTGGTTAACTTCTTTGAGGAATCTGATTATGCTTTGTTTGTTTTTAACTTTTCTTAGTCTGTCTTCTATATCTTATTTTCTCTAATCTTTTGGTGTTCTTTATTTCCATTTCATTTTGTTTGCTTTTTCTATTTCCATCTTGTGTATCCTTAATTGCCTTTTCTGAGGGTTAATTCTCCTTTTTGTTTCTTCTGTCTTCTTTCTATGATGCTTCTTCTTTTGACTTTTTCTATGATGTACCAGTTTTCAGCTACTCCTCTTCTCTGGCCATTTCTACCATGAGTTCTTGCATTCCGTTTCATAATATTCTTTCAGAGAGATACTTGCTTCATTAATATATTTTAAACTCACAATGGAACATTTGGTTACATTTTTCTTCTGCTACATGACAGCATTTCCTCTTGGTCTTCATCTATTGGTAATTTTTGCTGTTATTTTCTACTTTCTGAAATTAACTGATGGTTGAATGAGTTGGATTTTCCAGCTATACACAGTAGTTTCTTGGAGAGAAGGAGGGATGCTGGCAGCCTTCCAGGCTTGGTAATTCAAAGGCTCTCTTCCCTGCTGCCAGGGGCCTCACTGATTCTTTTAAGTACGGCTCCTCTGTTTTCTCTGTATGGCCACACTTCCTCTGCCTCCCCAGACTGCACTGGGTCGAGGAAAACTTCTGAAACCATCCTTGAACTTGCCAGTTCCCATGCCTTTAGGAGCCTTATTTTTGCTGGCAGATTCTGAGATCTGCCACTGCAGGACCACTTTCTACCCTTTCTGTACTTTATCTAGCAACTTTCTCCCAAAACGTAACTTTCGCTTCATCCCAGCCCTGTTCACAGGAGCTTCTTTTCAGCATCTCTACTCCAGAGTGGCCCTTCTCCATCAGGAAGTGTATTTTTCCTGGCACTGTTTGAGATCTGCGGCCATGTGGCCTCCTCAGAACTCCCTGCCCAGCCCCCATGTTGCCTCCATGCAACTCTGCCTACTCTCTGTTACATTTGATAGGACTTACAGGTATTTTAAGTTTATTGATTTTTTTTCAATCTCCTTATTTTGCAGAACACGGATACTTTTTTGGTGTTTGTTTTCAATTCTCCTTGTTTCTCTATATGATATCCAAAAGGAAAAGGAAGAAAATTCTGATGGATGCAGTGGTCATGGTAGAATTCTTGCAAATGCTTTAATGTGTGCTTTGATTTATTTTTCTACCCAGCTAAAGTCAGAAATGAACTGACATGTGACGTGATAGAAGCAATCTTTCATGACACTTCAATCAGCTTTAAACATTCTTATGTGATTTTCTGCTCTACGGATTTATGTTGTAATTTCCCTATAAATACTTTGTTAAATACTGTGTATGCCACAGATTACGTAAGTAACTGGATCTTCCCTGTCAATAGCTCCATTGCTTACAATGGCTTTATAACTGAGGACTTCGTGGCGGGGAAAATCCCTTTTTTTCTCTTCTTGTGTTCTTGTGGCTGGACTAGATTAACAGGAGAAAAACCCAGTTTAATATGTTTGTATTGGAGATCATAGAGAAATGGTGCTTAGAGAGTGAACAAAGCAGGCAGTATATATACCTTTTACACAAAGAAACAATAAATTTGTGAAGAATTGACAGGAGAAAATAACTTTGGTTTGGGGCATATAAATAGTGAGGAATTTAAGCAGAGTTTAGGCTTGAGGCAGTAAATTAGTAAAGTTTGTTGATGCAGGCTTCTCTCCCCGAATTCCCCAGCTCTGGTAATCAGGATGCATGGAGAGCATCTTCACACGTGAGATTATTTCCTGCTTTCAGGGGGAACAGAGACAGGAGGGGCAGAAAACCCTTTTTGCTTCTCAAGTCACTTTAATTCAAAATAATTAATATGATATTGTGGGATATTTTGGGGTGGCCTGCCCTGGGCCCCAACAAGGCCCAAGGATTTAGTAGTTTGTTAGAATTCTCTTGGGCTGGACAGCATTCTGACAATAGCAATCACTATTTGACTCCCACTTTACTGTGTAAACCTCATCCAATAGATTGCAAAATGACTATTTTTTACTTTTCAACTTTGGCAGTACTGAGACAGAAAAGGCTGACTGTTGCAGTTAGAGTAACACAAAGATCTTAAAACCATAGTGTGTGTTGCTTCTGTTTTCATTACCTTCTCTTGCAAAGAAAAGTCATGTGTGGATATAATATGTATTTACTTCTGAATTTCCAATTCTAAGCATTTCATTTATTCACGATTGAGTTTCTTAGTGTGCTCTTTCTGAAAGGTTTCTGCAATCTCTTTTTCAGAGTAGTCATCTTTTTTTTCAGGAAGACTAATATCTTTTCCCGTCATTTTGATTCCAGCTTTATCTTCCTGAGGCATTGAAAATTGTCGTGTGTGAGTGTGTGTGTATCTAGTGTGAAGTTTTGGAAAACATAAAAAATTTAAATACATATAAACTGCTTTCTTTGAGTCCTCTAATTTTTATCTGCTTGTTCTTTTTCATTTGTGAGCAAATCTCTAGGCATATGAATGTGCATGACTGATTTTTGTACCATTTCTTTTATTCCAAGCACATTGAATATGCATGGTTGGAACTAAATAAAGCATAATCATACTTCTTTATTTGGTTACACTTGACTCAGAAACAGATGGATCAACATGGTACCCTTTGTCGGTGTCGCAATCCAATGTACACATCAGGATAGATGCAGAGAGGGCTGATGGCCACTCTGAGTTTATTATAACCAGCGTTTCAATATATACATATCTTACATCTGTTAAACATACACAGGTGTTCTGGATGAAGTAATTAGCAGATGCCAAGAATTCTTAGTGATTTCTCAAGGAGCCCTCCCTCGGCCTCTGTTTTGATATTATCATGTTTTTGCTGTGCTCATATATTTTTATCTCAGAGCAGGCAAGGCCTCCTAGGCAACGGCTCCTCCTGCTCCCGATATCGATATCGTTTATCCATGTGTGCCCCCGGGCGACCGATGCCTGACTTAGGTTGCCTCCCCCTGGAGGTCTTACCCATCATGGGCTAACCGGCCTTCTCACCTCCGGGTCACCGTTTGTTGGCAAGCCTTTTCCAGTGATTATAAACCCTCCCTGCGTCAGGGGCGGCTACACCGTTACAGCTTCTATCTTACTTGTTTACACTTTTGGAAAAGAACATAGGTGCCTTTTTTTTTTTTAAAGATGTTCCTGGCTTTTTCTCTTAGAAGGCCTACTATGGTCTGAATGTTAATGTTTCTGTCTCCCCAAAATTCAACCACTGAAACTTAATTCTCAAGGTGATGGTATCAGGAGGTGGGGTCTTTGGGAGGTGATTAGGTCATGAGAGGGGAGCTTTTATAAATGGGATTAGTGCCCTTATGAAAGAGGCCCCACAGAGCACCCTAGCCCCTTCTGCCATGTGAGGATACAGTGAGAAGTCGGTAACCTGGAAGAGGGTCCTCACTTAACCATGCTGGCATCCTGATCTTGAATTTCCAGCCTCCAGAATTGTGAGGCAAATTTCTGTTGTTTATAAGCTACCCAGTCCATGGTATTTTGTTATAGCAACTCCAACAGACTAAGACGAGGCCATTAGTTTAAAGATGTAGCATGGATATCAATAAGACCTGGCTGTTGTATATTCACTCATCTTTCCAAAATACACCCTCAAATCCAAGCTCATTTGGAGCTGGGAAGATTTTCCTTTTCTCTCCTCTCTCTGCTATTGGATTCTTCTTAATCATTCAGTGAAGATATTTTCTACACTGGCACTTATAGTGGATCAGGTCATATTCAATTGCTTTCAATTAGGAGCCCTTGAATCTTAGAAGAAAACTTACATCTTTTAAAGTATGTTGGTCTTTTTCAAATGAGAAGGATTCAGATTCTGGTCACAAGGTCTTGTTGCTGAATCAAAATTGAATCTTTGTGTTTATTGTATGTAATTTCACTGACTTACACTAGTAACATGAGAGATCGCTGAAGTATTTCCTTAGAACGGATAAGCATTTAGTCTGTGCTCCAGCACTTCCTTATCTTTGGTTAATATCTGTGCTGAGTGCACTCATCCGTTGCAATGTTATACGTGGCTCATTTCACTAGGCTACAGAGGGCCATGTGCTGGTCCATGCAGGGCTCTGTGTCTTGTCAATATGAGTCCTGTGGTGGATGCTGATGACAGATAATCTATACTACACCAAGGAACAGCGTGTACTTCACTCTAAGCACTTCATCAGGGGCAAGTGGAGGCAGTGAGATACACCCAAAATGAGGTAGACGCCTTCCCTTAAAGACTTTGTAATCTTACTAGGGATACACGGTGTACATATTGAGAAAGTCTCAAAAAAATTTGAAAGCAGGTGTTTGAAGGTGAAAGAGACACTCATACAAATAAAGACCCAGAGGAAAGCATATGCCCCATAGAATAGCAACAAAATAAGGGTGAATTCATGTACCTTATCTCCGGGTTCTCAGTGTACAATATGTTAATATAAACATGGACAAATACCTGCCTTTTTCAGGTGTGTATTTCTTCACCTTCAGCATGATGAAGCACGAGGATGTTGAGGAAGTGTATGTGTACCTCATGCACAATGGCAATACAGTCTTCAGCATGTACAGGTGGGTGATCTTTTCTCTCATAAGTATCATCCACACCTCCATCGTTTGCTCAAAGGATGGCCAATGCCAGGGAAGCATATAGGAATCAACAGAACCTGACCTGGACTCCATCCTCACTGAGAACTCCCATATACCAACATATGCCCAGCTTAAAATAACTATTTGGGAAGAAGTCAATCTCATGAACTTGAGCATCAGCAGGTTGATAAGAGGCCTTAAGCCAATTACTATACTCCCTATAATTAATCATTTGTATTCTTTTCTTGACTCATTATTTGTTTCCATCTTCCTCTACCTTTTCTCCTGCCCACTTTGTCTAGAGTTTAGCCCCCAATGGCCTCCTCTCCCATCTTGGTGGGCTGACTGGTTGAGAGTTGGGAGTAGGTCCCTCTCTGCAGGCTGTGCTGTTGCTCTGATATTTATCCTAGTAACCTGGCCCTAAGGATCCTTGGAAAAAAACTCTAAAAAGAAATATTGAAGCTTGCTCTGATGTAAGCTTTGGATGTGGGAGAGAGGCAGAGAGCCAACGTCTTTCCCTTTCTCATAATTAGATGGGCAATGATTTATCTATGAAAAACTTTGTGGCTATTATCTTTTCCCTGTTACTTGTGAAGACTTGTGAGGATTGCCATATTTTCTTCTGGAGCCTGGCCTCCAGTGGGAGGATGTATTTGAAATACCAGAAGAGAAAAAGATAAGTGGGTGAAGCTGCGGCAACAAAGAGATCCAGAATATATCAGCTGGAATGAACCAGAACTCTGTTTTTCTTGACCTGTTCCAGGTTGGAGGAGGACAAGGGGCAGCAGAAAGGGTGGAGAAGGGATTGTGGGGAGGTTGAAAGGGAGTTTGCTCTGCCTGGTTTTTTGAGGGACACAAGACAATGAAAGCAGCTCTGCCATCTATAAAACTGACTTCCAAATTCTCGCTGGATCATTGACATGGCGAGAGCCAGATGGGGTAGAGGGCAACAAACTTGTAGGGCTTTTTAGGCATCAGCTATCTATTCAGAGAATTTAGTCACGTTGTTCTCCACCCTTAACTCCACCCAACCAATTCAGGTGCTGCAAGGAAATGTAGAGCCCCTCTGTGGAAGAGGAGAAATGGGGTCTGGTGACTAGCTAGCCTTCTCTGCCCCTGTGGCTAGCAAATATCTGTTGAACCCTTCTTCCTACATACAGAATAATTTTCTCTCCATCTCTGCCCTCATGGGAGATAGCCTAAACTGAGATAATGCATCCAGCTTAAAGCCCAGAATCTTGGGTGATGAGCACTTCTTTCCAGCAAGGCAGCACGTTGACTGTTTTTCTCTTTCATTTGGCTTCCGTCTCTGGGAGGGTCTTCCTTGTTTATTTTTCTCCATGGCCACATCTAAAAGGTAGGTAGGTTCTCCTTGGGGGTCTTCACAGCCCACTCTCTGCTGGTACAAATTAGAGGGCTAAGAACAGTATTTAGTCGAAAGTCCCCTTTAGGCCAGGTTTGGGTTGTAGGGTAATACTGTTTCCACAGAAACTAGCAGGCTTTTGCTGTGTTTGCTACCAGTTAGTTATATATGTTAGCAAACCACATCTAACGTTCTTTCTTGACAGTTTTTCAGCCTATTTCCTTGATTCCTTGTCCTCATGCCCTTCTCTCTCTACTCAGTGATGGCTATCAGGAAGCCTTCTAAAACAATAGATTTAGGTAGCAAGGCAATATTTTTAATCCTTCAGGTTGTGTCACAGGCTGTGTCTATTTGAAAGAATGAGAAATCTTAATGGCAAGACATCAACTTTATCGCTGCCCTTTCTTGTGTAAAACCACTTGGCTTTTCCAACCCTATTAGACCCCAACATTCTAGACTCTCTCTTTCCACTTCCTTTTCTTCAATCAGTTCTTGTCTGAGCTCATCTTTTCTAGAAACATCTTTCTAAAAGCAGCAAAGAGTATTTCGGCTTTTTCCAATCACTTCCTTTCTTAGTGTACAGGATTGGTAGGCATTAGGTCTACCTTCCAAGTTATCGCGTTTTCTCAAGTGTTTTGCCATAGCATAAGGTGGATCTCCAGCTTCCCAGCCCACAATATTTGTTTCCTCACTGCTCTCTGCCTGACCAATGCAACATATTTTAGTTTGGGTTATGGCAACACCTTCCTTCAGTACCAAATTCTAGATTAGTTAGGGTAGACTAAATTGCTGTAACATTGACTCCATGTAATGGCTTGAACATAATCGAAATTCTTTTTCTTCTCATGGAACAGTTTAGAGTGGTTGTCCCAGGTTGGGGCAGGAGAAAGAGAGTTCTCCTCTACAGTCTTCAAGAACTCAGGCTTCAACATATGGATTCCAAGGTCATTCTGGTCCTCTCATTAGCATTCCAGACAGTCACAGTAAGGAAGGAGCAAAAAGGGGTGTTTGTGAGAGTTGTATGGGCCAGTCCTACAAGTGGCACATGTTATTTCTGTTCATATGCTATTTAGAGAACTTAATCACAGGACTACACCTAAATGCATGGGAGTCTGGGAGAGAAGGGAATGATGGGTTTTGGTAAAGAGCTGGCTTTCTACTGCAAAGATTAAGTAGTTGGTGCCTTTTTTATTTTCCAGCTATGAAACAAAGGGGAAATCAGATACATCCAGTAACCATGCAGTGCTGAAGCTGGCCAAAGGGGATGAAGTTTGGCTAAGAATGGGCAATGGCGCTCTTCATGGGGACCACCAGCGCTTCTCCACCTTTGCAGGCTTCCTGCTCTTTGAAACTAAGTAAATATATGAACAGACCAGCTCCACTTTGGGGAAGACTTGTAGCTGAGCTGGTATTGTTATGATCTTAGGGACATTAGAGTTCATAGCTCTACATGCTATATTTAAAAAAATTTTTTTTAATTTTATTGTTACATTGCTAACCATGCTACAGGTGCACCAATAATGTTGGACGACTCAGGGGCTCAGAAGAATAAACCACAAGACAGTCTTCCCAAGTGACCTTGACTAATATACGCAGCATCTTCATCACTCTTCCTTAGGCACCTAAAAGAGAATTCCCCTCTTGATACAGGTTGGAAATAATTGTTCCCATCAGAGAAGTCATTTACAAAGAGGTTGGCTGCTCTATCTTTAATTTAATAGCACCTTTAAGGAACCGCTCAGGTTTTGGGTTCATCATTCTTTATAACGTTTTAGCGAATAGGGTGCAGTGATTATGATGGGACCAAGGCTAGAACAGGAGCACTTGCTAGGACATAGGTACCAAAAACATTTAAACACAGCAAAGCCTAGACTGGGAAGTAACACTTTGATCCAGTGGGTCAATATTCATGAATAGAGAATATATATATATTTTAGTAATTTCAGATAGCTTTTAGATAGCCAAAGTATTTACAATGCCCACAAATAATTGACTCCTCCTTTTTTATAAGGATACTGATATAATTAAATCTTGACTTCTAATGGCTTGTAACTTTTGAAATAGACTTTTCTCATAATCCAGAATTGGATTTATCTTACCTGGCTTTATCAGATTGACTCTTTTCCATTGTGTTTCTTAGACCGCAAAAGAAATTGTTGACTCTGGCTCGCAGAACCTGCTGAGCTGAGCTTAGGTCCACCTAGTACAGATATAATCACTTTTTCTCTCAATTTGGAAATTACCATAATAAACTTTACACACACTGACATGTCATATAGCAGGTGCTGTAAACTCAGTCAAAGACAGTCAAACTAATGGATACAAAATATAAGGGTATTCCACCTAGGAGACATATAAGAAAATCTCTTAACCTGTTTTAAATAAAAAATGATAAAACTTCTCTACTTACCATATTTAGTCAATATCCACAGAGCAGCTATGCCACTTGACTTTTACAATCTATTCTCAAAGGATTAAATTTGCTACCAAAACAATATGCTTGAGAATGTGCCATAAGTTCTGAAGATAGTATTCAGAATTAGTTTATTCTAAGCAAAGAAACCATCATTGGGATATATGTTTAGCCTGATGTTGAGTCATATTTAAAACACACTAGAGAGATGCCTATCTGACGAATATCGTATGATGAATTCCCTTAGAAGTAATGAGCTCTTAATTTATTTTCTGTTACAATTTGAATTCCCACTAAGGCTTTTTAACTATGGATTTACTTGTACTGATGACTTCCTACAGCTAGAAGTGGAGAGGACTAATTAGGGCTGCCCCATTGGCTAACTTACCATGTTCCATGCTCAGTTTGACCCTTTACTTTTGATCCTCAAATATTTTAAACTCTTCCTGAATCCACATGCAATGCTACTTTAAAGTGAATGGATATTAGCGAGAATGTGCTCGACTGGCAATGTTTTCGTGATTTAGTCTACGTCTCCCACCTCCTCTCTGGGGCTGTGGGGTCGTGGGGTTGAGGTTTCCTAGTAGTGAATGTCATAAATATTTCATAGAAGTGCATTGCCAATAGATATTTGAATGTTGCATGTTGCTCAAAGGGATTTCATATCTAAAGAACGTATGCTACTAACAAAGTGCCTTAGAGGAAAATGTCAGCCTGGTTTTAGATAAAACTAAGGCGAGAAAAATGTAACGAGCATTAGATGGAAATAAACACACCTTTGTTAAATGTACTGTTTTATAATGTTTTTAATAAAGTTTAATAGTCATACAATTGTAAGTTACTACAGTTTGTTAATGCATAGTTAAAATATTTTCATGCAGATGATGTAAGCAGCCATATAATTGATGATGTGGGTACAGAGCAGGGTCACTTGTCTACAAAAAACTCTACTTTTCAGTCATTCCATTGGTTTAACTTCAATCCTCTGAGTCTTCAAGACGACTTGATGTTTAGAGGGTCCTTTAGTGAAACCTGAACGTCTCTGATGGGGAGGGCTCTTCATCACTCACCTGAAGTCTTTCTGTGTTGATGCCAAAATTCCAGCTTTCACCTTAGTAGATTTGGTTGCAGGCAGGCGCAGAGCCCATCGGACTTGCAAATAAGTCCCAGGTGTGAAGAAGAGTGATCAGTAAGGGAAGTGGAGAGGCCATGATAATGATCAATGTTTCACCATTTTACCTAGGGCCAGAAGTGTATCCGGAAGACTGACTTTACAAGTTTTCCTAAAACCGAGGCTTTAAAAAGGAGGTCGTAGGTAGGCGTCACGGGAAATCTAAAAGTATCATCTAAGCAACCGACTTTTAAATTCTAAACCCCAAATGAAGACTAACTCCACAAATGAAGCACGTGGGTTTCAGCTTGTTGCCAAAACGCAATACAGTGTAGAGGCGCTTCACGCAACGATCAGGTTGGCTGATTTTCCGGTGTAGAAAAGGCTACATTTGAACTTTGGACAACAAAGAGACTATATTGAAGGAATTATATCAAGCATATTGTGAATAAAAGCTGAAATCAAGGCTATTTGAACAGAAGATCGAATACTCAAATGTAAACTCCAAAGGGCATGGCTAGAATTGATAAACATCTACTTTGTGCAAAGATACTGTGCTATTCCAGGAGCTACTCAGATTTAAAGTACAATTCTTACCTTCCATGAGTTTTGAAGCTAATAGAGGAAGATGGGTAAAAGGGAGGAAGTGCGTGGATAACATAATGGAAAACAGAATGTTTTAATAGCCACAGAAGGCAGAGGGCTAGGGATTCACAGGCAAGAGAAACAAACCCCGCTCAGAGCCTGAGAACATCTGTGGAAAAGATAGCATTTGATGGCTAGAGACAGTTTCTTGCTTTGTCATGTTTGGAGTGTTATTCTCAAAAATATGTTGTTCTTTTCTGATTATAAAAACTTATTTTAGAAAATTTGTAAAATCCATAAAAGTATTTAGTATAAAAATTAATCATCCCACCAAACATTAAATAACATTAGCATTTTGAAGTATTTATTTCAATCTTTTTCTGTCTATATTTACGGTTTTTTGTTAAAAAGAAAGTAGAAATGAAACAAACCATTTGACATTACACTTTTACTTTTTATATACTTTTTATCCTGCTGTGGTTTGTCCTAATATATTAAGAGCACTCTCAAATGCTATTAAGGGTTATCTGAAAACATAATTTTAATGACAGAATAATTTATTTAACCTTTTCCATTTGGGGAACTATTTTTGCTGTTTCCAATTGCTTTTTTTTTCCTATTACAAATAATGTCATGAACATTCTTTTAAAAAACTGTGTTCATATAATTATTTCCTTTCTTTTTTTTTTTTTTTTTTTTTGGTAAGGAAGATTGTCACTGAGCTAACATCTGTGGCAATCTTCCTCTGTTTTGCATGTGGGATGCTGCCATGGCATGGCTGTGACAAGCAGTGAGTAGGTCTGCACGCGGGATCTGAATCTGTGAAACCCTGGGCCACCTAAGCAGAGCACATGAACTTAATCACTATGCCACCAGGTCAACCCCTTGATTATGTTTTTAAAGTGGCATTATTTGGTCTAAAGGTCTAAACATTTTTAAAGCTATTAGTAGTGTAAACTAAAAGACAAACTTGGACCCAGGTAATGATAAAATTTATTTAAAGCATTATTGCATAAGGATTGAAGGATTATTGCAATAGGGAGAAGGCTCTGGCTATGAGATCTGCATCTCAAAGATCAGGCAGAAACTGGCTTTCTTTTATAGGGAGGAATAAACAAGGCTAGAAAGTACCAGGTGTCAGGATTGAGATAAGTGAGTGTCCTGATGGGACAGTAAACCAGGGACTGTTTTTCCATAAGGTCAGCCAATTCTTTGGAGGAGCCATGAAGGAGAGGTTGTTCCACATTCTAGTGCTCAAAGTGGGCCAAAGTTGAGGGGCCTTGGAGAAGGAGAGAAGCTTGACCAAAGTTTAGTCAAGCTAGTTACCAGATTGATCAGTGGGGACAAACAGTTCAGCTAATCATTTATGAAACGAAAAACAGGAAGTTGGAGAGCCTGTTTCTGGCCTTGTCATGAGTGAAAAAGGAGGTCATCCAGAAATCTAATCTAATCTAAGGTGTAAGGGGAAGTAAGCCATTTTCCAAAACACAAAAGGGATGGGAGAATTAACTCCAGAAATCAAATCTAATCTAATCTAATCTAAGGTGTAAGGGGAAGTAAGCCATTTTCCAAAACACAAAAGGGGTGGGGGAATTAACTGTGGCTGTTTTACGGGAGCACAGGGCTTAGGTAAGGTTCAACATTGTCATTAAATATTGCTGAGTTGCCTTCCAAAAATGTCTATACTCCTACTGGCAGTGTTTGAGAATGCCAAAAATACTTTAGATAGGTAGGATTTTGACTGATGGGGGTGGGGGACAAAGTATTCCATGCAAGGAAAAATAGTATGGACAAAGATGTAGGGGAGGAAGACATTTCCTCTTCCCAAATGTGGGTTAGTCTGGCTGGAGAACGAATTAAATTCACATGAGACAGAATAGCAAGAGAAAATTAAACAAAGCTTTATGAGGAACCATGGCCCGGGGCCTTTCTTCCCGAAGGAAGAAAGGGCACCGAAGAAGTGGGGTGCACAGAGTGGTTATATACCCCCAAACAGGGTGTTTCACATATGATTGAAGTGTCCCTTTTACAACAGTCACGAGGCTGCTCTGTCAGCACAGCTCTTGATGGAAACGGCAGATAGGTCTCCTGTCTCAGTGAACGCTGCGGGGTGGCAGGTGTGTTGCCTTGGGCTGGGGGGTCACAGATGAGCACTGCAATCGGTTCCCAGCCTAAAGAAAGATGCTTAATCTTTAAGGAGATGCCAACGTTGGGAGGGGGAGGGAAGTCAGTTACAGGAGGTTACCAGAGAAGCACAATAAAATGCAGATTTAAGTCCTTGCCTTTGGTATTGATTAAGAGTTTCTAGAGAGAAGGTCATCTCCTTTCTTCTTCCTGGTACAGAGAGGGAGGCACCTTTTACAGATAGAGATTTACCTTACAAATGTAAGTGCCCTAACAAAGGGCAAGTTCCATTCCTCAGAGCCTCCTTCCCTGTCCCAGTTTATCAAAAGCAATCAGCCTCAAATAATCCTGATGCCAAAGCAGGCATATCTTGGGGTGGCCAATTTCAGGTCCCTACAAAGACACAGAGGCAGGGAAAATGCAAACTGTGGAAAATAGTATAATGTGCAGTTTGACTAAAATAGCTCAGTGAAGTAACCCTCAACAGGCACGTAGGGCTAGAAGGGTGGGTAGGAGAAATACCCCAGGCTTTCAATGCTAAGGTGAGAAATGCACTTAAATTAGCAGCTAAAGAGACACTGTTAACAATTTGTGTTCAATGGTTTGATATAATCAGAGCTATGTTTCAGGAAAACCAATCTGTTGAGTAACAGGGGGTTTCAAGGAGTTAAAATTTTCCTACTTTTGGAGACAAGCATTGGTTAGCCAATGCTGACCATACATCCCCCATTTCTTCTCAAAATGTTTATAGTACCAATGCAAAGTAAAGAGACACAGTTCTCGATTGGATGGTAAGTGTTAATCCAGTGAAATGGACATAGCAACATGCTCCATTTGTATAATGTCTTAAAACTGCCTCCTACCCTCATTTCCCCTTTAAAACCCCACAAAATCACACCCACACTCCCTGTCAATCTTTTGGACTATTTAGTGTCACAGCAATATTGTGGAGTAGGGAAAAAGACCCTCTTCTACTGGTGGGTTACTTTAGGCAAGTTACTTAAGGTCTATGCCTTAGTTTCCTCATTTGTAAAACTGGGTTGTCTATTAGTGTGTACCTCAAGGGTTATTGTGAGGATTAAATTAATTACTGCGTGTATTAGTTATCTATATTGATGCATAACAAATAAACAAATTAGTGGTTTAAAATAACACGCATTCATTACTTCACAGTGTTGGTGGATCAGGAGTCTGGGGACAGCTTAGCTGGGGCCTTTGCTTCAGGATATCTCACAGGGCTACAAGCAAGGTGTTGACCAGGCCTGGGCCAGCTCGACTGGGGAAGAATCTGCCTCCAAGATCACTTGGATTGTTGGCAGAATTCAGTTCCTCGAGGTTTCCTGGACTGAGGGTCTGTATTCCTTGCTGGCTATTGCCTGGGGGCTGCCCTCAGCTTCCTGCCATGTGGGCCTCTCCAAATAACTGCTTACTTCATCAAAGCATGCCAGCTGAGAAGGCAGTCAAGTCAGCTAGCAAGGCAAAGCTTCCAATCTCTTGTAAACTGTTCATGAGATAACATCCTACCACATTTGTGGTATTCTATTGGTTAAAGGCAAGTCACTAGGTCAGCCCACACTCAAAGGTAGAGCAATTACAAAGGGCACGAAAGCCAAGAGGTATCATTTGGAGCCATCTTAGAGTCCAGTTGCCACAGTGTGCCCTTTGGCTCCTAGTAATTCATGCCTCTCTGTGAAATAATAAGAAATATATAGATTGGTCCCTGTCCCCAGTTCCTGACACAGAGTTCATAGTAGAGGTGCTCAGGAGAATCTTTTGTTCTAATATTTAGTTTTTGACTCCAGTTCCCGACACAGGGGTCCTGAAGCTTTCGTAATTTCCTAAGTTACAAGAGCACGAGGAGCATCTTTTCTTCTAGTATTTGGTCTTTGACCCTAGTTCCTGACACAGAGCGTCTAAATCCCTTGGAGTTTTCTGAGTGATAGCAGTGTTTTTCATTTTAATGAGGTGACTCTTGGTAGGCTCAGGAATAGGGGCTGGTCACAAGAAAGACTAAGCAAGCCATGATCAGAGGCTTGGGATTTTCAGTCTCATCCCAATCCGTCATTCTCCATAGAGGGGAGGGGAGTTAGAAGTGGACTCAACGCCTGTGCGATGAAGCCTTCATAAAACCCCCAAAGTACAGGCTTCAGTGAGCTTCTGGGTTGACAAACAATCTACATGCTGGAAGGGTGGCATATCCCAACTCCATGAGAACAGAAGCTTCTGTGCTTGGGACCCACACAGACCCCACTCTATGTCTTTCTTTGTCTGGCTGTCCATCTGTGTCCTTTCTCATGTTCTTCATTATATAATAAACTGGTAAACATAAGTAAATGTTTCGCTAAGTTCTATGAGCTGCTCTAGCAAATAATTTAACCTAAGGAGGTGGGCGGAGGGTAACAGGAATCTCTGATTTGCAGCCAAGCCAGACAGAACTTGTGGGTAACCTTCTCGAAGAAAATAATCCATAACCAATCTATAAATGAAAATTTGGGATGAGTTTATTCTGAGCTAAAATGTGAGGACCATGGTCCAGGGCCTTTCTTCTCAAAGGAAGAAAGGACACCAAAGAAGTGGGGTGCACAGAGTGGTTATATATCCCCAAAAAGGATGTTTCACATATGATTGAAATGTCCCTTTCACAATAATCGCGAGACTGCTCTGTCCGCACAGCGATTGATGGAAACAGCAAGTAGGTCTGCTGTCTCAGCGAACACAGCAGGGTGGCAGGTCTGTTGTCTCCAGCTGGGTGGTCACAGGTGAGCTGGGTGGTCAAAGGTGAGCTGGGTGGTCAAAAGTGAGTGCAGCAATCAGTTCCTAGCTTAAGGAAAGATGCTTATCCCTAAGGAAATGCCAATGTGGGACGAAACTGCGCCTTTATCTTAAGGGCATTTGTTCTTGCCATAGCAAATGTTTAAAGCAGATATACAATGTGTGCTCAACAGCCACGGTCAGGCCCTTTTGGAAAAAAACAAAGTCAGGCCAAATTAGGTTTACACCAAATGGCTTCTTCATATACTCCAATATATCCTATTGCTTGCCATTTCTATTTGTCAACCTGGGGACCTATTACTTGCTATTGGTATCTGAAGTTGGGGCAGAGGCAGTCTCCTGGGACTGAGCCCTTAACCTGTGGGGTCGGTGCTAATTCCAGTTAGTGTTTGAATCGAATGGAATTGTAAGACACCCAGCTGGTGTCATAGGAAATTGCTTGGTGTGGGAAAAAAAGAACCCACACATCTGGTGTCAGAAGTGCTGTGAGTGTGGAGTGTAAGAGTAAAGAAGAAACATAGAGGAGAAGTGAGTTTTTCCTACTCACCCTTCCACATGCAAAATGCATTCACCCTCTTGCAAGGTCCCCAGAGTTCTCATCCCATTATAGCGCTAGCTCAAAGTCTAGGATCTCATCTTTGACATCAGAGCCAGATGTGGATCAGGATTCTTGAATATACAGTGGCCCTCCACTTCTGCAGGTTCTGCATCCACAGATTCAACCAACTACAGATCAAAAGGCCTATGATGGTTGTGTCTGTACTGAACGGTACAGACTTTTTTTCCTTGCCATTTCTCCCTAAACAATACAGTAAAACAACTATTTACATAGACTTTACCTCGTATTAGGTATTATGAGTAATCTAGACATGATTTAAAGTATACGGGGGGAGGGGAGTGAATAAGCTATATGCAAATACTATGACATCTTATATCAGGGACTTGAGCATCCATGGATTTCAGTATGGGGGAGAAATCCTGGAAACAATCCTCCTTGGAAACTGTGGGACAACTATAGTTCTTTGGTTCAGCTCTTTGGCTATATTCCTTTTGATCTGCTGATCTATGAAATGAAAGAAACAAGGTATTGCCTTCCCACCCACCACCCAAAACAATGGTGGGGCAGAGAAAGGATAACACGTATAGACATTCCTATTCAAAAAGAGGGAATTGGGAGGGACAGAGGAGTCCCTGGTCCAGGGCAATTCCAGAATCCAGCTGCCCAGAAATTAGAAATTTCTTGATTAGCTTTCAAGGCCTATAAACACTTCAGTATATATCTCAGAGAAATGAGTTTTAAAAAAAATTACAACCACAGTAATATTTTCACAAAAAGAAAATAATAATTCCTTGATATCTAACATCCAGTATTTTAAAATATCCTCAATTGCCTCGTAAATATCTTTCTACAGTCTATTTGTTTGAATCACGATTCAAAACAAGATTTCTATCTCACATTTGATTGACATATCTAAGTCTGAAAATCTGCAACAATGTCCTATTTATTTATTTATCATTTGCTTTCCAACATTGTGGATTTTGCGGATTATATTCTTCGGTGTTACATGGCATCGTCCTCTACCTGCTGCATTCACTGCAAACAGACAATGTGCTTGACTAGATGTAGGTTTAATCTTTTTGCAGGAAGACATCATGGGTGGTATCGTCTATTGCCTCATATCAAGAGGTCCATAATGTCATATTATCTCTTTTAATGATATTAAAATTGATCTGTGGCTTCAGGGTATCTCAGCCAGATCCGCATAATATAAAATTCCCCCATTAGCTTTTTGCCTAAAGTTTTTAGCAGCTATTGATGATTATGGCTTAAATCCACTATTTCATTAGCAGTTGCAAAACAGTGACTTCTTTTTTTTTTGAGGAAGTTTAGCCCTGAGCTAACTACTCCCAGTCCTCCTCTTTTTGCTGAGGAAGCCTGGCCCTGAGCTAACATCCGTGCCCATCTTCCTCTACTTTATATGTGGGACGCCTACCACAGCATGGTGTGCCAAGCAGTGCCATGTCCGCACCCAGGATCCGAACCAGCAAAGCCCCGGCCGCTGAGAAGCGGAACGTGAGAACTTAACCGCTGTGCCACTGGGCCGGCCCCAATAGTGACATTTTTAAAGAAAGAAATGTTTTCACTAGCTATTTGGTTATCCTGAAATGCTGTTCATATGTAAGACAAGATAACTGCTTGATTTTTTTACTTTACTTACTGATTTTTAGAATAATGAGTTGGTGCCCTAGCAACCTCCAAAGGTGATTAATGAGGTCTTTTTAAAAGGATTTTTATTAACTCATGATTTTTCATCTATTTGATGTGTTTCAGCAGTCATTATTCGAATTTAATGGTCCCATCTTAATTGTCAGTGGGCGGCCCTTCAAGTTAGTACTTAGATCCTTTTGACTCAGGCTCAGGCTTGCAAATCTCTCTCAGCAGGGCAAAGGTGATTTGAGACTGTGCAGACATGTATCCTATCCAGACCTTCATGCTGTGACCTTGAAGGTGACTCCAGCAATCCTGAGTCCTGCCAATTGCCTGCATTCAGCTTTCTCAGGCAATTGTGTGAGCTACTTGCTATCTTTCTAATGAATTCTTTTATATTTAAGCCAAGAATTCTGATTGATCTAAGAGGAAGAAGTGAAAAAGAGGACAGCAGTTAACGTAAGATAGAGTGCAAAATCAACTTCAGGACAGTTAGTGCCACGTAACATCATTTACGTAAATTAAAACCACAAATAATACATTTTGTTTAGTCAAACAATATCAAAATCATGGGAGTGCTTGTGTCTTGAATAGTGGGGGTGGGGGGCAAAGAAATGTAACTGTGGGTGGTAGGTAGAGGAGGCTTTAGCTGTGGAAGGAGTTAAAAGCCGGTACCTATTGATGTAGATCAAGACTACCCCAGGTAGAGAAGCCCAAGGTGACCTGGCCTACATGCCAATCTATATGACCCGATGGATTTTATGGTGTGGATTAGGGCTGCCCCAGGGAGAGAAGCCCAGGGCATCCTGGCCTACATGCTGATCTATAGGACCAGATTCATATCTAAAGTTATATGACCACACAATAACCAGACCCCATCGGCACTGAAACCATTTAATGACTTTTTACATCATCTTTTCTTTGTCTAGTAAAAATAAGTCACGTACCCATGCCTTATAAATTTAGCCCTAACCCTCAACACATTGCAGCAGCTCTTTACTGCCCATGGGTCCTGTCCCCATGCTATTCCATACTATTCTCTAAATAAAAGAGCACTACTGCCAGACCTTGAGAGCCCAAGAAATCTTTCTTTCGACTCTTCAGCTCGCCGACCCCGCATCACCTATGATCTATTTACTCCTTTTAGTACAGAGATGTACTAGAGGGATGAAGAAAAAGGTGAGTGACTCTCCTTGTCAGTTGGACCTTGGATACATAGACGAATGGCATTTGCTAGGAGGAAGAGAATTTATCTACTGAATGCACTTAGGATATCCCTGGCCATGGGATTACTTATGCTAAATAAACCGAGAATCTAGGAAGCATGGTTCCACAGCTAAATAATTCTTGGGATATAAACTGAAGTCTGTTAGGTGATTCGAGAACCTCATTAAAGACTTCATCCATAATTGTGGGTCAGAGGGTGTATTAGCTTGCTAGGCCTGCCACAATACAATACCGCAGACAGGGTAGTTTAAACAAGAGAACTTTGTTTTCTCACAGTTCTGGAGTCTGACAGTCCAAAATGAAGGTGTCAGCAGTTTTGGTTTCTTCTGAGGCCTGGCTCCTTGGCTTACAGATAGCCATGTTCTGCTGTGTCCTCACATGGTTGTCTTTCATCTGTGTTGTTCTTGTCCTAATCTTCTTTTCTTATAAGGCCACCAGTCTTATGGGATTGGGACCCACCCATATGACCTCACTTTATCTTAATTACCTCCTTACAGGCCCTATCTCCAAGCACAGTCACATCTTCGGGTACCAGGGCTTAGGATTTCAATATATGAATTTTAAAGGGACACAACTCAACTTGTAACAGGGGGTATTGTGTCCAACGCAGGAAGGAAGGACCTGTAAAGTTAGGTGAGATTTCTCAGACCTCTGCTTTGTCTGAGCCTCTCCATGACCCATATCTCTGAATTCATTAGTAAGGCTTGATGCTGGGTAAGATCCCTGATTTCATGTCAACCTGATCCTGGGTGTTAGCTCAAGCGATATCTGTACTGTTTATTTTTTAGAAAAACAGACTGGAAGCAAATATGAAAAAATACTAACGTGTCAGTCTGGATGTCTGCTATAGCATTCTTTGTAATCTTCTTTTTCTGTTTTAGTTTCTCAAAATAAAAATAAAACAAGAGGAGTGGTAAGGAATCTTCTGCCTGAACAAAGGTAGGAACATGGGATAGAGAGCAACAAGGTGGTGTTAAACAAACAGGCCATTAAACTGATGTGGCTCTAACCCCTTGGCAGCCTACCCAAACAATCCAAACTCTAATCTTGTAAATGTCTCAAGGTTACAAACCAGACCCTAAGAAAACCAATCACAAACAGCCAAGGCCTGACGGTACAGCCAATTTCCTTGCTTCGCTTCCTGCCTTTTCTCTATAACTCTCTTCCCAGCTCCTTTTGGCAGAGCACCCCTGAGCACCTCCTGTTTGGCTCAAGTAGTGGGGCTATTTGTGATTATATTGCACTTAAAAAAAAAAAAAAAAGATTGTGCATTAAAATTAAAAACTAGAAACCCTAATAATCCATAGAAATGTCAGGTGACAAATCAAAAGTATTTGTAAAGTTTCTCATTCGGCTCTGATGAGCACCGCCCGCTCTTTTGTTCTTCTAATATTACACATTCCTTAGTGCAGCTTGAACTTTTTCTTAAAGGCATGTAATCCACAAAGTTTTTAACTCAAAATTGAGCGCATCTAGAAGGACTCGCAAGCTACTTGTGGATGAAATCATCGGGTGGCTACGAAGTAGGGGCGCTGAAGGAGGCACCCTGTAGCCTACGGAAGAAAATAGCATTGTTTCTAAATATCTACGTACTTTTTATTTCTCCGGGCCCGGGCTCGCGTAGGGACTGAAATGGCACAACGGTGGAAATAAAAGCGTCCTGAGAGGGCGGCCACAGGCCTGAGCTCGACAGGCCAAGCTCTGGGGACAGCTCAGGACTTGGCAGCAAGAAGAGTAAACCCTTGACGTGCGGCGCCGGGCGGGAGGACACACCACTGCGCAGACTCCGCGGCGGCGCGCAGGCGCACATAGGGGCAGTGCGCGCTCGGGGCCGTGCGCCAGGCTTGGGTGGCCCTGGTGGCAGTCGCTCCGTATTCTCCTGCGGGTGGAGAGGCGGCGCGCCATGGCGCTGCGGGGCGTCCGGGTTCTGGAGCTGGCCGGCCTGGTGCCCGGCCCGTTCTGCGGTATGGTCCTGGCGGACTTCGGGGCGCAAGTGGTGCGTGTGGACCGGACCGGCGTCCGCGGCGGCACAAGCTACCTGGCCCGGGGCAAGCGCTCGCTGGCCCTGGACCTGAAGCGGCCGCGGGGAGCGGCGGTGCTGCGGCGCCTGTGCACGCGGGCGGACGTGGTGCTGGATCCTTTCCGCGCCGGTGAGCCCAGCCTGCGAAGGGAGGGGGCCGGACTGTTCGGACTGAGGCTGTGCCCGCCGCTCCTTTGCCCTGTTGCCACGTGAACCCATCCCGTCCCTGCCTTTCTAGACTTTGTGTTGCATTTGATACTGTTGATCATTCGCCCCTCGGGACGATCTTCCTACTTGGGATCCGAGATACCGCGGATGCCCTTGTTCGCGTTATAACTCTCGACTCTTTCCAAGTGCCTCTTTTTTCCTCACCTCCTATTTATATTTGCCTTTCTTGATTATTTGACGGTTAGGAACCCTGTGAGAATAATGAAAGACGTAAATTCTCTCCTGGGAAAATTGCATATAGGATTTAGTCATTTTGCTACAGTTTTGGGGTTCTGTGTACCCTCGAAAGCCATCCACGGACCCAGCACTCCCTGTCTTAAATGCTGGTATTCCCAAGTTCCCCTTCAGCTCAGTTTCGTTTACTCTACACTCTGTTTCCTGGAGCCGCCTTATCCATTCCCACTGTTTTCACCTTTTATAGACAGATGATGCCCGAATCCGTAAGTGTACCCCCCGTGTTAGTGCCTCAGACCGCTGGGATCCCCAGGTCCTGCACATTTCTATCTGGCTGTCCTCCAGCCACTGCAGCTTCCAGAAATCCCAAACCAAGCCCGTCACCTTTCTTCCTAAGGTGATATCGCCTCCTTCTGAATTATTTATCTCAGGGAATGGAAGCCGTAGCCACCCAATTGCCTGAATCAGAAACTTGCGCTTCCTCTGTGACTCCAAATCTTTCTCTCCACTTGCTTTCAGTTATCACGAATCCGTTCATTCTTCTTCCTTTCTATAACTAAGCATCCCTTCTCTCCATACCTGCTGCAGCTTCCTTGATAGTGTCGTGACAACCTTTTTCAAAGATGATGTTTGGATCTAACACTGCTCGGATCCATTCTCAGACAGCTGCCAGAGTTATCTGCAAGCACACATCCCAAGCTTTGCCTGGTACATAACAGGAAATCAGTAAATGTTTGGTGAATGAATTGAATGTCTCTGGGGCACCAGGTGTGTTTAAATGTGACCCCATTTACCCTTACAGCTAGATTTGAGGATTGTAGTAATAATAATTTAACAATTAGGATTATATCGTAGTTTAACCGTGTCCCATTTGAAGATGAAGGAGAGTCAACATGGTTAGATAATTTGTTCAAAGTCTTACGATTAGGAGGAAAATACCACTGTGGATACAGGTGTAGCTGCCAGGTGAGGGATTATGGCTGGTGTTTAGGAAGAGGACTAGAGGACCGTTGTAGTATATCATAACGTTAGGAAGAAAGACAGTGAATTTAGTATGTAATCTTTATTGCTTTTAATCCCAGGAGACTAGGTGTCAGTTGCTTAGATTTTGTGCAATGAATATGGTACTTGCTGAGACCTTAAGAGATCTTAGGTGCCTTCGTAGCTAACCTTTCCATGGATATTTACTGAGCCTTTCTGTGAGGGTTTTGATGCTGGGTTCTTTAGAGGCTTGTGGAAACAGATCAAGCATGAATTCCACCAGAGTCGCTCCTGAGCTGATAGGGAAGATGGAATATATACATACATAAGTACAGCATGAGGTAGAAGGTGGTAGGCACTAATGCGGGCGTAGAAGCAAAGGTCCTAAAAGGAAGAGCAGTGTTCAAAAGTGAATTTTTGACCAAATAAAGACCCCGGGTAACTATTGCAGGAGAACAAACCATTTCTAATTACTAAGGAGAGGGTTTTATAAAGGGACAGACTAAAGGGATGAAATGCCCACTATGGGGCTTGAAGAAGCTTGGATGTGACTGAAGGGAAACAGGCAAGTGCTGGAAGGAAATAGCCTTCTGAGGCAGAAGCCACACATTCCAGAAATGGTGGCCTTGCTCTTTGGGTCCTTAATTACTGGAAACACGCTACAAACCTGCAACAAACATTAGTATTACTTGTATGAGTGCTGTTTTATGTTTGCCAGAGAGAAGGGATTATACCCATCCTCAATTCATGCTTGCTTAACAAAAAATTGTTACTTTTCTCTTAAGGTGTCATGGAAAAACTCCAGCTGGGCCCGGAGATTCTGCAGAGGGAGAATCCAAGTCTTATCTATGCCAGGTTGAGTGGATTTGGCCAGTTGGGGAGGTTCTCTAGGTTAGCAGGCCATGATATCAACTATTTGGCTTTGTCGGGTATGTTAAAAAAATAATTTCTCTATACTTTTTATTTTGTTCCCAGTCAAGATCTACAGTTCTACTAAGGAAAAAGAATTTTTAAGGGGGAAGATTGAAATATTTATCAGAATCAATAAGGAGAGTATGGTTGTTTAAAACGGATGAGTTTGTCTCGGAACAATCATTGTCAACCCTTTTCCCCCTGTCTTAACACATTTGATGGATAATATACTCTCACTAGTCACATTTACTTACTACATTTGTGGAGTCAATTCTCAGGCAAGCCCCTGCTACAAATAAGAGAGTTGGTGGTAATAATGATGGTGGCTCTAGAGTTTGAAAATGCTGATATAATTTGATTCTGACCCCACTCTTCACGCCGTCTTTGTGAATCATTGCCTGAGTTACCATTTTAGACTTGTATGAATACTAGAAAAAGCCTGTTTTTCAGGTTGTGATCTCACTTTATTGAAGTGTTGGCCTGTAAGAACATGTGTTAGAATGGCCTGATTCTAGAATTCTACAGACTGTATGTTGTTGAGTAAAGAAAGTCTCTAATTTTGTGTGAATATACATTGAAAGGTTGAGGAAAAGAGTGAGTATAGAATTGGATTTTTTCATCTATTTTAAAATTTAATTGCTTTTCTTTCTTGTATTTGATTATTTTCTTGCATCTCTTTCTAATAAGCATGGAGGTGCATTATACTGTTGTTAAACCATAAGCTAAGTTGATAACAAATCATTTTTTCCCAAAACTCAGTGAGTATAAACTTAGCAGTAAAATTCTGAAAATGTTAGTTGGAATAAAGTTTTAGAGAAGGAAAAAAACAAAACAAGGAGCCTTGTTGGAGGGAAATCCTGTTTATAAATATGCCGAATAGGTTTAGATTTGGAAAAGCATTAGGTACTAGTGTTCACTTATGTCAGCAACTAGAGTGATTGGTTACTCCTCTAAGATGTTCATGTATTTATTTAAAAGAGACGTTAAATTTACAGTTAACTTTCCCCGATTTTTTTAAATGGTGTAGGTGTTCTGTCAAAACTTGGCAAAAGTGGTGACAAGCCATGTGCTCCGCTGAATCTACTGGCTGACTTTGGTGGTGGTGGCCTCATGTGTGCGCTGGGCATCATGATGGCTCTTTTTGAACGTACACGCTCTGGCAAAGGTCAAGTCATTGACGCAAACATGGTAAGTGATATTTGGGGGAAATGATAAGCCCACCCGTTCTTCTTAAGTACAGTAGATCCCCCCTTATTCTCAGGGGATGTGTTCCAAGACCCCCCGCCCCCCCATAGATGCCTGCAACGACGGATAGTACTGAACCTTATATATGCCATGTTTTTTCCTGTACATACATACCTATCATAAAGTTTAATTTATAAATTAGGCACAGAAAGAGATTAAAACAATAACTAATAATAAAATGGAACAATTATACAAATATACTGTAATAAAAGTTACTGTAGATCTTAGCAACCTCAGCATGCGATTTTTTTTCTTTCCTTATTAACTCAACAACTTTCACTTTTTCACTTCAAGAAAGTCCTTCCTGGCTTCTCATGGGCATCTCCGAATTGCCAGCATCATTACTCGGGATTTGGAGCCGTTATTAAGTAAAATAAGGGTTATTTGAACACCAGCAGTGTAATACTGCAACAGTTGATCTGATCACCCAGACACTACTAAGTGACTAACAGGCAGGTTGTGTATACAGCGTGGATGTCCTGGACAAAGGGACAATTCACGTCCCAGGCGGGATAGAGTGGGGCGATGGGAGATTCCATAATGCTATGCAGAACGACTCACAATTTAAAACTTAGGAATTGTTTATTTCTGGAATTTTCCATTTAATATTTTCAGACCATGGTTGACCTCAGGTAACCAAAGTTGCGGAAAGCAAAACTGTGTATAAGGGGGGGGCTACTGTACCGTAGATGGCTGCCTCAGATCTTTTTCTGAACACTTCAAGAGATAAGTGAGATTTGAAGATTGAATCCAAGTTACCAGGGATATCCTTTTCTTTAAAATAGCCTCATCTCCTAATTTACATGTGTCAGAATGTCAAATTTTGATCATCTGTTTGTGGAGTCAGTTTTCTAAACTTTTCCTGACTCACCTGATTCCTGTGTTGTGTTTTAGCAATTTTCTGCACACTCTCCCTTGTGCTTAGAATATACTTTTCAAGCAATCCTCATTCAAAACAGGGCTCAGGAAGCCTCCCATAGCAGATAGAGAAGGTCACCCCTTAAGGGTGCCGAAGTCAAACGGGCCAGTCCAGACGTCCTTCCTTCTGCATTGTGTAAGGGAGACTATGACCTCATCATGCTTCGGTTTCTTCACTGTCACACGCTGAGCGTGTGCCTCATGTTATCCTGAGCTCCTTCCCTGTGTGATTTCTCCTAATCCTCAAAACAACAATTTCACCTGGAATACGTTATTATTTTAAAGAGGAGGAAACTGAATCCTAGAAATTTGCCTGAGTTCTCACAACTAGTTGGTAAGAGTTCAATCCAGCACAACGACACATTTGCCTTGGACAGATCTTTGGAGGTGGCATGGAGACAAGACTGGAGGCCGAGGGACAGTTACCGGGTTATTGCTGTGAGCTAAGGGCAAGTGCCAAAGTCAGTAATGGTAGAATGGGTCTGGATTGAGTGATAGTTGAGATGTACAATTTCTGAGATTTGGTGATGCGTTGGCAATGAGGGGAGAGGGAGGAATCATGGATGGCTCCCCTATTTCTGGCTTGGACTACCTGGTGGATGGTGTCAGTGGCACCTTGGGGGAAGACCATTGAAGGAAGAAGCAGTGTGGCACAATGGTCAAGAGCACCGACTGGCAGCTGACTTCCTCCACCTCAGCTCTGCCACTTCATAGCTCTGTGATCTTGGGAAAGTTACTTAATCTCCCTGTGCCTTAGTTTCCTTCTTTGTAGAATGGAGATAATAATGGTATCTACTTCATAGCATTGTTAGAGAATTAAATGAGTTCATCCATTGTTCAGTGTCTGGCATAGAGGAGGCACTCCATAGGAGTTTGGTTTTGTTATTATTATTAGAAGAAAGGCATTCAGTTTTGGTCATTTCAAGTTTGAAGTGCCTTTCAGATATCCAATGGAATACGTAAAGTTAGGGACTAGAAACAGATTTCAGAGGCATTTGGGAGCCATGTGGTCTGCTAGGGAAGGGGATAGAACACCGGCGTTTGAGGAGTGAGAGGGCAGAAGAGGAGAAGCCAGGGCTAAGGAGAGGGACGTGGAGAGCCACAGGGAGCGTTGTCATGAAAGGGAAGGAAAGAGAAAGTCCGAAGAGGGTCAGAAGTTGATGGAGACCTCGAGAGTTTAAAACCAAACGGTGTAGATTGGGTTTGTCATTGGTGACCTTTGCAAAGGCCATTTCCGACCAGAGTCCCTCATCTCGGGGCCTTGGTTTGTGCTTCCGTCTCCTCGAGGCCTAATCCCTTGCTGCCCTGTCCTGTTTCTGTGTCCTGTGAGCCTGTCATCAGGGTACAGTCACATTGTCCTTGCGTCCATCTCCGACGTGACTTCAGCAGGAGCGGAGTGTGACTGGTGTTTTCATCGGCGGCTCCTGGCCAGTCCCGGCCCAGGCCCAGCTCGCACCGGAGCGGCAGCAGCACCTGCTGTCAACTTACCGTGCGCCGAGGGCGAGGCTCAGTGCTTCACGTCATCTCCCCTCCTTTGATCCACGCGACCACCCGAAGGAGGCGTCCTCCCGGAAGGCTCTCAGGCTTCTGAAGGCCTGTGAAGACTTTCCGCCGTGGAGAGGCCCACAGCCTTCTCCTGAAGCAGGTGGCTGCAAAGGGTCCGAATCTCTGCACCCGGGCAGTTTGACACTTTCGTGGGCATGAAAGCCATGCTTTCGGCCACTGCACTCGGCTGCCCTGTGGGCACGCTCCCTGTGGTGCCAAAGGAATGCACTGAGAACAACCATGAGGCCTTGAGAGTTTTAAGAAGTTAGGATTAACTACTGCATATTTAGTAATAATCTGAATAATTTACTAATGACATGTAATTGCTTTTTTATAGTCAAATTTAAATAAAGGATAATTACTGCTTTCATCAGATTGTCTAATCAGAATTACATGACAATTAGGAAGATATTCAGGTATTAGTGTATGTGAATACACTGTAAACTTTATGCAAGGTTCATGTTTGTGTTAGGGTATTGTGGTGTTGGCTAATTCCTCCAGACCCGATGGATCATAAAGCATTGTGTTCATTACTTCCCCATCTCTGGGAACCCTTGTGATTCACATACTTGTAGAAGCTGATCAGGGGGAGCAGATACCTTATTCTTCTAGGCCAGTAGTTTCAGATGTTTTTAGCAGCAGAATCCTTGACTCATGCCTGCCTGTGATGACCTGGAGTCGTCTCTTCATAGTAGTGTTTCCTTGGAAAGTGTAGAGTGAAGATAACTTTGGAACGCGGGGTCTGTTTTGCCTTGTTTACTCCTGGTCTGGGGGAGTGCGCCTGACCTGGGGGCTAGGGCTGCATGTTGGCATGCAGGTCGTGGGTCTATAAGGTGAGAACCATCTAGAAGGTTGGGAAATGGAGGCTGCAGTTTCCCTGTCTCAAGGGGCTCTCCTCTGTGGCAGCATTCCCTACATGTGGGTGAGGGGGCCAGAGAAGGCGTGTGCCTCAGTGGCCTTGTGATGAGATGAGGATTGTAACTGCTATATTCCTTATCCTGTATCCTCCTGTGGCACTAAATAAAGTAGGATTAGATTAGAGCCTGTTTGTGTCCTGAGGGGGTCAAACTAGACTCTGAACTCTGTCGGTGCATCTTTTTTCAGCAAACTCGTGAGTACATCCATTACATAAAAGACATTATATGTGTATATATATGTGTGTGTGTGTGTGTGTGTGTGTATCATTATATGTATTTGTGTAGGTGTATGTATAGGTATAAATGTGGGGACTCTCTAAAATCTACATAACCCAGTTTCAAAAAAAAGCACCACCATAGGCCACTTATACAAACTCCACTATTTGGTAATGACAAATGTCCAAACCCTGAATTCAGGTGTACATGAGAATTCAAGTTAAAAGGGAAATTTGGGATGTATTGAAGATATATTTTGCATTTGTTTCATAGCCAGTAACTGTGGGAAATTGCGTGCTCACTGTTGGAATGTGGCCTCTCTATTGGCAACCTCAGAGACAAGGATGCTTTGATGGTCTTCTCCCTGGGGTGCTGGAATCATTAGGATCAGAAAGCTACAAGGACAGGGAAGTGGTTGTCTTTAGATAGCGCAGTGCATCCAGCCTTGTGATACTCATCCCTGAAGATGCGAATCCATTCCTGTTCTCACTCCTGGACTCAGCGAGAAGTTGGCATTCCCAAACTAGTTTATCTGGACTCACAAAACCCATATACCTGCCACCCATATTGTTATGTTCATTTTGTAATTTCCTAGTGATATTAAAGTTAAAATATATTAAATACTCAATTATAATTTTCTTGGGCTTAGACTCCAACTAGAGTAAGTTAAATTTAATTGTAGTGTGATTTACCTTTAAAATGTGATATGCTTCATATGTCTGTGTATATATGTTTATAGGAATTGAGATCAGACAGTGGATTTTTAAAAACCTTTTTGCTTTATTTTTAACTTTTTGTCCTGAGAATTTTTAACATATATGTAAGTAAAGAGAATATAGAATGAACTTCCATATACCCTTACCTAGCTTCAAAAATTATCAACATTTTGCCAATCTTATTTGAAAGGAAGAACAAAAATAGCTGCTTCTGAGTCTTTTCTGAACAGTGTTTTCTGAACTCGATAGTGCAGGAACTCCCTCTGCCATAAACCTACTCTGCTGGCTTTCTCGAAATCCCAAAGAAGTTGTATAATTGGATATAATCTTCCTATACATTTTTATTCAATATTTAAAAAAAAAACCCAAGTAGAAAGGAATGAAGCTTTTATAGTTTAATTATATGGATTCGTATTGTGTTGTGTCTTCAAAGGTGGAAGGAACAGCATATCTAAGTACTTTCCTGTGGCAAACACAGGAAATGGGCCTGTGGGAACAGCCTCGAGGACAGAACATGTTAGATGGTGGAGCTCCTTTCTACACAACATATAGGACAGCAGACGAGGAATTCATGGCTGTTGGAGCAATAGAGCCCCAGTTCTATGAGTTGCTGATCAAAGATAAGTAATTTCACGTACTTTCCCCACCCTCCTTGTCCTGTGGATGTTCTTTAGCCTCTATTTTGGGGCCTTTTGAAATTTGTGATATCTTTTATTATACATCCATTTTATAATTAACCCAATTAGAGCCATCATTATATCGTGGGGCATTTCCCCTATTTTTTAAATTGACGGGTGATTTTACAAGTCTCTGAAATAGCTCAGGGTTTTAAAACAATAGTAATCCCTTTTGTGGGAGTTCCATGTTTTCGTTACATTTCATGCTCAGTAGTAGTCCTCAGACTGGGTAAACTCGGCTTGCCTCTTTTCAGGTTCGTTGATTCTTTCTCCTGCAGTTCATGTCTGCTGTTGAGGCCCTTTCATGGTTTTCATTTGTTACCATACTTTGCAACTCCAGAATTTCTATTTGATTCCTTTTTTCAATAATTTTTGTCTCTTTATTGATATTCTCTATTTGATGAAACATTGTTCTCATACCTTCCTTTAATTCTTTAGAAATGGTTTCCTTCAGTGCTTTGGACATATTTAAAATAGCTGACTTAAAATTTTTTTCTAGGAAGTCCAACATCTGGCTTCCTCAGGGATAGTTTCTATTGATTACTTTTTTTTCTGTGTATGGGCCATACTTTTCTTTTTCTTTGCATGCTTCACAATTTTTTGTTGAAATAGGTTATTTTAAAAAATGAAATGTGGCAATCTGGAAATAAGATCTCCTCTTCTCTTCGTCCTGGATTTGTTGTTGCTGCTGTTTGTTTATTCAGTGACTTTCCAGGACTGGATCTGTTTTCTTTGGCGTGTGCAGCCACTGCTGTGTGCTCAGTTAGCTTGATGGTCAGCTAATATTTGAACAGCAGTGTCTTCAAGTGCTTTGAACCAGTATGTCTCCCATGCTTTTCTGAGGCGCTCTGTGCCTTCACTTCATGCTGGTGCAGAGCCTCACGGTCAGCCAGAGATGAAAGATGAGGACCTTCTCAGATCTCTTCTGCGCATGCCTGCCGCCCTGGACCTGTGCATGTGCATGGTCTTTTAAACTCTCAGGAGTATGTTGGAACTTTTCAATACCCTTATGGACATCCTATTCCTTGCTTTTTTCTTTTAAGTTTTTTGGTCAGCTCCTTGTTAGTCCCAGCAGGTAGTGCCATCTCTGATAGCTGCAATTTTAAACCGTTGCCACTAATTTTTTTTTTTTTTTGACATGTGCTGGGAATAGGGCACTGTGAACTCTGAGTCAGATCACATAAAGGCAAGCCCTGAGAATGAGCCTTTCAGGGAGTTGCCAGACAGGCCAAGTAGTGGCAGTTTTCCGGGGGTAGGATTTTTGAGGAGCTCCGAACTCATTCTCCCCCCGCCAATGGCTGTTATCCTGCTGGTTTTCAAGCTACCATAGTTGGGAACCTGTTGATTTTAAAGACTATCACAGAGCTGGGGAGAAAGGGGTGAAATTAGCGCAGGTGATAACACCATAAAGTCCTACTGAGATTCATTCATTTTTCTTGAATAAATGCTCTTTGGATGGTTGCAAGCTTTCAGTTAATTTCCAGAGTTTTGAAAAAGTTGATTCTGACAATTTGTGCCAGTGTTGTTGTTGCTTTTATGCAGGAGCGAATTGTTGAAGGTTCTTGCTCTGCCATTCCAGAAGTTAACTCCCCTTCTTGGCGTATCTTGTTATTTTAAAACATATATGTTTGGAATAATTATTTCTAATATCCACACTCCACCTCAATAAATGAGCCTTTCTGGGACATTTTTCTATAAGGCCCTTCAGCCCCTCAGCTTCTAATCTTCTCCTGGCTGTTCTCTTTCTGAGTCTAAACTATCACACCCTATGATTTTTTTTGCAGCCCCCTCTCTTTGCATCCAAGCCTTTTCTAGTATCCTTAACCTTCTCTTTCCCTTCAGGGATCCTTAGCTGGGCTTCAGGCAGACTTAGCGTGTTAAATCAGATTTTGCTTAATCTACATAGGCTGTGCCAAAATGCCTTAGCATTTTCTTTCTTTTACAATATTTATTTTTCAAAATAGTACTTTTACTAATCACATATATGTTATTTCTCTCTCAGGCCCAACTAGACAAACTCCCACATCTATAATGATATTTTGAGGTAGTATTAATTATATGCTTCATTTATTTCACCGTGTATTTTTAGATCTTTGAGACCCTACCTTAATTTAGCTCTTCAGGATCTGAACATAAATACACAAGGTTTTTGTAAGAGGCGAACGCCACTGTGCTGTGTCCCTGCTGCTTTCCAGGGTAAAGAAATCTGAAAAGACTGAGAATTTCATGACATTGAGAGATGGCAGGACTCTTGTAGTATAACCAGATAAGCAATAGAGAGTTTTTAAAAGTTGTTTTAAAATTTCAAAATATTATTAAAAGAAAACCTGAAATAATGAGTGTTGACAAGGATGTGGAGAAACTGGAACCCTGTACATTACTGGAGGAATGTAAAATTGTGCAAGCACTGTGGAAAATGGTATGTTGGTTCCTCAAAGAATTAAACATAGAAATACCATATGATCCAGCAGTTCCACTGCTGGGTTTATACCCAAAAGAATCGAAAGCAGGGACTCAAACAGGTATTTGTACATCCGTGTTCATAGCAGCATTATTTACAATAACTAAAAGATGGAAGCAACCCAAGTGTCTCTCAGCAGATGAAAGGATAAGCAAAATGGGCATATACATACAATGGAATGTTATTCAACCTTAAAAAGAAAAGAAATTCTGACTTCTGCTATAATGTGGATGAACTTTGAAGGCATTATGCTGAGTGAAATAAACCAGTCACAAAAGGACAGATACTGTTTGATTCTGCTTATATGAGGTGCCTAGAGTTGTCAGGTTCATAGAGACAGAAAGTAGAATGGTGGTTGCCAGGGGCTGGGGGAGGGGAGAATGTGGAGATAGTGTTTAATGGATACAGAGTTTCAGTTTGGGAAGAGGAAAAGTTCTGGAGAGAGATGGTGGTGATGGTTCCAGAACAGTATACAGTTGGCCATCCAGATCCACGGATTGAAAGGCCTACAGTGTTTGCATTTATACTGAACAGGTATTGTACAGACTTTTTTTTCTTGTCGTTATTCCCTGAACCATGCAGTATAACAACTATTTATATAGCATTTTCTTTGTATTAGGTATTATAAGTAATTTAGAGACAATTTAAAGTATATGGGAAAATGTGTGTAGGTTATATGCAAATACTAAATCATTTTATATAAGGGACTTGAACATGTGTGGATTTTAGTATCCGGGGGGGTCCTAGAACCAATCCGCCAGAGGGAAAACTGTAAATATACTTAACACCACAGTACTGTACACCTAAAAATAACTAAAATGGTAAATTTTACCCATATTTTACCACAATGTTAAAAAATGAAAAAAAGTCAAAAATATTTAAACAACACAGAATTTGTCAAATAAGAAGTAAAAATTCTCCCTTGTCCTTTCATTTTGGGAAAATTTGGGATGTCTCCCCAGAATTTTTTCTATGCACATGCAAACACACATTTTATTTTTTACAATTTGTTATTTATATATATTATGTACAGTTACAAACATTTATCATTAATAGCTATCTCTTTTTATTCAACAATATAACAAGACATTCTTGTCAATAAAAAAAGAGCTTTACCCTCACCTTTTTTTTATAGTAGCCATATGATATGGTGTGCCTGTCCTAAAATTTACTTAACCATTTCTTTATTCAAATTCATCTGCATTTTTTCAAGTTTTTCATTATAAGAATGTTTATTAATCTATTAACATTAATCTTTGTACATATATCATTGCATACTTAGAAATAAATTTTTGAGTGCTTAATATATTCCTAATATTGTGTTACAGAGCAGAAAAGTATTATGTGTACTTAAAACAATAATATTTTGTGTGTGTGTGTGTATGAATATCTGTACAAGTATGTGTGCGGTAGTTTTTTGGAAATCAAAACATACTTTCCCAAGTTTTAAATGGTGTCTGAGTCCCCAGGCCAGTCCCTGAAAGTGTTTGACTTATAATACCACAAATTTAGTATTGATTAGACTGTAGAAACTAGCCACAATCTCTAATTGCATTTCTATGGGAGATCGGATTCAGAGCTCCGTAGAGGGATGTGAAGAGCACAGGAAACAGCCCACCCGAGACCACTGGTAGTTCATCCTGTGGCCTCGATCAGGGTCTTGGGCAGGATGGGGAATTGTGGGCTGAGAAAGGATGACGAGACGGTGGAGCAGCTGGGTGGCAGACTTAGGGGTAGAACTTGGGGTCCTTTGATTTCTACTATTTTCCCATATACACACTATGACCTGTGTGATCTCAAGTATGATTTTTGTTACAGAGAGGACAAATTGTTGCTAGTTTTATTTAGTTTTATGATTCTGATCACTTTCTAATTTAAAAAACTGTTTAAAAAGGATGCAAAGATGTTTCCAATAGTAGCTACCATCTACATCACTACTTTGGCTAACTGCTCATTTTTTGTGTTTTTTAATCACAGAGTTTGGGGCAATCAGGAAAGAGAAAGCAAAGTCAAAGGTATCCTTAGGAACATTTCTTTGTAGATTTACAGTGATAGACCTGAAACTATAACTCCAGATCTTTTCTGGTATTTAAGTGGGACAAGTGACTATAGAGAAAAATTTACTTATAAATCCCACAGGTGTCTTTTCACCACAATCCAGAACTCTGTGAGTTCTCCTTGTTTCCCTATATCCCTCAAAACCCTAAGGAGAGCCTGCGGTGTTCATGACTTCTTACCTTTTCAGAGCAGCCTACACTTAGTCATTGTTCTTCAGTGTAGTAGGGAAAGAAAGGATGATAAAAGTGAAAATTATTTGATTAGCTTGGCTAAACTTACACAAAATGTTATGCATAATTTCAAACATTTAGAAAACCTCTTACATGAGGGAAAAAAATGGCATTTACGCCAAACCCCAGTAAAGTGGCCCTTTGGGTATAATTTAATCAGTACAGAGTTCAGGTGTATCTGTAGGGGTAGGTGCTTGTCAATAAAGGAAGCGCAGATCAGGTCATGGGCCAAAGAAGCCCTCCTTCCTGTTAAATCGCCAGCTGGATGCTTTCATCCTCTTTGCACTGTGTGTTGAGGGGCCCTTCAGGGCCCTTCACGCTGGAGAGAAAGGTCTGCATGCCCCGTTGGTGACTGGCTGGCTGATGACTTTCTGCCCTGTTTGCTGTAGGAACGATTTGCAAGAGTCTTTGGTTACTTTACAAGTCCTTTGTTCCTTAGTGAGTCAAATATCACTAGAGCTCTTTTCTTTGACCAAAATACAAAGAAATGAATATCATTTATAAAACTGCAATTTTGAATTTAATTGTTTGTCTTTAGGCTTCTTCCTTGAAAACTGAGATAGTCATGTAAAGTTGTTTAGATTTTATCTTTCATAGAGTTTAGGAGCATTATATAAAATATGGGGTTATTTTAATTCAATACGACAGATGATAACATCAGGAGGAAATTTCTTTTTGCAAACCTACTCAGAGGGAAGAGATCGATTTCTGGAACCTAGACCATTAAAAATAGACTACTTTTTTTTTTTTTAACATTTTATTGAAATGATAGTTTACAGCCTTGTGAAATTTCGGTTGTACCTTATTGTTTGTCAGTCGTGTTGTAGGTTCACCACTTCACCCTTTGTACCCACCACCCAGCTCCCCTTTCCCCTGGTAGCCACTAATCTGTTCTCTTTGTCTACATGTTTAACTTCCACATATGACTGGAGTCATACAGAGATTGTCTTTCTCTATCTGGCTTATTTCACTTAACATAATACCTTAGAGGTCCATCCGTGTTGTTGTGAATGGGATGATTTTATCCTTTTTTATGGCTGAGTAGTATTCCATTGTATGTATATACCATATCTTCTTTATCTAGTCATCAGTTTATGGGCACTTAGGTTGCTTCCACGTCTTGGCTATTGTAAATAATGCAGCAATGAACATAGGGGTGCATGGGACTTTCCGGATTGCTGATTTCAAGTTCTTTGGGTAGATACCCCGTAGTGGGATGGCTGGATCATATGGTATTTCTATTTTTAATTTTTTGAGAAATCTCCATACTGTTTTCCATAGTGGCTGCACCAGTTTGCATTCCCACCAGCAGTGTATGAGGGTTCCTTTTTCTCCACAACCTCTCCAACATTTGTTACTTTTTGTTTTGGTTATTTTTGCCAAAAAATAGGCTAATTTTGATGCAATTAAATAATAAGATCTTGGTAATGGAGAGTCTGTTTTGAGTCCTGCTACCCTTACTACCTCTGCTCTCTCAAGCCATTGGCTCCAACTTCAAGATGAGTTTGAATTTCTTCTTTTGACCCATTTGAGAAACCCTTAACGACCATCCTATTTGGGACAGTGTGGTGAGCTCCAAACTCATCTTCACTGATTATAATCACTCCACACAAAGCATAATAATTTAAGAAATTGTGTTTTTCTCTCAGGACTTGGACTCAAGTCTGAAGAACTTCCCAATCAGATGAGCATAACTGATTGGCCAGAAATGAAGAAGAAATTTGCAGATATATTTGCAAAGAAGACAAAGGCAGAGTGGTGTCGGATCTTTGATGGCACAGATGCGTGCGTGACTCCAGTTCTGTCTTTAGAAGAGGCTGTCCAGCACGGTCATAACAAAGAACGAGGCTCCTTTATCACTCACGGGGAGCAGGGTGTGAGTCCCCGCCCTGCACCTCTGCTGTCAAACACCCCAGCTATCCCTTCTTCCAAAAGGGATCCTTTTGTAGGAGAACACACTGAAGAGATACTTAGAGAATTTGGGTTCAGCCAGGAAGAAATTGATCAGCTTAACTCAGATAAAATTATTGAAAGTAGTAAACCAAGAGCTAATCTGTAAGTTTCCAGCCTCGCAGCTCAAGTGAATTTGAATACTGCATCTATGGTATGGAATAATACCCAAAATTGTAGGTGTGGACACGTGATCCATCACAGTGGTCCCATCGAATTTTTCTAAGTAAGAAATAAGACTGATTATACAGTAATGATTGAATTGTGAAAATGGTTAATCATGGCTTTTGATTTAGGAATGTTTTTAGTTTACCTATACTAATCCGTGGCAGTTTTTCTGTCTTCCAGTTTACTTGATAATTATATTTGTTGATATTGAAATACTTAAAGATTTATAATATACTTTAAATGAGTTAACATCATGCTTTTTATTAAATAAAGCTTTTTTTTCCCCTAAAGTTTACTCATGCTTCTAAGTTTGTGAAAAGCTTTCAAGAAAGCCCTTTAAATAGCACTTAAATAACATTTTGAGACTCACTGAAATATTTTTGGCTCTAATATTTACCAAAATGAATGTCCTTAGATAGAAAATCCTGATCCTTTGAATTTGATAAGGAAATCAAAGACCAGTGTCTTTGAATTGGAATTTTAGAAAATGTTCTTGAGGTTTCCTTCAGATAACTTCCACTGCTCCCTCTAGACCACTCTGCTGCGAGCCTGACTTGTCTGTGTAGCTTCCTGTTAGCATCACCCAAATGTGTCTCTTTCTCAGGACATTGTAGCATCATCCGTTTGAAAGTCCTACTAGGCTCTTCCTCCCCTTACCAGTCTCTGGCTTCCACTCCCATCATGTCTCCCCCAGCCCCCAATAGGCCCACAGCTTACCTCTCACTTCATTTAGGCCGTTGCCCAAAGGAGAGTCCTTTCCTGACCCGTAACTAAACTAGCAGCCACCTCAGCACTCAGTCTCCCCTCCCCTGTTCTGTTTTTCTTCGCACACTGTGTCACTACTGATATTACATTGATTGACCCCAGTCCTCACTCCCTCTTAACTAGTGCACGCTAGAATGGAAGCTTTATGAAACTGTGTAGGTTTTTTTCATTGCTAAATCCCCAGTTGCTGGAATAGTGACTGGCCCATGGTGGAAACTGTGAATTTTATTAAAGGAGTGAATAGCTCCTGTATCCATCCCTTTGCCCATCTCTCATTGCAGCTTTCATTCAGGACCCTGTTACCTCTTACCTGGACTACTACTCAGCTTTCCTACCTGACTTTGACCTCTAGTATCACTGCCTTCATTTTTTTTTTTCCCATTGTGTTACACTACCAGTAATCTTTTTGACACCAAACTGGTCGTTTCAGTCCTGTAAAATTCTTCAGTGGTCCTCTTTTTTTCGTATAGAATAAAATATAAACTCATTTACATAGCATGTGAACTATTTATTTATAATAAGACTTCCACCTAGCTGTCCAATGCCATCCCTACCCAACTGCTCCTCACACTTTATATTGGACGGCCTGAAGTTTCTAAATATGCTGTGGTTTCTTGCTTCCATGCCTTTCCATATGCTGCAACATTTTTCAGGATTAACAATACTCTCGACCCCTTATGCTCCAGCTTGTTGATCTAGCAAACTGAGAGTTGGCTCAAACTCTCTTTGGGTCTTCTTTGTGAAGCATCCCGTGTTTCTCAGTCCTAGGGCGGTTTTGCACAGTGATTATGAATTTTGGAGTCAGAAAGGCCTTGTGTTCAAATCTCATTCTATCATTGTGATGTCTAAGACAATGCCTGTGACGTGCCTGGAACATCCTAGGTGCCCAGTAATTGTTAGCTCCTATTCTTAGGGGTCCTTCCTATGGTCCCATTGCATTTTGTACATATCTCCAAGGATAGCAATTGCTTTTAGTTCACTAGGCCATAAGCTCCTAGGGTAGTTACTCCAGCACGCAAAGAATCATCTGGAGACAGTGTTAAAACAGATTCCTAGGCCCACCTCTAAGGATTCTAATGTGGGTCTAGGGTGGGACCCATGAATTTACATTTCTACCAGGCTTTCAGGTGATTATGATGCTTCTGGTTCAAAGACCACACTTTGAGTAGCAGTGTCCTAATGGATATGAACCAAGCCTTTTCCCCTTGGTTACTGTCATAGTAGGTGCTCAAAAAAGTGTCTGTTGAATGGATTGTGAGGGAAAGGATAAAAGGGGGTTGGCAAAAATCTGTAAATCAACAGATGGAATAGCTTAGAATATTGATTTCTGTGATTAATTGACTTTATACAAAATATTTGAATGAAAGATTGGTTTTGGTAGAGCGTGAACTTTTAAAGAATAAATGTATGTAAATAAGGCTAGTAGCTTTTGTTAGTGACCCATACTTTTCTTTTGAAGAGTCTAAGACTAAGACCCTGTGCAGAAAATGCTACGCTTCCTCTTTTTTTTTAAGCTATCCTTTGACCAACTGTAGATTTAGAAGTAGGCAAGGGGCAGGTAAGGAGAAAATAGGAAGTTTTCAGGAGGATGGAAGAGAGGCAGGCAATTGAAGATGGTCCATTCTAGTGAAAGAGGAATACATAGTTCTTGAATGCATAGTTCAATACACATTTATTTACACTCTCTTTTGACCCTACAATGTAAGAAGTGATGAGATGCTACAAACTGGATGGTGATAAATAAAACAAGTTATGTAGAACAAGGTGACTGGTTGCGTCCAGGCCTCTCATCTCTATGTTCATGTCATCCCTCTAAGCACGTTTTAGGCTTCAGTCACAATTACATTGCACTGTATAATTTGCAAAATACTTTTACCTATATAAAATCAGGCTGCCTTCAACTGCAAGTAAGAATATCCAAAACAAGAAGGAAGTGTCTGGGCTCACATACCCAGAGGCTGGAAGGATGTTAAGTTTCAGGGTTACTGAGTCCAGTTACTCAGACCCTGTTTTCCTGCATTCTTCTGGCTCTGCCAACTTCCCATCCTCCATGTGTTTGCTTTATCCTCAGCCTGATACCAAGTTTTGGATCTCATATCCACACACAGCAACATCCAGAAGAAGATGGGGTCTCAGAAGTCTTCAGCCAACCTTGTCTTGGGTCTCCTGGGGCCGAGTTAAGTCACAAGCCAAGCCTACACCAGTCTTTGGCAGAGAAGGTAGGATCATCCTCAGATAAAGCTCCCCTGGACTCAGCTTCCTGGAAGCACATGGTTGTGTGAGGGAGGGGTGGATTCTGGAATCTAATCCAGGTTCCATCAGGATGGGGGGAGCGGAGAATGGATATTGAGTAGGCAGCCAATAAGACCCATTACATACAGTATCTCAGTTGCTCTTCAACAATCACAGGGGGAAGGAAAGTAGGCCAGGCTTCTTCATTTTACGGATGAGAACACAAGGCTCAGATGGTCCCAAACCTTTAGTTCCCATCTCCCTTAGTTTCTCAGTAATTTTTTTGTGGTGCCCCTAGGCCAAAAGAAATATATAACCATTCCATTTATGTATATCAGGTCCCAACAACTTAAGTATTTATGTCCTAACAACTTACTAGCTATTTGAAAAATATAATACACATATAAATTGAAGACATATTTTTATTTTTATTTCATTCTTAACCACAATTACTAATGGATCATATGCACCCGCTGGACACTGCACTGGACAAGGCTTTCTCATGCCTTGGAATCAAATTGGACACCACTACTCTCATTTTCTGTTCCACATTGATTTTCATACAATACTTGCTTTTTATCATGTCTGTGGAAGTCCCAGCCTCACAAAAATATGAAATCATTGAAAGGATTGTAGTGCAATCTTATGTTGAAAGTGTGAACTACTTCACCAGTGGTTCATGTGGTGTCTGACAGCTGTTGAGTTTCACTCTGTTTACTGTCTTCACATTTTTAAATATCCTGAGATACCCATGTGAGTTCACTGTGGTGTACGGGGGCACCTTGGCACACAGTTTTGGAAACACCAGTTTAAGTGATTTGCACAGGGAAATACAACTAGGAAGAGGTAGAACCAGAATTTAAACTTCAATATTCTAACCTAAAGTCTTGCTCTGTAACCAATTTTAGGGGCCTTTCTAAAGATCATGTTTCCCCTGCTTCTCAGACTTTTCATTTGAACTCAGGGTCCAACAAGGCAAATAAAACCCACTCCAAGTCTTTAAAACAGAGCAAATTTAATATAGAGAATTACACCGGTGATACAAGAGCTGAGAAGCCCAGAAGATAGTGAGGCAACCCAGATATGAGCAACAACATGAAGCCAGGACCACTCCCATGGCTGCAGGGATGATGGAAAAGATAGTATTATCAGGACCCAGAAGCCAAGGTTGCCTGGCAGAAGCTGGACTCACAGTGGAGATGCAGCCACTGCCAGAGATGTTTCAGAAAGGAGAGAGAGTGTATATGTGTCGGGGAAAGGAATGCTCTGATTTCTTCCCTTCTCCCACCCCTAGTCTCCCCACCAGTGCCTCCCATTGGCCAAATCTACCTAGTAACCAGAAAGCAAGAGAACCTGGGAAATGTAGTCTCTTCTGATACAGAGCAGCAGAGGAGGAGCAGAGGATGGCTCAGAGCAAACAGGCAGTTGACTGGCAGTACTAATGTAGTGTATATACTTCATTCATTCAAGAATTCCTTTAGCAAATATTTATTGAGGAACTACTAGGTGCCAGGTATCATTCTAGTTGCTGGGGATACCACAATGAGTAAAACAGACCTAATCATGGCTCTGAAGGGGATCAGAGACTAGTTAACATAGGAGAAACAGAATAAACACAGACCCATCTAATTTAAAGCGTGTTAAGTGCAATGAAGGCAAATATAACAGTGCTATGAGACAGCTAGTGATTTAAAGGAAGGGTGCAACCGCCCACCATTTTAAGTCTAGTTAATTGACTCTTGAGGTGCGTGTGTAGACAGCTTGTGTTCAGGCAACTTGTTCTGGGCCGGCCCCGTGGCCCAGTGGTTAAGTTCACATGCTCTGCTTCAGTGGCCCAGGGTTTCGCCCATTTGGATCCTGGGCACGGACGTGGCACCACTCATCATGCCATGCTGAGGCGGCATCCCACATGCCACAACTAGAAGGACTCACAACTAAAAACTATACAACTACATACTGGGGGGATTTGGGGAGAAAAAGCAGAAAAAGAAAAAAAAGAAGATTGGCAAGAGTTGTTAGCTCAGGTGCCAATCTTTAAAACAAAACAAAACAAAAAACACTTGTCCTTACAGAATATTTGTATCTAGAAAAAAGTTTATAGAAAGATATCAACTCATTCATGTTTTAACTTAATACCTGCATAATAGGGTTTTATTGTTCCAAAGCTGGCTGTGTGATCATGTGGAATAGTGGGTGTGTGTAAGAGAGAGACAGAGAGACAGAGAAGGAGAGAGGGAGAGTGAGAGTGAGAACTGCACAAAGGAAGATTCCTTAGGAAAAACATTCTAAGGAACCAGAGGGCTTACAGCAGCTAATCTCTGTTGTGCTGCCCAGGCCCCACCCCCCTTCCCTCTCATCATAACTTGTGATCTTAGAGCCATGAAAGAATTTGAGCCCCTCCCCCAGCCTGATCATCTCTGTTGGCTGCTCAGCCAGGCTCTATGTCAAATCCAGCTTGAGGCACAAACCCGAGGGCCACCCGGGTGGCGGTGGGCTTGCAGGCAGGTTCCTCACCCAGTGGCCATGGGTGGCAACAGTGGGCAGCCTGGCGTTCCCACCTATAAGTCCCTAGCTGAGGATGGCCCCTTTGGCTCCGTGGAGCTGCCCAAAAGATCCACGGGCAGGCTCGTCATGCACAGCATGGCCATGTTCGGCCGGGAATTTTGCTACGCGGTGGAGGCGGCCTACGTGACCCCAGTCCTGCTCAGCGTGGGCCTGCCCAAGCGTCTGTACAGCGTGGTGTGGCTGCTCAGTCCCGTCCTGGGATTCCTGCTGCAACCTGTGGTGGGATCGGCCAGCGACCACTGCCGGGCCAGGTGGGGCCGGCGGAGACCCTACATTCTGGCCCTGAGCGTCATAATGCTCCTGGGTATGGCTCTGTACCTCAACGGGGACGCTGTCATATCAGGTCAGTGGACTGCATGAGGTGGGCAGGCGGGGAAAAGGGTCCCATCATGTAACTCCATAGAAGGAGAGTGCGAATTTCTTTATGTGACTTTGAACTTGGTTTGAACAGATTCTCTCTCCTAGGTTACAATGAACTTCAGCTTTGGAATGACTCAAATTCTGAGACTGGGGAGCCTTTACTTTTAGAAACATCAGCATGCATTGCTTTTTTATTCTGAGGATTTTAAGATAGGATGAAATTTTTATCTCTTTTATCAAATTAAATATTTTTACCTATTTATCAATTGTGGTGTTTTTTGAGCTCATTATGCTTTCTTTATTCAGTACTTTGTCAAATTAACCAGCTGCCAAATGGCTCCATAAATATTTACAATAAATTACCTGTGTGTCTAAATCAGAGTTAATTCTGTTGATAGGTTTATGTAGAGCCTTTTAATGGGTTAGGCATCAATGGGGTGTCAACCTGTCATCTCAAGGGGACATTTTTGCATTGCAAATTCTGGGCAAAAACAAACCTGATAGTGAGCACTTTTTCTAGTCATTAATCAGCCACCAATTAATTGGTAATAGGTGGTAGTAGATAAAAAGTTACATCAAAAAAGGGATTGTTAAACTTAAAAATAGCACACATTTTTAGATCATTAGCTCTCAGGCTAGCAGAATGGATGATAATGAGGCAGGATAATCAGTTATCATTTGTATATATTGAAAAGAGGGCATTAATACATAAATGTAGGCTATTTCTGGAAGAATTCACAAAAAACCTGATAAGAATAGTGGCTTCTAGGAAGGGGTACTAAAAGACTGGAAGTGAAAAATGGAGAGTAGGCTTATTTTTCACTTATTTTTATACTATAATCTTAAAACATGTGCACATATTACGCTTTATTCTTAAGTGAAACTGAAAGCAAGGGAAAACTTTTTTTTCTCCAATAGGAGATTGGGTGAATGAGTTGTGGCACATCCATAGAATGAGAATTATTTGTTAAAATTGTGAAGTCGTTCTTCCTTAATTGGAACGCAAAGAAATGAAGAGAGTTGGTTATAAATGAGCAGGGACAACATGATCCCACTATCAGTGTGCCTCAAAGCGTGGTCCTCTGACCTGCAGCACTGGCGTCACTGGGAGCTGTTAGAGATGCAAATCCCCAGGTCCCACTTCAGACCTAGTGAGGAATCACGGGAGAATCTTGGAGAATCATAGGAGACGGAGCCCAACAGTCTGTTTTAACAAATCGTGCAAGTGATGGTTAAGCATGCTAAAGTTTGCGAAGCACTGCATTGGGGCGCAAAAATCCACCCCTATCTGGATATGTGCAGGTGCGTGAAGGGATGTCTGAAGGATGACCATCACTGGGGCTGGGACTTGAAGCATTTCCCTCAGCTTTTCTGCTTCGTTGGAATGGTTTCCAATAAGCATGCATAAGTTTTTAAGTGGCTTTTTAAAAAAGAGAGAGATGATTCACATACCATAAAAATCACCATTTAAAACTCAGTGCTTTTTAGTTTATTCTCAAGGTTGGTCAACCATCACCGCTATCTAATTCCACGACATTTTCATCACACCAAAAAGAAACCCAGTGACTGTGAGTAGTCACTCCTCACTTCCTCCTCCTCGCCAGCCCTAGGTAACCGCTCAATCAACTTTCTGTCTCTCTAGATTTGCCTTTTCTGGACATTCACAGGCGTAATTTTTAAAACCTGAAAATATAATGAAGCTATTTTTATTTGGAAAAACAAAGCAAAATGAAAGCAAAGGGAGAGAGCTTGATGACAGGAAGTTTTGGTGGAAATAAAAAACGTGGGTCATTCTAAACCAGGATTGATGTGAGGTATGTTTATTTCTGTTTTAGCTTTGATTGCTGACCGAAGGAAGAAGCTGACCTGGGCCATAACCATCACCATGATAGGTGTGGTTCTCTTTGATTTTGCTGCTGACTTCATTGATGGGCCCATCAAAGCCTACTTATTTGATGTCTGCTCCCATCAGGACAAGGAGAGGGGCCTCCACCACCACGCTCTCTTCACAGGTAGGGAATATTCCGGAAAGTCTCTCCTTTAGCTCCCCAGACAGGGAGGTTCTTACACTGAAGCCATCCAGTGTCTCTGCATGTCAAAGTTTTTGAATGAATGGATCAGCTGATGGAATGCTCTCATCACGCGGGCTCAGTCTCCCAGTGCATTTCTCTAAATAAAGTCAACTTGTGACCAGGCTGAAGGGTTTTGCAAAGGAAGTTTACGTAAGAGCTTTCTGAAGAACTATTTGTGGAGACATTTGCAAGTGAAATGAAAAGAGGCATGGTGTACTTTTGGGGTGATTTTTTCTTTTTAAATCAGCAATGTGTTTTTTTTAAGACAGCAATGTAGCATCGGTATTATTTAGGAGCTTGTTAAAAATGCAGTTCCATTGGGCCGGCCCAGTGGCGCAGTGGTTAAGTGCATACGTGTTGCTTCGGTGGCCCCAGGGTTCACCAGCCTGGATCCTGGGTACAGACGTGGCACCGCTTGGCAAGCCATGCTGCGGCAGGCATCCCACATATAAAATAGAGGAAGATGGGCACGGATGTGAGCTCAGGGCCAGTCGTCCTCAGCAAAAAGAGGACGATTGGCAGCAGATGTTAGCTCAGGGCTAATCTTCCTCAAAAAAAAAAAAATGCAGTTCTGTGGGCCCCTCCTCCAGTTATTTTAATTCAGTGGGTTGAGAGTGGGGCCCAGGAATTTGTATTTTTAATAAGTACCCCGCATGATTCTGTGGCAAGAACCACATTGAAAAAGAGAAATCGAAACAAACCAAGCAAGTGAAAAAACCCACGTGCCTTAGAGCTTTCTTAGTTATATCAACAGTTGACATTTCCTGAACTTCCTGGTTTGAAAAAAGCCATGCCAGAAGGACGATGAGGGGTTCTCTTCACCTTTTGGGGCTGTTGCCAGCCTCCTTTGGTTGCCGTTGGGTGAGCCACTTAGAGCAATGCTGCTAGTGTTCAACATGCATTTATAGGGCACCAGTTAGGACTGTTCCAGGACTGTGGGGTTATATGTGGGGCTACTGAGTGATCCTGGCCCTTGAGGATTTTTATATCTAGTTGGGGGCACTCGATCAGTCCACCTTATTTGGTTGTCTTCATAGTCCAGTCAATGTACTTATTTTGCGCTTTGATTTACGATATTCTGTCTCCTCCCAAGGCCAGGTAGGTCTCATGAGAAGCAGGATCTCCAGTTTTGTGGTTAATACCTCCATAGCCAAGAGCAGCGCCTACATACGGAGGCTGCTGGGGCAGTCCCTGTTGTTTGAGCAAATATTTGGTGAATGCTGAGTAATGGTGAACATGGAAAGAATGGGGCTGCCCAGCAGAGAGAAGTTCCTCCTCGCTTTAGAAAAGGTGGAGGAGCAGGAGACCAGTCCATCTGTCACTGGCCCCTGACCACCCTGTTTACAGGTAGAAGGTCTCAGAATAGAGATTCAAACTGCATTCTCCTATCTTAGATCCCCTAATTCCTTCTGCTGTATCATAATTTGCTGCAGTTAATTACGCAAGGTCATGGGAGACTTTTTGGCTTATAAACATGATACGTTGAGAGTTTTGCTTTGGGCAATGTGGCCACTCCCACACTTAAAAGCTTATACACCCCCCCCCCAGCTTAATTAAGTCAGTGTTAGTTTTGGCTGAATGATCTCTGATTTGCTGCCTGTGAGATTAGAAGATTGAACTCTGTATTTTGGAAACTTTTCCAAGGCTAACAGGTGATAGCATTTCTAATGCTAAACAGGGGCCCGCCCCATGGCTGAGTGGTTAAAATTCCACATGCTCTACTTTGGTGGCCTGGGTTCACAGGTTCAGATCCTGGGCGCAGACCTACTCTACTGATCAGCCATGCTGTGGAGCCATGCTCTAGGGTTTGAGAAAATACTTGGAGGTTTTCTATTGATGTTAGCATAAGATTTGGTCCCACCAAACACATATAAATTTGATATTACCTTGATTCAGGCTATATCTCGTCTGAGTTTTAGTACTTATTCCTTTACTGTTTATCCAGTCTATAATTTCTTCCTATTTCAACTGATCCAACACACAGCTTCCAAATTCATATTCTTAAAAGACATCTGTGACCAGGGCAGTCTCCTGCTCAATGACCTGCAGTGGCTCCCCATTTGCCTATTGGATGAAGAACAAATTTCTAGACAGGGTTCAAAGCTCCCCACAGTCTGTTCCCATCCTACTTTTTGTTGTTGTTTTTGTTTTTTTTGTGAAGAAGATTCACTCTGAGCTAACATCTGCTGCCAATCCTCCTCTTTTTTTTGGCTGAGGAAGACTGGCCCTGAGCTAATGTCTGTGCCCATCTTCCTCTATTTTGTATGTGGGATGCCTCCACAGCATGGCTGATGAGTAGAGTAGGTCTGCGCCCAGGATCTGAACCTGTGAACCCAGGCCACCAAAGTAGAGCACGTGGAATTTTAACCACTCAGCCATGGGGCCGGCCCCTGTTTCCATCTACTCTTCGTTTTACTTCCCATCACTCCCTGCACACTCTCTGTGCTCTGGACAATCTCCCAACATGTTCTTAGGGGCAGAGGCCAGGCCTGTTTTACTCACTGCGTCTGTCGGACCTCCTGCACTGCCTGGCACATCACAGGTGCTCAAAATAAATATTAATGGAACAAACGAAGGAGGCTGCCCTTTCCTTCGCAGCTTCTGGGTGTTTACTCACACTGGAACTCCCTTCCCGCTTTCTGCCTGTGGAAATCAAAGCAACTTGGACACTTTCACCCACTTCCAAGGGAGAAGGCTACTCTCTTCTAAATTTCAGGCAAACAATTAATTTCTACGTTGGTCAGGGACTCCATCCACAAAATAACCAAAGCACAAAAGTTTATCAAGTGGACGAACATAAAGATGTCAATGAGGCGGGGAACTCCAGCAGGAAGAGATGGTGGAGGTTGGAGCTCACCACATGCCTGCCTGAATTTCACTCCTGTTGGGGCCTGTGGGGTCTGTTCAGGCTGCTGTAACAGAAACCACAGACCAGGTGGCTCAGACAACAGAAATCATGTCCTCACAGTTCTGGAGACTGGAAGTCCAAGATCTAGGTGCCTGCAGGGTTGGTTTCTTAGCTCGCAGCTGGCCACCTTCTTGCTGTGTCCTCACATGGTCTTTCTTCTATGTGTATCCACTCCTATCGTCTCTCTCTTCTTCTTTTTTTTTTTTTTTTGAGGAAGATTAGCCCTGAGCTAGCTAGTGCCAATCCTCCAAGCCTCATCTTTTTGCTGAGGAAGACTGGCCCTGAGCTAAGATCCATGCCCATTTCCTCTACTTTATCTGTGGGACGCCTACCACAGCATGGCTTTTGCCAAGCGGTGCCATGTCTGCACCCAGGATCCAAACTGATGAACCCTGGGCCGCTGAGAAGCGGAACGTGCGCACTTTGCTGTGCCACCGGGCCAGCCCCTGTCTCTCTCTTCTTATAAGGACACCAATTCTATTGGACTAGGCCCCACTCTATGCCCTCATTAACCTTAATTACCTCCTTAAAGGCCCTATCTCTAAATAAGTCACAATGGGGCTTAGGGCTTCAACATATCGGTTTAGGGAGGGACATGATTCAGTCCATAATTGGGCCCTTTCACTTTTTTTTTTTTTGAGGAAGATTAGCCCTGAGCTAACATCTGTTGCCAATCATCCTCTTTTTACTGAGGAAGACTGGCCCTGAGCTAACATCCCTGCCCATCTTCCTCTGTTCTACGTGGGACGCCTGCCACAGCATGGCTTAACAAGTAGTGCATAAGTCTGCACCCGGGATCCAAACCAGCTGACCCCGGGCCGCCAGAGTGGAGTGTGTAAACGTAACCACTGCGCCGCCGGGCTGGCCCCATTGTTCCCTTTCACTTTTACCCTGTGCCCCTTGAGCCCAGCTCCTGAAGGTTGAGACAGGTGAGATACGGTGAGAGTATATCCACTTTTCTCTGTTTTCCCTCCTCCCTCAGGTCCCTTTCCTTTTCCTTCTTAGCATATTGGAGATATTCTAGAATTTTCAAATAAACAGCAAAAACACGAAAGTTCTTTTTATGTTCATAAGAACAGCGGAAGAGAGCCAGCAAGTTGTTTCCTCTCCCAGAAAAAAAAAACAACTGAAAACATCTTCCTCTAATAAAATAGAGTGAAGGCTTACTTTGTTTAAGGCTTAGATTCTGAAGTCCCCACCTAAGTGATAATCACTGAGAGTCCACGTGATTTGTAGACATCTCTCTGCTCACCCATAAAAGATGACATGCCTTGTTTTGTGTGTACAGCCTTGCATAGTGATGGATACATATAAATCTATGTGCAGGGTCATCTCCAGTGTTTACTCCTGGATATGGGCTCAATGAAGGGAATAGCAGATAGGATCACCCGTGCTATTTAAAATGTTGTTCTTGTCTTTCTTGCTCACTCTCTCCCTCTTCTCAAACTGTGAATAGTTGAATTCTGTCGAGTTAAATGTGGATGTGTGACCCCACCATAGCGTCCTTGCTCTTAATGAAGACCACATTAAAAGATGGGGTGAAAAACAACAAGCAGTGTGTTATCACTCCACCCTGTCTTTGCATACCTGCCAGACCTCCTGAATTTACACGTACTTGGCGGAGAGATGACTAGGGCATTCCACTTGAAACAAGCATTTGATGATGAAGGCGTGTTCTGTGTCATGCCCATTTTGATTTCCGTCAACAGCAAGATATTGTTCACCCAAGGAGTCCAATCATCTGAGTAAATTGAAATTCTTTTATTTATTTCAGAGCTGTAGTCCAGGCCCAGCAATTTCAAATTCTTTGCAAATAAGTGTCAAAGGGTTCATTGCCAAAATATTTCCCAGCGTATTTCTGACTTTCCTTTTTTTTTAGAGAATAGACTCTACTGCCTCCTAGGGGGATATTTTATCCTCCAGCTTCTTCCATCTCTTGTGTTTAAAGGTTACTCTACCTGCCCTCCATCCCTGGGGTATGTGGTAGCCACGGGGTGTTTGGTGGATCCACCCACATCCTCTCACCCCGTGCCTTCACCTTTGGGTGCTCCTGGCGCTGTGGAACCCACGATCTTTGGTAGGAAATTCCTCCTTTGTGTTGAAAAGCTTCTAACGGAGCATATTTCTGCTAAATGGAACCCAAGGCCTTGCTATCCTTAGCAGTGGGCTCTCCCCCGCAGCAGGAGGCTGGAGTGAGGCATGACAGGAAAGGCCATACTGCTTCAAATCCTGCCTCCTCTTCTTAACTACCTCATGGTCTTAGTATTTCTGAACATTTGTTTTCTCACAAGGTTGTGAATCTTTACAGGATGTCAGTTATTAATATCCTGGCAAATGTTCCCAGGCCCAGAGCAAGAGACCATTTAAAAGGATTCAACACCAAATCTTCATAGTTACTTGATTTCCTCCATCCCCACAGGGCTTGCCAAAGATTTATTTGTAATGATTTAATGAGGAACTTGCCCCTTGTACATCTTTGGAAGAAGAGTGGGTGACTTGTTAGACTCAGCCTCTTTTAACTTTTGTTTTCTCAAAACTTCAAAGTATGCATAAAAATGCTAATGTAACACATGCTCTGATTAGAAATCATTAAGAACTAAGAAGAGTCTTAAAAATGAGATTTAGACATGGGCTACTTTGACCAAACCTTTTACACAAGTGGAAAGAACCTGCATTTCATGTTAGAGTCGATTGTAACCTTTTCTCCTTCATGAATAACTGCTGTGTGCGTGGTTTTCTTTCATCAGCTGGGTTCCCTTTGAAGTTTCCACCCCTGGTGAACTTTCGTGTCTCCTCATCTGGGCAGCTTGGAAAGGATGTGGCCAGAGCAGAAACCAAGGATACAGGAATTTCAGCTATGTGGCTGCCATGGATGACAGAGGGCCAAACAGTTAACATCTCCAAACTGCCATTTCTTTTCCATTCAAGCGTGATCAACATGCCTCTCAAAGGATCTCAAAGGCAGGTTAGAGAGGGGGCATCTGAGGGGATTTTTCCCTCGCTCTGTCCTCTGCTTGAAAGCTGTTTCCCTAGATACCAAAACATCTTGGTCTGCTTCTTTACTTTGTGACAATCTCTGTTACAAAGCCCCTCCTCAGTGATGTGTTCATCACTGCCTGAGGATAGAGTATCTATTCGTTCCTTTGTTGCTTCTTTCTGCCTCTCTAACCAACATATAAGCTCCCTGAGGGCAGGAACATTATCTTTCCTTTTTGTTGCTGTATCCCCAGTGCTTTGAATAGTTCCTGGAATATGCTCAAGAAATATTGGTGGGACGAATATTCTATTTTAACATCCTCATTTTGCCTATGAGGAAGCCATGATGCTAAGAGGAATGTGACTAACCCAAGGTCCCACAGCTGGGGAATGGTAGACTAGGCTGGGGCAAAAACCAACCAACCTTTCAGCCAACCAACCAACCGACCAACCAGCCAGCCAAAGACATGGTTCATGTTTTTGTGTGGATTCCCGTAAAAGCTGAGCCCCAGAGAAAGTTTGTATGCAGACAGTTTATTTAGGAAAGGATTCCAGAGACCAAGAGAGAGGAAATGGCGGAGTGGAACAGGCCAGTACAAGAAGCATTACAGAGCTGACCTTTGCTCTAGGTGGCTGCCCTCCATCTTGCCAGGGCCTTCTGAGGAGCCTAATGAAGTGCATCTCAGAACTCTCCATCTGGAGGATCAAGAGGGGGGATTAATCCACCGACTCCCATCTCCACTGGCCAACGGGGGATCCCAGGGTTGTTAACGTCACTGTGTGAGCGCTGAACCCCACCTGGTGGACTCGCTCAGGCAAGTCTCTGTCTGGATGCACCTGAGCAAAGATGGCCAAAACTGGCTTAGAACTGGTCAGCTCAGCAGCTGCTGGCAAAGAGATGGGGCCACTGAGAGGACCTGCAGTGTCACCAAGGGCTGTCCGACTCAGTTCATGACTTCTAGTCCTGAGCCTTTTCACTCTAATGCAGGTGCTCGGTGCTACTTGGTCACAATTAGGAGGAGTTAAACATTTTGTAAAGTACATTGAGAATCGTTTACATTATAGTGAAACGAACTGTTGCAACTCGGAGCTAAAGATATTTGTTCTGTCAACTTAAAGCAACTCAAGGTAGTCACAAATGGCTCCAAAACTAGGCCAACAAATGACTAGATCTTGTAGTCATTTCTAAGCCTTAAGAAAAAAAAAGGTCAGATTTAATGTGTCGTGTCAGAAAATGAGAAGTTTCAAGAATCTTATCTGAACTAAGGTAGCACTAGTCATTCGTATATTCAAATGGAGAAACTTGCTTTTGGAAAAATGATGGGATAATTAAAGTGAATGCTTTTGTCTGAACCATTGTTGCCTTAGACACAGTAGCACATGTTAGCAGCTTTCAGCAGCAACACAAATTGTGGTCTGAGTGCATTTGCCCTCTCTGGCAAGCACACACCCCAATTCTCAGCATCTCTTTGTTTAATTAAAGAGAAGGATATGATTTCAGCATTGCTTTCCTGCAAATTTTCTAGCCTGCAGCATAGCTAAAGCTCATCATAGAAAATGCTGGTTGAATCTTTTGTCTGAACAGGTGTGGATCCCAAACCCCAAACTTAAATTAATGTAATTGCTTCTGTGTTGAGCCCCATTACCACAGCATGATGGAAACTTAGTCTCAGTCAGTTTGGGATGTGCTACCTCTTTCCGCCAGGGTGACATCCAAGTTCTGGGGGCTTAGAGTGCAAGAGCTTGGGGGAGGGAGGATCTGGGTTTGAGTGGCCTCTAGTCACACTGGCATTTACTAGGATGTCCATCATCCTACCGCATATCATTGGTCAGGCTGAACTGGTCACAGTTGAATTCTCTCTCATTTTCGTCCACAAAGCCCCATTCAGAACCATAGGATTCTTGGGGACCCTATGCCACTCTGCTCTTCCCATATGATGCCAGTGTGAGTTGAACTCCACAGCTGCAAACTTTCTGTGCTTTGGTTTCCTTGTCTCCAAAATAGAGATAAAAATATAGTTGATCCTCATTATTCACGGATTCTGTATTTGCGAATTCACCTACTCACCAAAATTTCTTTGTAACACCAAAATCAATACCTGCAGCTCATTTGCAATCATTTGTGGACATGTGCGGGGGAGGAAGGGTGGCGGCAGTGGGGGCATTTGAGTTACCCAATATACTCACTCCCCGCTGTGGTAGATCAAGGTGACACTCTGCCTTCTTCTTCTTGTGGTTCTCAACTGCAAACGTGTCCTTTTTGTTGTACATTGAGGTCCAATTTTTTTTGCATTTTTATTCTTTTTTGATGATTTCACTGTTTAAAGTGGCCCCAAATGGACTGCTGAAGTGCTGTCTAGGGTCCATAAGTGCAAAAATGTTGTGTTGTGACTTATGGAGAAAATATGTGTATTAAATAAGCTTTGTTCAGGTATAAGTTATAGCGCTGCTGGCCGTGGCTTCACTGTTAATAAATCAACAGTGTATATTAAATAAAGTATCTTTAAACAGAAACACACGTAAGGTTATGTGTTGATCAATTGATGGAAATGTGACTAGAGGCTTCCAGGAATTAACTCTGTCTTTCCCCTCAGAGCGGTAGTTTACTATTCATGGATTCAGTGTTTGTGGAGACTTTCCAGAACATAACTACCACTACTAATAAGAATCGACTGTCGTACCTTCTTGAAACGGTTATTGTGAGGATTGGATGAGTCAATATATGTCAAGCATTAGTAGAACATAGCTCGACATGGCTCATCTATCAAGAACCACTGCACGGCCATTTCTTCTTCGAGGTCTTATTGCCCTACTGGCATCTGCCCAGGAAATGAGACATTGGTCCCTTCTGCTGTTGGATCCCCCAAGCCATCTGCTGGAGGTTCTGCTCCCCACCTCCCACCCTCCAACCCTGGCTGGGCCCAAAGAACAAGGAACAAAACCACCTCTTAGGGATTCACCAATATATGTGCACCCATCACACATGCTCTGCCTAGTCTGGGAAACTTGGCTCTTAAATCATATTTTCTACCGAATCTATCTTCTATGCCTTTGGAGCCTAAGGGCTTTTGACACTCAGAAGCAAGGAGACACATTCTTGTTTCTCTGCTTTCCACTTTCATGTCCTTCCCCTAAAGCGATGCAAAATCTTGGCTCAGCTTGAATATGAAGGAAGGGCCCAAGGGACAAGGAAAGACCAGGGGCAGTGGTGGGCAGATGGAAACAGTGGTCAATACTTGAAACATCTCACCGTCTTTTAAGAGACAAGTTGCCTTGTAAATCTAAAGAAATGTCTGGTCTCCTTGTGTCTTATCTCTTTGACCGGAGCATATGTGTAATTTTGACTGATTTTCCTTGTACTCTCAGCCTCCAAGAGGGCAGGTCACATCTGTCTTGTTAGTTGTTGTGTCCCCCGTGCCTAGCACAGTTCTTGGTGAGAGTAGGTGCTCCATCAGTGTCTACCGATAAACAAATGGGGTCAAGGACACACACACACACACACACATTCATACATACCCAGTAACTGGTACTTATGTTAACTCTCCAGGGTTCAGTGTGTATGTATTTGGCGTAGGTAGGGACCTCATCTGACATTTCATTGCTATTTTTTCAACACACAAAAAAGAGTCAGAATTACTCTCTCATGAACTTCATGGGAACATGGGGGATCTTTAATGTGTCCTCCTACTGAGGTGAAGCAGCCAGTGGCACAGTGTTAGCTTTCTTGACTTGAGCTATTCCACCATTGGTGTTGAGATTGTTGAGCCATGCCTCTGAAGCAGAGAGGAACAGGCACACGGTAGGTGCAGAGTTTGACGCATATAGACTCTTTAGATTCTTTCTTCCTGAAACTCCCCTAATTTCCCATTTTATCTATTATAGTTGTGAACTGAAGAAAAAAATAATACATGTTTCTATATACTTGGACTTCTTCCAGGATGAACCATTGTTCAAGTTGTGTCATTAATTATGAAAGATAGCATCTGTCTCCCAAGCCATTCATTCTCATGAGGTTGGCTCTGGTCTGACTTTGACAACATGGCCCGGCTCTGTAAAGAAGGAGCCAGGTGGACCACTTGTGGGCCCTTCTTTGTAAAGGCTTGTTATCTAATATGGCAGCAGATGGCCTTTGGATGCTCCAGCTTATGATTTGGCCAATAGCCTGGTGATTGATTCCAGGATTCTCAATGAGGTTGATGTTGGCAGTAGAGATAAATGCAGTCTGGTTGTAGACGTGGGAGTTGGTGTTAGCCTTTGTTGCAGCTAAGATGACTAGGCTTTATTTAGGAGACTATCTTTGAAGATAAAATCCTTAGCTTAAGCCGAGGAAGCAAAAAGGGAAGCATTTAATGAAGTCCTACAGCCCTCTACTGGCCCTTATCATATCTGAAGGTGTGAATAGATGAAATGTTTCCATCCAGAGTTTCAATGTGGTATCTCTTAGAAGAATTTCCCTAAATGGCTCACTATTCCTTCAGGGCATGTTCTATTGTAATTTTTAGCTAATCTCATAGTAGCTTTGGGACAAACAAAACAATTTTGTCTGTTTTGGTCTTTTTCCTCCCTCCCTAAGAGAAGAGAGTATTGGAAATTCTCTAAGTTACTTGTAGCATGCGTTAAGGTTTTACTTAACTGATTAATGATGGAACTGATGGGGAAGACGTAGATTAACCTTCTATAAGGCAGTAAAACTATAACTCTTCTGTAATAGTTTTGGGTTAATTTCTCTACCAGACTACAATAACATATTACAAATTATAGAACCCTATTAATGTCTGCAGATTAACCTTAATTTTACAGGACTGCACATCGCCGTGCTTTATCAGACGTGGATTGTTGGTCAATATCCTGTGACAACAAAGCCCCATTCCCCAAGAATGTCAGATGAGAGTAACGCAGGTTGATTGGAAACCGCTCTATCACCTGGCTACTCAAAAAGTGATATTTGGACTAGCAGCATTGGTGTCACTGGGGAGCTTGAAAGGAATGCAGAATCTCAGGCCCCACCCTAGATGTCCAGAATCAGAACCTGTGCTATAGAGATCGAATGTTCATATCCCTCCAAAATGCAGATGTTGAGAATCTAATGCCCAATGTGGTGGTATTAGGAGGTGGGGCCTGGAGGAGATGATTCAATGGAATCAATGCTCTTATAAATGGGGCCCTAGAAAGCTCCCTTTCCTCTTTGGCCATTGTTATGCTGAGAAGATGGCCGTCAATGAAGAAGCAGGTCCTCACCAGGCTCCAGATCAGCCAGTGCCATGATCTTGAACTTCTCAGCCTCCAAAACCATGAGAAATAAATGTTTGTTGTTTATAAGCTGCCAAGTTTATGGTATTTTTGTTATAGCAGCCTGAATGGACTAAGAAAATGTGCACTTTAACGAGACATCCATATAATTCGTGTGCGCATTGAAGTTTAGGAAGCACTGCTTTGCAATGATATTTTAAAAATCAAGCACTTAGAATTTTCACTCTTTCCGGTTTGAGATAAATTTTTCTTCTGTAGTACTTGCCACACACCACACTAGATGAGTGGTAAGCCCAGGTCTCGGGCCTCAGAAAGAGTCCTAGATCCTAATCACTGGGCCTAAAACGACGAAGTCCTTTCAACCAACTCCAGGCAGCTCGTCACCCTCAATGCGGTAGTTGTCTTCTCCTGCTTCTGGGTGAGGCTTTGGAATTAGGTTTTCTGTAGGAAACCAGCAGGGTTTCCTCGTTTTGGGCCCTGGTTCTGCCAATGTATGTGCTGGTGCTTTTCATGTATTGTCATGTTAACCCTCAGGAAACTCAGATGAGGAAGCGTCACCACCCCCAGTTCTCAGAGAAGTGCCCAAGATCACATGACTGGAAAGCACATGGATGGGAATCAAAATCAGGCAAAATTCCAGCCGCCTTCTTTCCATGCTGTCTCCTGTCACCTAATCACTGTAGCCCGTGGCTGTCTAGTCTAATTCAACTAGACACGCTCCAAACATCCTTCTACCTCTGAAAATTTTTGGATTCATTGATATGTTCATTGCTAATTAAGAGGAATCCTATAAAATTATTAATAACCAACATCATCTTGATATCATTAACTAAGCACCAGCAATAAATACACTCTTCAGGACTCCTCTGTATTCTTCGTGTATCTCACTTTAGTTCTAACTTATCATTTGTTACAGTTTTTTGAAAGTAGCTGTTGACTCATCTGCTTCTCCCACTTGGAATTGCCTTCTGGAGAGGAGGGGATGGTGTGCTATGTCTTATGTAGATTTATATTGCCAGAAGCTGGTAGAGTCCTTTACACATGTTTAGTACGCAATAAATATTTATCGAAGTACGCCAAACCAGTCAACATAAAACTGGACTAGGAAACCCTCCAATTATAGGACTCAATTGATATACCATAAACCCATCATTATATGAATATCTATGTATTTATATTCATAAAATAAAACCACCATTCCATTGCACAGTGGAGGATTTATTTCACGTATCAATTCCTTCAAATGGACAGGGGTCTTCTGTTCTATGTTTTTTCTGCTCAGTGAAACAATAAGTTTGAAGGAAAGTGGCATAAATGATAAGAGAATTAAATGGCAGTATGACAACCATTGATCTGGTTACAAAGGATAAATAGTTTCAAAAAAAGGTTGCATAAGTTTGTCATAGGGTAAATTTAGGTCAGGAGTTCTCAGCTGGGGCCTAGTTTGCTCCCGAGGGGACGTTAGGCAATGTCTGAGACATTTTTGGTTGCCATAACTGCTGGTGGGGATGGAGAGGTTCTTCCTGGCATTTAGTGGGAAGAGGCCAGAAATGCTGCTAGACATCCTACAATGCACAGAACAGATCTCCAGGACAGAGAATGATCCAGCCCAAAATGTCAGTAGTGCCAAGATCGAGAAACCCCGATTTAGATGGACCCCCGGATAGTGCTAGACCTATAGTGTGTTCTTATTGGTTGATTGCTTGGCTCAGCACATGGCCTCTGACACCCTCAGCATCTCCACAACTGCATAAAGAGAGTCATTGTCTAATGGAGATCCAGAGGCACCACAAGCCCCAGAACTGCCCTCTAAATCAGCGACAGAATGTAGCTGCCTCAAGGACATCCCCTTCCTCTCAGATCCTAGGACCCACCCTCCATGACAAGCCACCATATCTGCCATTTACCTGTTCATCTATACACCCATCACCTGTAACTGGACCTTATATTTTTGTTGGCACAGAAGGTGTGTTTTACTTCATTGCACCCCATTGGCCACCATTTCCCATAATTCTGCCTTCCAATGCTTTGGCACTCATGGCAGGATAATTTTATTTACTTTTGGGTTCAATGGTTAAACAGTTGTTCATCTGTAAATATCTTCTATGGTAAATTGCAACTAACCAGGAGGTGAAGTGACGAGAATCGCCCATTCTGCATAAATTAGGATTCATGGTACTTGGCATTCAGATTTGTGACCCTGGGGTCAGGGTTCATGTAAGTTTAGGTATTTAGGGTTAGAGAGAGAGAATTCCGTGAGTTCTCTTTTCTTCCTTGATTCTCTGGTTTGTGAGGATGTTGTCTTTATGTGGGAAATAAAATGGAGACTTCATTCACACAAGCAAAACAAAAACAGAAACAAGCTGTTGTGTCTGGGTGAATATTTGTGTTTGATGAGGCGTGATGGAGGCTAACATGTAAATGTATGTGACAGGAGTGTCAGCCTTACACAAGCTCGTGACTTAGGTAGAATATGTGTTTGGCATCCATCTCCTTACTTCTCCAGACCTTCTCCCACCCCATGGTCTGGCCCCTTCAGCCTGGTACTCTCAGAAGTCACTGATGCCCGCCACCAGGAGGAACATCTGAGGAGCACTTACTCCTTTGGTGCTGAGTAGTGAAATGTCTTGTCCATACCAAGAGCACTTGCATTTTAACTCAGGAACCCCAAAGAATGAATCACCAATAATAAGATTTCAAACATTAGGCCATTAGGGTGGGATCGATTTTGAGGAGTCCTTCCTCAGTGTCCCTCAAGTCATACTGTCTTTAAGCAAAAGTAGGTAAAACAAACACCAGAAAGACTTCAGATCAGAGTCCTGTGAGATAATAAGAATGTTTTTAAAAATTCATGTTTAAATTTTTGCTCTTATTTTTTTCCTGTGGCTATCAACTAGAAACAAGCACCTTTAGCTTCTAACAAAGGAAAGAAGACAGGTTCCAAGGCTGTTTGATCTTTGCAAACTTTTGTCATCCTAGGAAACTTATTAATAGATAAATGACAAAACGCATCATTGTATTTTGTTGCATTCAGAAATTGGTTTTCTTTATGGTCAGGAATTTTAGTTCTAAAGGTGTGTAAAGAGTACAGTTTAGCACGGCCACAGGACTTCTGATGGTGGCAATATTTACTAAGCATTTACCGTGTATCTGGCACTGTTCCGTTTTCCAGTCATGACCCTACTTGTAGGTTACTCTTTTGTCATCATCCCCATATTATGAGTGACGAAGTCCAAGGTCACAGCACGTACATGCCAGAGCCGGGTCTTGAACCCATGCTTCCTGGCTGCAGGTTTCTTAGCCTCTTGCTGTGTGTTACCTCTCCAGTCAAAACCAGGCGCCTCTGCTGTCCTCAGGGAGCTTTCCCACTGACGGGATGGGCCTGCACATGATGAAAGGGAGAGAGTCCTTCTAAATATGCTAATGCAGCTCTTTCTTACTTTTCAGGTCTCGGAGGTGCCCTGGGCTACATTTTGGGCGCCATTGACTGGGCGCATCTGAAACTGGGAAGAATGCTGGGCACAGAATTCCAGGTCATGTTCTTCTTCTCCGCCTTGATGCTTACTTTGTGTGTTGTTATTCATCTGTGCAGTATTCCTGAAGCCCCACTTAGAGATGTTGCAAAGGATATTCCCCCCCAGCAAGACTCCCAAGACCCTCTCTTGTCATCAGACAGAATGTATGAGTATGGGTCTATCGAGAAAGTTAAAAACGGTTATATAAACCCAGAGATGGTGCTGCAGGGAGAGAAAACAAAAAATACCCAACAGGTAAAGATGCAAATTCTTTTTTCTTTACTTGGGAAAAATATTCTTGTTCTTACCCTTTCTTCTTATTATTATTTGTCGTCGTCTTTTTTATTATCCTTTGTCTTTGTTTTGTTTGCTTATTTGATGTGTGGAGTTTTGTGAAGTCTAAGTGAATCCTCAAATCCCCAGTAGCTATTATCCCTTGGAATTAAAACTTTGCACCCAAAAGGAAACATGTATGTCTTTTCCTCTGGTTCTCTTGTCTCTTACTCTTTTCAGGGCATTGAACCAGGGAAGATGAAGCCAGTTGGAAAATGTTAGACCATAAGAGAAGCCTGGAACCATCCTCAGGCCACAAGAAATATCTTCACTTCTTAGATTAGTATTACAAATTTGTTCCTCCAAATGACAGCATCCTCGGTTTGGATAAACTAAGAGGTTATTGGGATGAAGCCTTCATTTTATCTTGATCACACAGCAAATAGAGAAAATGTGAGAATCTACATCTCCGGAGGCCAGGCTAGACCACCTTTCCCTGCACCAGGCTGCCTCAGGAGAGCACCCAACCCCCTGCCCATCCCAGTTAGCCTGGATCTGCCTTGTCGTACAGTTCTGCAAGGCAACCCATGCCATCATTAAAAGATGTGTGTGTTTTTGAAGATTTATTTGACATAATATTCAGATAAAACACGCAGACACATACAAAATGATCTCCTTTTTGGGCAAAGCTACACATATACAGGGAAAAAAAGAAAGGATATATATCCCAATGTTAGTTGAAGTTATTTTCTCTGGGTGATGGGGTAACAAGTGTTTTAATTTTCTTTTCAAAACCCTTCAGTATATCCAACATTTCTATGATGGGCAAGTATTACTTTGAAAATAAAGAAAAAATAATGTCATGGTTTAAGGAACAAAACAAGGCAGGGTTCTACTACAGGTAAGTAGACATTACCCTGAGAGATTATCCCGGCCTCTTTGCCCCATTGATAGATTATGACTTCCTGCCAAAGAGTTACCCAACAGAGGCTGTTTCACTCCATTCGCAACTCATGTTGTGAGGAGCATATGAAATCAAGTGTGTAGAAGTCTTATGGAAGGCCTAAAACCCTCCACACTCATAAGAAAATAAATGCATCAAATACAATTAACTTTCTAGTATGTGCCACATACATACACACTATAGGCTGTGAATGATTTTATTTGATTTAAAAACAAAATAAAACAACTTGAGAATAAAAAATAGAGTAACATATCTTAGGCTCAAAGCCAAGCAACTAGCTCTTCTATTCCAAATGTGCTTCTGGGGAGCGTCCCGCTGAGCAATGGGAGTCTACCCGACATCAGGGCCGGGACGCTGGCCGTCATTGCTTGTCAAAGTCATTACTTTCCAAAATGAAGGTGGTTGCACAATTTGAGAACTGGAAATTTTTTTTTTTAATGGCAAGAAACCTGAATTATTTCAGGGTTCAAACCAGATCCCACAAAATCCATCTGCAGTTTCTCACATCACCATTGCTCAGTTCAACCTTTCAGTAGGCTCCTTTTGAGTGTACTTTTGCAAAGTTCTCTTCCCTCCCAATGGCTCTGTGCCTTTTCACTTATGAATCCATCACCACCCAATCTCCAGTTGATGAAGGCACACAATACATGCAGTAAAACTCCCGGAGGCTCTGAACCAACAAGAGGCCTTTACCAAGGGAATTGATGAGTCAGGGAATAAGATGCCAGCTGAATTTTCATTCTGAGTTAAAATACCCAAAGGGGCTTTGGATATTTACATTCTCAGCTTTTACAGAAATACTGGGCACAATATGAAAGCTCATATTTATTTTTGGTTGAAAGGAAAAATTAGGTTAACAATAAAAGCAGGGTGAAAATTATGTATAAGGCAGCATAAATTAATATTTGGAATGAGGCTGAACTCTTGCTGGCCAGATTAACTTTTTAAAATTTTGCATTTTTGGAAAGAAGGGAAGAAAAGTGAAGATAAATCATTTAGTCTCAGGCGTGAAAATCAGGCTGTTGTTTCTCCATCTGTACCTTTCGCTGCTTCTTCCTGTGGTTGAGTAAAAAGTAATAATTCTACATTGAGTTTCTGTTACAGTCGCCATTTATTTTGACAGGTACCATATTTTACATGCAGAAAACAGTTATTTTTCCCAACTCCAAGGGAATGTCTATACTTTTTAATACTGAGATTAAGTAAAAGAAAACTGGTTCAGTCGTGGTCAGTAGGTTGAATACTACAAAACTGATGAATTAAAAAATCAACTTACACCACAAACCTACAATGAGTAAATATAATTTTACACAATAAAGAAGTAAAAAGCATAATTATGTAAGGTTAAGAATTTTAAAATAATATACTGTTATAGTTAAAAAAGAAAAGCTCAGGAGACTGTCTTGTAAATGAACCAGCCAGGATTCAATTTCATTATGTCAAGATTCAGAATAAATAAAAATCTGACAAGAAAGACCTGTTAACCAGCCATGTTGATGTTTACAGTCTCAGTGTCTTCAAGGCAGCCGACTGCTTAATATTTCCAAGGTTTCTTTCTTCTCTTATACGACAAGGTGTTAAAGGTTGTTTCATTCTTTGTATTTCAAAACAGTGTCTCAATAGTTCAAAACTTCTCATTCTCTCAAGGCTCCTGATACCAAAAAGTTGTAGCCTCCAGTTTTAACATAATTTAAGCCTAAATTAAAAAATTTGGGGCACATGTGCTCATTTTGTGTGTGTGTGTGTATGAGGGGGTGTGTGTGTGTGTGTGTGCGTGTGTTCTAAGTGTTCTCAATTCTGACTCAACATAGAGCTCATTTACATGTGTTGGCTGGTGGCAGGATCCAAGGAAATAAACTAGAAGGAGGTACCTGGCCAAGAGCAGAGAGCTGATTGGCTCTCTGTATTTGTTTTCTATTGCTACATAACACATCACCACAAATTTAGCAGCTTAAAACCACATCCATTCATTATCTCATAGTTCTATAGGTCAGAAGTCTGGATGGGCTCAGCTGGGTTCTCTGCTCAGGGTCTCACAAGGCTGAAATCAAAGTGTCAATGGAGGTACATTCTCATCTGGAGGCTCAACCGGGGAAGAATCTGCTTCTGAGCTCATTCAGGTAGAATCTAGTTCCTTACAATTGTAGGACTGAGGTCTCTGTTTTCTTGCTGGCTGTTGGCCAGGAGTCACTCTCATCTCCTAGAGGCCACTCTCAGTTCCTTTCCACATGGCCCCCTCCACCTTCAAAGCCAGCAATCCTTGTGTTTTGAAACTCTTTGACTTCCCCTTCTACTCTCAGCAGGAGAAAACTCTCTGCTTTTTAAAGGGCTCATGTGATTTGATTAGGGTTACCCAGATAATCTCCCTTTTGATTTAACTCAAAGTCAACTGATTTGTAACCTTAATTATATCTGCAAAATTCCTTTGCTGTATAACATAATATAATCATGAGGTAACACCAGGGGATGGAGATCATGGAGCCATCTCAGAATTCAGCCTACCACACTTTGAGTCAAGAAATCTAAGAATTATAATCATCTGAGGGCTAGCTTAGATCTGTGAGCTTTGTCCTCATGCAGTGGTTCTGTCTTTCAAAGATAGGACGCTAAATGTCTCTTACATCTTGGCCCAAAGAAATCTCCCTTTCCAGTCCCTTCACCCTTAGGTCCCCAAAGCCCCATTATGGGCCTGAAACTGCTAAGTATCCACACTTAACAGAACACCTCCTATGAGACATCTTCATGGAAACCGTGGTGCCATGCCCACAAAGTGTGACCCTGTGTGATGATCGACTGACAGATACGTAACATGGCTGTGTGCTCTGTCTCCCACAGCTAGTTTGCATGTCTGCTCTGAAGGTCACACCTGTCTCATGTTTTATTCCAGACTCGGAGGACAATGACCATGAAGTCACTGCTGAGGGCACTGGTGAGTATGCCTCCCCACTACCGCTACCTTTGCATCAGCCACCTCCTTGGATGGACCGCCTTCCTGTCCAACATGCTCTTCTTCACAGATTTCATGGGCCAGGTAATGAACATGTCTTTGCACACACACAATCATTGACTTGCACATCAATCCCTCATTCAGCACCTGTCAAGTTTCTACTGGGCTGACCTCTAGGATGGGCACGGTAAAAATGTAGAAAGGAGTACCTTCAAGGAGCTGGCTTACAGACAGTTTCTAGAGGCAAGTCACCACACCCTAGACAATGAGAGGACACTATGGGACCAGTACTTGATTAAATACAACAAATAGGGAAAAATTGATGTGAGCTATAGTGGTCATAACAGGCTTAATAAAAGAGGTGCAGCATGATCCGGGCCTTGAAGGGTAGGAGTTAGAAAGAGAGAGGAGAGGGAGGAAACATTCCGAGCAGGAACAAGAATGGCATGCTTGGAGATGAGTCAGAAGCCTGTTGTCTGTACCAGAAGATGGGTTGCCTAAATTGGGTTGGGCCAGATGTTAGGCGAAAGGAGGAGTGTTAATGATCCAGGGAGAGGATAGGATTTGTTAAGGCTTGATGTAGTAAGCCTTAGGACTTCCTTAGGTCCTTGAGTAGAGGTGTGAAAGAATGAAAGGGGTGACATGGTCATGGGAGAATGAGGTCTGTGCCCTAGGAAAAGCTCCTCATGGGTGGAGAGCAGAGTATATGAGAAGGGGCATATGTGAGGGGCAGAGTATATGAGAAGGGGCATATATGAGCAGAGTATATGATAAGGATCACACTGCATTTGTAGCTCAACAACCCCAAATCTCTCTTTCAGATTGTGTACCATGGGGATCCCTATAGTGCACACAACTCCACAGAGTTTCTCATCTACCAAAGAGGGGTCGAGGTTGGATGTTGGGGTTTGTGCATCAACTCCGTGTTTTCCTCACTTTATTCTTGTAAGTCTCCTCTTTCTAGGAGTGTCTTCTAAAGAGCTCTGGTCTAGCAGAATCTTGCATTTTATATTTCTATATTTATTATTTGCTCTTTAAAATACTAGATTCTTGATAAATATATGGAGGTCAGGTAACAAGATGGTGAAGTGTTGGACGGACGAAGGATGGAGTTCCAGCTGGAAGTGGTGATCGGCAGCAAGTCTCTGTTCTGCTGGAGTTGGATCATTGGCGGAGTTTCATGGATATGCTTATCTGATTTGTGGATGACACAAAACAGCAGGGATGGTTAATATGCTAGGTGACAAAATTAACATGTAAAATGATCTTCGCTCAGATGGGCAGGGTGGTATGTTACAGGAGCACTGTTCCAGGATTGAGAGTAATGGCTTTCTTTCTTAGGTACCAGCTTTCCATGGGGTCTGGAGCCTGTTAACCCCCACTTAGCTAAATTTCAGCTGTGAGGACACTGTAAACAAAGGGATTTCTTCGATTGGTTTTAAATAAGTCCAAACTGATGTTACTTCAACTCCAGGGCATCACATAGACTCATTTTGTGCTTGCTAATGTGGTTGGAAATCTCCAAGCCCTGTATACATTGAATCAAGTGAAAAGTCTGGCCTATAAAATGTATGCAGTTTCCCTATTTGGAGTGGAAATTGGGCTCCTGATAATGGGAGCTCCTCCAGGATTGTGGGGAGAATAACTGGTCCCTGACTTGGAGCTCTAGGCTTTGGACAGGCCCAGGGGACGGCAGTGGGATGGCCCAGGTGGGGCAGGGGGAGGTGATGTAGGACATTCCCCGTTACCATTCTCAGAGGCATCATTCTATCATTGACGTGTGCTTCTTATGGGGCAAGAGGGTGACATATACAATGACCCCTGGTTTGGTGTTTAGCCTTCCACCTAGCCATAGCACGGCAGGAAATCTGCTTCAAGATCAAGAAAATCTCTTCAAAATATAGCACAATTGGGAAAAGGGACCTAATATAAACATACAAGGAATTAGTGAGCCAAATAATCATAAAACCATAACATTCATTATTTTTAAATTTATGACAACCAAATAGTGGTGGCTTAAATCTTACATTTCCTTAGCAAAATTCTCCCTTTTGCTCTTAGAGTATATGAACTAAGAAAATTCCAGGAGGAAAACTTCAAGTATTTAAAATAGAATTAGGGAGCATTAGACTAAAACGATCTAATAAATTATCCATCTTAGTCCCTTTGTGCTTTCAAGAGGTGGGAGGACTATTTACTATGACTTTTATTCTTGTAAGAGGAACACATTTTTCCACAAATAATCAGCATTTTAATTTTGTGTCAATTTTAGCTTTTTTCCCCCTCAAAGAATCCCTACTAAGTACTATTCCATTAGTCTAGTTTGAGTTCCTGTATGAGTTTCATGGCATTTGAAAATTAAAAAGCATGTTATTTTTAGGCCCTTCCTAGTTAAAAGCCCTATGTACAAAATAAACTATAATTTGAATCGTGTTCCAAAGTTATACTCACATACAAATCTTTGGGATCCCTATCATTGTGAATTAGAACTAGAATTTTATTTATAAAATACCAGCCAACCCTGCTTAAGGATCTTCAGGGGCTCTCATGCCCATAGGATAAAGTCAAAGTCCTGAGCTTGGAATTCTAGGATTTTCCATTTGGTCTGGTTCAAACTTTGACCTCTCTCACTTCCACACAGATTAACTATCCCTGATGACCCACTACACGGACTTTCTCATCTCTGTATATTTGCTGCTGCTTTTGTTGTCTTCTTCTATCTGAGTTGCTCTTTCTACTTCCCCACTAGACAACTCCTAGTCATGCTTTTAGACCCAGCTCAAATATTACCTCCTCTGTGAAATCTTTCAGTTCTTTCCCCCTGCACCCCAACCCACCCTGGGCAGAATCAATCATTTCCTTAAATTCCAGAGCACACTATATAACCTTCTCTTTTGTACTCATCACATAACATCAGGTGCAGATCTCAAATTTCTATCCAGATGGAGCTTGACAGGGCAATCTGGCTGCTGGGGTGGCAGGTGGGGTATGGTGATAAAGGACTTGTTTTCAAGTTCCTTTTGCATGGCAGGCACACTTAGATCAATGAGAATAGCAACACTGAGTACTGAAATATAGCCAATTGTTCATATCATACGCTACTATTCATAACTCGTACTTAAATTTCCCTCCAGTCCTAACGAGAGGCACAGTGTAAGGATAAGACCACTACTGGGTATCAGACTCAGCAGAGGGTAAGTCAGCTTGGCCCTTAAATTTACTGATTTCTCTTCATGGATAAAGCATTCTTTGCCAGACTTTCAGTCTTTGTACCGAAGTTATCTATGTTTCCAAATAGCTCTTTATCGTTCTTTGTTTTCTCCTTGGCTGGCGTACACACTTGCATGAGAGCATTTCCCTAATGAATATTGATGATATCTTTTATGTATTGAGACATGTTAGATTGCATTTACTGCATAAACAAAATCACTAAGCAAACAGAAACTGACCTGGCTTTATACTGCCTTCATTCTCAACCTTGACAACAGCCTTCCAAGGTGAATTTAATAGAGGAAGCAATGTTGCTCACTTATCATTTTCAGAACAGTCTTCCATCAGATGACCTGAGACAGTGTTTAGTCTCATAATTGATTCAAATGTAATACAGGTTAGGTTTCTTGTCTATGTGGTGTAAGTCCAATAACTATTTGGATAGATATGGGAAATTTCATTCCTGAATAGGCACATTTCACGTATCTATTGTTTATCCCCTGGGTTCGTGTGTTTCAGTAGAATGGAGCAGGGGAAAGATAAGGAATGTATGGGTTAAAAACAACTGATTAAAAAAGGAAGATTTTTTTGAAAGCAATTTTTCCTGCCATGGTGTAAAACATTTTAAGGCAGAATTTTCAAAATTTTAAAGTGAGCTCTACCACCGTACTTTTGTGAGCAAGCCAAATTTACCTGATGGGAGGGGACCCAAGTTCAAAGGGAACCATCTTCAGCCCAGCCTGTATTGGTTGAAGTAATGACAGCCACCACTACCTGGATGTCTCCTATGTTCTCAGCATTGGGCTGAGTGATTTCACAGACATTTAATCTCATTTGATCCTGACTACCAACCCAAAGAAGGGTTTTATTAGTCCCATTTTTCAGATGAGGAAGCTGAGGTTTTGAGAAGTTGAGGAGGCTGTACGTAGAGGGTGAGGGAGCCAGCAATGGGGAGGTGCCAGGTGCAGTGGGAGCCCCTTACCAGCCTGGGAAGGGTTGGAAGCCAGAAAAAGTGTCTGCACATAATGCACATCCTTGACTTCCTTCTCAGGTGTGCAGACAGCATTCAGCTGCGGGGCAAAGAAGAGGATTTGGCTCATTCTGTAAAATCTGGTTGTTTTCATTTCCTCCAACCTGGCTGTGGGCCATGGGGCCAAGATAAGCCTGGGTTGTTGTTTGGTCCCATTAGCCTAGATCCCAGTGAATCAGAATGACCCCCACTTTTCGTCCATGTCTTGCAGCCCCAGGGCCCCACAGCCAAGGCTGGCTTTCCCACCACCCCTGTTGCATGCTGTTGCTATCCAGCTGCCTGCTACACAGTGCCTGGTCCTCCTTCCCTGTGGAAAAGAAAATCAACCTAGCAAGGCGATTTCCAGCTCTCCTTTATGCAAAGGGTTTAAAACGGATTCCAAAAGCCAGCTGTTTTCAAGCACAGATAGGGAAGTTCTTTTGTTCCTGACTCAGTATCAAAGGAAGGCTTCTAAAAAAAGTGAATCCTCAAAAGAAGGGATTATCTGAAATTATTAAATGTGGTGAGACACAGTCAGCTGTAATTTCTCCCTCTCTTCTCCCCACAGACTTTCAGAAAGTTTTGGTATCCTATGTTGGATTAAAGGGTCTTTACTTCATGGGGTATTTGCTGTTTGGCCTGGGGACAGGATTCATCGGGCTCTTCCCCAACATCTACTCCACCCTGGTCCTGTGCACCTCGTTCGGCGTGATGTCCAGCACCCTGTACACCGTGCCCTTTAACCTCATTGCCGAGTACCACCGCGAGGAGCAGGAGAAGCAGGTGCGTCATTGACCCTCTGTGCTGGGTAACATCTGGACTCCTCTGAAGCTGGGGGAGTTGGTACGAAAGTGTAGAGCAGAGCTTGAAACAGCAGCCCTGAAGTGCCCAGCCACATGTAATGATGGTCCGGCCAAGGCACGATCAGCTTTCCCAGCCCACCCCTCTCCTCCTTACTCTGAAGCCCTGTGCACCTGGGAGCATCAGGGCAGTACCGTTAACCACATTTGTCTGATTAGGAAAAGAGGGCTCAGGAATGCTGAGAACCAGCCTACACTCATATAGGGTCAAAGAAAGGGGAACCCAGGGATTCTGACAACTGCCCCAATGTCCAGCACACCTGCAGCATTTCCGGGTCCCCCCGACCCCCAGCACTGCAGAGGTGCATAGTGGGATTTCTGGGAGTTATTGGTTGAGGGTAAGAAATTCTTAGGCAATGTTTTCCTTGGAGTCCCGATTTCAGTAAGTCAGACCCCATGTGCAGGGAAGAAGGTTGGGGTTGCAGGGGGTCACCCCCACCAGCTGCCTCAAGGGAGGCCCATCTCCACCTTGGAGCTCTGGCTAGAGGGCCAGGCAATAAAGCCCTAAAAGAACACTAGGTTGGGTATTTCTACTCTAAAATTACCTCCTTTTCTTATCAATATATGCCACTTTTTCCCCATGAAAATAGGCTTACATTTCTTTACCTGGAGCAGTGATGTAAAAGCTAAAGAGATACCTTCGAGTTTAATCCACCACAGCATGAAACTGCCAAAACACTGAACACGTGCACATGACTGCAATGCCGGCTTTCTTTTCCATCATTTAATCCAGCAAACGCAGCAGGGTGGAATTGCACCACGAGTTCAAACCGTTCAAACAAGAGTTGTGGCAGTCCTTATCCCCTGGCAAACGTTGTCACTAATGTTTCAACGCGTGACAGGGGTTTGCTGTTAAAAAGACAGCTATCAAAAAGAACGGTCCCCCCAAAGAGAGAGTTGGATGGGACTAGGGCAAAAGCACGTAAGCTTTGAAACCTGGATTCAAATCCTGCCTCCCCCACTTGGCAGCTGTGGGACACTGGGGATGTTATTCATTTATTTATTAAATATCACTTAAAATGAGTTCATTTTTAGATGGAGTAATATATTCTCATGGTTCAACAATCACAACGATATGCAGCTATACTCTGAGAAGTGGCTCTCATCCACCCTTCCCTCTACTCTTTTGGGTTTTTTATCTTTCCAGCATTTTTTCATGAAAATCAAGCGAATAAGAATCTGTTTTCTTGTTTCCCGTTTCTTGTTCAAAGGATCATAGGCATTTTTCTGCACAATGATTTTGTTTTACTTAATAGCATAGGAATGATCATTCAAACTCTGAGCCTCAGTTTCCTAATCAATCAAATGAGAACAATATATGCACCTTATAGAGTTATCAGAAAATTAAATTAAACAAAAAGCACAGGTAATGATCTTATCATGTTGCCTACCTCACACCTGGCAGAGACTCAAAACATGGTAGTTAGTATTATTGTTATCATGATAATAATGTGGGCATCTGGGGAGGTGGTGATGATGAAATGAAGTAACATATGTGAAAGAACCTTGCACAAGGCCTAGCACGTAAAAGACATCCAATAACTGGCAACGCTATGAACAAATTCAGACAAAATATCAACTATAATCAATATTAATATATTAACCAAATATCAAACATGTTTTGAAAGGGTGAATTGCTTTTTTATGTTGCTTCTCCTATGTATATCAGTGATTCAACATCCTTCTAAAAATGTTTGAATTTTTAACACTAAGGGAAGGAAAGAAATGGGCTATTGATTGAGTTTCTACTACGTTGAATTTACTGACTTCTTAGGAAGAGATAATTTTGCATGTATTAACCATTTAACCCTCATAGGTGTTAACAGTGGAGTTGAAGACTTTGAAGCAAGTAGGGAAGGCAGCCTCAGGCAGGAGAGTGGAGCCTCCTGGTGGCCTTAAATCAGGGGCTGGCAAACCATGGCCCACTCGCCAAATGTGGCTTGCCACCTGCTTTTGTACAGTCTGTGAACTAAGAATTCTTTTGACATTTTTAAATGATTTTTTTTAAATCAATAGAAGCATAATATTTTGTGACGAGTGAAAATGACATGAAATTCAAATACCAATGTCCATAAAGTTATATTGGAACACCAGATGGCTTGTGTATTATAGCTGCTTCTGCACTACAATGGGAGTCGTGTATTGCAACCAAGACCATGTGACCTCCAAAGTTGAAAATACTTATTATCTGGCTCTTGACAGAGAAACGTTGCTGACTTCTGCCCCCGAGGATAGTTCGTCTAGATCAAATGCTGTTCCTGTGTTTCCCTTGCAGAGGCGGCAGGCCCAGGGAGGGGACGTGGACAGCAGTGGGCGAGGACAGGGCCTGGACTGTGCTGCCCTCACCTGCATGGTGCAGCTGGCTCAGATCCTGGTCGGAGGCGGCCTGGGCTTCCTGGTGAACATAGCAGGGAGTGTTGTCGTCGTGGTGATCACGGCCTCCGTGGTGGCGCTGATCGGCTGTTGCTTTGTGGTTCTCTTTGTTAGATATGTGGCGTAGGTCAATAAAGAGACATTGTCTCCAATCTCAGTGGAGCATATGGAAGAAAATCAATCTTTTCTTTAGCTTTGCCCTTTGGATGCCCATGTTATGATTTTAGGGGCGGTAATCTGTCTGCCTCTCTTTCAGCCAGCCCTCTGCACAACAGTCACCATATTTCAGAGATCGTTTGTCTTAGGAAAGACTGGGCTATGCCTCTGTTCACTGGTGGCAATGGATAAGTGTGGGTTAGAGTGCCTACATGTGCTTTTCTCAGTGCCGGGGCGTGGAGGAGCGGGGTCTCTTTTCCACCGGGCATTTCAGGCCTTGACGTTTTGCAGACCGTTCTACATGTGATGCTTGGATTGATTCTATGATGTGTTTTTTTTTTTTTTCTTAACCAGGGATCCATATATAGTTGGGAGGGTCACATTTTTCATCAAATTCACCAATACTCAAAATAGTGCTGGTGATTTATTTTATGATATTAATTTACTCATATTTAACTTGCTCATAATTCATTCATGTTAATTTATGATATCCCTGACAAGTCTGCTTGAACGTCTCGTGCTGGAGGATTTACCACTTTAACACAGCTCATTTCATTGACACAGTAAAAATATTTCTCTCTAGCCTGCACGTCTGTTCCATATGAACCCCTCTGGGGTCCATATTGAAAGTCTTTGGAAAACAGCCTCCTGTTTGTCCTATGATCGTCTCTTCTCCACTCGAAGTGTCTCTCTTCTCTCCTCCAGCCATATCCTCCAAGCGCATCTTCCGTGATAGTTTTCAGCAGCCTTGAGAGGCAGCATGGTTTAAGAGAAAGACCACGAGCTTTGGAGCCGGGCTTGTTTTGAATCCAAGCTTTGCTGCTCATCAGCAAACTACTGAGCCTTCTCAAGCCACATTTGCTTGTCTATATATTTCAGGTAACAATTCCTACCTCGGAGAACTGTGATGATTAATAATACCTATGTCTTATAGGTAATGATACCTAAGTTACTGAGTGCTTACCACTGTTCTAAATGTTTTCCATGTATTAACACAGCAGTCTTGGGGGTGGATGCTATTACTGATCTCCATTTGGTAGACGAGGAAGCTCAGGCAGTGAGGTATCATGTAGCTCACTTGAAGCTACTCACCTCGTAAGTGGCAGAGCTGGGACTTGAACCCAGGCTTTCCGACTCTGCTGTTTCTCAGGAGAACAGCACATAGCATGGAGGCTGGCAATTGGTCTGCGCTCCATGAATGACGACTATTGTCACTATTGTTAAAGGCTCATCATCCTGTTCCCCCATGCCTAGATCTGCCCCGGTCCTTCTGGGGTGTTTGTCTACACAACTCCAGATGTGCCTGAGCAGTGCAGAATGGAGATTTGCCCACATGTTTTTACAAGTTAAAAATGTATGTGGTTCCTTCTCCCACCTCATCTTAGAGTCTGGTAGTGTAGTCATCGCCTCAGATGAATTTCTAACTTACCAAAACCTTTGATCCTGGAAGGGGTTTTGGAGAAAGGAAATGAGCTGCCTTTGAGAACAGGGACATTAAGATTTGGGCTGCCGCTTTGGTTGACTTCATGCATAGTAGAATGGATGGGTTCAGTAGCATGGCCAGGCCCCTGCAGTGTTGGCTCCTTTAGGGTAGCGGTGCTGAGAAGAGGAAACATGCTCTGGTTGTTCTTTGGAAGGCTTTGGGTCCTCTTTCACACAACTGCTGGGTCTGTAAGGGGTACAGGCCCACTGCTAACTTTTGCAGGGCCCCGGCCAAGAAGGTCTGCAGCCCATCCCACTTCCCTCCTCCTCCCACTCTTAGTTCTGTCCAGCACTGAGAGCGCCCTGGTGTGCACTTTCCACTGGCACATCCATAGCCTCCCCAACCCCTTACCCACTACCACACCTCAGCCACCCCTCACACCCACCAGTGCAGACTCAGTGGTGTGGTACGCCCTCTGGAGGTTGGACCCAAGAAAGGATCCATGAAGGCCTTGTAAACGGACTCAGGGCCATTTAGATGGGAATTCTGAGGTCTCACGTACTGGAGCATAATCTAGAAGGTAAGGGGGGCTGGGCACAGGCTCCAGGCGACTCTGTGGATTCCTTGCCGTGTGGGGAGTGGTGCAGCTGGGAGGAGAAGGCTGAGCAAAGCCCTCTAATAAACAAACCCAGGGCAGGGGCCCTGGCAAGCCAAGTCTAGGGGCAGTACTGAAGAGTACCAGCCTGAGAGCGTAGCCAGAGAGCAGATCCAGTGTCACTGTGTTGCAGCCTCCCTCTCTTTCCCAATTCTCCGATGGTCTCAAACTGGATCTCTGTTGTCTCACACTCTCTCTCCCCTTGCCATGCATCAGCTCACAGGTTGCTGCTGCAATTCTCTTGATTGCCTCCTTTTCGTTTTAAGAGCCCACTCTGTGCTGCTACTGGGTTATCACACCTGTGACCGGGCAGTGCCAGCGTGTTGGGGTATGTCTGGAGCACCCGGTGGATCTGGCCACTTCTACTTTGTGTGTGTATGTGGAGAGGGAGGGGGAGGACAGGGGACTTACACTGAAGTGGTCACTCCCTCCTGCCCACTGCTCAACTGCCACCTGCAGAACACACAGCTTCCTTATCCGGCACCAGGCACTCCAGGCTCCCACAGCTTATCCCATGTTTTCCAGATCCCCGATTCTTTCCAGACCTGGCTGGGCTGTCTTCTCAGGCCTGAGTGTGCTGTTGTTTCACTCTGAGCCTTGCTCTAAGCCTCTCCTCATGGTGCGTCTCATTTTTTGCCCCCACTCAGGTCCCCCTGAATTATATTGGTATATTTATTCCCAAATGAAGTCATCTCATTCTTTTGGGGAGGTCAGATGCGAAACAACTGCATCTTCCCCTGGCTTCCTTTCTCCCTCTCTCCTTCACATCATCAGTTCCAGAGAAGCAAGGTCATGACTGACCTAGAGGAACGATCAAGGCAAACTCCCAGTGCCACAATGTGGATGATGGTGAGCAAGTGCTCAGAGGACCCAAGGGGACACAGCACCAGCATTAGGAAAGAAACAGCACCGAGCCACCTCTCTTGCTTTGCCCACCCATCTTTGGTCTCTGCAAAGCTTAGAAATGGAATCATTTGCAGAGTTCAGTGTTTATTTCATGATCACTTCTCCAAGGATTGTTCTGGTGATTAAAGATTTAGAAATGAAGGAGTAGGTGATCTGGAAGTGTCACCTGAAGCTGAAGGCCTTCTAATCTGGACCCTCGAGAAGGCAAAAGTAGTCATCTGTGGCCAGCCACAGCACGGTCTTTATTATAAGTGAAACTCTTTTCAGATGGAGCCCTGGATCAGCTAGTGGGATAAGGAAAGGAGCTAGAGCATGCATATTTCCCCCCACCACACACGCTCAAATATTCAAATACTTTACTCATTTAACTTAACTCCACCGAGGTTTGAATGAGCGGAGAGAATCCAACTTAAAAAGGCTTTAACTACCTTTGGGAACCCAAGTGCTTGTTCTCTGTATACCAATGACATGTTCTCTCTGGGACAAAATGTCCCATTCCCAAATAAAACAACTGCAGGGACACCTAAAACTTAATAGAAATCCTGCAGGAGAAAGGGAAGCCACTCAGCTTTGCTTCCTCCCTCCCTCCACCCCATGCACCTGACATTCTAACCTCAAAGCCTTTTTGATCACTGCATTTCCTCAGCTTCCAATCTCCTCTCTACATCCCCACTCCCTGTCTAAATTGACATTTCTGCCTGTCTAAATTGTACCCATATTTCTAGGTCCATCTCAGATACCACTTTGACCAGGAGGTCTCTGATCCCCCAGCAGAAACAAGCTTTCCATCACCTGTATTCCCACAGCATCTTCTTTTAGTCCTTACCATGACATTGAACTCATTGTTCCATGACTTACTTGCCTCGTGCACATGGCTGTATCTCCTTTGAGTGTAGAAGTCAGGAATGTGTCTGGTTCATGTATGTGATCCTAACACCCGGTATGCGGCTTGGCACACAATAGGCATTCAAAAAATAAATTGTTGATTTCAACTGATTTGATCACTTCCTTGTTGATTCTTTTGTTCTTGTGGTAGACAGAAGTCATGGTCTTTGCTTCCTCAAGTCATGATCTCAGAAGCCCTCAGGTTTGGATGGGGACAAGTTGACCCTTTTTGTGGAGTTCTTTCATGAAGGGCTTGTCTCTGGACCCTTCTGTTATTCTAGTGCCCATCGTAGCAGAAGCACATACTTCAACACACTTTCCTAAGAATCCTGAGCTACCCACACATTATTATTATTGTTATTATTTTTGAGGAAGATTGGCCCTGAGCTAACATCTGTGCCAGTCTTCCTCTATTTTACGTGGGATGCTGCCACAGCATGGCTTGACAAGCGATGCTAGGTCCACGCCCAAGATCCGAACCTGTGAACCCTGGGCTGCCAAAGCAGAGCACGAGAACTTAACCACTATGCCACCAGGCAGGCTCCACATTATTTTATTGTCACAATTGAAATGGCAAATTGCTTGAATAAAGAGAATCTCTCAGTAGGAGTCTAATATCAGCGTTATACAGGAATACACTGCCATGCTACTCCTTGTTCTTTCTAGGTGTTTACTTGTTCATTTATTTTGTATTTTGGGGACCTGGGGGATTACGTTCCAATCTTTATGAACACAATTGCTGTTCTATATCAATCAGTTTTCTTCCCAAAGGGCAAAGAGAGACTAATTTGCCTACTTTAAAACAAAAGCATTATTCTGTTTTCTAAGAAAGCTAACTTCTCAAGACTGCTCAGGATTGAGCAGGTCAGGCAGCTTTTGTTTTTGTGGCCAAGCACGAGCATTTGTAATTGCACTGTGTTGTGTTACAGAGAGTGCGATAAGGAATGCCGGGGACATAGATCTCACCTTTTGAGCCAGAAATCTCAGACCCAACAGGAAATTTCCAACAAAATTACAAAACAGTTTACAGTTCAAGAGGCTATTTAAGCAGACATATTTGTAAAATGATTATTTATTGCATTAAAATAATTCACACCAGTAGGTGCCCACATGGCCTTTTTTGTACTCCAAACTAGGTTGCCAAAGAGAACAGGAGCACCTCTGTCAAAGCTGGCAGATCGATGGGTAGTCTGATGTTTGGTTCCAGTTCTCTGAGCAGCCTCAAAAAAGGACTAAACTGCTGTGACCAGAACAGAGCTGTCATGAGAAATGTATCACTCTCCAGAGATGGTCTCATAGACTGTCTGGGGGTTAAGGAAGAATTCATCATGCATGCTCAATGTGCAGAGCACTCTGTAGGATGAGTGGAACTTGGCTAAGGTAGTGTCCTATGGGGATTCCCCTCAGAACAGGCTCTCGGTGAATACTCTGTTCCCTTTAGGACAGATTTTACTTGAGTCTTGCATCCCCTTTCCCACTCCACACCTCCTCTTGAGAGATTAGACTCCAGCTTCTGGGAATTTGGTTTTCAGTACCCCCTGCACATTTCCACAGCACTTCTTAACCTTCTAGCTAAGCCTACAAAAAACGTGGCGTAGCCATCCCTCTCTGTACTCACTGGTCCAGAGCCTCAATCAAATGGGCACCCCGATATCCAAAGAGTGAGAGGGGAGAGGCTGGGGAAAAGTCCCCACTCACCGTAGCGTTTCTACTCAGACATTTTCAAGTTGCCCCTGGGTACAGCTCACCTGCAGCGCGCAGACCGGAGCGCGCAGCGTCTCCACGCACGCACATACTCTCTGGTCAACCGGGGCGTGCAGGCTTCCAGCGCATGGTGCACACACTTCCTGCTGGGTTACCAAGTGAGCACGTGAGCTCCTTTTCCGCTTTAGGGGCAGTAGCCTGAGGAGGTCTCTCTATTCAGCTTCTCTAATCTCGTTGCATCCGCTCCCTCCCGCAGTAACGCCCCTCCCCAGCGAATCACTCTTGCTCGCAGGAGACAAGTATTTTACTCCCGGTCACATCTGGGGGCAAAGGCCGTGCACAGTCGAGGTAGGGCTCCCCGTGTGCCCACTCGCACAGCCTGGGACGATAAACCATACAATGGCTTCATGGGAGGTGCCTCTCTAGCGGTGCATTTTTCTCCTAGGGGTGGACCAAGATTGTCACTCCCTTCTCCGAACTGGGAAAAAGTTTCTTCCTCCCAAACTCTAGGCTTCTGGCGCAGACAGGCAGCAAGGCAGACCTTCGCTTCGCGGCAGAATCGCGGGCCAGGGCACAAAGGAAATGTTCTGTGGGTGGCTCTCCCGGCTGGATGCACCCTGGGGACCCTTTCAAGGGCTCCATAAAAGTCGCTGGAATAAATGGGCTCAATTGTCTGCGCACCGTTTGGCTGAGCCCCACTTCCTCGCGCCCCAATTTATTTACATTCCTGATGCCTCTCCGCGCTTCTGGGCGCCCCCACACTGCCCAGAGTTAACAGAGTCAAGAGAGGGAGAGTGTGTGAAGGGAAGTGGGACAGAGGCCGGTGGCCTGGCCCTCTGACGCTGATCTCCACCTGGTTTTGCAGCCTCTCCTCTCCTGAGAGGGTCCCCCAGCCTTATCACAGGCTGCTCCTTTGCTCTTCTCCCCATTCTCGTCACTCCTGCCCCTTGATGGGGGTGGGGGTGGGGGCTAGCATCCCCTAATGCACTCTCCTCTTTTCCCTCCCAGAGAAGGCCACGTTGCAGTGTCTGCACACCCTGGGCCTCCGCCTGCGTCAGTAGGCGGAGCTACTGGGCAGCAGGTCATAGCGTCCCCCACTATAGACCACCACGCCAGGCGGGTAGTAGAGGTCGGGCTCCGCGGCCGGGTGGAGAGGCGCCAGGGCCTGCAGCCCCTGATCCTCGGGCTCTGGCTTAGTGGTGGCGGTGAAGGGGCGCATGCTGGTGAGCGAAGGCGACGCGATGCACCAAAGCAAGTTCTTGAGCGCCTTGCGGAACTCTCGGCGCACGAGGCAGTAGAGGATGGGGTTGAGGCAGCTGTTGGAGTGAGCCAGGCACACGCTCACGGGGAACGCGTATACCTGGCACAGGAAGTACTCTTGGCTGAAGGGCACTGCGTTGAACTTGATGAGGATGCTCCAGGTGGTGAGCGCCTGGTTGGGCAGCCAACACAGGAAGAAGGACAGGACCACGATGGTCACTGATTTGGTGACTTTAGACCGCCTCCGGGCGCTGGCTCCAGCCAAGCCTCCTCCAGCCGCTGGGGCGCCTCCTTCGGTCCCTGCCACGCGGTGGTCGGAGATGAAGCGTACCAGCAGCAGATAGCACAGGCTAATGATGCCCAGCGGCAGCACGAAGCCTAGCAGCACTTTCTGCAAGTGGTAGAGGCCCAGCCAGAACTGCCTGTCGCCGCCCAGCAACTTGTCGGGGAAGCGCACCAGGCACAGCTCCTCGCCCATCACCTTGATCGTGGTGGAGAAGATGGCATTGGGCAGGGAGGCCAGCACGGCCGAGGCCCAGATCAGCACGCACAGTGCCTTGGCCGAGAAGCAGCAGCTGTCCTCCAGGCTCTGACCGCAGCAGTCGCCCCGGCTGTGCCCTCGGGTCCGGTGGCTCTTAAGAGCTGAAGCCACCGAGTGGTATCGCGCCACGCTCATGGCGGTGAGGAAGAAGACGCTGGCGTACATGTTTATGGACGTCACTATGGATACGATCTTACACATGGCCTTGCCGAAGGGCCATTTGAAGTCGAGAGCGTTCTCTACTGCCCAGAAGGGCAGGGTGAGCACAAACTGAAAGTCCGTTAGCGCCAGGTTGGTGACGAAGAGGTTGATGTAGGACTTGCGCCAGCCTTGCTTGCTCTTCATCAGGTAGAGCACCAGCAGGTTGCCCGCCAGCCCCAACGCGCAAACCACCCAGTACACCATGCTGATGAGGATCCGAACCCGGGCCTCGGTGTCCGCGCTCTCCGCCCCGCCGCTACCCGGGGGATGCCCTGGCGCGGCGCCGTCGGGCAACTCTAGCCCCAGCTCCCACCACAAGTCCTGGAGCTGCAGCGACGTGTTGCCACTGCTGTTGGCAGCCTGCAGAAGGTCCGGGATGAGACGGAAGAGTTCTGCGAGCTCGTCCCCGCCAGCCGCCTTATTCATGGTGGCTATCGTGGCTCGAACGCCCACCTGCATGCTCAGGTGCCTCTAGGTCATGTTCCAGGGACAAGACCTAAGAGAGTCCAGCTCCCACAGGGGTCTTTCCCGGGACGAGGGCGCAGGGCATGAGTGGGAGCTTTCAAAGCAGCCGCTGAAGATAGAGCCTAGGAATTGGGCGCCAAGCGCGTCCCGGGCGCCCAGGAGTTGCGCTCAGTTGGCTCTGGAGGGGAGTTGAGCAGAGCTCAGCTCCCAAGGCGAACAGTCAGCGTCCAGGTGTTCTCTCGCCAAGGTCAGAGTCTCAGGGTCTCTACTGTACGACTCAGACTTTCACTCCTGCGTTTCCCGTTGTCACTTGGCACTAGCGTATAACCCACCCGGCCTCTCAGGACCGCTATTGCGCGCCCGCGCCTTCTCTTTCAAATACCTTTGTCGCTTCCTCTGCTGCTGCTTGGACGAGGTTTCTGTCCTTTGAAAGAAAAAGATAGGAGAGTTCCGTCTACCTCGCTCTGACTCTCTGGAGGTCTTTCGATGTCGTTGTCGCTGTCTCACGTTTCGTCTCTCCGCTGTTGTCGACTCCCAGTGAGTTGCCAGCTCCGCTCACCCGAGTTAAATTCTCAAGACGTTCGCGGAGTTACACCCGCAAAGCCGAGGCTGCGGGCTCCCAAAGAGCATGCGTAAACCCCTCGCAGAGAGTGGGGGCGCTTTCCGAGGTGCTGAACTTCGCCGCGCCCTCCGCGGGGGAGGAAGGAGAGGCGGGCAGTAGGCAGAGCCCATTGGTCAACTCCCCTTTTCCTCTTCAAAGTTTCAAAAGAAAATAGTCGTAACCCTTTATTTGCTGGAGAAATTCTGCTTTTACTTGAGATCCCTTTTCCTTTCTTTATTCCTGAACATAACTATTGGATTTTTTTCTCTTCATTACTCCCACTTTATTTTTGAAATTATCCCATTTGCTGAAGGATGGTTCTAAAAATACACAATCTCTTGCCCATTTTTCTTTTTAAAAGCAATAATAGTGTCCTCTCTCCATGCCCAGATCCTAAATCAGATGATGGGCTTTGTGAATACACAAACTCAAGTTCCACTTGCCTTTCTTTAATTAGCTGACTACTTTAATTGGTGCCTGTGATTGCCAGGATTTTCAAAGGGTTTTCACCTAGCAGAACTTGGGGGTGGGGAGTGGGCAGAACTCTGCAAGTTCTCTGCTTTGGTATATTCTGAGAACTGAAGCTAAGCCGAACATATAATTGGTGAGCCGAATTCACAGACATTAGGTACCACCTGTCTAGCTCTCAGCTCAAATCTCTTCAACAAATTGTTTACTCACATAAACCCGTATTCTCTTTACCTTGATGCAGTTGGAATAGAAGATCCCAGAGGGTTGTTTTGGGACCACCAGTTCCCGATTTCCATCACTCTTATAATCAGAACTCTTTACCAGGTTTAAAGACCGATGGAAGTAAATTCTAAGGAAACTTCTATGTTCCTTTGGGCAAGGGGATCCAGTGTAAACCATTTGAATTACATCTTAAATTGCAGTTTATTTAAATGACAGCACAACTTCTCTAGTATAAATTACACTTTTTACGGTGGGCTTAAGAGATTTGAAATGTTTTCCTTACTGCCTGGGACTAAACTGAAATAAAAGTATCTTTAAACCTATTTGTCCTCAGTCCTGGGGTAATGCAGAACTTGCGACTTTACTTGTAGAGATAAGGAGGATACGACTTTAAAGCAGAGGAGATAGAAAAAATTTAGTGAAAAAACAAACACGGTACCCAAAATATATGAAGGGAAACAAACAATCTTGATTCCAAAGCGAAAACACAGTTCCAGAGAACACACTTCATCGTAAACGCTGGACTGCTCAGCCTGCCCGGTAGAGGGCGCCAGGGCTCTGGTAAAACCAAAAAGCAAACCAAGCCACCTCTTTGGAACAGCTCCAATATGGAGAAGCCCGGCCAGCCCTGAAATTCCTCCCAATCCACAGGCTGCTTCCGTGCATACCTCTTACCCCTATTTTAGTAGCCTCACCTTCAGGCTCAGTGTTCACTTTATTTTTTACTAGTTTTTTCTCCATTAAATTTTAATCTCTCCTTTATTAAAAAATTTTTTTAAAAAATATTTCAAGGTGCTGTTGAAAAACAAGGAAGCCTAGGGCATACCCTGAAAGCTCTTTGCCTCAGTTTTCTCTGTTGTATATAGAAGGAATTGTGGTTTTCAAATATTCTGAGGATAGGTCTGAGCGGGTGACATCAGAGTCAGCAGGGGAGCTTGCTGAAAACGTAGGCTGCAGCCCTCCTCCAGCCCCGGCTGGCCCCGGAGATTCTGACTGTCAGTGGAGTTGGAAAGGGGCCCAAGAATCTACATTTTAAACGCGTTCTTCCAGGTGATACAAATTTTTCCCCAAGTTTGGGAACATCTGGATTTTTATTCCTTTTCTAACTCTTCGCGTAAAAAAATTTAAGCGCCAAAAAAGAAATAATGTCCACTGATGGCTTATCACACACTGAGATGGGAAGTGAAGGAAGAGAAGAGGGTTTTGCCAAGTTTCCCTAAAATCGCACTTAGGCCTGACAGCGACCTTTCTTCACCATTGGTCTGGGAGGGCCATGCGCTCCTGAGGAATACCAGGCCTTGAGTACTAGCCAGCACCGCTCAGATTGAGCCCTCAGGAAAGGCTGTTCCCAAGTATGACTCTCAGAGAGTGCTGCCCAGATGCAGAAATCACAGATCTTTTACATTACCGTAATTGTGAACAGAGTTCCTACTATATACGCAAAACAATGCATTAGGTGTTTGGACATATAACATCAGTGATACAATACGAATAATAGAAGCAATGATCACCACTCACATTACATGTTTATTTGGATACTATTATTTTCCTAGGGTTGCTGTAACAAATTATTACAAACTAGGTGGTTTAAAACAACAGAAATTTATTCTCTCAATGTACTGGAGGCTAGAAGTCAGAAGTCAATGTGTTGGGAGAGTTGATTCCTTCTGGAAGTCCTGAGGAAGAAACCATCCATGCCTCTCTCCTAGCTTCTAATGGTTCTAAGGTAATTCCTTGGCTTGTAGCTACATCTCTCCCTTCTCTGTCTCTGTCTTCAGATGACATTCTCCCCTCTCTGTGTATGTGGGTGTCTGTTTTCTCTCCTTATAAGGACATTAGTCATTGAATTAGGGTCCATTTTAATCCAGTATGACTTCATCCTAACTAACTACATCTGCAAAGACCCTGTTTACAAACAAGGTCACATTCGCAGGTACTGGGGGCTAGGACTTGAATATATCTTTTTGAGGGACACAGTTCTACCCACTACAGATAATAACTGTGTTCACTGTGCATAGAATTTTATCTGCATCATTTCACGTAATGCTCACAACCAGTGAGCTTGATACTATTATTACCCCAAATCTGATTTCTAGCAAATCTGATTTGCTACTTGACATTTCCACATGGTTACTGATTTTTCCTTTAAATTTCTCAATCTTAGTAAATGGCATTACTATTCACTTAACTGTTCAAGCTAAAAACCTAAGAGTAATTCTTTATTTCTTATTTTCCCTCATACCCATTCTAAGTAGGTCCTGTTAGCATGTTCTCAAGAACAGAAACAAAAATTCCCCAAACCAAAAAATTCCTGAATCCATCTACTTCTCTCCATTTCTCTCTGTATTAGTTATCTCTTGCTGAATAACAATTTATGCTAAAACTATATGGCTTAAAACAACAAACATTATCTCACAGTTTCTGCAAGTCAGAAATCCAGGTGCAGCATAAAGTCATTGGCTCAAGGTCTCTCAAGAGGTTGCAGTCAAACTATCGGTTGGGGCTGTGGTTTCATCTGAAGGCTTATGTGGTAGGAAGAAGAGTCTGCCTCTAAGCTTACTCACCTGGTTGCTGGCCGACCTTGATCTTTCACCATGTGGGATTCTCCACATGGCTGCTTCACAGTATGGCAGCTGGTTTCCACCAGCGTGAGTGATGAGAGAGAGAGAACTGGGCATGAAAACTATAGTCTTTTTATAATCTAATATCAGATGTGACACTCCCACCACTTCTGCCATGTTTTATTTTTTAGAGGTGAGTTGGTAAGTCAAGTCCACAGTCAAGGAGAGGGGAGTTATACAATAACATGCTTACTAGGAGGCAGGGATCATTGGGACCATCTTAAAGGCTGACTACCACTGCAGGGCAGGTTGTTACAACATCCAGCAGAAAACAGGGGTTGAAGGTCTACTCAACCGAGCAATATTTCCCCAGCTACACAGTGCTAGGGCAACAGAGATTGAAGTTCAAGCCTAGTAAAGTGGAGGGGAATAAGTAAATAGTCCAGGCTTTCAGTCAAAACCCCAGAAAAGGCACACCCTAAGGGTAAGTTCTACACTCTATTCTCAACAATCAGAAAATACACTCTTTCTTCAAGTCTGCATAGAACATTCACCAAAATAAGCCACAGGCTGGGCCAAAATCAAGTTTCAACAAATTTCAAAGGGTTGAAATCACACAGACATGTATTTTGAGCACAGTGGAATTAAACTAGAAATCAACAAAAGGTTGATAACTACAAGTCCTCAAATGTGTCGAAATTAAGCAGCATTTTAACCAACCCATGAGTTAAAGAACTAACATTTATAAGATGTTATAAAATAAATTATAAAATATTTTATAGTAAATCATAATAAAATATGACATCAAAATTTGTGGGATGCAACTAAAGCAGGGCTTAGAGGGAAATTTATAGCTATATATGCATCTTTTTAAAAAGAAGAAAGGTCAAACATCAACGATCTAGGCTTCCAACTCAAGATACTCGAGGAAGAAAAATAAATTAATTCCAAAAGAAGAAGTATGGAAATATTAAAGAGAAGAGCAGAAATACATGAAGGGCCCTCGCTATGTCAGGGATAAACCTTCTAGTTGCTAGGTCATAGAGAGGTGAGGGGAGGGGGCTCTCAAGGGAGGACCAGAGCAGCCCAGAGGTGGTTACTCAGAGGGCTTGGGGCAGAGGTCAACCAGTAGGTATGGACATGTATAAACACTTTTTAAAATCTCTGCTGCTATGCTCACTCATACCAGCTGAATATGAATATGAGGTCTCCTCAATATGATGCCACCATCTATTGAACCATTCTTGTCAACTTAACTCCACCAGATACAACATCCTTGACACTGAATTGCACTGACACTACCCCACTAGTCATTCCCCATATTTTGATAAGCAATCTCCCTCTCTCTTAGTTTACTGTGTTCTTTTTGCCTAAATGGACATTTCTCTCCTATCCCTTTTGCCTGACTGGTGAATTACTGATTGTTCTTCAAGGTTAAACTCACACAATTATTTCCTCTTTGGAAGATTTTATTATTCCTAATATTTTCTAGAGAGAATTAGTCACTCTTTCTGTGCTCCCAAAGGACTTTATATGAACATTTATTACAGCGCTTATTACTGTCTCAGACAGACAATAACAAACAACTACCCCTCCTTCAAACTGAATACCTCTTGAGAACTATATTCCATGTTTAATCTCTTTGTATCCTCAATTCCTGACATAGTGCCTGGAAAATTATATGCAGCTTGAACCCATGAATGAGTCATTAATTCCATTTCTTACTAACCACTAACATTCATTCAACAATAAGAAAGAAATTCCCAGTTGGAAGACCCTGCAATCATCTGCAAACTCTGTTTCAAGTGCTTTTCCAGTCCTCCTCCCCATGTTCCACACACTCAGAACTTGGCAACTGCCATTCTCAATGCACTGGAAGCAATATTCTCCCTGACCTTTGCCTTAGTTAGGAGGGTCTCTGTAATCAGGGAAACAATCATGGGTCCCAGTTAAATAGTTAGTTGGGACTTGTTTCATAAAAAGATATTAAAATGAGTCTGGATTACTTTACAGCATTCTGAAAGCAAAAAATGTCACATTTCATTATTTTTCTAAATCAAATTAAACCCGGCTTAAAGCTCCCCTTATTAAGTTGGAGAGAAATCAAGACCAGCCAACTTTGGTGACTTCCTGTTCTTCAACGGGGCTATTCCCCAGGCTCATGCAGTCTGGAGAAGAGAAGGAGGGCCCTGGTCCTCACGCCAAGCTGGCACACTGCTGCTGTCTTTAACTCTCGAGGACTGAGTGGCCCCCCAAATTGGGCAGCTCCACTGGCAGCTTCATTTATCATACTGAGATCTGCTCTGGAGTCCTCTGTTGAGTGTCTCAACATCATGGCCCTAATGTGTAAGACATCTGTATGGTCATCCTCACTCTGGGATGCTGCATTGAGGTAGGCTCTGAACCCATTCTGGAATCTCCAACCCTCTTCCTATCCCAGTTCCTAAGGCTCACCATCTTCTGGTGTTGAATACCTCCTTTTTTAATTATTGAAACTCCATTTCTTTCACCATTGAGAAAAAACTCAACCTAATCACCTCATGCCCTCTAAAATAGTGATTCTTAAAATGCAGTCCCAGCCAGGAGCATTAGCATCACCTGGGAGCTTGTTAGACATATAAATTTACAGGCTCCACCCAATACCTACAGAATCATAAACTCTGGAGTCAGGCCCAGCAATCTAGGGTTTAACAAGCCCTCCAGGTGATTTTGATGTATTAAAGTTTGAGAACAACTGTTCTAAAACAAAGAAGTAGCTTTCCCCCCAACTCCTACTCTGAAACACACACAGAGACAAAACTGTTAGCCACTCTTCCCCTTAAGGAAAGCCCAGACACCAGGACAACAGGATGTGATAGGAGGGAGGGCATGTGGGTATGGAGACTGATTACTTTTCCTTTCTAAGGTTATGAATGCCCATCAGAGAAAGAAACAAAACACAGGAAAATTTCTGTGGCAGGATGACTTATTGATGTACTGTTTCTTTGCTGTCTTAGAATCTCTTGAGGACCTTAAAAGCATTCCAATCCCTGGGTTTCTCCCCCCAGGAATTCTGAATTAATAAGTCTGGAGTGAGTCCAGATGTTACTTTTCCAAAGTTCCCCACATTATTCTAATGCACGGCCAAGGGTAAAGTCCATTGCCCTTGATCCCCTGTTGCTTATTTGAAGATGACCCAGGTCAACTAACTCACCATTAACTTGTAGGCTTGCTTGTGACTCAGTGAAGGATGGAATGGGAGCATCCAGTCCTAGGTTCTACCAGTTGCCTCATATTCAGTCAAGAGTTGACATTTCTATTATTTTCCTTGCTTACTCACTCATGATCAGAGGAGCAGTTATAGCCTTCACACACAGGTCTAACAATTGCAAAGTCACTTAGGAATGCTTTTGAATATCAGTTTCTATACTCTTCCTATTTCTGTCATTGCAAACTAGCTGAGGCTGATTTTTCTTGTGTAGCTTTCAAGTTCCTTTTGTTAAAAATCAGTAGTCACCCATAGTAGAGGTGCATAAGGGATGATCTCGGTCCCCTCTCTACCACCTCTTTACCAGGTTTCAAAGAAGCATAGCTCATAACAAGTTCTGCCACTTACATTTATTTGTAAGCAGAAACAAAAGAATCATACAACCCATTCTGTAGGCTCAATGAATCTAGCGAGCATCTAGCATAAAGGGTTCTCGTGCTTGGGACTGATTGAACTTCTTGAATATATGAGTTTATAGTCTTCATCAAATTTGGAAAAATTTTGGCCATTATTTCTTCAAATAGTTTTTGATTCCCCTCAACCCTTTTGTAAACTTCAATTATGTGCATATTATGCTGTTTGAAGTGTTCCACGGCTCCCTGATGCAGTGTGGGGTTTATTTTCCAGTCTTTTTATCTATGTGTTTCATTTTGGATAGTTTCTATGACTTCAAGTTCACTAATATTTTCTTTTGTAGCATCCAATCAGCTAGTAATACTATGTAGTGTAGTTTCCATCTCAGACATTGTTTTTTTAATCCCTGGAAGTTCAACTTGGATCTTTTTTATATCTCTCCTCAACATGCTCGTGATTTCTTCTATCTTCTTAAACCTATAAAATGTAATTATTATACCTTTAAAAATACCCTCATCTACTCATTCTATCAGAAGTGTCATTTCTGGGGCTGTTTCTATCGATTGACTTTTCTCCTCATTTTGAACTGCATTTCCCTGCATCTTTGCATTCCTGATCATTTTTGACACACAGGGTGGATTTTACTTTGTTGCTTGCTTGATATTTTTGTATTCTTTAAATAGTCTTGCATCACATTTAAGTTACTTGTAAAGAATTTGGTCCTCTGAAGGCTTGCTTTTATGTTTTGTTAGGTGAGACCGGGACAATCTTTATTCTAGGTCTAATTTTGTCCCAATTCTGAGGCAATATTCTCTGATGCCTTGTGTATTACAAGGTTTTTTCTAATTTGACTGGTAGGAAAGCAAACTATTCCTGGCCCGGTGTCATTGTTGGAATTGGTTCACCTGAAGCTTTCCAGTGTTTTCTTTTTTTTCCTGCCTCAGTTTATTCTCATGCATGGACTGAGCAGTACCTAGTTAAAGGCTTGTGGGGAATCCTTTACACATCTCTGGAACTTTGTGTATATACAGCTCTCTCCTCTCTGTGCAAGTCTCTCCTCTTCCACAGTCTGTCCTGCAAACTCTTAGCTACTTTGACTTCCTCAAATTCTTAACTTCCTCCTCAATTCAGAGACCGTTGAGCTGTTTGGGGTCCCCTGCCCGCATTGCAGCCTGAAACTCTCTCCACGCAGTAATCTGGGTAATTGTAGGGCTCACATTACCTGTTTGCCTCCTCTCAGGGGTCATTGTCCTGTGCTGCTTGTTGCCCAATGTCTGAAAACCATTGTTTCATATATTTTACCCACTCTTTTTTTAGTTAAATTGAAAGGGCAAATCACATGCCTGTTACTGCATCATGGTTGAAAATGGAAATCCGTTTTTGCTAGATATTTATATCCTGTATATACAAGATTGGGGAGTGTCTCTACAATATCTTAATCAAGTCACATATCTTCAATATTTTAGTTAAGAGACATCTGGTGTTTATCAGAGATAAAGATAGTTGTAGTACTTTTAGTTGCTGACTTGTAGTGTGAACTTCTGATTAAATAATACCTGACCATTCTCAACGTTCATATTCTTTTTTCCACTATGTAAATTAAAAGTAACACATACTAATATCATCGACAATGAAATTTTTACAAGTAAATTATAGATGTTGTACCCCATCCCTTCCAATAAAACTGCGTGCAGACCTGGGATTTAGGTCTCACTTGCCAAATCCTCACCAGCAGAGTGCGAACTGTTGGTTCCTCTTTCTTGTCTGGATTCCAAGATTAGATGCTAGAACCAGAACCGTGTGCAGAAATGACAGAGAGGGGTGCTCAGAACACTGCCATCGACCCCCGAGCAGTGGCCAGTGCCCTACCTTCTGCTGAGGTACACACAGTGTTTGTGTTGTAACAAGTGTCAATGTTAACAAACCTCTCTTTGCTGCAGTGACTGGTGATTTAAATAGTTACATTTGTTTTCAGCAAATCCACAAAGGAGAATATTTATTCTTCAGGGCAAAGAGAGAAGGGAATATCTAATACTAAACAGAATCTGTTTCCCAAGGTCAGGTGGAAGTTGGAAGAGGAAGCCGACTCGTTAATAGAGGGGTGTCTCCATGGGCCTCTGAGCAGTTCACTCCCCAAAACATTCCTCACTAAGTCTCCCACCCAAACCCATCCTCAGATTAAATATTCATTTACCATTTTTCCTTTGAGAGAAATGCAGAAAAGAATGAAACATATCCCCTGTACTAACAGTTTATAATCAAGCGCAGAATCATTCACAACAAATCACAAGATTCATTAACTCGAATTTCACTGCATGAAATGCAGCTCAGTTGCCCACTTTCTGATTCACTGCTTGACAACATCACCTCTTTCTATGAGTCTTTCACAGACTTCTCTCTGGTTTACATCCTGATCCATGCATTTCATAAACATATCCTGTGTTCCTAATTTTCTCACTCTGGGTTTCAAAGACTTCATCAGCCTATCCATACGCATATCACCCCTCTCTCCTACAAAAGATGAATGACAACACCTTAATCTGATTAAGGCCACTGCTTTACTGCAGGAAACAGTGATTGAATCAATACAGCCATTTGCTCTTGGAGACCTCTCAGGAGACTTGGTGTGGGTTTAGCAGGACAGAGAAACATGTAACTAACAGTATGAGTCAGTGTTATCTGCAACACTCAGAGGGGCTATGAAGCAACAAAGGAGGCCTCTTCATTGCCAATGAGGTGATCCTGGCAGGCACCATTTGGCGAGTGTGGCTGAGGTGGATAAAGGTGTTAGCAGAGTCACCCAGCCCTCAGCCAGCTGTCCCCTGGGCCTCATGAAAGGGTCTCTGAGAGTGCAGAGTCTGGCTTTCTGTGCCCTGAAGACTCCTAGTGCTGCAAATACTCATCTTGTGGCCGTGGAGATAAACTAACCTCTATTTGGCAGTGTGGGCAAGTTCTGTGGAGACTCTATAAAATCATAAAGAGGTCTTTTATCTTAACCCAGGGTTAATTTTAAAGCCCATTTTGATGTGCATCTTTTAAAGTAATTTTATCCTGAGGAGAAATATACCTTGTTCATTGAAATGAAATCGTTGGAGCACTTAGGGGCATTGCTTCATCACCCTCAGGGAAAATCTTTAACGTGAATTAGTGGTATTGCATGCATCTGCCTGATTTTAGGTGAGGTGTCTGTGACTAGGTTTTCCCTTCATCATTTTTCCAATGGTCAACAGAAAAATCAGTGACAAGGTGAATGCATGGATCAACTGTGGTAGATCCATACAATGAATACTATGTGGAAATAAAAAGGAGTACAGTATTAGCACACAAAACATCCCTGAATCTCAAATAATTTTGCAGAATGAAAGAAGGCAGACAAAAGTGAGTCCATACTACATGACACCATTTATATAAAATTCTAGAAAATGCTAATAATGTCCAGTGATGGAAGGCAAGACAGTGGCTACCTGTGGTTGGAGGCAATGCAAGTAGGGACAGGAGAAAGGGATTACAAAGGGGCAGGAGGAAACTTCTGGTTTGACATACACACACACATGCACACACATGCACATATATACATATGTCAAATTTATTGTGGTGATGATTTCACAGATGTGTCTATACCGGCGTCAACACAAAATTGTACACTTTAAACAGGTGTAGTTTATGGTATATTTCAATAAAGCAAAAAAATGGTGGCTATTATTATGGTACATCCTTATTACTACTTCAAAGTTTCTTGAGGGCGCAGCTGATGTCCTGCCCTCCTTGATCTCAGGAGGTTACCAAAGAGCACTGGTAAATAGAGGAGCGGCCCTCTGAGACCAAGCAGGACCCCTGACACTCAGCTAGTCTCTGCCTCTGAGGAGGAGAACCCCAGCCCAAGCTGCTCACACGCTTTGGTTGAGCCCAATGGGTTAAGAGCATAGAAAGAGTGGAGCGAACTAGTCTCATAGACATTTCCTGGCACTTCCATCCTTTCCTGACATCACTCTCCATGAGAGAATTTCTAATCTGGTCAGATTTCAAGGACATTGGTTGAACTGCCTTTACTGGTGGGTGGAGTTATTTCTTAACTGGAAAAACTCAATCTTTGGTGTCTCTCTTCCATGTTTTTCTTCCATGTAGCTGAGTATGTGGAGCCAGGACTCTCCTCGCATCCTTTGCCCAGTTTGAACTAGTGAATCAGTCCTCCTTAAAGACTTTCTTCCCTTGATTTCAAATATACCGTGCTCTCTTGATTCTCCTCTTATTTTGCTGGCCAATCCTCAGTCTTCATTGCTGATTCTTGTTTATTTCCCAGAATTCCAAATATTGCAGTACCCTCAGTGTCTTAATTCGTTCAGTCTGCTATAACAAAAATACCATAGACCAGGTGTCTTATAAACAACAGAAATTTATTTCTCAGTGTTCTGGAGGCTGGGAAGTCCAAGATCAAGGTGCTGGCAGATTCAGTGTCTGGTGAGACCTGCTTCCTGGTTCATAAACAGCCATCTTCTTGCTCTGTCCTCACAGGGCAGAAGAGTTGAAGGAGCTCTCTGGGCTTTCCTTTATAAATGCACTAATTCCATGATGAGGGCTCTACTCTCATGACCTAATCGCCTCCCAAAGGCCTCACTCCTAATGACGTCACATTTGTGGTTAGGATTTCACATATGGTTCTGGGGGGGTGGGGGTGCAGCACATGCTATCAGTTTAGAGTGCCCAAACTTCAGTCCTCGTGTCTCTTTTTCTTCTCTGCCCCGTTTACTCAATAGGTAACCTTGTTTCATTTCATGGCTCTTAATATCTTCCATATACCTATGATGGCTTCCAAATGTTTCTGCTAAGGCAGTAGCACACAAAGGCTCCCTGACGCATTCCATCCCTAACTTCTTCCTTTTTTAGGTAGAATGAAATAAAGGGGCTGGTGCTTATGTGGTTCAGGACCAACAAGGACCAGCCCAATCATGATAACATCCACAGCTGCCAGCGTGGGTGTTTTTGTCCCAGATGAACAGAGGCCACCATACAACTTCTCCTTATTAGGCTTCTCTAATTTCCAATTCTATAGTGTCCCCACCATGTGTTAAGTTATTTTAAAGAATGAGAATGGACTGTTACATTTTATGTTTTGTATTTAGAAGCAATCTCAAACTTCCAGAAAAGTTGGAAGTGAAGTTAAAAAAAAAATTTTGTGTTCTGAGTCATTTGAGAGTAAATTGTCAAGCAGATACCCCATCACCTCCAAATACTTTCATGTGTATCCCTAACAACCAAGGACATTCTTCTACATAACTACAATCTTCACAATCGGGAAATTGACAGTGGCACAATACCACCACCAGTCCTCGGTCCCCTTTCAAGTTTCACTAATTGTTCCAACAGTGTCTTTTGAAACAAAAGGACCCTATTCAGAATCGTGTGTTGCATTTAGTTGGCATATCTCTTTGGTCTCTGGAACAGTCTTTCAGTTTTTCTTTGGCTTTTATGGCCTTTTGAAGCGAAAAAGCCAGTTATTTTGTAGAATGTCCCTCGATTTTGGTTTGTCTGATGTTTCCTCATTATTACATTCAGGCTCTGTGTCTTTGGCAGAGACTTCACAGAAATGATGCTGTTCTCATTGAAGGCTATCAGATTTTGATTTTCCACATGACTGATTTTGTTTACTTTGTTAACTTGATTAAGGTGATATCTGCTAGGCTTCTCCACTCTAAAGTATTCTTTCGGACTTTATAATTAATAAGTATTTGGGAGGAGGTAATTTAAAGTTATATAAAGTTCATATTCCTCATCAACTTTCTACTCATTTATCTGATTGTCTCAGTATGGATTTATAGATTCTTATTTTATAATATGACTAATAATTCATTACTGACAATATACATTTTTTTGCTTAAACTTTCCTAGATTTGGCCAGTGGGAGCCCTTTCATGCTAGCTCTTCTCTCCTTTGGACATGCTCTCATCTTTCTTGGAGTTGTTCCTTTGTTTGTTTTGAGCAACAAAATGTTTCAGGCTCATCTTCTATTTTCCAAGCCTTAGTTCTGGAATCAGTCATTTCTCTAAGGAATCTTAGTTTCTTCTTTTTTAAAGATTGGCACCTGAGCTAACATCTGTTGCCAATCTTCTTCTTTTCTTTTCTTCTTCTCCCCAAAGCCCCCCAGTACATAGTTGTATATTGTAGTTGTGGTCCTGCTGATTGTGCTATGTGGGACACCGCCTCAGCATGGCCTGATGAGCAGTGCCATGTCTGCGCCCAGGATATGAACCAGTGAAACCCTGGGCTACCAAGTGGAGCACGTGAACTTAACCACTTGGACATCGGCTGGCCCCGGAGTCCTAGTTTCTTTTTTGGGATAACGGTATTAGAATCTGAGATTTGAGTGTCAGGTGTACTTATTGCTTTTGAGGGGTCCTTTCTCCAACATCCTCGAGTGGACTGACCTAGGGGATATATGTATGTACACACACATATACATAATATTTGTGCACAGTTGTATCTTTATTTCTGAATGCTTCTATATATATATCACTAACTCTAGGTTCATACCAATACCTTCAGTTTCAATTCCACACCGCAGGGTTCATTCTACTTTTCTCTCTTTTCATGTTAGTACTTCTTTTTACTGGCAGTGTGAAATTTGACTCCCCTTATCCTTGCTATGTTTACTTATTTGATCAATCTCCCCCTGTAATGTAACCAGTCTCCAATCGCCACCATCAGTTGCCACCATAAGCCCACCCCTTCTCACCCTACCAGTGTTTCAACATCCTGTCAGGACATCGCCTCTCAGGCGGATGCCCTCCTCACTCTGCTCGGTCTCTGATACCACACATTGGGCAGCTGTGCTACACAGACATCTTTTCATTGCTGCGGCTCTGACACCTTGCAACTGCCCACTCCCTGTTCCCCCTCACCCCACGTGGGCTCCCTCTGGCAGACCTCCCACGTGAATCTTCCCCCTACCAACTCAGTAAAGACTTGTTACATTTCATTCTGATTAGGCTTAAGACGATCTACAAACTGAAGTTAGTTTTAATTTACTGCAACATTTTGATCTCTTGCGAAGCATTTTCTCAGAGGTATGCTGTTTTCTTTCACCCGATAGTGTGTTTCATTAATCAAGAATCCATAGGCTTTTCAGGCAAGGCTTTCAAAGGGGCATTGTCATGACATCTTTCTTTAATTAAACTGATACAATGTCAGAAAAATGGTCCATAAGGCATCAACTTAATACAAAGCCAAGGAACTTTACAAAACCTGCAATAAATAGATTCCAGGGTCCTCAAGCTGAGCCCGGAAGGGAAACTCTCTGGGGCCTGGGGATGTACAGAGTGGGCAGTGCTGGTGACTGATCCAGTTACACAGTGAATACAATTGGGTGGAAGAATAAAAGTGCACCGACACTCCTGAGGGTTACAGATACTTACCCCCATCCTCCTTAAAGGACTGTGGAGAAGTTTAAAAGAAAATAGGACAAGCAGCAACGATATTTAAATACATGATTTTTGAAGATTATTCTTTTGACTTCCTGGTGGATTGCAGGTCTAACTACGCTTGAAAACCTCAGATGAAGACTTTTTCTCCTTTTCATCCTCTGACTTTGCTTAGGGAAACACCTTGCAAACTGTGAAATGTGATACAAGGATTTTTACTGTGAGGTGGTGCTTGTGGTATTCAGGCGGCGTGAACAGATGTGAAGTCTCCTTTTGTGGCATATTGATTTGTGATTCTTGGGGCTAACTCAGGGTTGTTACTTTTTTGGTTGCTGTCAGTTTCTTTTGTCTTTCCAGTGTTCGTGACAGCTCTGAAAAATACATTGAGCTATTTTTCCTTGAACTTCAGCCATCTCTTGTGCTTCTAAGAGTTTATTAGGAAAGTATGAATTTTTTAATGCCTTATTAGCCCATGAAACATAGGGAGCTCTTTGTGAGGCTTCTTAGATCTTTTGTTACAATTTGGATTTTTACGTGGAAAATACTTTATCGTAACGAACTAAACCACTATCCAAGACACTGTGATGATGTGGATACATCAGTATTCTTGTCCCCTCCACTCTGTGGATGAGGATATAACAAGGAGTCTTAGGTAACACAGACCTATATTTGAATCTACTTAGTGGCTTGGTTAAGTTTCTTAACTTCTCTGAACTTCACTGCTTCATCCTGGGTTTCCCCTTCATAGTGATGTGATCCTAGGCAAGCAATGTAATCTTTCAGGGTCTGTTTCCCCATCTATAAAACAAGGATGATAGTAATCCTGACCAAATAGAGTTTTTGCGAAGATTAAGTAATGCAAGTAGAGTGTTTAGCACAGTGCCCAGTACACAGTCAGTGTGTAACACATGTTTGCTGTTCTCAGCTGGTATTCAACGCTGAGGTTTTACATGTTTTGTAGTCTTTCTTCAATGGCAGCGTATTTGGATCAGCTCTGGGATATTTGGAGACTATGGGGTGATTCACATTTCTGCTCTCTGTAGTGGACATATCAGGAAAGGTAGTTGGCTTTTTTTATTGCTACCAACCTTGGTCATCAAGAGGATTTTTTAAATCTTTTCCCAAGGTACCAGGTATAAAGATTTGAAAGGGCTGACAAAATACAAAGTTTCGGTGGGATTTTATAATTTTAATATTTCAGCCTCGGATGACCTCTGGGTGACAGATATTCCTGGTTTGGTCTCGAGAGTAGGTCAGGGAGAGAGGGTAAGCAGAATGCCATTAGAGTTGAAGAGGTTAAGAAACTGAGAGTCCAGAGTGTCCTGTGGATCATCTCTGATCCCCCTGATATTGTTGGGAGTCTGCAGTTTCCAGAGTTCGTTGGGCTCCTGTCTGCGAGACAGCTCTTCTCCAGGGCATGGATGCCAGGAGTGATCTCACCCTTCAGGTGAGACCTTGCTTCCTTTTAAAAGGAGAAAAAGAAAAAGAAGGAGGAAGAAGAGGAGGAGAAGGGCAAGTGAGAGGGGAAGAGGAAGAAAGGAAAAGAAACACAAAGAGTTCTAGCTCATAGTGGTTCTTCAATGCACTTGCAATTGCTTTTTTGTTGGGTCTTCATAACATTTCACCAGACGTATCTGTCTTATCTGAGTCTCTTTTGGACTCAACATGTGTTCCTCCTACCTAATCTTTATGTAACTAGAAAAGAGGCTCAGAGCAGTTCTATGTCCAGCCCATGATGGCCTAACATAAATGGTATGTTACCTGGCAAGGAGGACAAAGGTTGACGATGAATTAAGGTTGCTAATCAGCTGACTATAAAATAAAGAGATTATCCTGGATGATTTGCCTGGGCCCAATGTAATCACAAAGGTCCTTATAAATGGAAAAGGGACGAAAAAGGGATAGTGTCAGGATGATGTGATATGAGAGACTCAAGAGGCCTTTGCTAGCTTTGAAAATGGGGGAAGAGGGCCACGAGCCAAGGAATGTGGGCGGCTTCCAGAAGGTGGAAAATGCAAGAAAATGGATTTTCCCCTAGAGCCTCCAGAAAAGAATGCAGCTGTGCTAACACCTCCTTGATTGTGGCCAAGTGAGACCCATCTCAGACTTCTGACCTCCAGAACTGTAAGGTAATAAATCTGCGTTGTTCTAAGTTGCCAAGTGTATGGGAATTTGTAATGGCAACAGTAGAAAACTAATACAAGCCCCTTGAAATGCTGTGGTGTGTAGTTATCCAGCCTGAAGTCCTTCAGACTGCCCACCCAGACCTTTGAGGACCACCTGGCACTGTGGTCACTGCTTTGACTTGGCTGCCCCAGCCCTGCACAAGGTTGGATGAGTGGGCATCCCCAACCTCTCACTGAACACATACGGTTGGTTGGAAGCCATGGAGAACTAACATGGGGCCAAATTCCTCCTGAATGGAGTAAGGAGGCCTGTTTCAGCCCAGAGGTGCAAAATCTTGGCTGGATTATCCCAGCAGATGGTCGTCAGGATGCCTGGCAAGCTCCCTGCCTTGTGGCATTCCCTCAGTGTTGTAAAGCTTGAGCTTTACATGGACGCCCCCTCCGTGGGCAGCCTGTGCTGGTGAACTGGAGAGACACTTGGACATCTTCTTGGGCTGACTTCCTTCTCCACTCTGCTGGTTTCCTTTCGGGTGAGTGGAGGTGGGCTAAGAAGAGTGGGGTTATGAAAGTAGAAAAGCACCGGAGAGACCTGAAGACCCAGAGTGGCTCTCAAGCGTTTGCTCTCCTCTCTTCTTTGTACAGACAAGGGACCGGTCCAGGGATGAACTAGAAGATTAGCTGAGCCCATTTCCCTTTGTGTGACTTGGCAAAGAGAAAAACTGCCTATTACTCTTTCAAATGGAAGTCCTAGCCTGTCCTGGAAGAGAATCCCAGAGACATCTGGCTGGCTGAGGAGTGTTGGAAGAGCAATGTTAGGAAAAGTTCGGGAACTGGGAGGCGAACGGCAGGCAAGGGGGCAGCACTGAGCCGGGGAGGCTGAGGGAGCAGGGTCCCCTCTGCCCCATCTCTTGCTCAACGTTTTCCGCTTGTGTTTCGGCCGGTGAGGGGCTGGCCTGGGGGCCTCTTACTTGGAGTCCCGCCCAGGGTGGCTCTCCCGGGGCTCCCCTATTTGGCTTGCGTGGCCGGGCTCTGGGCGGGGCGGAGGAGCGCGGGGGTGTGCGTCCGGAGGAGGAAGATGCGCGGAGCTGGCTGCGAGGCCGGGCGAGGAAGGCAGAGGGGTGGGGATCTGGGGTGGGGATCTGGGGTGGGCTGCACCCTCCCGCTCTGACCCGTTCCACACCCCGCGGAAAGCGGACTCTGTCAGCTGAATCACTCCCCCTTCAGGAGGCGGGAGGGGAAATAAAGGTAACTAGCCCCTTTCTGCTGAAAAAAAGCAAAGGGAGACCGTGGGTAGCTTTGCAGCCGCTCCCTCCCCACTCCTGGACCATGCACTCCTGCATCTTCCTCGGCCATAGGCGAGGACTTGATTTCTTGAGCTGAGAGCTAAACTTGTTGACTTTTCTTCTCCCCAACAACTGAATCATGCCATGTGCCCAGAGGAGCTGGCTTGCAAACCTCTCTGTTGTGGCTCAGCTTCTGAACTTTGGGGCTCTTTGCTATGGGAGACAACCTCTGCCGGGCCCGGTGCACTTCCCCGACAGGAGGCAAGGTTAGTGGCTTTTCTTTATTTCTTTTGAAAACCGTAGGGGTAAGAAGTGAGAGAAGTTAGTTGCTCCCTTTTCCCTTCCCCCACTCGCTGAACTGTGCAAAGCTGTTGGCCCAGTCGTAAGGAAATCTGGGCTGGGATCTCAGTAATATAGAATTCAGTGTTTAAGGTGATGGTTCTTCATTTCTTACCGCAAGGCGAGGATCCTGGTCTGTTTTACACCGATGATGCTGCAGAGGTAGCTGGTAACCACCCACTACCTCTCTCTTTTGTCTCCTCTGAATGCTGCACAGTTTTAGTCTCCTATTTTTGAGATGCTGATCACGGAAAAGGATTCTTTTTTAAAGTTCTAACTGGCCACTGGCAGTCACCGGGTGTTTCTAGTTAGTTTTAAACTTCTGCTCAGCGAAGGGGAAATATGATTCTGCCCTCCTGCTGAGGGAGCTTGGCTGTGTTTTGGTTTCCTGGAAAGATTTAGGGCTGTGTTTTAAAAATAACAATCCTTTTGGGGGAAAATTTACCCCCATAGGGGCTCGCCTTTCCTTGTCCTGCTTTGCTGATCACAGCTGGCTGCGTCTTTTTCTGGATTTCATGAAACTCATAAGCCGATAGAAAGCCCCGGAGGAGTTGCCATGGACAATTCGCTATTATTATTATCGTTATTTTTAAGCCTAACACCCTGAGCAGGGTGGTGCTGTTGCCTCTGCTTTTTTACTGGCCGTGCAAGGGTCAGAGACACTTGCCTGTTTGGTGAGTAGTTCATTGTGCCTCTGGGAGAAAATAGTCAGAGCAGCAGGAATGCTCTGTGTGGCTGGAGAATGTTCTATGTGCCAAGACTTCCAAGGCACTGTGTGTGTGTCAGCCCATGACAACAGCTCCTGGGGTGCAGGGACTATTGTTACTGTCCCTGTTTTACAAATGGGGAAGCTGAAGCTTGGGGAATTTACGGGCCTAGCTAATGTTGGAGCCAGGTTTCCATACCAGGTAGCCTGACCCCACAGGCCTGGCTTCTTATAATCAAGCAGCATTGCCTTATAGCAATAATGGGAACAACAAACACACACATACACACACACACACACACACACACACACACACGCATGCACGCGGAGCATTAGTTAGCATCAATTAAGTCTTGAGTTTGCTGATTGTGCTCAAGTCTTGGGAATCTTCCATAGTTTTCTGACCTCCTTTAATCCCCAAGACCATTTGGGTGTCAGACACCACCAGCTTGTCCTTGTTGAGGATTTCCATGCAGGGTTTTCTGCCTACGTTGCAGTTCAAATACTGCTGGAGAGATCACTTCGAGAGCTAGCAGAAGCGAGAGCTTGCTTTCCTTGGAAGCTGGAGCCTGCAAACACTGGGGTTAGATGTCAGTCAGTCAGCACTCACTTGTGTAAACGGTCCAGATATGATCTCCCACCCCCAAGTTTAAAATAGCCACGTTTGTTGTTCTTTGAAAAACAGCCCCTTTGTGAAAAGTCTCTTCTGCGGCAGCACAAACAAAGCCTGCGAGCACTTCCCAGGGCGTTTGGAGAAGATTTGGTTCAAAGACACACATTCTCCTGGGTTGGTTTTCAGCTCTGCTTGCTCCACATCTTTGTAAGGGAATTCAGCTTACTGTGAAGCCGACCGCGGGGCCTTGCTTTCTCCTCTCTGGACAGGGGGAGATGATTGTTCTGTGTGGGTACCTTCAGGGTTATGTGCTGACAGTAGTTGACATTGAACAATAGCTGTAAAGTGCTCTGAACTTATTAGTGATGCATAGATGTTTAGTTTTTTTTTTAATTAAGATTTTAAAAAGTTTTTCACCAAAATATTTGTTCTTAATCAGCTCACCAATGGATGTACAAGTAATCAACATTTCCTGCAAAGGAGAAATTTCTGAGCAGACTTCCATTTAGTAAACCAAGTTGAGAGAGATAGATAGAGGAGGGATGAGGTCAAACTAGTGAGGGAAGGAAATTCTAAGGCTTCCTGGGAATAGGATGACCTAGGTTTTTCCTCAAAATGACTTTCCTGCCGCTTCACAGTTAATCACTCTCCCTAGACTTCCATTTCCACTCCCACAACATTTTTGAATTGTACACAAATTCTGAACATTTAAACTTGCATATTACTTCAGATATCATCTCTCCTATCCTTCTGATTTTTGATGAGGAATGGGAGACATAGATGATTAGTCTGTTAGTCAACATGTATTTATTGAGCACCAACTACATGCTACTTCACCAGAGGGGTGAAAGGACTTGCACAGGGCCCCACAGTTGGGCACACGTTCAGATCATAAGTAGCCATTAAGGTTCATTCTAGTTCTAATTGTCAGGAAGGAGCATGGAGATAAATCGAGTCCTTTCTGGGACTAGAAACAGGCATATTTGACAATCTCTGCCCAGTATTCTTTCCCCATCGCTCACTTGGGATATATATGAATGTGAATGACTTCCACAAGGTTCCCAACCAAGTGATCAGAACAATGGGGAATATTAATCTTGCACACAACATAGGGCCTCTCTTCTACGGCCAATGATATCGTCTTAGGTTCCTTATTCTCTCTCCTGTTTATAAGTCACCAGTCACTTCTATGATCTCTTTTGCTCTTGACAACACCATAAAATCAATAGGGCAGGCACGGTGTCCCATGTTAGAGTTGTTCTCTGGGCTGTACAGGCTTGTGCAAGAATAGAAAGAATGTTGCAGTGTGTTTCAAGACAAATGTTATCATCATGTATTTATGCCATTTGCAAAAAATAACTTCAGCAAGGAGGAATTGATTTCAGATATTTTCTTAATGTCAGAAGAGACTTCACAGTTTTGATATTTTATTGTGTTAATTATAATAAGCAGTTATGGTCTGCAGTTAGTTATCATAGGGTTGGTGAGCAAATCCATCCTCTTGTGTTGTATCTTACGACTTCAGGGTGATCAACACAATTCTCCACATATGTAGTTTTCCATAATAAAAATACACTTGAAAGGTTATAACAACCTTGTGGAATAGAATTATGAAAATAAGCTTCTGACTATTACTGGAATTTCGTTGCCTTTTTTAGTAAGGAGTCAATTGTGTTCTAAGCTAGAAATAAATATAAAGAATAAGTATAGATTTAACCTAAACTTTATGAAACTGGCAGCTAAATATCTTCTCAGCTCTCTCCTTTCTTTCTAAGCGGAGAGTAGAAGATCACTTGGTGTTTTGTATTTTCAAAATTGCTGGTGCCAACAGAGTTCACTTGAAGTTTTTCATGAAGTATCATTGAAGTTTGTGGCTAAGGATTTCAAATCTAATTTTGAACAAGGCAAATCAAAAATATTTGGGGCCTATAACGTATTTCCATAAGCCCTAGTGCGGATTGTGATGTGATAATGTGTCTCAGCCCCTCCTCACAGCCTTGTTGACGCCCCACCTTGACCTCTGGTTCTCAGCGGTAGACCATCGAGAAGCAATGAGGGCAGAGGTTAGAAGGATGGGGTCAGGTTGCCCCAGCATGAATCTTTGCCCCTCTTTATCGTCTTTTTATAGAGGTGGGAGTGAAGGGTAAGATGAGGGACACTGTTAACAATACCTGCCCCGGACAACTGTGAGGGTTAGACCAGACCAAGTTGGTACACTCTATGCTTGACCATAGAAATGTACTTGTTGATATAATGCTGTGCTTGACCATAGAAATGGTAAACATTAGGAGCTATTATTATTTCCTGAAGTCTTAATTCTCCATCCCTGTCCTATTGCCTCTGAGCTCTACTTTCCATCGGTCAAGATTATAACTAGCTAATCTTTGGACTAATCACCTACTGAGGGAAGCGAAGGTGAATGCTGGCTTCTCCCCTGTCTCTGCTTGGGGGTTGCACATGTGCCTGGCCAAGGGATCCTGGTAGCCAAGTTTCTCTCTCTAATGCCCACGGAGGCTAGTGTTTGGGTAGTGAGCGCTGTTTGTCAACACTGTGCTAAATCTATGACGTATATTAATACATTGGATCCTCACAACCACCCTAGGAGGCAGATACTATTATCATTACACCCATTATATAGGTGAAGCAACTGCAGGTGGGCCGCCCACATAAACCACATTCAGCAAGTGGCCTTCTGCTTCTCTCCACTCCCGTAGGCTGACACGGCTTGGCTGTCTCCTTTGCAATCAAATCAAGAGAGAATACTGGTCGTCTCTCCCGTTGCTCTGCCTGATAAAGAGGCAATTATTATCTCTATTGACTGCTGAGCGAATTGAGGTCCCTTAATGAAGTCAAGAGTTCTTTCCTTGTCAGATCATCCTCCCCAGGGGCAGTGCTAAGGCCTCTCCTCTGTTACACTCTCTGCCAAGTGCAACTGCTTATGTGTGTGAAGTGTGGTGGCTAAGAACATGCTTTTGAAATAGGAAGCACAGGACTTTAATCCAAGGAAATGTTGCATATTGGCTCTGTGACCTCTCTTAGACTTAGTATCTTTGTCTATGAAATGATGATAATAACAGAATCTATATCATGGGGTCATTGTGAGTATTGAATGAGAGGACACTTATGGTACCTGGCTCAGAGCAAGTGCTCAGTAGATGGCTACATGATTATTTTCATTATATATACATACATATATATATATATATATATATATATATATGTATATATAAATATTTTTTTTTGAAGAGGAAAACTGGCCCTGAGCTAATATTTGTTACCAATCTTCCTCTTTTTTGCTTGAGGAAGATTGTCCCTGAGCTAACATCTGTGCCAGTTTTCCTGCATTTTGTATGTGGGGCACCATCACAATGTGGCTTGATAAGCAGTGTATAGGTCTGTGCCCAGGATCTGAACCTGCAAACCCCAGGCAACCAAAGTGGAGCATGTGAACTTAACCACAAAGCCACCAGGCTGGCCCGTATCATTATATTGTTATACATCTGGCTTATGCTGCTTTCTTAACAACTCTTTAGATCAAAAGCAATGGGGTCAAAAGCTGTAAATTTATTTATAGAATTTATTTATAAAATATTTTATTCTTTGGGCAATAAGTGCTGGGACTTAGGCAAGCTTTTGTCTCGTTTTATATTTTCAAAAATCGTGTTTAGTTCTTTGAGATGAATCTTCAGAGAGAGGCCCTCTAAAGGGTGTAAGAGCTTCTCTTATAGGAGTCAGCATCTGGACATTGACTGCACACGGGGGTGGCAAGATGATGGCCCTACTGAGTGGAATAAGACTTTTTCTGCCCCTAACTTTCCTCCACTGCTCCAACCCTGGAGAAGCCAGAGACATTATTGTGAATAGTAGAAGGAAGAGCAACATGGGAGAAATTCTGTAGAAGCCAACCCCCTCTGCCCCACCCAACCTGGCCATTCCTCTTCTGAGGTCTGAACTTGGAAGGGCAGTACAGCTCTGGTACTACGTAGGCCCAGAGATTCCTTGGGGAGTGGGCAGTACAGAGGACTCAGTCAATTTGACTCCTAGTTCATGGCACACTAGCATCATTAATTTGTGCAAAACCCCTTTCTTATATTATTTATTTATCCATTTTTGTCCCTATACCCCACTCCCATTCCTCCTCACAGAAAACCATTTTGATGGGTTCCATATGTATTTTTTGTTCAAGTATGTTCTGGCAAACTTTGTATTATTGTTTTTGTGTGCATGTATTTCCCATTAATGTAAAAGGCTCTGTATTAACTTGTTGTGTTCTTTATTTCTCATTGAGCACTGTTTTGAAGATTTGTCCTCAAACATCAAAATGAGGAGGCAGTGGTGGGGATTTAAATTTAAGTCAGAAGGTGCATGCGTTCTGGTGTGTGGAAGGAACAAGTGTTCCTATCTTGCTTTTTTTTGGTTTGTTTTTTAGGAAAAGTAGCACTGAGCTAACATCTGCCACCAATCCTCATCTTTTTTTGCTGAGGGAGAGTGGCCCCAAGGTAGCATTTGTGCCCATCTTCCTCTATTTTATATATGGGATGTCTGCCACAGCATGGCTTGATCAGCTATGTGTAGGTCCACGCCTGGGATCTGAACTGGCAAACCCCCCAGCCGCCAAAGCGGAGCACAAACTTAACCACTATGCCATCAGGCCAGCCCATCTTGCATTTTTAAATTCAAGGCCCTGCCAGAATACTAAATAAATGGCCGTTTTCATATTTTGAGCCCATGCCTCGGATCCTAATGCGTTTGCTTACCATTTTATTTTGTATATATTGTAAAGATAGAAAAGAATCACCCAAGCGCCTTTAAGCATTCTTTCCTACATTATGGAACACTTATGCTGTAATTGGTTCGAGGTTTGTCACAGTGTATATGATGAGTTTGCTGTGTTTTTGCATTTTTGCTCCAACCTGATTTAACAGGAAGTTTCTAAGGCGTTTAATCTCCTTATGATAAACAGTGAAATTCTGTGATTTGTATTAATGAATTCTGGACTGGAAATGCCCTTTTTCATCATACTGACTTTGCCCTTTCCTAACAGTATTCCTCATGAATTAATTCTCATCTTAATTTGTCTTTGGTAAAACATCTGACATCCAGAGTTGTGCCTTAGTGTCAACTCACACTGCCATGTCTCATCAAGGAGGGAGCCACATGTCAAATCGAGTTGAGGGAGTTTAATGTTGCCAGTATTTGTGTGGTGGGCAGGGTCTAAACTTCAAGGCAACAGTGGGGTTTTGCAATCAAGAAGCTAAAATCTAAGTTCCAAACGGGAGTGCATTTGCCTTGCTACAGACTCGGCAGAGATCTCTCTCAGTTTTATTCTGTGTCTCCTTTTCTTTCAGAGCATTTTATCAAGGCCCTGCCAGAATACCACGTGGTGGCTCCTGTCCGAGTAGATGCGAGTGGGCATTTTCTATCCTATGGGTTGCACCATCCTATCAGCAGCAGCAGGAGGAAGAGAGATCTGGGTGGCCCAGAGGACCAGGTGTACTACAGAATTTCACATGAGGAGAAGGACCTGTTTTTTAACTTGACGGTCAATCAGGGATTTCTTTCCAAAAGCTACATCGTAGAGAGGAGATATGGGAACCTCTCCCATGTTAAGATGGTGGCTTCCTCGGGCCCGCCCTGCCATCTCAGGGGCACGGTTCTGCAGCAGGGCACCAGAATCGGGACAGCTGCCCTCAGTGCCTGCCATGGACTGGTGAGTGCCTGGGTCCATCACGTTCCTCCTCTGCGCCCCGGCCCCTACTGTCTTGGACTGCACACTCACTGCCAACGGGTTCACAGACACATTCAACACATGCAAATTAAGCACTTGTGATGTGCCTGGTTCTGGCCTCCAAATGGGCTGGGGAGAAAGTGCATAAAACAAAATTCGATCGATCTGGGAGGTACAGAGTAAGGGCACTGAGGGCTCAGAGCAGGGAGAACTTCAACCAGGAACACTGGGGGAGGAGGAGGGGAATTGAGTCTTCAACCTCTGAGCTAGCTCTGAGGGTGTTGGTGCCTGACTGGCTGGCCAGCCCCTTTCGAGTTGGGAAAATCTGGATTTGGACTGAGTGAGAGGCTTACTAGTAATGATAGTGGCGTCAGCAATGGCTATGATATAATAGTTGACAATGTATACTTCATAGTCAGACTTCATGTGGGACCTTGGGCTGTCAGTTGATCCCTTTGTACCTCTGTTTTCTCATCTGTAAAATGGAGATAATGGTAGTACCCATCTCAGAGAGCAGGGGTTGGCAAACTGTGGCCCACGGGCCAAATCTGGACTGCCTCTTGTTTTTATAACTAAAGTTTTATTCATACGCAGATATGCCCACGTGTTTATTGTCTATGGCCACTTTCACTTTCAAACTACAACAGCAGAGCTGAGTAGTTGTGTTAAGAACCGTATGGCCCATGAGGCACAAAAGATTGCTACCTGGCCTTTACAGAAAAAGTTTGCTGATCTCTTTAATAGAGTATGGTGAGAATTAAATGGATTAATGTATATAAAAATCTTAGAAGAGTGTTTAGTAAATAATAGACACTCAATGAATGTCTCTTCATATTCAATAATAATGGCAGCTGTTATTATTATTTTCCATGTTTCTAATATGCCAGGCACTGGATTGTGTGGTTTATGATGTGGTTTATGTGCATTGTTTTCTTTTCCTCTCCCCCTCCATTTTTGTTATTTTTTAGTAGATGAGGAAGCTTGGAGATGTTGAATAACTTTACTGCACAGCTGATTTGAGCCCGAGTCTTTCCACTATCACGTGCTACATCTCAAAATGTGACCAAGCTTATTTTTCAAAATTTAAACCTGTGTTGAAAATAAAAGAGATCCCTTTGTTCCCTCTTCTTTCTAGCACCAACAACAGTGACAGCCCCACTGGCAACTGCGTGGCAAACAATGCTTAGGAATTATGCTGAGGTTTTGTCTTGCTCGAGTAGGGGGCAGGCACCAGCGCTAAGAGAGTGTGCTTAGAGAGTGACTGCAGTTGGAGACATTCCAGAGTCCTGGGGGCAGTGAGGGCGGAGCCTGGGGTATTGGCCTTGGCGCCCGTGCCAGGGCTGGTTTGCTGAGCAAAACCACTCAGTAGAGTTCGTATTCCTACAGATGGCCCTCGTCCCGAATCCTCCATCGTTACTGCCAGTTAGATGAGAATCCTGCTCTTCCTGATTTAGGATTCTGTTTATCTTCTACTTGTATAGTTTGTCTCTGTTAGAACATGTAGGACAATTAGTGTAAAACATTGTACAACAGTTTAAATGTAGCAAGAAAGTTCAATTTTCTGAAGGACCTCTGGGATGTCTCATTTTGTACAATACAATAGTCCCCCCTTATCCATGGGGGATATATTCCAAAACCCCCAGTGGATGCCTGAAGCCATGGATAGTACCAAACCCTATATATACTATGCTTTTTCCAAACATACAAAGATATGAGAAAGTTTAACTTAGACATTAGGCTCAGTAAGAGATTAACAACAATAAGTAACAGTAAAATAGAACAATTATAATAACGTACTGTAATAATTTTTTCTTTCCTTATTAAATGGAGAACTTTCACCTTTTCACTTGAGGGAAGCACTTTCCAGCTTCTCTTTGGAATCCTCAAATTGCCAGCATCACTGCTCTTGTGCTTTGGTACCATTATTAAGTAAAGTAAGAGTGACTTGAACACAAGCACCGTGATACCGTGACAATTGACCTGATAACCTGGACGACTACCAAGTAACTAGTGGGTGGGTAGCATATACAATGTTGATACACGCTGGACAAAGGTATGATTCTTGTCCTGGGTGGGACAGAGTGGGATGGTGAGAGATTTCATTATACTACTCAAATGGTGGGCAATTTAAAGCTTATGAATTGTTT